>NC_057388.1:40049325-41260990 GCF_019320065.1 Cervus canadensis | reverse complement strand
TTCGCATGGGACTGTTGGCTTTGTAGTAGAGTCTGAAGTCAGGCAGGTTGATTCCTCCAGTTCCATTCTTCTTTCTCAAGATTACTTTGGCTATTCGAGGTTTTTTGTATTTCCATACAAATTGTGAAATTCTTTGGTCTAGTTCTGTGAAAAATACCGTTGGTAGCTTGATAGGGATTGCATTGAATCTATAGATTGCTTTGGGTAGAATTTGGGGGCTTCTCTGCTTCCTAGAAATCCTAAAGATCTGGACAGCAAATCAGCTGAGTCTCTCATGCTAAACCTGAACTATCCTGACAAGCCTTAGTCAGCTGGGGAAACAGAGCCACGGTCAGTGCTGTCTGTGGCGGGTGTGGACGTGGAGGGGGATGTGCGTGCTGCACGCGTGCGGGGCTGGGCAGTGTGATCATGGCCTTGTGACTGCTTCCTCGGCCATGGCTCGATCCCTGTTGGTGCTCACCCAGGGGTTTAGCAGTCATTTTCTATTCTTAGTCCAACAGCGATAGCAAAGTTGGAACCAAGAAACAAACATCTGATAAGAAAGGAACAGAGAAATTATTTTAGTGATGCCTCTGGAATTCCAGAAAGTTAGACTGACAGAGGGACATGCAGATCATCAGGATTAGTAGTAAGGAAAATACTCACAGCTGGAACAGATTTTACCTTCTAAACATTAAAAAAAAAAAAAAGTTCTTGTGGCAACCAAGAACAGAAACAGCTTAGAACAGGTTTTGCTGCATATAGTCCTCATAACTGAAAGGGAAGCACCTTAGATCCATGTTTAAAAGGTGGATCCAACTCTAACACTAACCATTCCACTTTCTGTCCAGGCCTTCCCACCCAAGGTAACATTTGAGTTGCTCACATACTTCCCATGTGATTCTTATTCTTGTCAGAGTTTGAGAACTGTTGGTCTCCAAAGAGGTTCTCAGCCCTGAATACTCTCAGAATCACCCAAACCTCCTCTCAGTAACCACTCACTGTGTGCTCAAACACCTCCAGCGATGGGGGCTCACAGCCTCCCATAGCAGAGCAGCCCAGCTTTGGACAGCCTGACTCGTGATGGCTGTTGCTTATATTGGATAAGAAACTGACCTTCTTACAACTTCCACCCAGTCAAGCTGATTCTGCTCCTGATGGTGGATGATGCCTCGTGCACTTGGCAGCACACGTGGCTTCCGGCATTGCTTCTTCGCCTACAAGTCCTTAAAACCAAAATCCTTGGATGGCATGGTTTCAGTTAGGACTCTTGCTACAGAAAAGAAATGAATGAGCTCTGATGCTGAAACACCCCTAAGTCAGGAAAGCTGCAAGTGTCAGTTTTAGATTTTAATGTCAGTTTGAAAGGTTAGAGGTTTATGTATATCAAAAGGCACACACACAATAACTTTTTCTCATCCCAGTAATGCCCCACAAAAATGAGAATCCAAAACAAGAAAAAAGACAATGCATGAAGATGCCTATTATTATTTATAAAAGCAAAAAATCTAAAGCAATCTAAATTCTAAAAATCAGTGGAATATTTCAATAATAGTGTATTCCAGGTATAGCTTGATACTGAACAGTGCCTTGAAGTCAGATAGAGCTGAGTTTGAAAGTTAGTTTAGCCTTGACTGGTGACTTTGGAAGAGGTCCCTAACTCCTCAGTTTCAATGGCTCTTAATGAAAAAGAGGAAAATGTATGATTGAAATTTAATTAATCTGAAACATTCAAAAAAATTAGCCATTTTATGTTTGCTCAAGAAAAAAAAAAACATTTTATATTTAAAGAAGAGACTAAGTCTTATCTTGTGGGAGAGTCTCATGTCACCATTTTGAAATTCAGGCACAAGCAGGTGGGCTTTGCAACCCAGAGATGGCAGCACACTATCACCCCCTGGTGGCAACACAGCTGAGGTACAGGATCCACAGCTTGGAAGTAAAAGAGCAATACGTACACAGGTTGGATGTCATCACCAACTCAATGGACATGAGTTTGAGTAAAGTCCGGGAGTTGGTGATGGACAGGGAGGCCTGGTGTGCTGCAGTCCATGGGGTCTCAAAGAGTCAGACACGACCAAGTGACTGAACTGAACTGAACTAAATATACAAGCTCTAAAAGGAAAGGGCTTCCCTGATGGCTCAGATGGTAAAGAATTGGCCTGCCATGTGGGAGACCTGGGTTTGGTCACTGGGTTGGGAAGATCCCTGGAGAAGGGAATGGCTACCCACTCCAGTGTTCTTGCCTGGAGAAAGAATTCCATGGACAGAGGGGCCTGGCGGGTGAGTCCATGGGGTCACACACTTTCTTTCTTTCTAAAAGGAAAGATGTAAGTACTCAAAACTCTGAAGAAATTCAGCTTCAGCCTACAGTCCACACAACTAACCTATAAAATTCTGTGTGGCACACAGTTATTGCAAAAACCTTCATTTACTTATTGCAAATACAGTTTCATAAAAATAAACCTGGTATGCATGCCTCTTTAGACCTACTGGCTAGTGGGATTTGCTAATTTGATGGAACCAGTAAAGGCTGTAGCAGTAATCCAGACAGGTGCTAGTTTCTTGTAAATAATATAAAGAAAAATCCCAGAGCCTGCCTGGAAGGAACCTGAGTCTGGAGGGGAGGTTGTGATCCCAAGCAGCTACAATGTGGTGAGAAAACTCCTTTGATGGGCGTGTGTACAATGTTAGGGAGGACTGGAGAGGGAGCCCCTAACATGAGCCTGTGGGAGTCAGTAAAGCCATCATGAAGGATGGACACCAGGCTGACAAACACACCTGACAGTGTGTTCTGAGAAGAGAAAGTAGAAAATTATTACTGTGCAAATAGTTTACTTTTTTGTACTTTGTCAAAGTTTTTTTTTTTTTTTTTCAGCTTAGTGGAAGAAAAAAACCTCATACTAAAGGAATTCGAGAAGATACCTAAGCCAGGAGTAAGTCTTAGATGATCTAGACTTTGTTAAATACAGCTGGATTGAAATAACCTTTTTGATAAATATTAATGTTTATCACAGAAACCATATCCTGAAACATTTGAAAGGCCCAGAAGTCTTAACTATGGATGATGATGAAAGGAATAACCTGTATAACTTCTGCAGTAAGCATAAGTCTGCCTATTACAGGATTTAGCTCCTTGGCATCTAATTTAGGTTGTGTTTGGTTGGACAATATCTGCTTTGTTTTCAGAAGAAAAAAGGATTCTATGGTTGCCACTTAAAAATATTATTTTTGCTACAGTTATTACTCTCTTAGCTTCCTGAATGTCTGGAGCTTATTGTAAGAAATTTTTATACAGATGTATCACTTAGTAATTCATGCCTAACAAACTTCCCTAAAACACACTAGTTTAAAACAACAGCCATTTCTTATTTTCAACAGTTGTGAATTCTTCTAGCCTGAGCTGGCTCAGTTGGGGTTGGATGACCTAGGATGGCTTTATGTCAGTCATTTTGGTGTAGTCGGTCTAAGGTCACAGGTCACTGGTTAGTCTCATGATGATGGAAGGGTTTCCAGTGTCAAGAAAGAGACAAATAATCTCAAGAAAGGGCAAACCTCAACACAAGCAGTTTTTGAGCTTTTGCTTAAATCACTGTTGGTAACATCACATTGGTCCAAGCAAGTCATAGTGCCACATCTGGAATCAAGGGGCAGAGGTCCTACACTAAATATGACACAGCCATATTGCAAAGAGGCATGCAAACAAGAATAGGAGGAATTTATGTCCCTTTTTTTTTGCTATCTATCATAGAAAGTAAATGGAAAATCAGCACACATCACATTGAATGGGACTGCACTATACCTTCTGAATGGTTTTATTAAAAAAGTATGTTGTTGGTGGTTTAATTCCAAGGCACAAAAACCTGTTAAACATAGAGTAAGATACTATTACATATATGAGTATATGTAATATACATATATATACATATTATACATATTATATGTATGAATATACATATTATATATGAATGTAAGAATGTATATATAAGTATATATTATATACTATCATATAAGTATTCCTAACCACCATTTTCAACAGAGATTCTATAGGAAAAAGTATGTTGAATTTTAGTTTCAGATCGTAGGATCACTCACCAATTTTAACCTCCAGGAGCAGCTGTGGAAGAGAGCCATAAGCAGAAAGGCCAGAGAAAGCTAAGTGGATCCTTCCCCTTAGTCATTAGTAATGTGTGACCCTCCTGAGTACAAGAAGGCTTCTCTCTCATAAACTAAACACTCCTCAGATAATCAGTCACGGGAAACAGTCAAAGCCCTGTTAGGAGTCTGAGGCAGAAGGCATTTGAGGAGAATGTGCATGAGTTAGAGAAGTAGTATTAATGAGAGTGGGGGATTAAGGAATGTCAAGGATTAGACATTCCTAATATGAACTCCCTAATCTTTAACTCTCACGTGTGACTCAGACTAACCATAACCTAGATATTCAAACATTATTTGTATCTGATTTGTCAAATCACAAAGCTACTAGAAAAAGGCTAGAAATTTTTACTAATGCCTTTTGGTATCAAATAAACATTAACTCAGAAAAAGGAGACATTTAAAATGTAGGAAGACAGAAAAGAGCATTAATTAAAAAAAACAGAAGAGTTCAAATCTAATGTAAAACGTTTAACACACAGTATAATTGCTATGCGTTTATTGAAAAGGTTGGAAATCAAGAGTTGCATTTAACTCTGTAAGAAATATTTTATGAAGCTCAAAACAAATATAATCAAAATGGTAAGTAAATTTTTTAATTTTATTTTTAGCCAAACAGATGCTTGCTCAGACTCTGTATAACCTGATGGTTTTCATGCCTTTTAAAGGAAATGGAGAAGAAGATGAGACTATTGAGAGAAAGCACTGAAGAATTACGTAAGGAAGTAATGCAGAAGAAATTAGAAATTAAAAATTTACGGGAAGATTTGACATCTAAGCAAAAGCAATTACTAAAGGAGCAGAAGGAGCTAGAAGAACTGCTTGAATATCAGGTCACCTTAAAGGTGTGCTACTTCAGCTCATACATATGTAGACATTGTATCTGCAAGGACATGAAAATGCATGAGTATCACTGCACTTTTTGCATTGACTACAGAGGTTTGACAAAGACCAAAACACACAAACTGAAATGTTATGCAGTTGTGATTGATCCTATCAAACTAAACCTGGGCTCTGGGGATTCACAAAAGATTTTTGAATATTCAGTAGCATCACTCTGTTGGGCCCTGACTGGGAGAAAAGGTTTCTCTAGACCTGATGCTGAAGCTGAAACTCCAATACTGTGGTCACCTCATGCGAAGAGTTGACTCATTGGAAAAGACCCTGATGCTGGGAGGGATTGGGGGCAGGAGGAGAAGGGGATGACAGCGGATGAGATGGCTGGATGGCATCACCGACTCCATGGACATGAGTCTGAGTAAGCTCTGGGAGTTGGTGATGGACAGGGAGGCCTGGCGTGCTGCGATTCATGGGGTCGCAAAGAGTCGGACACAACTGAGCGACTGAACTGGACTGAACTGAGACCTCGCCAAGCATTTTCCAATATTAGAAAGCAGTGTCACAAACACAATCACTTCCTTCAAGAGCAACCAAATGTCCTAACCTCTTTATAAAAATGGCAACCCACTCCAGATCTCTTGCCTGGAGAATCCCACGGACAAAGGAGCCTGGTGGGCTACAGTCCATGGGGTTGCAAAGAGTCGGACACAACTGAGCAACTGACACACATTACTTTATCCTTGTCTGCCTGTTTCATTCCACTTCACTTCCCTCTCACTGTGAATATTATACAAGGCCCATATTTATGCTTTCAGTTCAGTTCAGTTGCTCAGTTGTGTCTGACTCTTTCCTAAAACATATTTATGTTTTAAGAAATAATTAAAATTCATTTTATTTTTAAATATTTTGCAACAGGTCTTGAAACAATTTAAGTAACCTAGAGTTATTTTTTAAAGCAACACATCTGAGATGCCTTGGCTTAGAATTAGGATTCACTCTGACCTCCTCCTTAAGAGAAGAAGCAGTTGGCCAAGACATACCCAGTTGCCACCTAGAACATGGACACTGAGCCGAGATGGATTTACAAGGAACCCAGTGAAGCTAAGGCTGCAGCCTCTCACATGCATGAACCGCCTCCAAAGCCCTAAACCTAATTTAGCATTTGTAACTTGTGATTCTTTCTCTTAAAAAGAATTCCCCAAATTGTACAAGTTTTAGCCTCACAAAATTTAGATCTGCTCAAGACTGCTGAGCAAGACCCCAGAAATATACCACACTGCAGGGATGTCTTCAAGTCCCAAGCATCTGTGTTACCCCAGGCCCCAAAGTCCAGCATGATCCTCAGGTGGGAAGGGTTTCTTCCACACCCCCTGCCATGTATGTACACACCATTCTTGAGGCTAAAAGTGAATCTTCCGTGAATCCATAGAGCGTAGTGCAAAGCGGTGTTGGACAAAGTTAGCTTCTGATCTTGGCCTTACTGCTTAGAAGTTATGTGACTCTGGGAAAATCATTTACCTTCTCTTAGCCTCAGCCTTAGAGATTAAGATGCGTATTCACGGAGGTAAAGCTCTAAGGAGAATCCGACAGGTGAGTGAGGGAAACAGGACAGAGCTGTGGAAGAAGTCAGGCCAAAACAAGGTTTCAGGAGACCCCTGGTTTCAACCTGATCCCATGGGGAACTCAGATCATGAATCGCACCACAGAAGTTGTTCCACCCTGAGTCGGGGGTGGGCTGCTGGACCTCCGCATCAATCACCGCCACAGCCCTGGCGCTCCATGGAGAGAGCAAGCATAAGCTGTTAGCAGCCTTCAAAACCTCTGAGGGATGGGTGTATCTCCATAAGGAGAACCTGGGCAAAGCACCCACAGCATTCACTACAGTCAGTTAGCTCCTCTTTCAAATGGTAACCACAACGGTCTTGAAAGGTCACTGTGAGAATTAAATGGAATAATTAAAGCACACTGCAGGGTACAGGACAGATAGTAAAAATTCTACACCTTGTAGCTCCTTTCTCTCTCTTCTATTTAATTTGCTTAACTGCTTCTCATTAAGAGTACATAATTTAACATGGCTCCATTTCTTTACTAGGATGAAGTGGTCCACCATCAATCCATCCCCGTACAAATTGGAAAAGAGATAGAAAAAACAACACGCAAAAAAGTGTATGGTTTAATATTTTTTATTTTCTATCCCTCCGGCCCACATTTCCCCAAGTTATGTGTACATGCTAAAATAAGAATATTAGCCACTGAACATATCAAATTACTGCTATAATTTTAGAAATATCTGCATTTGGCTCTCTCTAGGTTGTACATATTAAGTTCTTTAAAAGAATGTGGTGCAGCCCATTACTGTCATTCCTAACACTTTATTTATGTCTTAATTTTGGGACAATATTCTCTTTCTAATATATAAATCATATCTCTATGGAGAGCTCTAACTGACTTTAACAGAACTGCATATGGAATAAGTTGTTTGAACTGCATAGAATTTCATGGTCTAGATATGCCAGCTAGCCAGATGCCTGAAGCCCAAAAAACAGTAATTCTTCACTTGTCAGCTATCTGTGTGCATAAGCCCCTACACATTTAGAGTAGACTGCAGGCAGAAATCACAGAGAAAATTCTCAAAGTTTAGAGGAACTAAAAAAGACATATCAGTGGAGATACAAAAGTCTGGAGAAGAGGGGGGAAAGGAGACAGACAGTAGTAGTGGTTCTAAAACCCAAGCCCCACCAGTACCAATGTTGAGAAATTTAGGTCAGTTCAGAGTATGAGGGTTGAATCCCAAGAGATGGTAGCGCTGGGGACCTGGGGAGAATGTAGGGAAGCTGGACAAATGCTTACCCTCAGGGACACTCAGTGGAGATACCCCCTCAGTCCCACTCATCTGTGGTCTTCATCTCACTTCTGATTTTATGACTAGACCTTCTGTTGCCTGGTTAGAAAGTACAAACAGGTGAGGACATTCAGGGCTCAAAATAAGGCAAATGTGTATGTGTGAATGTGTTGTGTACATACATATATATGTACGTATGTATCCCCACAGAGAAATGGAAAAGAAAAAACTTGTCTTGGAATATGAACTCAAAGAGCTAAATGATTGCCTAAAGAAAGTTGAAACCAAAATTAATGCTGTAATGGAAGAGAAGGAGGATGTAATAAAGGAAGTTGAAGGCAAACGGGCCTTACTTGAAATTAAAGAGCGAGAATATAACCAATTGGTCAAGCTATTAGAATTAACTAGAGAGAACGAAGCAAGTTCACTAACTGAAAGGTCTGTTACATTAATGTGTTTTGTCATCTAAATATTTCTTTGATTTATATTTTTAAGATTCAAAATAATCTCAAACAGATTTATATTCACTTAGTAAACATTTTTATAGAATTTTAAATCATTTTACCATTAATAAAAATATATTATTAAATAAAGCATTTCAAAGTATTTTTCTATCCTTTATTCTTCATTGTCCTCAATTTCTTGTGACCAAATCTTAAGGACGCAATTTATTCTATTTTTTTTTTTTTTTAAGTTTCTCTAATGTACCTCTGGAAAATTGTATCATTGGAGTGTGCTATAATTGAAGGATTTTTTTTTTCCCCTGCAGATTACAGTATTTCTGAGGTAATCATGATATTTTTCCTAAAGGGAGCAATTCCGTGATATGAGTCTCTAGGAGAGTGTTAATTCTCATTTTTAAGTAAAATTTCAGAGAAACTAGGAACTTCTGTCTCTGCCAATTTGCTCTTCCATTTGGTTTTTTATGACTGTGACACTGACAAGAACTTGCAAATGAAATTGCTTTTGGCATTACTTAAAATTTGATTCTAACATGAAAATAGTTCTGTATGTATCTGCTGACCATGCTACCTTGAAAAAGGGCAGTTGATGACAAATCACTTTCATATTCTCTTTTTACCTGGAACAGAGGGATCTTGGATCTCAATTTACGAAACTGTCTTATTGACAAGCATAACTACCACGATGAACTTTCTCGAAAGCAAAGAGAGAAAGAACGAGATTTTCGAAATTTAAAAAAAATGGAGCTACTCTTGAAAGTGTCCTGGGATGCGCTCACTCAAACTCAAGCACTGCATCAAAGGCTTCTGTTAGAGGTGGGTGCTGGACACTGCTATCTGGTTTGCAAGCTCAGTGCCATCTTTTTGGCTTTTGGTTTGTTCTTTTTTTCCTTTGAGAAGCACTGGTGCAGCTTGTGGGATCTTAGTTCCCTGACCAGGGACTGAATCCAGGCCCTCAGCAGTGAGAGCACAAAGTCCTAACCATAGACAGCCAGGAAATTCCCTCAGTACCATCTTTCTGAAGCAAAAATATTTCAAGAACTTGTTTTTGCTGTCAGTAGGGAAAGAGGGAAAGGAAAAGAAAAGATAAAAGATAGCTTTAAAATGCATCAAATCTGTTATAGAGGCCCAGCCTTACAGAATGTTTCAATCGTTTTGTTATCCCAAGATTAGAGAAATGTCTTATTGGGATCACGCATCAGCCTGGCCAGGGAAGCAGTAGGGCCGGGCCATCCAGTTCTGGAAGAGCTAATGGGTTCACTTCAGGGTAGGACCAAGTGAACCACTATGTTTGAAAGAGGTCAAAGAGTCTGATCCAGAATGCTGTCACTGAGACTACAACAGTCAGAAACAAGACCAGATGATGTGAATACGGATAGACAGCCAGCCTGCACCTCCAATTAGCCAACGCCCATCAGAACCCAGTGTCAGCTCCCTGAATAATTCTGTGTGTATCAGAGGTGTACTACAGCTAGAGAAGCTTCAATATAGCTATTACCTTCTTACTACCTCTGTGCTCCCATATGGAGGGATTTTGGTCCCATTGTCTCTGATTCCCTCCTCTTTCACATGGCACCTCCTGTGCTAATGGACCAAGTACTGCTGAAAGGCAGTGAATCATAAAAAGGACTGCATCCCTATGCCCAGGCCTTGGCCAGTGCTTCCTTTGGTGAAAAAGAGATCAGTCTCTGAGATGAAGCAGCTGGGAGTACAAAAATCATACCTGTTTTCTTATGACCTCAGAAACGTAAACAGGAGTTTCCAGCTATGGTAGACACTTCCAACTCTAACCTATAAGCCTAATTCTCTCCTTCTGGGTATATAAAAGGTTTATACTTCCTTGTACCCTCTGTGATTGAGCAGGGTCATATGACTGGTTCTGGTCAATGGATTGTGGGCAGAAATGGCACATGTTCCTTCCATCCTAGAGCAGTGTGAGAACCTCTAGCCCCTTTCCCCCCTCCCATGGCCATTGTGGTGACTTCCAATGATTATATGGAAATGTTGTAAATAAATGCATCCAGGAATACTGAGCCAACTGTGGTCTTGAAGAACCACCTTGACTGGCCACTTTGTCAGAGCAAGAAATAAGCTTTCATGCTTTTGGGTAATGATAGTTAGACTTGTTTCTGAGGCAATAACCTACCCTATCATGATTGAAAGACCAACTTTTATTAAATTGTGAAAATAACTTGTAGAGTTATGAATGTTCTAAATGACTAGGTCTCGATCTTACTGTCAGATGGCACTCATGAACTTTTTTACATCTCACTGGGGTGAAAAGTGCTTTGCACACTTTTACAAAACAAACAATGCTTATTATTTTTATTATTAAAACAACAGTATTTATGTTTCTCATCTATTTTTAATAGGTTTATTAAAATTCCTACATGTAGATTGATTCCTTTATAACTGAAAAGTTTTAAACTCTAAAAATTTTTTTTTCTCTAAAAGCTTACATTTTCTACATCAGCCATTACAGTACTTTTTTGTTGTTGTTTTCATAGTTATTTCCTCCTCTATCCATTTACTTTCATTCCTTCGGTGTCCTTATCCAGGTCTGTCTTTCATACACAGCATATACTTTTTAATATCTAGTCTGAAAATTTCTGCCTTTCAGTTCTTGTATTTAGTCCAAAAGCACATTTGCTAGAGAAGAAAATGGCAATCCACTGTAGTATTCTTGCTGGGGAAATCCCATGGACAGAGGAGCTTGGCGGGCTGCAGTCCATGGGGTCGCAAAAAGTCAGACACAACTGAGCATGCACAGATACATTTGGGCTTATGGCCACTGTATTACTATTGCTTTTTCTCTGTCTTATCTATTTTTTGTACCATTTTTTTCTCGTCTTTTCTTCTTTCAAATTAATCAAAAAGATGAATTTTTCTATTTTCTATTTTCCCCATTTTTTGATATGCATTAGTTTTGCACTCTCTTTTTAGTCTTTCAGTGGCTACCCTTAAAATTACATCATTCATCCTTGACTTATTAGAGTCCAGTATAAATTCTTTTATCCCAGATAATGTTAGAACTTTTGAAGACTCTAGATCTTTGCAAATCTTATACCTTCAAATATATTTTTTAATCTAACTTTTCAAGTTATTCTTACTCAAAGTACTGGCTTACTGCAAGCTATTCCATCTTAGCCCAAAGCCTTGCACATTACAAAGTTAAGTTGGAACTTTGGATAAACACAGACTTTCTGGTACTCCACCTCACCCACAATGAGATCTACAGTGATGAGCAGTTAAAATATTTATTCCAAGAATTGGTGGAAACCTAGATGTGGTGAATAGCAGGCTCTTAAGACCAGTAAATGTTGCTTTTATTAATAAAACAATCCTTGTTTATTAAGCAAATAATCATAGTAAGATTTCTTTAAACAATAATAGGACAAAAATTATCATGGCTTTTAGTAATCTACTATGGTGATTCCAGTAGTAAGTGAAGTTAGTCTATCAAATATGTTGCTAATGCTGACTCAACAAAACATTTTTCTTAAAAGTGGAAAGAAAGATAAGTTGAATGGGAGCAGTAAGATAGCTTGTCACGTAGAGAAATATCTATTGGTGATCTCAAAAGCAGTTATAAGCTGATAACAGTCACAATACTGGTTCTAAAATATGACACACACTAAACAGAATTTTAGAAAAGGAAGAGGAACCAGAGATCAAATTGCCAACATCTGCTGGATCATCAAAAAAGCAAGAGAGTTCCAGAAAAACATCTATTTCTGGTTTATTGACTATGCCAAAGCCTTTGACTGTGTGGATCACAACAAACTGTGGAAAATTCTGAAAGAGATGGGAATACCAGACCATCTGCCTATCAGACCTGATCTGCCTCTTGAGAAACCTATATGCAGGTCAGGAAGCAACAGTTAGAACTGGACATGGAACAACAGACTGGTTCCAAATAGGAAAAGGAGTACGTCAAGGCTATATATTGTCACCCTGCTTATTTAACTTATATGCAGAGTACATCATGAGAAATGCTGGGGCTGGAAGAAGCACAAGCTGGAATCAAGATTGCTGGGAGAAATATCAATAACCTCAGATATGCAGATGACACCCACCCTTATGGCAGAAAGTGAAGAGGAACTAAAAAGCCTTTTAATGAAAATGAAAGAGAAGAAATGAAAAAGTTGGCTTAAAGTTCAACATTTAGAAAACTAAGATCATGGCATCTGGTCCCATCATTTCATGGCAAATAGATGGGGAAACAGTGGAAACAGTGTCAGACTTTATTTTGGGGGGCTCCAAAATCACTGCAGATGGTGACTGCAGCCATGAAATTAAAAGATGCTTACTCCTTGGAAGGAAGTTATGACCAACCTAGACAGCATATTAAAAAGCAGAGACATTACTTTGCCAACAAAGGTCTGTCTAGTCAAGGCTATGGTTTTTCCAGTGGTCATGTATGAATGTGAGAGTTGGACTGTGAAGAAACCTGAGCGCCGAAAAATTGATGCTTCTGAACTGTGGTGTTGAAGACTCTTGAGAGTCCCTTTGACTGCAAGGAGATCCAACCAGTCCATCCTAAAGGAGATCAGTCCTGGGTGTTCATTGGTAGGACTGATGTTGAAGCTGAAACTCCAATACTTTGGCTGACTGATGCGAAGAGCTGACTCATTTGAAAAGACCCGGATGCTGAGAAAAATTGAGGGCAGGAGGAGTAGGGGACGACAGAGGATGAGATGGTTGGATGGCATCACTCCACGGACATGAGTTTGAGTAAACTCTGGGAGTTGGTGATGGACAGGGAGGCTTGACGTGCTGCGATTCATGGGGTCACAAAGAGTTGGACACGACTGAGCAACTGAACTGAACTGAACTGAAACAGAATTAAGTTTGTCTTTACCAGAAAATCTAAAATAAAAGGGCACATAAACAATACAAAATGTAACTCTGCTTCCAGTTAAGATATAAAGCATTGGAGTAGACCATAGTTCCTGTCATAAGAACCAGAAAAAAATTAATAAAATAAAAATCACATATGTTTAAAAGACGTATGCGAGTTGTGGAAGTAAATTCTATAACAGTGTAAACACTTCCTGGATGAACAGATACAGGTAGGCTTTTTCTTCCCTGAAGCATTTGCCAAGTCTAGGCATGAGCAGGTAGAAGGTGGGCCTGCCAAGAAGGAACAAAGCTGGAGGCATAATCCTCCCAGACTTTAGACAATATTATAAAGATGGAGTAATCAAAATAACATAGCACTGGTACAAAACATATAGATCAATGCAACAGAGTAGAGAGCCCAGAAATAAACCCACACATCTACGGTCAGTTAATCTTGGGCAAAGGAGGCAAGAATATACAATGGAGAAAAGACAGTCTCTTCAGTAAGTTATGTTGGGGAAGTTGAACACATTCTCTTAAAAATTCATGAAGTTATAAGAGAACACTGCCTGACACCACACTCAAAAATAAACTAAAGTGACTTAAAGACTTAAATATAAAATGCTAAACCATAAAACTTCTAGAAGAAAACAAAGGCAAAACATTCTCTGACAAAAACTGTACCAATGTTTTCTTAGGTCAGTTAACCAAGGCAATAGAAATAAAAGCAAAAGTAGAAACAGGGGACCTGATGAAACATAATGGAGAAGGAAATGGCAACCCACTCCAATATTCTTTCCTGGAGAATCCCAGGGACAGAGGAACCTGGCAGGCTATAGTCCATGGGGTTGCAAGAGTCGGGCACGACTTAGCGACTAAACCAATCAAACATATAAGCTTTTGCACAGCAAAGGAAACCATAAACAAAATGAAAAGACAACCAATGGACTGGGAGAAAATACAGGCAAATATCACTTTTATGTGGAATCCAAAAAAATGACACAAATGAATTTATCTATGAAACAGGATCACAGAAATTGAGAACAGATCTGTGGTTGCCAAAAGGGAGAGGAGGTGGAGGAGAAATGCAGTGGGAATGTGGGGTTAGCAGATGCAAACTATTATATTTAGAATGGATAAACAATAAAGTCCTACTGTATAGCAAAGGGAACCATATTTAGTATTCTGTGATAAACCATAATGGAAAAGAATATTTTAAAAGAATGTCTCTCTATATATCTGAACCCCTTTGCTGTATAGCAGAAATTAACATAACACTGTAAATTAATTATACTTTAAAATTAAATATATCCAAAATAAATAACGAGTTATGTGAAAAATGTTAAAAAAAAAAAACCAACATCCATATACATCTTAAACTGAATTCTGAAGTCTATAACTAGAATTTCCTCTCTCTTTGGTTCATCACTTTGCCAACTTTGCCCTTATTACAGTCTTTTCCTTCAAAGAAAGGCAAATAAGATTCCTGGCTTTTAATTAAGAAAAGCCTTAAGTGCCATATTACCAGTATTACTAAAGTACAATGGGCTCTGTTTCTGTATGTTGAAATACAGGTGATCATGCAGTTTCATGAAATATATATGATTTTTATTGGGCTTTAAAAAAAGAAAAAGACTAGCCTGCCATAAGGAGAGAGATTTCGCTAGGGTTAGGGAAAACCATGACAAATTGAAATGTAGAGAATTTCTTAAAGATATCACACTTTCAGGAAATCAAACTACACATTAAAGTGCACTTCTGATTTTAATCATAGCTCCTACTGACTTCCACTGAGGTATGGAAGAGGAATAAAACCCCATATCTACATTCTAACACAGTCCCCTCAGTGACTCTAGGGATTTTGATTTGACATTCACTGTCATGTTTTAAGGGTTGGAATATTATGTCTGTAAGGTTATTTTCCTTCAAAATAAAAACATGCTCAAGATTGTGGCAACAACAACAAAATCCTCTAACCAAGTAACTATTTCATTTTCTGTATGTACACACCAAGTCATGTACCACGCAGGTCGTCAACCCCAAGGAAGCAGAATGACATGCATCACTCACCTATCTTGGGGAGGGGGCCCACTGCATCTTGGTGTTGGAGTCACCAAGGAAAACACAGCAGTCAAGTACTGGATGGAACAACACTACCTCCACAAAGGAGAGACAGGAAGATCAGCTTCAGTAGTGAACTTTGGTCCCCAGTGGCCAGCAGTCTCTCCTGATGGCCAACTCAGGGTGATTGGCCTATGCTCACAACTGTCTCACTACGGTGAAAGGAACCTTGATCCTTCTTGTGGAGTCTGAAATACTGAAAGCTGGCAGTATGCCTGAGGGCCACTGACATACAGGCTTAAGCAGAACCAAGGAGTTCTCACTGTGCCTGAAACAGGGAAAGATATTCCCATACAAAGTGATAAACCCAGTACAGGCTGTGTGGATTCCCTATCTCTTCATAAGGAAGAGTTCTAGGGCCAAAGCCCATTCTTTTGTAGCCATGCGTGCGTGCCAAGTGGGGGTGGAAAGGCTGCAGGCAGGAGACTGCTTTTTCCAATAGCACTTTTCCCTTATTTGTAGTTTTCTAGAAGATTCATCTCTCTCTGCTCTTAGAAGTGATTCTGCATTTCTCTTAGTGACTCCCTTCCAGTGTTCAAGGCAATTGTGACAACTATATGGAGGAGAGCATCAGTTTTGAGTCAGGCAGAGTCAGGTTTAAATCCTAAATTCACTGAACAGCTGCTGATGTTTGGCATTTTCAACCTTTGAACTGGGATTATTGCAAGGAATAAAGTGATTACAGATGTGAAAGTATGTGGTTCCAAGAAGACGGTACCAAGAAACAACTGTTGCTTTTCTTCCTGTATATATATATAAACTTTTTCAAAGGCTAAATAAAATTTTATAATCAGAATAAGACTTTGAATATGGCTATTTCATTCCAGTGGCAAGGATGGCATATTCAGGCCCTATTGATAACCCTCAGGAAAGCCTTTCAGTATCCACTCTGCATCATCTGAATGACTGCCACTGCCACCAGCTATTTTCCCTTTGTTCTATTTTTTTCAGGTTCAATCTACTCTCCATTTTGCTACTAATTTAATATTCTTAAATGAAAAAAATAAAATTAAAAAAAATTCTTAAATGATACTTTCATGTGTCACCTGCTCAAGACATTCATATTATAATCATAGGATGAAAGAACTGAGAGGAATTGTAAAGATCATATGGTCCAAGGAAAGCAAATGCCAATTCTCTTCAGCTGGTGGTAGCCCCCTGTAGTGAACATTTTGCAAAGGATTCTGAGACTCAGCACTGGCTTATCAGTTCTGTAGTTGATTAGCAATGTCTGCCTCAGGTATAGAAAGGTACATGACAGCATATACACCATTTATTTCCTATTCTTAATTAAGTCCTCTTCCTTTAGCTAATTCTTGTGATCTATCTTCATCATTTAAGCAATATGTGAATAATGCTACTCCTTCATTTTTCAGTTTTAGACCTGATTATTTTTACTTCTCACTATAAAAGATGAGGATTAAGCTTATTTTTTACTTCCCTGGTGGCTCAGACAGTAAAGCGACTGCCTACAATGCAGGAGACCCGGGTTCAATCCCTGGGTCAGGAAGATCTCCTGGAGAAGGAAATGGCAACCTTCTGACTTCAGACTCTACTACAAAGCCACAGTCATCAAGACAGTATGGTACTGGCACAAAGATAGAAATATAGATCAATGGAACAGAATAGAAAGCCCAGAGATAAATCCACGAACCTATGGACACCTTATCTTTGACAAAGGAGGCAAGGATATACAATGGAAAAAAGACAACCTCTTTAACAAGAGGTGCTGGGAAAACTGGTCAACCACTTGTAAAAGAATGAAACTAGAACACTTTCTAACACCATACACAAAAATAAACTCAAAATGGATTAAAGATCTAAATGTAAGACCAGAAACTATAAAACTCCTAGAGGAGAACATAGGCAAAACACTCTCCGACATAAATCACAGCAGGATCCTCTATGACCCACCTCCCAGAATATTGGAAATAAAAGCAAAAATAAACAAATGGGACCTAATGAAACTTAAAAGCTTTTGCACAAAAAAGGAAACTATAAGTAAGGTGAAAAGACAGCCCTCAGATTGGGAGAAAATAATAGCAAATGAAGAAAACAGACAAAGGATTAATCTCAAAAATATACAAGCAACTCCTGAAGCTCAATTCCAGAAAAATAAATGACCCAATCAAAAAATGGGCCAAAGAACTAAACAGACATTTCTCCAAAGAAGACATACAGATGGCTAACAAACACATGAAAAGATGCTCAACATCACTCATTATTAGAGAAATGCAAATCAAAACAACAATGAGGTACCATTACACGCCAGTCAGGATGGCTGCTATCCAAAAGTCTATAAGCAATAAATGCTGGAGAGGGTGTGGAGAAAAACACCCTCTTTACTGTGGTGGGAATGCAAACTAGTACAGCTATGGAGAAAACAGTGTGAGATTAAACTGAACTGCCATATGACCCAGCAATCCCACTCCTGGGCATACACACTGAGGAAACCAGATCTGAAAGAGACACGTGCACCCCAATGTTCATCGCAGCACTGTTTATAATAGCCAGGACATGGAAGCAACCTAGATGCCCATCAGCAGATGAATGGATAAGGAAGCTGTGGTACATATACACCATGGAATATTACTCAGCCGTCAAAAAGAATTCATTTGAATCAGTCCTAATGAGATGGATGAAACTGGAGCCCATTATACAGAGTGAAGTAAGCCAGAAAGATAAAGAACATTACAGCATACTAACACATATATATGGAATTTAGAAAGATGGTAACGATAACCCTATATGCAAAACAGAAAAAGAGACACAGAAATACAGAACAGACTTTTGAACTCTGTGGGAGAAGGTGAGGGTGGGATGTTTCAAAAAGAACAGCATGTATACTATCTATGGTGAAACAGATCACCAGCCCAGGTGGGATGCATGAGACAAGTGCTTGGGCCTGGTGCACTGGGAAGACCCAGAGGAATCGGGTGGAGAGGGAGGTGGGAGGGGGGATCGGGATGGGGAATACGTGTAAATCTATGGCTGATTCATATCAATGTATGACAAAACCCACTGAAATGTTGTGAAGTAATTAGCCTCCAACTAATTTAAAAAAAAAAAGATATAACTAGATGCAAATTATTATATATAAAAAAGATAAAAAAAAAAACAAAAAATACTTCTCACTATAAAAGATGAGGATTAAGCTTATTTTTTACTTCCCTGGTGGCTCAGACAGTAAAGCGACTGCCTACAATGCAGGAGACCTGGGTTCAATCCCTGGGTCAGGAAGATCTCCTGGAGAAGGAAATGGCAACCCACTCCAGTATTCTTGCCTGGAAAATCCCATGGATGGAGGAGCCTGGTGGGCTACAAGTCCAAGGGGTCACAAAAAGTCAGACATGACTAAGAGACTTCACTTTCAAGCTTATTTTAAACCGTGTCTGTTGAACATACCTATTTCTTGTCCTTCCATATACTAAACAGCTTTATGCTATAATTTTAGCAATTTTGAAGTTTCATATTTGCATTATTATGAATAAATGTCATTCACACCTGAATCACATTAGATAATTACTTACAAAATTGTGTTCCCCAATATTTATATACATTGTGTTTTTATTTGTAGTTTTCTGTGTATTTATCATTAGTTCAACCCCAAACTGTCCTGTTACTGTGTAAATTTCCTCTCAGCATGTTAAAACACACTTGGTAGTCTATTCATTTAATCTTCTTATAGAAATCACTTCTGAGACTTTTCAGTAATCTCTAGCCAAAGACCAGTAGGAACACATCTATGGTTGAATGAGTTGAGTTTACTACTCATTGCAGCAAGAGAAAATACACACCAGGCGGAATAGTAGGGTCTCAGCATATAGCCTATGAGAAAGGACATATAGGTTTGGGGCTGGTGTTATATGTTTTGGGGGATGTTTTAAGAAAACAGGACTTTGCCTTAGATTTGAATATTGTCAGAAAGTGAGGGTAATCCTATGAATGAGTATCTTATTAAAAAAATAAATAAATAAATAAATTTTATGGCAGAAAGAGAAAAGACTAGATTGAGGCTAAAGCTATAATAAGCAAGGAAGACCAGGAGACGGGAATACATGATATTTTGTGGCTTGGACAATGTTCTTGTTTGTATCTGTGACCAAAGACAAATACAAAGTGGTCTTGTTTTTGTCTATGATCATAGAATGGTCTTGTCTGATGGTGATTTTCTGTGAAATTGTGTTCAACAGAACACCAGCTGTGAGGGCCAGGTCAACTGCCAGATATCAGAAGCTGCTTTTCCCTTCTCAGCTTTCTGATCTGTTGCAAATTGGGTCTAACTTCTCTACATGTACACTCCCCAGCTTGGGAGCCTTACTCACCATCTTGGTGACTCCCTTTATCTCTCTCCTATGTTAGATCCTGTATTCCATGAGTCTCTTCTATTTCTCTTTGACTTACTCTCTTTTTGTGGGAAGGGAATATCATTCACCTTTCCCTGAGAAAAGGTGGATGGAAACTAATCTTTTAAGACCAGTGTGTCAGAAAATGCATTGTCAGAACACCTTGCATATCGAGAAATATTTTATCCTCACTTTAGCTCAACAGATAATTAATAATTTTACTGGACATGATATTTTAATTGGAAATTATTTTTCCTCATAATGAAGGTATAGATCAATTGTCTTTTATTGCACTACTAAGACACTTGGTGCCATTCTCACGCTTGATTCTTTGTTTGAAACCAGTTTTTCTTTTTTTCCATGCTGGAAACTTGTAGGATTTTTTACTGCCTCCCAAAATTTAAAATTTCACAATGAAGTTCCCACTTGTGAGGCTTCTATTTTTAGCCATCGTACTGGACACAGAGTGGGTTCTTTGCATAAAGAGACTTATGTTTTTCATCTCTGAAACACCATCTTAAATAATTTCTCCAAGTTTGTCCACTTTTATTTTACTATTCTCTCTCTGGGACTTCTATTATCCAGATGTTAGACCTTCTCAAAGAATCCTTTTAATTTTCTTCTCTTTTTTTTCTCATATTTTCCACTGTTTTGTTTTTCTGACTTGCTACAAGGGAAATTTCTTCCACTTTTTCTTCCATTCTGTTATATTTTAAATTTCCATAAGCTATTTTTCTCCTAATGCTTATTTTTTATTGTACCCTTATGCATACTTCATATCTTTTTTTAATCTCACCAAAGATATTAATAATAGCTTTTTATTTTTTTCTTCTCTCTGAAAATTACATTTTTCTGTTTTTGTGTGTGTGTGTTTTGTGTTCTTGTTTATTTTTTCTCTTTCTTACTAGAAATTTTTCTCATCTATCTGGTAATCCTTAGCTATCAAGTTATATTTAAGAGAGTACAATAAAGCTAACTGCATGCTGTTTCTGATGATGAGGTTTGCCACTATAGACTTATCTCACTTGACACAAATATATAAGGGATTTCTCCTGACCAAAGAAGAAATTGTGGTAGCATGCTCACAAGTTGTTCATATTTTAGTAAAGAAATGCTATTTATATTGGACTACTTCTAGCTATTAAGTCCATAAAATAACACTCATATAGCATAGAACAGAAATGAAAATAAAAGTCCTTTTCTGTCACTGACTTCAAGAAAAGTCTATGCTTTTGTTCTAGTTCAGTTTCAGGGGGAGACTAACATCCTCTTTGAACTTATGACTTATAATTAGCCCAGCCATGGTCCTACGCTGACTGGCAGTACTTGAAAATAGGAGTGGGTCAAGCCAGTCACTCCCAGTCTGAACATTTCAGACTTGCAAGCATTCCAAAACCAAAAAAGATAAAAGATAAGCATGAAGGGATCAGGCTATTCTTCAAAATTTGTTTCCCCCTAGGGACAACTGTTTGATTCTCTTAGGCCTTTGACTGTAGAGACTCTCCCAGAATTCCACAGACCTCATGAAAATTTGAAATATTTTAGAAAAACAACAGCCTTAAAGAAACTGAAGTTCACTGATACAAAGTAACTGGGATATTTACAACAGAATATGCCTAATTTCTTAATTTTATGAAAGTAAATGTTTGTTCATGTATTAAAAATGTCAGGAAAAACAGACACCAAAGTATTAATGCTGCCTCCTGATGAGTAGCATCTGAATGTGGAAGTGGGGAGCAAAGATGTTTAATTTCTCACTTACTTTTTTCATTTTTTGTTTCAATAAATGCACAGTTTTAAAAAATATATCAAATGCTACTCTATAAAAATCAAATAAATAACTAAAATGAATAAGCTTACAAAACATACTATATATACAGCTTAGGGGCTTGAAAATAATGGTCAATTACTTTACCTCGGTACTAGAACTTAATATTAGAACTTTGATACTTGATCAGTTTTTCTCTTCTCCATTAGTGGAAACTTCAGCCTAATTCCAGCCTAGTCCCCAGATTACCTTAGAAAGATTTCCTTTGGAAAAGATGTATCAATCAGGTTTTCAATTTGGCTTCAAGAAGTAGTAGAAACTCAATTACAGTGGCTTAAGTAAATAGGGGTTGCTTCATTCAAATAATAAAAAAAATCCAAAGATAGGCACACACCAAGCAGTTTCACATAATGAAAAGTACAGAGCCTCTGAGCTTTCTTGTCTTGTCATCTTTAACATGGATGTTTTTTCTCCAAGGTTACAAAATGGCCATTAAGCCTTTGGGCATAAGATCATACAGAAGCGAGGAAGAGCAGAGAGCAAAATGCACATGGCAGCTGACTTGGCTGACACTGTCTTCCTAAAACAGTCACTTTTCCAGGAGCCCCTCCAGATTTCCACTTACATTTTATTGGCCCACCCTGGCTCTTATCATCACCCCCCAACTTTGAAGGAGTTTGAAGATTTTTGGATATACAGCAGCTCTGAACAAAACTGGGGTTCTGTTAGTAAGGTCAAAGTGGAGGATAGATATTGGCTAGGCAGCCAGGAAGCTCTGCTACCAATGGTTCACCTTGTTACCTCTCTCACAAACAAAGCACACTTAATTCCCTCCTGAAACTAGAGGGCTGGGTTTGTGGAGAATTGAGAAAATGTTAAAAGGCAGTTATGCAGAGTTCAAAAATGAGTATCATTCACTGTAGTGTTGTTTGTAATTTAAAACATTGGAAAAAACTTAAAATGCCTGAGACCTGAATCCAGGAAAATTTGTCAGGAGCCTTTAGCTGACAGAGGAGTTGATGAGTTTGCTCTCATCGTATCTTCTGTAGAAACTGTACAAGCTTCTCTAGTCCCTGTCAGTGTTCGTGTACAGATTTGCCGACACTTGGGAGCAACATTTGGAGCAGCCTGCTCCT
This sequence comes from Cervus canadensis, assembly GCF_019320065.1. Lineage (NCBI taxonomy): Eukaryota > Metazoa > Chordata > Mammalia > Artiodactyla > Cervidae > Cervus > Cervus canadensis. The sequence goes on along the minus strand of NC_057388.1, from coordinate 41,238,500 downwards.
GGGCATCAGTGGCAGAGAAATAGTCAGGGACCAAGATACTTGCTGGACTCCAATCTGTCCAGGAAGAATTAACTCTACTTTCCAGAAGGAAAAATCAAAGTCTTCCTTGCTGGCTTCTCAACTCTTCCTTGAAACCTTCCTTGATTATTCAAGTCTATGTGAAGCTCTCCACTTCCTGACCTGCTGTAGGAATTATCTGCTCATCCAAATCACAAATTCTATATATTATTACATGGATTTCACAATACCATGTCTCATTGTCCTAAGTCCAGTATGTGCTTCTCAGCAGCTGGCTCTCTGTAGTAGGAGAGGCCGTGGAAAGCAGGATGTCATTGGGCCTCTGTGGGCAAAAGAGATGCTACTGAAGATGCACAGGTTCGTAGGTGTGGAGCATCCAAAGACACATTTCAGCTACTTTAAAAGATCAGTGTGAACTTCAGAAGGATCCTGTTTAGTGACCTTTAAATCACTAAAAGAGTATGATCTTCTCTTCTTGGGACAAATTTTAGCCAATATTCAACTTTGGTGCCTAGAAGTGTATGCTGTCACAGTAGGAAATAAACCACATCAGACTGGAGTCATGAGCTTTTGATGTGAAGACCCAACTCTAAATCTTCTCTGAGTCAAGTATGCAGTCAGCACCCCGATGTAACCCTTCTTGTATCCTTGGATGGTACTCCTTCCCCTTCAGCTGCCACATGTCCTCTTTTTCTCTGCTCTCTTCTCCATCATAAAGAATCTGATAAGTTCATTGCTAATAAGGGAACAACATCTCATAATAAGACGTTCTCTCTTCAAAGTACTTTGACAGAGGACAAAAGCACAAGCTAATACAATAGAAATGTAATGGTGGAATCTCAAGGATCAACAAAAAAGAGAGTTTTCTTTTGTATAACAACTTTCCAGGTACTCAAACTACTACAGAGTAGACAACTATTCTTTTCTTAATAATTCCCATTTTTCCTTATAGTATTTCATAAATGAATTCAGGTAAGTATTGATATAAAAAATATCATTTGAATACATGTTTCCAAAGTGCTGAGTCATTAAAGAGGTAGTAAAATACAGTGTTAAGACCATGGGCTCTGAGTCTGACTGCTGGGTTCACACATATACCACCATGGCGAGGTGCTTAAATGTCTTTGTTCCTCATTGCCATCTGTACAACTGGAGATAATATTATTTATCTAATGGGGTGATTATGAGAATTAAATAAGACTATACACATAAGCTGGAGAAGGCAATGGCACCCCACTCCAGTATTCTTGCTGGAAAATCCCATGGATGGAGGAGCCTTGGTAGGCTGCAGTCCATGGGGTCGTGAAGAGTCGAACACGACTGAGCGACTTCACTTTCACTTTTCACTTTCATGCATTGGAGAAGGAAATGGAACCCACTCCAGTGTTCTTGCCTGGAGAATCCCAGGCACGGCGAAGCCTGGTGGGCTGCCGTCTATGGGGTCGCACAGAGTTGGGCACGACTGAAGCGACTTAGCAGCAGCAGCAGCAGCATACACATAAGCACTTAGAACTTTGTTTAACACACACTCACGCTCTATAAATGTTAGCAACTATTAATGGTAAGGTTTTTATTTCCAAATGAATAAGAAGTAGAATATTTGCAGCTGGTGAATTACAAATCTCTTGCAAATCTTCATATTTCAATTTACCATGACTTTACAAAGAATATTCAGCATGATAAGCAGTTTCCTGTAAGAGTGAGAATCATAATTTGCCCACCATTTTCAAAAGGTTCATGATGGGGCTGACTACAGGACACTGAAAATTTCTTTCTTGTATAATACCTGTTTTAAATTCTGATTTCCAGATTGAAGCTATTCCTAAAGATGATTCTACATTATCTGAGAGAAGGCGAGAACTCCACAAGGAAGTTGAAGTAGCTAAGAGGAATTTAACCCAGCAGGTTAATATCAACTTTCACTTAAATTTCTAAGAATGACTAATGCAAAGCTGTGTTTTTAACTGTGTTCCATGAAACCTCGTTAGTAGAAAAGTCAAAGAGAGTATGATCTTACCCAATATGAGTCTGTTTCTTTATCTCAAAGTCCACTCAAACCCACATTAAAATTTTGGAGGAGGAAAAAAATATGTTTGAGCTAGCAAAAAAAAATTATACAAATTCATGAGAGTTTAAAGTAAAAAGCCTACTGATTCAAAATAAATAATAAATGCATTATTTCACCAATATCCAATTTCAAATTTTGTTTATTCAAAACCACTGTCAACGTAAAACATGCTTTTATTTCTCTTCAAAAATTTACTTGAAAATACAATCTGAATAAGAAAAAGTTCTATGCTATCATGTTTGCACTTTCTTTTTATAAGATAAATACTTGGTACTAAGGCAGCAGAGTTACTTTTTGTGTTTTAATAAAATAAACTCTACATAGAAGATTTTAAAACTAGTCTGAGATACTGGCCTTAGTTCAGTTCAGTTCAGTCGCTCAGTCGTGTCCGACTCTTTGCAACCCCATGAACCACAGCACGCCAGGCCTCCCTGTCCATCACCAACTCCTGGAGTTTACTCAAACTCATGCCCATTGAGTCGGTGATGCCATCCAACCATCATCCTCTGTCATCCCCTACTCCTCCTGCCCTCAATCTTTCCCAGCATCAGGGTCTTTTCAAATGAGTCAGGTCTTCACATCAGGAGGCCAAAGTATTGGAGTTTCAGCTTCAACATCAGTCCTACCAATGAGCACCCAGGTGATCTCCTTTAGGATGGACTGGTTGGATCTCCTTGCAGTCCAAGGGCCTTAGTGTGTTCCTTCAAATAAATACTTTATAATATTTGTGTTTTTCCAAAAGAAAATCCTATCAGAAGCTGAGTCTAAGTTAGTAGAACAGCAACTTGCTGAGGAGAACAAGCTTTTAAAGGAGCAAGAAAACATTCAAGAACTGGTATTCAACCTTGTCCGTATGACTCAAATCAAAATTGATGAGAAGGAGCAAAAATCCAAGGATTTCCTGAAAGCTCAGGTAACTGCATTTTTGTAACCATTCATTAATTACCACAACAGTCCAGGGTAGCCTCATGTTAATACAATGTTCATTAGAAAACTATGACTTTAAGTCCCTTTCAAGTTCAGTGACTACACAGCTTCCCTAAACAAAACTCAACCATGCATTGAAAAACAGTCTCAGGATTCAGCTGGCAACAGTCAACCATCTAAGAGGGGAAAAGAATTAGCTCAATGACAATGAGCAGAGGATTTGAACAGATGACAATTTCAGTAAGAATAAGGTGGGTACCTCCAGGTGAAACGGCTGACAGGCCCAAAGGCACAGGTGTCTGTGATTCACCATCATCCCACAGTCCATCATGATTTACCCAGAACAACTCAGGAGCCACAGCATCAAACCACTCTCCTTCCCAAGTTCATCGAGTCAGCATCATTTAAAATAATGTGAGGACAGTTACCTTTAGTAACTCTTTCACCCTATGCCTTTCCTGGGCTCCTGACCAAGTACCAGAGCTGACCCAGTGCAACATCCCCAAACAAAATCAACAATGAAACAACAGCAAAACAATCTTTCTATCACAGCTAAAATCCTAACATTATAATCATTGATTCCACATAAGGATTGTATCCAGAGACCTTCTTTTAAAAATTATTATGGAGTTTCCCTGGTGGTCCAGTGGTAAAGAATCCACCTGCCAATGCAGGAGACATAGGTTCCATCCCTGGTCCAGGAAGATCCCATGTGCCCCAGAGCAACTAACCCCGCGTGCTGCAACCACTGAGGACTACACACTTAGAGCTGGTGTTCCACAACGAGAGAAGCCTCCGCACCACAAAAAACAGCAGCTCCCACTCGCTGCAACTAGAGAAAGCCCACACACAGCAACAAAGACCCACCACCCCAAAAACTAAAAATAAAAAGTATATAACTCTTCTTAAAAATGATATGACATGTTACCCAAGTAGAATACCTAAATTTACCATGTGACCCAGATGCTGGCTGTTTCTGAGTGCAGCTTTGTTTAATTCTGAGCAAGCATTCACACAGGGTAGCGTTTCTTTCTTATTTTTTGGAAAGAATGCACAAAAGAGCGTTATTGAGCCATGAGGGTAAATACAGATGAGAGAAAACTAAGGTAAAGATCTGCATCACACAACCCATAGCCAACTATTCAAACTGCCCTTTAACTGTTTATTGCCACATCCCCACCACCCCAGAATATCTGAGAGAGAGAAACTAAAAAGTTTAGCATGGTTGGGGCATGGGAAGATGGGGAAAGTGTGTCAAATAGTGAGACCCGAGAGGAGAGGTCAGGCGGTGAAGGTCACTTAATCCCCGTTGAACAGTTTGGATCCAGTTTGTCCCAGAAGCTCAGGCAAAGCCCAGTAGGGTTCAGGGAGTTTCCGTAAAAAAAAAGAAAGACAGTGGCCAGGGAGGAACCGGGAAAAGGAGGCAGCCTGAGGGAACAGCGTGGCAGAGGGGAGGAGGAAGAGGAACGAAATACGGAGCAGGATGCTTGTTACAAGAAGCATGGATCTGTTTCATGAACTAGACAATTTTTAAATTAACCTCAAAACCTGATACATGTGTTACCCATGTGTGACTAATCTATGTCTGCCAAATCTCATGACTAAATTGGCTAATTTAGCTCTCTAACTGCTCTCAAAGGAGATCAATTCTTTCTCCTGAAATATGGAAATCAATAAAGGAAAAATATTGTTTCCCGGAAGTATTCTGAGCACTGGGGATTAATCTGTTAAACAGTGGTAATACACTATACTTTCCATAAGGATCAGTCAATCTTATCATTTATTTTCACCTCTCATCTACATCCCTAAGATAAAAGATGAAGGGACAAAGAAAGTCAACGTTGCTATCACCTCCAAGTGGGAGTGGATGACTACATTTTACATCTCTTTAATTCTTCATAGACACAGTTACTTAGATGCCTAGTTTCTTTTATGGGAATTGCTCTCACAGTCCTTAGGCCAGCAGAAACTGGTTTCTACCAGCAAAATTCTGTACTTCTTTGAATACATTTCTCACCCTAGATGAGAGACACGACATCTTTAGATTTGAAGACGTACTAGTTCTTTTAGCACTTGGTATATCTTGAGGACTTTGGAAACAATAACTGCTGTCTTTTAAAATATTTGTGTGGAATCTCTTTCTTACCTCCTTATGGGGCTGGTCTCAGCATAGCACTTCATTCTGTAGGAAAAAACACTCACCGTACAAAATAACGGAAAGGTGCTTTAAAATCATGGTTTCAGGGACTTCCCTGGTGGTCCAGTGGTTAAGAATCCACCTTCCAATGCAGGGTTGGTCTGAGCTCTGGTTTGCAGGTTTGAGCTCTGGTTCAGGAAGATTCCACATGTGGGAGGGGGTGGGAGGGACCTAAGCCGGTGCACCACGGAGCCTGCTCCCTAGAGCGCTTGCGCCCCAAGTACCGAGCCTGCGCCTGCTGGAGCCCCGGCCGGGCAGCTAGAGACAGACCTTCGTGCTGCAACAGAGATCCTGACTGCCGCCACTAAGAGCCACCGCAGCCAAAAATAAATAAAAAAACAAAAATAAAATTATGACTTCAGTCTCTCACCAGAAATCATGAGGCTTCAACTCACAACAGTTCTATGACAACCTAGAGGGGTGGTATGGGTGGGAGCTGAGGTGGGAGGGATGTTCAGGAGAGGGGGGACATGTGTACACCTGTGGCTGGTTCATGTTGATGTATGGCAGAAACTAACACAATATTGTAAAGCAATTATCCTCTAGTTAAAGGAAAACAAAAAACAAAGCCTGATTCCAAACCCACTCCCTTAACTATCGTTCACAAATTTCTCACTCACCCAACCCAATCCTGCTTTCCATAATCATTCTTTGGCTCTTGAAAAGTTCCCTGAATTTTCCTCAGACCAACCTGGGGAGACCCCTTTCCCCCCCTCCTCTCTGGATCTTTCTGCCCTTTAGTGAACCCTTTGTCCCAGTCAATGCAATTCAGTTCAGCTGGCCAGGTAATTTTCAGTCCCTGCCCTCGCCTCTTCCCTGTGATCTGCACAACCCAGCTGATGAAGATAGAATGGTCTTTAGTGGATACTTATGAGATGGGGTGAGGCTGGGAATATCCACATGCTGTTGGTGGTGGACTTTTTAAAAATTTCACAATTAACTTTTATATTTCAGCAAAAATATACCAACATTGTTAGGGAGATCAAAGCAAAGGATCTTGAAATCCGGATACACAGGAAGAAAAAACGTGAAATTCATCGGAGGTAAAAATTACTCAAGGACTTATCTAGTTAGTTTAGAGAGGGAAACAAATATTTATTTCACAAGTTTCAAAAATTCTTGTGTTTTCACAGACTCAGAGAGTTTGCTAAACTGTATGACACTATTCGAAATGAAAGAAACAAATTTATTAACTTACTTCACAAAGCTCACCAGAAAGTCAATGAAATAAAAGAAAGGCATAAAATGTCATTAAATGAACTGGAGATTTTAAGAAATAGTGCAGTTACTCAAGAAAGGTAAGTCTTACAGTAACTACTATCTTCTGAGTCACTGAATGATAAAATACCCTGGGGATGATAAAGTAGAAAACAAGTCTTCTACAAAGCTAGAAAAGCCCTTGCTCACATAGCTTGCTTTAGAGCTGACAAGCTAATGAGCATTTGAATGTGATTCCTTACGCTTCTTCTTGGGAGCTGTATTTTTTTTAAGTGAGGGGAAAACTAAATCTGTAACTATTCTCATTTTATTTTCATCTATTCATCTAGAAATAAAAGCACAAATTTGACAGTCTGCATTTAAAGTTAGAAGACAATCAAATGTTAATTAACCAACCTAGCATCTAATGTGCTTGTGGGATGCAGTATAGCAGAGCTGTTAAGAGAGGTGACTTTTCTAGACTCAAATCCCAGTCCTGCCACTTACTAGTTGTGTGACCTGGGGCAAGTAATCCTAGCTCTCTGGGCCCACTTTTTTTAATCCATAGAAATAGCCCTTTACATAGGACTTTTTGTTATTAAGTGAATTAATCCAATGGTTGTTTTTAAACTTTATTATTTACCATGTGACAAGATCTGGTGGACTCTCCCACCTGTATTTAGTCCCTGATTCATAGAATCTATGCAACCTGGACTTTTTCTGGTGGCCACTATTGCCCGGTTTTCTTTTCTAAAGATATTACAAAATAGGCTCTTGTTTTGGGGGTAGTGGAAGGGAGATGGGAGTAGAGCTGGGAGGGGACTGGTATGAAAAGACAAAGCTATCATCCTAATCCGGTTCTCATCCTACATGAAAGCAAATGTCATTTCCAGAGGCCATGCATTCATTTGGCATTGATTCTGATGCCATATTAAGTCAAGCACTACGTTAGGTCCAGTGGACATTGTCAGATATAACCACCTTCACTCTCAAGACAGCAGAGTCCCCTGGGGGCAACAGAGCAGTAAATGAATCACTGTAGTCTCTTGCTTTGATAAAGGGGAGCAGCAGATTCTTGGGGCACAAAGGAAAGATGTCCTAATCCAGATTAGAGGAAGTTGGATACTTGGAAAATTACAGAAATTCCAAAGAGTATGACATGATGAATATCATCATTACTATTACTATTGTCATTTCAAGGAACATACTAAGGCAAGAGCTACTTTGACAGTTTATTTCTCTGAAGTCTTCATTGTTTTTAAAGAAACTAAAGGAAGTTATAATCATACCCATTTTCCCATTATTTTTAAAGAAAGCTACAAAATTCTATGCTGAAGCATGCCAACAACATTACCATCAGAGAAAGCATGCAAAACGATGTGTGCAAAATTGTAGCAAAGCTTCAAGAAATGAAAGAGAAGAAAGAAGCCCAGCTAAATAACATCGACAGACTTGCCAACATGATCACAATGATTGAAGAGGAGATGGTACAGCTTCGAAAGAAATACGAAAGAGCTGTTCAGCGTCGAAATGAAAGGTGAAAACCAGGAACCTGATGTGAGAGTAAAGAACCCAGAGATCTGATTTAGAAATGTTGCCCATTTTTCTATGTAGACTTGACAGGACATTTGACACTTAGATGTCATTAGCCTCTGCAAGGCAGGGAGGGGGGCTGCATGCTCTCCTTGAAAATAAGACACTTTGTCCTCATAAGAGAGACAGGCAAGAGTAGGGTTTGGGAAGCTGCTCGCTTAAAGATCACAGTCCTTTCTCAGGCTACCATTTAGGATACTATCAAATTATTTCAGAATAAGTGATATAAATAACAAGTCTTTGGATCTTATATTCACTTTGGGGACAGATTTATTAAATGATTCATCCAGTACATTTTCTCAGCAAGTAAGTATCACCTTCAAGAGGTGTTACTCTTGAAGCATTACTTCTCCCAGCTATAATATTAATCGATTACTACTTAACAGTTTTCCCAAGCTTCTTGTGCTCTAAGAAATCTGACATTTGAGACTATAGAACCCTGTAGTAATTATGTCAGGCATTGTTTTTTTTTTTTTCATCAAACCTTGATGTGTGCTATTCTGTGTAAGGCTGTGTTCTGTGTAAGTGCTGGGCCCTGAAAGTAAAAAAGGTGATAAAGCATCGCACCTGGCTTCTGATGTCAAGAGATTAAAGAAGCTCAGGAGATGACCCAGTGAACAGTAAGTGAGACAAAAAACAGAGCTAAGATTAACCAAATATAACCCTGTGCACACATGTCTTGAGGGAGGTGAGAGAAAGAAAGGAAAAGCAATCAAAGATTGCTTTGGGATAATAGATGCCGACAGTATCAGGGGAGAACTTCAGGGTCCTAACGAACACAACTTTTTCAAAGGGCTGGCAGGTGTTCTCTCTGGGAAAAGAAAGTCCTCTTATGTGGCTCCTGGCACAAATCGAAGCATGTAGGCAGTGTGCTCCCAGACCCTGGTCAGTTCTGTGAGGCTGGAATTAGAAAATTCTTACTTTGTTTTTTCCCCATAGTCTCCTCAAGAAGGGTCTTTCCCCTGGCATGATTTCAAAAGACAGGATTTTGCTTATGGGGAAATGTGCATCAGAAATATTTAACTGTGAAAGAGCCTAATGGGTCTGGCAAATTAGAGAGAGCAGAATAGCTGCAAGAAACACATTCCCTGGCTGCCTGCCTGGGTACTTCTGGCCAGATCTCGGCTGGCGAGTCTGGCCCATGAAAAGGGTCTACAGAAAATCAGACTCTGGGATCACATTGTTCGTGTGTGCGAAGTGACATTCTTTCCCACACCGGGAAAACCTTTGGGACGTGCAGATATACTACGGCCAGCCAACAACATAGTTGGCTCAGAGTCCAGATGCCAAACAACCCTCTCTGTCTAATGCCCAGAAAAATTCAAAATTCAAAATGTAGAGTTTAACTAGAAAGCCAACAGTGAGTATCTTCTGGAATTATGCAATGTTGATGTGTTATTTTGCACCCAGATCCAGAGGGTACCACAATGACTAGTAAAACAGTGGCCTCAACATCCTCTCAGCCTTTGCCTTTTAATTTGACTGTAGTGGTGTTCAGCTGATAGAGCGGGAAGAGGAAGTGTGCATTTTTTATGAAAAAATAAATATCCAAGAGAAGATGAAGCTTAATGGAGAAATTGAACTACATGTCCTGGAGGAGAAGATCCGATTCCTGAAACTGAAGATTGCTGAGAAGCAAAGGCAGATTCACGTGACCCGGAAATCACTGCCAGTCAAGAGTGCCTTGGATGCTGACTTAGCCGTGCTCCAGATTCAGGTGGGACATGTATTCATGACACAATTCCTGGGACCATTTGCCTTTTTTTTTTTTCCTCCTTTGTTTGTATGTCATATAAGTTCTTTCTTGTAAATCAAGTCATGCTACTCCTGGTACCTAGGAGAACTCATGAGTTACATGTCTTCTTTACAAATGCCCTTGAATGCTGCTCCAGGGTACAATCTGTGCTTCAGACATCTGAACTATAGACTGTCTTTCAATCCCTGGTGAAACACTTTCTGCCTTTCCTGGAACTTAGACCCTCACAAATCTCAACTCTAGCTCAGCTTCTTCAGAGCTCAAAACTTGAGTCATCCAGGCTTTTGCTGTGTGTGCTCAGTCATGTTAGACTGTAGCTGACACCATGGACAGTAGCCCACCAGACTCCAATGTCCACGGGATTTCCCAGGCAAGAATACTGGAGTGGGTTGCCATTTCCTTCTCCAGGGGATCTTCCTGACCCAGGGATTGAACCCCACATCTTCTGCATTGGCAGGTGGATATTTTACCACCGTACCACCTGGGAGGATGATAGGCTTCCACCACCACCCACATAGTTATGTTTTTGAAGCCTGCTGGAAGATCCTGCAGACCATCTAGCTCTCTTACTTTTGATACTCTTATTCTCTAGAGCCAAGATTTTTGTTTCTTATACATTGATAATCATCTATAGACTCCTTGTTAACACCTGTAATTTCCCTGTAATTTAGTAACGTGGCCTTTGATGTGGTTTTTTAAAAGTAGAATAAAGTCATAGCATTTAAACACAAAATAGCCAATAAATAAAACCATTAATATAAAGCTATTTTCTTCTTATGTAATAATTATACTTTTTTTCTTAGTGAAAATAGAAGAAAAAAAAACTGAAACAATTGAGGCTAAATTTTTTCCATTGATTCAATGTAGCAGGAACACATTTTAACCTATGTTTCTAAAAAGTCACCTTTGCTTTCAGATTTTTTGATTATAAAATTAGGACAAGTTCCACTTACAAAGTTTTGTAAAACATGTTAAAAAGTTAAAGCAAAAATTACATCCCTAAGATATAATTACTATTAAACTTACGAAAAATTTAGATGAGATCCTCCTGGTCTTTTTCTAGGTATACAGGCAAATGATTTTCATTAGCTCATGCCATAGACACAGTTTTGGGTCATTTTTTTTTTCAATCATGTCACGGAAATTTATAGGACTTTATGAAATTGGTTGATGCATTTACTATTTCATGGCATTTGAATGTGTAATATGCTATATAGACAAAAGGATCTTTCATTTTGCACAAATATGCTAAGGTTTGGATTCCAGTGTTTCTTTAGCTATATGTTCTCCCATTCACTTCTTCAATAAGTGTAGCCCTGAGTCAGACAGATTGGCTGGAACAGCCCCCAGGCCTCCCCCAGGTCTCCCCCAAACTAACTCCTGCTTCCAATCAGTGGTTCATTTGGGGGATCCCCTCCTCAGATCGCAAACACAGCGTCTGATCCACTTTTGTGTCACACTCCTCTTTCCACCCGCACTGACACAAGGCCATTCCTGTGAGGTCTGTGTCTGTAAACTGACTTTACTGAAGAATTGGGACACCAGTGTGAGAGGATACGTTAAAGAAATGCAAAGAAATTCAAATTAAGTATCAGACAAGTAGAGTTCTTAGGACCACCCCACCACTGGGAACAGTCACCCAGGTGTATTGACCCATGCAGCACCCCAGCCTAGCTCCATTTCACAGGCTTGTCTTTCCATCCTTCATCCACCATCTCCCTTCCACAGCCTCACCATTCCAGATTGCCCCCCAGGGGCAATCTTAGTTAGTTCTAAGCTAAAGAACAGTTGAAGAGAAAGTTTCCCTTTAGTCTTCAGACTGCATCTAATTATGTAATTGTATACTCAGCACTAATCACTTGGGCCCTTTGAAGGATATGATGTGAAGTTTTGAACTTCAGGCAAGCCCCTGCCATGTAGTGCCAGATCCCTGTCATACCCTGTTGTTTGTTATGGTGACAGTGTTTTGTGGTCTTTTTTCCTCCCCCCAATCTTCCTCTTTTTTGTATCATTTTCAGAATTCTCTTAAGGTTTGAATTTTTTGGTTCCTTGAAACAGTTTTTAATTGCCCAACAGTCTAATCCAAGGATTATCATGAGTCACATTTTCCTGCAATATTTTATTTATAATGATAGCCTCTTTTTAGGGTCCTCAGAAGTCATGTGAACTATTTTAGGACATAAGAACACCATTTTATATAGAAAAAGAAAACAGTTTTTCTTCAAGCCCATGGGAAAATAAGATCAGTCAAGGTACCACTCTGATAAGCAAGTACCATATATTTTTTCCTATTTAATTCCCTAATTAACCATGGAGACATTAAATATTATTAATAACAATTACAACAAATGCTTAATTACACATAAAAGGATACTTTAACTCCATATTAAGGGCAATTAGGAAGTGTGGAGAGAGAAAAAAATATTCATGTCACCATTTGAAATTCTTTTTTGCTGGGAGGACAAGAATAAATTTAAAATTTTAAATTCTACCTAGATCACTCTTGGACATGTCAAGTACTCTAAATGTATTATCCCTTTTAATGGGTCAATCCCATGAATTTGGGATTTATTTTCCCATTTGACAGTTGAGGAGACTAAGGTTTAGAGAAGATAAATGATTTGCTTGAGATTATACAGATTTTCAGTAGAAAAGCTAAAAGTGATGACTCTTGGTTTTCGCTGTGTTAAACATCTCTCCCTATAAAACAGCTAGTTTTAGCTGCCACTTCTCCTTGGGAATTTCTGTATTTCTTCATCTACCTCCAAAGTCTCAGGGTCAACAAATATAGTTGATACATGAAACAATATATTGGGTGTTTACCAAAAAAAATACAAATAGTTCAGGCTATTCCTCACAGACTGTGCACTGTGTTCACCTAGTAATAAGAACTTCACTCTTCTCTGGTAGGCCATTAAGCCTATTGCCAGCAAAGGAATTTAAACTGGAGTCTGGTGTGTTGTCTACCCTGTGTGCTATCTACCTTGGCCCCTGTAACAGCATGCAATAAAGAGATCAGGTGTGTATAGTCAGAGCTCTGCAGCTACGCAGTATCTCATGAATATAACACAGATGGGAAGTAATAAAAGGACTGGTTATAAAGTCTTTTTTTTTTTGATGCCCCAGAAGTCACCACCTTGCTTTGTATTAATAAAGTCAGTTAACAGGCATCTTCCTCATGGTACCATGAGTGAGAAGAAATACTGTCTCACCCCGAGTCACAGCTGAAGGATTGTTAAGAATTCCCTTCCAACTGTGCCTGGAAGGACCCTAAAGACCCTGGGCTATGTGACTTTAAGATTTACTGAGCAAAGTTAATGTTTCTTTCTTGTTTAATAGTTTTCACAGTGTACAGACAGAATAAAGGACCTGGAGAAAAAGTTTATAAACCCCGAGGGAGAGAACAGAACACGCTTACTTCCAGGGAAAGATATGACTGAGGAAGAAATGATCAAAAAAGTGGATGCGGTAAATGTCTTTTCTTAAAATAGCATGTTATCCCCTTGTTGATCACTGTCACAGATTATCTGTGGTACTGTTTCATGTTATGCAGATTAATCCCTCATGATTCCAGTCACTAATGTAGTCCTTCCATTGTAATTTAGTAAGAAAAGCTAAGCTTGACTTTAGATGTTGCCAAAAGAAGCAAAATTTGAGTGCTTTCAAGATACCCATCTCTGTCTCACAGCCCATAGGAGCAATTTTGGCATCTTAAATGAATTAGTCTTCCTGATGGAAGCATTGGGGAGGAATGACAATATGGGAGCTAGATGGAGGTCCATTTTTTTGCCATGGGGAGAAAGAACTCCATAGCGCGTGTGAGGGGAGGGGATGGAGGAGGTTGAAGAGGGTAAGTCTGGACTTTGTCCAGTTCTAAAGACCTTCTGGAGTTATGAAGGCAAGAGGTTTTCACTGGGGGGAAGGGGGAATAGTACTCTAATTAGGGAAGATTTTGACTTGCATGACTTTTTTTCTCCCTTTGAAATTCTTTTTAACTGTAGCTGGAACTACAGCTGGCCAAGAAGGAGGAGAAGCTGCTGGAGAAGGATTTCATCTATGAACAGGTCTCCCGGCTCACAGACAGGCTCTACAGCAAGACGCAGGCCTGCAAGCAGGACACACTACTCTTAGCCAAGAAGGTCTGCCCAAGTTTCTGCCCTCTCTCTTCTGCCCTTCCTCCTCTATCACCCTCATTTTCCATAGATGGCTTCACTTACTGAGAAAAGCCCTGGAGAGGTGAGGCTTTATGACTAGAGAAATACAAAGAATTAAAATTTATACTGTAAAGATGACTCTTAGAGAATCGCCCAAGGTAAGTTTCAGTCTTGTTTCCCTGAATGAATTCTCATTATAATGGGAAATTCTAAGCCTTTCAATGACAGTACACAAATTTCACTTAACAGAGTATGTACTCAAAAATAACCATCATTATCTTCACATTTCATGTGCCATGTTGAATCCTTTCTACTTCCTTGTGAAGGGAGGGCCTCACACATCCAGTAGTTTGCATGGGAATTGCCGAAATCCAGAAGCAGCCAGATCCCAGCAGCGTGTTCTTTAGTCTCTTAAGTCGTGTCTGACTCTTTGCAACCCCATGGATTGCAGCCTGCTAAGCGCCTCTGTCCGTGGGATTTCCCAGGCAAGAAGACTGGAGTAGGTTGCCATTTCCTTCTCCAGGGGAATTTTCCTGACCCAGGGATTGAACCCACGTCTCCTACATTGGCAGGCAGATTCTTTACCACTGAGCCACCAGGGAAGCCCCCCAGAATGGAAGGGAACCATTAAAGAGAACAGCAGTCACAGAGCACCACGGGGCAGAGCTGCCACCAGGCCCCACTAGGGAGGAAAGGCCAGTAACGCTGAGCTTCCTAATTCCCTAAGCTTAATATACCAGGGCTTCTGATCCAAAGCTGAGGGGTCAGGCAGAGACTGGAAGCTATACCGAGAGGCGGGAGGCTTTGCACTGCCTTTGCAGCAGGACTTCACACTGTCTGGAGTCAGAGGGTCTGCTGCCTGCCTGGCCTCCCCAGCCCCTTGGAGAATCCTTCTGTGACAGCTCAGGGTTTTATTCAGTCAGCAACAGTTGCTCGAGCTGCTGTGTGCAAAAGGGGAAAGACCCAATGTCCACACATTGCTAAAGGGAGGAAACCGTTAAGAAGATACCACAGATAACAGCGACACCATGCCCCCCACTGCGGGCTCCTGAGGGCAGTGGTTCTTTCTTATTCTTAGTTTTCCGGATGCCTCACATCCTCTAGAAACACATTTATTGAATAAGTTGACAGTTTTGTTTAAGAAACAGTTCTGGCACACTATATTATTATAAATCTGAAGCCTTCTTGGCCACTTTTATTTGGTTTTTCCTCTTCTGTTCTAATCACTTCCACTAATGGACTGCAGCACTTGTGCAAATCTCAGCTTTGCCTCATAAAATAAGAAACCTTTAAGAAACTTTTTTAAGCTCATAAACTTAGCCTGAATTAGCATATCTGGAGTTTCTTTAAATGTTGCCCTCTTTTCTTTTGGAAAATGAATTTCCCTTTCTGTGGGGGAAGTTGGTTTTGCTTAGGGTTGGCTTGTCAAAGCTGATGGCAGTCTCTCCAGTGGTCAACTAGAAAGCCAGAGTAACACAAATTGGAGCTGTCGAGACCATACACGTGGCCAGGAAGGTTCCAGCAGTCCTGTCCTCATGATTTATCTCCCCTTTCCTTTCCCCACCTTCCATGCTCTCTACCTGGCTTTCATCCTCCTCCATTTAAAATAACCTCTTCATAGTAGGCAGAGTTGGAAGATAAGACATTCAGATCCCAGATCTGTGATTTACCAACACTAGCAAGTGATCTTGAGAAATATACATAATCTTAAAACTCAGTTTACTGATCTTCTAGGGAAGAAAGTGTTTTGAGGTCGGGTGTAGTTTTTGGAAGCTCATATTTGTGTCTCAAATTACCTTGGTTCAGAGGACTGAGCAATTAAAATAGACTAAGAATGTATTCATTCCTTCATTCAACAAACATTCAGTTTTAATTTTGCCTCCTATATTCTAAGCACTGGGAACATTATGAGTAAAACAAATAGTCCTTGTCCCCATGAAGTCCCATCATTCCTGTGGGATGACAGGCTATAACCAAATACATTTATACTATGATGTCAGTAGTGAAAGGATATGAAGAAATACTAAGGCAAAATAATACAACAGTGAGCGTTGGCGGGTGGGAGGAGTCATCTCTTACTGCCCCACCAGGGCTACAGCCACATTGAAAGGCCATGCAGTGGGCCAGAAAGCTTATAGGAACCACCAATTCCAACTTTTACTTCTTTTCTGTCCTTTAAAATCAAATTTTCCACTTAGTCTTATCTTTTAATTCTTTGATTCTTTAATTCAATGATAAATAGCTTATAGGAAAAGGTAAGCACATGCGCATTAACACACACAACTAGGAATATTGCATTTCAAATTAGTGTCCAGATAGCCCAGTTCAGCTCATGCTTGCTTATGACCTCATAATGATGCATCCTTGGAACTATGATCAATAAAACATACATGTTGAAGGGTAATAGCTTCTATTAAAAATCATCACAGATGCTGATTATCTTTTTTAAGTCAGTGTATTAGTAACTAATACAGTTCCATTCTATCAGATTCTCCCCCCTGGATAAGTAGCAAACTAGTAAGAAGGCAAAATCAGGTCAAAACTTAGACATCAAGAATATCCTTTCCCTTGTTCTTACCACCTCTTAAATATGAAGACACTAAACTATTCCCCTCAATTCTACCCACCTGGAAATCCATTGACTAGATGAACAGATCTCTTTCTTTTCCCTCCTCCTTGTCCTTATTTCACAGCCAGAGTGTTGGGCTGAATCTCTGAGCTGTCCTCCAGTGATTAATCTCTGTGAATTCCCATTTAACGTCTCCCTTCTTCAGGCAAAAATGCCACCCACTATCCCAGCCAACCAGTATCCTGTCTTCATGGAGTGTATACACAGGCTAAGCCTTGGACTTTTTAATCCTAGATGAATGGCTACCAGAAAAAGATCAAAGATGCTACTGAAAAAATGATGGCTCTTGTTGCTGAGCTGTCCATGAAACAAGCTATGGCCATTGAACTCCAAAAGGAAGTCAAGGAGAAGGAACAGTTCATCTTCACTTGCAATTCCAGGATGGAAAAGGGTCTGCCCCTCAATAAAGACATTGAGAGAGAATGGTTGAAAGTACTTCGAGATGAAGAAATGTATGCTTTGGCCATCGCTGAAAAGTCTCAGGTAAGCTATGGCTTCTGTATTTTCTACATTGCATTTGTAAAGGGTGCCAGGAAGGGCTGTTTCAGGGGTTGTCAATCCTCCCAAAATACATGAAATTTTTCTACTCCACCATACACAGAGTCCTAACAACTCATTAGAGAGAAGCTTTGCTTTTTTAAGCTATTATGTAGGTAGTCAAAGTACAACAGTGTAAACATCAGAATATTCCCTGGAGAGCATTTGGCAAGCACCACGTCCCATGCCAGGCCTCCCACTGGCATGGCAACGACCATGCTGGCGTTGGTTTTATCTTAGATCTCTAGTCTCTGTCTCTGCAGCCCTGCTCAGACCATACCTTACTCTTCGATGTCCATCTGCTGTGGCCACCACAGCATATTGTGAGGCCTCAAGCATATGCTCATCACAAGTTTCTGCAGACTCTGCATTTGGTGCAGAAGCGATGACTCCAGCGCCACCCTTCTCCCACCAATGACCTAACTCTATCACTGACTCCACAGGAGCTCTGTGTCCAGCTCTTCTTCCTACTCCCACGACCCTTCAATAATCTGAGAGTGGAATTAGGCATCTCTTTCAAAAGAGACCTACAACTTACTCTTGACTATGGGGCGGACATCCCCAGAAGATCACTGTTCACTCTCTAAGCCGAGAAAAAAGTGTATTCCAAACACATACTGAGAATTCCCGAAAATAGGGTCTGACTTATCATTCTTACACTCACTGCCTAGGATTGTATTTTTGAAGGCATTCAGATTTTTACCTGTGGTGTCCCAGCTGTCATTTACCTGTCTCCATTTTTTCCCCCAAGTTCTTTTTAATGCTATAAGAGATTCCTGTTTTCCAGAAATACAGGCAGAATCTTGAGGCTCAAAGCAAGCTGCTGACCTCTTCTCTCCTCTGATTCTATTTTACTCCTATCTCTTCCTTTGTACCGTTTGCTCACCAGTGACCTACCAAAGGAAATAGATTATCCTGCCTTTGTCACAGAGATGGAAATAACTAGTGCTTACGACTAAGCACCTTCACTTTCACTTTTCACTTTCATGCATTGGAGAAGGAAATGGCAACCCACTCCAGTGTTCTTGCCTGGAGAATCCCAGGGCCGGCAGAGCCTGGTGGGCTGCCGCCTATGGGGTCGCACAGAGTCCGACACGACTGAAGTGACTTAGCAGCAGCAGCAGCAACATAAGATACTGAGTTTGGAATGTGGTGACTTTAGGCTCTATCAACCAGTTTGTGATCAACCCTAAACCCCAGGAACAGCGTGATGCTTGAGCCACATGGGTCACTCTAGTGAGAGGAAAGGTATGTGGGGACGTGTGTGGGTTTGGTGACTCTACCCCCACACCCTTTTGTCCCTTGAAATGTTGGCCAGCATAGCCAAAGGGTGCTCAGATCCAGCTGTGTCTGATGGGCCCTGGGGATGAAGTGACTTAACCACTGTTTTCAAAAACTGAAAAGGATAAATCATTCTTTGCAGGAGTTCTTGGAAGCTGAAACTCGCCAGCTGCCCAATGGTGTTTACACAACTGCGGAGCAGCGTCCAAATGCCTACATCCCAGAGGCAGAGGCCACTCTTCCTCTGCCAAAGCCGTATGGCGCTCTGGCTCCTTTCAAACCCAGTGAACCTGGGGCCAACATGAGACACATAAGGAAACCTGTTACAAAGCCGATTGAAATCTGAACATGTGAACCAACCCAGGCTTCTGAAGGAGATACTTCAACCAGGCTTCTTCATATCCACAGCTGGAAAATGTCAGCAAATAGCCCTAAATTACAAACAAATACAGTATCCACAATTACCCAACAGACAACAACATATACTTCCTTCCTTTCACACTCATTGATTTTTCACTCCATCTCTTGATTACATTTCAGAAATATATAGTAGTCTGAGTGCTATAAAAATGCAATAAAAATAAATACCTTTTCAACAAAGTACAGAAATTGGCAGTGGTCTTTATTACAGAAAGAAAAGGAGGTCCTGCTCAATATACTTACTTTAAAGAGAAAGAAAAAATGGTTTAAAAGAAGAACATCCCAAGTATCACAGGGGCATAACTCACTTTGTTAAGTAAATAGCTGTATTGGAAGTTGATGTTGGTAAATCTAAACTGAGTGAAAAGCAGTAAAGGACCTTGTCTTTTTTAAAGCGACATTATAAATGATTCTGTTTACAAATAAAGAATCCTTTTGTGCAAAAACAATCATGCCCTATTTTACCTTTCTTATAAACTAGATTTTCCACAATATTATAGGCAAATATACTTGTTATTACTTTCTTTTGATGCCAGATCTTTCAAAATTTCAATGAAAATATTTAAACTCTGCATGTGAAAGAGTTGAAAATGAGGCCAGTTTCACTTATTTCATTACTCTATATTGTATTGCATCCAAATATACTTTCATGATTCTGTTTACTTTCTCATATAAAAGTACACAAGTAGATTTGAAGCCTGTGGTTTTTCCACTCATTAATATGCTCAAACTATTGTAATTTCAAATTGATATCAGTTACGGATTTAATTTCTCTACTCTGGGAGTGAGAAGTATCACATTTGTTTGTTTTGCTAAATCAAACAAAATCTGTGCCAAGCCCCCACCTGATAGACTGGATCTATAGACTGAATCTCCTCCTCAATCTAGGAGTCCTGAATCCGCCTGACTGCTTTGTGAAATCATTAAAAAGCAATTCCTTAGGAGTGCCTATAAGTGATGCTGAATAAGCTGTGGTTAATGCCAGAAAATACTGCATACTTAACACACAGCTGCTGTGCTACAGGATCAGTAATTAGGGATTCAAAAACAAACACATAGGAGGTATAACAATATCGAAAGGAAACTTAATTTTTAAAAATCAGAAAGGTTTGAATGCTTAAATATTACAATAATGCTATAGGTCTAGAGAGTGAGATACCACTCTGCATTGGAATGGCCAAGGATCAATCACTCAGATGCAACTTTTTATCTGGCCCTTAAGCATAAATAAGATTTTAATAACTGGAGGGGAATTCCAGGTGGGGGAAATAACCTGAGCAAGACTTGGAAGTAAGAAGACAAAAGCCGTGCTCCAGGCCCAGTGAGCCAGCGTGGTGTGAAGGGAACACTAGTACCAATGAAGTGTATGAGGCCAGGATATGGGAGATCTTGAACGTCAAGGAGTTTGGAATTTATCCTGTAATAAATGCCAAGTGCTTGAAGGATTATGAGGAAAGTGGCGACAGGATCAAACTAGTGTTTATCTCAAATGTGCGTCAGATGAATTAGACTTCAGAAAGCAACAGAAACAACCCCGGTAAGAAAAGGAAAGCGTAGGGAATGAAAAATAGTGACCTTATCAGGAGGAAAAATCAGCACCGCCTTGCTGATATGGCTCCAAGATTTTGAGCCTCAGTGACCATGAAATATTTAACCAAAACGGGAAATTCTGTAAGAAAGGATAATTTTTAGAATACAATGATGATTTTAGAAAAGCTGAATTGTTACACCAGCTAGTGATGTTTGTAATCATTAAAATTTTACAAGTTCATGTGCTCGCTTTGGCAGCACATATACTAAAATTTTACAAGTTCACTGAGGGAAAGTGTAAAGAGACCAAAGTAAAGGGTCATGGGCTTTTTTACAGGAAGCAACTATATTATGGTCAGAATGTCACTGTAGAAGAGAAAGGGATAAAAAAGAAAACTCATTAGGCTTCATGGGGTTGGGGGCACATGTTCATGGACTCATGATTCTTGATAGGAATGAAAAGGCAAAGTTCAAAGAACAAAGGAGTCAGGCTAAAACTTTCAGTGTTTTTTTTTAAATGATAAGGTATTGCTAAATCAAAGTTTTATAAATATAAAGAAACACTTTACAATATTAAATACAGTTTCATCTGAACCTTCACAAAGACAAATCCTAATCTACGTATATACAAATTTTTATATTCTACAAATTATTCTGTACTAAAATTAATAGATCTTACTTTGTTTAAATTTAGTTTTTTTAAAAAGTATCCTCTTTCCAATAGAGCTTTTCTGCAACTTTTAATTTTTCTGCTTGTCACATACTCATTTCAATGACACATCTAATTTTTGGTTTTCTAAGCACTGTTCCTACATTTTTTAAGCATATTTTATTTCAGAGTATAACAGTAGCTAACTTTTGGCCTATGAGAGTACTAGGAGGATCAATCACTTGGAAGAATTTACACTATTGCATACCTCCTTGGGCAGGCTGTCATTTCTCTACACTTGACTGTTCATTTGCTGTTCAAAATGGGATGAAACACAGTGGTTTAGTTCTAGCTGAACAAAGTATCAAACTGACCTTCAGATGGCTCAACAAGGTACTCTGACTTTGGTTGCCAATTTAAAATATTGCTAAAGAATTCCTAATGAGAATGGAGCTAATAAGCAAGATTAAAATATTGGAAGCAGATATAACTGTATTTTCTCTTTACAATCCTAAAAGCATTGCAGTGTGTTTCAGAGCTGCTTCCTCTACAAACTTTGCATCCACATTGTCATGTCCTTCAAAAGCATATAGAGCTGAAAGGAAAAAGAGAGAAAAGAGTTACTATGAGGTCACAGAACATTTATAATATTGTGCCTACAACTCACTGAAATCATAGTTATTTTATATCCTAGTAAAACATATTATTCTGAGAATGTGTTGTTAAAATTTATTAATCTTCAGCACCAAGAAAGGCCATTCACACCAACCAAATGGGTTATAACTCTTAATTTTTTTAAAACCTGAAAGGTGGTTATTCCCTTGGTAATTGAGGTAGTAAACTGTATATTGCTAATTAAAACCAAATGCAATAAGATCCTACTTACCAGTAAGGGACCTTTTGGCAAGAAAAGGGTACACAGAAGTAAACAGAGACTGATGGATGCATCAAAGGAAAACAGGCAAATTCTGAGAAACAGAGGAGTGACTTACCTGGATTGGAGGACTCGATGTCTGTCAGGATGTGAATGAAGTAGTTCAGAGGCAGAAATTCCACACTGAATGATGACTTGTCCATTACAGAACTCCAGGGCTAAAAGGGAAATGGCTGTGAAGGCAGCTGATTCTCCAAAAAAGCACAAACTTAAAGTGGTAAGAACTACAAATTACTGTCCATACTTCAGCACCAAGAAACGCCATTCATAAAATGGACAAAGCAGCTCCAAAAAAACATAAAGCAGGGCTCTGCTCCACACAGACTCACCTGTTTGTTGTAGTTCTGAAGCAGTCGCTTTACATGGTTCCGGGAAATAATATTAGAACTAACAGGATGATCCCAAAGTCGACAGATCTTCTGACCTGTAAGCTATTTTTGCAAATTAAAAAAATATGTAGAGGAGGATTTTTAGGGCAGTGAAAATACTCTGTATGATGCTACAATGAGAGCTATATCTCTTTATACATTTGTCCAAATTCACAGAATGACCAACACCAAGCATGAACCCTAATGTTATCTATGGACTTCGATGATTATGATGTGTCAGTGCAGGTTCATCCATTGTAAAAGATGGACCATTCTCATGGGGCCTGTTGATAATGGAGGAGGTCATGCATGTGTGGTGACAGGGGGCATGTAGGAAATCTCTGTACCTTCCACAATAAAAAAATTTAAGTCAGTAGTAAAAAATAAAAATATGGAAAATATAGAGAGGAGCCTATAGCTCACAGCAATAAGTAAATTTACCTTATATCTACTCATAATTTTACAAGCTGTATTCCAGCTAGTTAGTCTAAAAGATGTCATCTTTATGGTTAATGACCTTGGAGAAAGGCCATTTCCTATGAGGTATGCTTCTGAATTTTGAATAAATACTCCCTTAAATGCAACTCTGTGGAAAGCAATTTGTGCACTGATGTTGCCAAACTTTTTTTTTGAAATGGAGCTCATCTGTTACTCTTCAAAACTGAGTGTGTGCATGCCAACCCTAAGTGATATTTTGATATGAAGCTAAAGGTTGTAGCCATGTACTCTGCCAATGTCTTGCCAAAAATTTTCAATTCCCTAAGAGTATAAGGGAAAAAAAAAAACATGTTCAGAAACCAAACTAAATGTTCAGAGATATTCCCCAGAGAGATCTAGCCATGGAAAATATGCTTTGTTTTCTATTCTTGCTTTTGCTTCGGTAAGCCTGTGAAGGTGAGAGGATGTTACAAAGCAAGATGATTAGGTCCCGAAAGGCATCAGACACCCCTTGGTGAGAGGATCATGCTAGAGATGTGAGTGTTCAAGGTATGTAAACAGCACAGAGCTGGCCAAGGCTCTCAGGGCCAGGAAGTCCACAGAGTCAGAGGCTCTGAAGACCTTGCAGTGGGATTTCTTAATTTCACAGCATTTCTGACTCAGAGAGCTAATATCCTCCACAAAAACAAGGAGTGCCTGTTTAACCCTTTCGCTCATGTTTCTCATCTTTCCTCCAACCCGGGAATGTTTTCCTGCCATGGCAGGAACAGTGGGAGGAAATGCAGTTCCAGAACCTTCTGACCTCACCTGTATTTAAATTTCTTATCAGTTTAAATGCCAAAAGCATGTGTTTCCCCTCTGCCTCCCCTTGGACTCACAGATGTAAATATTACTGTGGTTTCCTAAGAGGAGAAAATGGTTAAACGTTCTAGGTGGTCTGTGCCAAGAAGCACACACACAGCCAGAGTGGCAAGTATTCGGTAGCCCCAGCGGGGGCAGCAGACAGAGGGTGGGGATGGATGGGATTTCTTGGAAAAGGCTGAAGCGTGAAACAATTCAATTGACTTCAACCCAAAGCAAGTAAATGCTCTTTTTGCAAGAAAAAATTGAAGAAGGTACATGCCAAGGCTTAGAAAATAAAGTATACTTCAGGTTTACCGGAGGAAGCCGCATAATGATGCTGAATTTTAGTTTTTCATTTTTCTCTGTATTGTCCAGATCTACGAGAAAGTTAGAAATTGGCAAACAAAATAAAACAAAACAAAAAGAAAAAAACAAAACAAAACAGAAATCTCTGTTTTAATATCTGAGCAAGCTAATACTTCAGTGCTTCACCCTGATAACACATGTCCCAACCTTGTTTTCCAAGATAAGCCTAACAACGCTATGAAAATATTAGTTTGTGTCTCTATGAATAAAAAAGGGATTTCTTATTGAAGCCACTGCTACATATCATGAAACAGGGTTCTGAAACAGGCTGTCAGTCACAAAAGCAATTTGCTAACTTAAAACAGAATGCACCTTGAGGAATGGCAAATACTTCAATATATATTAGCAAAACTCATCTATAAAATACCACAGTCAAATAATTTAATAGTCATTATACTACAGACCTTTTTTCAAGTTCAAATTCCCATAGGTACTGTATCTCTCATTTTACCTTGCATTCCAAGTCTTAATTTGAGAGGACAGAGTTAATCAGCTGAAAGCAAGCCATTTTATGAGATTTTTCTTGAGAAACAAGCCTTCAGTCTCCTATCCTCAAGTACTCTCATGTACGGAAAAGGATTGTATGTGGATTGAGAAGTCCTTGAAGGGCTAAAGGCCCAAGGATGGTTACGGGAAACAAACTATACTCAGTAGGCCCAGCTGTGGAATCATGGAGCCCACCTTCAGCTATAGACTGAAGGCAGAACATTAAACTGTGTGTGGGCCCTTCTGATTGTGGCAGGACCTGGAGTGACCACACAGTCGCACACCCACAAAGGCAGCCCTGGGGGTGCTGGGGCTTGGATGAGGCAAACTCAGAGGCCTTACCTTTCATGAGCCTTGTGACAGCTGCTTCTGTGAGAAGTAACACTCCGTGATCAATGTAATGCAACAGGTTATGCAAAGGCAGACAGCGGACGCCAAGGATCATGTGCAGAGTGTGAAAACCTGGGAAGAGAGATCCAGGATGATAAACACAGTCAGTCAGCATCTCCAGCTTCCCAGAGGAAATGAATCTGGTGATGGCAAGAAAGCACTCAGCTCCCCGCTTGATGCCTAGAGTCAAATAAATGCTTCTTGAAGACCCTTGAAGATAAGGTCCAAGGTTCCTTCTTTGTATTATCACAACTAAGTATGGTATGTAGTAAGTTTCCAATAAACATGTATTCCCTCCACCTTGTACATCTTCCTAGGCCAAAGAGAAGAAGAGTGCATAAAAATGGACTTTTTTTTTACAGTTCTTTTATATAGTTTTTTTTATATTTTTAATAGGTCTATAATTCTATGATAAAATTGCAAAATAGAAAAATTAACAGAAGAACTTCAGACTCCACATGCCCAGGCTAAAGGCTGATGGCCAGGGACCATTTTGTTCAAGGAGAAAATATTTGGACCAGAAGGGAACACTTTTTATGACTAATCTTTGGGTATTCCCTGGAGAAAGGCTTTTGGGGTCTACTTGAACTAAATCATAGAAAAGAAAAACTAAAATGATATGGTCAGATAGCAAATCTATAGGAATTCAGTAAAAAGGCACTCTCAAATCTAAGTCTCATGAGCAGGACTACCCTAGTTCTCACAAAGCTAGAGCTGTAAGTCCACTATTAACACTAACCCAGACACACAACATCCATGGGAGAAGAAGATATCAGACTGAACAGAAAACCAGAAAAGCCCTCTTGGATGTCAGGTGAGAGGTGCTTTGAAGGGTTGATGCCATTCCTGAGAGTGGATATGATGTGAGATAATGTACAGACTAGAGAAGCAGCAAAAGCCACGTGGGTCTGAGTAAACAGAGGCCAGAATCGTGCTATGCTGCTTACTAGGTACAGGTAACTAAGCTTTTCTGGTCTCTTCATCCCTCAAGGAGAATCACCAGCACCTTTCCCACAGGGCTGCTGTGAGAACTCGAGCTAGGTCTATGAAGAGCCTGGCACATGGTACAACACGGTGACTAATACCAGACACGTCCTGAGGTCTTTCATCTATGTACAGGCTCACTTGCCTCTCATATAACACCATGGGGTGGGTACTACTCAATCCTTATCTTATAAATTGGGAAACCAAGATTCACAGGAGCTAAGAAACCTTTCCAGGATCATACAGATAGGAAGTGGCAGAGCTGACATTTGAACCCAGGCTGTAGCATCTTAGTCTAGGCCTTTAACCATGTTATCTTGCTTCAATAACTGGTATTAATGGAATAATATGAACAGAGGCTCAAAGGTGAGAAAGCATGTGGCATATTCAGGAAAGAGTAAACAATCCACTTGGGTTAGAACAGATGTGTAAGAGGAATGGTGGGAGGTAAGGCTGGGGAGGTTAATTTACTCAACAAACAGGCAAAGGCAGTGATGAGAACAGGCATGACTGCTGCTCCCATCCACTTTCCAGTCTAAGGGGAAGACTGACAATAAAATAATCACAAAATAAATATACACTTTTTTAATGACCATTTCTACAAAGGAAAAGTAAAGGGTGCTCTGAATGTAGGTGTCAGGGTTTGAATGCTGAGTGTCAGCAAGGAATCTATCATTTAGGAAACTCTGGAGAAGGCAATGGCACCCCACTCCAGTACTCTTGCCTGGAAAATCCCATGGACAGAGGAGTCTGGTAGGCTGCAGTCCATGGGGTCGAGAAGAGTCAGACATGACTGAGCGACTTCACTTTCACTTTTCACTTTTATGCACTGGAGAAGGAAATGGCAACCCACTCCAGTGTTCTTGCCTGGAGAATCCCAGGGATGGGGTTGCACAGAGTCAGACACAACTGAAGTGACTTAGCAGGGGAGGCACTGGAAGCTTTTGAGCAGGATGGTTGGAGGTTCTGAATTTTACTTTCGAAATATTAACATAACAACAGGCAAAGAATGGGCTTCCCTGATGGCTCAGCAGGTAAAGAATCTGCCTGCAGTGAAGGAGACACAGAAGATGCGGGTTCGATCCGTGGGTCAGGAAGATCCCCTGGAGAAGGAAATGTCAACCCACTCCAGTATTCTTGCTTGGGAAATTCCATGGACAGAGGAGCCTGGTGGACTACAGTCCATGGGGTCACAAAGAGTCGGACAAAACTGGGAGACTAAGCACACTCTCTGCAGGCAAAGAATGGACAGGAGTGACAGTTTGCTATCAGAGGAACGAAGGCCTGCTGGGAGGCCGGTGCATGAACCTGTGCACGAGGGATCGCGGACACTGATAGTGACAGGGAGGGAAGGGACTGCAGGGGCAATGTGATGTGAACTGGCTTAGAAACTGATTAGATGTGGGTGGGGGATGACGAAGATTCACTGCCTAGCCTGAAAGGCACACATGACAAAGACATGATGGCCAAAGACCGCTGGGACTTGGATTCAGAGAGGTCGTAGAGCTTCTTTCTCCAAGCACATGAATCATGAGCAGAGGGAGACTTGAGTCCCATGTCCTGGCAACATTGAGGGTCAGATAAAGTTCAGACTCTGCCCTCAAGCAAATGTTAAGGGGATGACAATGGGATGAATCTTCCAAATGCCCTGATTCAAAAAAAAAAAAAAAAAAGATTCTACTAGCTAATTAACAACATGAGATTTTTCAAATGGATTTGGACAGTCTTCCCAAGATTAAAAAAGTTATGAGATTATTTCTGAAAAAGAGTTTATAATAGGCTACTGATCTTATAGTTCTGTGGATTCAAAATCCCTCTCTAGCCCCACATCCATGTCCTAAAGATCCCTCACTCCCTTTCATCCTCTTTCCCAAGGGCACAGTCCCAAATTCAACAGCCTGTTCTTGGCTTCCTCTCAGCATGTCAGATTTAAGCAACAGAGCAAACTGGGCAGAAGTAGGCATCAGTTCCAAAAGAGAGAGTTCTTCCACCAGCCAACGCTAATACTCATCCTCTAGGACTCTGGGCCTTCTCCAGGCAGTAAGGGGAACACAGGGCCCTTTTAAATTGTAAATGCTCCAGCTCTAAACTATGACTTCCCTTCTGTGGTCCCCATTCCCTTTTTTATCTTTAACTAATTCCAGTTACAAGTTCCTGTAGTTGGAACTCAAACAGTTCTCCTTAGTCCAGGGGGCCTGGAAAGCAAACTCATTTACATATGAATACACAAAAATAACCTGCATTTATACACACACACAATCCAGTGCCACTTCATATTAGAGAAACATTTCAGAAAAAAAGAGAAAGAGAAACTGCTCTTCCTTACTTGATCCATGGACACCAGCCATTTAAGTCTTACTCATAATAATTCTCAGTCACTATAGGTAATGTTTTTCTGTTTCCTGTCTTTATCCATCTCTGTGAAGAAATGCAACGTTCCGTAGAAAGTAGATTTTTATGATCTCCCAGATAGAATATTATCCCCAGTCAGTTTTATTTATTTATAAAAGGAGCTTAGATATCCATGGTGAACATTCCTCGACCAGGTCTATTGTATTAAAGACAAGCATTTAAGAATTTAAGCCAGAAAATCATACATAACTTTCATGAAATCCTTTCATTTTTTCTAGAGGGTACTTCACAATTCATATTCCATTTAAAACCTACCATTCTTCTCATGAACCGTCACTTTCAGATCCCTACAAAATCATAAGAAACACCTTGTGTGCCTCCACTACAAGCAGATCTTATAAAATAAGGTGTATGGATAGAGAAAGTATAATGGATTCCAGACTGTATCAGATACTTCACAAATGCCGAGAAGCTGAGATGTGCTGTGGGGATTTTCTGCACCCATAAATAGCCAATGTTTCAATATCAACTAATTCAACTGGAATATAAAATTCAAGAGGCAGCACAGAATAGTAGTTAGAAGCATAGATTTTAGAGCCAAACTCCCTGGATTTGAGCGCTGCTCTGTTCTTAATAGCTATGTGACTTTAGGCAAGTTACTTCCTTTCTGTGCCTCAATTTCACCATCTATAAAATGGGAATAATATTAAATGGAACCATATGAAAGTGCCATCTTTGTTGGTCAAAAACTGATTTTATAGAAATAATTCAATGTGGTTCAATTTAAGCTCTTATCACTTAGCATCATTATGAAAATTAAATGTGCTAATTTATGTAAAGTACTTAAAACAGTACCTGGCACAAAAATGGGTACCATATACATGTCAGTGGAAAATGAATGAGCAGAGGAGCAAATTAATGAGGGATGGATGGATAGATGTATATGAAAGAACAAATTAAATTAAATTGGCTAATATATATTACATAGTGATAGCTACCATAAAAGCCTGGTGGACTGCCGTCTATGGAGTTGCACAGAGTCAGACACGACTGAAGCAACTTAGCAGCAGCAGCTACCATAAGCTTAAAATTCATCAGAACTTAAACATATTCAGCATAAGTTAAGCAGTTTAGAGCAAACAGGAGCTTATTTGTTTCTTAAAATGAATACTGATTAATATGCATATTTTCCCTAGTAGACTTTTGTTAATTTTTGGAACTGCTCTAATTACCAGCCCAGTACCTGGCATGTAATTGCTCAACAGATGTTTGTTGATTGAATTTTAAAAAATGACCAATTAAATGAATGACTGCAGACACACGTGCCAAGAGTGCTTTGAGACCTATTTGGTCCTGTTTCAAAATCCCAAGGGAAGTTTTCAGTTTCCAAGGAACACATAAGAATCAACTCAATTTTTGAAACACAGCCAGGTCCACTTCCTTCTGAATGTTAACTTTCTTGATCAGATAAACTAGGCCTGCAGACATCAACAAAAGTTTTCCACTGGTTCAAAATATCCTAGACAGTTGCAAGAGGACCAGATCTGGCCCCCTAAAGTTGGTGACAAGCTACAGTACAGTTTAATAATCAGAGGAGAGTTTCTGGGTAACCATAGCTCCCTCGTCCATAGGGTCTTGAATACAGGTAATAGTCACTGACACTCAAGGAGAGGGAGCAGGAGGCCATAAATCCTCCCCCAGGAAAGAGGAGATGGATTACATCACTTCAGTCTGCACCCTCCTAAAAGACTTCTCCCGTTTCCCCTGCCCAGTACTTCATATTTCCAGAAAGGAATAGTAGCTGACTCCAAGCTTCCCACATCTACTGAGAAAGCATGCACCGGCAAGTTTCCATAGAAGTTAGGCTTGGCTATTCTCTTGGCCTTCTTCAATCTGCTCTTTAAAATATACAAGGTGGACTTCCCTTGTGGTCCAGTGGCTAGGACTCTGTGTACTCCCAATACAATACTCAGGGGGCCTGAGTTCTATCCCCGGTCAGGGAACTGGATCCCAAATGCTGCAACTAAAGATCGGGTGTGCTGCAACTAAAGATCGCTTGTGTTACAACTAAGACTTGGTGTAGCCAAATAAATAAATAAGTAAATATTTTTTTAAAAAATCAGAGGAGACGTGGTCAGCAGAGACCAATCTCAGACCCATCTCTTACAGTGACATGAGACCAAAAATTTCTGACTCAGGAGGTCTCATTCTTAAACTCATAATGTGCCAAAGTACAGAAGAAACAACAAATTTATTACAACAACAACAAGCCAAGACTTACCAGGAGGCAGGGGTAAAAACAACGTGTTAGTAGCTTCCAAAATCCTGGTCATAATGTGAAAGACCGCAAATTCAGCAGTACTCGCCTGTCTATTGCTGCAGGTCAAAGAACAAAGCAGCAATTCAGCCAAGCAGCTCATTTCCAAAACCCCATTTGCACATAAGCAGTGGCTCTGAGTGCCACATCCAGATGAAATTCATGCTATCCGTGAAAGGCAATACCCTATAGAAAGCTTCCCAGATATGATGACCATCGTTGAAATGCCTAGAATCTAATGAGACAGTAGGCACATAAATGACAAACTGTGTTAACTCAAATTCCCCTTGTTGGCAGAACTGAGTTTATGTGCCCCTCCCTCCTCACCAAGCATATGCCAAAGAAAGAGGACGGGTGAAGCAGCAGGGGCATAACTTTAAATGTTGAGTTCAGAACTAGGATGGATGGTGTAAGAACTGGTGAAAGTTACTTTCATCTACTAAGTTTAATCAAGGCTTTGCTAATACCAGCAGCAGAATTGTTTAGCACTTTGTACACCAGAATAAAACAGAGCAAGAAATACTTGCGTACAAGTTGAGAGCCCAGGGATGAAGATTATGTTTCCTCCAACTGGCTTCCAGTATTTGGCAAATGAGATCCAGCTAGAGGGTAAAGAGAGTCTGTTAACCTCCGTTCACACCCTTTCCCCTCAGGAGCCCCTACAGCTCTGCTCCCATAGCTCTGACGGGCACATTCAGGGTAGCTGGCATTCAGGCTATGTCTGGACATAGAACCAGCCTTTCAGAAGTCAATTCTGAAGCACTGGAATTCAAAATGGAAAGACTGAAAATGTGCAGCCACATCTAACAGAGCATCCACTGTCATCATGGGTAGTGTCCCAGCTGGGCTTCCCCACCGCTAACCGGCCCCACTGCTCACAGCACAGGCCCTCAATCACAGGCCTTTGTCCACCAGTGAAGGTCAAGTGCAACAGGGTTTTGCCTTAGGCCTGTTATGTGGCAAGGGTGACACGGTAGACAGCTGACAGAGGAAAGGCGATTTTGAACAGAATGGAGGTCCCGAGCATGGATTGTGAAGTAAAACTAGTTTCAAGTCAAGTTCTACATTTTACTAGCTTGTCAGCAATAGGACAGTGTTCAAGGAATTGTTATCAGGACCACAAATCCATGCACTGCACATGTAGGCAAAGGACAGGGAGCAAAATTAGGAAGTTTCCATATGAGCACAACAGACACTACTTATTCTCAATGATATGGATTCCCAGTTTCTCTCTGGCTGAAATCATGTAAGATAACACACAAGCAATATAATCAGGTTCTGCAGCAACTTTCCAGGGTTTACTTTTAAAGGCTGTCCAGTCACCCTCCTAGGAGGGACTGGGAGACGCAGATGTTTGCTTCTGGGCAGGGCAAGCAGCTTTGGCATCAGTCAGTGACTGCTGGGTTGGAAAGGCAGGGGCACCAGGTCTCAGTTTTCTGAGACGACATTGCTACCATTTCTGGTCCTATTGGTTCTAGGAGCTGTTAGCACAAACTAGTGTCACATGGATTTTTTTTTTAATATGATGAAATAAAGGGAAGACTGATGCTTGAAGAAAAACCCTAAAACTCTGGAAGAGGTAAAGTCAACAGAAAGAAAGATGATACATGATATGATAAATAACCGTGCATTATGAAAGGACAAAGAAGGGGGCTTCCCTGGTGGCTCAATGGTAAAGAATCTGCTGCCAGTGCCGAAGACACAGGTTCGATCGCTGGTCCAGGAGGATCCCACATGCTGCACAGCCACTAAACCCGCGGGCCCCAGCTATTGAGCCTGTGCTCTAGGCTTGGGGATAGCAACTGTTGCACTGTAACTACTGAAGCCCATGCACCCTTGAGCCTGCGTTCTGCAACAAGAAGCTACCGCAAGGAGAAGCTTATACACTGCAACAAAGGGTAGCCCCCACTTGCCGCAATTAGAGAAAAGCTTGCACATCAATGAAGACCCAGCACAATAAAAATAAATAAACAAAAAAAAATTTTTTTAAAAGGACAATGAAATCAAGTCAGTATCAACACTAAGAAAGACCAGTAACACATTTGTAAAGTGAGTTCCTTTTCTACAGTAAAGAATTATTATTTAAGAAAGTGCCAATGCCCTGTCTGTACACATTAGTATATGCAAATGCCTATAAAAGTCAAACTTTGCTGTAGAAATTAAAATATATCATTTAAAAACAGATCCTAGTGACTGCAATAAAAGGGAAAAACTATAAAAATTGAACATGAAATTAAATCAGAGCCATATCCAATAAATTGAATCTTCTGGCGTTCAATACAAAAATATTTGTTCACATTTATACACTAGTCCTATCCAAACTAGAGAAATGGAGTATTGAAGTTTTTTTTTCTCTTTCCTTATATTTAGATACTTAAAAAAATTTTATCTATCATATTATTCCTAGATTCTAAGTAGGGTCAGGCCTCAGTTCCATACGCATTTTGAAAGATAGCAAGACAGGTTCAGATTTCAATCCAGCCTCATCACTTCCATTTATACAAGGACCAGTGTTATTAAGTTCGATCACACAATTTCAATGAATGGCTACCTGGTGAGTGAGCTGCCAATCTCACCTACAGATTCTAATGTGGTAGTGTTTATACAACTGAGCTGGAATCTCGCCTAATTAGGCCGCTGGAGCTAATTAAGAATTGAAGTTCAAGTTCTCTCACGTTTGCATAAACCTCCATGTACATAAATTACTACCTACAGTTTAATAAGGAGCTGGAAAATGCCAAGATGACACGAACATTTGGCACCCATGCTGAATTCGTCACTGTTCCATGCATATGTAAACATATATATGCACTGTTCCATAAGCATATAATAAGCACTACTGGAAGGGAAAAATAAACCACTTCCAAGGCCATGTTCTCCTTGTTTTTTGGTTCTTTTTCCCTTCTTCAATCTACAGCATCATATAATCAGGTTTGAGGACAGGAGAGATCCAAAATTCTAATATGAAAAACATACTGAACCACATACTGGAAACTATACACCAGGGGACCAAGGAGATGGGTTGGGGGAGGGGTGCACGGGTAGGGAAGATAAAGCAAAACCAACCAGTTTTGAAACGTAGTCCAGAACCATCTGTTCAATTTTTTTCTTTTCTACACCCTGTAGATGTCTCAAAAGATGGTCTCTTAGTTCAGACACCATCTGAAAACAGAATGTAGATAAGTCACAACCTACCCACTCACATCTGCAACTGGTTTGAATTCATTTATTAATATTCCCTATCAATATGAAAAATATTGGACCTGAAGATCCCACTAGCAGAAATGTATAACCCACGATGTTCCTTTGATGGGCATAAATCAGGCGGCACTACCATTTTCCTCAAGAGGAATGATTTATGACACACCCAAAGCCCAGTGAGCAGCTGACAGTCAGGCTGCCAGTCCTGTTAAGAATTCTCCAAAGTAGCCAGTGGAAGTTAGCCAGTGGAAATCACTAGGCTCAGTAGTCAAAAACTTTGGGATCTACCAAAGGATTGAAGTCTACTGTTCTGGCTCTGGAGAACTAACAGGAGCAACTCTAAACATAGAAAGTCTATGCTAATGGGAAGGAACAGGGTTTGGATGTTTGGAAGGACAGAGGCTGGAATAAAAAGGAAATGCCCCAGATACCTCCCTCTGCGCACTGGCTAAAACAATTCCACGGAGTTCCCTGACATGCAAAGGTATGGAAATATTTATTCTAGTGCCTCCAAATTGGCTTATTTCTATAGCCGCACTGTTATGACCATCCCTGGGGCTCCCCAATTAGTGTGGCGTTCCCAGCTTTTTGTTTTTCTCTTCTCTTCTTCCTTTTCTTGTCTCTTTTGTCTAAATGCCTTGTTCAGCAACAGACCCTCTTGGCTAAAGAAATCTTTGTACCAATAAACACCATGGGAATTGTACAACTGACAACACACACACACACACACACATATGTAGGCATCTTCTATTAGTATCTAAGCAGATTTACAACAGACACCCAGGGCAAAACTAAGCCCATGGCATCCTGGGCCAAGACAGAGTGGTATATTATTTCGGTCTCCTGCATGTATTAAATGATTAAGCTTTTTAAAAAAAACATTATTTTTTTTCTGCATAAGATATGATGCATATTCTTGTCAGTTTAATTTTTCCATAATAATCATATAAATGAAAATTTACATTGCTCATAATCCTACCATTTACTTTAACATTTCGGTTTTTTACTTTCCTTTTTTCCAGTGTGTATAGTCATTCTAATATTTTACTTTAACATTTCGGTTTTTTACTTTCCTTTTTTCCAGTGTGTATAGTCATTCTAATGTTTTACAATCTGCTTTTTTATTTAATAGTTTATCATTAAATATTCTTTATCACACTAGTTGTAATAGTTGTACAGTAACCAATTTTATAAAAAAATACTATAATTGAACTATTTATTCCCTTCTTATACATATGGAATATTTATTACTATTAATAATACTACCCAAAAACTCTGTATACAAGGGTTGTTTATCATATCCTTGATTATTTTGTCAGGCTAAATTCCTAGAAATGGAATTTCTTGGGTCCTATACTTAGACTTACAGAGACACTGCTGAAATGCCTTCTTCTGAGGTTATATTAATACTAATTTCAAATTCCATTGCATGCGACTGTCAAATTCCCTATTCTCTGACCCTTCCTAATATAATTTTTAATTTTTGTCAATTTGAAAGGCAAAAACAAACAAAAAAATACTTATTCTGTTTGTCAGTTGGTTACCGCAATGTTAAGTATTGTTTTTCTTTCTCTGCCCCAACTCAAGATATTTTCAGCCTAAATTAACTTTTGAAAATTCATTGGTAACAGTTTTTATCCATTTCCCTTCTGGTATATTGTTCTCTTACTGATTTATAAGCTTGATTTATAAGCTTTATTTATATGCCAAATGTTATCCTTTTATCACATTATGTGGCAAATGTTTTTTTCTAAATATTATTGCTTGCCTTTTTGTTGTTCTGTTTCAAGATTTCAATCAAGCTTCACCAATATGCTTACATTCAATAATACACTTGAAAAGCTTTCTCAGTATTATTTAATTATCCACTTATTTTATTCAAATTATTTCACAGTTAATACATTATACTAATTTTTATATTAGATTCCTTAATCTGATATTTCTATGGTATAAAGTGGTATTTGGGGTGGGAAAAATCCAATTTAATTGACTTTTCAAAATAGTCAACCACTGATTGATCAACTGACTAAAAATTATTTCTTTTCACATTGATTTTCAAATATTTCATTTATCATTCACCAAATATTCAAAATTAAATTAGAATTTCCTATCTTTGTGTTAGTGACATATTTTTCCAACTATTGTAGATCAGAAGCACATTTAGATATCTCGTAATGTCAGTCCCATTCTTCCTTATTTTGTTAAGTGAGTCACTTAGTCAATTGTCAGAGAAATTTCATTGACTTTTTGTTTGTAATTTCATTAAAGCTAGATGCTAAGGATTTGGAAATTATATACTGTTTTTCGTTATCTTTTCTAACTAGTTAATTCTAATAAAATGAAAATAAATATAGCATTGTCAGCTTACTAACTTACATTATTATTTTTATTCTTTATTTTAAAAACTTTACTTTCCATTTTCCCAGTTGATTATTTTGTTGTTGTATTAGACAATTATACCATATTCTTTTACTCTTGTTTCTTCTTTCATTGGCTAAAATTTTTAGAATAATGTAAAGTTTTAGTGAAAATAGCAAGTATACTTAGCTTCTTTCTGATTTTAATACCAATGCTTCCAAGTGAGATTAAGAAGGATGTTGGCTACTAATATTAGACTATACTTTGTTTAAAATTCCAAGAGTGGAATTATACTTTCATCAACTTTTAGCACCCATAGAGTCATTTTTGCCTCTTGGACTCACTCAGTGATATGATGAACTACATTAATATATTTTCTAATATTAAGCCTTCCTGGAAATAAGCCCATGTGGCCAAGTTGTATTTTCAAACAGAGTATTGGAAAGTATTTTAATTAAGCTTGTGGTATCTATATTCACAAGTAAAAGTGGTCATTGTTGGATTCTGGTTTAAAGATTATGCTTTTTAAAGTGAGTAAAAAGTTTCCCATCTTTCTTCAAAAATACTTTACATAATATGAGAATAATCTGGTCTTTAAAAGTTTGAAAGAACTAACTCATTAGATAACTTGGGGCTTTTTTTAGAGATAATCTTTGACATTTTTTCCAAATTATTTTATGGTTATTATACTTTCAGGTTTTCTATTTCTTCTTGACTCAAGTTTGTAATTTCTATTTGCTAAGGAAACATTGTTTAACTAGAATTTTTAAGTGTATGGCTATGTATTTACACATATTTTTCTCATATTTTTTTTTTATTTTTCTCATATTTTTAAACTAGCCTTATCTAAGGTAATAGATTATCCCATTCTAAGCCTGCACAGCATTAAAAATATTTTATTAAATTTTTTTAAAACTAGTTTTTCAGTTAAAGATGTTTTTCAGATTTAGATGTTTAACTAGTTGTTTGTTTGTTTGTTTGTTTTTTAAGATTTTGGATGAATTTGCCAATTCTTTTCAATTAATTTATTTTGATTTACATCTTTGGTCTTCCTAGCAGTAAGATCTCTTGAGAAAGAATACTTTATTCCTTTGTATTTTAAAACCAAATACAAAAGCCACAGAGATGCTGGTCTTTCCTGTTTTAAATACTCTCAGTGCTATACATTTCTTTATGATGCTTTATACATTTATTGGGGTGACTGATTAATTTGTGATTCTCTTACAAGACAACAAATTCCAAGAGGGCAGAAATTATATATGTGTTCCTTACCAGTGAACACGCAGGGCCTACAGTGAGTGGATGGCAACAACCATGTGTTGACAGAATGAGAAATACAATCTAGCCCTTTCCCCTTTCCTTGGAGCTCACTGTTTGCCAGCACCAAATGTCCCACTTACCAGCCCGATAAGCAGCTGCTGGTGGTTGTCTTCCTCCTGGAAGAGGGGTGTTAATCTTGGCTCTGAAATTAAAAAGAGTGATAGTCAAGCAGGGTGGTTTTTAGGAAATGACCAGAAGGAAGAGGCCTCAGTCTGGGCTTCCCTTCTCTGAGTCACTGGGAAAATATAACACTTTCCTGATGGGATGAAAACTTTTCATTCAGTGTGACCTTGTCCTACACGCTGCAACTTATCACTCAGGTGATATGCAGGGAGCGCTGTGAACCAGAGTGAGGCACAGACTGTGAAAGAGAGAGGGAACACGAGGAACACATTCCCAACACCAATACCCTCTGGCTTCAATTTCTCTTCAATGTGGAGGCTTGTCACTGAGATCCTCTGCTTCACAGGAGACCAAACAACTCAGGTCCTCTCTTAAACCTAAGGAGTGGCAAACCCAGCAACGGGGACTGAGTGGAAGGATCACGTGACTCCCTTCTTCCTGACTCCAACTTGTAGTTTATAGTTACTGAGGTGAGGGGACCAGTCACCACAGTCAGTTACTGTGGCAAATAATAACTGGCACAAGTTATTGGACTGAAAATGTAGTTAGACTGAGATGGAAAAGTGGTGTGTAAGGTTAAACCAAATGGCACTTTCTCCACCATGATTTGCACTGTGCCAGCAAGACTGGAGGGGCAGGCCAACACTGTCTCTAGGAAGATCTCCTAGAGCATCTTTGTGCCCCATCTTCCTCTGCCAGAACCTGGGTCACAGTGCCGGTCAAGAGGTAGAACTGCCCTGGTCAGGGAGCTGAGGACTCCT
Source organism: Cervus canadensis (assembly GCF_019320065.1). Classification (NCBI taxonomy): domain Eukaryota; kingdom Metazoa; phylum Chordata; class Mammalia; order Artiodactyla; family Cervidae; genus Cervus; species Cervus canadensis. The sequence goes on along the minus strand of NC_057388.1, from coordinate 41,200,303 downwards.
TTCAGGAGGGCACAGATGCTTCTTGACCCCTTGGGATAAATCCTAACTAGATCCTACATAACCTTCATGATGAAAAATTCAAAACTAGAGCCCAGCAGTTTTCATGGTTGTTCCGCATTTCACAAAGAATGTTCACTTCTGACAGTGACTTTCTTCCTAGGAAACTAGCACAAAGAATTTGTGAGAGGAAGCAGCGAGTTCCCTAAAGTGCATCAAGACAGAATGACTAGTAACAGATGCAAACGGCCCTGACGTCCGGGAGCAGAAGGAGCTCTAACCAGACGTGGGAGCAGAGGACACAGGAACCTCAGCCAGACCAGTCACACTTCCCATGCTACAAACCCCCGAGTGACGCAAGAAGGGGAGCCTGCAAGCATGCTCACACCCCTGGCTGACTGCCCCTGCCCGGGACTGGTGGCAGAGCCCTGGCTTCAGGCCGGGCGACCTGCTCCCGGGGCTGCTCGGTGACTTCACAGCTCACGCGGGCTGTGTGCACAGCTGCAGGATGTGCAGCAAAGCACTGTATGAAATAATTTCCACTAGCGTCACCCAGCACATACCTAAACATCCAAGCCCATAAAAAAACATAAAAATAACAGCTTAAAAAAAAAGCGAGGCTGACCTTTAAGAGGTGAGAAAGAGTCCCACAGATAGACAGCTGGAGAGAGAATAGCTCTAAGCCAAGGGAAATACACCCTGCAAGTACAGCCAGTGAGCATGTTAATTAGATCAGTTCTACAGGGAAACGGGAGGAAAACCTACAGTCAGGGAGTTCTCCAGCAAAAGCGCATTCAGCATCTGTTCCCGAAGGACCTGGTGCCAAGAGAGACATGGAAGAAACTGGGAGCCGCTCTGACAGGAAGATAGTAAAGGGTGTTGCCTTCACTGGGCTAGTGGAAGTGATTTCCCTGCCAACCCACAGTGGGAGGAAGAATGGTGTTACAAACAAACAACTGACTGAAATCCAGAAGGCTTTATTACAGGTCTTTTCTTACCCAAATTCTTTGCTTCTAGGTTAGAAATCACCCTACAAGAAAAATTAGCCAATGTTATTCACACAGGAAACATTAATTAAAAAAAAAAAAAAAACCCACAATACCATACAAAGATATTGTCGTTTAAAAACCCATGAAACCACTGCAGAAACTGTTCTCAGGCTGCTGAAAACCTCAAAAACTTTAATCAACTTGGCAAAAGCCACATTAAGCAACTACAAAATCTCAAAACTCTTTAGTGCAAACAATGACGGTAATTTAGAACAATTGCAGCTCTCAGTTATTGGAAATAATGGGAACAGAAAATAGAACAGGGGTTGGAATGGGGCCTATGCTTGTAGCACTCTGAGATGACTCATCTACTCAGAAAACATGCTTTCAAAATAAGAGCAGGTTCACCAGCCGACTAACTTTTATTTAAAATCAACCCACTACTTGTACCCCTCTAAAGTGCTCTATTAAAAAGAGCTTTCATTACCACTTATTCCTTCTGAGTCATCCATCCCCAGGATGCAAATCTAAAAGGTTTAACATATAAACTTTTCCCACAAGAAACTCTAGCTCCAATCTCCAAAACAGGGCTTGGGATGCTGCTGACGGCATCATCTCATTGAGAATACAACAAAAGTAATAAGCTACTTCCCTGAAAGGCAGCCAGCAAAGTAACTACAAAAGATAGCCATCTTATAGCTATAATAATCCTTCATTTTACTTACTTTATTGCATTATCAAGAATATTTCTCACATACACCGTAGACCTTCTTTTTCCTGTTTTCTAGGAGTGAAGATACATCAGAGGTGTGGAAGGTGAAGGTTTTGTGGGTGACATTTTTCACATTAAGGTCATAATACAATATAGTTAAGAGTTCAGAAAAAAAGGAGATTTTGTTTCAAGGTAATCATAACACCTAGATTCTTAAAAAAATTGGCTGAAAAACTTTTATTCTGAAACTATTACAAGTTCTCAAGGAGCTGCAAGTCCAACTATATTTTATATATCAATACAATAACACTACAACTATATCCAACAATGCTGCAGAGAGAGCTCACATACTCATCACCCAGTCTCTCCCAGTGTTCATACCTTATATAAACAACAACAGTACAATACCCAAATCAGTGAGCATACAGTTCTGTCATTTTATCACATGTATAGATTCACATATGACAATGTACAACCATCATCCACATACAGAACTGCTCCATCACCCCCAAGATCTCCCTTTGTGTTACCCCTTTATAGGGGTCATATTCACTCTTTTGCTTTCGACCATTCCTAACCCATCTGGCCATGCTCAGTTGATCACTCATGTCCGACTCTTTGCCACTGTATGGACTGTAGCCAGCCACGCTCCTCTGTCTATGGGATTTCGCAGGCAAGAATACTGGAGTGGGTTGCCATTTCCTCCTCCAGGGGATCTTCCCCATCAAGGGATCAAACCCACGTCTCCTGCACTGGCAGGTGGATTATTTACCACTAAGCCATCAGGGAAGCCCTCCCTAACTCCTAGCATCCACAAATTTGGGAACATATAGATTTTTTAAAATCACTTTTTAACTATGTAAGTAATGCAAGAACACATCTGAGACTCGAATGTGAATCCCACTCCTACTATGAACGTGTTGTGTGTGTCCCTTAACCTCTTTGCAACTTTAATTTCCTCCTGAAGAGAAAGAAATCACAGAAGCACCTTGGTCTGCCTGCTGGGGATCAGCAGCACTAATGAACAGTGCTTGGCAACAGTGGAGAGTGCTGGACCTCAGCCAGCTTTATGACCTCAGGGCCTCACTTAACCTAACCTGCTAGGCTTCTTGCTCTCCTTTCAGGAACCCACACTTACCTCTTCTGAGATCAGGTTGTGCCACTCTCTCCTGACCACGCTGTTGTTATAGTATAAGTGTGGCTTGGAGTACTTAACATATTCCAGGTTGGAGTTCAGTTTTTCCCAGTAGCCCTTAAAGCTATGCACCTGTAAGAGACAAAAACATCAGCGGGCTCGAGAAGCAGGTCCTGGGGCCTGAACTACAGGGCACAGCCCGGGCAGGCCTTGCTACAAAGCTCTCATGAGACAGCATTTCTGAGCGGATGCTTCCCACAAGGGATGACAGTCTTGTCCTGACAGGAATTCTAAAACAGACTCAAAGGGGCTTGCCTCCCTCCCTTTCTTTTCGAGCCCCTTTTATACAGAGAGAGAGCTGCTCACTTCCCTAAGCCAGTGTGACTCCCCCTGGGTGAGGGCCAAGCAGGGAAGTCTGCTTTGAACACATCAAGTCATTTCTTCCCCAGAAACCCATTCTGACTCAGGTTATATCAACAATGTCATGTTCAGTGACAGAATGGTCACAAGATTTAGAGCACATGGAAGCATAGGTTTACTTTCCAGTTAAGTTTATTTACTTCCAAAGGGTATTTTTCAAAACTCAAGAATCAGAAAGGTGAAGTGAACTTTCACACTCAGTTGTCAACTACTTCAAAATGGAATTAGCTGGCACCCATCCCCTCTAGGTTTTTGACATATTGATATCACTGTACTAGCCCAAAGCAAAAAATTCACTATGTTCATTTTAAAATAAAATGCTATAGTAATACATTTTTAATGTTAAAGGATATCTTGACAAAAAATTGTTTTTGCAAATTAATGAAGACAGATTCATGGTATCTATTATCGTGCCAAAATATATGCATTTATAAAAGATTTGACTGGTCGGGTGGAGAGGGAGGTGGGAGGGGGGATCGGGATGGGGAATACGTGTAAATCTATGGCTGATTCATATCAATGTATGACAAAACCCACTGAAATGTTGTGAAGTAATTAGCATCCAACTAATAAATAAAATAAAATAAAATAAAAGTAAAAAAAAAAAAAAAGATTTGACTGGGATCAAGGGTACAATGTGTGGCCAGGAAACAAAGTGAGCTTAATGCCTACGGTGTAATACAGACTAGGCTGTATTACAAGGGGAAAAAAAAGTGAACTTAAAAAAAATGCCCCATCAAGAAAAATGCCCTTTGTTACGTAATAGCACATCACCCAAATTCTTATTGAAAGCACAGTCACAAGTGGCTTAAAATGGATACCGGTATTAGGAAAGTGAGTTACATAACAAAACAAACTTGCTATTTTAGAAGCTTGAAAGGCCTGTCCAGCCAACACCCATTTTCACAGAGACAGGAAGAGCTATTTCCAAGAAATTGTTATTTCAAGAGGAAATCGGAAACCTAGAGTCAGGTCCCACTCTCCATCTGACCTATCTCTCTTATCTTTTCTTTCCTTCTCCATACACTGATAGTGAATATATCTTTGTCTACCATTTTGTCTCCCTTATATTGAAAGAACAATAATGAAAGCAAACCCTGTAGACAACTGACAGAATTAGGACCCTGACAGGAAGTCACTGCAGCTTTTCTTGCTGCAGCTATTCTACATCTGAGTTTAGGCAACTAGTGCCCGAAGCCAGCAAATTAACTGGTGTTGTGGTGACATCTAGTGGTCAGTTGTGCAATTAGTTCTGCCTGCTTTGCACGGTCCATCCAACCTTGCCCAGGCTGAGACAGGGGAGGAAGGAATGATGGTGTCCTACCTATGCAAGACCTTCTTCCCCTCAGGCCAAAGGCATCCTTCTGTCAGAAGACTCTATTTTCACACAAACACTGCGGCTCCAAAGAAAAGATCTCTCCCAAACTACCCTCCTCTCACCCTCGCCCCATTAAAAAAGTCCCTATAAGCAGATAAAACAAGCAAGTCCAAGGACATGCTTCAGAGGCGGTCCTGAGTCTATTGATTGTATGTAAAACAGAGTATGTGTTCTTATGAGCACTTTTCTGGGATGAAGGTCTATAGTTTATATCAGAGTTTCAAAGGAATCCATAGCTTAAAATAGTTTAAAACTACTGAGGTCGAAGGAAACATTATCTAAGTTTTAAAACAATAACTTACCTTTAAATAAGGATAGCCAAAAGCCCCAGAAATATTTTAATATTTGTAGGTCTATTTAACATGTGTAGGTCATTGAAGGAGGTCACTGGGCTGGATGTTATAATATAGATATTGAGAGAGTACAGTTAATGGCGTATGTTAGTACTTGGTATCTGCGAGATAAGTGATGCGATTTTTTAAGCTATGAAAATTCACAAAGATCATTATAAATTGGGAGGTCTATTTGGAAGTCTGTGCTTAGTCACTCAGTCATATCCAACTCTTTGTGATTCCAAGGACTGTACCCCACCAGGCTCCTCTGTCCATGGGGATTCTCCAGGAAAGAATACTGGAGTGGATTGCCATTTCCTCTTTCAGGGGATCTTCCCAACCCAGTATCGAACCCAGGTCCCCCACATTGTAGGCGGACTCTTTACCGTCTGAGCCAGCAAGGAAGCCCAAGAATACTGGAATGGGTAACCTATCCCTTCTCCAGGGGAATCTTCCCGACCCAGGAATCAAACTGGGGTCTCCTGAACTGGTGAATTCTTTACCAGCTGAGCTACCAGGGAAACCCATTTGGAAGTCTGGGAAATAAATAAGACCTAGAAGATGAAAATGGATATATAAGTGAAGGGTGAAGACAGGATGTTCCACGTGCAGCTCCTAGGAAATAAGCAAAGATTCAGACCATAGACAGAGCTTTAGAAAAAGTAGAGAAAACAACCCACGGCACTTCAATCTCTGCAGTGAAGATGTCTACCCCTAGGGTATGACTGCCAACCTCAGTATCCACTTGGGTCCCATTCCCTAGACTCCTACTGTTGTGGGCTGTGACCTGGGCCTCGTGAGTTTTAGACATTCCCCAGGCAAGTCTACTGTTCAGCCTGGGCCGAGAACATGCTTGAGCACATCCAGGTCATGTCAGTCTCTTACCCACTCTCAAAGGTTTTCATCTACATCTCTGGCTTAAAGGCTGATGAAGAACCACCTGCTTGCAGACTTGCAATTGTGTTGTGACATAATAGGAGATAGGGTTAGAGAGCAGGTTCAATCTGACTTTCAAAGAATCTTCAAATGCCAAAGTAACACCAGCACATTCCTTGACCCAGAGAGTAAAAGAAGCACCAAGGTAAAATGTTAGCTGTTGTTACATAGTATGGGGGGAAGAGGACGTGGGAGCTACACAATCACACCCTACCAGCCAACCTGGGAGCACAGAAAGACACTCCTCTTTGTCAGGCAGCATTTGTAGAACTAGCTGAGTACTAAGCACCGTATTCATCAGGGACAACAGGAAAGGAAAAGCCACAACAATTTAAGAAGCACATTGCCAGCTTCTTGAAAAGAGTTTATAATGATTTCAAGTACACAAAAATGCTTTATAAGAAAATACCCATGAGTTTAGCTACTTCTGGGAGACTCTGGCGTTAGAGTCCATCAGATCCTCAAGGAATGACCCAGGAGCATTTCCCTATACAAGGGACAGTTTTACATTTTGATTTTAAAGGAAGGAAAATTATTTTAAGTCTCTTCTTGAGAAATAATCTTAATTTGACTTTTAGGATGACATGAAATAACTACCAAATGTAGTCCACCACAACTAATATTAATTGAACAAAAGGACTAAAGGGTTATATTAAAAGACTGTTTCCCATTTATGTGGGAAATAAATTTGATTTTTTTCCTCTTTAAAAAAGAAGTACCAAGAAAGGAAAAAAAAAACAAACAAAACAATACTGTGGTACTTATTGGCTCATCTGCAAATTACTGCCAGGAAAAAAACATCTGCCTCTCATTTCTTGAAGGCCCTCTGGCTCTGATCCTACATCTGCTGATTAACCAGCATTTTCTTTTACAGAAGAGGAAGCCAACTTTACCCTTCATGCCAGGGCTCAATTAGCAGAGGTAAAGCATCAAACTTGGCTCTTCAGTGGATACTATCTCAGCATCAGCTTTTACTTGCAGCCCAGAGAAACACAGTGGCCCACTACCTCCTGTACAAACAGAATAAAATAGAAACATCTATGTGTCCACAAAGCCGGCAAGGTACCATACTGAGCCAAGATGCTCTAAGCAGGGCCATTCATACAGAGGACAGTGACTGTGACTCCTGAGGCTTCCTGCTAGGAAAACTGCATGTTGTATGTACGAGTTCTCCTAGTTACAAGTGGACTTTCTCCTTCTTCCCAACATTTAGTAAAAATACCTCTCTTCTCTTCCCAGCTGGGTAGTAGTACTCATTTTTAATGGGATGTAATTTTTAATGTAACTTCCTAAATATGGCTCTAAACTATTACATCTCACAATCAGCATGTATCTTGAGAAAGCCCATGCTAAGACAGTCTCCTCCTCTCAACCTTAAGAATTAAACATTATGTTCTCAACCAAACTATGAACAAAAGCAGCACAGTCGAATGACTGGCAGAAGTGAAAGAAAAACAGGAATCTTTGATCAGGTCTGTTCCTCAATTTGAACATCTGGGAAGTAAACTGAAGGTACTCCCATCTCTACAGATAATGACAGGAATGGATTTTCCAGCCTGGTGTGCTGTCTCTAACAAGTAGTGTTTCTTTGGACCATTATAAAATTATGTTTCTACAATCTTAATTGAACTTGCCATAATTCTCTGCCTCTAAAAATACACTATATAGGAATAACTTGTGTTTTTTCTCTCCAACAGTCTATTCACAAAATTCTTCACTTCTGGTCACCAGATGTGTGGGTTTTTCCCTCCACATTCATCAATTCTCCAGTGCCAGCAAGGTGTCCTCCAATTGTCTGGAGACAGTCTCAGACCCCACAGGTTGAGGACTCAGTCCCACAAGGCTGCCCCCTTTTCAAATGCTACTCTCAAGTCCAGGTTGCTACCTGTGATTCTGACCAACTGCCTATCAATCCGAGGTTCCCAGAGCCCCCTTCATGGGTTCTATAATGTGTTACAGTGGATCTGAACTCAGGAATACAGTTTCCTTCCTATATGCCAGTTGATTATAAATGGATACAACTCAGTAACAGCCAGACTGAGAGATGAGAGGGCAGGAATGGGCTCTGAGCTTCCATGTCCTCTTCGGGCGCACCACCCCCACCCTTGCACCTCCATATATTCATCCATATATTCATCCAACCCATTAAATCTCTGAAATCTTTCAACTAGGGTTCTTTATGGAGGCTCCATCACACAGGCACAATTGATTAAACCATTGGCCATGGGTGGCTAAACTCTATCTCTAGCCACTCTAGCCTTGGAAGGTGGTGTTGGCAGAGGGCTGAAAGGGCCAACCCTCTAATCACATGGTCAGTTCTACCGGCAACCAGCTCCACCCTCAGGTGCTTTCCAGTAACTTCACTGACAAACTCAGGTGTGGCTGAAAGGGGCTTGTTAGGAATAATAAGACCTTCTTTTCACCTTTGTGCTCTGGAGCTATTTCAGGAACTGGAACACTTAACATTATAACAAAAGATCTCCCTATAGTTCTTATCTCTTAGGAAATCACAAAGATTTTAGGAGAGCTCTGTGCCAGGAACCATGGAAGAAGATGAAACACATATTTCTAGTTATATCACAAGATCGCATATGTACAAACTAAACTTTGGAAAGTCAATATCTCACACATAACCAGTTGACATTTCTGGTAATACTACACTGTTGTCAAAGCAATAATGCTCATTTTTAAAAACTGTAAGTTGTTACGCTGTGATTGTGTTGACACTTTGAATGGCTTAGAAAACTTTTCTTCAAGTGATGGTGGCTGTCTGCATTGGAAGGATCAAGGAAAAAGGTGTCTTTTGTATCTCACTAAAAGCTTAATTATGTTCATGTTTTGCCCAATTAAAACAGTATTTTTAAAACACTTTTTAAGTGTTTAAGAGAAGAAGCATAATCAAGTGAAAAAGTCTCTGAATGGAGAACAGCACAGGTGTCAACCACTCTTTCTCCAATTGCTCAGGGGCATCCAGCCCCCTGATGGACACTGCAGCAGACCCCTGATGGACACTGCAGCAGCCGTCTCACTTGGAGCGGCCATAACTTGGAAAGGGTTTGAAGTCCTTCTCCTTCCCAGTCTCTGGGTCAGATAGTTAATAGTCACAACACAAATGGTTAAATTAAAGCCTTCCTTACTGTATAAAATGAAACTAAAGATGCCTGTCTTAAAAATACTTCAATAAAAATACTACAGTTCTCCATTCTTGATATTCAAGTAAGCTATTGTTTCTCCTTTTTTTTTTTTTTAATTCTTACATGACTTCCTGTGGAAGGGATTAAATCATTCTTAGGAAGGCCATTCTCGATGACATGCCTTTTAAGGTTTTAAGGTGCAGACCTTGTTTTAATATACTTTTTGTTTCATTTTTAAAAATTCTTTTAGAAACCATTCTATAAAGGAAACCTTTTGTCTTTCAGATGATAAACTGGTATAAACCAATTAAATTCGATGTCCGTATATTAAACATTTATAAAGTGCTCCGCTTCACACTAAAATTATTTGCAGGAAGACCAGAAGGAAAGTGCTCGTCTAGTTTCCTTTTGTCCTTCCTTCTCCAGACTCCTTATCAGGGCAGTCATCTTACAAGCAGAATGGAAGCAAGTGTGCTCAGAGCAGACAGGGGTCCCTTGGGCCTCATAGAAAATCCAGCAGCAAGCACACTTTCAAAAGGTAACTTGTGATTCAGGTTAAGGGTGCTCAGAGCCAACTCCTATCAGGGAAGTTGCAAGAACAGTCACATAACGGGCCAGGGAGGAAGGAAAAGTAGGGGGGATATGCTACTACAACAAGATCCATTGCAATATAATTGGGCTGGGACCTGCGGTTGAAGTAGGTCAAAGACAGCTGCTTACAGTGAGAGGTATTATGCAAGCAGAGATGGGAAAACAAATGGGAGTTGTGAGGGCCAAGTGTCTTGTGAACTGAAAGGTTCGATAAGTTATGGGGGTGGGCGAGACGGGCAGGAGCTGGCCAAACCAAACTCAGTACCACCATCTCCTGAGTCCATGAGCAAATCCCTCTGCATTCCTATGGCTTCCCTGATGGATCATGTCTGCATAGAAAGGACAGTGAAGAGATCTACAGCTCAAACTTGTCCTATGTAATACTTCTGACTTGTATATGACACCATGCAGTGTCTCAGAAGAACTCCCAAGCATGTTTGGGAACAGTTAATGGGAAATAACTCTCTGCAGAGCCAAATGCTAAAGATAATTAGGGGAGAGTAGAAAAAAAAGTAAGGAAAAGGCAAAGTGAATAACAAAGAAGGAAAAAAATGAACTACATAAAAAAATAATTTTATGTGCGCGCACACACACACACAGAGTTAGAGAGCCAAAATAAGCTAGCTTGTTCCCAAGCAAAGACAGATTGTATTCTTAGAATAAATCAATGGGTAAAAGTCTTGAGAACCTTCCCATCAGTCTTTTATACTTAATTTTTTCAATGAAAATACACAATGTTGGTAAGGTCATAGTAAAACTGATAAACTCATAAATCCCTTGTAATTGTAAATTATCACAACATTTTTTTAATATAAGTTTGGCAATAAAAATCAAAGGCTCTAAAAATTGTCATGGCCTTTCACTCAGTAATACTCCTGGGCATTTAACCTTAGAGGAATAAATCACATAATACACACACACACCCCCAAAAAAACCTACATAAAAGTATTCACTGCCAAATTATTTTTAATAGCAAAAATAATTTTTTCAATGAGGGCTAGAGACAAACTAAATGTCTCAAAATGGAAGAATGATTAAGTAAACTAAGACACAGGAACACAGTGGAAACCTATGGAGTCATTAGAAATCATAATTATGAAAATTATGAAGTTTATGTACCAACATGAAAATGTGCATGATATACTATAATTTGTAATCTTTATTAAATATCCCTAGATGGCCAGTACTAGGCAAAATATGCACACCTATGACAAAGACCAAGAGGAAATGGGGCAAATAGACAGTTATGTTAGAAATTAAAGAACTGTGGGTGACATGGCTCTCTTCTAAAACTTTCTTCACTGGTTTATTGTGTGTCCATTAAACACATTCTTGATTTGTTGAACTAGTGGTAAAAGCAAAAACAATAAAATAAAAGGGTGGAGGTTCTTAATAAGAATCTTTTAAGCTATTAATCAAACCTTTCTTTTGCATCATTTTCCTGCTTTTGTAGATCTTCAAAGTTGTCTCACATTGCTGTCTAGAAACCTCTTTTATCCATCTCTACTCAAAGGATGCTTGAAGTCCAAAACCAAGAACCACTAAACTTGCCCCAGTTGGCCCTCTCTCACCCCCAGGGCATCACCATGACCTCAAACGCCCACAGCTTCCCCCCAGCTTCCTGGGCCTGGCCTGCTCTTCGTGGATTCAAAAGAATCAAATGTAAATACCAAGAGGCACCCCGGGCTGCCTGCTGCCAGAAGTTGAGATTTCCCAGCACACAGCAAGCTATAATTAACAGGAGGCAGTGCCAAAAACAACAAAGGAGCTTCAAGGAAACTGTGCTAAAATACTCTCCAGTTTTTAACTACATACACATTCTTTTCTACTCACCCACCTTACCCCACCCTCCCCATTGTCTTAGAAACTCCTGTGAAACCACCAGACTGTGGAGATACACTAAGGCTGCCGCTTGGCGGGCAGGAAGAAGGTGCGCTGAGACCACAGAGAGCCCGAACAGGTCACTCTTAAGAAGCAGAAAGGCCGCTCTCAAAACCAGAGGGAAACTAGATAATCCCAGCCCAGGTTACTTAATGGTTTTAAGATTCTGTGGTGTGTGTGTGTGTGTGTGTTGAGGAGGTGACAAAGTAAATGAAGTGAGAAAAAAAAACAAACAGCTCTCGGGTTCTCTAGAGAAAATCTACAGGACTTCCTCCAGCGTGGACTGGCTTCAAGCACAGTGGAAACTATGACTTTTACATGCTTCATATTCTCTGTCTTCAGAAAATCTCCCTCTTTAAAGAGCACTCCTAAGAATTGCCCTGATACCATCCTTAGAGACTACCACTTAGGAAGGACTGCCTAGACAACCGGCCCTCCCCCTCACCCCACCCTCCCTGAGAGTTCACAATCCCTTCTGGAACTACCATGACGTTTGGGGCAGGTGACTGGAGGCCAGCAAGGAAGCCATGAAAGCCTGCACTTTTGTCTCTCTGTAAGCACTTACCTTCATAAGAGGCAACGGAATCTCTTCTGTCACAAGGGTTATTCCAGGAATTTCCTGTGGAGGGGGGAAACACACACACAACTGCTAAACGTATCAACTACCACCAGCCCGAGCCTTCAGGAAGTATTTTCTGTACACAAAGAAGCTGAGGGCAGCTCCCAGTTTGCTAACCTCTACTTTAAATAAACCTTGGGGTTTATAAATACTAGTGAACACAGCCTATCTCTTACCTCAGGAAGGAAATATTCTGTAAAGTTACGATTATAATAGTTGACAGCATCACTAAACTAAAGAATAAGACTACTATGAAGAAACACAGAATAATGTATTATTTATACATTATTATTATTATTTCATTTAAGAACAAAGGAGGCAAATTACATTTGCACCATCAAGTATTATGATAAGGTGGACACTTTCCTTTTTTTTTTTTTTACTCCTTTCTCCCTCTTCCCCTTCATTTAAATATATTATAGTTGATCCCCATCTCACTAATGGGATTGTTTTTTTGACTTCAGTGGAAAACTGTTCTGCACTTCATCCTCCAACATAATTTCAGAAATAAGAGATCTCCATAAAGAGTTTATACAGCACAATCACCATGGCAAATGTGCAAGAGGCAATTCATATCAGGAAATCCAAATAATAACATTCTTCTAACTCATGAGCATTAAAACAGAAATTTAAATAAAAAAATAAACTGCCAAAATTGCCACTTATTTTGAAAAGAGTGGTTCCTTGTTGTTATGTATATATTAATATCTCAATTAGTCAATTCCTCTTTCATTTCCTAAAAAAAAAGTAGATGATATATGGGAAAATAGAAATAAAATCTGGTATTTGTTTAGAACTCAAATGTCCTGGGTTTCATTGACATACAATATTCCTGAGAAAAATAGCATCACAGGGATGGAGAAATAAATTTCCAAAACATTGAAGCAACCGAGATCTTCACTGTGACAGGAGAAAGCCTGTTTTAAGAATCTAAATGTGCTTAACACTTATCACTACTCAGGAACAGAAATTTCACTACAGTTTCAGGTTATAAATAACATCTTAAAATAGGTACAACAGGCCTCATTGTCTGCAAACCATAATTCAGGATTATCTATGTGTAAGAGCACAATATTTTCTAGTATCTTAAAAAATCCAATTCAGCTATTTACAGAAATAATCTATTTCCATATAGTAATAGAAGTATGAATTAAAATTTTCTATTGTGGCAAGTATTTATTAAGAGTATAGCATTAACAGCATATGCAGATTAGAAAAAAGTAAATGATTTATATCATTGCTAAAATCAAATCATAGGATCATAGAATTTCAGAACTAGAAGAGACCTTTAAGGTAACATACTCTAACCGCAAGAACTTTAAAGCAACGTGGTAAACCCTAAAATAAGCTCTGTGCAGTGGTTTAACTTGGTTTTTTCATATTTTTCATATTATACTTCTTGTAGGACTTCCTGATGTCACTCTGTATGTCCACAAAGTTCCTCTGCCCCACAAAGAAGGAGAAACACACATGTGAAGAACTGTCTGTCAGGGTTACAGTCACACAACATCCAACTAACATATTCTCAACCCTGGGAACTAGAGGTCCTGTTTAGTCTCCCAGACACTGAACATAGGACAGTGACAGCCCGCATTGGTGGTGAGGGGAGGAAGCTGAAATGTACATTTCCTGCTTCTGGCCAGGGTGGAGGTGGGGGTTAACCTGCAAACTTCCTGCCACATTACCACAGAGTCTGCACCTTTGAAGAATGTTCTTCAAACAGTGAGGACCTGGAGAAGAAACAAGCTCAGATCTTTCCCTTATAACTTTACAATGTGCCATGAAAGTTTAACAACTCTAACAGTGAGAGACAAGAAGAAAGGACCTTTGGGAAAACACTACCATTGTGTATGTCAATAATTTAGAAATTAATCAAACATGGGACTTCCCTGGCTGGAAGACTAGTGATTAAGTCTTCCCTAGTGGTTAAGACTCCGTGCTTCCACTGCACGGGGCACAGCTTCGATCCCCGGTGGAGGGAACTAGGATCCCACATGCTGCATGACAGGGCCACCACCAAAAAAAAAATCAAACACATCTGAAAGGCCTTTTTAAAGGATTAAATTTAGATAGTTTTAAAACAAAATGGGAAGTGTTACAGTTTATCCTAGTACTTATTTTCCTGTGTCTCCTGAAATAAATTTATTTTTCTAAATGCCTTGTTGATACAAACTTCTGCCTCAAGAGTAAGCATACCGTAGTTCTAACATCTAAACATGAAAGGAGGAGAGGCAGAATCTTTTTCAGGGGCAGCCTGTACATGATTTTCACTTGTGATCCAACAAAGTTCAGTTTATTGAACCACATTCAAGAGACAATGAACAATGTTTTCTCCTGAAATACTTTTTCCCAACTAAAAGGAAGGGAGTCTGGACCAACAGGAAGAAAACGATGAATGGGGTGAATTTGCTTAAGATTACTGAGTTTAACTGATCTTGACACTCTAGAGTTATCACAGCTTTTCTTCCTAAGGCTGGGGGAAAAGCTTATGAAGGTGCTAATCTACTAAGTAAATAGAATGGCTCTGAATAATAGCAGTGGTCCAGCCGCTGCTCATTTATAAAATCCTAAGATTTATTTTCATCTACTCCTGCTGTTAGAAAATCTTTAAAAACTAAAACAATTGGAAGATGATAGAAGCTTCTTTCTGCTTGGTAGTAGGAAGGTAACACATACACTGTATCTTCTCCTTCAATTCTAGAGTTTTATGTTAAATACATTTGGCCAACAGTAACAATTCATTGTCTCTTCTACCAGAAATCTCCAATTCAGATCCTTATGGGGGCTTCCCTGATAGTTCAGTTGGTAAAGAATCTGCCTGTAATGCAGGAGACCCCAGTTTGATTCTTGGGTTGGGAAGATCCCCTGGAGAAGGGACAGGCTACCCACTCCAGTATTCCTGGGCTTCCCGTGTGGCTCAGCTGGTAAAGAATCCACCTGCAATGTGGTTTGATCCCTGGGTTGGGAAGATCCCCTGGAGAAGGGAACGGCTACCCACTCCAGTATTCTGGCCTAGAGAATTCCATCAACTGTATAGTCCATGGGGTCGCAAAGAGTCGGACACAACTGAGTGACTTTCACTTTCAGATTCTTATGAGGTAAAATAGAAATGAAATCATGGCCTTGGTTACTTCTACAAGGATGTCAAACTGACCCACAACTGTGAATCAATTTTAATTACACAAGAAATATATAAAGTGTTAACTTACTGTATCCCAAGTGAGCAGTGAGGAATATGGCAAAAGTTTATCCATGTTACTTGTCTCTGGATAAATGCTCCAATATGAAGAAGCTGAGTAAGTTTGGGGAGGGGGAGACATGTTTTAATATGAAGAAAAGGCAGTAGACTTTGTAATTCACCAAAACAAGCAAACCAAAAAAAGTTTTCATTGTCTTTTTCTTCATTCTCAAAAGGCTAATCATCATGGTTCTATCTGCTGTTCAGGTTCTACTTTTTACATTGAGAACAAGTTCAAAAATTATTTGACATTTACATCTGTAAAAATGACATTATATCACTTCACACAGAACCAGCCAACACAATGCTGAGCACTACTTTTTACTGGGGAAAAAAAATCACTAATAAGGTTATAGAATCAAGATCATGTGTTATATTTCATCAGTCTCTGAAGAGTCACAGCTTCTTGCAAAACCACAAGAGAATGAAGTTTAATTAGCTGCTGACTACAATGCAGTTTAAAAATAAAATGCTCCTATCCAACATTTTGACATATTGAGGCATTATCAATTTACTGTTTTCCCTTAAGCAAAAGGATCACGGATTCAATTTAACATGCACCATCAGAAACACCTACCAATTATAAATTCCTGAATGAGGTCAAATGAATGGCAGGCAGAGATGTTCTCAGAAATCCACTGAATAATCTTTAAAAAGTAAGAAGACAATTCCGTTGGTATTTAAATCTAAACCGTGCCCTCCCACCACCAAAGAAGCACAAGATATGTACGAATCTTTTAAAGTGTGATATCTATTTTAGAATTGCCTAGGAACACACTCACTTCTACATAACACAAAGCTGCGGGGGTAACCAGCACCTCATTTACAAATGAGGTCCTCTTCATACAGCATTTTAATAAACGCCCTTGGCTAGGATCCAAATAAGTCTTCTTCAATCCAGTGTTTGTTTTTGCTAGAGTAGGACATATAACAGCAAAATCACGGCGTGAAGAGCTATGGATACAGGAGAAAATCAAACTCAACCACTGAGCTTGGAGGCAGCAGACCTGGGTTTGAATTCCAGCACAGTCACACCACTTAATCGTTGTCAGCATGGCTATGCTGTCTTCCCAAGGACAGTATAATCCCTGTTATATCTACGATTCTCTCAATCAACCTCTATAACAGCCTGCTGCAGAAACAAAACTCTTTGTTCCTGAACCTTAGAACTGATGCCATGAGGTTTGACTAGCCATGGAGCCTCTCACATTTCTGATCCTGCCAACAAGTTGTCCTTATTTCCAAACGTATCATGCTGGTTGTCTTATTTTGAACAATTAAATATTTAAATAATGTTTATTTTTAGTAATATGTAAATATTTAATAATAATATTGATATTATTGATTGATACTACTTAAATATTTGTTTAAATATATTATTTAAATATTATTAAATTTAAATGTTTAAATATTCTTTAAATATTTAAACTAGATGTTTAAATAATATTTAAATCTTTAAATATTAATAAAATATTACCCCCCAGACAAGTGAAATACGGACACCAAAAGAATATTGGTGGGTCGGTAAAAGTTGAGGGCTTGGCTAGTAGGAACTGCTGCAGGGCACGGGGAGCTCAGCTCAGTGCTCTGTGACGCCCTAGAGGTCTGGGGTAGGAAGTGGGAGGAAGGTTCCGGAGGGAGAAGATGTGAGTATATGGATAGCTGATTCACTTTGTTGTCAGCAGGAACTAACACAACACTGTAAAGCAACTATACTCCAGTTTGAAAAAAAGAAGATAAAGCTGAAAAAATAAAATGCTCAAAATACAGCTCAAAGAGACAAAGAGTTGGTGTAAAGATGAAAGAGAAATTGAGACAAGGGACACAAAGCAAGAAGCTCCAAGATATAGCTAATAAGGATTACAGAAATAAATCAGAGATAGAATGAAGGAGAGATAAGAGTCAAAGACATATTGGTAGAGAATTTTCCATAATGAAAAATCATTAGGCCAGTTTGCAATAGAACTCTAAATCCTGAAGAAGATACATAACACAAATCCACAGCTAATACATTGCAACGAAACTACAGAATATACAAGATGATATAAAAATCTTAAAATATGTATCTGAAAAGGAGCAGCAATCAGACAGCAGACTTTTGGCTGGTTGCAACAGATGTCACAGATGATCAAATACTATTTTCTTTCTTGTTTTTCTTTTAACCTCCCTCCCCATCCCACCCCTCCAGGCTGACACAAAGCCCCTGTTTCCGTTTCCTAAGCCATACATCAAATTCCCGTTGGCTATCTATTTTACATATGGTAATGTAAGTTTCCTTGTTACTCTTTCCATACATCTCACCCTCTCCTCCCCTCTCCTCTTGTCCATAAGTCTATTCTCTATGTCTGTTTCTCCATTCTTGCCCTGTAAATAAATTCTTCAGTACTATTTCTCTAGATTCCGTATATATACATTAGAATACAGTATTTATCTTTCTCTTTCTGACTCATTTCACTCTGTATAATAGGTTCTAGGCTCATCCACCTCATTAGAACTGATTCAAATGCATTCCTTTTTATGGCTGAGTAATATTCCATTGTGTAGATGTACCACAACTTCTTTATCCATTCATCTGTCAATGGACATCTAGATTGCTTCCATGTTCTAGCTAATTGTAAATAGTGCTGCAGTGAACAATGGGATACATGTATCTCTTTCAAGTTCAGTTTCCTCAGGGTATATGCCTAGGAGTGGGATTGCTGGGTCATATGGTGGTTTTATTCCTAGTTTTTTAAGGAATCTCCATACCGTCTTCCATGGTGGCTGTATCAATTTACATTCCCACCAACAGCGCAAGAGCGTTCCCTTTTCTCGACACCCTCTCCAGCATTTACTGTTTGTAGACTCCTTGATGAGGGCCATTCTGACCAGTGTTAGGTGATATCTCATTGTAGTTTTGATCTGCATTTCTCTAATAATGAGCGATGTTGAGCATCTTTTCATGTGTTTGTTAGCCATCTGTATGTCTTCTTTGGAGAAATGTCTCTTTAGGTTTTTTTCCCATGTTTTGATTGGGTTGTTTGTTTTTCTGGCATTGAGTTAAATGCGCTACTTGTATATTTTGGAAATTAATCCTTTGTCAGTTGTTTCATTTGCTGTTATTTTCTCCCATTCTGAGGGTTGTGTTTTCATCTTGCTTATGTGCTTTCCTTTGCTGTGCAAAAGCTTTTAAGTTTAATTAAGTCCCACTTGCTTACTTTTGTTTTTATTTCTGTTACTCTAGAAGGTGCGTCACAGAGGATCTTGCTTTGATTTATATCATTGAGTGTCCTGCCTATGTTTTCCTCTAAGAGTTTTTATAGTTTCTGGTCTTACATTTAGGTCTTTCATCCATTTTGAGTTTATCTTTGTGTATGGTGTTAGGAAGTGTTCTAATTTCATTCTTTTACATGTAGCTGTCTGGTTTTTCCAGCACCATTTATTGAAGAGACTGTCTTTGCCCCATTGTATATTCTTGCCTCCTTTGTCAAAAATAAGGTTCCCATAGGTGCATGGGTTTATCTCTGGGTTTTCTATCTTGTTCCATTGGTCTGTATTTCTGTTTTTGTATCAGTACCATACTGTCTTGATGACTGTAGCTTTGTAGTACAATCTGACGTCAGCAAGGTTGATTCCTCCAGCTCCAGTCTTCTTTCTCAAGACTGCTTTGGCTGTTCAGGGTCTTTTGTGTTTCCATATGAATTGTGAAATTTTTTGTTCTAGTTCTGTGAAAAATGCCGTTGGTAATTTGAGAGGGATGGCATTAAATCTGTAGATTGCATTTGGTAGTACAGTCATTTTCACAATACTGATTCTTCCTACCCAGGAACAAAATATCTCTCCATCTGTTTATGTCATCTTTGACTTCTTTCATTAGTGTCTTATAATTTTCTGTTATAGTTCTTTTGTCTCCTTAGGTAAGTTAATTTCTAGATATTTAATTCTTTTTGTTGCAGTAGTTAATGGGATTGATTCCTTAATTTCTCTTTTTAATTTTTCATTGTTAGTATATAGAAATGCAAGTGATTTCTGTGTATTGATTTTGTATCCTGCAACCTTGCTAAATCCACTGATTAGCTCTAGTAATTTTCTGATACTATCTTTAGGGTTTTCTATGTACAGTATCATGGCATCTGCAAACAGTGAGAGCTTTACTTCTTCTTTTCCAATCTGGATTCCTTTTATTTCTTTTTCTTCTCTGATTGCTGTAGCTAGGATTTCCAGAACCATGTTGAATAATAGTGGTGAAAGTGGACACCCATGTATTGTTCCTGATCTTAGGGGGAATGCTTTCAGTTTTTCACCATTGAGAATAATGTTTGCTGTAGGCTTATCATATATGGCCTTTACTATGTTGAGGTAGTTTCCTTCTATGTACTCTTCAAACTTTTTTGAAGAGTTTTAATCATAAATGGTTGATGAATTTTTTCAAAGGCTTTTTCTGCATCTATTTAGATCATCATATGGTTTGTATCTTTCAATTTGTTAATATGGTCTATCAAATTGATTTCCATATATTGAAGAATCCTTGCATCCCTGGAATAAACCCAACTTGATCATGGTGTATGAGTTTTTTGATGTGTTGCTGAACTCTGTTTGCTAAAACTTTGTTGAGGATTTTTGCATCTACATTCATCAGTGATTATTGGCCTGTAGTCTTCTTTTTTTGTGTTGTCTGTTTGGTTTTGGTATCAGGGTGATGGTGGCCTTGTAGAATGAATTTGGAAGTGTCCCTTCCCCTGCAATTTTTTGAAAGAGTTTTAGAAGGATAGGCATTAGCTCTTCTCTAAATGTTTGCCAGAATTCTCCTGTGAAGCCATCTGGTCCTGGGCTTTTGTCTTTTGGGAGATTTCTGATCACAGCTTCAATTTCAGTACTTGTAACTGGATTGTTCATTATTTCTATTTCTTTCTGGTTCAGCCTTGGAAGATTGAACTTTTCTAAGAATCTGTCCATTTCTTCCAGGTTATCTATTTTATTGCCATATGGTTGTTCATAATAGTCTCTTATAATCCTTTGTATTTCTGCATTGTCTGTTGTAACCTCTACTTTTTCATTTCTAATTTTGTTGATTTGATTCTTCTCTCTTTTTTTCTTGAGTCTGGCTAAGGGTTTGTCAATTTTGTTTATCTTCTCAAAGAACCAGCTTTTAGTTTTATTAATCTTTACTACTGCTTCTTTCATTTCTTTTTCATTTATGTCTGCTTGGATCTTTATGATTTCTCTCCTTCTACTAATTTTGGGGGTTTTTTTTGTTGTTCTTCTTTTTCCATTTCCAGTTGTTTTAGGTGTAACATTAGGCTATCTATTTGATGTTTTTCTTGTTTCTTAAGGTAGGATTGTATTGCTCTAAACTTCCCTTTTAGGACTGTTTTTGCTTCACCCCATAGGTTTTAAGTTGTGTTTTCATTGTCATTTGTTTCTAAACATTTTTTTATTTCCCTTTTGATTTCTTTAGTAACCTGTTGGTTATTTAGAAACTTGTTGTTTAATCTCCATGTGTTTGTGTTTCTTTTTTTTTTTTCTTTCTCTTTTTTTTTGTGTGTGTTTGTGTTTCTTACAGTTTTTTTCTTGTAATTGATATCCAGTCTCACAGCATTGTGGTTGGAGAAGATGCTTGATAAGATTTCAATTTTCTTAAATTTACTGAGGTTTGCTTTGTGATCCAAGATGTGGTCTATCCTGGAGAATGTTCCATGTGCAGCTGAGAGAAAGGTGTATTCTTCTGCATTTGGATGGAATGTCCTGAAGATATCAATGAGATCCATCTCATCTAATGTATCATTTAAGGCTTGTGTTTCCTTGTTAATTTTCCGTTTTGATGGCCTGTCCATTGGTGTGAGTGGGGTGTTCAAGTCTCCTACTATTATTGTGTTACTGTCAATTTCTCCTTTTATGTCTGTTAGTGTTTGTCTTATGGATTGAGGTGCTCCTATGTTGGGTGCATAAATATTTACAATTGTTATGTCTTCTTCTTGGATTGATCCCCTGATCATTATGTAGTGTCCTTCCTTATCTCTTGTAATCTTCTTTATTTTAAGGTCTATTTGGTCTGATATGAGGATTGCTGCTCCAGCTTTCTTTTGCTTCCCATTTGCATGGAATATATTTTTCCATCCTCTGACTTTCAGTCTATATGTGTCTTTAGGTCTGAAGTGGGTTTCTTGTAGACAGCATATATATGGATCTTGTTTTTGTATCCATTCAGCCAGTCTGTGTCTTTTGATTGGAGGATTTATTTTTTTATTTTCCAGGTTTGTCTTTATTTTTTTTTCCATTTATTTTTATTAGTTGGAGGCTAATTACAATATTGTAGTGGTTTTTGCCATACATTGACATGAATCAGCCTAATTGGAGGATTTAATGCACTTACATTTAAAGTAATTATTGATATATATGTTCCTATTGCCATTTTCTAATTGTTTGGGATTGATTTTGTAGATCTTTTTTCTTCTCTTGTATTTCTTGACTATATAAGTCCCTTTAACATTTGTTGTAAAGCTGGTTTGGTGGCACTGAATTCACTTAACCTTTGCTTGTCTTTGTCAGCTTTGTCAGTATATACACCCATAAGCAAAATCAAAACAGTTCAACAAAAATAAAGTACAATAGACTGACCTGGTGAACAAAGGAAACCATAAATTATATCTACCAGAAGAACACTAATTAAAGCACAAACTGGGAAAAAAAAACTAAAGCAAAGTGCCAACTGGGGAAAAAAGCAATGGAAATAAAAGTAACAAATATGTTGAGAGGAAAGGAGAGAAAGAAAGGAAAGAAAGAATAGCCATGCAGAGTTAAATAGAGGAA
Organism: Cervus canadensis; assembly: GCF_019320065.1. NCBI lineage: Eukaryota > Metazoa > Chordata > Mammalia > Artiodactyla > Cervidae > Cervus > Cervus canadensis. The sequence continues at coordinate 41,178,152 of NC_057388.1, read as the reverse complement.
GATAATGTTAAATGTAGATATGTTAAATATAACATATAAATGTTTATATATGTTAAAGATTAACTGCAAGGGGAAAAGAACAGTAGGAAAAGCAAACAAAGAAATAAATGTAGAAAAAATAATAATAGGTTTAAAAAATTAAAATTAAAAAAAGAGAAAAGGAAAAAAAAAAAAAGAGGAAAACTCCACAGAACTGCAAAAGCCCAATGCAGAGGCACAGGTTTATGACAACAATAAAAGATGACTGAGGGGGGAAAAAAGCTCAAAAGCTTAACTGGGTTTCTTAGTGCCAATAAAATCAACAACTACAACAGAGGGGGAGAAAAGAAAAAACAATCCAAAAGAATCTACAGTACAAGTCAACACATAGAATAATAAATGTTTTTCTTGAGTCACTGCTGTCAGAGTCCCCTCCCTAGGATGCCCTCCAACACTGAGCTGATCTCTGGACCTGCCGTGGGGGCTGCTCAGATTCTAATCTGGTCCTACTCCTGTGTGTTCTTGCCTCCAACGTCCACAGCTATCAGAGCTAGTGCATCTTCTTTTGTGGGCACTCTCAATGGCCTTTTATATATTCCACAGACACAGAGTCTGCCTAGTTGATTGTGTGGCTTTAATCTGCAGCTTGTACAGCTGGTGGGAAGGTTTTGGGTCTTCTTCCTTAGCCACACTGCCCCTGGGTTTCAACTGTGGTTTTATTTCCACCTCTGCATGTGGGTCGTCCACTGGGGTTTGCTCCTGAGGCTTCCCTGGAGGGCTTGGGTGTGCCCCTGTGAGGGCCAGGTGTGGAGGTGGTGTATCTGCTTGGGGCGCAGGGGTTCTGGCAGCACCAGGTGCTCAGGGGGGTTGGCGGCGAGGGTAGTAGGAAATATAGTGCTCTAGAAGGGTACGGCAACCAGTCTTGGCCAGTAGGCTCCAGTATCTTGCCTAGAGAACCCCTCTCTGACAGAGAAGCCTGGCAGGCCACAGTCTACAGGATCACAAAGAGTCGGACACGACCGAAGCGACCCTGTGCGCACAAATGCGACTGGTTCTTTTGCCTGTGGCAGCTCTGCCCCAGTGAGAGTTGAGCGTGAAGGTGGTGCAGCTGCTTGGCTTGCGGGGACCCTGTCGGCGCCAAGTGTGCAGGAACATGGACTGCCTCTGCCGCAGGAATTATGGCCCTATCAGAGTCTTTTGTTGAGCTTCTTGTAGCTGTTGATCAGAAGGCCTCTTTGGCCAGTCCCTCTCCATAGCTCTGCCCGTTAGAGGGCTTAGAGGGCTCCCTTGCCTTGGGTCCTTCTCTACTATTTTCTAAATAAGAGAAAGTAACTATCAACTTCATATCTATACTCAGTTAAATGATCATTACAGAAGGAGAGCAGCTTTCCCCAGCAGTTATGAGCCTGGGATGCTGGCACGGCTGCTGGTAATGGTCCTTATCATCATTTCTTCTCTTGTTATTTCCCTCAAAACTCTCAATATAAATCTCACTCCCTGCTATAAGTAAAGGTCAAATAAAGATATTTTCAGACACACACACACAAATAAAGTTGAATGTTTGGGAAAGACTCCAAGGCATATCTCTAAAAACACTTATTAAAAAACTAGGTGTGAGACAACTATAACAGGAAAAACTGCCTGATAATATACCAACTGCTTTGAAAGGATCTTTAAACTATTGACCTCCTTAGAGAATAAAATGAAAAGAAAAGAAAAAGAAAGTAACTGGAAGAGCCTTACAAGTACAGATAAAGCTATGACATTAGTAGTGGTTTTATGTAAGAAAAATAATTTTTAACTCCAATTAGCTGACAAAGAATGGACCTAAATCTACATCAAAAGATAGGGAAATAAATGTACATCTACAGGTTTTAGGTTAAAATAATAAAATATTTAAGGTATCTTTTTTTCAACTGATCAACTACCCATTGGTCCCAATCAAGTCTAATGAAGGGTTTCTCCAACTTCACCAAATAGTTGTAAAATTAAGCAATGAGATGTCTGAAAGTGCTTCATAAACTATAATGTGAAATATAAATGTGAGCTATCTCTAATTAAAGTGTAATAAATAAATTTAGTCCTTTTGATGATATTCACAAAATACAGACCAGGAGAAAAAGTAGATATTTGAGAAACTCTCTATTTTACTGAGCACTTCCTTGGAACGTTACTGCTAGAGCTAACATTCACTCACAATATGGAAAAGAGAATACTGAAAAGAACAGACATGCCTCACAGTATGAGGTCTGTGTGCATAAAAAAGGAGAGCGCAAGGGAAGAATACCTTCAAGTCAGGACAAAAATGATAAACCTCAGTTGTCACCGAATAAACCTAACTTCTGTTCATTTCAACCACCAAACGTATACATCTGGGGTCGTCCATTTGCAGATTTCTAAACTTAAGCTATATTCCCACCTTGGCTTCCAGTCGTCGTGGGTCTCGGCCACATGAGAGCACACAGTGAAGCAAGGCCATCCTCTCACAGTCCAGCCGGGTGTTCCACAGGAACTCCAATAAATATGACTGGTTGAGGAGCGCCCTGTAGAGCTTTCCAGAACACGAATCCAGGACCAGAGACCCTGACAGTGACTGTAAAGGACTATGAGGTAGCATACCAATCACTTCACTGTTCTCTGGCCAAAAAAAAAAAAAGGAGATCAGCAAATAAAAGAACCCCACTCCCCCAAATATAAACATTAACATTTAAATGAACCCAAACAGACCATGTTCATGAGGGAAAAACTACAGGCATACCTGTCAGAAACAGACTGTGGCAGATCAGGTCTGGATGTTGAATGTTAAGGAGATGAAAGAAATGACCAGGTAAGTAAACGGCCACGTAATAGTCTATGGAAGAGAGATTTAAGTCAGCTCCAAGTGGCAAGTGCTGTACAATATAGATTAGAGTCAACAACTTTACAGTATCCCTATTTTTCTTTGAATCTCTAAAAACACAGAAATTTTGACCAATGTAATAAAAAGCTGTCTGATGTCAGTATGTTTCATCTTACTAGCAAGATATCATTCATTTCTACCTATAGCTCTCTTTAGATATTTAGCTATGGTTATCTTAATTTATATCTGTAGTTTTGTTTATGAATTGTTGCTTTATATGAATCTGAATGAACTCTGAGAACAAATCAGAATTTAAAAATATCCAGCAACATGAATTATTCCTTAATATGACAGGCTGGAAATAGTTTATCATGGGAATTTCCTTCATAATTTCTGACATGTTAGGGAAGTTCTAAAATTTAGTTTCTTATGTTTGCCCACTGCTCATTGTCACCATTATCATCAGCAGCAGCATTTTCTCTAAAGAACCTTTAAACTGATATTCATCAAAACAATCTCTGTAAGCATTCTGACATTTCATGATGTATTAATTTATTTCCTTGCATAACAAGCTGCCTAGAATTCACACCTTCACAGTCCCTTCATGAGATATTTTTGTACAAAGAACAGAATTTTTGTATACGGATTTGAGGCAAGGTATACAAAACAGATCTTTGGAGAGGGGGCAGGATAGAAGTAGTCCTTGCCAATAATTTTTTCTAGGATCTTAGAAAAACAGAAAAATTCATATAGTAGGAGTGAATTTCATGCAGATGAAGCATTTAGATTATTAATATAAGTGAACCAGCTAGACTCCTTTTTTCTCCCTAAGAAGTAAAGAAATACATGCTAATTATTTTCATAAAAGGCATTCTGTGGAAGGGAAAGGAAAGAGGATGTAAAACTCTAAATAGTTGACTTATAGCTGTCCTTTCAAGTCAATGTAGATTAAATGATGCTAAAATACTTAGCATAAGTGGTTGCATTATAGCAGCACTTAAGTAGAAAAACACAAATCATGATACGGTAGGGCACAATGGAAAGACATCATGACCTAAATTAACTCCTCATCCTACCACTTACTTGACCAGTTAATTACGGTAGTACTATGTCCCTGGGCAAGGGGGCATTTGGAAATACATGAGGGTGTTCTAAGTTGTCACAATTATTGAGGCAGAGGGGAGATTTATACTGTCATTTGATGAATGAATGGGCTCCAAGAATGTCAAATCTCTCAGTGTGCACACAAAAGTTACTGTCTCACCAAAAGTGTCAGTAGTACCTATGGCAGGCTAAACATCCCAAAGATGTTCATGTGGTAATCCCCAGAGCCTATGACTATGTCACCTCAAGTGATAAAGGAGACCTTGAAGATGTGATTAAGGATCTTGAGATAGGAGGATCCTGCATTATCCAGTTGGACCCAATGTAATCACAAATGGTTTTATAAGGAAAAGAGGAAGATTTGACTACAGAAGAGAAGACCATACAATGATGAAAGAGACTGGAGTGATGTGATCACAAGCCAAGAGATGCTAGCCTCTAGATGCTGGAGGAGGTGAAGAATCAACTCTTTCCTGAAATCTCCAGAGGAACCACTTCTACCCCTACCATGATGCCCTAAGACTTGCTCATTTTAGAATTTTGACCTCCAGAACCACAAGACAATGTGTTGCTTATTTAAGGGCTAAATTTGTGGTGATTTCTTACTGCAGCAATAAACTAATATAAGATCTTCATGGGATCTTCCCAACCCAGGGGTTGAACCCAGGTCTCCCACATTGCAGGTGGATTCTTTACCAGCTGAGCCACAAGGGAAGCAGCGCCCCTGATGAGAGACACAAAAAGAAGTTTGAGAACACAACACAGACTTTCCGAGCTTCAGTTTCATTATCTGTAAACTAGGGATTCTTTACCAACTGAGCTATCAACGTTCAGAAACTAAGATCATGGCATCCAGTCCCATCACTTCATGGCTAATAGATGAAGAAAAAGTGGAAACAGTGGCAGATTTTATTTTGGGGGGCTCCAAAATCACTGCAGGTGGTGACTGCAGCCATGAAATTAAAAGACACTTGCTCCTTGGAAGAAAAGTCATGACCAACCTAGACAGCATATTAAAAAGCAGAGACATTACTTTGCCAACAAAGATCCGTCTGGTGAAGGCTATGGTTTTTCCAGTGGTCATGTATGGATGTGAGAGTTGGATTATAAAGAAAGCTGAGCACCAAAGAATTGATACTTTTGAACTGTGGTGTTGGAGAAGACTCTTGAGAGAGTCCCTTGGACCGCAAGGAGATCCAACCAGTCTATCCTAAAGGAGATCAGTCCTGAATATTCACTGGAAGGACTGATGTTGAAGCTGAAATTCCAGTACTTTAAGTGGCTACCTGATGCAAACAACTGACTCATTTGAAAAGACCCTGATGCTGGGAAAGATTGAAGGCAGGAGGAGAAGAGGACAATAGAGGATGAGATGGTTGGATGGCATCACTGACTCAATGGACATGAGTTTGAGTAAGCTCCAGAAGTTGGTGATGGACAGGGAGGCCTGGTGTGCCGCAGTCCACGGGGTTTCAAAGAGTTGGACACGACTGAGCGACTAAACTGAAAATAAGGATAACATCACCAAGAAGAATTGCTGTAAAGATGAAGAAAACTTAAGCAAAACACTTAGAATATAGTGTTAAAAAAAAAAAAGACAGTTTTTTAATGTATAAATATATCTGTCTTATATAGAGGTGGTTTGTGGTTCATGAAAAATTCCCTTAAAACTCTATTCTTTAATATTTAAATCAATAGAAGCCCCTTCTAATAGGGTGACATTTCAGGGAAATTATATGCAATAAATTGCAAAAAGACCTCACTCAAAAAGCAATACTGTTGTCATAAAAGTCACCTCTAGAATAGTTTTAATCCTGGGTACAAACTTGTGCCTATGTAACAAAATCTGTTTCAAGAAGGAAAGACAACTTATGTAAGATAGCCTATTTTTAACAAAGCTCTACTATTTTTTCACTCTCTACATTCTAAAGATCATAGATTAAATCATGGCTGCCCTTATCAAGAGTCACTCCTAGGGGTTAAAAAAAAAGGAAGCATACATTTGACCTTGCAAAATGGAAAGATTTTTTAGTGGAAAGTTTCCCACATCATTCTAGAGATGGGATACTGATATAGCTTTGCTGATAAGAATCAAGTCTCAGACCCAGGAAATCTTACATTTATCTCTCTTACCACAGGATACAGTAGAATCAGGCCTCTCAGAAATAATTTCCCACAGGTTCAGAGCTCATATTAAAAACTGCCACATACTGACCCACTTAGCATAGGATATCTCCCCTCATCAACAGTATCATTCAAAATAAAAATCTTTTTTTTTGCAACAGTGTGGCTGGACCTAGAGAGTATTATGCTTAGTGAAATAAGTCAGATAGAGAAGTAAGAAATATTCTGTATCACGTATATGAAGAATCTAAAAAAATAAAACAATTATCTACAACAAAACAAAAGCAGACTTACAGATATAGAGAACAGATTAATCGTTACCAGTGAGGAGAGAGAATAAGGGCAAAATAAGGGTAGGAGATTAACAGGTACAAAGTATGTACAAAATAAATAAGTTACAAAGATGTATTTTATAGGCAAGGAAACATAGCCATTATTTTGTAATAACTTTAAGTGGAGTATAATCTATAAAAATAATGAATCACTGTTGTGCACCTGAAATTAATATAATATTGTAACTTAATTACACTTCAATTTAAAAGACCAAAAAAAATTATAAACTTTCTTATCATTTTGGTTCTTTCTTTGCCCAGTTCCTTTACAAGACTTTGTGATGATAGTAGGCAAACTGGGAAACAGGGATAAAGAAAATATTAAAGAACCCATCTGCTCTAAATCTGAAGTTTTTCTTTTAAAAATACTGTGCCAGGCAAGCAATAGTTCTGTTTAGTCTTGTACTAACTAACCGGTTTGTGCCCACTCATCCCAACTGTCATGGAAAAGCAGCTTTCCACTGGGAGCCACAATAAATCCCTTCTTTACTGACTTCATTATAGACTCACTTAATATGTTTTTTTTTTTTCACTTAATGTATTTCAGTCTAATACTCAAGTTCCCTTTACCATATTTACTCAGTGAAAGACAACTCACTCAAGCTGATCTATCTATAAATGATTTATGGGACTCAGAAGCTTTTAGCAATTAGTAACAGGGAACAGATGATTTCTCAAGGGTTTTTGTCTCTAAAATCAAGGGACAACATGATGTATTATTTCTCATAGGCTTTTAAGAAACATCTCATTCACTGTCGTCATTTTTATACTAACAAATGATCTTTTAGGATTGCTACTAAAAACATAGGAACGCTGACATCCTAGGTTCTAAGAAGGGAGATACATTCCTTCCGCACCATCCCTTCTTTCAAAAAGCTCATTTTGGTGGGGGCCGGGGGGCGGTGCATCCAGAGAAAACCTTCCCCTATCTGGCTTCAAAAAGGTCAGTCAAAAAAAAAAAAAAAAAGGTCAGTCATAGTCATCACAACCTGAGTCCCAAACAGGCATGAGAAAATGGGGTGCAAAGAAAAACAAGGCCTAACATGTACCAGAAGGAAAGGTCAGAGCAGAGAGACACATATGCTGCTCACTCACCAAGGTTGAGAAAAGTAATGCCCTTTGTCACACATGAGTCAACACTCCCAAGACTAGTAGTGAAGGTCTTGCTGTGCCCTGTGGAGAGAACACCAAGCCAGAGAAAGGATGTTAAGAAACAAAGAGCTGCAATTCCACCCAAGGCAGTGACTCCACATCATACTCTCCACACTGAGTAACTGTGAAACTGACAAAGCAAGTGTCTTCAGGGTCCTAGAGCTCACGGTTCCCCCATCACTCTCCAGAAGCCAGCACTGAAGACGGATCACCTGAGTCTGGGCTTACACATAATCTTAGAGCTTAAAAGGTGGGTTGTGCTGGGATAGAAGGATCCGAAGAACTTTACTTAAGAATCCAAGAGATGGAGAGGACCAGGTGGCTGTTTGGCCCTCATGCCTCAAGGCTCACTGCCACACTCTTGCCGTCATTAAGGCCCTTGAAGACTTCTCTGAATCACTGAGGAAGCCCACTGTGAGTCAGTTATCTGGTATACTCAGGGTAGGACTGGGCTTCACGTTCCATTCTCCTAACGCTTAATCATGGTTATTAGCTCTTAGTACAACTTTCAGAAAAGTTCTATTTACTGGCTTTAATTATTAACCATTTGAAAAAGGCATGAAAATGTTCCACAAATATCAAACTTGTATTATTAAAGCATGCATATAGGTCTTCTGAATTTTCTTGTTTTCTTCATTATTAAGTTATTAAACATTTTTTTACTTTGATCTCTAACTTCTGAATGTAACATTAGGCATGGCTGCAGAATAAAATCTGGTGTGACCTGGCATAATTTTTTTGAAAATCCTAATTTTAAATAATTTTAAGTCTACCCACAGTATTATTACATAACTACTAATTTTAAGCAACTAAACAAGCAGAATAAATACACTTTAGCATGGTTCAGGCTAAAACTATTAAAAGTCAATTTTAAAACTATTAAAGGGCACTCTGCTATCAACTACAGAACTAGAAAAGATTAAACACTTCACTCCTGTCCTCCAGGCTGACTATTGACATATCAGTTTCTTGGGCCACAGATGTATGAAATGAAATAAATGTATCTTAGGTCTAAGAGCTGTTAAAGTCTAAGATGGTAGAAACTTTTTAAACTAAAACCTTATGTACCCTTGTAAGCTAAATCTATAGGTACCTTTCAATTAGTAATAATATAAAAATAAAAAACACACTGTCAGCAAATACATCCCTTTGCATTGGTCTATAGGCCTGGTAAAAAGATATAGGTCAAGAAAAAATATATATTACACAATATTATTTTTAAAATAATATAAAAATAATTAGCTAACAACACTCATCATTCATAAATTTTTTTAGGAAATATGTATTATATAAGTATACAGATATATGATGTACTGATCAAATTTGTTATAAGGTAATAAAACTTTAAAATCTATATATTTTGCTATTTGGAAAAAATGATTATGCTAAAAAAAAGAATAAATGAAAAGTACCTTTATGAAAGTAGAACACTGAATATGTGATTTGTTCACAAGAGTCAAAGTTCGGGCAGTAACATACACACAAACTTCCTAGAAGGAAGAAAGTATTTAGTAAAGCTTAAAAGAATCACAGACAAATAAAGTTTCCTAAGCTACTTAACCTTACTGCCATTCCTTTAGATGTTCTGCCTCAATTTACCTCATAGATTATTCCCAAATTCTAGAAATTAACTATTCACAAGTTACTAAGAAATTCCAGTATTCTTGCCTGGAGAATCCCACGGATGGAGGAGCCTGGTAGGCTACAGTCCATGGGGTTGCAAAGAGTTGGACATGACTGAGCGACTTCACTTTCACTTTCAAGAAATTTCAATTCAACAATTACTCAGCACACACTATATGCAATGTATAGTGGTAGGCTATTGAAGGCTAGGAAACTGGAGAGAGACTTCCATATACGAAATCATGGGAGTCTGGAGAAGTTTACAAAGCTTCATGAGATTCTCCTTACATACACGTCCTCCCCCGCGCTGTGCTCTTTTTCAGTCTGTTCTCCAGTCATGACTAATAGCTATGGACCCCAACTGATCAAAAAGATGTCTCCTTTTTACAGACAGTTTCCAGTCTTATTATTTATTTACAATGGAAGGCAAACTGAGGCAATGAGAGCAAGTGGTGTGTGAGCCTGTTCCCACCTATATTTGGGTCACTGAGGTCTGTGGCCCAAGGTCAAAGGAGAGCTCCTGGGATAGACTGGTTTTTCAGATGAGTGCTGACCGCTCACTTAGCCCACCACTTCAGAACAACCTCAGCCTGCCCACCCGCGTCAATGTGTAAAACTGTCCATCACGTCAGCAGCTGCTGCCACCTGTACATGTGGGTAAATTCATCAATGACTTACAAATGAGGGCATTATGCTTAGACTGATACTTCTATTCTAATGTCAGCATTTATGTGATCACCTGAAATAGGAGATTTCTAGGGTGGAAAGGAACTTGACTAACCTGGTTCTAGTCCCAGAGTGAATATTCACTAGCTATGTGAACTCTATCATTATTCTACTTCAGTGAATCATTTCCTGTACCATATTCCACTAGAGTTCCTTTGTTAAAAATCATGGTAGGGAAAAAAGGTCCATTTTCCCTAAGAAGGCTATTTCAGGACGTATTTAAGCATTCTGTTATAATATTTATCAGTTTTGACTCTTTTAATGATTTTTAAGATTGTAATATATTGTTAGAAATTCATTTTATTGCAATATTTTCAACATGAAATGACAAAAAAGAATAACTCTATCAGATTAAAAAAGGTAACAATTCTGTTAGATTTTAAATTACCGTTATGCTTAAAGACCACACAATAATAACTTTCTTTAAAACTACAGCAGACTCACTAAAAATAAAATAATGCTACACTAAAGCATAAACAAAAATAGTAATTAAAAGAGTTACCAAAGTTCCATGTACCACTTTGAATACTTTCATATAGTAAACATTCTATATGTTTACTATAGAATGTAAACCTACTGGTTTATCCTGTTCTTTTATGTTCTATGATCACTAGAACAAAGACATTTTTAACAGACAGCGTTAAAACTTCAGCCTCTCTCTGATAATAAAGAAATAAGAATTAAAATAAGGTACCACATTTTTCTTTTAAAATTAACAAAGTTTTAAAAATTATAATCAATTCTGCCAATGGAAGAACAATCTCAAATAATAGTAATGAAAGGTGAATGAGTACAACGTCTCTGAAAAAACAGTTTTGCAGAGAATTAAATATATTCACACCTGTTGACCCAGCAACTGTTCTTTTAGGAATCTGTCCTAAGGAATGAGCATGAAATGTAAACAATATCAGGAAGATTATAATCTCCATTCTAGAAAAAAATCTCTACACACCATTCTTTAGAGAACGGAGGTTATTGTTTTCCTTGTTTTGAAGAAAGTTAACATGAGGTGTAGAATAAACTTACGTAAAAACATACATTGAGAGCCATATTCAGACATCATAGCAAGTATCTCCAAACAGGTTGCAGCTTAGTCCCCCTTCTCAATCCCAAAGGGGGAAAAAAGACACAGCAAGGGGAAACGGACTGTGCACAGGCTCTGCAAACCTGTCCCGCTCCTAGAATTTTCTCTGATCGTGTAAATGTTCTACTGGTTCTAAGTCTGGTAGCCATGAGCCACATGTGACTACTGAGCATTTAAAAGATGGCTACTGTGACTGACAAACTCCTTTTAAATTTTATTTAATTTTAACAACTTAAATAGCCGCAGGTGGCTAGTGGCTACCACACGGGACAGCACAGCCCTAGAGCACCAGTTCTCGCCTCTGAAAGCGCATTAAAGCTTCCTGAGCTCACAGATACCCGGACAGACTAAATCAGAAACTCTGGGGCTGACACTCGGGCATCAGTATTTGTTACATTTGCCTGAATCATATTAACTGAAATCTCTAAGCCTCAGTTTCCTCATCTGTAAATAAGGAAAGCATAGCACCTCCTTCATGTGGTTCTAATATGAGTGTTAAATGAGACAATAATGCATAAAGCTCTGGCAAAAAAAGTTATATGTAGTCATAAAGGTTAGCTGCTATTATTATTATTCCAGAATAATTTCGCTGCTATTTATGAGTTTGGGGAAGTCAGAGTTTGGGGGGGAAAAAAAGCATGCTCTTAATGGTGTATCCAGCGATGTTTAATGAATATTCATCAATGATGAAGATAATATCTCAAAGTTGGCTAGCCTGAGGGAAACCATTTGGACAATGAAAGCTATTATGGACAAAGTTTTCCAAGGGAAATTATCTCATTGTAAAAAGCTCTATAAAATGCAAAACAGAGGCCTAATTCTGGGAACTTGTGAAGGGCAACTCTTACAATTAAATGTGCAGGACGGAGAAGTTACACTTTTCGCCCCTTACCACCTCCCAGTAGGTGGTGCACAAAAAAGAATTACAGCCACCATGGACCCAGAACAAACAGAGCATTCTAAGTACCACTTCAGGGTTGACTCTCAAGATAGGGGGTGCAGTCTTTCCTTCAATGCTTTAGAAAGTCCCTGATTCAGGCTTCTCTGGTAGCTAAGCTGGTAAAGAATCTGCCTGCAGAGCAGGAGATCCTGGTTTGATTCCTGGGTTGGGAAGACCCCTGTAGAAGGGATAGGCTACCCACTCCAGTATTCTTGGGCTTCCCTGGCAGCTTGGCTGGTAAAGAATCCATCCACAATGTAGGAGACCTGGGTTTGATCCCTGTCAGGAAACAGCAGAATGGGAAAGACTAGAGATCTCTTCAAGAAAATTAGAGATATCAAGGGAACAAAATTCAGGCAAAGATGGGCTCAAAGATAAAGGACAGAAGTGGTATGGACCTAACAGAAGCAGAAGATATTAAGAAGAGGTGGATGGATAGAATACACAGAAGAACTGTACAAAAAAGATCTTCACAACCCAGATAATAATGATGGTGTGATCACTCACACTCACCTAGAGCCAGATATCCTGGAATGTGAAGTCAATTGGGCCTTAGGAAGCATCACTATGAACAAAGCTAGTGGAGGTGATGGAATTCCAGTTGAGATATTTCAAATTCTAAAAGATGATGCTGTGAAAGTGCTGCACTCAATATGTCAGCAAATTTGGAAAACTCAGCAGTGGCCACAGGACTGGAAAAAGGTCAGTTTTCATTCCAATCCCAAAGAAAGGCAATGCTAAAGAATGCTCAAACTACTGCACAATTGCACTCATCTCACACGCGAGTAAAGTAATGCTCAAAATTCTCCAAGTCAGGCTTCCACAATACATGAACCGTGAACTTCCAGATGTTCAAGCTGGTTTTAGAAAAGGCAGAGGAACCAGAGATCAAATTGCCAAAATCCGCTGGATCATCAAGAAAGCCAGAGAGTTTCAGAAAAACATCTATTTCTGCTTTATTGACTGCCAAAGCCATTGACTGTGTGGATCAGAATAAACTGTGGAAAATTCTGAGAGATGGGCATACCAGACCACCTGACCTGCCTCCTGAGAAACCTGTATGCAGGTCAGGAAGCAACAGTTAGAACCAGATATGGAACAACAGACCGGTTCCAAATAGGAAAAGGAGTACATCAAAGCTATATATTGTCACCCTGCTTATTTAACTTATATGCAGAGTACATCATGAGAAATACTGAGCTGGAAGAAGCACAAGCTGGAATCAAGATTGCTGGAAGAAATATCAATAACCCCAGATATGCAGATGACACCACCTTATGGCAGAAAGTGAAGAAGAACTAAAGAGCCTCTTAATGAAAGTGAAAGAGGAGAGTGAAAAAGTTGGCTTAAAGCTCAACATTCAGAAAACTAAGATCATGACATCTGGTCCCATCACTTCATGGGAAATAGATGGGGAAACAGTGGAAACAGTGGCTGGCTTTATTTTTTGGGGATCCAAAATCACTGCAGATGGTGACTGCAGCCAAGAAATTAAAAGACGTTTAATCCTTGGAAGGAAAGTTATGACAAACCTAGACAGCATATGAAAAAGCAGAGACATTACTTTGTCAACAAAGGTCCGTCTAGTCAAGGCTATGGTTTTTGCAGTAGTCATGTATGGATGTGAGAGTTGGACTATAAAGAAAGCTGAGCGCTGAAGAATTGATGCTCTTGAACTGTGGTGTTGGAGAAGACTCTTGAGAGTCCCTTGGACTGGAAGGAGATCCAACCAGTCCATCCTAAAGGAGATCAGTCCTGGGTGTTCATTGGAAGGACTGATGTTGAAGCTGAAACTCCAATCCTTTGGCCACCTGATGCTAAGAGCTGACTCATTTGAAAAGACCCTGATGCTGGGAAAGACTGAGGGCAGGAGGAGAAGGGGACGACAGAGGATGAGATGGTTGGATGGCATCACCAACTCAATGGACATGGGTTTGGGTAGACTCCGGCAGTTGGTGATGGATAGGGAGGCCTGGCGTGCTGCAGTTCATGGGGTTGCAAAGAGTCTGACATGACTGAGCGACTGAACTGACTGACCCACTCCAGTATTCTGGCCTGGAGAACTCCATGGACAGTATAGTCCATGGGTTTGCAAAGAGTCAGACACAACTAAGCAACTCAGATAGGGTGTGCAGTCTTTCCTTCAATGCTGTAGAAAGTCCCTGATTCACCATCCTAGTGTTAAAAATGTATCAGAAAAAACTATAGGAACTCATAATCCTAATAAATCAGTGGTCTGACATTAACAGAGTACTTTTGCCCAGCACTAACTCTTATGATCACCCTCATCTTCGAGATTTTAACCTTTAAATCTCTGAAAGGTAGCAGATTTCATTTCTTAGGGCAGGAAAATTCAGGTAAGAAGTGGTGGTGAAAGGTCAAAGTAGCTCTCAATGACCAATATGGAACAACTGAACAACAAATCTTATTACAGCATCAGCATGAATGTAATAGTTGAAATAAGTAGCGTTTGTAAAAGGTCCTGAGTCTATTGGCATTTCTTTCATGAACCATGTTTTCTGTTCTCCACACCAGTGGAAAACTAAGCTCCTTATTATAGAGGGAGCCATACAGGAATTAGACAATTTGCACCTTTCTCCATTTGCTGAAGTAGGTATTTGTTTTAATCACAAAGTTTCAAAAGCTGTTTTTGAAAAGTAATTTGGGAAATACATGAACTGATAACTTATGAGTTGAAAATAAAAAGGGTGTTTCGTTTGGTTTATTTCATCTTAAATCTGAAAGCATCCCATTTGAAACAGCCTTATTTTTTCGATTTCAAAGCTGACTTTGAAAAGCAAGGCTCCTAGACGTCACTGAGAAAGGAAAAACAGGCTCTTTCACATCTTTTGCCAAATTAACCTAACATTTCTAAGATATGTCATAGATAGCCTATTTATAAACTACTAATATATGTGAGAAATTCCTGTGGGAATAAAATTAAAAGGAATAAAAGCTTCACAGAATAAAAACCTAAAATGATTGTTTATATCCAACAGATTTAAATTAAGTAGCAGGGAAGAACCAACCCTGGGGGCACCACATGAGCTCTGGATCCCATTACATCCCACCTTCTAAGCAAATTCACTCTACTAGTTATTTCTCTCTGCTGTATATTGTCATCTTTTCTTTTCCACTAAATATCCTATAAGCGTTCAAACATACTACAGTCTCTACTGTCTCAAAAAATAATATCCCCACAATCCCACTTCCCCATCCAGCTGCTGCCTCTCTTTTGCATGCACATGTTGCTATAATTTTTCAATTCTCACATGAGATTTCACCCAGCACAATCAAGATTTTACCTCAATCACCCAGCACAAACTACACACAGTAACTTCCATGCAGCCATACCCAATGGGCTCCACTTTTCACCACCTACTAAAAGTCACTCTTTTTTATGAAACCCCCTTGACTCTTGGCTGCTATAACATCTCACTTGGTTTCCCTCTTGTCTCCCCATACTCTTTCCTTTTTCCTTGAATGTTCTACATAACCTTTGTATATTTATGTCCAAATCTAATTCCTAAACCTCCTCCCCTTTTTTGACCCTTTACTTGTGTGAGATAAGTGCAACTGTACAATAGTTTGATCATTCTTTGGCATTGCCTTTCTTTGGGATTGGAATGAAAACTGACCTTTTCCAGTCCTGTGGCCACTGCTGAATTTTCCAAATTTGCTGACATATTGAGTGCAGCACTTTCACAGCATCATCTTTTACGATTTGAAATAGCTCAACTGGAATTCCATCACCTCCACTAGCTTTGTTCATAGTGATGCTTCCTAAGGCCCGCATGACTTCGCATTCCAGGATGTCTGGCTCTAGGTGAGTGATCACACCATCGTGATTATCTGGGTTGTGAAGACCTTTTTGTATAGTTCTTCTGTGTATCCTTGCCACCTCTTCTTAATATCTTCTGCTTGCTAGGTCCAGACCATTTCTGTCCTTTATTGTGCCCACCTTTGCATGAAATGTTCCCTTGGTATCTCTAATTTTCTTGAAGAGATCTCTAGTCTTTGCCATTCTATTGTTTTCCTCTATTTCTTTGCATTGATCACTGAGGAAGGCTTTCTTATCTCTCCTTGCTATTCTTTGGAACTCTGCATTCAAATGGGAATATCTTTCCTTTTCTCCTTTGCCTTTTGCTTCTCTTCTTTTCTCAGCTATTTGTAAGGCCTCCTCAGAGAACCATTTTGCCTTTTTGCATTTCATTTTCTTGAGGATGGTCTTGATCCCTGCCTCCTGTACAATGTCATGAACCTCCATTGTAATTCTTCAGGCACTCTGTCTATCAGATTTAATCCCTTGAATCTATTTGTCACTTCCTCTGTATAATCATAAGGGATTTGATTAAGGTCATTCCTGAATGGTCTAGTGGTTTTCGCTACTTTCTTCAATTTATGTCTGAATTTGGCAATAAGGAGTTCATGATCTGAGTCACAGTCAGCTCCCAGTCTTGTTTTTGCTGACGGTATAGAGCTTCTCCAACTTCGGCTGCAAAGAATAGAATCAATCTGATTTCGGTGTTGACAATCTGGTGATGTCCATGTGTAGAGTCTTCTCTTTTGTCTTCTCTTGGGCTTCCCTGATAGCTCATTTTAAAGAATCTGCCTGCAATGCAGGAGACCTGGGTTTGATCCCTGGGTTGGGAAGATCCCCTGGAGAAGGGAAAGGCTATCCGCTACAGTATTCTGGCCTGGAGGATTCCACGGACTCACAAGAGACTGACCCAGACTTGCCCGTGAGTATCCAGGAGTCTCTGGCGGAGGTGTGGGTCGGCTGTGGCCGGCTGCAGGGTTGGGGGCACTGAGTGCAGCAGTGTGCGCAGGGGACCTTTTGAAGGAGGTCGCTATTATCCTTGTTACCGCCACCATAGTTTGGCCTCAGGCCAAATAACAGGGAGGGAACACAGCCCCATCCATTGACAGAAAATTGGATTAAAAATTTACTGAGTATGGCTCCGCCCATCAGAACAAGACCCAGTTTACCTCAGTCAGTCTCTCCCATCAGGAAGCTTCCATAAGCCTCTTATCCTTCTCCACCAGAGGGAAGACAGACTGAAAACCACAATCACAGGAAACTGACCAATCTGATCACATGGACCACAGCCTTGTCTACCTAAGTCAATGAAACTATGAGCTACCCAAGGGCTACCTAAGACAGACGGGTAATGGTGGAGAATTCTGACAAAACGTGGTCCACTGGAGAAGGGAATGACAAACCACTTCAATATTCTTGCCTTGAGAACCCCATGAACAGTATGAAAAGGCAAAAATATAGGAGACTGAAAGATGAACTCCTTAGGTAGGTAGGTGCCCAATATGCTACTGAAGATCAGTGGAGAAATAACTCCAGAAAGAACGAAGAGACAGAGCCAAAGCAAAAACAACACCCAGTTGTGGATGTGACTGGTGATGGAAGTAAAATCCGAAGCTGTAAAGAAAATATTGCGTAGGAACCTGGAATGTTAGGTCCATGAATCAAGGCAAATTGGAAGTGGTCAAACAGGAGATGGCAAGAGTGAACGTTAACATTTTAGGAATCAGTGAACTAAAATGGATTGGAATGGGTGTTAATTCAGATGACCATTATATCTACTACAGTAGAAAGAATCCCTTAGAAGAAATGGAATAGCCCGCATAGTCAACATGAGTCTGAAATGCAGTACTTGGGTGCAATCTCAAAAACAACAGAATGATCTCTGTTTATTTCCAAGGCAAACTATTCAACATCACAGTAATCCAAGTCTATGCCCCAACCAGTAATGCTGAAGAAGCTGAAGCTGAACAGTTCTATGAAGACCTACAAGATCTTCTAGAACACCCAAGAAAGA
This sequence comes from Cervus canadensis, assembly GCF_019320065.1. Lineage (NCBI taxonomy): Eukaryota > Metazoa > Chordata > Mammalia > Artiodactyla > Cervidae > Cervus > Cervus canadensis. Next base: position 41,160,415 of record NC_057388.1, on the reverse strand, counting down.
TGTCCTTTTCATTATAGGGGACTGGAATGCAAAAGTAGGAAGTCAAGAAATACCTGGAATAACAGGCCAATTTGGCCTTGGAGTACAGAATGAAGCAGGGCAAAGGTTAATGGAGCTTTGCCAAGAGAACGCACTGGTCATAGCAAACACCCTCTTCCAACAACACAAGAGAAGCCACCCTCATCTCTTGCTAAAATCATTCCATGGTCTGAGAGGCCCTACATGACCTGGCCCCTGCCTACCTCTTCAGCTCTCTCTCCCAATACTTTTCCTATTGCTCACTTTACTGCAACTAGTCACCCTGTTCTTAGCTTACATACATCCTTCAAGTATCAAGGGAAATATTATTTCCTGACCTAAATTCCCCAAGACTGGTTTATAGAGGGACTTGTGGGCCTGAAGGAGACCCTAAATGGAGAGAAAACTATGGGAAGCATTTTGAAAGAGTGAGGTGGAAAAGGAAGCAATTTTCAGGACTAAGAATGCATTGGCTGAAGTAGAACATACTTGAACATACTATAACAGTATCTTCTATTAAACCTCCACTATATGCTCTCATGGCTTCCTATAATTCTCATTCATAAAATGTACCAGGGTTCTATTCAAATACTATGTGTGCACGTACTTAATGTCCAACATCCATACTAAGTAGTAACTTTCTATTAATGCTCCATAAGTGTCAGCTCAATGAATATTACATAATATGTCTTTAAATGAATGTAATTTTAGTCCAAGCGCTACTTAACTCTAATAGTAACTGTCCACTCAAGTTGGGGTATTAAATATGGCTATTAGATTTAGTTATTAGAGTTGATTATTTAGATGATTATTAAAGTTAATGAGCAGTTTTTTCATGAGATTCATTGACCGTAACCATACTGCTCTCCTCTCGTTTTCAGACATTATCTTCCCCCCTCTCTACTTTTTCTATCTATAATAAACAGGTCTTAAGAGATGGAATACTGTATACTCATAACTTGTATGTGAAGATTTGATTGTCAGCTCAGTAGGTTATAGCATGGCTCTGAAAGTAGCAAATCACATGGGTTTAGAACTCCAACATCAGTAAGCCAGACACAAAAAGCATCCCTCTCATTGTATGTCGTTTCTTTAAAATGAAGCAGGTGAGAAAATGTAGCTTGATTAAATATGAACCCATCCCTTCTACCAGAGAAATAATACAAAGAAAAACTTTTAGAACAATAGCTGGACTGTGGCTTCTTTTATACAGACAGCAAATGTATAAAATTACAGTGGAGAAGTTAATTTGGTATGTAAATATCCACATGATCACTTATGTTCAGGATCTATATAGCTGAACAATGGCTAAATATATGGAACTCAAGTAAAATTAAATAAATTGACAAATACAACCCGGTTCTACCTGTATGGTTGGTAAAAACACATAAGGTCAGGTGTTCGGATAATTCCTCTTGGTCTTGAAGATCACTATATCCAAAGTTGACAAGTCTAAGAGCATAAAGGATAAGAATTTACAAATAAGTTCCCTCATAAAAGATGTGAGTAACCACTATAATTTATCCACATGTCTCTGAGAAATTTAAGTAGATAATATGTCTTTTTGTTAAAATAAATAAGTAAAACAATAATTTTTTAATCCTTGGTCCAGGAAGATCCCATACACTGCAGACAGCAACTAAGTCCATGTGCCACAAATACTGAGCTTGTGGTCCCAGGAACTGCGACTACTGAAGCCTTCGTGCCCTGGAGTCTGTGCTCCACAAGAGAAGCCACCATAATGAGACGCTACTAGAGAGCAGTCCCTGCTTGCCACAACTAGATAGCCCACACAGCAATGAAGATCCAACACAGCCAAAAAATAAATAAATAAAATTATTTTTTTAAAAAACAGTAATTTTTTAAAATACATGGTACATAAATGGCATGGTCCTGGCAATAGGGAAAAGAATACACAATATTTCAACTTTTGTCTAATTTTAGAATAATGTTGATGCTACATTTCAAAATAAACAGAACTGAATATTCATATATGATCAAATAAAGCTAGTGAAATGTAGCATTTTGCAATTATCATTAATTCAGGAAGACTTTCATTTCTTCTGTGCACTGATGGCTCTGAGTCTATTTTTTCAAAAGTATCTCCTGTTTTTACTAAATGTAAAATAGTCTGGGGGCGAAAAAATCTTGCCTTTTGTATAAAAATGAAAACAGGGGAAAAAAATAAAGCATAGACTCAGCTGAGCTATAAATGGATTGACCTGAGACATCCTCTTTGATGGCAACAAGAAAAGGGTTCTGATGCTTCATTCTAAACACAGAACTTTCTGACTCTGACTCTGAATCTTTTTATTGAATTACAGAGCACTTCCACAGATCAAAAAAATGAAGATACCCTATAGAAATAAATGGCTAAGAAAATCAATATGATTGCCTTTACATGGAAAAACCCTGTGTTTATACTTGATAACATTGTTTATATTCCCTATAGAAAACAGAAACTGAAAAGATGAGAAACACTCCCTCACACAAACAGAACATCAAATTATCCTTTTAGCAGTATATCACAGATTATGTTTAAATATAATCATTCTGTCCAGAAGTGTCTATAAAAAATAATAATAATTTAGGAGTAACCTACTTGAATCCTGAGTCACTTAATGATATATCCAAGGGTGCTTCAAACTGTCAAAAAATCAAGTGATAACAAAGCAAAAGATGACATTAGTTAAGTGATGATAGTTTTGGAAACCAGAGCAAACCTGACGACACTATGTTTACATAATGATGAAGAGCTCCTTTAACTAGCATTATCTTCAGAGGCTATTTCACAAACCCACATAGAGAAAGTCCACTGGGAATATTCTGGAGTCTACATAAATCACAAGCTTGATGTATATTTATCAATCATAAATATACATCAAGATTTTGCTTCAGATTTGACTACCATAGATGGGTTGTGTAATAAGTCAATTGGAAGGAGTAGGCTTTTATAGGACACAGACGATTGTGTAGGGAGGGAAGGAATGGTATCTTTAGAAAGAGAATGAGTGTGAGTCCAAAAGGCAGGGGGTGGGGGGAGGGGGAGTAAATGAAATTCTTATAATGGTATGATGTCAATCTGCATTAGACACCAATATTAATCCTAGCCAGGAAGAATAATAATGTTCTCTCCATCACAGATAAAGATACTATGACTCCTCACTACAATGATACTTCTCACTACACTCCAAATACTTTTCCAGGAGTGATTCTAGATTTTTATTAATTAAACTATATCCTCTCATCAACTTTAGACTCAATCCACCATCCTCACACATCCTTTTGGATCAAATGACGTGTCATCACGTACTGAGCACACCTACCACATACTACCTCCTACTAAATACTACCTTCTACTAACCCTCACTCTTAACCATGTTTCTTTGTTGTGAAGCATTCAGTTGGCAGAAATTCCCTGTGTGTGCTTTTCTAATCACTTATATTAATTGCATTTACTATAAAGCTGAAGCTTTGAGCTGGCAGGAACTATCTTACTTGCTCATATAAGCTATTAATACATGATCAAGAATGCTAAAATGCTCTTTATGATAACTTTCATTAAAAAGGAGTAATGGTTAGTATAAGGGCTTCCCTTGTGGCTCAGTTGGTAAAGAATTCACCTGCAATGTGGGAGACCTGGGTTCAATTCCTGGGTTGGGCAGATGCCCTGGAGAAGGGAGAGGCTACCCACTCCAGTATTCTGGCCTGGAGAATTCCATGGACTGTATAGTCTATGGGGTCATAGAGTCAAACATGACTGAGCGACTTTCACACAAATCACAAAATGGGTATAAAATTTCACCATATAGCCCAATCATTTTCCGGACTTACCATTAACTTAAAGTGCTCATCAGCATAAAACTGGATGCATTTTAAGACACTCCTTGATTTCTAAAAGAGAAAACAGTGTAAGTGACAAATTAAGAAAACAAACAAACAAACAAACACTAAAGAGAGAGAAAAGGAAGCAACCAAAAAGTAAACAGTAATGAAAATCTTCATTATTTGTAATAAACTTTGACTGCTCTCATCAATGAAAATGAAGTAATTAATAAATTACAATAGTGATAATTCAAAATTAAAACACTCCCATAAAAAAGAGAGCCAGTGGACTAGTTTTTACCTTCAGATCAATATAGTATAATCTCTGCTCTGACATATCCCACTGAGCCCAAACAAAATCTTCGACTACTCTCTCTCTTGGGAGATGGCCAGAATTTTTAATTACCTAAGGAGGCAAAGAGATTTTAGAAATAAATAACTGTTTTAAAGAAGAACATCTGGGTTTAATAATTATTTTAAATATTCTATCTTTATAACACATGTAAATATTTCCACAGTTTATTTTTAGTTGCCCCCTACCTCCAACATATACACATGGAAAGTCTTTCCAAAAAAGATTTAAGGTATCATTTCATTACTTGCTCTTCACAACACTCTGCAATAAACTATTTTTTTCTTGTTCTTAGTTAGACAGGCTGGGGCTGTTGAAGGCAAGGCCACACCTATCACAAATCAACAGCTAGGCAAATAGAAGATTCAAAGCTTCCTGTTTTGGACATAATACACTCAAGTATCTGCAGTCTAGAGGGCTTTGCTACCAAAGGTTAACTGTGAGAACAAGGGAAAACTCAAGCCTAGGAGAGAGGAGTACTGGGCAACAATCTTAGATCTGCCATAAACCCTTCATGTGGCTTTGGTCATGGTTCTTACCTGTCCATCTTCTACAATGAGTATGATGATACTGCCCATTTCTCAGCAATACTTAATTATTCATCCTTCAAGACCCAGCTGAGGTATTGCCTCCTGTACAAAACCCAATTTCACCTCCCAATATGAAGGCAAAACTCCCCATCTCTGTATTTCTATGTCACTTTGGCGTGCTTCTATCACATTTATACTTTAGTTAATGCTGTAAGTCTACCCCAATGAGTATGCACTCTTCTACAACACCTTTATATTTTCAATGACTTGACTGTTTCTAGTATGTAGTAGTACTCAAGAAATACTTGTCAAATGAAGGGAAAGGAAATAAGGTATGCAAGGCTAAATTGACAAAGAAATGCTAAATGTAATACAAGGAATGAAGAGTTCATTTTCCTCAAAATGCTCAACAAGCAAAAGCTAACTATACTGGGACAGGTAAATAAAGAATGAAGACAAGCTGATGTAGGAGAATGAGGGAAAGAAGGGATAGACCTTTTTTTGATGGTCTAATGGACCATCAGAATGATCCATATTTGTACCTAAACCCTCTCTAATCTCAAATGGGATTTCTCCTCTGAGGCTAAGTCGGAACTCAAGGGAGGCACAGGGCAAGCAGAATCATACACTTCTATTTCTGTTTGCCTGGTTCCATCACATTTTCTGGAAAAAGATCCAAGAGTACTTATCTGACTCTTAACTTTGGGAAATGCATCTTGTTTCCATCTGATGGCAACCCAGGTTCATATAGCAGTTCTTCCCTCTCCAGAGTTACCTTACCTGTGTGAGTCTACGTTGTTGTGTTTCCTGAAAACGCTGGGATAAATACAATACCATTGCTTTTATATAGGGATGTTAGGGATTGTTGTAGGGGTTATAGGTTGTTATAGGGCTGTTATATAGGGGTGTTAGCAGTGCCTCACAGAAGGGCAACGTGGATGAAGGTGTGCTGGGGCTGTATCATCTTGGCCAGGAGAATCCTTCCTGGGCTTCTGACAAGCGCCTCCTGGCCTCACTCTCCCGGCAATGTCTCTCATGACTCCCAACCCCTCTTCTGACCAGCAGTCCTCTGTCTGTAGCCATTTCCAGTTCCTGACTCCAATTTGTTTATTTAACTACCTCCAAATCCTCACTGATGGTTTTGGGATTTTGCACCTTGGTCCTTCCTCTCTGGCCTGACCATTTCCAACCATTGGCCTTGTCTTTGCCCTCCCATCCATCTGGGGCCCAGATGGGTCACACACTTTCTGATCATTTCCCAGCCAGGCCTCTTGATTTGAGGCTTTCAATCATAGATACACAATTAACAAATGCCATTTCTCATTTCAATTCTGTTCACATAATTTAAAATTAAAATCAGAGAAAGAGTATTTTGATGTAGACTGTTTAAATATTAAAGGAAATCATTTTGATATCAGTAATATCACAAAAACTGTCAAGAAAAAAGACAACCTAGCAAAAAAATATAGACAAGAATATAACTAAACAATTTTCAGAAAAATAAATTCACATAGGCAATAAGCGTAGAAAATGTTCAAACTCAACAATATTAAAGGAAATACAAACTCAAATAATAATGATAACAACTTAAACCCATCAAACTGGATTTTTTAAAAAGGGAAATACATCTATTACTGGTATGGATAGAGGGAAAGGGTACTTTTATATTTTGCTTGCAAAACTAAATTGTTACAAGTCTCTTGGAATGTAATCTGGCAAAATGTGTTGAAGTTTATTAAATGCATATAACCATCAACCCACTTATCCATCCCCGAGGGTTTAACCCAAAGAAACATGTGTACCAAACATGTAAAGTTAAAAACATTTGAAATGATTTGTAATGTAAACAAATAAAAGGGGGGAAAAGGCAATCAAGTGAATATCCATCCATGGAAGAATGGTGACAAAACTGTGCATATCCACACCAGGGACTGTTTGCACTTCTGAAGGCAACGAACTAAGCTACCCTAGGCTGCTTGGCAGTAATTCCACAAAGCTGAATAAAGAAAGAGTGAATAATAAACAAACCCCTGGGTGTATCAGGGTGGGGATGTGAGACACAGAGGTATGGAGAAAAGTATGAAAAGATACACAATACACATGGTTGTGAACAAAAGTTAGAGGTGAAGAGTCAAAGGGGATGTGGAAAACAAGCAAAAAAGAAAATAAAACTGAACTATATAGAACCTCAGCATATATGCTATGATCTCATTTATTATATGCATGTATATGTATACATGTATACAAATTAAGAGAAAGAAGTCATATCTCCATTTAGAAACCTACAGGGATACCCCTGATATATTAAGCAAAAGCAAAGGCAGCAAATTAATATTTATACTATGAATCTATTTTAGTAAAAGCAACTAAATCCCAGTATCTGTGCACCTAACCCTGAGCAAGGTACAAGGCATGGAAGCATCACACAAGGCTGTCATTAGTTATCTCAGGAGACTGATTGGGGGGTGGGGGTGAGAAAGATATGAAGGAAATAATCAACTCCTTCATGTATCTTATATTATTTCACATGTTATAACAACCAATCTATAACTTGAAAGACACCAAATAAAGTAGAATGTTTCTATAACATGAATACATCCTTAATAGTCTAGAAATGCTACTCTTTATGGGAAAAAACTCTGAAGCAAAAGGAATTTCAAATATTTACCACTCGATTTCCATCTTCTTGGACAACTTGGATACGAAATTGTTCAATATCTTTTAAAAAAGAAAACAGAAAGACAGTTTAACCTTCATGAAAAATATGAGTACTTTTTTTCACCCAACAATTGTGAACTTTTTTTATATATAAAAGCAAAGCAGATTAAACAACTGGCTGAAAAATAGTATTGTCACAGATGGCAATCTCACAAGAAAGATTCAAAACAAAAGCCCACCTTTTTCCACCCTCCCTTTACAGTCTGTTTCAAGTCCAGCATATACTCTGCTCCTCAATACCAACAACACATGAAACATTTAACTCTGCTACTCCCCTAGGTTAGCTGAACAAGTGTTTCCCTCCCCAGTACCATCAGTCTTATATAGGGCTAATAAGGGCTCATTTGGCAGGGTTTATCTTCGATTTCCAAATACCAAATACCTCTTTATATGAAAACATCATATAGAAAACTCATTATGCCAGATATTAGGGGGAGGTATTTTTATAGGGGTCATTAACAGAACACGATAAACACTTTATTGATGTATAGATGGACCATTTTTTCTCAGTAAGCAGTTTACAATGAGCCATATGTATCTTTACTGGTTCTAGTTACAAAAATGTGAGATACATAATTGGGCAGGAGTATAGGAAGTGAACACAAACTAAATCTTCAGTCTTGTCCCTCCAATCACAAATCAGCTGCTTCACCTCATAACAAGAGAGGCGGCTTCCTAGATAAGATCCACCAGTGAATTTTGTCCATCCCTCCTTCTACTTGAAATCATCATTAAAGGATGCCCCAATCTTATCTGCCTCTACCTGAATTTGACCAAGTCCCTAAGTATCCTCGAGTTCTGCCATGGGTTTCTTCTAACTTCCAGTGCCATTCCCTCTGTCCATCCAAGCCTCTCTCCTTACATTATAGTTTCAACTGTGACAGACATCCTAAGAAGGATGGACTAAAGAAGACAAAAATGACTATTCTACACACATTCTACCATGTGCCCAAACTGGAAATCCAAATTTGCAGAAGCCCATCAGAGAACAACAGAGCCCCAGAGAACAACAAGTGAGGCAGAGAGAAAGCCCTTCCACAGGAGTCCTAGATCTCCAATGAACATCAAAGTCAGTGGACTCTTGGACTGGCGAGTGGACAGTTAGAAGCTTCATCACATCCTATGCTTCACTAGGAGATAATGCTGTTCATGAAGTCCCTACAAAAACCCTAAAGATATACTTACATTTCTCTTCTGAAAGCAGTAACAGATGATTCTCTGGTTGAGGGCGACTTTCAACATGTGGGTAGAGGAACTATAAACAGGAAATTAAAGTCATAAGCAACTACCTTGCTTACACAATTATTTCAAAAGTTATGTTCAATTACTGTACTACTACATACCATAGAAGGGAGTGGGAACCGCAAAATAGTTTAGGCAAATCACATTCACACACACACTCTATAGATGGGAGCAAGGAAGAAAAAGGAACACTTTCAGGAGCTTGGTTTTGCAGGAGGGGACTGACGGCAGGTCCAACACAATTCCTCTAAACAGTAAGGCTGAACTGTGAGCCCGTCCTAGGGACGGTGCTTCCTATTTGGAACGTGGGATTCTGAAGTCAATCAAAAACAATATCAATAAACAACATTTGAACAGAAAGTTCCATTTCACAAGCACCAAAAAAGAGTGATCGATAACAGTTTCTCATGCAGCTAAACCTAGTGTTTAATTTGAGAGCCAAGTAAACAAACTCTCCACGACAACTTCCAAAGTTCCACATCCGAGAGACAAAGCGCAACAGAACCAGGGACTTTCCAGGAAAGGACAGTGAGTCACAGTGCGGCATGCGGTGGAGGATTTACCTCAAGGTATCCAAAGACTGCCACTGGAAGAAAAGGCCTGATCCAGCCCTTCCTCCTCCTCTGTGCCTGCCCTTATTTGTCAGCCCACAGGACAAAGCGGGCAGCCAGAAACACAGGGCCTGACCCCATCAGCTGTGATAATGAGGGGAACCTGGCCATGGGATGACTCCAGTGACTTAATTCCTTCATCATCATAGGATTAACTATAAATCTGAAGTTTCACTTTGCAACATGAGAGACAGCTCACTAGATCCACTGGTGAATTTTGGGTTTTCCTTCCAAACTTGAAAGCATAATAAAAGAACAGAACTTTTCACATCCTTGTTTTACAGCCTACAGCCTTTCTAAAGACTAGGGAAATTTTTGATAAAATATATTACATGGTATCCTAACTTTTCATAATGCCAAATTAGAATAGAAATTATCAACTTTTAAAAAGATTTATCTTTTTTTTTTTTCTTGGCTACACTGCAGCATACAGGATCTTAGTTACCCAACCAGGAATTATAGCTGTGCCCCTTGCAGTAGAAGCTTGGCATTTTAACCACTGGACCACCAGGGAAGTCCCTAGAATTGGTTAACTTCTAAAACTGCCTGTAGTCATTTCCCTTTGAGAAAAACAAAGCATTAACTATATACCATTCTTCAGAGCAGGGCTTCCCAATGGCTGAGAGGGAAAGAATCTGCCTGCAATGCAGGAGACCCAGGTTTGATCACTGGGTGGGGAAGATCTTCTGGAGGAGGAAATGGCAACTCACTCCAGTATTCTTGCTTGGGAATAAGCCCGTGAGCAGCGGAGCCTGGCGGGCTACAAAGAGTCGGACACGACTGAGCAACTGAGCGCACACACACACACATTCTTCACAGCAACAAACCCCAAACTGTAAAATAGAAAGCAATGAAGAATTCCGCTATGAGAAGAATATACAGCTTATTTCTGCTGATTTGTGAAACTGTGTACATCAAAAAGGATACTTTGTGCACTGGAGTTGCGGAGAAGCAATGATGAGTGAAACCGCACAGAGAATGGAAGAGCAAATACTCAATGCCTCAAAATAAGGAGAAACTACAGATTTGGTGTCCCCTGGGTCTCCAGAGGTGACCAGGGCCTGCTGGCTTAGGGCTGTGACCTAGACTAAGGTGAAGACCAGCTCTAAACCCTTGCCTGGTCTCTGTGAGGCAACCATGATTTTAAAAGTTCCATTCAGGTGGTTGTTTTTCTTTCTAATTTGAGGCAACCCTGGAGTAAGGCCTACAAGTGAGAATATACGTAACACAGGCTTCAGACACAGCTCTACAAAAGCAGGCAACGATTTTGGAGATTTTGTTTTGTTTGCTTTGTGGGTAGGAATCTATATAGACTATATTAGGAAAATAATTTTTTTTAAGATATCGAGCTAGATTGTGATCATTAATATTCATTGATGGAACGTACATACTATAGGCATGTGGACATGGATATGTGTGTAATTATCCAATAAACTATCTGGAAGGTGCATGCCAGTGGGGAACTCTACAAGAGTCCCAGATTGAGATCCGGACTCCACTCACTACTGTCCTGAAGAAGTTTCTTCACGAAGCCTGCACAGGTAGAGGGAAAAATGTACTAGTGGAAATCATCATGGATGTTTTGGAAAGAAAAAGGAAATAGATGACAGGGTAGGACCAAATTTTGTGGACAATGAATGGTGCTTCTCTAAAGGAAAGCAGAATGAAGAGAGGGTGAAGGTGGGGATTTGCCATGGGTGGAGGCTTGGAGGAGTTTCTTTCTTAAGAGACCTGAGCATGAGAGCAGGGAGCAGGGCTTGGACCTGGATGGACCAGGATGATTGTGGGTCTACTTCACATGGGTAGGGGTGCAATCATGCACCTTGCATTTTTAATTTTTTCAATTAAGATAAAATGCACATAACATTCACTATTCACAGTTTTCACTATTAATAATACAAATCAGTATTTTTAAAATATATTCAGAGTGTTATGCAACAATATATTTGTAAAACCTTTTTCCTTCCTACACTCTGATTACCCATCCTTCAATAACATCATCATTGCCTACACAGCCCTGGATAAAAATGGTAAGGAAACCAAAAGAACATGCCAGAAAAGGGAAGTGTCCCACAGTCACCCCTGCACTGAGGACAGTGTAAACAAACAGAGTGGATTCCTGGGGGAGGGAATGTAGCTTAGCAGTTCCAGGCCAGGCCCTGCCTGGCAGCAAGCAGCGGCCCAGAGAGAAGCCAGGAGTGGTGGTGAAATGCACAACTGGAAGGGCTGGCTGACAGTGGACAAGCAGGCACATGAGAGACAACCCGTTCTCCCAACACACACTGCCAGAGGGAGACCCAGGGTCAGAGGCTGAGAGCAGGTAGGGTAGGGGGAGGCCACACAAGCTAATTGTTCATGCAGCCCAGCAGGAACACGGGCAGTCGATTCTTGTTCTCAGGGATAGTTACAATCCATACGTGCCTGCATCAGTGCTTAATCATTTTCAGTTCTTTTGTGACTCCATGTAGTCTGCTAGACTCCTCTGTCCATGAGATTCTCCAGGCAAGAATACTGGAGTGGGTAGCCATGCACTTCTCCAGGGGATCTTCCCAACCCAGGGATCAAGCCTGACTCTCCTGTATTGCAGGCAGATTCTTTACTTTCTAAACCACCATGGAAGCCCTATGTTCCATAAGGTCACCACAAACACTGAACTCGGAACCACTGTTCCTAAGGGAAATAGTGATAAAAGCACCTATGAGCCTCTAGCTGCAACATTTTTGTCAACAAAATAAAACAAAACTTGGTCTAATGTGTGTCCCTATTTAAAGACATTGTGGGACTTCCCTGGTGGTCCAGTGGCTATGACTCCGCACTCCCATTGTAGGGGGACCAGGTTTGATCCCTGGTCAGGGAACCAGGTCCCATATGTCGCAACTAAGAGTGTGCACGCTAAAAAGATTCCGTATGCTGCATCAGTGATCAAAAGATCTGGTGTGCCACAACTAAAGATACTGTTGATTCGCTAGCAGTGAACTCAGTCAGCTGCCCTATAAACTAATTCCTAAATGAAGTTGATCTAATGAACACACAGATTTCCTCTGTAAAGTATATGGCAGCCTTTTTGCACTTAGAAACATGAAACACTACTTCAGCAATACACTTGGAGGACAGGTCAAACATGAAACCAACTGCCAAAGAGTGTGAAAAACATGGCATTAAGTTGACTATGAAAACAATGTTTGTTTACAGTCTGAGACCTGAATCTGAAAGGCTGGGTCACCTTGTTCTACCTCAGCAGGGAACATGTACATTGGGTGACAAATTTTCACATGTCTAACAACGACTGATTTTGGGGTTACAAATGAATTTTAGTGGGTAGCAGAATTTGCAAATTCTATGTGTAAGTAATGAGGATTGACTGTATCTAAGTCTATTGTGTTATACACACAGTGCTTCTGCATCAGTGCATGGAGTTGAGAAATTCAGGGATTAATTATGTCATTTAAACTCAGGTATTTAACCTGTCAACTCTATGAAACATTAGATAAGCCATTTTTAAAGTTCCTTTCAATGTGTTTTGATATTCAATATTTTATCATGTAAAAACATCTATTATATCAAACAACCATGATGTAATAGAGACAGAGAGCTAGGTTTGAATTTTGATTTCCATGTTTGCGAGGGAAGAGGTGTTCATTCCAGCCATACCCATTCACTGGATTATTCTGAGGATTAAATGTGATAATGTGTATGAAAACACTTTTAACACCACTGTCTCTAGGTTTCATGTCTTTTGATTAAAGAGATAAGTGATAAAGATATGTTCACTTACCTGTACCCAAATATAGCTATCCACTGCTTTCAGAACCTTCACATTGTTAATGGGGTGGATCTCAACCAACAGAGTTAAGCACTTTGATCCTATAAAGTAAAGGATGCTTTTAATAGCAGCAAAGTCCAGAATATTACACATTACTCTTCCACATAGGCCTGAACTTTGAAAATGTAAAATGCATTATTTACTGTATTAGTTACTCCACAAACAAAAGCAGTTATCTTAACATTGAGACTTCTTAAAACCGCAAATAGATACAGAAAACATCATAAAGGAGAAGTCAATGTACATGGAGTGAGAAACCAGTTCCCACTCATTTCTCAGCTATTTTTACCATCACTTCAGGGGCCCTCTCAGCTTTTAAGTCTAAACAAATACATCTCAGTTCAGTGTCACTACAATTCTGCAGCACAATGGCAAATACTGTGTGTGTAGGAAAACATAAAGATTTCTCATGAATGAATGTGTTAGGGTTGACAGCAACGAGGACAGGGGCTGGGCTTCCCTCAGGAAGGGTGGAGCTGCATGGATAAAGACTCCCTTATTTCCTTAGTGTCACATTTGAGCAAATGTCATTAAAGATAGTCATTAGGAGGAAGTTTTGGACACAGGCTAGAATGGGGTTACCACAGATATTCAAATTTAGACCAAGAGTTTCCCTCCTCAGAAAAGGAGTTGCCTTATATTTGAGTTCTTATAACAGCTCTAATATTCTCATGTGCTTTCTCAATGACTTTATTTTGAGTAATAATTTACAATTTGGGGCTAGCACAGCAGCTTGGAATTGAATCAATGCCAGTTTTCACTATATAAGAAAGCAACCTAAGAGTATTGCCCTATGTCAAGAAAAAAAAAAATGTAAAGAATATAAAATATTTTCTGGGATATTGCCTCACATTTTAAAGAACTGGATATTTCTATAAAAATACCTTTTAGAGTTTACTGAAAGCAAAACAGTGAGTGAGTTATTATGTGGAATCACAAATACACAACAACAAAAAAAAATCAAAAGCAAATGTTTGGTCAATGGGTACTTAGAATAAAAATTTCAGTGACAGGTCATTCACGATTCAAAAGGGCTATATACTTCTAATAACTGAGACAAGATAAAGTGAGATGCTTTGGGAGTCTGCCTGATGACTCAAAAAATGGCTCTAAGAATAAGAAATATTGATGTCAAAGATACTTGTGAAGAAAAATAGACTGAAATGTGGGAATGACAAAAAAAAAAAGCAATTTTCCTTATTGTCTTGTTTTAAGTATATATAACTAATTTAATACAGTAAATAGTACAAGTTGATATTTGACTATTTCATCTCCTGCCCAAAAAGTTTATATATTCCAACTAGGGAAAAAAGCTTTTTAGGGGGCAGGCGGGGGAATCTTCTCATTGGAAAAATAATAAATCACCTATATTCAGCTTTTTTGTCAATGAATCTGTTCCCAGGTGAGATTATCAGCTAAATTCACTTACCTTTAAAATGGGAGGCTTATCAAGGGCAGGGCAGAGTTCATCTTCCTACACTAATTTTTCATTTCTTTAGGGCAGCCCAGATACTTATATAAGTAGCTTAATGAAAAGAGTAATTGGGCAAACAGAAATGTGTCTCAATAACATACCATGTGCTTTCATAGTGTAACAGGAAGCACTCTGGAATAGGATTCTAGAGATATCAATTCTAGTTTAAAATCTGTCACTAACCTGATATTTATACTTAAATAAATCACGAAGATTTCCTAGGCCTTCGTGCTCTGTTTTTAGTTTATTTTTGCTTTTTTTGTTGTTTTTTTTTTTGGCCACACTGAGTGCAGCTTGCAGGATCTTAGTTTCCCAACCAGGGAATGAACCCGGGCCCCAGCAATGAAAGAGCCAAGTCCTAACCACTGGACTGCCAGGGAATTACGTGTTTTGTTATTTAAAAAATAAAGTGAAGAACTACAGAATCAGACCATTTCTACAATCACTTTCGGCCCTAAAATCCACAGTGATTCCATGAAGTGCTTAAAGTTGTCTTAAGAATTCAGAGAATCCAGGTATCAACGGAGCCTGGGAGTACATCACTGAAAGGCAAGACAGACCCGGCAGGACACGGATGCTGTAGGGAGCAGAGCAGCCGCACCAAAAGGGACCGCATGGGGGGACCTCAGGGCATTATGCTAAGTGAGGTAAGTCATACTAAGAACGAAATAATGCCATCTGCAGCAACATGGATGGACCTAAGGAAGTTAAGTCAGAGAAAGACAAATATCAAGGTATCGTTTATATGTGGAATCTAAAAAAAAAATTATACCAATGAACTTATTTACATAACAGAAACAGACTCACAGACATAGGAAACAAACTTTGCCAAAGGGGAAAGGGTTAGGGAAGGATAAATTAGGAGTTGGCATTAACAGATACACACTACTATATATAAAACAGATAACAAGTTTTTAGTGTTGAGCATAGGGAACTATATTCAATACCTTGTAATAACCCATAATAGAAAAGAATCTGAAAAAAAAAAAATACATATGTGCGTGACCGAATCACTTTTCTGTACACCAGAAACTAACACAATATAGTAAATCAACTAAAATAAAAGACAAATACCATATGATCTCTTTTATATGTGGAACCTAAAAACCAAATCAAACCAACCCCCAAACCACGTTTATAGATACAGAGAACAGATTGGTGGTTGTAGGAGGCAGGGGGTAGGAGGTGAGGGGAGAAATGAATGAATATTTTTGCTTTGTTTAAATTGAATTTAAATTAGAAAAAAAAAAAAAAGCACAAGGATAGGCATGGCACAGGGAGGGTGAAGAGTGAGAAAAAGAAAGAACCTGGTCTGATGCAGGTAAAGGTACATATTGTGAAACAGTGAAAAGGTTGGAAGAGTTCAATCAAGTCTAGTTGTTTAGAAGCTCTGGTTACTGGAACTTCGGAATCAAAGCAGCTCCATGGAGCATCTGCAGCACTTACTGACTACAAAGGCTCCTGGGGTCCTGGAGCAGCAATGGGGCCCAAGACACTGCCCACAGGGACCTGCTATGTCTTAGGGAAAATATAATACCTCCAGGAAGGGTAAAAGGGGCAGCTGTGCCTGGCTTCCTATGGAAGACCATTTCCTGAATAAAACAAGTTTGCATGGCCTCGGCCAAGAAGAGATGTACTGCTGACAGATTTTGTCTTAAAGTTTGTAGACCAAGGAAACCCTATCTTGCTTATATGAGATACATTATAGTCTGTCTCATCTGCAATGGAAGAACCTCATGATAAGCAACACAGTGTTAACACCTTGAGGCAAACTACATTTTATAATCAACTGGCTTATCAAGTTATTCACAAACAAAAAATTAGCCTTCAGCAAAAGGCAAAATATTTGCATAATATTTGTTCAAAGGACTAACCATTACAACAGATCCTATAACTTTCTGGTCACATAATTTCTGAAATTGTAGCTGAACAAAAGACCTCCTAAGGGCTTCCATGATCTGTCTGCAACTCATGTTCATTTCCTGCTGGCCTTATTTCCCACCACTCTGCCCTTGTTCACTCCAGTCCAGCCTCACTGACCTCACTATCCTGGAACAGCCAGAGTCTACCAAGCACTCCAGCCTCCGGGCCTTCATGCTGGCTACTCCTTCTGCCGGAAATGTGTTTCCCCTCCTGCTGCTGCTCAATTGCTTCAGCGGTGTCCGACTCTGTGCGACCCTATGGACGGCAGCCTGCCAGGCTCCTCTGTCCATGGGGTTCTCTAGGCAAGAGTAGCCTGCCATACCCTCCTCCAGGGGATCTTCCTGACCCAGGGATCAAACCATTGCATAGACGCATGCTTGCTGCCCCTCTCCTTTCAGGTCTCTGTTTAAAAACTCCTTTAATGAAGTTTCCTAGGATCATCCCTCAAACTGTCTAGGCTCAAATACTAACCTCTTCCCGACCTTTGGGACCAGCTTCTTTCTGCCTGTAGCACCTGTTCAGTCTGCAGGTGGTAATTGCCTTTTTTAATATTTCTGTTATTCACTGTCATATTATTTTCTGTACGTTCTTGTTTACTTGGAAGAAATGCAAAGAACATGCCTGACATGACCTTTGCCTTTTTATTCTGAGATAAACCTATTTGTAAATATGCTTGCAGTTTGACTTAGTAGTTCAATAAATCTTCATCTATCAACAAGTACTAAAAACTGTAATGTCATTACCTGGTTGAAGCTCATTACTCTTTCCTTCTTTAGCAGCTTGAACTAAACTTGTAGCTAATGGAAAAAGAAAAAAAAAATCCATTAGCGAATGATCTATGCAGTGGCTTGTTAAAGTTTACCAGAGAATACCCAGAATAAGGGAGGGCTCAAAGGATCTGTCAGTGGATAATTAAAGTAAAATACAAAGCACTCTTTATTGTAGGTAGACTCTACAGATTCTTTATTTCAAATCTTATCTCAAAAGTACATCTTTTCCCAGAATAATCAACTATTGTAAAAATTCAATACTTTGAAACTCAAAAAATATAGCTTAGTTCTCGACTTGTAGCAATAAAAGAGTTCAACTTACCCAGCAAAGTTTTCTCCCTGTTGACTGAGCAACTGACAACTTGCAAATCTTTCTCAAATGTATAGAGATGCTATTAAAAGAGAAGTATTTTTTAATTTGGAGTTTCATGTTAAACAACAATTTTATGAATGCAAATCCCCACTCAGCTTTTTAGCAAGTATCACTGTGGCAAGCATTTTATTAAAGGACCATCAATGAACCAGTTTATCTATACTGAGAAGTTTCAGATTATTTTTTAAGAAAAAAGTTTGCTATTGTAGGCCAGGTTTGGCACTGAAATTTAACCACAAGACAACACAGGGTAGTGGTTAAAAGCACAGACCTTGAAGTCAAGCTGGACCCAGGCTCAAACCCTAATTCTGTCACTTGCCAGCTGTGACTTTGGATGAGTTACTCAACCATTCTATCCTCCCACCAGCAAAATAGGAATCATGCTACTACCTATCTTGGGAGATCCTTAGAAGTGCTAAGTTAAATAATCCATGTGAGAATACTTACTACGATGTCTGCTACACATAATAAGCACTCAAGGGTGAGCAATTAGGATTATGAAGGCAAGTTAACATTTTAATCAAACTATATAACTATGACATCATTAACTATGTCTAAGAGACTGTCACAAGTGCATCTCCTAAAAGATGCCCATTTTTAGAATACTGGCAAAGTAACCTGCTATTTTTATCTAATCTGTATTTTATTTTCTTGCTGTTTAAATGTTGCAAGATTCTATTTCCTGGAATATCAAAGAAAATTAAGATGGTCATGTAGAAGGAGGATGTGAGGTGCAGACTGAGGAAATGGAGACAATCACAGTTATATTAAGCAAACTCTCTTAAAACATATTCAGGGTATAAGGAAAGACAGAATGTTAGACTTCAGGAGAGAACAAGTTAAGAGAAACAGTGACTAGTAGAACTATTAAGAAGGTAAATAGTATTTGCAGACTAAAAAAGCACTGAAAACATACTAGAATGCAATGGCCAAAAGTTGATTAAAAATGTCGAGAAGTCAGGAAAAGTAAACTTTGAGTTAATAAGAAGGCTCTGAATTCATGTGACAAATTATGGTTTCCTTTATTCTTGCTCTGAGGGATCCTTATTTATAAATAAGAAGAGGAATGAATGTATATACTTAATTGTAACTGCTTCTTCCTTTTTAATTATATAATAACACACATAGTCTAATAAGTGTTTAAAACATGCAAACACTACCAAATAAAAAGTCTAAGTTCTCCATTATATTCACCCTATCCCAACCCCTTTTGAAAAAGAAACATTTTGTAATTTACTCTGTAGTCTTTCAGATCATTCAAAATGAGTTTTTAATATATTTACACACATATATATTATGTCATTTTCTTGCAAGTTTTTTAAAACAAATGGAATGCGTTATTCTAGCAACTTGCTTTTTCAAGTAATAATGTGTTTTGGAATGACTCTGTGACAGTGTACATTTATAGACTTCTCAGTCTCTTGATATTTACAAATTATTTTTATATAGACACAAAGGGACCCCTCCCATTTGCCTCAAGACTTAGACAAGCCTGTCACATCAACCAGTGTCTTATGTGAGTTGTCTGGGGAAAGATTAAGAAAAAGAGGCTGGTTCTATAACTGGATCTTTGAGAAGTAACCAGAAGAAAATCAGTAAAGTTCTGTAGAAGCAGAACTCAGAGTCAGAGGTCATTCTGACATCCTAAGATTCTGGGAAACACACATCGTAGGGAGGCCACTGGACTTCCTACATTCCTACAGAATATTGGATAATTGGTTTGAGCCTATTCAGCTTAAATCTCAAAGGACTAAAAGACTACAGTTGACATTTGGTGCAGGAGTCCTCACAGTTTTTTTTTTTTTTTTTTAAAGATAGTATAAATAAAAAGGGAAACTAAAGGCAGTAAAGTAACTGATAACTAATGTATAATTTATGGTGATTTTTACCTCATTTTGTTTGGTTTGGTAATCATACAATCCAAAGAAGACATTTCCCTTATCGTCCTGAAAGGAAAAAATTAACTAGATGTTTATTAAAGGTCATTGCTTAGGAATTTACTAGTTTTAAAAGAAATCTGCAATAATTCAACCAGTATGAGCAATAAGCACTCTAAAGGTAGCCTGCTATGCATATCAGAGAAGGACTGAACACGATTCAGATGGCAGCACAGGTCAAGCGGTGAAAGGGACCAAGAACATACAGCTCAGGGAGTCTGAGGGAGCCTGTCTATAGGACACAGCAGAGTGACGGAGCAAATCTTTTTCTACTTTCATTTATTTCTGTAAAAGAATATGAACGATGGATACTGAAAGTAGGTAGAATGAGTCCATGATAGTCTTATAAGTAAAACTTCTTGGCAAACAGATGGCGAAACAATGGAAACAGTGACAGATTTTATTTTCTTGGGCTCCAAAATCACTGTGGATGGTGACTGCAGTGATGAAATAAAAAGACGCTTGCTCCTTGGAAGAAAAGCTATAACAAGTTTAGACAGTGTATTAAAAAGCAGAGACATTACTTTGCTGACAAAGGTCCATACAGTCAAAGCTATGGTTTTTCCAGTCGTCATGTACGGATGTGAGAGCCGGACAATAAAAAAGGCTGAGCACCAAAAACTGATGCCTTCAAACTGTGGTGTTGGAGAAGACTCTTGAGAGTCCCTTGGACTGAAAGACCAAACCAGTCAATCCTAAAAGAAGTCAACCCTGAATATTCATTGGAAGGACTGATGTTGAAGCTGAAGCTCCAATACTCTGGCCACCTGATGAGAAGAACTGACTTATTAGAAAAGACCCTGATGCTGGGAAAGACTGAAGGCAAGAAGAGAAGGGGACGGCAGAGGATGAGATGGTTGGATGGCATCATCAACTCAATGGACATGAGTTTGAGCAAACTCCAGGAGATGGTAAAAGACAGGGAAGCTTGGTAAAGAGTCAGACATGACTAAGCGACTGAACAACCACCAAAAACTTCATGAATCATAGAATTCCTTGAATGTAGCATCCTCATGGATACAACCTAAAATAACTTTTTTAAAGCAAAAACAGTAATACAACTTGCAAAGCAAACTGGCCACTGCAATTATTCTTTAATGTTTCACTATTACAGTAAAGTTATCCACGAAGTTAAATTTTCTTTCCTTAGAACAGTTAACATTGAAAACACACTGTTAAATAATAATGCCTCAAAACTCTGAGTATACAGAAATCCGAACAGATGATGTACAGTAATAATATTTAATGTTTTCTCAAAGATAAAAACTTAACATATTGATTAAGTTCAAATATCTCTTACTTGGCATTTTTCCTCTAGAGGATGAAACTGTTCATTTATTCAAAACCTTTGAGCACTGTATCAGACATTGGGTATAGTTTTATTTTATTTAAAAAAAGGAAAAATATTACATAAGACTGAATTTCAATTACCCTATTCAATCTCACAAAATAAAAAAAAGTCATATGTTAAGGATTAAATGCCAACAAGTCTTATTCACTACACCTTAAAAAGATAAAGCATAAAACTCTGTTGAAAAAATAAATATAAATGGTTAAAGAGTAAATTTTATGTTAAATATATGTATGTTTGCTTAGCTGCTCTATGTTCAATGCTTTGCGATCCCATGAATGCTTTGCTCCTTTATCCATGGGGATTCTCCAGGCAAGAATACTGGAGTGGGTTGCCATGCCCTCCTCATGTTATGTATATTCTACCACAATTTAAAAAATCATATAGACTTACCTTACAGGTATAAATAATATTTCTGTTTCTTTCAACATTTAGTACACGTAAGCACTCATAATTGTTTTCTAAAACACCTAAAACAGAAATAATTACAAGTTAATATCTAAAAGGAGATGTTTAAAAACATATCTAACAAAAATATATCTGCATTAGAGTTTAAAAGCCAAATACAAAAGAACACTGATAATTCCATTATATAGAGCTTAAAAACAGGCAAAGCTAATCTATTTTATGGAGATCAGATTAGTAATGACCTCTAAGGAAGAGGAAAGTAGTGATTAGCAAGTATCTCACGGAAATCTTGCTAATGGAAGTGTACATTGGACAAAACTAGCAGAATCTACCAAGGCTGAATATATATGGCTCAACAATTGTCTGTGTACTTATATCTCATCAGAAGTATATACATAGTTTGGCAAGACACATATGACATATACAGCACTATGATTCATAATAGCCAAAACTGGAAATGCAAAATATTCATCAAGCAAAGAACTAATAAATCATGATATATTCAAACAATGGAATGTTACATAATAGTAAGAATTAATTAACTTGCTATAATATACATACATACATAAATAATTGAGTAAAAGAAACTTATATTTTCACTCCTCCCCAAAAAGGCACAAACTGTATGATATAATTTATGCACAAGTTTCAAAAACTGTCAAAAAGAATCTATGGTGCTAGATGAATGACAGCTGAAAAGGAGTTCGAAGGGGATCTTCGGGGTTCTATTCATGTTCTCCTTCCTGCTCCGAGTGCTGGTTCCACGGAGGTGCCTCACTTTGTGAAAATTAAGTGAGCTGTGCACTGTGATCTGTATACTTTTCTGTATGAAGGCCTTCTTCAACGACAGATATAAAGATTGTTTACACAAAACATTTAACTTGTAAGTTAATTGATCATCACCTTTCTTCTAAAATTTTAGGATATTCCTCTGAATTCTACAGTTAAAGGATGTAAACACTGGTTAGAAACATCATCGATAATTATTATCATTAATCAGAGAGAAATGCATATTTCCCCAATTTCCTCTAAATAAATTGCTTAAACTTGACTCATCTTCCCCATACAAGAATAGTGTTTTCAGATGTTAAAATATCATGTTGATTATGACAAATACCAATATTCAGAAAAAAATATGCAAAATACCCTATAAATCAGAGCAAATTTCAGCCTGTATTCCTGATTAAAAAGGAAAAATCAAGATACAAAATCAGGATAATTGGTGAGCTCAATCCCTGCAACTGGAGCTGGCAGTGGAAAACATTTAGAGAGGCAAAGAGCGGGTTCACTGAGAACCCAGGAATCATCCTGTGCTCTCTCTTCCCAACTCTTCAAAGAAAGAAACTGCATGGATTTTCTGCAGACACAGCAAAGGGAGGGGCAAGTGTTGCTTATATATGTGTATATACAGCTTTCAATGTCTAGTGAGGTATCAGAAACACTTCTCAATGATTAAAAAAAATAATCACTTGGTCTCTTAGAATAACAGTATGATTCAGTTAGCTTACTGCTGAATAGCAAAGAAAAGGTAAACAGAATGAACTGTTTCCTCTATCATACTTACAATAGGAAAATGGGTAATTACTAAAAAATCCTTTAAGGTAGATTTTGCAGACACCTAAAGAGAATTTCTGTGAGTTATTTTTCATCCTGCATATGACTCAAAACTCCTGGAATGGAATGTGTCAATATTTCACAAAGTATTTTTTTTTCTTTCCAGATTATAAGGATGCTGGGACTTTCTCAAAAGTACACTTAAAAGGTTTTAACTAAGATAAGAAACTGCTTTATAAGAATCTTGCTAAGAAAATCCAATTTCCTTGCAAAAGCACACCTATTTTCAAATCACTATAATAAAGAGGAAAAAAGTCTTCAACAAGTGCAGATTACAACAATTGATATATGCTTATTCCATTAAATCAGTGGTTCTCAAGGCTGGTTGTGTTAGAATCATCAGGGGAAATTTTAAAAGAACATGGATGCCCAAATCCTGCCCCCAAATATTCAGATTTTTTTTTGAGCTGGTGAAGGTCCTACTCTCTCCTGTGTGTGTTTTTAAGTTCACTTTGTTATTCTAATGGGCAGCCAGAACTGAGAACCACTGAACTACATATATACGATATACATTAAACAATATTTATTAGACAGCACAATTATAACCAGCTTATAATGTAATCATGATATACAGATTTGAAGGAAATAATAAAAATTATGCCTTTATGGGTCTGTTAGGGAGCAATGATTGCAGTTTTAAATAATCCTGCAGTTAAGCTCATGGTTCTCATCTCTAGGACATTTGCATTAGATAAATTTGGCAATACTGGAAATCCAGAGACTGGCATCTCACCACACACTATAAACCGGCAAGCCCTTCCTCTTCAGATTAGCTGCTCATGTTTTAGACACACCCTTTTAAAGACTTATTTAATAACCTCTTTGCTTATTCATTCTGACTATTCTCCCACAGTTCATCATTGGAAAGTCCAGAGGAGGAAGTTTAGCAATTTCAAATGAGGAAATGTGGTTTAATTTTACAGTTTAGTTAAATCAGAGTTCATGAAGAAAAAATGTAGCATTTTGATAGATACTTGCATAAAAGTAAATCTATTATAAAAAAATAAATAGATACTAAAGGTGTTGGCAAAGTCACAGCTCATGTGAAATTTAAGCTGGTTTGCCACATAGTCTCATCCAGCTCAATGTATTCTTTGCTAAACACCAGTGATTTCACTTTAAAAGAAGATGTTTAGCAAGTATGCAGATATGGTTTCCAATTGCTATGAAATAAGATAAATCTCATATAAAAGTATTTCTTTTCTTTCCAATGACTATGGGAGCATGGGAAGTCTCACAGCCTTATAAAAAAACTTGAACTAGGTTCTAAAACACAGATCAAGGAGTGTTAAAATATGATTATACCCATGACATTTCATTCTGTAAATAATTCACATAAATCCTCCTGCTCAATATGACTAGATGCTATAATTCCTAAACTTATGAAGTAAACATCATTATGTGATTTATATTTCATGTTCTGGATAAAATGAGGAAAATCAAGGGTGGGGTGATGAAGCCATAAAGAGAGAAGAGACTCAGAAAAGAAGACTAGGAGAGTAGGGGAAGGAACAGTGAACAGGAAGGACAGTGGCAAGAGACTGAAACGATAAACAACAATCATGTGACAAAGCCAGTCTCTGGCCCCCAGATCTGTCTGGGGGTACCTAGGAGGCAACAGCAAAAGCACTACCCATGAGACAGTCACCTGGTACAATATACCACTTCCCTGGAAAAGATGAATAATTACTATACTAGAAAGAACAATCAGTCTGGAATATTACTAAATTCTAACAAATTCACAAATCTAGTACTAATCGAAGTGGACAAGGAGACACAGGAATGGAAACCCACATTCTTCCTGGTCTTAAGTATATGTGCCATTGAAACCTCAGAAAATTCACATACCACAGACTTCTTCTTAAGTTTCCTGAGGATCTGATACATCCCAAGAGGAGATTAAGCATTAGACACAAAAACTAATATATAAAATCTATTATATTGCTACATACCAGTAATAGTACATATAATGTTTTTAAATGTGCCATTTTTGAGAGCAACAAAAACAAATAATAGCCCAGGAGTAAATCAAGCAAATCTTCATGGAGAAAATTTTAAGACTTGTTAAGAGTCATAAAAAGACTCTAAATAAATAACAGGCTATATACTTTGTTCACAGTTGGGAAGATTTAATACTGTAAAGATGCAACTTCTCCCCTAGCTGATCTATAGATTCACTGTAACTCAAATAAAAAATCCAACAGACTTTTTGGTGAAATCGGACAGGCTGATTCCAAAATCTATATGTAAGAACAAGGAGCATAAAATAGCCAAGGGGATCCAAACAGTGACTGAGGTGAGGAGACTTACTCTACCAGTTACCAAGACTTAACAGAAAGATAGTTATTAAGATGTCTTCACCTTATATAGACCAACGGAACAAAACTTAAACCCAGAAAAGAAGACTCACACGCATACGGAAACATGATGTGTAAAGGAAGTGGTTTTGCTGTCAATGAGAAAAGGTAGGGCTATCTGGTTAGTGACCGTGGAACTACTAGCTATTAACAAAGAAAAACAATGCAGTTTACAAAAGAATATTTTAACACATGTAAGCCAAAAAAAGGCAGAGGAGCCCGAGATCAAATTGCCAACATCCGCTGCATCATTGAAAAAGCAAGAGAGTTCCAGAAAAACATCTATTTCTGCTTTATTGACTATGCCAAAGCCTTTGACTGTGTGGATCACAATAAACTGTGGAAAATTCTGAAAGAGATGGGAATACCAGACCACCTGACCCACCTCTTGAGAAACCTATACGCAGGTCAGGAGGCAACAGTTAGAACTAGACATGGAACAACAGACTGGTTCCAAATAGGAAAAGGAGTAAGTCAAGGCTGTATATTGTCACCCTGCTTATTTAACTTATATCCAGAGTACATCATGAGAAACGCTGGGCTGGAAGAAGCACAAGCTGGAATCAAGATTGCCGGGAGAAATATTAATAATCTCAGATATGCAGATGACACCACCCTTATGGCAGAAAGTGAAGAGGAACTAAAAAGCCTCTTAATGAAAGTGAAAGAGGAGAGTGAAAAAGTTGGCTTAAAGCTCAACAATCAGAAAACTAAATAAGATCATGGCATCTGGTCCCATCACCTCATGGGAAATAGATGGGGAAACAGTGGAGATAGTGTCAGACCTTATTTTTTTGGGCTCCAAAATCACTGCAGATGGTGATTGCAGCCATGAAATTAAAAGACGCTTACTCCTTGGAAGGAAAGCTGTGACCAACCTAGACAGCATATTAAAAAGCAGAGACATTACTTTGCCAACAAAGGTCCATCTAGTCAAGTCTATGGTTTTTCCAGTGGTCATGTATGGATGTTGAGAATTGACTGTGAAGAAAGCTGAGTGCTGAAGAATTGATGCTTTTGAACTGTAGTGTTGGAGAAGATTCTTTAGAGTCCCTTGGCCTGCAAGGAGATGCAACCAGTCCATCCTAAAGGAGATCAGTCCTGGGTGTTCATTGGAAGGACTGATGCTGAAGCTGAAACTCCAATACTTTGGCCACCTCATGCGAAGAGTTGACTCATTGGAAAAGACCCTGATGCTGGGAGGGGTTGGGGGCAGGAGAAGAAGGGGACGACAGAGGATGAGATGGCTGGATGGCATCACTGACTCGATGGACATAAGTTTGAGTAAACTCCGGGAGTTGGTGATGGACAGGGAGGCCTGGCGTGCTGCGATTCATGGGGTCGCAAAGAGTCGGACACAACTGAGCAACTGAACTGAACTGAAGCTACAAATAACAACAAAATAAAACCATGTAAGGACCACCCAGCTTAAAAGTAACAGATATCAAGACTACTTCTAAAGGTTCCAGTGTTCCCCTATCTGATTCGTATATCACATTACACACAGAAATACATTCCAGATGAATTTAAAAAATAACAAAATTCAAAATGAAAAGCTTTAAAGCTTTTAGAAGTTAATATAAAAATGTCTTCATGGCTTCTAAGTTTCTTTAAAATATCCCAAAAGCACAAACCATAAAGGAAAAACACTCACAAATTAGACTACATTATAATCAAGAACTCATTTATCAAAGGTAACTACAAACTGAAAAAAACAACAAATACTTGCAACATATATGATTAACAAAGGACTAGAATCCAGAATGAAGAATGCCTTAAAATCAATATGGAAAAAAAAACCCACAACAGAAAAACAGACAAAAGGATGAACACCCTACAGAAGAAGAAACACAGATAGCCACTTAAGTATATAGAGATGTTCAACCTCAGATCATAAAGAAGTATTATTTACTTCTGACACCAGTCTGACAAGAAATTAAACACTTGGAAAATTCAAGAGCTTGTAAAGATACAGAGTACCAAAATATTTTGATAACACAAATGATACAAGTATTTTACCCAGGAGGCCACCCAGTGGATAAAGAATCTGCCTTCAATGTCTTAGATGCAAGAGACACAGGCTCTATCTCTGGGTCAAAAAGATCCCACAGAAAAGGGCATGGCAACCCACTTCAGCATTCTTGCCTGGAGAACCCACGGACAGAGGAGCCTGACAGGCTACAGTGCATAGGGTCGCAGAGTCTGACACATGCAGCAGTTGAGCATGCAGGAAAAGTGAAGATGTGCGTGGCCTGTGACTCAGCAACCTCACTGTCAGACATCTGTCCTGGAGGAGCTTGCACCAGGGGACGTGCACAAGGTTAGTAAAAGCATTGACTATAACAGCAAACCCAGAAACCTCCCGAAGGTCACCATCAGGAAAAGGATAAGTAAGCTGGGTTCCCTAGGGAACACCCTGAGACACTTTAGTACACAGGATATTTACTAGATTGTGTTCATTAAAGTAGGATTAATGTCTGTAACAGGAAGGAGAAGAAAGCAGGACCGGGGGTGGGGGGGGGGGGGGGGGGGGAAGAAGTCAAGCTACAATAAAGGTCCAGCGGCCTCAGGTGACTTTGGGGTCCTCCATCAAGGAAGCTCTAGAATTGAAATGAATTGCCACAGTTGTCCCATGTGAGTAAAAATGCCCAGGCTTTTATATCCTACCTGAACCCCTTATTAGAGGAGGGCATACCTAAAGAGGCATAAACTTTGTGATACAGCCCTCTGCCGAAGCCATCCCTGAAGATGCTGACAGCTGAGGGCTCTGATACCACATTCACAGCACCTAGGACAAGCCCATCCTTGAAACAAAGATCTAAGCATTGCATCTCCATGTTTACCATATTGTATAGTCACACAAACGGAATATTACACAGCAGTGAAAAGTAATGCCCTACAGCAGTCAACATGGTGCTAGTGGTAAAGAACCCGCTTGCCAATGCACAAGATATAAGAGATCCAGGTTCGATCCCTGGGTTGGGAAGATCCCCTGGAGGAGGACATGGCAACCCACTCCAGTATTTTTGCCTGGAGAATCCCATGGACAGAGGAGCCTGGCAGGCTATAGTCTGTGGTATCACATGACTGAAGCAATTCATCACACATCACATACCAGTCAACATGGATAAATCTTACAATACTGAGAAGGAAAAAAAAGCAGAATTCATATGATATTCTTTCACTTAAAGTTCACAAACAAGAAGCTAACAAACACACGAAAAGATGCTCAACATCACTCATTATCAGAGAAATGCAAATCAAAACCACAATGAGGTACCATTACACGCCAGTCAGGATGGCTGCTATCCAAAAGTCTACAAGCAATAAATGCTGGAGAGGGTGTGGAGAAAAGGGAACTCTCTTACACTCTTGGTGGGAATGCAAACTAGTATAGCCGCTATGGAAAACAGTGTGGAGATTTCTTAAAAAACTGGAAATAGAACTGCCATATGACCCAGCAATCCCACTTCTGGGCATACACACTGAGGAAACCAGATCTGAAAGAGACACGTGCACCCCAATGTTCATCGCAGCACTGTTTATAATAGCCAGGACATGGAAGCAACCTAGATGCCCATCAGCAGATGAATGGATAAGGAAGCTGTGGTACATATACACCATGGAATATTACTCAGCCGTTAAAAAGAATTCATTTGAATCAGTCCTAATGAGATGGATGAAACTGGAGCCCATTATACAGAGTGAAGTAAGCCAGAAAGATAAAGAACATTACAGCATACTAACACATATATATGGAATTTAGAAAGATGGTAACGACAACCCTATATGCAAAACAGAAAAAGAGACACAGAAGTACAGAACAGACTTTTGAACTCTGTGGGAGAAGGTGAGGGTGGGATGTTTCAAAAGAACAGCATGTATATTATCTATGGTGAAACAGATCACCAGCCCAGGTGGGATGCATGAGACAGGTGCTCGGGCCTGGTGCACTGGGAAGACCCAGAGGAATCGGGTGGAGAGGGAGGTGGGAGGGGGGATCGGGATGGGGAATACGTGTAACTCTATGGCTGATTCATATCAATGTATGACAAAACCCACTGAAAAAATAAATAAATAAATAAAGGGAAAAAAAAGAAAATGAAATGATATTTTGCTTAGGGAGATACAGGTTAAAACTACAAATATATTTTCACATATATAAAAGTTTAAATGGTTGTAGGCAACAACATATAGATGGGAAATATAAAGAGAAATAGGATCAAATAGGGAGACCCAAGATCCAACAAAAGTCTTGCTATTGTTCTACTTTTAAGACAAGTACATGGTTTTGCTTTTATATTATTTATAGCTTACATGTGTTAAAATATTCTTTTGTATAACTGTTTTAATTTTTTTTTTGTATAACTGTTTTAATTTTTTTAAAGAACAAACATTTTCTTCATTTATTTCAGGAGAAATAATTTCCCCAAAGTTCAACCCAGAACCAGGAACAGAAGCAGTAACCAAATCTGGTCTCCTTATTTCTTAACCCCTTATTGACTAAAATGCTATCCCACTGAATTTCTGCCTGGCTAACTTAGCCTAGCTCTCTGGCTATTTTGCCAGAAATATGTCATACCTCAGGAGTACTACTTAGCACCACTAAGAAATCTTCAACTGTATTTATTGATGTAAAAACATTAAGGCTTCAAATTTAGATAGCAAGTGTGCAGAGAGGAGACTTTACAATGGTATAATTATTCATAATTTACATTTGAAAAGCCAAGACTTTGAAAGGAAAATAATTTGCACAAATGTGTGGAGTCAGAGCTATGCTAGAGATAAAATAGAATTCCAGTTTCCTCTGCCAGTGCTACAAATTACAGCAGAAGAAGAAATAACTTGTGGGGGTTTTTAAGCTGCCACCACTAGTGATTATCAGAAGTAACAATGTCTTTTAGTATAACAGGGCTAATATTTTTGCCAAGCTGCTCTGTAGGAGCAAAATACTACCAATATGTAAGTTTACTTTCTGAGGACCCAAGGGTATCTGCTGTTTGGTGGAATGTCAATGCACAAGTCTATGTGTCTTCACAGATGAATTAAAGACACAAGGAAGCCAAAACCTAACAGGCTCACACACAGCTTTTCAATCACAACACATTACTGAAACATTAAGACTGTGGCATTTCACACTTCATCTAACTTCTCATTCTTGAGCACCTGCCACTTAGCTATATAAGGAGATGGTCCAGAGAAAAGGGGCTTCCCAGGTGACACCATGGTAAAGAATTTGCCTGCCAATGCAGGAGACTCAAGAGACACAGGTTCGACCCCTGGGTTGGGAAGATTCCTTGGAGTAGGAAATGGCAACCAGCTCCATATTCTTGCCTGAAAAATTCCATGGACAGAGGAGCCTGGCGGGCTATAGTTCACTGGGTCACAAAGAGTTGGACATGACTGAGTACACAGGCCAAAGAAAGGACCACTTTGTGTTGAAAGGCACAAACCTTCATAAACTAGACATCCAGGAGACTTTTTAAAATGCAGCACCACCCCCTCACCCCACCAAAGTGAGCCTTTACTAATAATGACACTAGTCATTAGTCAAACTCACTAGTCAAACTGGAGTCTTGAACTAGACAAAGATGACTCTGTATTTGGAACCAAGAGAGCCAACATGCCAAAACAAGGAACCCTACAAATATTCTGCTAAAACCACAGGACAGAAAACTTTCTCCAGTGATGAGGGGAAAGGAGTTGTAGATACTGGTAATTTGATAGCCGTTTCCCAAAAATGCCTTCCAGCAGTCTACAGTGCTTACGGAAACCAGAAGTGGGGGAAATACACTGAAGTGGCTAGCTCCTGTGCACAAATGGGATTCCAGGGTATCATTGCTTAGAACCTGAATCTAAGCCCTGAAGATGCAATATTATGTGAAGCAAACTTCTCTTCTTACAAAACAACCTGAGAAATCACGGAGTTCCCCTTCTTTAAAGCTTCAATTGATCAATGCTGGGAAGGCTCAAAAGTCACTTTTCACTCCCTCAAAATCAAAGGATTTCTGAGACACATGAAAACCAAAGCCTCAACTGCGGGGAATGTATTCCAATCCACCCTGAGAAAATAGGGCAGGACACCTGAGCATCTTTTCTTTCTCATAAAGTGAGACCTTCCAGCCCCTAGTCTTGCTAGAGCCCCTACCCGGGTGACAAACGTTTTTAAAACAGGTGAGATGTGAGTGAAGCATAGAGAGCCACCCTCTCCCACGCCCCGCAGCCTTGCGCCAGGGGAGCAGAGCCTGGGCAGCTGCTCCTCCTGCCTGATGAGATGATGCTTAGGGTACCACTAGTGTCCCCTGCCTTTCTGCTTAAGGTGACTTACTGTGGGCAACCAGTAAGCCAGAAGATGGCAGACTCGCCAGAAGAAGCAGTGTAGCTCGGCCGAGACTTTGCCCGGGGGCTGCCCCTTCAACCTTCACCCAGCGGCCCGGGGTGTGGATGGCAAAGCTCAGACTCTAAAGAGGGCAAGCTTCCCCTTTCAGGACCAAACTTCACAGGCTGGCAGGGGGCACAGGCTGCCGCTTTGGGTCGGCGCTCACCACTTGGGCGCAGCCCGAGAATCCCTAGACATGAGTGACTGTCCCGCCTCCACTCCCCCCACGGCCCCCCGGCCGGACGCGCCCCCCGCCCCGCCCCGCCCCCCGGCCGGACGCGCGCCCACAGCACCTGGGCCGCCGCCTCGGGCCCCGGCGGCCGCCGACGCCGCCAGCTGCGCCCGCAGCCACGGGAGCACGTCCTTTCCGAGATCGAAGTCGGCGATCAGACGGAGAGCCATCGCCTGGACGCGGCCACGGAGCGGCTCTGGGGCCCCGCGCCGCGGGCATTCCCGGCCGGCCGCGCACCACCGCGCCCGACTCCCGCCCCTCCTTCTCTCCCCTCCCCAGTCCCCCCCAACCCCCCCGCCCCGCTTTCGGTTCCGCCGCCGCCCGGACCCGAGAGGCCCCAGCACCGCCTCCTCCCGGCCCGCGCCGCGCACGCGAGCCCCGAGCTGGGCACACCCGGCCGGGGGGAAGGGAGACTGCGGCGCGGGGACCAGACCCCACCCGGCCCCAAACCCGCCGCTGGCACCCTCCAGGCTGAAGGCAGAGACGGGGGATTTGGTCTTTTAAGAGCTGTGGATGTCAATGTATGGTAAAAACCACTACAATATTGTAAAGTAATTAGCCTCCCATTAAAATTAAAAAAAGAAAAGGAAAAAGCTGTGGAGATGTGGGTGAACCGATGGTTTCCAAATTATGCTGCACGTTACATGTGGGCACTAGGTGTTTGGTTTTTTGTTTGTTTTTGTCTCTTTTAGTGCCCAGGTGAGTCCACTGTGCAACAAAGTTCAGAAACCAGTTGGCTAGAGAGAGGTAATACTAGCTGGTTCACCTGAGAAAGTTTCAAGTTCATTGCCAGGGCCAAAGCAGGTGGCGACTTGGGCTTGCTCGACCCAATTTCAGGGTGACGGTGTTTTATTAGTATTATTTAGGTAGTCAGTGGCAGGGAGGAGTGTGTGAAGAAGATGATTCTATTTTAAGAGAGGTGCGGAGACACTGGAAAGGGTCAGCTGGCTCAACACGAACAGGTCCTCTGCCTGTTTACCAGATTGTTCCCTACACTGGCTTCAACGAAGCTGAATTAAGGCTCCCTTTGCACTTTGTCTTTGAAAAGTGCTCTCCTTCCTCCAGGGTTATCTGTCACTTTGGACACCATCTCACCCCCATACAAGTACAAACAAGTCCAGTATTTTTGTTTGTTTGTTTGTTTGTTTGTTTTTAATCTTGCCACTCAGGTTTCTTTCCAACTGAGAGTGTTCTGTCACTACTGCTTGGATCCGGCACTGCAGATCCAATCCATCCTGAACATGAATGCCAAGTTATTACTCTCCCTCAAAGCTGTCTTCATGTCCCTATGTAAAGACCTGGAGGAAAGCCGACCCCAGGAACAAGTGCCTATGCTTTACCTGACCCTTCCAGCCTTTTCACCTAGACCTTCAGTTCCAGGTTGGCCTGACTCCAGAAACCCTCTGATTCCATCTTCCCTCTCAAAAAAAAAAAAAAAATCACCAGAGCCTTCCAAGCTGGATCCAGAAAGTCTTCTCACAGCTTCAGCCCCTAGTGACCTTCCTAACCCTGAACCTATAGAGAACTGTTGCTAGGACACCTCATTTGACAATCAAATACCACATGGAGACATGAACTGAATCTTGCCTCTTGGCACACTTCTCTGCAGCAGCACCCAGAAGTTGCTCGTCTGTTACTTAAGAATGAGTAAATGCAGTAACAGACTAAGGAGCTCTGTGTCACGTTTCTCAAAGTGAAGGTCTGAAAATACGTGCATTGCAGTCATCTGGGAAGGTGTTTTACCATGTGGACTCCTGGGCTCTAGTCTAGACCTGGGCAAGGCACAGAAAATGTGCATTTTAACCAGGGTCTTAGGTTGCAAAGAGCTGGACACGACTGAGCAACTAACAGCTTCATTTTTCTTTTAAGGTGATTTTTTAGGCTTGCTAAGATCTGAAAACTTCCTCTGTAAATAAAGATAAAAGAAACTCTTGATTTTCCCATACAGACCTGTTTTCCAGTTGAGGCAGTGGTTGATTTCAGGTAGTTCTCCACTCTCACCACCATATTCATAAGAAAATCATCCTACCTGTAAAGTACATGAAACTCTTTAACAGAAATGCTTACTCAGGCTGATAATATTGGGAGTGCATAAAAGTGAGATCACTGAAAACCAAGAAATAAAATTTTTAAAAAAAGAACATAAAGAAGCTGAGAAATAATAACAGAGACTAGAAAGATACAGCCAACATCATAAAAACAGTATACAAATAGCTGAGCTTTGGAGATAATTCACTAAGGAAAAGACTAGTGAATGGTGAGGTTTTTGTAATTGTTTAGTCACTAAGTCGGGTCCAACTCTTTCGTGAACCCTTGGACTCTAGCCTACCAGGCTCCACAGTCCATGGGATTCTCCAAGCAAGTATATTGGAGTGGGTTGCCATGCTCTCCTCCAGGGAATCTTCCAGACCTAGGGATGGAACCCTGCATTGACAGGGGGATTCTCTACCACTGAGCCACCAGAAAAGCCCTGAAAGGTGACTTACTGGTTTACAATTTGTGGAAGGTAAATAGGAAAAGAATGCTGATGGATTATCCTTCAGCTCTAGAGAATGCAGAACTGGATAATGTCCTATCTTCTTTAGTTAAAAAGCTGCTTCTTTGATGGATGTGTTAACTTGACTGTGGTAATCATTTCATAATTTATATTTACATTAAACCTCACATTGCACACTTTAAATATTACCTCCAAAAAAAAAGAAAAGAAAGCTGCCTCAGAATCATTAGGTACTGGAACTGTCTTTTGGATAGAGTAGGGATATTCTGCTTTGGGGGGGGGGTTTAAGAATTAATCATCATCTTTCTTAATACCAGAGCATAGCATAGAGTTGGAGATTTAAAGATCTTATAATCAAGACCTTTATTTTATAGATGAGGACACAGGCTTAAAAAGGTGAAATTAGTGTCTGGTCTCAAGAAGCAAAGCTAGTAGTTAACCACAAGGTTGGGGTCAGAACACAGGTCTATGGCAAACGGTGTTTGTGTTGATTATGTCCAGTGACTTAGAAGACTCAAATTACCATTCAGCCTGAGGATTCCTAGTTATACAAATACCACACCCTAACTGGAGTGGAATTCTGGGACCACAGTGAGAAATCACAGAATTTGAACCACATAACTTCCTCAAAATAGCCTAGGTTCTTTGTAGTTTCATCTTGAGTTTTAGAGTTGAAGAAAACTAAAGGAATTGGAAATGTGGGATGAGTGATTAATTTCTAAATGAAAATAGTTTATCTAATAGAGATGTCAAAATTAAAAGTTTCACACACATTCTCCCAACCAAGAAAGAACTTCTGAAAGTGGGAAATCACACATGTTGATTTTGAAGAAGTTAGAAAATGGCCTATTTAACAAATCTAACCAAAAATTCTAAAATTGCAAGGATTTTAAGGAAAGGACTATAGATACTAGGTTTGAAACTGGCACTCATTGGAGCAATAAATGTGCTAAAAGAACATTTTTATTTGTAAGCTCAAGTGGTTGAAATTAAGTAGAAGTGAATCAATTAAAATCCAAACCTCATAGTTTGGAGGCTAATCCTTTGAAAGCACAGCTGATAATTTTTTCATGAAAATTAATAGAGGTTATCAGAAAACCCATTAGAATCTAAGTAATGCATAAGCAAGGTTCCTCTTCCTCAACAGTTAGAACCAGACATGGAACAACAGGCTCGTTCCAAATTGGAAAAGGAGTACATCAAGGCCGTATATTGTCACCCTGCTTATTGAGCTTCTATGGGAAGTACATCATGCAAAATGCCAAGCTGGATGAATCACAAGCTGGAATCAAGACTGCTGGGAGAAATGTCAACAATCTCAGATATGCAGATAATACCACCCTAATGGCAGCAAGCAAAGAGGAACAAAAGATTCTCTTGATGAGGATGAAAGAGGAGAGTGAAAAAGCTGGCAAACAACTCAACATTCAAAAACTAAGATCATGGCATCCAGTCCCATCACTTCATGGCAAATAGATGGGGAAACAATGGAAACAGTGACAGACTTGATTTTCTTGGGCTCCAAAATCACTGCAGATGGTGACTGCAGACATGAAATTAAAAGATGCCTAATTACTTTGTCAACAAAGGTCCATCTAGTCAAGGCTATGGTATTTCCAGTGGTCATGTATGGATGTGAGAGTTGGACTATAAAGAAAGCTGAGCACCAAAGAATTGATGCTTTTGAACTGTGGTGTTGGAGAAGACTCTTGAGAGTCCCTTGGACTGCAAGGAGATCCAACTAGTCCATCCTAAAGGAGATCAGTCCTGGGTATTCATTGGAAGGACTGATGTTGAAGCTGAAACTCCAATACTTTGGCCACCTGATGCAAAGGCTGACTCATTTGAAAAGACCTGATGTGGGAAAGATTGAAGGCAGGAGGAGAAGGGGACGACAGAGGATGAGATGGTTGGATGGCATCAGCAACTCAATGGACATGGGTTTGGGTGGACTTCAGGAGATGGTGATGGACAGGGAGGCCTGGCGTGCTGCGGTTCATGGAGTCGCAAAGAATTGGACATGACTGAGCTACTGAACTGAGCAGAACTGAACTCCTTGGAAGAAAAGCTATGACAAACCTAGACAGCCTATTAAAAAGCAGAGATATTACTTTGCCAACAAAGGTCCATATAGTTAAAGCTATGTTTTTTCCAGTAGTTATGTACAGATATGAGAGTTGGACCATAAAGAAGGCTGAGCACCAAAGAATAGATGCTTTCGAACTGTGGTGCTGGAGAAGACTCCTGAGACTCTGTTGGACTGCAAGGAGATCAAACCAGTCAATCCTAAAGAAATCAACCCAGAATATTCATTGGAAGGACTGATGCTGAAGCTCCATTCGATACTTTGGCCACCTGAGGAGACAAGTCAACTCATTAGAAAAGACCCTGATGCTGGAAAAGATTGAAGGCAGGAGGAGAAAGGGATGACAGAGGATGAGAGGGTTGGATGGCATCACCCACTCAACAGACATGAGTTTGAACAAGCTCTGGGAAGCTTGGAGTGCTATAATCCAGGGGTTGCAAAGAGTCAGACACAACTTAGAGACTGGACTGAACTGAAGATTCTTCTGAACTTTCTAGGAAATAATAATCTAAGTTTTGTAACTAAGATGATAAAGTACTTACCATAAGGTGGCTTCTTATGTAGATATTGAGAATGCTGCTTTCCTGTAGTAATCTGTTTCTAGCAGAAGTACTTAATATATTTTTAAGTAGTATTTACTGTGGTAATCATTACTACCCCTCACCCATCCACTTGCCCCCAGTAAGGTGGTGACAGTTCCTCTTGCCAGCGACTGATTGGGAATGGGCATGTGTACTAGTCAGGATTAGATTCACCAGAAGTCAATGCAAACCCAAATTAACAATGAATTAAAGACACGGGTCTTACTTTCCCACCTATCTGGAGGTAGGTAGTCCAGTGCTCGTTAAGGGCAGGTCTCTGAAATCATCAGGGACCCAGGCTTCTTCCAGGTCTTTGAGTATGTCTTTGTCGTCATGGTCCAAGGTGAATGTGAAAGTTTCAGCCATCATGTCTGCATTATAGAAATCAGAATGAAAGATAAAAGAGGATGCTGCCTTCCTTTTAAAAAATAATTCCCACAAGTTCTACATAACATTTTTATTTACATTTACATGGAAATAATTTACAAGGAATTTAATTTAAAATTAAATGACTAGTCATAAAGTCTGATAAAAAATCAGGATAATATTACTAAAGGAAATGGGGAGAACAGATATTTAGAAGCAACTAGAGGTCTCTGTCATGGCATGAAACCTGATTCTGGACAATGGGTTGTAAGGAAACCTCTAATATGGTATTTCTGGGAAAGATTTCTCTATTCCTAAAAAAAAAGAAAAAAAAAAGTCATGAGAAATCTATAAAAGCTTGTATCTATTTCAAGGCCTGGATATGATTCCTGGAACTTCACCAGTCCTGCTACTAGTCTGAAGAGGGAGTCAACAGATAGAACTGGGAACTGGGTAGAGCCCAGAGAACTGCAGAGAAAGAGGGCCTTGGCCTCTCATTCTTGATGCCAGCCCTACCTTGGCCTTCTTGATATTAGAGATAACAAATTTCCCTATTGTTTAAACAAAATTAAATCAGACTTTTATTTTACTTGAGGCCAAGGCTCTCAATTTTAAAGGCCTATCATTTTGCAATTTTCATAACTTCCACCAAAGAATCCTACAGTCATAATAGGTTTTGAACACATTAGGACACATGGTCCTGTATTTTTGTATTGTTCTTATTAACATAAAATAATATTAAGGGAGTAGGCTTACCCAATCAAAAAATGGGCCAAAGAACTAAACAGACATTTCTCCAAAGAAGACCTACAGATGGCTAACAAACACATGAAAAGATGCTCAACATCACTCCTTATTAGAGAAATGCAAGTCAAAGCCACAATGAGGTACCATTTCACACCAGTCAGGATGGCTGCTATCCAAAAGTCTACAAGCAATAAATGCTGGAGAGGGTGTGGAGAAAAGGGAACTCTCTTACACTGTTGGTGGGAATGCAAACTAGTACAGCCACTATGGAGAACAGTGTGGAGATTCCTTAAAAAACTGGAAATAGAACTGCCATATGACCCAGCAATCCCACTCTGGGCATACACACTGAGGAAACCAGATCTGAAAGAGACACGGGTACCCCAATGTTCATCGCAGCACTGTTTATAATAGCCAGGACATGGAAGCAACCTAGATGACCATCAGCAGACGAATGGATAAGGAAGCTGTGGTACATATACACCATGGAATATTACTCGGCCATTAAAAAGAATGCATTTGAATCAGTTCTAATGAGGTGGATGAAACTGGAGCCTATTATACAGAGTGAAGTAAGCCAGAAAGAAAAACACCAATACAGTATACTAATGCATATATATGGAATTTAAAAAGATGGTAATGATAACCCTGTATGTGAGACAGCAAAAGAGACACAGATGTATAGAACAGTCTTTTGGACTCTGTGGGAGAGGGCGAGGGTGGGATGGTTTGGGAGAATGGCATTGAAACATGTATATTATCATATGTGAAACGAATCGCCAGTCCAGGTTTGATGCATGATACAGGGTGCTCAGGGCTGGTGCTCTGGGATGACCCAGAGGGATGGGATGGGGAGGAGGAGGGAGGGGGGTTCAGGATGGGGAACACATGTACACCCATGGCAGATTCATATCAATGTATGGCAAAACCAATATTGTAAAGTAACTAGCCTCCAATTAAAATAAATAAATTTATATTTTAAAAGAATAAAATAAAATAAAAAAGGGGAGTATGCTTGGAGGAAAAAAACCCAGATAAGCAAAACATTAGTTTCAGAGCCCTGATAATTTAAGAACCTCTGGATCAGATCACACTTAAAACTCACTCAGCAGACTTTTTAATTATAAGAGCCAATACATCTCCTTTATTATGTAAGCCAGTTTGGACTGAATTCTTAGTTATTTCTGCTAAAATCACCCCAAGTAGAGATTCTCTAAATTTAATGAGCATACAAATCACCTGAGGATCTTGTGAGGCTGTAGATTCTGACTCAGCAGGCTGGGGTCTCCAGTTTCACAAGTTCAGAGGTGATGCTGATGCTGGTGGTCCACAGCTGACACTTTGAATATCAAAGTCCTCGTACCTCATGCAAGGATCTTTCCATTTGTGTACTGCTACCTTACTTTCGCCACAGAGAGGGCCAGGTAGGAAAAGGCTTGGATGGGTTAGCTGTGGTGACATCGCAGAACTAAAAATCTCGGTCCAGAGAGAAGTCTAAAATGGGGGTAAGTACAGATTCCATAAATTAGAACCAGACCACGGGCCACAAGTTCTAGCAGCAAATTGCAGAAATCAGAAACTGAAGGGAGGAAATTTTAGGAAACAGAAAAGGATCTTTGCCCAGGACTTTTAGAAAGCAGAGCGTGGACAAACAGTAATGTGCTACCACTTCACA
The DNA here is from genome assembly GCF_019320065.1 of Cervus canadensis. Taxonomy (NCBI): domain Eukaryota; kingdom Metazoa; phylum Chordata; class Mammalia; order Artiodactyla; family Cervidae; genus Cervus; species Cervus canadensis. The sequence continues at coordinate 41,120,526 of NC_057388.1, read as the reverse complement.
AAGTGAAAGTTGAAAGTGAAGTCACTCAGTCGTGTCCGACTCTTTGCAACCCCATGGACTGCAGCCTCCCAGGCTTCTCTGTCCATGGAATTTTCCAGGCAAGAGTACTGGAGTGGATTGCCATTACCTTCTCCAGGGGATCTTCCTGACCCAGGGATTGAACCAAGGTCTCCTGCATTGCAGGCAGACGTTTTACCCTCTGAGCCACCAGGAAGCAACACAGGAGAGATGCAAACACCGGCAAGAAAAGAGGTAAAGAGTGGATCAGACTGTGCATTTTAACAAGACCCTTAATGATTCACATGCCTGTTAAAGTTTGAGAAGCAGTGTTCTAGCTACTATATGCTTTAAATAAGAGTTGTTTTCTTTCTTTCTTTGTGACTGAGTTGTTGAGTTCCAAGTGTGTGTGGATTTGGTGCAGAAGTAGAGATCTCACTCCAAGAAACAGGAGACAAGTGGTTCAGAATTACAAGATTCCTTGCAAGGTATACCTACTTTGTGCATATCACAACACAGTGACCCTGAAAGAAGTAAAGGGATTTCCTTCTTTGTGTTCATACTTTACACTGTTTTACTGGATGTGGCTTCAGCAATATAGAGATCTACACAATAGGAAATGAACAAAGATGTAGCTTTTCTAGGGAATCTTTAAAAATATACAAGATGTTCAAGGTGGATAATTTGTATGTACCTAAATCAATTCCAAATTCTGTTATAATAGGATGTTTTTGCAGTCATGTTAAATTCTGTCCTAAACGTGAAAGTGGAGCACACTGACATCCAACACACTTCTTCATCTAAAACAGTAATCCTATTTCCTGTATTTAAAAAGAGACAAAAGACATAGTCCTATTTCTTACCATTTAAGATTGTCTCAACCATTAACAATAGTTAACTCTGGGAAATATAATTAAAGTTTTTTTAAAACCTTGGCCACACATGAATTTTTTTTATTTTAAAAGCTAGTTTAAATAAAAAAAATTATCTTCACTCTGAATTTGTTAATAAAATTATTGTTCAAGCTTTCAGGAACATCTTCCTGATATTATGTGCAAATCTTTGTCCTGTGTGTTGTGGAGATGGCTGTATGCTTAGGGATATCGTATATGTCTGTACAGGTTTTCTTAGAGAGCTGACACTGTTTCACAACAGTGATTGATAGAATAGCTGTTTAAATCTGCTTGCTTATCATTACATTGTTAGTGTGAGGGTACTTTCCCTGCAGTTTGTTGAAAAGACTGACATAGATCCTGTAAGGAAATGCTCTGGACAATAATAGCCCTATGATTAGAAGGAATATAGAGGGCTGACATTTAACAAGATGGACTAGACAACAGTTAGAACCCATTCTAAAGGAATTATACCTGATTTAATCAGGGCATAGGGAAGAATTGGGGTGAAATAATCAGAACAGTGCTAAATACTTCTGACAGCAAGAATGCTTCCCCAATTCCTTTTTAAAGTTCAACTGATGAGTAAATATCATCTGTGTGGAATTACTATTTCTCAAATAGGAAGAACAGTGGTATGTATAAAATATAAAAAGATCATCTTAGAAGTATACAATCATGTGAAAGTTGGTTTGCCATCTCTAATATCTGGACTTTGGTATTACTTGTAACTACCAAGGGGAGAAATGTTGTTATATTCTACCTCACTCCATTTCTAAGGGGCTTCTTAGAGTTTTCTTTTATTTCAACTGTATCATTTTAACAGAAACTTAATCTGCTTACTTGTGATTTATTTAAACAAAGATGTGTGTTCCCCCTCCCTTCTTCTTCCTCCTTTTCTCTCCTTATTCTTTTCCCTTCCTCCTTCAAAAAGCCCTTTCCTCTTCTGATCCCAAACAATTCCATCCTCTAACCATCAGGTGGGGCAAAGCATTCACATAGCTAGAGTTGAGGGCAGGATGTTGGCCAAAATCTATATTTCGGGGCCCAAGCAGGATGAAGAGGGTGTTCATGGCAGGGGCGGGGGGGGGCAAGGGAGGTGGAAGGTGTCACCTAGCATGAGGTGTCAGAATCCAATCAAGGTGAGCTGGGCAGGTAGGTGGGGGTGGTTGCTCAGTATGGGATATCAGCTTTCAGGTGGTTTGGGGAGGGCATCTGCACAGGGGTGGGTATGGCAGCCGAGATGGGAGACTGGCTACTTACCGTGGGGATTGTATCAGATAAGTAAATATATTAAGAATGATATAAATCATGTTACTCATTGGCAGGCAGGGGTGTCACCAGAAAAGAAAAAAAGGCTTAAGTAAACTCTGTAGTATTGGACAGGACTTGCAAGTATTAGTGTAAACTTACAGTTTTCTTTAGAGAGATGATGGTGATGATAGATAGAAATGTAGATGTGATATAAATGTGTGTATGTGTTCGATATACATATACACATACACTAGTTCCAACCATTGAAAGCCTGGGAGCAACAATACTTCCAGTGCCAGTGTACCTGTCTGGTATGAGAAAGAAGATGAACTGGAAACATCTCTTAGTGCCAGAAAGCAAGAAGGTGCTCCAAGAATGATGGCAACATGGCAGGACATAGGAGCCAGTGTGAAGGAGATTCCCACTGGCTACACCTGGGACAATTTGAGCATCGAAATAATATTTATAATAAAGGATTGTAAACTGTTAAAAGATAAAAGGCATATTAAAAATTTAAGAGTTTATTTGCACAAAATTTCATTTGAATTGGGCAACACCAAATTGAAACTGGTTAAGAGCACTCCAGACATCCTGGAATGTGAAGTCAAGTGGGCCTTAGAAAGCATCACTATGAACAAAGCTAATGGAGGTGATGGAATTCCAGCTGAGATATTTCAAACCCTGAAAGATGATGCTGTGAAAGTGCTGCACTCAATATGCCAGCAAATTTGGAAAATTCAGCAATGGTCACGGGACTGGAAAAGGTCAGTTTTCATTCCAATCCCAAAGAAAGGCAATGCCAAAGAATGCTCAAACTACCGCACAATTGCACTCATCTCACATGCTAATAAAGCTCAAAATTCTCCAAGCCAGGCTTCAGCAATACGTGAAACGTGAACTTCCAGATGTTCAAGCTGGTTTTAGAAAAGGCAGAGGAACCAGAGATCAAATTGCCAAAATCCGCTGGATCATCAAGAAAGCAAGAGAGTTCCAGAAAAACATCTATTTCTGATTTATTGACTATGCCAAAGCCTTTGACTGTGTGGATCACAATAAACTGTGGAAAATTCTGAAAGAGATGGGAATACCAGACCACCTGACCTGCCTCCTGAGAAACCTGTATGCAGGTCAGGAAGCAACAGTTAGAACTGGACATGGAACAACAGACTGGTTCCAAATAGGAAAAGGAGTACATCAAGGCTATATATTGTCACCCTGCATATTTAACTTATATCCAGAGTACATCATGAGAAACGCTGGCTGGAAGAAGCATAAGCTGGAATCAAGATTGCCAGGAGAAATATCAATAACCTCAGATATGCAGATGACACCACCCTTATGGCAGAAAGTGAAGAGGAACTAAAAAGCCTCTTGATGAAAGTGAAAGAGGAGAGTGAAAAAGTTGGCTTAAAGCTCAACATCTAGAAAACTAAGATCATGGCATCTGGTCCCATCACTTCATGGGACATAGATGGGGAAACGGTGGAAACAATGTCAGACTTTATTTTTTTGGTCTCCAATATCACTGCATATGGTGATTGCAGCCATGAAATTAAAAGATGCTTACTCCTTGGAAGGAAAGTTATGACCAACCTAGACAGCATATTAAAAAGCAGAGACATTACTTTGCCAACAAAGGTCTGTCTGGTCAAGGCTATGGTTTTCCCAGTGGTCATGTATGGATGTGAGAGTTGGACTGTGAAGAAAGCTAAGCACTGAAGAATTGATGCTTTTGAACTGTGGTGTTAGAGAAGACTCTTGAGAGTCCCTTGGACTGCAAGGAGATCCAACTAGTCCATCCTAAAGGAGATCAGTCCTGGGTATTCATTGGAAGGACTGATGTTGAAGCTGAAACTCCAATACTTTGGCCACCTCATGCGAGGAGTTGACTCATTGGAAAAGACCCTGATGCTGGGAGGGATTGGGGGCAGGAGGAGAAGGGGACGACAGAGGATGAGATGGCTGGATGGCATCACCGACTTGATGGACATAAGTTTGAGTAAAGTCTGGGAGTTGGTGATGGACAGGGAGGCCTGGCGTGCTGCGATTCATGGGGTCGCAAAGAGTCAGACATGACTGAGTGACTGAACTGAACTGAAGAGCACTCCAGTAGGGAACAACATAAGGAAATAATTGATTGGCTCTAGCTTCAACCTGGTTGGCTCTTTGTAACTGGAAACCCTTAGGTTTTGATTTCATAATCTTGAGGGATATATGGGCTTAGATTCTGGTTTGCTTACATAGGCTGCCACAGCATTAGATTCACCGCAGTCTAATGGCCTCCCTGTTTAATTAAGGCAACAAATCAAATAAAGCAGGAATATACACACACACACACACACACCATAATACACATAAATAAAGTTTGATGCAGAGCAGGATATCTAGCTAGTTTCCGAGTACCACTCCACAAAATACTGGTTAATCCTCAAATATATCACTGAAATCAAGGGATCAAAGTAAACAATATCGGTAATAATACAAACAGAAATTATAGGATAAAATCATTTCCAAAAATTATAAGTTTAATCATGAGAAAACATCAGACAAACTCAATAGAAGAACGTTCTACAAAATAACTGGACTGTTATCTCTGAAAGTGTCAAAGTCATGAAGAACACTGGAAACTGAGGAACTGTTCCAGACAGCAGGTGGCTGAAGAAATATGACAGCTATGGACAAGACTGTAACCTGGATACTTCTCTATAAAATTCATATTGGGTCTAAATGCTAGAGCGGATGTAAAGGAAAGGGAACACTCCTACACTGTTGGTGGGAATGTAAATTGGTGCAAGCAATCTGAAGCTTCCTCAAAAAAAAAAAACGAAACTAAAAATAGAGATCGTATGATCCAGCAATCCCATTCCTGGGCATATACTCAGAAAATCTGAAAAGATACATGCACCCCAATGTTTATAGCAGCACTATTTATAATAGCCAAGAAATGGACGCAACCTAAGTGTGCATGGACATGTGAATGGATAAAGAAGATGTGGTACAAATATACAAAAAAAAAGAATCAAATAACGTCATTTGCAGCAACATGCATGGACTTAGAGATTATCATAATAACTGAAGTCAGAGATAGGCAGACAAATATCATATGATATCACTTATATGTAGAATCTAAAAAAAAGTGATACAAATGAATTTATCTATGAAACAGAAATAGACTCACAGAAAACAAACTTATGATTACCAAAAGGGAAGAAGGGAGGGATAAATTAGGAGTTTGGGATTAACAGATCCACAGTACTATGTGTACAATATATAAATAGCAAGGACCAACTGAATAACATAGGGAACTATAATCAATATCTTATAAGAAGTTATGATGGAAAAGAATCTGAAAAATAACATATATATATATATACATATATATGAAACTAATACAACATTGTAAATCAACTATACTTCAATTAAAAAAAAATAAAGTTCATTATTGGGTCAACTGAATAAACTTGAACAGGTCTGAGAATTAGGCAGTAGTGATGTTTCAAAATTAATTTTCTCATTTTGATTGTTGTATTGTAGTCATGTAGGAGAATATTCTTGTTTGTAGAAGATACATACTAAAGTATTTGGAAATAATGAGACATCAGATTAGCATTTGTGCATGCTTAGTCGATCAGTTGTGTCCAACTCTTTGCAACCTCTTGGACTGTAGCCCGTCAGGCTCCTCTGTCCATGGGATTTTTCAGACAAGAATACTTGAGTGGGTTGCCATTTCCTCTTCCAAGTGATCTTCCCGACGCAGGGATGGAAACCATGTCTCCTATGTCTCCATTGCAGGCAGATTCTTTACCACTTTGCCACCTGGGAAGCCCATCAGATCAGCAATTACCCTCAAATGGTTCAGGAAAAAAAAATATTTTGGTGATACCCCCAACTTTTCTGTAAGTTTGTGATTGTTTTGAAGATGAAAAATATTTTAAAAAGCATAAATTTTATCAGAATGATTGGCGTTTCAAAAGTCTCATTATTTTCTATAGAAGTAAATACCATCTATTGTCTCAAGAGCAAACTTTAAATAGTGACATGAATGGATTTGATTTAAAACAGTGAATTATCAGAGGATGCGAAGGTTTCCAATTAGATTGCATTGACAGAAATGCAAATAAAATTACTAAACTTAGTAGTTCTTGTGCTCTATGAAGTGAATTCTCCAAAACTAGCTGAAAAGAAACCATAGTCAATTAAAAGGAGAAGTATGATGAAAAATTTTTCACCTCTTACATGACTATCTTTTTTTCCTTAATAGGAATCTTCCATTACCTATTCTCAGGGGAAAAAAAAAAAATTCCTAAAATTAAACATTTTTTTCAGAGCAATCAGATGACTTTATTTCATAGGGAGACTGACGGCATAAGTATAATAAAGACGTAAAAAGAATAAATATATATTACAAAAACATTTTCACTAAAAATGCACACATTGAATTTCATTAACAACACTGACCCATTTAAAAAGAAACGTGTAACAGATATTTGTGTGTGCAGCAGATTTTTAATGTCCAAATGCCATGTGTTCTGTACGTAGATTTTTTTTTCTTCAGATTTCTAAGCACAGTGGAAACCACGAGAGAGAATATCTGAAGCAATTCATTAAAATCTTGGCAGCAGAGCCTGCAGCTCCTGTTTCCCTTGACTGAAAGAAAGCTGCCTTGACTGAAGCTGCAGTTCCCTCCACAGAAGCCTATTGTCACCGCCTATGGAGGGACAACTCCTGCAGGGACTGCTTCAGCCAGTCCACGGTCTTGAATAAATAAAAACTACATAAATAAATTACCATCTCGAAAAGCGGTGGTTTAGTGTGCTCTTTTGAATGTTCCTGGGAAAACAAATTTGATGAAAATGAAATATTCTTGCCATACGATGTGAAGCTCCGATTCAGTGGATTCCAGTGAGTGTCAGCTATAGGGGGAAGGGACATGACAGGCTGTCCTTCAGCTGTTGAATCAGACGAACCTTTTTTCTTGGACAAGATTTCACAGTAAAAATATGCTGTAAGTGATCTAAAACGAAAGAATTTTTACCTGTTTGTGGTTCTGGGTTTGTTTTTGTTTTTATTCTTGCTACTGTCCCCTCCACTGGGCTTTGGTAATTAGGGCTGGGAATTTCCTGATTCCAGAGCTCCGTGGTAGCCTTTTCCCTCCCTCCAGTTTCCTCCCAGTGGCCTATCTCTTTAGTGTCTTTGTGCTCAGTACAAAATAGTCCCTGAAAGCATTGATCAAAGTTCTATGAATACACACTGACTCATTAACTGCTTGAAGATCTTCTTCATTAAGTAGCTTCTTTTTAAATTTTGGTGATGGTTTCTTTTTTTCTTACCATGAATCATAATATACAAAGGGAACATGACTTGACAGAAAAAATCCATATCATAGAAAATATTTTTGAAAAAGATTTTACTGTGCCAAAATAAAAAAAAAAAGGAAGCCTCTGATCCTTTCTCTTTGTGCATGCTAATAATACAGATTACTTCAGAGAAACAGAAACAAGCCCAGCGCATTCAAAAGAGGATCCCAGCAGTTAATCACTGAAATGACAAGGCATTAGTCCTCTTTAAAATCCCTGTTATTTACTGAAAATAATTTAATAGGTGGAAGTGAGATCTGCAGGTAATTTAAAAAAAAAGTTTATTGAAGAGTCCATGAATGTTCCCCCATATGTCCATTTAATTGTTTGAAATATGTAATTTAAACCCTCTTCATTCACAAAAATCCAAACCTTTTCCAAATTTTGAGATTATACCTCCTCGCACTGCAGAATTTTTCTTTAAAAAGATGATCTGTATCTATGTCATTATAGCGAAGGCTGGTCTCTGGACCTTCACTGGAAGAGAGACTAGAGAGAAAAATACAAGCCAATGCGAAAGAGGTATTTCTTCATTCTGCATGGAATTGAACACCATGGAATGCCTGGAACTAATGGCGGCCTGAAGCCTGTAATGAGTCACCTTCTCCTTCACGGACTCCACCTTTCCAAACGCCCATCTAATCTGTGTCTACCCTTGGGAGCAGATAGTACAGTTCCCAATCAGGGTATTCTCTGATAGTATCAAAAGTGAATGTAAAAGTGAAGTCGCTCAGTCGTGTCTGACTCTTTGCGACCCGGTGGACGGTAGCCTACCAGGCTCCTCTATCCATGGGATTCTCCAGGCAAGAATACTGGAGTGGGTTGCCATTTCCTTCTCCAGGGGATCTTCCCGACCAAGGGATCGAACCTGGGTCTCCTGCATTGCAGGCAGACGCTTTAACCTCTGAGCCACCAGGGAAGCCCAATAGTATCAAAACTCGCTGCTTAAGAAAAAGCCTAATATCTACACCAGGTTGGTCAAACGCTCAGCTGAGTCTCAAGAGGGTGAAGAATTTCAGGTATTTAAAAAAAAGCATATATTTATTCTCTACATCTGTGTCTCTATTTCTGCTTTGCAAATAAGTTCATAAGTATCATTTTTCTAGATTCCTCATACAAACGGTATTTGTTTTTCTCTTTCTGACTTCCTTCACTCTGTCTGAGAGTCTCTAGGTATAGCACAGGCAGTGCTGCTAGAGCTGAGTGGTGACCTAAATGGGAAGGAAATCCAAAAAAGAGGGGATACATGCATATGAAACTCCAACACTCTGGCCACCTGATGCGGAGAGCTGACTCATTTTAAAAGACCCTGATGCTGGGAAAGATTGAAGGCAGGAGGAGACGGGGAGGACAGAGGAAGAGACGGTTGGATGGCATCACCGACTCAATGGAGATGAGTTTGAGTAAACTCTGGGAGTTGGTGATGGACAGGGAGGCCCAACGTGCTGCAGTCCATGGGGTTGCAGAGAGTAGGACATGACTGAGCAACTGAACGGAACTGAACTGAGTAACCAAGGAAACACAAAAATTTTAACAGTGAAAGATACCCTGTATAGCCAGGTAAGACACATCCTACAAAGCCAACCAGGAAAATGGAATAGAAGGTTAAGGAACATTAGGGAGTTTTAAAAAACAGTTCACTTATACTCCCTAATCCCCACTCAAAAAGCAAACAGTAGGTTTACCACATACTACTGGATAAATGCCTAAGAATCCTTTAGGGGTAGTTAATCCCTTCTAAAATTCAAGCAATGTTGCTAATTTTTTCTTTAAAATGTCTTCATCTAAAAAAAAAAAAAAGATTGAAAGGAAAAAGAAAATTTAAAAATGCCTTCTTCGAAACTTCTTTCGTTGTTAAAAAAAAATCCTAACTCCCTGTGTACTGATGATATGGAATCCAACCCTGCTGTCTTGTCCTTCAGAAGTCTGCAGTGTATTCTGTAAATAATCATCTCATTAAAAAAACATAGATAAAGACCCAGCTGCCTCAGACAGCTGGATCTAAGTTTCCTCTTTCTCTCTCATATATTTACATATTAATTTTAAACCATAGGTGTAAAGTCAAGTCTGCTCTCTCCCAGTCTCTCTTTGATGTTGCAAAGATCAAAGGCTTCCTAAGGGAAGGTTTCTTGCAGGGAATATTGATTCCAAGTATGATCGGTCCCCTGAATCTGACTGCTAAGACTGTATGAGGACAGAAGTGCTCTGTGGGCCTCAGGAATTTGGCCACACTGCCCACCACTCTCCACCAAAGCCTGGGGTGGGGATGGCACTTCCTACTGAGAGTCGGGTCAGCAAGAGCTGAAACTGGAACATACATCATAGTCACATCCTGTTAAGTGAAAGACAAGTTCTATTTCCAGAAACTGCTTTTTGTCTGAGGAGAGGGAGAAGGAAGTGGCGTTGGACACTGGATCGCTACGGTTAGCAATGTGCAACTGGCCCCTTAGAATGCGAATCCCAGGTGAATGGGCAGGCAGGGGACTGGCCTGCGCATCCTCTCTCTCTGAGCCTTCTCTAACATTTCTCCCCGTCACTTTTTCACCTCTCCCAGTGTTCACTGGAGAGCATGCTAGACACGGGGAAGTTAGGAAGAGAAGGGGAGAAGAGTTGTGGTAGGGAATAACAGAGACGAGAGAGAGTAATGGTGAGGATTAAGTCCTCTTCAGGCTTTGAGTCCGTTTTTTCTCCATCATGGCCCCCTCCTCCATCTCTGTAAGTGACGTTACGAGAGCGGTAGAGAAGAGCTTTGCTTTCCATCGTACGCAGTATTAACCACAAGCTGGAATGGCTCCCATGTGAGCTTTTTACTTGGAATGAGACCGGAATGAGAGAATAATTTCCCTCCCAAAATACAAGTTCTGAGCTGGCTCAGACAGAGGCGCACCCTGTAAGGAGTGCAAGGGATGGGCTCTGCCCCTGGTGATCAGCCACTACCTGCACCGCCCCTAGGACGCACTGCCCATATGATGCACAGTCCGGTCTACCTCACTGTTACCCTGTGAAATCCCAGCTCTAAGAGGAGCCTCTAATGTGAATGGGCATCTCCTGCAGCGATTGTTAAAATAAGGATCCCTGGGCTCCACAGCCAGAGTTTCTGATTTGCATTTCTAATGAGAGATCTCAGATGATGCTGTGGTTGCTGGTCTGAGGACCCACACTTGAGAACTGCCATTCCATCACATAGCAGGCACTTGACCACCATTTGTTGTGGATCTGCATAATGAGAGGTGAGGGATAGAGGAAAAGAGCAATCGCTCCATTCTGGGTTTCTGAGTTAACATGGATTTGTTTGCGCTTTTCCTTAGTTGACCACATTGTTGATGCAATTTTAGCATTGTTACTGCAATTTTAACAATTTTCAGGAAACAGCTGTTGCTTTCCTCCTTAAAAGACAATGGAAATTTAATAATAGGTTAAATGATGTTTGGGAAGAAACTAGCGTTTCCTATATACCTGTGATAGCTTTGCCTCTGGCATAATCAACAACTGCCATTACAGGGATTCTGTCCATTGACTTTTTCTTAAAAATCTTTAGGGAAACTTATCAATTAAAATGGTTCAGGTGATTTGCCAAGATTTACACAGGATGTTTTTTTCCAGAATAAACATTTCTGACCTGAAGGAATCTTTTCTGATTCAAGTGACCCCTTTTGATCATAAGCTAGAAATATATTAGAATCTGCTTTCTGCACAGTGGCATTCAGGATTGCCACTTTCTTCATGCCATTTGTTTAACTCATCTCCTTTAGCTCAAAGCCTGAACACGAGTGAGTGAAAAGAAAATGGATCTTTTAAAACCCACATTTATGGCTGACTATCCATTCTCCCAATGCCCTCCTCTTAGACATACATGCATCAGGAAAAATGGAGCATGAAAAGCCAACTTCTATGTAATGAAAATGAATAATGCATATTCATTGATATATTAATGACTGGAATTAAGACTTGCCAGGACCACTGCAATGACAATATATTTTTCTCATAATTATACTTCTCTATACTCACAAAGCTTTACAGACTTCTAAAACAAATCTCTGTAACATCCCTCTAAGGAACAGGTGTAATTATCCCCTCTTCACAGACGGATAGGCAGACACAAAGGAAGGGACTGAATCAGACAGTAAGGAAATCCAGCTAAGGACTCAAATAATTCTAATACAACCTGCCTCTCCTTATCAGTGCCATTTTCCTTTGATTCACGAAAATGGGTTGTGAGAAACTCAGAAGGCACTGTGTTTTCATTCTTCAGTGATGTCCTCAATTCTGTAGGGACATCTAAAGACAGGAAATGATGAACAGGAGTGCAAGTCTCAGGGAACCAAGGTTTAGTTTTCCTGAGTAATACAGTCAAGGTCCTTCAGTGCTGAATTCCATCAGTACCTGATCAGCTAGGACAATGCTTTTAGTTGCATAATACCACAGGAAGAGCAGCTAATACAAAACTAAATGACATGACTGCAAGTCTGCACACCTCTCAAAGTATCCAACATTTGGGAAGTACTAGTTTAAGAAGCAAGGGGGAATTTTTCTGAATGACAATAGTTTTCAGAGCAACATGCTTGGAAATTATGCTCTCTCTGGCCACAAGCCAGATTGCTGATACGAAACAGCAGAGCCACAGATTCTGGGGAGAGGAGACTACAACAGTCTGAAAGCCCACGCTATGAATCCTCTTTCATGTGCTTTGTTAAGAAGAGATTCATACTACAAAACTGTTTCCTTTAAGAATTATTAGCCTAATATTCTCACTTTTTAAGGAATGGACACAGTGACATGATCATGAACCAGAAGGCCTAGATGGCTCCGGATTCCACAAGGCCATTCAAACTCCCAGTGCTGAGGTCTCCAGGCATCACCAGCCCACTCCAACTCCCTACTCTTCTTCTCCCTACCCGCCACTGGCACACACCCAAAGAAAGGAGAAAGCTCTCCTCCCCTGATCCTGAGACTTGAGGAAATGAGAGACGACTGAGAATGCCTTCAGTGGTGAAGGTGGGTGGGTGGAGGTCTCAGAGTACAAAGCTCCAGGGTTTCCTTTCTGTAAGTGCTATTCTTTACCAAGTGGAGTAAGTCTGAAGTGTGAAATTCTCCTATTCAAGGTGGAAGGGGGAAGAAATAAAATTCTCAAAAGAGGCAGAGATCATAACAAGGGTAACCTACTATTCTAACAGGGGTTTGCTTTGAATTTCCAAAAAATGAGAATAAAGACTGGCCTTATCTATGCAATGTTCTTTTTAACATTTTACAGTTGAGAAGATAACATGCTCATATACAACTACCTATGAACACTGACTATATAAAGATACAAACAGGTATTCAGAGGGAGGTAGGTTACTGTTCTAACCAAATAAAGCTTACAGCTTAGTCACACATTTGATGCTATACATCACTGTTTGTGCTGCATCATAGTAAGACACAACAGAAAGAAGGTCATTGAAATGACTGTAATTAATACTATTTGGCAAGCTTGACCAACATTTTCAGTATTTTTTTGGATAGTTCATTATCTTTTGCTACCAACAATATTATCAGTTTTCCAAAATTCCATTAGGTTCCCCCAAAACCCCTAGGCTGCACAGCATGTTGGATCTTAGTTCTCCAACCAAGGATGATCGAACACCTCCACCCTCACTGCATTGGCAGTGAGTCAACCACTGGACTGCCAGGGAAGTTCCAGTTTTCTTTCTTTTCATATCAGCATTCATGCAGATATATTAGTACTGGGGAAAGAACAAAGGTGCTGGATCAAATTCCGTTTCACTCAAAAATTTCCTTGTCTCTGCTCTCTACCACTAATGTCCGTACTTGTCATATGTCTTCACCCTCCTAGTCCTTGCTATGTACATTGGAAATTCTTCCTAAACTTAACAGATGCAAAGAATTAACTAGGGAAAATTAAAAGGTTTCAGGCCAACCCACTTGATCTCTAGGTGAATTGCTGAGGGAATCGGCACACTTAACAAGCTGCAGGCAAGTTCAGGAATACTATACAGTGGTATATTTTTCCGTATACCACTGAGCTCATATTTTCCAAGTCTAACTGAGCTCATAGATTTCTTCTCACTGGTTCAGTCAGATCAGTTGCTCAGTCTTGTCACACTCTTTGCGACCCCATGGACTGCAGCACGCCAGCCTTCCCTGTCCATCACCAACTCCTGGAGCTTACTCAAAATCAAGCCCATCAAGTTGGTGATGCCCTCCAACCATCTCATCCTCTGTCGTCCCCTTCTCCTCCTGCCTTCAATCATTCCCAGCATCAGGGTCTTTTCTAGTGAGTCAGTTTCTTGCAGCAGGTGGCCAATGTATTGGAGCTGTAGCTTCAGCATCAGTCCTTCCAGTGAATATTCAGGACTGATTTCCTTTAGGATTGACTGGTTGGATCTCCTTGAAGTCCAAGGGACTCTCAAGAGTCTTCTCCAACACCACGGTTCAAAAGCATCAATTCTACGGTGCTCAGCTTTCTTTCTAGTCCAACTCTCACATCCATACACGACAAGTGGAAAAGCCATAGTTTTGACTAGAGGGACCTTTGTTGGCAAAGTAATGTCTCTGCTTTTTAATGTGCTCTCTAGGTTGATCATAGCTTTTCTTCCAAGGAGTAAGTGTCTTTTAATTTCATGGCTGCATTCACCACCTGCAGTGATTTTGGAGCCCAAGAAAATCAAGTCTGTCACTGTTTCCATTGTTTCCCCATGTATTTGCCATGAAGTGATTGGACTGGATGCCATGATCTTAGTTTTCTGAATGTTGAGTTTTAAGGCAATTTTTTCACTCTCCTCTTTCACTTTCATCAAGAGGCTCTTCAGTTCTTCTTCGCTTTCTGCCATAAGGGTGGTGTCATCTGCATATCTGAGGTTATTGATATTTCTCCCAGCAATCTTGATTCCAGCTTGTGCTTCCTCCAGCCCAGCATTTCACATGATGTACTCTGCATATAAATTAAATAATCAGTGTGACAATATGCAGCCTTGACATACTCCTTTCCAGATTTGGAACCAGTCTGTTGTTACACGTCCAGTTCTAACTGTCGCTTCTTGACCTGCATACAGATTTCTCAGGAGGCAGGTCAGGTGGTCTGGTATCCCCATCTCTTGAAGAATTTTCCACAGTTGGTTGTGATCCACACAGTCAAAGGCTTTGGCGTAGTCAATGAAGCAGAAGTAGATGTTTTTCTGGAACTCTCTTGCTTTCTTGATGATCCAATGGATGTTGGCAATTTGATCTCTGATTCCTCTGCCTTTTCTAAATCCATCTTGAACATCTGGAAGTTCACTGTTCACATACTGTTGAAGCCTGGCTTGGAGAATTTTAAGCATTACTTTGCTAGCGTGTGAGATGAGTGCAATTGTGCGGTAGTTTGAACATTCTTTGGCCTTGCCTTTCTTTGGGATTTGAATGAAAACTGACCTTTTCCAGTCCTGTGGCCATTGCTGAGTTTTCCAAATTTGGTGGCATGTTGAGTGCAGCACTTTCACAGCATCATCTTTTAGGACTTGAAATAGCTCAACTGGAATTCTATTACCTCCACTAGCCTTGTTCATAGTGATGCTTCTTAAGCCCACTTGACTTTGCACTCCAGGATGTCATTGGCCACCTGCTGCAAGGAACTGACTCACTAGAAAAGACCCTGATGCTGGGAAAGACAGAAGGCAGTAGGAGAAGGGGACTACAGAGGATGAGATGGTTGGATGGTATCACTGACTCGATGGACATGAGTTTGAGTAAGCTCCGGGGGTTGTTGATGGACCAGGAAGACTAGGATGCTGCATCCGTGGGGTCACAAAGAGTCGGACACATCTGAGCAACTGAACTGAACTGAAAATTTAGATGCTAAGTTGCGTATTGAAATATTTTATAAAATGTCTTGTTGATTTTCCCAAAGAACAAGATGACTCTTCCTGAAATGTGAAGCTTCCAGGATATCCTGTCTGGCTGGGAGTTCTACCCTGAAAAGGGGTGAAGCTTGGGTGTGTAAGTGGGGAAAAGCACACAAGAAAATGGAGAGGATAAAAGCACAGAAAAAGGAGAGGAAAATCAGAACAGATCCGATCTCAGGGTGAGAGGGAAAGGAGAGGAAATTTTGGAATCAAGAGGCCAGGACTGGGTTGTGGTGGGGAAATTACTATGGTGTATGCAGCATCTTCCACAGGGTAGACCCTTTATAGTCGTAGCTACAGCTACTGCTATATCCAGTGCACCCTTTGGCTATAGAAAAAGGTTAGAAAACACAAACACTGTGTCTTCAGCTTCTTAAGTAGCTCCCACATACAATACCAAAGCCCATTTACCTTCAGAGCCACCCAAGGCAGAATTGGCTTTCACCAGCAAGATGGACTGTGCCCAAGGAAATATACATTCTTCCAGGAAGGAAGAGAAAAGATCATTTATTATGTTCTTGCTCTGTATCAAGTACTTTGGAAGGAGCTCAGATGTGCGGGCCTAATATTCATACAGTAAATTCCTCTTTAGTATCTGTCAAGCGCTGAGCACTGGGTTGGGTGCTAAGAATGCAGAAGAATAAAAGGGATGGTTTGTGCCCTCATGAAACTTATAGTGAAGACAGACATTTAAAAATTAACACATAAATCCAAGTTGTGTAGTGAGTTTAAAATTTATAGTCACCCAGACGTGTGGGAATTTGCTTTTATCTGTCTTTTTCAAACTTAGCTTTTTAGTCCCCTTTCTGCCGATGGAAGAAAAAAAAATTAACTCAACCTTGCCACTTGAAGATAACTCAGTTCCTTTTTGTTTAAAACTACTAAATATTCATTGAGAGAAGCAACACACTCCAGTATTCTTGCCTGGAGGAGCCCCATGGACAGAGGAGCCTGGCAGGCTACAGTCCATGGGGTCGCAAGGAGTCGGACACGACTGAGCGACAAAGCACAGCACAGATATTCATCATGATTCAGTTTTCCTCCTCCTTCTGCTTCCCTTTTTCTTGAGAATGAGCCAACTTCCCCAGGAAATGTTAAGTACCTTCCAGCACTGGGGACATCTGCGGTGCTATTGTCCACGCAGTCCTTGGTGGGTCACGAACACGCACCAGCAGGTACTGTTTACCACAAGTGGTATTTGGCATCCACTCTGGTGGCCTTGGTCTCCGCCATGCTTCGGGACTCAAGGTCCACATACTCAGTCTCTCCTGCTTCGCTGGGCCTCTTGGCAGTTTGCCACTGAACTCAAACCCTTCAGAGGCTTAAAACCTCTCAACAGTTTCCTCACAGCACCCTGGCATGTGCAAGGTTCTATAAAGGTGGCCGCAGCCCATCTGCCAGGACTCGTTCAGTCCTTGCTGGCCAGGTCCTATTAGCTGGGTGTGGCCAAACCTGAGATTAAATTAAGTAAATCCAGGTATTGAAATTACCTTCTCAGTTTTGCCCCAGCAGGGGACAGGATGCCAGCACCCTTCTCAGGGCCCCTTAGCATCTATAGTCTGCTCCTGCCTCCTCTGAATCTCCTCTTCTTGTCTGGAAGACTGACTCACCATAGAGTTTTACAACAAGCCTGGGAAATTGGGAAAAAATGAAAGCTGAAGAAATAGCCCCCAACTCAGTTAAACTCAGTTAAAGGTGAGGACCAAGTTAAGAACAGCATATACACTGGATGACCTGGCCTAAGAACACAGTCAACCCTGGGAAGAAAAGAAGAGGAAGGAAGAATGGAATCTGACTTGGTGCTTAATCACAAGAGAAAAAACTTCCAATGTGGAAATGATTAGCATGAATTGTCAAATTTATATTTTCCCATGCTGAGCTAGAAACCATGCTTTGTGTGTTATAAAGAATTTAGTTATATACACTGTTACATTCATGCACCCCTGACTTTTCTGACTATAAATCTTCAAAGACCACTGCAATTACACATTGTGACAAATATTATGAAGGAAAAGTAAGGGATGCTCTGAAACTATATAAAAAATGCCCAATTCAGATTAGAGAGGAGGAAGGGACTGGGGCACTAGCCAAGCTTTCTCAGCCTGGCGGCAGCTGCTCATTTGAAAAAGCCCATCTCACACCGTCACCAGGCACTCACAGCCAGCAGGATCAAAGCCCAGACCTCTGGTTGTCATCATCAGTGCACAAGATATTACCACCAAACTGGTAAAACCTGATAATAATACGTGCAAACCTTTCTTTAATGTTTCAAGCTGTCTTGTAACTACACTGCAGGCATGTAAGCAGTGAAGTCCAGACTATGAGGAAAGTGACAGGTTAAAAAAAAAATCTATTTTCTTCAACAAGTGAATTGCAAAGAGTAAACAAACAGAGAGGTAACATATAAAGAAATAATCACAATGTGAGGGATTAGATTCTGATTCAAAAAACAAACTAAGAAAGCTGATGTTTGTATCAATAAAACAATGAGAAAATTGAATACCAACTGCCTGTTTAATTTTAGTAAGAAATTTTAAGCATGATAATTGGTCATGCAGTAATTATTTTAAAACTCTTTTTGGGGACTTCCCTGGTGGTCCAGTGGTTAAGACTCCAAGCTCCCAATGCAGGGGGGCCCGGGTTCGATTCCTAGTCAAGGAACTAGATCCCACAGGCCGAAACTAAAAAAAAGTTCCCGCACGCTGCAATGAAGATGTTGCAACTAAGAACCAGCAGAGCCAAAAAAAATAAATTAAAATAAATATTTAAAAAACAACAACTGTTTCTGTCTTCTAGAAAAATATGCTAAAAAATAACACAAAACAGGGAGTGGATGAGGGGAGGATTGGGATAAGACTGACCTTAGGTTAATGCAAACTGGGGCCAAGTGATGGGAACATAAGAATTTATTATACTATCATGTCTACTTTTGTGTATATTTAAAATTCTCCACAGTTAAAGGTAACCCCCCCAAAAAAATAAAAAATTACCTAAAATCTGCCTTGCAATTCTATCCTCATATATGACTATGTGTCACAAGTGTCACCTTTCCACAGAGTCGGTGGACAGGAGTTGTCTTTTCTCTTTATGTCTAAGCATTAATGTACATACACATTACACTCAGTCTTACATACATTTACCATCTGTTATCACTCAGGTGTCATGAAACAGAGAGGGGTTTCTGGGTTCTACATTGCTAACTTCCACTGACACTTGTGTCTTCAAGCGTGCAGTTTTCACTCTAAATATTAACATTGTTGCCTGTAGAAAGGTATTGTGAGCATTAATGGAGGAACAGTAAAAATGGTTGAGCATCACGCAGTGTAATGGAGAGTTCGGAGACCTGGGCTGGTTTTGACTTAAGATCTGGATATTGGTCCTGGTTCTGCCATTGGTTGGTTGTGTTGCAGCTGGACAACTGGGATGAGTCATTTAACCTAGTTAGTCCTCAGCTGCTTCACCTGCAAATGAAATGCTCTCCAAAATCCTCTAAGCTCTGATACTATGATTTCATTAAGGTTTATTCCAGAATGTGTTAAAAGCTTATCATACAAAATAGTGAAAGTATGCTGCTTTTTTAATCTCATAATGATATAGATATAGGTATATGGTATAGATAGCCTAAATAGTACAAGTTAAATATTATCTTTCTTTGAATTGTTTTTTTAGGGGGGGTGAGGGAGTGGTTGGGGCTGGAAAATGATTGTTCATTGGTCTTCTATAAGTAAAGAAAACAGAGCATTTAAATAATATTTAACAGTAAGCAATAGTAAAGTTGCTATCACAAGTAAGCTAATCAAGGTTATGACTCAGGGGATCAGAGACTATGAAACTACATGGAAACATTTCTATTAATCTTCATAAAAACTAAGATAAAAATGTCAAAGAAACATTAGTTAAAACTGCAACATAATAGATTAAAATTGAGAGAAATTTTGACAATAGCAACATAATATAATAACAACTGCAAATTTTTATTTCACTCTTACTATAATATGGTGAGCACTATTCTAAACAACTTGGCTGTATTTAACTTGTTTAATTTTCATAATAATCCTAGAGGTGGCTATTGTTTTCCTCATCTCTAAGATGAGGACCTTTGCCCAAGGTCACAGAGCCAGCTTAACACCAAGGTGTTTTGAAATAATTAGATGGTATCTGTGAAATAGTGTATGTGAAAATACTTTGTGTCAAACAGATCTTAATTACCACATTTACGATGGGGGGTGGGGTTTAAATCTCTAAAATATATTTAATAATATAAGATAAAAAAATAATAAAACATATCAAAATTCTGGAAGATCTTATTGTAAACAAACACAGGATGTGCATAATAAAATAATGGATCTAGGTAATGATCATCAGTGGCAGCCAAGACCAAAGGTGAAAGCTAAGGGAGAAATTTATAATGGATGGATGAGGGTGACAACTCTTAAACCCATTGACAAATGTTAATAGCAAAAAAGAGTGATAACAAGACATTATGTCTTTTCTGACAGATATACATAATCTCATGTATGATAAAAATCAAACCAGAATCTGATTAAGATTCTAGACCTAACTCCAGTTTACAGGAAATACTGGGGACAGAGGTACACTAAACTGTGAAAGGAACCATAAGGATGGATTCAGCCACATTCAGAATGTGAGAACCATTATAAGACAAATGAGTTGGTTTCTTCAATAAATAAATTCCAAGAAAAAAGTGAGGAAGAGAGAACTGTAATTAAAAAAAAAAATATTTTAAAGGTATGTCTAAAATGTAGGGTTTGGATCCTCAATCATCACTGAAGTCAGGTGGTGTGTACATAGGGTTTAGTTACAATATTCACTCTATTTTGTATATGTGTCAATTTTTCAATAACAGAACAGGTTTAGGGAAAGAAAGAGAAACACAATACACCAACTAAAAACAGTTTTTGAAGCTGGACAGAATCTTATTATTCTTAAAGTGAAGATAACAGAGCTAAGGTTTCCCTGGTGACTCAGACAGTAAAGAATCCACCTGCAATGCAGGAGACCCGGGTTCAATCCCTGACTCGGGAAGACCCTCTGGAGAAGGGAATGGCAACCCACTTGTTATTCTCTCCTGGAGAATTTCATGGACAGAGGAGCCTGGTGGGCTACAGTCCATGGTGTCGCAAAGAGTCCGACACGACTGAGCGACTGAGCGACTGAGCGATTAACACACACAACTCAGCTAAATTTCACTTTCTGCCTGTGAAGAATCCAATGCAAATGTGTTCTTTAAAAAAACAAAGACAGAACCTCTAGAGATTTGTTATTTTGTTTTTCTTTCTGGTTTAATTTAGGAATTAGAAACTCAAAGAAAAAGAAGACTGCATAAATTATTCTGTTATTTAACAATCATTCACTAAGCATACACTATGGGGAAAAAAAAAAAAGCATACACTATGTGCCAGACTCTCATTTTGTTATATACATTTGTGGAACTTTAGTTACAGTGTAAAATCCAGCTGGGAATACAAAGACACCAAGCAATTAAAATCAGTACAGGATAACACTGTAACAAAGCCAGATGGTTACTCCCCTCTCTGAGATCTGTGCTTCCCACCAAACAACAGAATGAGAGTACAGTAGTTCTTAGGATGCGGTTGCCCAGTCAGGGGGTACATTTCCCAGCAAAGGTGATTAGTTCTCATTACCAAAAGTGTTGACTTGTCCTTACTTGACTGAGGTGCCTAAGAAGCAGATGTACCTTCTCCACTCTTTCTCCAATGCCTGGGCAACTCTGGGAACTTTGCATTCAATATGACAGAGCCTGCATCACCCTGGACCCCTAAACGGCTACGAAAAGCACAGCACCCTACCACCACCATGAGCAACACACGAACACTTACACTATCTTCACCGAACGACAAATAAATCTATGATGTTAAGCCACTGAGATTTTGGGTTTTATCAGTTATAAAGCCAGTACAAGTGTCAGTTGCTAAGTGGGATGCTGTAGTGTATATTTAGGGGTTAGAAGTCACTGCAATTGAGGAAATTTAGAAAACTGGAGAAGGTGGAGCTTGAGCTAGATGTTGAACTATGAGCTATATGTAGGCAGCTAAATGGAGAGAAGAGTAGGCAGTTTACCAGTGTAAGGAGCCAACACAGGAACCACAAGGGGAGTCCACATGCACCCGGGGCGCAGTGAGACCATTCAGATGGGCAGGCGCAGGTTGGGGGGAGTGGGAACTAAGGATGCAGAGGCAGGATGGGATTAGAGTATGGAGATACTTGAGAATTTAGGACATGATTCAGTGGCAATTACTGAGGTTTCTGGAGTACAGGGATAACTGATGAAAGGTCTACATTAGGAAAAGCAGTGAGACAAAAGAGTGCAAGATGGACCTGAGGAAAAAAGATCAGTCTGAGTGACAATCCAGTTTAGATATAATTAGACACCATACTGGCAAACACAGTAGAAAGAAAAGGGTAAATATAAGTGTCACCTTAAAGCACAAATCCATAGGGTTTAACAACAGAGGAGAAAGATGAAATAAAAAAATTATTCAGATTATGAAAAGATTTGATTATGAAATCAAAAGAAGACTTATTTCTAGTCCCAACTTCCAAAATTGTAAGTTCTATTGTTTTGGACATTTTTTTTAAAGTGTCTGTTTTTTCTTCCTCTATCAAATGAGGGGATAGAGTCAGAAAACCCCAAAGTGCTTTCATCTGTAAAATTCTACAGTTATGAAATAATGAAGAAAAAATAAAACAACGTAAGTGATATATTCAGTAGGAGGAGACACAGAAGGGGAAGTATTCCACCATATGCATGAACAGTTTATCTGAATTGGTCTCCTATAGGGGGATGCTTGAAGTGTTTTTAATCTTTTGCATTACTATCAGTGTAGTAATGCATGGTGCAAAAGTACTTTAACATGCCAAGATTTT
Source organism: Cervus canadensis (assembly GCF_019320065.1). Taxonomy (NCBI): domain Eukaryota; kingdom Metazoa; phylum Chordata; class Mammalia; order Artiodactyla; family Cervidae; genus Cervus; species Cervus canadensis. The sequence goes on along the minus strand of NC_057388.1, from coordinate 41,098,236 downwards.
CACTTGCATCTTGGTTTTAAGAGCAAATACTGAACACAATAATTTGCCATAACAGTTACACTAGTTGCAGCATTAATTCCTCTCTTAGAGATTAATTCTAAAGTTTATTTCTTGATTTTACAGATTTGAAAAAAGGCGTGAAAGTACTTTGAGGGGGGAAAAGATGTCTTCACAAACTTGCAATATCATTATCAACTTTATTACCATGAAATCACATAGCACTAGCTACTTTTTCCCCTAGGTAACAATGAATAAATTAACATTAAAACATTAGTTTTGTCTTTTATTTTCTTATAATTATCCTTATATTTATTTTACTTTGTGTTACTTTATGAACATAAAAAAAAAAACTAGTGGGAAGGGAGCTCAAGAGGGAGGGGATATAGGTATGGGATATAGATACGGCTGATTCATGATGATGTATTTAGAAACCAAAACAATATTCTAGAGCAATTATCCTCCAATTAAAAATAAATAAATTAATAAAAAGATACATATAATAACCAAAAAAGAAAAAAAAACTAGATGAAATTATTTTTTGAAAGTAAACTAAAAATGCTAATTTCCATTCTGAAAATAACCATTGATACTATAGAATGATAAATAGAAAAAACAGCCCCTGACATTCAATAGTTTTCTGAAACCCCACTTTTGCCTTCCTATGGCATTAAAGAAGGATATTACCTAGCAGGTATTTATTTTACAGACTTATAAGGGTCTTTGGACAAGATACAGAGACAATACTTGATGCTGGTTCAATTATGCTACAGAAAGGAGACCAAGATGGATGAAGTCAGAGAGGAAATGGGTTCACAGACATATATCTGACAAAGGATTGGTATCCAGGACATATAGAGAACTACAACCCAATGACAAAAGCATAAGCCATCTAATAAAAAAGTAGCAAAGATTTAAAGAGAAATATCACAAATAAAGGCCTATGAATGACCAAGAAGCCTATGAAAAGTACTGAACATTATCAGTTACTAGGAAATGCCAATGAGTACCTATATGAGACATCATTATATACCCACCAAAATGGCTAATATTCAAAAGACTGACAACAATAAATGTTGACAAGAATGTGGAACAACAAAATTCGGGACTTCAAATTCTGAATTACATGCTTCAGTAAAATTTTACATACTGTTTGAATACTTACATTCAAAATGGTTGCAACAGAAAAACAGGCACACTGATCTTGGTTTTAGTATCTGTTAAAACAATAATTGAAGTAAATTTGACTGGGGCTCTGTTTTACAAAGGGAAGGGCAGAAAAATTCAGTTGATAGAATTGAGGGCCGTGGGGTAAAACTGTGTTATATCACAATAAAGAGATGATGTTTTGGAAACAAAAGCTAAAGATAAAATCTTTAATAGGACACAAAGCTGTCCACAACAGAGTTTTTGACTCAGGCCTTTCTCAAAATAGATTTTCTTTGAGCCTTAAACCCTGAGATGTGCTGTGTCCCGGAGGATCTCACAGAATGAGTTATTTCCACTTGTTAATCCCAGACCTTAATACTAATCTTTTACCTCACCTGTTAGAGGATAGTTTAAATTAGCTTGATTGATTGCAAAACTAGACATGCATTAAAATGTCTTTTATAGTCCCTGACCTAGCAAGGTATGAGAAATATCTGAAGTATGAAATAAGTGCAGAGTGATACTGGTAAGGGGTTGCATTTTAAACTGCAAATGCAGCACTGATTTAGTTTCTATTTTGCAGATTCTTTTAACTCTACAAAGAAAATTACTTGCAATATTGAATCACAATTGCCTGCAGTCTGTAAACAGACAAAATCTTAAATCAATGTACTTAATCAATCTGGCATACTTCCATTCCTTTTTTTGAGACAGAAATTCAATATTCTTCCACTACAACTTTGACTGCAGGCTTGACAAATAGGTTGCTATCCTTTTAAAGGTAACACTAGAATTTCACCTAGTTAACCTCATTTGAATTTAAGTTCTTTAAAAACTTGTTTGTTCATTAATTAAATAGTTTGTTTTTCTGTTATTAAAAATCATCAGGGTATATTTACAAAATGAGATTCTGCAAAAGAACTATAAATCAAAAAAAGTCTTAAATATGACATTCTGATAAATACTTTTACTTGCCATTTAAAGCATGAATATAACTTCCTTCTGTAATTTCCTGGGCTCTTTTGGTTGTGCATGATGGCGCTGCACCTGGGGAGCTGTAAGGTAAGTAGATCAGCCAGTGAATAGCTCAGAGGCCCTGTGTGCATGCTCAGTGAGGTGAAAGTGAAGTCGCTCAGTCGTGTCCGACTCTTCGCGACCCCGTGGACTGGGGCCTACCAGGCTCCTCCGTCCATGGGATTCTCCAGGCAAGAATACTGGAGTGGGTTGCCATTTCCTTCTCCAGGGGATCTTCCCGACCCAGGGATCGAACCCAGGTCTCCTGCATTGCAGGCAGACGCTTTAACCCCTGAGCCACCAGGGAAGCAGCTCTGGGTTAACTGCAAGAGCACTTCAACTGGGTGGGCAGCAAGGATAGCTGGGAACCAGAGACTTCAAATACCCAGGAGCAAAGCAAATGACGTCCTCCCTACTCCTGTCTCCTTAGGGTCAGTCTTATTAACAAGAGGAGAAGGTGGAGGCAGAGGATAAGATGGCTAGATAGTGATATCTGAGCAAACCCTGGGAGACAGTGAAGGACAAGGAAGCCTGGTGTGCTGCAGTCCATGGAGTCACAAAGAGGCAGACAGGACTCAGCAACTGAACAAGAGCAGAGAACATACAGAACAAGGAAGTGAAACCACTGGGAAGGGCTCCCAGATACATATACATATAATCTCACGCAATCCTCACCAGTACTTTAATGAAGCAATTACTGTCATTACCTCTTTTGTACAGATATGAAAATCAGAGAAGTTAAGTAAGTTGCCTAAGGCCACCAAGCAGTCAGTAATCAAGCCCAGACTCAAAGCCCCAGGACTACAAAACCCTGCATTTAACCATAATATCATAAAACAGATCTGAGGCTGAGCCCAGGGAAACTTCCCAGAGGAAACAGAACTGGAGATGGACTGTAAAGATGGTAAGAACTGGATATACAGAAAAGGAGAGACCTTCCTAGAAAGAGAAGAATAGAAGGAAAAGGACAGAAGTGGGAATGACTGTTGGTGGAACAGTGAAGGAACAGTCCTGACTGGGTTAACAGATTACTTTATTATGAATGATTACATATGGACAATAAGGGAAGAGGTTATTTTATAGACAGAACTTAAATCAAGAGGATAAGTGATGCCTCCATCACATGGCCTACCCCACACAGGGCCTTTGTACATATTGTTTCTTCTGTCAGAAAAGCACTCTCCTCTTCACCTTGTTAACGACTATCCATCCATCAGTCATGACTTCCTAAAACAGCCTTAGCTGAACTCCCCTGCTGTGGTCAGATTCCTCCCTAGTGTACGTTTTCTTTACTGGATTTATTATGCTTATTCTACTTATTAGTGGGATTAAGTGCAAAGAGAATAAATAATTGAGTAAACAAATTGACAGAACTCAAGTCTGCCTAGGGCAACTGCTCAAATATTTTCCACATTAATACACTGTTTATGAAAGGTATACTTGAACGATCTGAAAGCTCTTTTACCTGGTAAAAAGAGAATTTAGGGAAGAGGATCTGACAGCTGTCTTCAAACGTCTAAAGAACGATCATGCTGAAGACAGATTAGACATATTCTGCATAGTTCCCAAGGGCAGAACAAAGACAAATGAGGTGAAAGTGCAGGGAGGCAGATTTCATTACAATATAAGGAAGTGAAAGATGTAACAATGAGACCTGTCCAAATATGAAGTGGACTGACTGTAAAGGAGATGAGTATTCAAACAAATAGATTCAAGGGACTAGATCTGATAGACAGAGAGCCTGAAAAACTATGAACTGAGGTGTGTGACACTGTACAGGAGGCAGGGATCAAGACCATCCCCAAGAAAAGAAATGCAAAAAGGCAAAATGGTTGTCTGACGAGGACTTACAAATAGCTGAGAAAAGAAAAGATGCAAAAGGCAAAGGAGAAAACAAAAGATATACCCGTTTAAATGCAGAGTTCCAAAGAAGAGAAAGGACAGATAAAGCCTTCCTCAGTGATTAATGCAAAGATGGAGGAAAACAATAAAATGGGAAAGACTAGAGATCTCTTCAAGAAAATTAGAGATACCAAGGGAACATTTTGTGCAAAGATGGGCACAATAAAGGACAGAAATGGTATGGAACTAACAGAAGCAAAAGATATTAAGAAGAGGTGGCAAGAAGACACAGAACACAAAAAAGATCTTTAGGATCCAGATAACCAAGATGGTGTGATCACTCACCTAGAGCCAGACATCCTGGAATGTGAAGTCAAGTGGGCCTTAGAAAGCATCACTATGAACAAAGCTAGTGGAGGTAATAGAATTCCAGTTGAGCTATTTCAAATCCTAAAAGATGATGCTGTGAAAGTGCTGCACTCAATATGCCAGCAAATTTGGAAAACTCAGCAGTGGCCACTGGACTGGAAAAGGTCAGTTTTCATTCAAATCCCAAAGAAAGGCAAGGCCAAAGAATACTCAAACTACCACACAATTGCACTCATCTCACACGCTAGCAAACTAATCCTCAAAATTCCCCAAGCCAGGCTTCAACAGTATGTGAACAGTGAACTTCCAGATGTTCAAGATGGATTTAGAAAAGGCAGAGGAATCAGAGATCAAATTGCCAAAATCCACTGGATCATCAAAAGAGCAAAAGAGTGCCAGAAAAACATCCACTTCTGCTTTATTGACTATGCCAAAGCCTTTGACTGTGTGGATCACAACCAACTGTGGAAAATTCTTCAAGAGATGGGGATACCAGACCACCTGACCTGCCTCCTGAGAAATCTGTATGCAGGTCAAGAAGCGACAGTTAGAACTGGACGTGTAACAACAGACTGGTTCCAAATCTGGAAAGGAGTATGTCAAGGCTGCATATTGTCACCCTGCTCATTTAACTTATATGCAGAGTACATTATGAGAAATGCTGGGCTGGATGAAGCATAAACTGGAATCAAGACTGCCAGGAGAATTATCAATAACCTCAGATATGCAGATGACACCACCCTTATGGCAGAAAATGAAGAACTAAAGAGCCTCTTGATGAAAGTGAAAGAGGAGAGTGAAAAAGTTGGCTTAAAACTCAACATTTAAAAAACTAAATCATGGTATCCGGTCTCATCATTTCATGGGAAATAGATGGGGAAACAATGGAAACAGTGGCAGACTTGATTTTCTTGGGCTCCAAAATCACTGCAGATGGTGACCTCATGAAATTAAAAGATGCTTACTCCTTGGAAGGAAAGTTATGACCAACCTAGACAGCATATTAAAAAGCAGAGACATTACTTTGCCAACAAAGGTCCCTCTAGTCAAAGCTATCGTTTTTCCAGTGGTCATATATGGATGTAAGAGTTGGATTATAAAGGAAACTGAGTGCCAAAGAATTGATGCTTTTGAACTGTGGTGTTGGAGAAGACTCTTGAGAGTCTCTTGGACTGCAAGGAGATCCAACCAGTCCATCCTAAAGGAAATCAATCCTGAATATTCATGGGATGGCCTGATGTTGAAGCTGAAACTCCAATATTTTGGCCACCTGATGCGAAGAACTGACTCATTGGAAAAGGCCCTGATGCTGGGAAAGATTGAAGGTGGTAGAAGGGGACGACAGAGGATGATGTGGTTGTATGGCATCACCGACTTAATGGACATGATTTTGAGTATGCTCCAGGAGTTGGTGATGGACAGGGAAGCCTGGTGTGCTGCAGTCAATGGGGTCGCAGAGTTGGACACGACTGAGTGGCTGAACTGACTCACTGATTCAAACAAGGCCGGAGGAACACCCGTCAGGCGTATTTTTAGTGGAAATTCCTGTTCTGGTCAGGAAATTTTAGCCACTTAGGCCTTTGCGAGCTTGTTATGCATCTATAGGTGTGGGACAGACTGAAAAACAAAACTGAGTTTGATGTGAACGGACCTCAAGGGAAGAGCGCTGCAATATTAGACCCTTTTAGTAATACAACTGCACTTGTGGGCGGCCGTTTGGTGCCACTGGCGAGGTCTTTGATGGCCAGCATTCCAGCGGGGGTTAGGGCTCTGCAGCTGCCACTGTGACTAAACCGTGTGATACCCCAGCCATCGGCACAAGGGGCCGATCCCAGGGTCACCCTGCTCCTTGCAGCAGCCGTCCTCTTCCTCCCCCTCTCCCCACCCCTAGTTCACTTACACACAAACATATTTCTACTCCCGGAGCTACAGTGGTGTGCTGACAGATCTCCTTCCAAACTACTTCTGGAAGTGATCCTTTTGCCTAGCTTCTTAAGGCTATCCCTTATCCTGAGCACAGCTTGACAGCAATATTTCTCCTTGTGCCAACAATCGGATCATGAAAGAGACACTGAGAGAGAAGAAAACTAAAAATCACCTTTTGAATCTGTCATTCCTATCTTAATTTCACAAAAACAAAGGCCTTAAAAATTATGTATGGGCTGAAAACCAGGAATCCTGATTGGAAACCAAAGTCCTGATCTTGCAGAAGATCTGTAACTGTTGTTTTCAGTGGAAGCAGACCTGAACTGACAATGACGGCTTTTCTGTTAGAGAAATGTAATCTGAGTGTCAAATAACCAGTCTGCAAGCTTTGAAATTCAATCCATTTGTGAACAATCAAATTAAACTCATTTTAATGTTAAAATTTATGGATAATTTATTATCATTTCAAACTACAGTGCCAATTTTGCTGTATCATACTTGGTAATCTAATCATCAAATATTTATTGAACACCTCCTAGGGACTTTGCTGGTAGTCCAGCGGTTAAGACGTCACCTTCCAATGCAGGGGCACAGGTTGGATCCATGGTCAGGAAACTAATCTCACATGCCTTGAGGTACAGCCAAAAGTAAATAAATAAAAGTGAAAGATTTGGAAAAAAAAAATTATTGAACACCTCCTGTGTGCAAGGCACTATGCTGGAAGCAAAGTGGAAAAGATCTCTGATGGTACAGGATTTATAATCTAATTTAGACAGTAAGAAGCACCAAATTACCACGTAACTACAAATTGTGACAATCAATATGAAGGCAAAGGGTTAGTAAGAGAGACTCCTAAATTTACATAGGAAGAGACATTTCTGAGTAAGAGACAATTCTCTGAGAAATTAAGAGTAAGTAAGAGTTAACCTTGTAAAGGGTTAGAGAACGGACATTCCTGGCAAAGGGCATATCCCGAAGCTCTCCTATGGGAAAGAGTGTGGTTCCTTCAAGAAACGGCAAGAAAGCCCAAATGAGCAAAGGGCAGGAGTGGGGGTGGGGGGCTGAGGAGAGAATCCCTGATGTGACACTGGGGGGGAACACAAAAGAACACACGGGCAGAGCCCTGAAAGCTGAAGGGGACTCCAAACGCAATGGGAAGCCCCAAGATAGGGGAGTGTGCAGGTTACATTTTTAAAACAACTATTCAAAAGGTTAGATATGGAGAAGAGCTTAGGTGGAGACAAGAATCTTCTCTCTCTAAATCCCCTATTCACAAAAATGACAACTTTCCAATTTACAACCATATTAATGTATCATAGAGTTACTGTTTTTAAATAATTATAAAAGTTTAATATTCCACTTTTTTTGGTTTGCTAGGCATTATTAGAATTCTTTCTGAAGGAAACATACCACTGTTAAATGAATGAAAACTGAACTGTTTTCTATTCAGGCAGTATAAACTCTAACTCACACTAAGAAGGAAGACAAATGATTATTCCTATGCACAGAATGAATCAAAACAAATGCCTTTTTATCTAATGTTGCATTCAGAACATTATCTCTATTTTATAATCTGGGGAAACTCTGCACTTCACTGAGAATGCTGGGACAGAAACAGAGCCAGAATTAGACATTCTCTATTTTGGCTATTTCTCTGTTTTTGTTGCCTTGTACTATTTCTTCCTGTGGAGTATGTAGGAGCAGGCAGCCAGTCCTCTTCATCATTCTCATCAAATTTAGGTGTAGACTCCTGGCAAAAGTGAGTATGTGCAACCGGTTAATGCAATACTTGGAAAAATAATATGCTTTCTCTTACCGCCCTGAGAACAAGATGACTTGGCAAGGTCAGTTCATGGTATCCAGCAGGGGAGGGAGCTGGAAATTAGTGTATCTTAAAGAAGGAATGCAAAGGCAAATGTAATAGCTTCTGGTACTCAAAATAGAATCATGCAGCAATCCAGGTTATTTTCCAAGTAACTTATTCCAACCAAACTCAAAGAGCCCATTCCCACAAGTTTTGTTTGTTGGTTTGTTTTGTTGTGGGATGTTGCTCTGAAAGTTTGTGCTTTACAGTAGTAGTCTATTACATTAGGGGAAGTAAACAAAAAGCTTACTTCATTTAGATCCAGGGAATTGTAAAAACAAGAGAGAGACCAAGACAATAACAGAGTCAGTCAGTTAACCATGTATTCTGATTTGTCCTTTCAGTGAATTGCAATAAATCATGGCTCTCAAACTTTAATAAGCCTCAAATCGCGTAGAGTATTTGTTAAAACACAGTTGCTGGGCTCCACCCCTAGAGTTTCTGATTCAGTAGGTCTAGATTAGGACTCAATAATTTGCATTTCTCACAAGTTCCCAAGTGGTACTGAGGCTGCTGGTCCAGGAATCACTGTATTGAACAAGTGAAAGTAAAATCAAGGGCAGAGGAGTTTGTCCTTGATTCTTACACAGTGACCTGGAAAGAGATCATCTCAATGACTGTACCCTGCTGACACTGGTGAGCAGCCGAATCTCTCCAATTCATCCCACATCAGTGGGGACACATAAACCACATCCCTCTTCCATTTACACCAGGAACCTTCAGGAGAGGAACAGGATGGATGGGGGTACCTCAGAAATTGATAATTTTTTCCCAGAAAGATACAATATTGCCTACCGGGACTGTTTAAATTTCCAAATCGAAGTAGTCTTAAATTGCATTGGACACACCGTCAGGCGTCTTTCTCATTCATCTCCCTTTCTGATAACCATGCCAGGTTTCATAAGGCCTTCTGTGCCCTCTTTTCCTTTTCCTGCTGGCTGGAATGTGGACTTGGTTGGTATGGTAATGAGCCATTTTCAGTGGTGTGAATGAGAAAGGCAACATCTTTAAGAATCGAAAAGACACAAAATAGAGGGAGCCTCCATCCCAGACACTCAGGCCTAAGTCAAGCCACCTTACAGACCCTGGATTTTACCTGCTGTCATTAGATGTCGGGCCCTTTGGATACAGCAGTCTGTCTAATCTGTATCCCAATCAGCACAAATGGAATGAGAGGTATGAGCTGTGTAAGGACGGTACATAAAGTCCTTGCAATCAGCGGTTAACTTGTATAAGCACATTCTTCCTGTGTTATACTCTTCCATGCTGATTGCCAGTGATCCTTCCAGGGCTTTGGTTAGCTCAGTCCTTCTTTTTGCTCTTCCCATTTTCAATTTTCCTTTTCTTGCTTGGCTGTCCTTTGTCTACCATTATAACAGTTTTTTAGGTCTAGTGACCTACTTAATTTCACATGTTTTATTAGTATTACTTCTAACTGCTTTAGTGTTGTTAGAAATGACTTGGGCATTTTTTTATACCTCCTTAATACTTTTGGATATCTGAATAAGTAATAAATACTCAAAAGAGTACACCTGATTTACACTGTCATTATCAAACTTTCATTTTCTGTGTGAATTAACAGGTATAACTTATGAAATTAACAGGTATGATTTTGATTAAGTGATAATGTGAAAATTATGTCCAATTGAATCTTAGGCAATATACCTAAGAATATATACATGCATTTATTATTTATCTATATATGCATTTTTTAATATCTTTACATATATATCTGTGAATTTTAAATTTACATATATGTACATAATAGACACATAGATAGCTTCTATTGAATAAAAGATCTTATAAAATACATTCTCCAAAAAAAATACATTCTCAAAACTTCCCTGGTGTTTCACTGGCTAAGACTTCATGATCCCAATGCAGGGGGCCTGGGTTTGATCCCTGGTCAGGGAACTAGATCCCACATGCCGCAACTAAAGATCCAGCATGCTTCAAAGAAGATCTAAGATCCCATGTGTCACGGCACAGCAAAATAAATAAGTAACTACTAAAAAAAAATACATTCTCAAATCCCTATTCATTTAGTAATCAAATATTTTAATCAAGTTTGTCTTTTTGTAAACTCAATATGCAGGACTTCCCTAGTGGTCCAGTGGTTAAGTGGTTAAGTGAAAGCTGTGCTTTCACTGCAGGGGGTGCAGGTTCAATCCCTGGTTGGGAAATTAAAATCCTGCATGCCGCAGGGCACAGCCAAAAAAAATTGCATTTATATGTTATATATTTTTAAATGGGGGGCCATACACCATGTGGCATGTGGAATCTTAAGTTCTCTGACCAGAGATCAGCCCATGCCCTCTACAGAGGAAGCATGGAGTCTTAACCACTGAACTTCCAGGGAAGTCTCTTAAATATTTTTAAATTTGAATTTTCCTTCCAAAACAATATATTATTTGGTAAGAAACAAAAAAAGACTATCCTCACATGGGCTCTCAGACTGTAGGACACTATTCAGTCCTGAATAAATATCAATTTTGAAATATTTTTGGTTGTTTATCAGTTCAGTTCAGTCCCTCAATCGATTCAACTCTTTGTGACCCCATGGACTGCAGCACGCCAGGCTTCCCTGTCCATCACTAATTCCTGGGGCTTTCTCAAACTCATGTCTGTTGAGTCACTGATACCACCCAACCATCTCATCCTCTGTTGTCCCCTTCTCCTCCTGCCTTCAATCTTTCCCAGCATCAGGGTCTTTTCTAAGGAGTCATTTCTTCCCATCAGGTGGCCAAAGTATTGGAGTTTCAACATCAGTCCTTCCAATGAATATTCAGGACTGATTTCCGTTAGGATGGACTAGTTGGATCTCCTTGATGTCCAGGGGACTCTCAAGATTCTCCACCACCACAGTTCAAAAGCATCAAGTCTTCAGCACTCAGCTTTCTTTCTGGTCTAACTCTCCATACATGACTACTGGAAAAACCATAGCTTTGACTAGATGGCTCTTTGTTGGCAAAGTAATGTCTCTGTTTTTTAATATGCAGTCTAGGTTGGTCATAGCTTTTCTTCCAAGGAGCAAACATCTTTTAATTTCATGGCTGCCATCACCATCTGTAGTGATTTTGGAGCCCAAGAAAATAAAGTCACTGTTTCCATTGTTTCCCCATCTATTTGCCATAAAGTGATGGGACCAGATACCATGATTTTAGTTTTTTGAATGTTGAGTTTTAAGCCAACTTTTTCACCCTTTTCATTCACTTTCATCAAGAACCTCTGAATTTCCTTTTGCTTTTGGTTGTTTATGTAACATATAATTTTCAGAAAAAAATTTCTCAAAATAGCCAGTAAATAGCTAACCCTTGAACAATATAGGTTTGAACTGCTTGAGTCCACTTACACACATATTTTTCTTAACTAATGTATTACTTCAAACTGCTTTCCAAACTATCACATCACTGAATTGGGTTGGTCAAGCTAAAACCATTTTTAAAGTACATATAACCTAGAGGGGTGGCATGGGTAGTGCTGGGAGGAAGATTCAAGAGAGAGGGGATATATGTATACTTATGGCTGATTCACATCATTCTACGGAAGAAAGCAACACAACATTGTAAAGCAATTAACATCCAATGAAAAATAAATTTAAAAATAATAATACTGCAAGGACAACGACAACAAAAAGCCACATGTAGATCATAGGCTATCTCCCTCCAGACCAACAAATATGGTACTATTCTACACTTCCCTCCATTCAAATTGCAACAGCCCTCTTGCCAAAAAAAAATATGGATATAGATGTAGATAAAGAGAGAAAGATTACCAAAAAAAAAAAAAAGTACTCATAGCATCATTAATACAAAATTACAAAAACATGGCAAATTTTGTTTAAAACACTTTAGAGTGCTTTTAAATACAGTTTCAAAAGAAGGGAATATGTGCATGTATTCTATTCTATTGGGGCTTCCCAGGAGGTACTAATGGTAAAGAACCTGCCTGTCAATGCAAAAGACATAAGAGACATGGGTTCGATCCCTAGGTAGGGAAGATCCCCTGGAGGAGGGCATGGCAACGCACTCCAATATTCTTGCCTGGAGAATCCCATGGACAGAGGAGCCTGGCGGGCTACACATCCATGGGGTCACAGAGTCAGACACAACTGAAGTGACTTAGCACGCACTCACACATTCTATTCTATTAAGCTCTAATGCTTTGGAAAACCACAAAATGCTCATTTCATCACCTGAGCTCCTACTGATCATAGAGGTGGCATAAGAAGCCACGACTAGGAGAATGAAACAATGAATCTCTGTGACCAGCTACAGCAAACCCAGGTCACAGGCACTGACTGGGAGCCCGTGCTCAAAACAGAGCCAGTAATCAGAAGAGCCATCATGAGTTACGGAGCACACGCAGCCAGAGTTCAAAGCAAGTCCTGAATCACATAAAAAACAGAGGCCAAAGTAAGGCACGGGATCAAGAATCAAGACAAGAATTCAGAATCATACATATGGAGCACCACACTGTCCACTGGTCATTTGAGTGGATCTAGTTGCAGCAAGAATAGTGTGTGTGAGCAGCAGGTAGATGCGTTCCAGCCTTCCCTTCCATACCAGCAGCCTCCCAGAGACTGGTAACAAAACATGCCATTCATTTTTCCCACTATCCATTAGTTTGGCTTCAGGAGGAAAGCCAGACTAATTATAGACTAAATAAAGAACTTCCATTTTCTCTTTGCATCTGAGCTGTAGTGTGAGTTAAACTTCTACCCTGTTACATTAGCTATTGGCTGGACTTCAAGCGGAATTAAAGGGCAAAGCAAATGTGAAATTACGCTGGGAATGTCCAACTAGTCAGAGAAGTAATAGGAGACAAAATTAAAAGAAAAGAAGACACATTCTTTCCTTTTTACAACTTTATTAACATATAATTCACATACTGTACAATTCACCTATTTAAAGTATATAATTTAGTGGCTTTTAGTATATTAACAAACTTGTATATATATCACCACAATCAATTTTAGAATTTTGCATTATACCAAAAAGAAACCTCACCCCTCTTAGCCAGCACTCTGGGCAACCACTAATCTACCTCCTATCTGTAGAGAATTGCCTATGTGGAAATTTCACATAAAATCACACAATGTGTGGTCCTTTATGACTGGCTTCTTTCACTCAGCCTCTTTTCAAGGTTTATCCATGCTGTAGCATGTATCAGTACTTCATTCCTATTAATTGCTGAATAACACTCCACATTTTATTTATCTATTCATTAGCTAATGATTATTTAGGTTTTTTTCTACTTTGTGGCTATTCTGAATAATACTGCAAAGAACATTCATGTACAAGCATAAGCTCTAGTGTGGACATATATTTTCATTTCTCTTCTGTATACCTAGAAGTGGAATTGTTTAATCATATGGTAACTCTATGTTTAACTATTTGACAAACTGCCAGACTGCTTTCCAAAGCAGCTGTACCATTTTTCATTCCCACAGGCAGTACAGAAGGGTTCCAGTTTCTCTATACTCTTGTCAGTAGCTGATTTATTAATACCCGTCTTCTTCATTGTAACATCCTATCCCCTATATCAAATCTTAAACAGACCTTTTGGATCTTTGGGTCTGGTAACTGAACCAGCTCCCTGGCTAGAGGAGCCCACTTACAAAAGGCAAAAGGCTGAACACACACACACCAATGACCAAGCAGGAAAGAAAAGGCCAATGTCAGGGCATCCAGTCCCTTCTGAGTAAAAACACAAAGGAGGACTTCCCTGATGGTCTAATGGTTAAAAGTATGCCTGCCAATGCAGGGGTCATAGGTTTGATCCCTGGTCCAGGAAGATTCCACATGCCTTGGAGCAACTGGGCCTATGTGCCACAACTACTAAGCCCACACTCCAGAGCTTGCAAGAGCTGGCGACAAGAGAAGCCACCGCAGTGAGAAACCTGGGCACCACAACTAGAGAGTAGCCCCTGCTCGCCCCAACTAGAGAAAGCCCATGCGCAGCAATGAGGACCCATCACAGCAATGAGGACTGAGCACAGCCAAAAATGAAAAAACAAAAAACAAAAAAAACACACAAGGCCTGGCATTGACACTGCTTCTACTTGAACTTCTTCAAGGCATGGCAAAGGCAGGATATGTAGGTAAGAGATGAACAAAGGTTGAAATATCATTTGAAAATTAACTGGGTGGGGGAATATGGAGCCAAAGTTATCTTCTCTCCTCCACTCTTACATGGATTTTTCCACCAGACAGTACATATTGAGTACATACTTGGGAGTTCTTCTCTACCTTTAAAGTTATATGATTCCATGATTTTCTTCCTGAAGTACAATTTAAGCTGAATGCACTATGTATCTCTTTTATAAACAGAAACCTTTATCTTAAGGCTCAGTTGAAATGCTTTTAATATTTAAAAACATTTTTACTTTTGATGATCCTGAATCTTGTTATAGTAACTTTAGCATTAGCATTAGTATTTCCTGGAAGTCACTAAAAGTTCCTGAAAGTTCACCCAAGAAAAAAAGGTGAATATGGTTAAAAGGGAAAAATAAGAAGTACATAGATTACTTATTTAGCTAGCAAGAGAACTGTGTTCTTTCATCCTTGAGAATCTTGCTTCCAATATAATGTTCAATGATTTCCAATATAATGATCACATCCAAAAATACAGGAAAAAAGTTATAAGGATGGAGGATTCAAAATAAGGACTGATTCCAAACACAATACTAACCGGTCAAATTAGAAGATACAAGAGAGTGTTACACCTGTTCTTCCTTACTTAATGTGGAAGGAAATCACAATGAATATGTGGCTAATAAGGCACTTTCTGGGCCCTAGCATTACTGGTTCTTCAAGTCAACAGATATTTGTTGTGTATCTGCTATGAGCCTGAAACTCTGCTAGCTTTGTGGCTGCCAAAATAAACAAGACAGAGTCTCTGCTGGCAAAAAGCAGCAGAGGGCTTGGCCTCTGCCACACAGATGCAAACACATTATTCAGCCGCAGTACCCTAGGACCATCCTATAGCTCTGACAGGAAAGACACAGAGTGGAAATAATGAAGAAGGGTGATTTGCAGCAACCTCAGCTACAGTGAGAGGCGAACAGGATATGGATGCAAAGGAGCAGGGAACATGCCAGTGAACTCAGCCCCATCAAGAACACGAAAGACTTCACCAAGCAAAGACAGGCAGAGGACATTCATGAAAATACTAGTGGGAGAGCAAACGTTTGGAGATTTATAAGGTTTAACCACATAAAACTGCCAATAGTCAATCACTTTCTGGTCTACAAACATAGTATCCTCATGTGGTTTCAACTAACACAAAATAATCCCCACTGGTGTGTTGGGTGAATGTTTAGAACAGATTAAGAAAGTAGTTGGGGTCAGAGTAGAAAGGCCTTGAATTGCCTTCTAAGTTTCAACTTTATCCCACAGGTGATGGAGGCAGTCAATTCACAAAAAGAACTCTGAACAAATGGTCAATAAAAGTATTTTTAAATATTTAAAGAATTTTGGATTTAAAAGAAAACTATGTATCAGTTTCAGTACCACAAATTTAAAAATGTTAATAATATTCAGTGCTAATAAGGTCTCAAGGAAAACAGGATGCTCCCACACACTGCTGTATGTGTAAACTGGAATAATATTTCTGGAAGGCAATCAGAATACCCTTTGACCAAGCATTTCACTCGTAGAACTTTATCTTAGAGAAACAGTCATAGGTATTAACTGAAACAAGAAAAAAAAGTTTTGCCACCAGGATATACTTAATGTCCAACAACAGCAAGTTGGTTAAATGAATCATGAATCAGCCTTATAATTGAACAGTATACAACTACTTTAAATATTCAGAGGAACATGGAAATGCTCACAAAATTCCTATTATATGAGAAAATCAGGATATGAAATGTTGTATGTATCAGACCTCTTAAGAGCTAGGTTAAGACAGACTAAATTAGAGTTTCAGAGCTGCTATTTAGCCATATGACCTTGAACATGGAACTTGTCCTCTCTGCTGCTGTTTCATCATCTGTAAACTGGAAATAATACCAGTGTATATGTCATAGGGTTGTTGTAAAAATTAAATGAATTAATATACATAAAGCACTTTGAAATCTGCCTGGCATACAGTAAGCACCATCCAAAGCTAGTTATTGTTAATATCCAAGAGTCAGTTACTGTTAGCATCTGAGAGTTAGTTATTATTAACATCATTAGTGCTTGTTGCCAGTAAATTAATTCAACTTTTAAACTAATTTAAGAAGTAAAGGTGGGAGGACAAACCACGGGGCAAGAACCACACCCAACACGCCCTGCAGAGCTGTTCCTGTGAAGTCATCAGGGCAGCTGCCAAGCACCGAGCCCACGCGTGCTCTGCCGAGCCTTCGGATGCCGGACCCCGCACGCTGCCCCAGGACAGCTGGCCCTGCTGCCACGGGAACGGGATGCAGCTGCCATCGCCGCCGCGCCCTGGCCAGGGCGGACTCTGCGTCATCCCTGCTGCTGTGAGTCACCAGCTCCTGAATCAAAGCCTAGAGGATGCATCTGCTTGGCCGTACCAAGTCCTCAGTTCCCAGCTGTAAGGGAGATTGAGCAAAGGAGCATTAAGCATTTTATCACATAGAAAAGGCAGATTCTACTTTGTAAGTCAGGGGATTCAATACACTTAACAAATTTTCACTGGGAAACAAAAGATAAACAATCCTTTTAGGGTCTGAAAAACACAGATATAACCTGAACGTATATTTACAATATAGAAACAACTAAAAGGAAATACATATCTCAAAGTATTAATGACCAATGTGGTTGATTTGAATTTTTTATCTTCTGACTCTGTAACTTTCCAAATCTTCTATGACACAGAAAAGACCTTTTTACTTTTTTTTTTTTTTTTGAATATGAACATAAAGTTTATAGAAGAGAAAATATGAATATTCAACAAACACAAGAAAGAGGTCACCCCCTCTGAAGTCAAGGAGATGCAGTGAAATGCAGCAAGAGGATCTTTTCTTTTTAATAACATGTATCAAGAATTAAACTCACTTTTAATATCAAGTGTTGATGAAGGAAATTGGTACCTTCACTGAAAGAAGACCTGAAACAGCACAGCATTATTTATAACTGTAAAAAAGTAGATATAAACTTATCAACAAGAGGCAGGTGGAATATGGATACTGCCTAGTAATTGAAGGAAATCTGGAGGAACTCACCTTGGAGAACATCCTGTTTCTTAAACACAAAAGACTAAGTTGCAGAACACTACATACAGTAAGATAAATCTATGAAAAAAATAAACTACAAGCAGGACTCTATAAAGGTGTAGAGAGAGGCCTGGAAGAGCACATAGCAAGTAACCTAGGAATGGGAAGGGAATAATAGTTTACTGAGTGCTTGCTTCGTGTTATGAGATGTTATAGATTCTTTACATGTACTAGCTCTAATATTCCCAGCAATTCTGAGAAGATACAACTCTGAAGACTCTCAAATTTAAAGTTTTATATCTTTGTTCAGTTCAAGGACATTTTCTGAAATTATGTATTTGATTGTGTACTCCCCAGAAATCTGTTTTCTTTTTCGATGACTCTTCCTCCATTCGTTCTCTAGATCTTTTAATTTTTCTGTCATGTTTCTCACCTCTCTGGTTTTTTTTTTTTTTTTAATTTTTTTATTAGTTGGAGGCTAATTAACTTCACAACATTTCAGTGGGTTTTGTCATACATTGATATGAATCAGCCATAGATTTACACTTATTCCCCATCCCGATCCCCCCTCCCACCTCCCTCTCCACCCGATTCCTCTGGGTCTTCCCAGTGCACCAGGCCGGAGCACTTGTCTCATGCATCCCACCTGGGCTGGTGATCTGTTTCACCATAGATAGTATACATGCTGTTCTTTTGAAACATCCCACCCTCACCTTCTTCCACAGAGTTCAAAAGTCTGTTCTGTATTTCTGTGTCTCTTTTTCTGTTTTGCATATAGGGTTATCGTTACCATCTTTCTAAATTCCATATATATGTGTTAGTATGCTGTAATGTTCTTTATCTTTCTGGCTTACTTCACTCTGTATAAGGGGCTCCAGTTTCATCCATCTCATTAGGACTGGAAATAGAACTGCCATATGACCCAGCAATACCACTTCTGGGCATACACACTGAGGAAACCAGATCTGAAAGAGACACATGCACCCCAATGTTCATCGCAGCACTGTTTATAATAGCCAGGACATGGAAGCAACCTAGATGCCCATCAGCAGATGAATGGATAAGGAAGCTGTGGTACATATACACCATGGAATTTTACTCAGCCGTCAAAAAGAATTCATTTGAACCAGTCCTAATGACCTTTTTACTTTTTAAGCAAGACTAGGCAATATTTGATCTCTATTTTTGAAAGAGAGTTGAGTCTCAGATTTGGCCATGGGCTGGGAAGTGGGCAACTAAGTCAGATGGCCACTGTCAGCCTAGAGCAGCGCCTTGTTTATCAAAGTGCAGTCAATACAGCAGCACCATCAGCTTGATTCAGAAGCATATTAGAAATGCAGAATCTCAGGTCCCATCCCTGATCTACCGAAAGCTAAGAAGAGGATGGTTAAAACGATATTCTAAAAGTATAAGCAGCAAGGCTTGACACCTGACAATGTGAAAAAAAAAATAGTCACAAATGATTACAATACTTGGAAACAGTTCCAAGTTTGGAAGAAGGCAGAGTCATGAACAGAAATAGGTTACTGGAATCGAAAAGAATTTCAAAGGAAAAAGGTAAATGTGATTTTAGATATGAGAGGTTTGAGAACTTGAAAGACGGCCAGGTGGATGTAACCACCCTGGACAATGTAGAACTGGGAGCCAATAAGAAATGTCAAGGTTGGGGATTTCCCTATGTTCCAGTGGCTAGGACTCTGAAATTCCAATGCAGGGGGCCCAGGTTCTATCCCTGGTTGGGGAACTAGATCCCACATGCCACGACTAAAGATCCCATGTGCCGCAACTGGGACCCAGCACAGCCAAATAAATACACAAACAAATTGAAAAAGAAAAGAAAAGAAATGTCAAGATTGGACTTCTACATTTGAGAGCAATCTAAAAAAGGAGGTAACAGAAGCCATAAAAATGGATAAGAGCATGCCAAGTGAGAGAAGAAATACAAGCAAGACTCTTTGTTAATATCTGTATTTTGGAAATCGGAGAGAAACAGAAGTCAGAAAATGGATGGCCAAAATTAAGATCATCAGGAAATTATGGCGCCAAAGAAAACAGAGGACATCAGGATGGAGCAGACACATGTACACCTATGGCTGATTCATACTGATGTCTGGCAAAAACCATCACAATACTATAAATTAATTATCCTTCAATTAAAATAAATAAATACTTTTTTAAAAAAGAAAAAAATGAAAAGGTAAAAAAAAGAAAACAAAGGGCAGATTTTTCATTATAATTCAATTCTTCCTCATTTCATGACAAATCAGGAGTGGTTTACATAGTTATACTTACATTAGACTTGACAGTGCTAGATTAAAGGAGATCTTAATTTTTGAGACATAGAATGTCCAAAATATTTGGAAAAGAACACTGATGCTTTGGATGTTATAGTCATAGGTCTCATCCTCAGGAGATATTCAAAGCTTCTGTGTCATTTTTTAAAAATTTTTAATTAAAATTTTGCAATTTTTCAAGTAAGTGTTGCAAATCAAGTAAGTGTTGCAAATCAAATAAGACCATGACTTATCTTTGTTTTATTCACCCATTCATAGAGCAAACATTTATTGATCACTTACTAAGAGCCAGGCACTCTTCTGGGTTTTGAGGATACAGCAGTTAATGAAACAGACAAAAAACCCTTTGCACTCCTGGGTCAGTGAGGGGAAGATAGATAATAAACAAAAGAAATAAATAAACATATTGTTACATTATTCAGTAATAACTGTTACAAAAGGAAGGAACATAGGGGTGGGGTGAGAATTGGAATTTTAAGAGATGACAAGGAAGTTGCCATAAAGGTGAATAGACCTGAAGGAGGTGAGGAAACTACTCCTGTGGACACCTGAGGGAAGCATCTTTCAGGTCAAGGCTGAAGTGGACCTGGGGGTCAAGAAGGCCAGTGTGGTTGGACTGAGGGAGTGAAGGAGTGGGCAGGAAAAGAAGACTGAGGAGTAAAGGCCATTGGATATTTCTGAACATATAAGTGGCATTATTTGACTTGGATGTTAACAGAATCATTTGATTGCTATTTTATGAACAGATTGAAGCTGGAAAACCAGATAGGTGGCTATTTTGAATACCGAGGCAAGAATAATGGTGACTCAGACCAGGCACCTTTGACAGTTTTCTCTTTTCAGATAACTACCTTTGTTGTTTTTCTTCTAGTATGAGGCAGGAGTGTGGAGAGATTGTGTGCACAGGAGGGAAAGGAGTACAGAACTCCCAATTATCCTAGTTATATAATTCCATATATTTTGGGGCTTCCCTGGTGGCTCAGTGGTAAAGAATCCACCTGCCAATGCAGGAGACATGGGTTTGACCCTGGTCTGGGAAGATTCCACATGCCACAGAGCAACAACGGTTGAGCCTTTGCTCTAGAGCCTGGGAGCCCCGACTATGGAGCCCACGTGCCACAGCTACTGAAACCCACATGCCCTAGAGTCTGTGCTTTACAACAAGGGAGGCCACCGCAATGAGAAGCTGTACATGTCCTGCAACTAGAGAGTGCCCCTGCTCGCTGCAATGAGAGAGAAACCAGAACACCAATGAAGGCCCAGCACAGCCAAGAATAAATAGTTAAATGTTAAGTAGTTAGAATAGGAAAAGGGAGTCCAAAATGGCGGTGGCTGAAAGACAAAGAAAGGGGAAATTCCGTGAAAGACAGAACAAAAGAAAACCCGCAGACCTGAGTGAGAATCTCGGGTGAAGCAAACACGCCCCCTTCCTGGCCAGGCCTAATTTGCATTGGGCAGGCTCAGGGGGCAGGAAACAAAACTTGTAAAAAGAGGGAGCCAGCACGGCTTGAGGCCTCTCCTTTGGGGTCGGACACCCTCACGCCTCCAGGGTGTACTATTCTTTGCTTACTGAATAAAACTCTGAGCCATAACCAAGCTACAACACTGGTCTGCAGTTTCAAATCTTTGTTGCAGCAAGACAGAACCAAGGAAATTACACACTCTCCCGACATTAAGTAAATAAATAATTTTTTAAAAATTCTATATATTTTCACATTTCTCTTCAGCCACACAGAACAAAATATATATACAATTTAAACATTTAAATTTAACTTAAACATGTAATATGTTTAAATAAATAAATCTTTTAAATTATTACAATTTCAAGGAAATGTTTTAAAAAATAAAACTAAACTAAAAACCATTATCATCACTCTGTTAACAAATTTATATTTAGGCCAAAGTAGTAATAAAGCTGGGCACTATGCTGGGTATTAATAATGCAAAATGCTGGGGTGGATGAAGCACAAGCTGGAATCAAGATTGCTGGAGGAAAAATCAATAACCTCAGATTTGCAGATGATACCACCAAAAGTGAAAAGGAATTAAAGAGCCTCTTGGTGAAAGTGAACAAAGAGAGTGAAAAAGCTGGCTTAAAACTCAACATTCAAAAAACTAAATCATGGCATCCAGTCCCATCACTTCATGGCAAATAGATGGGGAAACAATGGAAACAGTGACAGACTTGATTTTCTTGGGCTCCAAAATCACTGCAGAAGGTGACGGCAGCCATGAAATTAAAAGAAATGCTTGCTCCTTGGAAGAAAAGTTATGACCAACCTAGACAGCATATTAAAAAGCAAAGACATTACTTTCCCAACAAAGGTCCGTCTAGTCAAAGCTATGGTTTTTCCACTAGTCATGTATGGATGTGAGAGTTGGACCATAAAGAAAGCTGAGTGCTGAAGAATTGATTCTTTTGAACTGTGATGTTGGAAAAGACTCTTGAGTGTCCCGTGGACTGCAAGGAGATCCAACCAGTCCATCATAAAGGAAATCAGTCTTGAATATTCACTGGAAGGACTGATGCTGAAGCTGAAGCTCCAATACTTTAGCCACCTGATGTGAAGAACTGACTCATTTGAAAAGACCCTAATGCTGGGAAAGATTGAAGGCAGAAGGAGAAGCGGATGACAGAGGATGAGATAGTTGGATGGTATCACTGACTCAACGGACATGAGATTGAGCAAACTTTGGGAACTGGTGATGGACAGGGAAGCCTGGTGTCCATAGGGTCACAAAGAGTTGGACACAACTGAGCAACTAAACTGAACTGAATAACAAAAGAACTTGACAATTTATTTTAAAGACATGAGAAATATTTTTGAAATGTAGAGTCACTAAATAATGACTAGTTCTAAAATGTGTCATTTTAAAGTTTCCACTCTGTAAATGCTGTAATTAAAAGCAAAATGAACATGAGATCTAGAGAGTACACACAAAGACCTGGGTCACATCAGGACACGAAGTTTGCCTCTTCTACGGATCTAAGCCCAAAGGCTTCATTTATTTGCTAAAGATTAAAAGGATAAAGTGATTTTTTTTCTTGCTTTAAAATACAAAGGCAACCAAGTCAAGCTAAACATTGACTCAGTTGTGGACACTATTAGTATTATCCTAGAGGTGTGGAGTGGTTGTTGTTTACAAAGCATTTTCACTACCATTACCTCATTTGATCCTCACATAGACCCATTAGTAATATTGTTCTTAATTTACAAATAAAGAAACCCAGACTAGGAGAGTTCAGGGGACTGGTCCAAGGGTATGCAACTAATTAGCAGTACTAGAGCTGGGATTCTGAACCACCTGAACCAAGAAAAAGCAAAGCAAGAAGGCAAAGTGGTTATCTGAGGAGGCTTTACAAATAGCGGAAGAATGAAGAGAAGCAAAAAGCAAGAGAGAAAGATACGTTCAATTAAAATGCAAAGTTCCAAAAAATAGCTAGAAGAGACAAAAAGGCTTTCTTCAATGAACAATGGTTAATAATAGAAGAAAACAACAAAAAAGCACAAGACTAGAGATCTCTTCAGGAAAATTGGAAACATCAAGTGAGCATTCCACCCAAAGATGGACACAATAAAGGATAAAAATGGTGAAGACCTAGTAGACACTGAAGAGATCAAGAAGAGATGGAAAGAATACATGGAAGAACTGTAGAAAAAAGCTCTTCATGAATAGGATTACTACAATGATGTGGTTGGTTTCCAAGAGCCAGACATTCTGAAGTGTGAAGTCAAGTGGGCCTTAAGAAGCACGGCTGTTAATAAAACAAGTGGATGCAATGAAATTCCAGCAGAATTATTCAAATCCCTAAAGGATGATGCCATCAAGGTTTTGCATTCATTATATCAGCAAATCTGGAAGACCCAGCAGTGGCCACAGGGCTGGAAAAGGTCAATCCTCATTCCAATTCCCAAGAAGGGCAGTGCAAAAGACTGTACTAACCATCAGACAATTGCACTCACCTCCCAAGCTAGTAAGATCATGCTTAAAATTTTGTATGCTAGGCTTCAGCATTATATGAACCAAGAACTTCCAGATGTTCAAGCTGTGTTTAGAAAAGAAAGAGGAACTAGGGATCAAATTGCCGACATTTTCTGGATTACAGAGAAAGCAAGGGAATTTCGAAAAACATCTCCCTCTGTTCCATCGACTACGCTAAAGCCTTTGACTGCTTGGCACATGACAAACTGGAAAGTTCTTAGAGAGACGGGAATACCAGGCCATCTTACTTGTCTCCTGAGAAACCTGGACGTGGGTCAGGAAGCAACAGTTAGGCCTTGCAGATGCTGCCACCCCGGAGCCTCCCGTGTCTAGCCATGGTCAACCCCACCGTGTTCTTTGACATTGCTGTCGACGGCAAGCCCTTGCGCTGCGTCTCTTTCTAGCTGTTTGCAGACAAAGTTCCAAAGACAGCAGAAAACTTTCGTGCTCTGAGCACTGGGGAGAAAGGATTTGGTTATAAAGGTTCCTGCTTTCACAGAATAATTCCGGGATTTATGTGCCAGGGTGGTGACTTCACACACCATAATGGTACTGGTGGCAAGTCCATCTATGGTGAGAAATTTGATGATGAGAATTTCATCCTGAAGCATACAGGTCTGGGCATCTTGTCCATGGCAAATGCTGGCCCCAACACAAACTGTTCTCAGTTTTTCATCTGCACTGCCAAGACTGAGGGTCTGGATGGCAAGCATGTGGTCTTTGGCAAGATGAAAGAGGGCATGAATATCCTGGAAGCCATGGGGCACTGTGGATCCAGGAATGGCAAGACCAGCAAGAAGATCACCATTACTGACTGTGGACAAATCTAATAAATTTGACTTGTGTTTTACTTAACCACCAGACCATTCCTTCTGTAGCCCAGGAGAGCACCCCATCTCCCCCCATCTGCTCGACATATCCTATATTATTTGTGCTCTTGCTACAGTTCTTTGGGTTCCATATTTTCCTTATCCCCCTCCAAGTTTAGCTGGATTGCAAAGTTAAATTTATGATTATGAAATAAAAACTAAACAATTTAAAAAAAAAGAAGAAGCAACAGTTAGAACCCTGTATGGAACAACTGATTGGCTCAAGATCGAGAAAGGAGTGTGACAGGGCTATCTGCTGTCACCCTGTTTGTTTAACCTCTATGCTGAGCACATCATGAGAAATGCTGGGCTGGATGAGTTACAAGCTGGAATCAAGATAGGAGGGAGAAACATCAACAACCTCAGATATGCAGATGATATCACTCTAAATGGCAGAAAGTGAAGATGAACTAAAGAGCCTCCTGATGAGGGTGAAGAAGGAGAGTGAAAGAGCCAGCTTAAGACTAAATACTAAAAAAACTAAGATCACTGCATCCATCCCCATTACTGCATGGCAAATAGAAGGGGAAAAGGTGGAAGTAGTGACAGAT
This sequence comes from Cervus canadensis, assembly GCF_019320065.1. Classification (NCBI taxonomy): domain Eukaryota; kingdom Metazoa; phylum Chordata; class Mammalia; order Artiodactyla; family Cervidae; genus Cervus; species Cervus canadensis. The sequence goes on along the minus strand of NC_057388.1, from coordinate 41,073,211 downwards.
TTCTTCTTCTTGGGCTCCAAAATCACTGTGGATGGTGACTGTAGCCATGAAATCAGACAAATGCTTCTTGGCAGGAAAGTGATGACAAACCTATACGGTATGTTGAAAAGCAGAAACATTACTCTGCCCACCAAGGTTCATATAATCAAGGTTATGGTCTTCCAAGTGGTCACATACAGCTGTGAGAGACAGACTGTAAAGAAGGCAGAGTGCCAAAGAATTGATGCCTTCGCACTGTGGTGCTGGAGAAGGCTTCTGAAAGTCTTACGGACAGCATGGAGATCAAACCAGTCAATCTTAATGGAGATCAACCCTGAATATTCACTGGAAGGACTGATCCTGAAGCTGAAGCTCCATTATTTTGGTCATCTGATTTACACAGAAGAGTCACTGGAAAAGCCCCTGATGCTGGAAAAGATCGAGGGCATCAGAGGATGAAATGGCTGGACAGCACCACCAGTGCAATGAACACGAACTTGGGCAAATTCTGGGAGATAGTGAGGGACAGGGAGACCTGGCATGCTGCAGTCCATGGGGTCGCAAAGAGCTGGACATGACTGGGTGACTGAACAACAGAGCTGGGAACGGAACCCTCACTTCCTAGCTCTTTCTAATTCACCAACTTGTGTTTTTCCCAGATATAAAATTGGGAAAGAAAATGTTTTCCCTGTGTAAGAATTATCAGGTCAACAAAACCAAAGGTGCAGAGCAGTATCTATGGAGAAGTACCAGTTTGGGAACAATTGCCTTATGATAGATTCTATTGTGGGGACACGATTTGAGGTTAGAGAAGCCTAGGAACAGAGGTTTATGAAGTCATACACTGGTTCTTTAATTATTCAGGGGCTGGTTTGCCATTTAGGCATAACTCAGTCTTTCCCCCACACCCACCCCCTTTTATAGCTGGCTTGCTCTCCCAGTCTACACTTTGGCACCTCCACCAGAGGGCAGGCAGAGCAGGAAGAAGAGCATTGGTAACCTGCTTGATCAGAGTTGGAAGAAGAAAACTTAGACCACTACCTCAACTTAAAGTTTTGAAGTCTTTCTAGATTTCAGTTATGAATGGAAACTTTGCCACCACAGAATAAACAATGCAGCAAAATGATCAGAACTGGAGACTAGGATTGCGTTGCATGCATTCTAAGTCGCTTCAGTCATGTCTGACTCTTTGCAACCCCATGGACTGTAGCTCACCAGGCTCCTCTGTCCATGGGATTCTCCAGGCAAGAATGCTGGAGTGGGTTGCTATGCCTTCCTCCAGGGGATCTTGCTGATTGTACCATAACAGAGTTCCTTGATCTTGTTTATAAATTAATACCTATTAGATTTGTTTAATATAAGAGAGATCCTGATGGTGAATAGAAGTCTCATTATAATACAAATCTGCTTGGAAGACCTAAGCCCCATAAAAAGAGATTTTCCTGAGTTCTAAGTATATATTCACTATAGTTCATAATAGGGAGAAATTGAAAGCAGCTTAAATGTCTGATCAAAAGTGTGGTAGGTGCCTATTAACTATTTTATAAAATGGAAAATGCTTGTGAAAAAGAAGTGAAGATGCAGAATACAGAGGTTCTAGTTGAGGGTAAGTGACTCCCTCCTGTCTTTCCCACTGAATGGAGATATAACGTGGACAGAATAAATGACTGCTCTAAAATGGAATATAGTAGACAGGTTGGAAAAGAAGATGAGAATGTGAAATCCTGCTAAATCAGCAGGGAGTTTCCTGTGTTTTGTTTTCTTTTTTTTTTTTTTTTTCCCCTTCCAGTATCTCCTAGTTTGGACTCAGGGAAGACTGAAACCAGAACTGGACCTGCTCCTGCACAGAGAGACTCCAGAAGCCTCTAGTTCTGGCCCAAGAAAAAGAAAGAGGATCTCTAAGACTCAAAGAAGACAAAAGAAATCAGGTAGTGTTTTAATTTTTTTTTCCATTTCTTTTTTCCCCATTTTAGACTCCAAGTAATGTAGGAGTATCAGTGGTGGCAGCAGTCACTGTAACAGAAGCAAGGGATAACAGTGCCTGAGACTCTGATGGAAAGGATATTTACTGAGAAGAGAAACCAGTGTGGGGTTGCAGGGAGGGTAATCATGACACCAGAATTGTAAATGTGGACATGACACTGGCAAATTGCCTGTGAGAAGATACCACGTGGATATGTCACAGGTAGCTAGAAATGTAAATCTAGAACTCAGAAAAAAGGTCTGGGGTAGAATTATAAGTTTGTGAATCATTTGCATTTAGAAGTTATTTAAAGCTAAACACCCTAGACATTTTCTCCTATCTGAATGACAGCTAATTACTGAGATTTTCTTGCAGCATTCTTTAGTATTGGCTCCACTGCCAAAGTGAAAAATAAGACCATTTATTACAATACTAAAGATGGATTCTCTCCAACCACTGAAAAAAGTACATAGGATTTTATTTGGTCCCAAGATGTGGGGCCTGGCTCCTAAAATAGCAGTGTTTAAGACTCTGCTTGAAACATCCCTAAAATAACTTTGAAAACCTTTATATTCTCTAATATCTTTTAAAATTGGCATATAAATTTTGTCATCAAATTTTAATAATGGCAAAAGATGCGATTTGGAGTATCATAACTATTGATATGTTTCTTTTAACTGACCATTTAAAAAGTATTTATTCATTCATTTCTTTTTGTTTTGGCTGTGCTGGGTCTCTGTTGCTGCTCAGACTTTGCTCTCTACTTGCGGTGCCCGAGCATCCTGGGGCTTCTCTTGCTGCAGGTCACAGGCTCTAGGGCACACAGGCTTCAGGAGCTGCAGCGGTTCCCCGGGCCGAAAGCACTGACTCAGTCGCTGTAGCACACAGGCTCGTTGCTTCTCGGCATGGGGGACCATCCCGGATCAAGGACTGAACCCGTGTCTCCTGCACTGGCAGGCGGATTCTTTACCACTGAGCCATCAGGGAAGCCCATGCCATGTTTTGATGTTTGAAAATCTTTGATTGATCACTATCAACTTAATGCAATAAAAATCTGCATGCAAATTGATATATTCTCTGGTTCTATAAAGCTGTTATTTTTTCTTTTGTATTTAGTTACCATTACAGTTAATAAATAGATTAAAATGATCAAAGAACATCAGTTCAGTTCTGTTCAGTTGCTCACTCACGTCCAACTCTTTGCGACCCCATGAATCGCAGCACGCCAGGCCTCCCTGTCCATCACAAACTCCTGGAGCTTACTCAAACTCATGTCCATCCAGTCGGTGATGCCATCCAACCATCTCATCCTCTGTCGTCCCCTTCTCCTCCTGCCCCCAATCCCTCCCAGCATCAGGCTCTTTTCCAATGAGTCAACTCTTCGCATGAGGTGGCCAAAGTACTGGAGGTTCAGCTTCAGCATCAGTCCTTCCAGGGAACACCCAGGACTGATCTCCTCTAGGATGGACTGGTTGGATCTCCTTGCAGTCCCAGGGACTCTCAAGAGTCTTCTCCAACACCACAGTTCAAAAGCATCAATTTTTCAGCACTCAGCTTTCTTCACAGTCCAACTCTCACATCCATACATGACCACTGGGAAAACCATAGCCTTGACTAGACAGACCTTTGTTGGCAAAGTAATGTCTCTGCTTTTTAATATGCTGTCTAGGTTGGTCATAACTTTCCTTCCAAGGAGTAAGTGTCTTTTAATTTCATGGCTGCCATCACCATCTGCAGTGATTTTGGAGCCCCAAAAAATAAAGTCTGACATTGTTTCCACTGTCTCCCCGTCTATTTCCCATGAAGTGATGGGACCAGATGCCATGATCTTAGTTTTCTAAATGTTGAGCTTTAAGCCAACTTTTTCACTCTCCTCTTTCACTTTCATCAAGAGGCTTTTTAGTTCCTCTTCACTTTCTGCCATAAGGGTGGTGTCATCTGCATATCTGAGATTATTGATATTTCTCCCAACAATCTTGATTCCAGCTTGTGCTTCATCCAGCCCAGCATTTCTCATGATGTACGCTGCATATAAGTTAAATAAGCAGGGTGACAATATACAGCCTTGATACCTTTTCCTATTTTACACATCTTTATGGTTTGCGTGGTTGGTTGCTCAGTCATGTCAGACTCTTTGCGACCCCATGGACTGCAGCCCGCAAGGGTCCTCTGTCCATGGGGATTCTCCAGGCAAGAATACTGGAGTGGGTTGCCATGCCCTTCTCCGGCAAATCCTCCCAATCCAGGGATAGAACCCAAGGCTCCTGCTTTGCAGGTGAACAGGCGGGTTTTTCACCATCTGAACCACCAGGGAAGGCTTCTTTAGGGTTTAAACAGAATCAAATTGCCCTAGAAGACATATAACAAAGTATTACGTGCCTTCCCCCCACTTCCCATTTTCAATAGGCAACTACTTCTATTTTTACCTCCATATGTCCAAATAACATACTTATATTGCTACTTGTTGATTTAAAAAGTTTTAGTCATTATTTATTGATACTTTCCTGAAGCAGATGAGGTTTCACTTTTTAAAGTTGAAATACAGTTACTGTACAATATTATGGTGATTTCAGGTATACTACATAGTGATTTGACATTTGTATACATTATAAAATGATTACCATGATAAATCTAGGAATCATCTCTCTCCACACAAAGTTATTACAGTATTAGTGACTATATACCTTATTCTGAATATTACATCCCTGTGGCTTATTGATTTTATAACTGGAGATTTGTACCTCTTAATCTCCTTCACCTATTTCTCCACACTCTACACACCCTGAGGAGCTTCCCTGTGGCTCAGTGGTAAAGAACCTGCCTGTAATGCAGGTTCAATCCCTGGGTCGGGAAGGTCCCCTGGAGAAGAAAATGGCAATCCACTCCAGTATTCTTGCCTGGGAAATCCAGTGGACAGAGGACCCTGGTCGGCTACCGTACATGGGGTCGCAAGAGTCAGAAAAGACTTGGTGACTAAACCACCACCACCACCACCACCACCACCTACCATGAAGGGGCCTTTTTCCACTTAGTGTATGCATTTGTGGCAGCAGAGGATGAGATGGTTAGATAGCATCACCGACTCAATGGACATGAGTTTGAACAAACTCTGGAAGGCAGTGAAGGACAGGGAAGCCCAGTACGCTTCAGTCCCTGGGGTTGCAGAGAGTCAGACACACCTTAGAGACTGTATAACAACTACAACAACATGCATCTATGGGCTAATATTACATATTGCCAGAATTTAGACATATATTTTGTTTTCTATTTTTTAAAATAAAATACTTAATTTATTTAACTGTGTCAGGAGTTAGTTGCAGCATGTGGGGTCCAGTTTTCCAGCCAAGGATGGAACCCAGGAGCCCTGCACAAGGGATGTGGAGTCCCAGACACTGGGCCACTAGCAAAGTCCAAGCTCTGAAAAAACTTATTCACATAAATGAGAAGATGGGATTGAAAGGAGTTTTATTATAGCAATAACCTACAATTATTTGAGCCTCTAAGAGTTATATAATTAAAATCACATAGTAATAGATAATTAAAAACTACCTTTAATGAGTCACCAACTGACCACTCAATTAATTCCTCCTTTAATTTTGTGGAAAGTAAAGAAGTGAAAACCTCTTGAGTTTCAAAAGGATTATTATAATTATTCCTCTTGCTCACTGTCCACAGCAATAATTTAAATTGCCTGGCACTTCAGAAGTTCCTCTACCCCAAGGCAAAGAGCTGTAATATCTCAGAGGGAGGGAAGTCTTTTTTTTCTTAATGTAGGAGGTGGAGCGGACGGAGATTATGGAAGGGGAGGTAAGAGAGGAGAAAGGAGTGCAGTGAGGGGGTGTCCTCAAGCAGATCAGTTTTAAGGCGAATGAAGGAAGTTGAAATCCAGAAGCTGGGTCCATCCAGTAATTCTGTCTTTTGGCTTTCTTATCCCTTAGAAGTCTTTGTGCATCCTTACTTGGTTTAAACCAACTAGCATTTCCTTTCTTTCATTTTACCTTATCATGGGGGGGAAAAAAAAAGAGAGAGAGAGAGAGGGAAGAAAACATAAATCTGGGAATATTTTCTAAGGGTTATAGAAAAAGAGAAAAAGAGTCTGATCCCTAAGGATAAAGAATTCCCCAGGGAAGGAGGGGTGAGGAGAAGGAGGAAGGAGAGGTTAAGTACTCATGGGTGGGACAGATAAGGAACTACTTTCACCCTATCCCCCCAAGGTGGGGCTGAGGCTGCTCCTGGAATCAACACTTTGGTATTGGTTTCATTTATTGAACAAACATTTTTTAGGCACTTTTTATGTCAGCTTCCCTGATAGCTCAGTGGTAAAGAATCTGCCTGCAACACAGGGGACTCCAGTGTGATTCCTGGGTTGGGAAGATCCGCTGGTGAGATAGGCTACCCACTCCAGTATTCTTGGGTTTCCCTTGTGGTTCAGCTGATAAAGAATCCGCCTGCAATGTGTGAGACCTCGGTTTGATCCCTGGGTTGGGAAGATCCCCTGGAGAAGGGAAATGCTACCCACTCCAGTACTCTGACCTAGAGAATGACATGGACCGTACAGTCCATTGGGGTCACAAAGAGTTGGGCACGACTGAGTGACTTTCACTTTCACTGTGTCAGCTTCTGTGCCAGGCCTCAGAGGTACAATGACCTTTAAGGGAATTACACCAATCACTCAGGACTCAGGTTCTTCACTGAGGTGTTCTAGCCAGCCACCCTCCCTGCTTCCTACCAAACACTTCTCCACATTTTTGGATTTCTCCTCCAACCATCCCCTCTTCCCTATTACACCATCACCAAAAGTTACTGTCATCTCATTTTCTCTAAACACTATTCAATGCTTTCTACTGTAGACTGGGCCATGCCTAGTGGGCACTGCAAAGAGATGCAATGAAGGGGTACCCAACATAACTCTTCAACCCCTCAATAATTCAGGGGGGAGGGCTGAGAACTAAGCATTAGAAGGCCACATTTGAGATACCTCTAGGCAACAAGAAGCTTTGAATATGCTGTACAAATATTTTCATACTTTTACCTGTATACTGGTGTCAAATATGTTAGGAAACACTGGAAACTGATTAATCAAAGTATGGATCAACAGATCCAAATGTGTTACCAGAAAGCTGAATCTGTCCTGCAGACATCCTTGGTTTGGCAGACACAGTGCTGACAATTTAAAAATAATTTATTTTTGACATTAAAAATTTTTATTGTTCAACACAATATTACACACTTTGAACTTTATACAATATTTTAATTTACACAGAATTCATCATATGCATTAACCTTGTATAACATTCTTAACTCACATGAAATTGGTTTGAACTCCCCAGAAGGTATATTACGTGCTTTGGAGCTTAGATAATAAAATTCATCACTTGGTTCTGGTAGAAAGCTACATGCTGCAACTTTCATTTTCAGTATCTTGGTGGTGGTGGTTGTCACTAAGTTGTGTCCAACTCTTGCGACCCAATGGACTGTAGCCCGCCAGGTTCCTCTGTCCATGGAATTTCCCAGGCAAGAATACTGGAGTGGGTTACTTATGTAGAAATTAAGTTCTTAGAATGACCATCATATTAAAAAAAATAATAAGATAATACTTCCTGGATGCCCAAGTTTATGAAGATTCATCCTTGCTGTGCCTACTGTTTCTATCTGTGAAAGTATATTGTTTTGGGACTTGGGTTTTTCACAGAATTACATTGTGAAAATACAACTAGAAGAATTTCTAGTTACTCTAGAGAGTGGTTGTTGGAGTGCAAACAATAGTTACCTCCACTGTTTTAACTGGGATTGGTAAGGTTTCACAGATTTAAGATGCCAGTGACAACTGCAGTTTGAGAAAGGGAATTATGAATTTACAAAATTATGGAGGGGGGAAAAAGCTTCTTTTTCTAAGTAAAATAAAAGTGTATCAAGAAAGGTTTTAATGTGGTTCTTTCTAGTCAAGTAAAAATAATATTTCCTGTGAGATTTTTATATTTTTTTAGTCTTTCTATTATAAAACATAGCAGTTTCAATAGTACTGAAAACAATCTGAACAACTGTCATAATTATCCCATTTTAAAGCTGCTCCATGTTGAGTTTCTCTTTCCCAGGGTATTTATACATTGGTTATCTTAACATACATTTAGAGAAGGCCTCCTCTGCCAGGCATCATGCTAAGTGCTGAGAGAAAAGGATAAACGAGATACAATCCTCTTCCTCTAAGAGCTCTCAATAGAGAGAGTGGACAACTACACATCTGTGCTGTGATGAGGTACAATTCAAAGCAGAACGAAGGCAGCAGGGCACCCACGGGGATGCTCTGGAAGAACACCAATCTGGACGTGTTTAGAGGTGAAGAAAGGAGATGGTGGCTGAGTCTTAAAGTATGAGTAAGAGTTTCCCAGAGGAAAAAGTGAGAAAGCCATTGCAAGGAAGCGGAGCAGTACGTGCAGAGAAGTATGGTGAGAAAACAGGGTGCATTTAGGGAGCTAAGGTTTGGCTTAGCCTGACCAAGAAGTTAGGTTGGAGAGTGGAACAGAGAGGATAACGCTGAACAGAAGCACAAATGTCAGATCATAAAGAATCTTCCATGTCATGCTGAAGGTTTGAATTTTATTTTTAAGGCAATGGGAATTCACTGAAACCTTTTTAACAGAAGAGAGCCATAATTAGACTTGTATTTTAGAAGGTCAGTAATTTTTTAACAGAATGAAGAATCAATATTGGAAATAAAATAGTTGGGAACTGATGGAATCATAAGAAATTATAATGGCATGAGCATAGGTGATGACAGTAAAGACAGATAAAAGAGGATGAAACTGAAGATGTTTAGGACATAGAACCAGTAAGACCTGATAACTGCATGGATGTGGGAAATGAAGGACCATGGTCATTATAAACACTTACGAAAACGTTTGATCTCCTTTATTCGTATAAAGTTCAGGTGAAAACAAAGAAGACTCATTCTTACTTTTGAGTACTAAAACTTTATACTGAAATCTTTTCAGCCTCTTGAATGAAACATATTTTGGTGGTGTAGTCTCAATATTCAGTACATATTTTTCTGAATCATAAAACCACTATTTGCGAAGGTGACAAAAAAAATGGGGATGGGGATGTGGTTCTTTAGAAATGCAGCAATTTCACATCTTTCTCACCACAATCTACTACACCTGTTCATACACCCACCTCCTGTCATTATTAATAGCCCTTTACTTTTTCAATTTTCCATTCGAACCAAGTTTTTAAAAAATAGGCTGACCACCAAACTCGGTGAGTCACTTTTAAAGTCATTCTAATGATTAGTGGAGTTTCGGTTCTCAAATTTGTTTTAAATAATGAGTTATCCAAAATGTTAAAAAAATTAAGAGTAATACTATCAACCTTCTTAAATGAATCAGAAAAAGGCAAGGGAATTGTAATGCAGTATGAATTTAAATTTAGGTCTCAAATCATGTATTATGGCTGGTGTGATTTAAAGGAAAGTGATCTTACTAGTGTCAACTTGTACACATTTGAATCGAATGGGAAAGGCACTGCTCACTGGATTTTACAGATACAAGTGTAAAACAATACTGCATTAGTTAGAAACAAATAGATACAAATATTAGTTGCAACATATAATATAACATTGTTAGAAACTTTTCAAGTTTACTGAATAAGCTTATTATCATATGAAACATATTAGCATGTTTTTAATTTGAACTGTTTTTTCTCCGTATGCCATTAAATTTAATGTTATATTGCTGTTGTTAAAATATTTAGAATTTGATTACCAGTGATGCTTAATGGTAGAACTCAGGAATTATGGGAAATAGAACTTGGGAAATTCCTGACTCCACTAAGAATTCCATAAGAATTAAGAATTCCATAAGAGCTATTGGACATAACTCAGTGTCCAAGAAAGAAATCTGGGCCTTGATTGACACAAGAAATGAGTTCCTATAACCCACATTTACAGGAGAAACAATGGAGAATATCTTGCCAAACTTTCCAATATTAAGAAATTCTTTGAGGGCCAAAGAATTATCTGATATAACAAGATAAAACTAGTTGGTGATGGCCCTAGGATCTAGATTAGAGCTCTTCCCATGTAATGCTGCCTGTCTTTCTCATTGAGCTAATGAAGTTTCAACTAGAGAAGGAACTCTTTTTTATAAAGTTAATAACCAGCCTCTAAATTACATTGTATTTTATACAAATTCTGATTTTCATATCTCTATTCAGTATGCTTAAAGTAAAATATATTCAAATAATTATACCTGTCGAATTTGGATTAGAAGGGAGATTGTGTGGACAACAGCCCAAATTAATCGAATGAAATTTTAAAAAATTTACAAGAATGTGTTCTTTGGAGTAAACACAGCCATGAGACTATGAGTCCACCATGTCTTGCTCATAAAGATTAGAGATTCTGTTTTAGTAATTGATATGGATGATAGTGATCAGCATACCTCAAGTCTAAGTTGGATGGTTCATCTCCCTCTGCACAGGTGGAATCTAAAGCCCAGCCAGCTTCTACCTAATTTGTGATTTTCAGAAGTTCAAGTTACGGTGTTATTGTAGTTGTGAAAAATCTCCAGCAAAGAGAAAGTGAAGCTCTGGCAGGAAGCTGCATCAGAGGCTTTCAATGAGCCCCAAACAGGAACATTCTGTATCTACCTCCTTGTCTCCTCCTATCTTTGCGGACTATAAAAAGAGAAGGGAAGGTAGTCATGCTAAGGACATGGCATATGAGAGTCCTTGGATTGATTGGGAATCTTGTTCTTCATATGCAATACTCAACTGCAGTTTTTTGCTTTCTGGTCATTAAATTCCTTTGTACACCTTTGTGTTGAGAGTGCTTACAACTGAGGAACACTTGGCTGCCCAGTAGTATTCATTTTCATGTGGGGTGGGTGGGGCCCTGTGCCAAAGGAAGTTCAAGGCAATAAAATAATTACCCAAACCCTTGTGGCTGAGCCAGTATTAACTAACATTCAGGCTATTATTAAAGAACTTACTTTCTGAGTCCTAGTCATGTACTGACAACCTGTTTTACAGATTCACAGCTATTCCTAGTCAATAAGGGAAGGGAACTAACATCTGAGCACCTGCAATGTGTTTTACATGTTTCCACATTCTCACAACACCCCTGTAAGAAATGTATTACCCCACTTCACAAATGAAGGAACAAGTCCTAAGAAATAAGCAAAGTTGCTCAAGATCATAAAGCCAGAGGACTGACCTGCCAAACTCAAAATTCAAGTCCATTCCACTATGTTCTGTTCTTTCCCCATCTAAGAAGGTAGAGGATCTCCAAATCTCCATTTGGAGTAAAAATATCTTGTAAAAATCCAATGTCCCTTGGATTTGGAGAGAACTGGCCTTGCTGTGAGGCCATATTATGTCTCTGTTCACTCTGCAAAATCTGCCAACTAGCCTTCACTTCAAAGAGCCAGAAAGTACCTCTATGATTAACTAACACTAGGGTAGGGGTTTAAGAAATGCAACTTGATGATGACTGCAGGAACATTTGCTTCACTGCCATGAAACCAGACATAATCCCAGCTTCACTGCACTGAGATTGTCAAGTGTCAAAGGAAGTGATGACAGGGAGCCTGGGTAGATCTTATGACAAATTAACAAGGGAGACTGCAGGTCAGGAAAGCCAGAAACTGTTTGAAGCATACACTGAAGTACAATTTCAAGTCATCTAACATGGCTGACTAAAAGTAAACCCAGTTTTGACTCGAAGAGCCACAGAGACAAGATAGCTGAGCTCCTAGCAGGATCCGGTTTTGTCATCAGTAGCTTCACTGCTAAGCATGTGGGCTGGCTTTCACATGCAGTGGGATTGTGTAAAATGGAACATTAGGTCATGGCCAGTTTACCAGAGCCAGTCAAGTGCGATCTACATTTAGACAAAGAGGAAGACTTTCTGGGCCCTACCTCCTTAATTGGCCATAGGACAACCTAGGATAAGTCAGAATGACTGTCTTGGTTTTTACTTACCCTACATGGAAACTGTCTCCAGCACCATCTAGGTAACATTTTTGTATTATTCAACTTGTAAAAGTATCAGTAGCAGAGTATTTTCATCATATTCATAGAGATGAATATTAAAGACCTGCCTAATTGTGACAATCCACACACATTAGGGTACATTTCATCAACGTGAGTTATCTCCCAAATACGCCAGTCACAAAATGTGATGGTGTATTGAAGGGGCCAAAGAATAGATGTGCTAAAAGATAAATATGTAAAAACAGAAAGGTTTTTACCAAAAACTGAAGGACACACAAACAGCATTTTAAAATGTGGGGGAAAAAATGTTCACCATCACAGAGGCATCCTATAATCCCACTTGATGAAGTTACCAAGAATTTTTTGGGGGGAGGCAAAACTGGGAAATGCTGCTCACTGACAGAAATAAAAAATAAATAAATAAAACAAAGACAATTTAAAAAAAACACCCAAGATGTGTGAAATAAAGTTGCAATTAGAGACTTCCCTAGTGGTCCAGTGGTTGACTTCAAGCTTCCACTGCAGAAGGCATGGGTTCAGTCCCTAGTCAGGAAACTAAGATTCCCTCATGATGTGTGGAGTGGCCAAGAAAACAACAACAACAACAAAAACCTGCAATTAGTTCACATTTTTTGCCCCTAACATCAAAAAATTACAATATTGAATGAAATAAAGGGTACAGTGGGGTAGGCTTTCTCATACTCAACTGATTAGAAATATAAATTGCTATGAGCTCTCTTGAAAGTCAAAATTTCAAAAGTCTCAAACTGTTCATATGCCTCTGAAAGTACAGTGGTATCAGAAACTTGGGGGATGTGGCCAAGCGATCTGTGTCTTAAGCTAACCAAGTGATTCTGATGATGTATAATATGGAGAACCATTGCCTATGGGCTCTCACCCACTCCCACGACTACTGACCATCTGTAGAGAGATAAGTCCTAAATCAACATCTGTACCCCAGATGTCTTTTCTGAATTCCAAACCCATACAATCAACTTACTCTCTCGGCATTTGCTTTCTCATATCTCATAGTACTTCAAAATAAACACATTTAACATTAGGTTCAGATAGTTCTTCGCCAAATATTCTCTACCTCCAGTGATCCTAATCTCCATAAATGTTACTATCATTTCTACTCAAGAAAACTAAGTGTCATCTTTGATTACTCCCACCCTCTGCTAGCTAGGACTGTGGTTTTGTAAGAGGAGGAAGAGAGGGAAATAGAATAGAGATCTCTCTTCCATTTGAGGACATAGTAAGAAGGTGGCCATCTGAAAGTCATGAAGAGCACTCTCACCAGAAACCAGCCCTGGTGGGACCTTGATCTGAGACTTTCAGCCTCCATAACTGTGAGAAGGTAAGTCTCTATTGTTTAAGACACCCAATATTTATTATATATTTTATTACAGTAGCCTGAGCCAACTAAAACAGATGTCTGTGAGCTGTGCATTTCTTCTTATTCCAATTGCTACCATTCTCGCACAGACTATGATCATCTCTTATCTAAACGACTGTAACATCCTTCCAGATGAGCCCCACCTCTTTCAAATCATTTTCTATACCCAGCTACAGAGACAATATCAAATCAGGTTTTTATTTAAAATCCTTCAGCGGCTTTCCATTATCTTTCAAATAACGCCCAAATATTTAACATAGATATGTCAGGATGATATAGGAAATATTAACTGATGGACTTCAACACCACCCCAATATAATGATTCCTGATCCTTCCTCCTCTAGTCACTTGCTTTGTCAGTGTTTGCACTGTATCACCAGTACCCTCAAGGTCAGCCTACTCTTATGTGTCACTTTCTGGCCATGTGGGATAGTATCTGGCTGCTCCCCATAGCCTGCTGGAGATCACCTTTATCTGTAAGTCTCTGCCAGTTCTTTTTTTTTTTTTTTCTGCCAGTTCTTTTAGGCACCCTATGACGGCCCTACACTATAACCTTACTCAGCCACTACAGGGCCCCATGTCTTCTAGTTGCTGGCCTCTTACTATTTTTTGTTCGTTTAGATTTAAAAGTCAAAATTTGAAGTTTCTGTTTTTTGTTTTCTTTGTGGTATTCTTTTTACATCTTGGGGAAATACTTCTTTGCCTATAGCCCAAGTGGTGGAGGTTGATGGTTAATACAGTACAGGCACTAAAAACACATCAATTAACAGTTTATAAATTACTCCACTGCATTGGCTAGAAAGTCTTATACTCTACAGCCTCTAATGAACAGCTCACTAGTCTCTCCAGCTTTGTTGGAGAAAAGCCATGACAAGTTTTAATTTCTCATATAAACCATGATTCTCCCACCTTTAGGCCATCACACGTAGTGGCTTATCTACCTGGAATACTTTTTTTGCTCTTCCCTTTGCCTATTCACCTTTCATGTCTCAACTTAAACATCATGTCCCTTAAGAAGAATATCTCTGATCACATTTGTACAAGGTTAGGTCTCCTGTCATACATCCCCAGCATACTTAGAATTCCTTTCACCTTGCAATTTAAGTACTTATAATCACTTAGAACTATTTGTTTAGTGACTATCCTCCTGGTTAGGCTATAAATTCCTTGAGTCTGTTTCCTCTAATGCAGTCTCAGTATCTAGAACATACTAAGTGTTCAATGACTGTTTATGACTGACCCACTGCCAAGGTCAAATCATTTTAGGGTAGATTTCAGAGTTAGGGTTATGGTACCATATCTGTTTATCTATAGTGTCCTGTAGTTCCAAAACATTTTTTTAAGTGTTCAATTTGAATCCACTTTTCTGAATGAATCAGGATTTTAAACTATATATATATATATATATATATATATATATGGAAAGAAATCTGTTTGCTCATATACAACCATCATCCATATATCCTAATTTAAATTTTTTATCTTCCTCAAAATAACCTCACTGTTCTCATGAAATTTAGGCAACAACTTTAGAATGAATACATGGTATATATTTGAACTCAATCAAGTGCAGTTACATTTCTGATATACTATTTCTACAAAAGATTTCACTTGAAAAGAGAGCTTGAAAGTCACTTTTAAATAATGGCTTTAAGTCCGAGTGATAAAAAAGAACTTCTACAATAGGTTGGATGGAGCCTAGACATAGACCTGTGAGACATCTATAGGAAAATTACTATTTCATATTACCTAGTTTTGTGCCCAGTTGAAACATTTACAATAATAACTGCAGTTTTGGGTTTTATTCTCCTCTCTTACAATTATCCCACATAATTTTGCCTCCCCCAATTTATAAAACAGCAATATGTCTGTCAGTTAGCTGGGGGTAAGCAAAGGAAGGAATGAGGGAGAGGAGGAGAGCTCTAAGGGAAAGAGTTAGGCCCTAGGCATCTCCTAAGCAACATATAACACTGAGTATCCCACCATGAATCCTCTCACTTTTCCTATTCTACAATCCAACAGAAAACACAAAATACATTGTATTTGACTCCATGTCATATTGGGAATGACACCAATAGATGTATGTCATCTTCAGGACAATCACGGTTGCATCACATTAAAGAAATAATTTAGCTACAGCAGCAATTCTCTGAAGTTCACCCAACAGAGAATTTATCTCACTACTCAACCTCAAGACCTGAGTCATCAGTCAATTACAAGCTGCCAACAATATAATCACCATCTTCAATTGGATGTCAAAACCAACATGCCTCACATGGAATTCATTATTTCCTCTATAAACCAGCTTTCCTTCTTCATTTCCCTGTTTGAATCAGTGCTCCATCATAATCCATACAAATTTACAACCTAGGGGCTACCTTTAACCTCCCTCTTCCCTCATTCTTCATGGTACATGGAAGAGAGAAGGAGCTAGGACCCAGTCTCTGCTCTAACCCACCAAAGTGGGGTGAGTTAAGAGTGAGTTGAGTCGCTCAGTCATGTCCAACTCTTTGAGACCCCATGGACTGCAGCACGCCAGGGCTCCCTGTCCATCACCAACTCCCAGAATTTATTCAAACTCATGCCCATTGAGTTGGTGATAACATCCAACCATCTCATCCTTGTTGTCCCCCTTTTCCTCCCACCCTCAGTCTTTCCCCAGCATCAGGGTCTTTTCCAACAAGTCAGTTCTTCGCATCAGGAGGCCAAAGTATTGGAATTTCAGCTTCAGCGTCAGTCCTTCCAATGAGCACCCAGAACTGATCTCCTTTAGGATGGACTGGTTGGATCTCCTTCCAGTCCAAGGGACTCTCAAGAGTCTTCTTCAACACCACAGGTCAAAAGCATCAATTCTTCGGCGCTCAGCTTTCTTTATAGTCCAACTCTCACATCCATACATAACTACTAAAAAAACCATAGCTTTGACTAAATGGGCCTTTGTTGGCAAAGTAATGTCTCTGCTTTTTAATATGCTGTCTAGGTTGGTCATAACTTTTCTTCCACGGAGCAAGTGTCTTTTAATTTCATGGCTGCAGTTACCATCTGCAGTGATTTTGGAGTCCAAAAAAATAGTCTGTCACTGTTTGCACTGTTTCCCCATCTATTTGCCATGAAGTGATGGGACCAGATGCCATGATCTTAGTTTTCTGAATGTTGACTTTTAAGCCAACTTTTTCATTCTCCTCTTTCACTTTCTTTTTTTTTTTTTTTCATTAATTTTATTAGTTGGAGGCTAATTACTTTACAATATTGTAGTGGTTTTTGTCATACATTGACATGAATCAGCCTCCTCTTTCACTTTCATCAAGAGGCTCTTTAGTTCTTTGCTTTCTGTCACAAGGGTGGTGTCATCTGCATATCTGAGGTTATTGATATTTCTCCCAGCAATCTTGATTCCAGGTTGTGCTTCTTCCAGTCCAGCATTTCTCATGATGTACTCTGCATATAAGTTAAATAAGCAGGGTGACAATATACAGCCTTGACATACGCCTTTTCCTATTTGGAACCAGTCTGTTGTTCCATGTCCAGTTCCAACTGCTGCTTTTTGACCTGCATACAGATTTCTCAATAGGATTCTCTGACCCACCCTAACCTTGCATTGCACCTGACAACTCTCTGATGTCAAAGCGGGGTAGGCACGGACATCAGAGAGCTGTCAAGGTGCAATGCAAGGTCAGGGTGGGTCAGAGAGCCCTGCTGCATTTGTTTAAAATGCAGACTACCAGACACACCTCAAACCTACCGAATCAGAGTTGGGTTGGGCATCTGCATTTTAAATGAGCTCTCCAGGGAACTTCCTAGGTCAATTAAACAGAAAGTTGATCGGTCCTGTCCTACTCTTTGTGACCCCATGGACTTTGTGTAGCCCACCAGGCTCCTCTGTCCATGGGATTCTCCAGGCAAGAATACTGGAGTGGGTAGCCGTTCCCTTCTCCAGGGGATCTTCCTGACCCAGGGATTGAACCCTGGTCTCCTGTATTGCTGGCAGATTCTTTACCAGTTGAGCTAGCAGGGAAGCCCCTAAACCACCAGGCTTCTCTGTCCATGGAATCTTCCAGGCAAGAATACTGGAGTGACATTGCCTTCTGGTAATGACATACTGGGAAGACATTCCCTTCTCCAGGGGATCTTCCCAATCCAGGGATGGAACCCCGGTCTCTTGCACTGCAGGTGGATCCTTTACCATCTGAGCTAAACAGAATCAGTGCTCTAAAAGAAATTACCCAGTTACAGAAAGATACACCATGAAGGCGCAGCCACGTGAGCAAGGCATACTGTCCAAAGGGCACAAGAGGAAGTAAAGGAGTCCCAAGCAGGTGGGTGGAACACAGAGACAGAGAAACAGTCTGTAAGGTTTAATACTTCCAAAGTCACCTTTTAGATCTATTTATGAATAGCTGTCACAAGGATAGGGCAGGAGAGACTCTAGTTCACCAAAAAGAGGATCAACAAGTCATGTCAGAGACTAGTTCTGAGAATTAAAACACACAGGAGAGGAACAGTAGCAACTCAGGCAACAATGTATCCATTCCAGGGTTATCTCTGGCTTGTAGGGTAACAGCTCTGACGACAAAAAGAGACCTAGGAAACAATACAAGAGGCTGGTAGGAGGCTGGGAGAAATGATGGGCTTCATTTGTGTCATTCAGAATGTGGCTGCTAATAAAAGAAGCCACTCTGGCTCATTGAAACTAAAGAGATTTAATATAAAGAACTGGATGTTAATAGAATTGTTAGAAAGTCTGGGGAAACAGGCTCCAGTCTGAGCCTCCAGGAATGATTGTCAACCAAGGTAGCTATTGCCTGTGCCATGCTCAGAAAACTGAGGAATGATCAGAAAGCTGGGGAATAAGGAAATGGGAGCCCCAACTGCTGGTTCCAGGCACATGGCATCAGTCCAGGTCCCCGTCATCAAAATGGATGTCCCTGGCACCCACAGAAGTAGGTACCAGATCCTGGGGCCTCCACTACATTGCCAGAGAAAACCAGATCCTCTGCATCCCTGCTTGCTATTGGACACAGCAGATGTGCCACCTCTGTCTCACTTTTGCTTTCCAAAGATGACATTCATATGTCTGCTAGGGTAGAGGCTGGGCCACACAGGAAGCCTGGGAAATGGACCCTCACGCTCCCTATCCTTCAGCGTGTTACAAACGGGAGGGAGGTGGAGTTACGTGAGCCACATATGGCATCTCTCTCACCACCACACTCAGCTGTAAGCTTCCCTACTATAGGGGAGGGACTTGGGATTTTAACTGTTTCAGAGGTCCCAGCACTTTGCAGAGTATCTAATAAACAGTGGGTGAAAGAAGAAAAGTCTTAAGAGAGGAGAAAAGGAAGGGAGGAAGGAGGAGAGGGGGGAGGAGAAGACAGGAAAGAGTTCAAGACTAAGTTGTGCAGAAGCCATAGGTGGAAAACACTCCGGAATTCAGTTTTGACAATATTTAAAACTTAAGATGAAATGAAGCAGGGACTGACACTAACAATTCTTATTTCATAGTAGCTTTTGGTTTCAGTCTGTTTATCTTCATTTCCATGACTATAAACTTAATACAGTTCAAATTCCTTATGTCTGGAAAAAATCAATTGTTCCCTAACTGGTATCCTGCCCAATTTCTCCCTATTCTATTCTGTTCTACACATTGATTGCTGACAGTTTCCTAAAATAGTCTTCAAACTTTTTACTTGCAAACATTTCCAAAAGAATCTTGTAGAGCTTTGTATTCTCTTGCATATTATTAAGCTGACATCTAAAATGTTTCATCCCAAGGTAAAATAGTTGCTTGCAAAGGATGTAACTTCCAGTGTATTGTAAATATTGTCTCTTAAAAAGTAATAAAAAAAAAAAAGTAATACCACACTGTAAAAAATATAACCAATAGAATCTAAGTACCACAACATCTGTTTTTAAAAAAATACATGAACAAGCTGTTCTTTAACAATGAGATTTTGCATCTTTCCTTTTTCCCCTTTAACTTGTATTTTCATTCTGCTTCTATTAAAAATTTTGATCCTAATATGACATATTTTTATGTCTTTTGTCAATTGTCTTAATTATCACAATAAAAGGCATAAATGTTGAAACTACATTTTTTTATATCAGTGACTATGCAGCTGTGTTTAAAAATGATTCTGGATTGAGTTATCATTTCTATTACTACTAGTATACTATTCATAAAGATAATATAAATATATTATGAGTTTTGATTATTAAACAGAAAAAACAAAATTTTATTTTAAATATGTCTCTTAATGAGAACTGAATGGTTTTGTTAAAGTTAAGTCAATTTTAACTTTTGCTAAAATTAGGTCAGGTATCAATTTAGAGATAATTATGCATTACTTATGACTAAATTGAGATAGGCTTCAACCTCAGTATTATCTCCCCACCTTTTTGCGTTTTAATATTAATGTAGATGTTGAGAAAAATTTGTTCATGTAAATAAAAAGGTGGGAATAAAGGGAGTTTTGTTACAGCAATGCCCTCAATTCTTTGCACTCTGTTAGAAACATATGCTAAAAATCAGGGGAAACCTAGCACCAAATAATTGACATCTTCCTCTGATTTTACTAAAAGCAAACTAGGAAAATATATGTAAAACATAGTAAAACTAGGAAAAGGATGTATTATTAATTCTTTACTGTGACTCCCTTTCTCAACAACAATACCAATATCTATTCTATATTACCCCAGTGGGTTACAGAGGTTTTTCTACTGTAGGGTAATACACGATGGAAAGATCAGAGTAAGAGAAGGCCTTGCTTCTTTAAAATAAGATAATGGGGCAGGATTGTGTGAAAGAAGAGGTGGAAATGTTGTATCCTCAGGCAGATGAGCTAAAAAAATTTTTTTTCAGTTTTTTTGCTATATAATTGACAAAGCTATAAAGCATCTAAAGTGTACTATGTGATGATTTGATATATGTATACATTGTAAAATAATTGGTCCCATTGAGTTAATTAACATATCAAGCACCTCACATATTTACTTTTTTGTGTGTGTAAGAACATTTAAGTTCTACTCTTTTACCAAATTCAGTCATACAATAAATACACTGTTATCAACCATAGTCACGTTATACTTAGATCCTCCGATGTTATTCATTCTTTTTTATATAACACTTTGCCAACCTCTCCCTATTTCCTTCACTGTACCCAGCTCCCCACCCTTGCCACAGGAAGCTACTTTTCTACTGTGTTTTTATGTGTTTGACTTTTTTCCTCCCTCAGATTTCACATGTAAGTAATACCATGCAGTATTTGTCTTTGTCTGGGTTATTTCACTTAGTATAATGCTCTCCAGCTTTACCCTTATCAATGCATATGACAAGATGCCCTTCCTTTTTAAGGTGGGATAAAATTCCATTATATGTGTATCTGTATATATAAAACCACTTTTCTTTATCCATTCACATGAGGACAGGCACTTAGGTTGTTTTTACATCTTGGCTACTCTGAATACTGCTGCTATGAAGAGAATACATTTGTCTCTTCGAGATAGTGATTTAGCTTCCTTCCGATATACACCCAGGAGTGGGATTGCTGGATCATCCTGCAGTTCTATTTTTCATGTTTTGAGGACTCTCCATGCTGTTTTCCATACTGGCTGAACCAATTTACATTTCCACCCGCAGGACACAAAGGTTCCCTTTTCTCCACAGCCTTGTCAATACTTGCTATCTCTTGTCTTTTAGAGGATGGCCATTCTAGAAGGTGTGAGGTGATACCTTATCATGATTTTGCTTTGCATTTACCTGCTGAGCACCTTTTCATGTACCTGCTGGCTATTTGTATGTCTTCCTTGGAAAAATGTCTATTCAGATACTTTGCCTATTTTTTAATTGGGTTATTTCCTGTTTTGCTACTGGGTTCTATGAGTTCCTTGTATATTCTGCATGAATATGTGGTGTGCAAATATTTTCTTCCACTCCACAGATTTCCTTTTCATCTTATTGATGATTTCCTGTGCCGTGCAGCGTTTTATTTTTAGTTTGATGTCACCTCATTTCTTTATTTTTACTTTTGTTAACTTTACTTTTGATATCAAATTTAAAAAAATCACTATCAAGACCAACGTCAAAGAGTTTGCATTCATGATTAGTCACTCGGGTGTGTCTGACTCTGTGACCCTGTGGACTGTAACCCACCAGTCTCCTCTTTCCACAGAATTTTTTTCAGGAGAGAATACTGGGCAGGTTGCCGTTTCCTCCTCCAGGGGATCTTCATGACCTAAGGATCGAACCCGTGTCTCCTGTGTCTCCTGCCTTGTAGGTGGGTTCTTTACCTGTTGAGTCACTGGGGAAGCCCAGGTGTCAAAAAGCTCACCCCCTTATGATTTCTTCAAGGAATTTTATGGAATCATTGTATTCAAGTCATTAGTCCACTTTGAATTGATTTTTGTGTGGGATGTTAGATAAGTGTCCAATTTTCCAACACAATTTATTAACAATATTATTTTTGCTTGCTATGGCCTTGTGAATGTAAGTCCTATCAGCTTTCAGAGCTAGGTGTTTGGGGAACTAGTTAAATGGGAGTCCTAAAACTCAGGGTGCTTCATGTAGGGTGCAAGCCTTCCACTGAAGGGAAAACTGGGAGTTGGGGGTTTAGTCCTTACTCCATGCCAGGGGTAAGATTTATGGTGAGAGAATGTCTCATTCTCTCCTGCCTGTTTTTATGTGGGTATTTTCTTACTTACCCGGCGTGTAGGAGTTGCTTGGCTAGTTTCTGGATCTTTCAGCGGTATCTGCTCCATGTGCAACTTTTAGTGCATCCATGGGAGGGTAGCTCGGGAGCCTCTTAGGTTGTCATCTTGGTCCTCTCTCCAGAAATTTCTTTTTCAGATCACTATTAAGGAGTGCAAAGAGAAACTAAATATACAGAATCCTAATTCTCCTAAAACTCTTTTTTTCTGGCCTTCATATTTCTTGCAAAGTATTTATATCATAGTTTAGGCATAGGTACAGTTTGAAGACTGCTACTGCAAAACAGCACAACTTGCCTCAGTAGTTTCTTTTCATTGGCATAAAATACTCACAATTTGAAAATAAAAATTTCAAGTTTAAGTGATTCTTCATCACTTAAACATGTATTTTAAAAGAGCTCACTATTAAGTGACTTGACAACTGGTAAATATAGGTGTAATGTCACCATTTCTAGAACTGATGGATATTTTTGCAATTATTTCTAAAATTTTCCCCAAAAGGTGTTTTTTTTTTTTGCATGAAAAGGTGTTGTTAAATCAACAGGGCATTTTACAACTTGAGGAAATACACTTCTCAAGATGGGCAGTGGACAGGAACAGTTCAGTTCGGTTCAGTTCAGTCGCTCAGTCGTGTCCGACTCTTTGTGACCCCATGAACCACAGCACGCCAGGCCTCCCTGTCCATCACCAACTCCCGGAGTCCACCCAAACCCATGTCCATTGTGTCGGTGATGCCATCCAATCATCTCATCCTCTATCGTCCTCGTCTCCTCCTGCCCTCAATCTTTCCCAGCATCAGGGTCTTTTCAAATAAGTCAGCTCTCTGCATCAGGTGGCCAAAGTATTGGGGTTTCAGCTTCAGCATCAGTCCTTCCAATGAACACCCAGGGCTGATCTCCTTTAGGATGGACTGGTTGGATCTCCTTGCAGTCCAAGGGACTCTCAAGAGTCTTCTCCAACACCATAGTTCAAAAGCATCAATTCTTCAGCGCTCAGCTTTCTTTATAGTCCAACTCTCACATCCATACATGACTACTGGAAAAACCATAGCCTTGAATAGACGGACCTTTGTTGGCAAAGTAATGTCTCTGCTTTTTAATATGCTGTAGGTTGGTCATAACTTTCCTTCCAAGGAGTAAGCATCTTTTAATTTCATGGCTGCAATCACCATCTGCAATGATTTTGGAGCCCAGAAAAATAAAGTCAGCCACTGTTTCCCCATCTATTTGCCATGAAGTGATGGGACCGGATGCCATGATCTTAGTTTTCTGAATGGTGAGCTTTAAGCCAACTTTTTCACTCTCCTGCCATTTCATAGCCAAACGAAAACTTCCTCCAAAGACTTAGCTGTCAGTCATTAACGTGCACTGGAGTCCCATTCCCATGGCCCACCTCCAGAGTTTCTAATCCAGAACGCCTGTGGTGGGGGCAGCACTCCAAGCAATTTAGGTGTGAGACACTTTGGGAAACCATCACCTAAAGGGAAAGTGTCCTAGAAAAATGTGTAAATTTAAATTTGTAGAGGGGATTTATAAAATGAAAAGGTTAAGAATGAGGAGTGTGTTAATTTAGCTGGATTTGGAGTAAGGAGAACCACGACAAAATGCAGACGCTGTGAGTTCAGGATTGACTTGAATAGGAAGAGCACAACCTTGCTTGCGGTCATTGTTCATCTCCACAGGCTCTCTGGATCGAAAGGTGAGCTGGACTGGCAAGCTCGCCCTGTGCTCTGGAGTCTGTGGGTTCTCCCAGGGAATAACAGGACCCACTGAGTCACTTTACCATTCCTGTAACAAAACATTTTATATTCTGCAAATGGGCTGAAGACATCTATAAGCTACTTTACAGGCTAGGCAATTTGAAATAGAGTCTGATTTGAACATGATTTGTATTCTCTAAGAATGCCTCCAGTTCTCAAAGTTGTTTTTTTTTAATAGGTGAGGAGGGCATTATAAAGGGGGCAAATAAATCAATATAACGACATAACAGAGGGGAAAATAACTCTACTTTTACATTTGATGGTATTTTTCATTCGTGTTCATAGTGCAGTTGTACTGTAAAATAAAAAAAAAATGACAAGCTAAAATAAGAAGTAATGCACTCTTTGAGGTAAAAGGTAGAATTTTTAGTGTACATGGTTACAGAGTTGGGCATGATTTCGCAATTGAACAATCTACTGGATTTACAGTACATACTTAGCTTCCTACTTAATTATCTTTGAAATTGATAAAATATTATTTATCTATATATGAATAGATATTTAAAAAATTTATAGCAAAAGGTACCAGAGGTCCTTACAGAGAACTTAGATTCTCTCAATTTGGGTGGGGGAAGTAATGAACTGATGACATTAAAGTGTACCATGTATCTTGATGTTTATGAAAATGATTATTCCTTCCCAACCTATAAAACAGATAAAGATGACTATAATGTAAGGTGACTTTTAAAACTTTTTATTATTAAAAGTTTCAAACATATGTAAAAATGGATTATTACAATGGACCCCAAATGTCTATTCACTAATATTATTTCATCTAAACTCTCCACACTACCCTCCCCTCCCACCACTGAATTCCACAGTTTTACCTTATTATTTCTGGATGTATCTCTCTCCAAAGAATCATCTTAAAAGGCTATAAAGATGCTAGCATTTCTAAATACTTTTTAGAAGCATTTTGGAATACTTCTCAGGATTATTTCCAGGATTTGCATTGTATTCCTTAGTTAATTATCCCAAATGATGACAAATCTTTACTCTTCAAGGGTAGACTTGACTTGAAAACAGTCGAAAGTCTTTGGGAATAAACCCCAACAAATAGGGAGAATAATTAGACTGGGCAGGACTGATTTTGTTAAAGAGAGTAATATACGCGGGGGCACGAGGTGTGTCCCTTTCATGAAAGGAGTCTGATGCTCATAAACTAGCTCAGAAACTACCCTCAGTGACCAGAGATGCTGAGTGCTAATAAGAGCCCTGTTGTATTGGAAGCAGAAGCCAGAGTGAAATCAAGAGGATAATGTGAGAGGCAGCTGAGAGCGAGCCAGCCAACTGGTGAAAGGAAGTTATTCTTAATTTTTGTACCCTAAATTCCAGTGATTCCAGGCCACTTTCAGGATTTATTTTGCATTTCAGGCCTCCGTGCTTTTGCAAACAATGTTCCCTGTGATTGGAATGCCTACTCCCACTGGGTGGACCCACTGGGCGAATCTCTAGTCATCTTTTAAGACCTTGATAAAATATTACCACATTCCTTGAATCTCTCTGGCACAACTAGCTATTTCATTGTCCGGTACTAGTTGCACTTCACAGGTATTTTTTCTAACATTTCTGTGACTATAATTATTCTGTATACATTTCTATTAGGCTGGGGGCTTCATTTTTGTATCTTTGGCTCACAGACAGTGATGGTTGGATGAAATCACCAATTCAATGGACCTGAGTTTGAGCAAGCTTTGGGAGATGGTGAAGGACAGGGAAACCTGGTGTGTTGCAGTCCATGGGATTGCAAAGAGTTGGACACCACTGAGCAACCAAACAACAATAACAAGGCCTTCAGTAATCATTTGTTGAATACCTGGATAAAATTAATAATATGTGTATTTTGACATGCGGTAGACCTTGAAATATCCTCATAATGCAGCAAAGTAGTTGTGGGCTTGAAATACTATAGAATAAAGTGAAGAAGAGAGCATTATGCAAGAGCAGCTTTTGTAACAGAAACTCTGCAAGTTTCAGATGTTGACAGTGGAAAGTTACAGCATAGAACCATCCAAAGAAATGTTAGCAATTTCTTTTCCTCTTTTTAAAAATAAAATTTTCAAACTCATTTCTTGGGATCACATTGTTTTCTTTTTCTTTGAGGGATTGATACTTGAGGAATGAACAAATTAATCAGTTAAACTGAGTTCAAACTTGGTTGATGCACATTTTTCTCAAAATAAATTTGGAAGGCAAAACACAAAGTGTAAGAAAGGAATCATCTACTTCAAAGGGAATAGATGACTGACTCTTAAAGTCACTGTGTAAAAACTAAAGAAATTTGTAATGATTGAAACGATTAAGTATGCTCTCTTGTCAGGACGATTCACGTACTCTTCTCACTTTCTCTCCCACCTTCTGCCCCAGAACAAGAACATGTATGTCCATTCCTACTCCAGTGACCTGGTCTAAGGTCTTGGTGGGAAGTGGCTCTCGGCAGTGCCTCCCCTGACACACCTGTGGCATAGTCCTAGGTTGAGAAATAAAGGATAGCCCAGTGGTAGCCTGGATGGTTAGAGAGGAGAAGGGGGAGAGCCACCCACAAACAACAATTACATCTGATATCACCTCTTCTTGGTTGAACCTGAATTTTATCCAGACAATAAAGCCTGCTTTTTCAGAGTGTGTTCCAAACCCCAGTTGGCTTACAGCATATTTTCAAATTAATTAAAAAAAAAATTCAAGAAGTCCACAGAAATCTTTCCAGTCCTTCTTGTCAGGTGGTATAAATGTTCCCCCTTCCTGCAACATAAATGTCCTATTGAATGAACCATGTTTGTATGAAAATAACCTGATGTGGATACAGAAGAAACAGGACTGAAGTAGTTGAGCAACAGGTTTGCTTGGTTTTAAAGGTTACATTGCACAACCTGGGAAAGGTATCCCATGATATAAAAGACTGTTTTAACTCACCCTGGAAATCCAGTCAGACCAACCAGGGGCTTACAAAAGCCCTCAGCCCCCACAACACTGACCTCATGACACAGGGCCTCTTGGATCCTGTGGCCACTCTCAACTAGAGAATATATGAAATAAATTGGCACTTGCTTTTTGCTAGTTTTATAAAGGAAATCTATTTTTTAAAGAAAGATAGAATCTAAAGTTATAAACTAAAATGAATGCATGCACACAAAGTTGAGAATACAGAAATGATGCTAATCCAAATAACAGTACCATTTTTGTGTTGTTTGAAAACTGCATTTTTTGACTGCCACATACAAAGAATTTCTCATTCCTAATAGAGGAGGAAACAATGAAAAATTCAAGACTCTCTTTTACCTTTTGAAATACCAAATACTAAAAAGTAAGATTTAATTTGTTTCCAGATTGCAGAGAAAGCTATATGAGAGATATCTTCTTAGATTCTCAAAGAAAACAAATCTAAAATATTCAAAATGATTCTTTAAAAACATATATTAATGGTTTTCCCTGAAAATCAGTGGCTAGGTTGAGATTTATTTTTCCCAAAAGAAGCTTATTCTTTTGCTAGGTCCAACTTTTACATATTCATATGTAAAAAGGTAAAAACATAAAAAAAGTTAAAACTTCAAAACTGCTCATTGTAACTGCTGCTTCCTACTTAATCATCGATTTGATTCACATTAATAATGCACACTTCTACTTGCAGATCTATCTATGGCATTATGCTAGCCTGGAGGAACCACACATTATAAAAGATGAGAGAATTCATCACTCTCATTACTTCTTTTAAGCACATTCATGAGAATAATGCATCAATTATGACAAGTTGATAGGTTGCTAAGGGCAGACTTATACCTGTGATTTGGACCTGTAAGCTTTTTCTAAATAAATTCTATTTAAAAAGTTAACTAGTTGCATCAGGAAATCAATTACTTTCTATAAAACAAGATATACAATTTTTGAACTTTTTCGTATTAAGTAATTTACAAAACTGCAAAAGAACTGTAAAAATAGGACATACAATTCCTGATATTCTTCATCCAGTTTCACCAGCTTTACCAGTCTGTCACACTTGCTTTAGCATTTGCTTTCTCTCTTTCTCCGCCTATCTATCTATGTATGTATTTATAGTTATTATTTTAATAATCAGGGATTTCAAGATTAATACAATATTATATTATTATCTAATAGACTGCCCATAGTCAAACTTCATCAATAATGATCTTTATGGCAACCTTCCTCCTAATTCAGAATCCAATCAAGGATTACTCACTGCACTTAGTTGTTATAGCTTTCAATCTCCATTAATCTGGAAAGTTGCCCAGCCTTCCTCTTAAATGTTTTTTAAAAATATAGTCTATTTGTTTTTACAGAATATCCTCCAATTTGGATTTCTTTGAAGTTTCCTCATTATGAGATCAAAACATGTATCACTGGCAAGAATGCATAATAAGTGATGCTGTGTCTTTGGTGCATTGTATTAGGGACACACAATGAGAAGTTTTTCTCATTAGTGATTTTAACTTGATTACTTGGTTAAGGTGATACCCATTAGCAGAACAATATGAATTCTGGTTGCAAATAGGAAATAATTATATTAAATTGTAGAGTTATTTTGTAAGGATTGGTTTTGAATATTAAAATTTCACATTTAATGACACAATACCAAGCACACAAAAATAAGAAAATATACAAGACTTGTTAAATGAAATGCAAGGAATCCAAACAAGAAATATTACTTATATCAATGACTAATGGGACTACATGACTTAATAAAAATAGCTTTGATATATTTTTTTTAAATAGCATTGATATATTTTATGTACACTACCTGAAAAATAATTTAGCATGTATAATTTCTAAACTTTATTATAGACCTGAACATTTTTAATTTTGGCTCCATTCTGCCTATGAGGCAAGAGAATTCAGTGGTTCTTTTGGAATTAACAAGTACTAAATGGAAAAAACAAGATTTGAATTCAAATCTACCTGGATCTCAAAGCCCTGCCTACTCTTGCATTTCATACAGCGGTTCTATGAAATGAAAAATATAAGTTTCTATATGTTAGCCAAAATCAAATATAAATGTTATTGATTTTTCTTCATATAAAAAGGTAGATTAACTTTTGAAGAGAACGTTAAATGCCAATGGTAAATTTTAAAAATTATCTTAGAAGTGTATCTTAAAACAAGCATTGAGAATAATGGAAATCTGGTGTGCCAATTTTAAGTAAGTCTTGCTGTATACATTGAACTTTTATCTACTTACTGAACTTTTATTTGCCATATGTCTCTCTCTTGATCACATACTTTCCCCTGTTCTCACGTCTTCCCATTTAGTCATATTATTCATCTGTATCATTCATTCTGTATATTTGACTCTCTAGATTTCTCTGACATTATGGCCTCTTTCCCTTTTCAAAAAAACATTTTATCTTCATCTTTTCAGTGTTTCCTTATTTCCATTGTATTATCAGAGCTAACAGGGACTTGGGCACTGAAGATCATCTCAAGGTATCCGACCTAAACCCTATGCCATAAGCATTTTCATTAGCAACTTTAATGATGATGGCTAAGAGTAATTTCAAACTTGAAAGAGGTGGCTGCCACCAAGGAAATTTGCATTAAAACTAAAATTTCTAACAAGACAGAAAAATGGATGAATAAGAACAGGAGATGCTTAGTGGGATACCACTAACATGATCTCACAAGAGACTGAGCCAGACTTGCCTGTCTGTTTGAGGGTCTCCTGAGGAGGCGTGGGTCAGCAGTGGTCTGCCCTGTAGACAGGGGTACAGGCAGTCGCAGTCCCAGGAGGTGCGTATTGGCGTAAGTCTTCTTGGAGGTCACCATTACCCTACCACAGGGCCTGCAGACTCTAGGACTGGGTCGTCTCAGGCCAAACAACTAACAGAGAGCACAGCTCCACCCATCAGCAGAAAACTGGATTAAAGATTTACTGAGCATGGCTCTGACCACCAGAGCAAGACCCAGTTTTCCCCACAACCAGTCCTTCCCATTAGGAAGTGTCCACAGGCCTCTTATCCTCATCCATCAGAGGGCAGACAGAAGAAGCAAGAAATGCAATCTCACGGCATCCAGAATGAAAACGACACTTGCAGGAAGCTAACCAAAATGATCACATGGATAATAGCCTTGTGTGACTCAATGAAGCTATGAGCTATGTTGTGCAGGGCCACCCAAGATGGACAAGTCATGGTGGAGAATTCTGACAAAACGTAGTCTACTGGAGAAGGGAATGGCAAACCACTCCCGTATTCTTGCTTTGAGAACCCCATGAACAGTATAAAAAAGCATAAAAGACATGACACTGAAAGAAGTGCCTCCTAGGTCAGTAGGTGTCCAATATGCTGCTGGGGAAGAATGGAGAAATAGCTCCAGAAAGAATGAAGAGGCTAGGCCAAAGCAGAAATGACGCTCAGTTGTGGATGTGTGTGGTGATGAAAGTAAAGTCTGATGCTATAAAGAACAACACTGCATAGGAACATAGAGTGTTAGGTCCAAGAATCTAAGAGAAATTGGATGTGGTCAAGCAGGAGATGGCAAGAGTGAATATCAACATTTTAGGAATCAGTGAACTAAAATGGACAGGAATGGGCGAATTAAATTCAGATGACCATTATATCTACTACTGTGGGCAAGAATACCTTAGAAGAAATGGAATAGCCCTCATAGTCAACAAAAGAGTCCAAAATGCAGTAGTTGGGTATAATCTCAAAAAATGACAAAATGATCTCAGTTTGTTTCCAAGACAAACCATTCAACATCACAGTAATCGAAATCTATGCCCCAACCATTAATGCCAAAGAAGCTGAAGTTGAATGATTCTATGAAGACCTATAAGACCTTCTAGAACTAACACCAAAAGAAAGATATTCTTTTCATCATAGGGGATTGGAATGCAAAAGTAGGAAGTCAAGAGATACCTGGAGTAACAGGCAAGTTTGGCCTTGGAGTATGAAATGAAACACAGCAAAAGCTAACAGAGTTTTGCCAAGAGAACTCACTGGTCATAGTAAATACCCTCTTCCTACAACACAAGAGATGACAATTCTACACATGGACATCACAAGCTGGTCAATACCAAAATCAGACTGATTATGTTCTTTGCAGCCAAAGATGGAGAAGCTCAACACAGTCAGCAAAAACAAGACCTGGAATTGATGGTGGCTCAGATCATGAACTCTCCTTATTGCAAAATTCTGGCTTAAACTGAAGAAAGTAGGGAAGACCACTAGACCATTCAGGTATGACCTAAATCAAATCCCTTAATGATTATACAGTAGAGGTGACAAATAGATTCAAGCGATTGGATCTAGTAGGCAGAGTACCTGAAGAACTATGGATGGAGATTCACAACACTGTATAGGGCACGATGACCAAAACCATCCCAAAGAAAAAGAAATGCAAGAAGGCAAAGTGCCTGTCTGAGGAAGTCTTACAAATAGCTGAGAAAAGAAGAGAAAAGCAAAGGAGAAAGGGAAAGACACACCCAAATGAATGCAGAGATCCAGAGAATAGCAAGGAGAGATAAGAAAGCTTTCTTAGTGAACAATGCAAAGAAAAAAAAAATATATATATATATATAGAGGAAAATAATAGGATGGGAAAGACTAGAGATCTCCTCAAGAAAACTGGAGACACCAAAGGAACATTTCATGCAAAGATGAGCACAATAAAGCACAGAAACAGCCAGGACCTAAAAGAAGCAGAGAGATTAAGAAGAGTGGCAAGAATACACAAAAGAACTATACCAAAAATGCCTTAATGACCTGGATAACCATAATGGTGTGGTCACTCACCTAGAGCCAGACATTCTGGAGTGTGTAGTCAAGTGGGCCTCAGGAAGCACTACTAAAGGACAAAGCTAGTGGAGGTGATAGAATTCCAGCTGAGCTGTTTCAAATCCTAAAAGATGGTGCTGTTAAAGCGCTGCATGCAATATGCCAGCAAATCTGGAAAATTCAGCAGTCGCCAAAGGACTAGAAAATGTCAGTCGTCATTCCAACTCGAAAGAAAGGCAATGCCAAAAAATGTTCAAATTACCACACAAGTGAGCTCATTTCACAAGCTAGCAAGGTGATGCTCAAAATCTTTCAAGCTAGCATTCAGTAGTATGTGAACCAGGAACATCCAGATGTACAAGCTGAGTTTAAAAAAGGCAGGGGTACCAGAGGACAGATTGCTAACATCTGTTGGATCATAGAAAAAGGAAGAGAATTCCAGAAAAACATCTCCTTCTGGTTCACTGACAACACTAAAGCCTTTGACTGTGTGTATCACAAGACTTCAGAAAATTCTTCAAAGAGATGAGAATACCAGATCACCTTACCTGTCTCCTGAGAAAGGGATATGCAGATCAATAAGCAGCAGTTAGAACCAGACACGGAACAATGGACTGATTCAAAATTGGAAAAAAGTATGTCAGGGCTGTATATTGTCACCCTGCTTATTTTACTTATTTGAAGAGTACATCTTGTGAAATGCCAGGCTGGATGACTCACAAGATGGAATCAAGATTGCCGGGAGAAATGTCAATAAGCTCAGATATGCAGATGATACCACTCTAATGGCAGAACACAAACAGGAACTAAAGAGCCTCCTGATGAGGGTGAAAGAGGAGAGTGAAAAAGCTGGCTTAAAACTCAACATTTAAAAAACTAACAGCATGGCATCCGTTCCCATCACTTACTGGCAAGTAGATGGGGAAAAAGTAGAAACAGTGATAGATTTTATTTTCTTGGGCTCCAGAATCACTGCAGATTGTGACTGCAGCCACAAAATTAAAAGACACTTGCTCCTTGGAAGGAAAGCTATGACAAATCTAGACAGCATATTAAAAAGCAGAGACATTACTTTGCTGACAAAGGTCCATATAGTCAAAGCTATGATTTTTCCAGGAGTCATGTACAGATGTGAGAGTTGGCCCATAAAGAAGGCTGAGTGCTAAGAATTGATGCTTTTGAATTGTGGTCCTGGAGGCCTCTTGAGAGGCCCTTGGACTGCAAGGAGATTAAACCAGTCAATATTAAGGAAATCAACCCTGAATATTCATTGGAAGGACTGATGCTGAAGCTGAAGCTCCAATACTTTGGCCACCTGATACAAGCAGCCCCAACTCACTGGAAAAGACCCTGATGCTGGGAAAGATCGAGGGCAGGAGAAGAACAGAGTGGCAGAGGGTGAGATGGTTGGATGGCATTACTGAATCAATGGACATGAGTTTAAGCAAAGTCTGGCAAATAGTGAAGGACAGGGAAGCCTGGTGTGCTGCAGTCCATGCAGTCACAAAGAATCGGGCACAACTTAGTGACTGAACAACACAGTAGTGTAATTACTTTAGGAAAGAAAAACAATCTGTTCAAGTATAAACTGACATAGGATGGGGTTTATACAAGTATACCAGGAGAGAATAGAAAAGAATAGAGGATACTGGTGATTTTCATTGTAAATATGAGTCAAGAAAGTAACACATTTGAAACTGTGTCTAACATTGTTATGTATGAGCAATACTATAAAATATATTAACCACTGAGCTACCTTCCCTTTGTTCCCAGGATGGGTTAATTCTAAGTTACAGTAATGTTTCTATTTTGGCTGTTTACATTTTTTTTTGTTGTTTACATTTTTAAAAGTGTGCATCTTATAGGAATATGGGGAAAATAAATGCTTATAGATATATTACAAATTACTTAGATTCCAGGGAAAAGCAACTTAAAGCTTTAAAGGACATTATAATGAGACCTATAAGGACAATTTAAGAAAATGAGCTTATTAACCTACTGTCTATTTCAGAACTGTTAATATGGACTGTATTAAAGCAGAAAACTTTTCAGATAAAGGCATAGAAATATTATTTATAGAACCAAAGAACTGTTTGGACTAATAATAATACAGATCTAATAATAATCGGTATTACTTTGGGGGATGAGTACAACTTGCTAAACACTTCATTTTTTAAAAATTTATCTTTATTAGTTGGAGGCTAATTACTTTACAATATTGTAGTGGTTTTTGCCATACATTGACATGAATCAGCCATGGATTTACATGTGTTCCCCATCCTGAACTCCCCTCCCACCTCCCTCCCCAAACACTTCATTATTATTTCTAAACTGCACAAGCCTGAAAGGAAATAACATTAGCTTCAAGTTCTAATAATTAATAGCAATAAGCAGCTCTCTTTCAGCCATCTTGGACCCTGTGGAGGCCTGCTGGGAACGGGACTTCTAAAACGACAAATATGTCTGGAAGGCTGTGGTCCAAGGCCATTTTTGCTGGCTATAAACGGGGTCTACAGAACCAAAGGGAACACACTGATTTCCTGAAAATTGAAGGTGTATATGCTCGAGATAAAACTGAATTCTAGTGCTTATGTGTACAAAGCAAAGAACAACACAGTAACTCCTGGTGGAAAACCTAACAAAACCAGAGTAATCTGGGGAAAGATAACTCGAGCTCATGAAACAGTGGCATGGTCCGCGCCAAATTCCAAAGTAATCCTCCTGCTGAGGCCACTGGACACAGAATCTGTGTGATGCTGTACCGTTCGAGGATTTAAACTTCTTGAAAATAAATAAAAGTGTGGATTTGTCCTGTTGTGCTTTTGTTAAAAAAAAAAAAGCAATAAGCATTTTATTCTTTAATCAATAGGTGCTTACTTTAAAAAGCAAATGGCTGCTGAAGAAAATAGTCTTTTCCTTCAATCTTACCAAATGAAAAACATTTCATCAGATAATTATTTTGTTGCACTCAATATTTAACAAGTAGCTGTTTTGATGGGGGAAAGGAAGGAGAAGATACAATAATTTCGGGGTACTGAGATTTACCACAGTGACTAGTTTGAGCTGAGCATTAGAGTAGGATTATTGTGACTTAAAGGATATGATGGGCACATTACAATTTGTTTTGCAACTCACATGGCAACAACCACTGCACTGGGCATCATCTGCCTGCATTTGGGAAGGTTCCCTGGGAAGGGAATTTCTGCCCAGCTTGTCCCAGTCAGCATAGCAGGCAGAGCCAGAGAAAATGTAGGAGTCATGCATAGTAGATGTAAAGATGAATGCCCTAATTACAAGGATGAATAAACACTGGAACCAGCTACTCAGAGAGAGAGAGCTTGCAGTCTCCAAGTTCTCTTAACGGGTAAAACCTCTGTGGACCACACACCCCAGCTGGACATCACTAGCCACACTGAGGGAGGACTAGTATTGCTCCAAATAAGAGGCAAAGGAGTAGTTGTTTTTTAAAAAAATTAAATGTTGGAGTAGGAAATGGCAACCCACTCCAGTATTGCTGCCTGGAAAAGTCTATGGACAGAGGAGCCTGGCAGGCTACAGCCCATCGGGTTTCAAAGAGTCGACACAATTGAGCAGCTAAGAACAAACAAGGGCCCACCTTAATCCAGAGCGATCTCATCTCAAAATGCACAATCACATGTACGAAGATTGTTTTTGCAAATAAGGTCCTCTTTGTAGGTTCTGGGGGTTGCAACTTGGGCATACCCTTGGAGCCACTATTAAACCTGCTGCAGTCTGGTAAGAAAAAAAAAAAATTAAATGTGATGAGTAAAGTAGTTATTTCTATCCAAAGCAAAAATAGACAGTTATCACATTACAAAAACATTTTATCCGGAGAAACTCAGAGTTCAGGTTTTCAGAACCACTAATTTTTTTAAAATAGGCCACCTCTCCTAAGTTTCAGAAATACTTCCAATTAGAAATTGGTGACTATGCTGTGCATGTCCTGAGTCGTGTCCAGTTCTTTGTGACCCCATGGACTGTTATCCACCAGGCTCCTCTGTCCATAGGATTTCCCAGGCAAGAATACTGGAATGGGTTGCTATTTCCTCCTCCAGGGGATCTTCCTGACCCAGGAATCAAACCTGTGTCTCCTCCATCTTCTGCATTGACAGGCAGATTCTTTTACCTCTGAGCCACCAGGGAAGCCAGGAATTGGTAAAGGGCAGGCTAATTGATTTGGGTGAACTTCAGACATGAAAATATGCTCTTATGATTTCTCTAAACTCCTATGTTGTCCTAAACCAGCTTATAAGCATTTGATAGGAAAATAGTGGGAGAAGTGGGGGAAGGTCTGGGTGGGGACCTCAGGAAAGTTCAGGCATCTAGATTTTATTTATTCAGTTTACTCTGCTTGTCTTACTGCCAACAACGTATTTCTCTTCACAAAAAAGTTAATAATTATTACCACATTGTCCTCTTATTTACTTATTAAAATATGAGTCGCTTCCCTGGTGGATCAGTGGTAAAGAATACTCTTGCCAATGTAGGAGACGCAGGTTCAAACCCCAGTTTAGGAAGATCCCCTGGAGAGGGAAACGGCAACCCACTCCAGTAGTCTGGCCTGGAAAATCCCATGGACAGAGAAGCCAGCTGGGCTACAGTCCAGGAGCTTGAAAAAGAGCTGGACACAACTTAATAACTAAAACAAAAACAATAAATTATATACTAGGCAAAGAATTAAATTGATCCAATAATTTCACACTTCCCTGATAGCTCAGTTGGTAAACAATCCACCTGCAATGCAGGAGACCCTGGTTCGATTCCTGGTCAGGAAGACCTGCTGGAGAAGGGATAGACTATCCACTCCAGTATTCTGGCCTGGGGAATTCCATGGACTGTGGTTCACAAAGAGTCGGACACGACTGAGCGATTTTCACTGTCACTTTCAATAATTTCACACCTTATTTCCATCTGAAAGACCATAAATGTTATTGTATCTCTCTTTCCTTGTGTGTAAAATGGGTGTGCTAAAGGACAATGAAATAACTAGATGATCTATGAAGTCTCTTTCCATTTTAAAAATACCTGTTTCTATGGTCTCTCTAGGCTGATACTGCTGCTTGTGTACCATGGAGTCAGACCCCAGCTCTGCCCTCTCCTCAGTGCGGGACTCTGGGCAGGTTACCTAACCCCCTGGGGAACCAGCTTCCTTGTGTTACAGCCATCATTACAACCTGGTACACTTTCTTTGTCAAATTACTTAACCCGTGTACAAGATGCTATGGACAGGAGTTGAAGACATATAATATCTGTAAAAGAAACACAACATAAAACCTCACAATGTCTCTCATAGGAGAGCCTTAATAAAGTTAATCCCATCCATTCTACAACCTTTGGAGAGTTTCCTTACCCATTTCAAACTAATGTCACACACAATTTCCCTTGAGAAAAAAGGGCAGAGGGTGAGAAAACTATTAGGTTTTATGCTTTGGTGTTTGATATAGGGTTTGTATCACCACATTTTCTCTTTCATCTTTTATCACTCATTATGATCAAAATCACCTGGCACGTGCATTAGCTATTTGTGTTCTCAAAGTCAAGGCTCAAAATAAATGCATATGAACATGACCTGAAACACTTATTTAACAGAAATACAAATGACTAGGGCAAAGAGACAGATAAAATTTATGAGAATCTCAAATGTCTCTGGATTTTTAAAAATACTTTGCTCATTATTTGAACTATTTGTCTTATTAACAATTTAAAATATTTTGTCCAAATTAGACCCATGAACTATTTTATTGATTTTTTTCTTTTTAATTATATATCCTCACCTCAGCATAGGTGAAAATCCTTAGAACAAGTGGATATATAAATCATATATAAATACTTAAGGATCATCTAAAGATATGATCTTTATGAACATTTTTAGGTCACATGCAGAACAAATATATACATTGTGACATCAATAAATACTTTTAGAATTAACGAAAACAAAAAGATCTCAGGAGGTCTGTTTTACAATATGTTGTCCTCAATATTTCTTTTATTTTTTGCTAAGTGGACACTTTAAAGGGAAAAGCAATTATTCAATCTATTCTCATTCGTGTTACCATCACCCCCAAATTACAAAATTAATGTACATTTCTTCAGCTTTCATAGAAATCTATTGAACATTGTATCTCTGGACTTCTGCCAAAAGCCTATGTTGAAATGACCATGAAAAGAATATTGTGGCATCTTTCATTAAATTGCAATTTGGTGACATTTTTGTTTGTACAGTGTCCTTCATAATAAGATCTGTGAGGTAAATTTTCCTTTGAGTTCAATGTTAAGCAGTATTTGTTTCTTCTGAGCAACTGATTTATTTCAATTTAGTGGTCAGTAAGACTATGTAACTTACATTTCTCCTTTTACCAAGAAATCTTGAGTTAAGTTTTCTACTCGGTTTTAACATCTAGTCATTTTTTAGGTTTCAGGTAAATTATTCACCATCTCTACCCATTGTTTCCACTCCCACAAACTCATTCATAAACTAGCTTTTGTTCTTTCTCATTTTTAAGTGCCTCTGTACTTTATTATATGCTAACTCAAATTCAAATATTTTTAAAGAGTACAGATAAACAACTTTATATTGTCAAACTTAATATAACTTTTTTTCTTAATTTAAACCATTAGTGTAATTAAAGCTAATGCATTTGAATATATAATACAAAAGCTTAAATTTATCTCTTTCTAAACAATACTTGATCACAAGAGGCAAATGCTATGAATATGTGTTTATTTAGACATAATCTATTAACATACTGTAGTGGCAAGTATATGTGGTTGTTACCTCTAACTATGTCAAACTGCTCCAAATAGAAATATGTACACTATTAGTATGGGCTTTCCAAGTGACTCAGTGGTAGAGAATCCACCAACAATGCAGGGGATGCAGGTTCAATCCCTGGTTTGGGAAGATGCCCCAGAGGAAATGGCAACCTATTCCAGTATTCTTGCCTGAGAAATTCAGTGGACAAAAAGCCTGGTGGGCTATGGGGTCATGGGGTAGCAAAAGAATTGGACGTGATTTAGCAACTAAACAACAATGCTATCGGTACAATGCTATGCACTCCTAATACTCTGAAAAATTCCTTTAATTTTATAAACCATAGGGCTTTATATTTAAATTTAAAGAATCTCAATTGTTTTCTGGATTTATAGTCAGAAAAGAAACAAGTCTGACATATTTCTGGGTGTGGTTTCTAAAGTTTTTATCCCCTTTGATTAGCTGAATATTTGAAGTCATCTTGAAATATGAATCTTGGCAGTCCAGGGGTTATGGAAATCTTGTACTTGTCCTTGAGAAGACCCCAGTGAAGATCACTGTGGTAGAGTATTTATTCTCTGTGAATTAGCCTTATTCGTGCAACAGAAGGGCTTAGCTGTGGAAGCCACTATAAAACACCTGGGACACCCACACATCCAAATACAGCCATTTCAATCTGACTCTTTGGTTCTAATAAAATTAGGGGTAAAACCTTCTTCTAGTCACCATCATCTATGAACTCTGAATTGGCTATGTATGAGGAGAACATCAAGCACTAATGCCAGTGGTGGAAAGAACAAATACAAGAATAGAAATGAGAAGGAAGTACCCTCCAGGTGCTGCTACCAGATCATTTCCAGCCTCTGTGCAGTAAGTCAGGCCTCTCCTGGGTTGGTTACAAGTATACCACGGAAAAAAGCCAGCTCTAAAATTAATATTCTGCTGATAATTTGATCATTGCATAAAAATCGAGAAGGGATGAAATTACCTTCTCTTCCTTTTTGGACTTTTATTCAGGAATACATGTCATTTAAGCAACTCCATTCTTGCAAAAGGAAGTCAATCACACCTCCGAACTGTAAAACAACTAGAACAAATACATATGTTGAGAGAAGCATGTTCACGGGAGATTATCTGAAGGATATGAAATTAATCCACTCCTCTAGATAAGCAGTCACAAACTAAGATTGATTTAACCCACAGGAATACTTTGTTTGGCCCACAGTGTGTTTCTTTTAAATTTTAGCCAACACTGAAAAATAGTGAGATTTCAAATATTGAAGGTGGCAACAGTGTCCTTAGTGTCCCCACATGGCAACACCTGTTGGGATTGGGAAATGGCAGCTGCTCCCCATAGCTGGGGCAGAGGCTCTCCAGGTGATCATAGTCCAGAAAAGTCTGTGTTTGCCATGATATACAGAGAGTCTAAAATCAGAGAGGCCAGCAGAGAACTGAATGCCAGGAATGCATTACTACTGCCATTGCAGCGTCAGTATTGCTTTTACTAACTCCACTTTGGTGGCTGTCATCAGCGCTCAGCATGTGATCTGACTGTGGACTCACTTTGCTGGAATCTGGCCCTTTTCTTTTTTTTTAATAGTACCTGGAATTTGGCTCTTTCTTTCACAACATTAATAAAAATAAATCCTTTACTCTCCCACACAGATATCAAATTATTTATAAGCACTTTTCCTATCCCATCAGAAGAGTAAGATCTCAATTATAGTACTTCCTACCTTTTCATCATCTCATCACACCCCAGCACAGATAATACACTTGTCTACTACTGTAGACCTTGGTGATCATCCCCAAGAGGATTATGTATCCCCACCCACAGATGTCAGGTTTAGCCAATGGAATGTGAACAGATATGATATACACAATATCTGAGCAGAAGTTTTAAAAGACAGTGAGTTTCCACCAGCCATCTTTACCTGCCATCCCCAAAAAGCAATGCTCCTTCAGCCTAGGTCCTGAAATGAGGACACACATTACACCTACTTGAAGGCTGATGGAGCTGCAAGTAACTCAAATCCTACATGTAATATGAGCAAGTGACTAAGATTACCACCTTGGGAAATGAGTTCATCTTCACATGGCATTCAAACTCTGAATAATGTCACTCAATTCTCATTTCTAAGTATTCACAGAAGAAAATTAGCTGCTAATGAGGAACTATGAAAGAAAGAAGAATCTCTATTTTCTAAGGTCTTACAATCTGTAATATTGAAAAAAAAAACAACCAGCAACATTTGGAGATATTTGACTTTTGCCTTCAGAGAGACTACCACAAGTCAGTTCTTCTGGTTCCATCAGTGACAGAAAGATGTTGCTTAGAAACCCAAAAGGCAAACAGACATAGGAATAAGGGTAGTGTTACAGAAACTATCCTCAAGAAAAATCCTTGTTTTTGTCAGAAAGTGAATTTTTCTGAAGCCCTTGACTGTGTCAGGTACTATGGAGGGTTCCTAAATGGGCCAGGAGAGGTACACCTAACAATTGTTGCCACTGAGCAAGAACAGAAAAACAAAGGTTTCTTGAAATGTTGTTTAAAGCAAACTGGCTAATAATTTCACCTCCCATTCATTTACTAATAACTCCCAGGTCTTTATTTTCCAGTTGACTTTCACTTGTGTTCCAGACCTGCATTTGTAGCTTGCTGTTAATTGATGTACCTCAAACTCAACATGTTCAAAATCTCATTAGTCTTCTCCATATCATCTCCCTAATCTGCTTCTCTCCCTCTACTTCCAATCTTAGTGAACAGCATTGTACTTCTAATCATTAAAAAAAAAAAAAAGGCATCATCTTAGGACAGAGGCTGCAACCTATCTGCTTATTTACTGAAGTTGTTTATTTTGGTTCAGACAGAACTTAAAAAAAAAAAAAAACTTTGAGCCAACATATAAGATTTGGGAGATGTCACAGAAAAATAAGGATTTAGGGTTCTCTTTAAAAATCAGAAGATGAAACATCAGGCTCCACTTATACAGAACAATGGGCTAAAACTGAAGAGTAGATGTCCCATCTAGACTCAGGTAAGCTCTCATTTCAGCTAGTATTCATAACAGCCACAATGGGTGCTGAGGTTTCTTTGATTCATTTTTGTCAACTGTTTGGCTCTTGAGGCATCTGAGATTATGACTTGTGCTAAGTCCTTCTCCCCTCCATGCCTCCACCAAAACCATCAGCCAGTCCTACAGATTCCAGCATTTCTCCAATCCGTCTCCCTCTTCTTTATCTTAATTGCTACATTCTTAACTATGGGATCTCAAACAATGCTCATCTGGACTGCTGTTAACAGTTGAAATACCTCCCATTCCATTTGTCTAATGAATTCCCAAACTCCAGTGAAGTAAAGTGATGCAATGATCCTCTTGAAGGACTTCACTGGTTCTCCATGGCCCACAGGATAAAGTTCAAATTCCTCTAGTACATGGTACCAGGTCATTCATTCCTGATCTCTACCCACCACTCCAGTCTTAACTCATCGCGCTCCCACAGTGGTCTATACTCCAATACTTTGAAACAGTTCTGCTAACCAGGTGGATTATTTCCGTCCTCTACACCCTGCTGCTGTTTGTGCCTACAATATCTTCATCTCATCACTCAACCCACACAGCCACATTTGTAACTCCAGAGATTCCGTTCAACCATTAACTTCTTTTTGAAGACTTTTCCATCTAATTCTCAATTCTGCAGGCAGACGTGACCATTGCAGGCCACATCTATTCCTTTCTGTCCCCTATAAGACTGCTCTATTGACGACCAGGACATTTTATTGTGTCTATACTTGTGTCACTACTTGCTTGTATTAGACTGGGAGTCTGCCTCATTTGCCCTTATATTTCCAGACCCACGCTTGCTGCATACAGCTGCTTAATAAATATTGGCCTGAATGAATAAACAAATGATTGTGTCAAATGATTATCTATAGGTAGGCTGTTCTCTTAAACAGGTTGATCATCCACCTATAATTCTCTTTAAACCACTGATTTGCTTTTATCTGGAGATTATTCAAAGATTAAAATTTTTAGCTCAGTTCAAGAAAATTAATTCAATTTCTAAAATAGTAGGAGCTCAAATCAATGAAGTATATTTGTATTAACAATGTTTTCCCAGTATTATTCTTAAGAAAGATACCATATATTGCCTCTGACACCTGGAGGCAAATGATTGGTAAGTAATTTACGATTCAGATTAATTACACCATATGTAGGACACACATCAATGTGCCTTATGGGTATAGTTTATAAATAACACTAGGTTATAGCTATCAATCTTCTTAATGAGGAAAAAAGTACAAAAGGACCTTTAGAGAACGAATTATGAACCAACCAAACTTTTACAACATAAGGAGAACACAAATGGTACATCTCCAGGTAATACACTTTGTATTACTCTCCAGAAAGCCACATCAATGTAAAACTAAAGGTATCTAAGGCTCCAAATTCTTAGATAAAATCACACAAAAACACCTCTTTTGGAAATCTAAAGACAGTCATTCATTCGATAAATATTTATTGAGTACCTACTGTGAACTGGGCACTGTTCTAAACTTCAGGGATACTGCTGCCTTTTTAAATAAGACTAAAGGTTGGGGAAGCTAGTACAATACACCAGGGTGGAAGATAAAGGGAGCCCATGGCTGACTCTGTAGCATATCAGAACCAAATTTCAATTGGCTGGGGAACTGGATGATTTTTTACCCCCACTTTGAACCAATCCACATTTTGCAGCTGTCCTCATGAAATTTAGATTTTAGAGTGTGTTGGCTGGGGGGTGGGGGGGGTGGGTGAGGGGGAGGGCATAGGGCAGGTCAACAGTTAACCAAAAAAAAAAAAAGAAGAGCAAAATACAAAGTCTGTTCAGAGAGTAATAAGTCTGTAAGAGAAATAAATCAGGGAAGAGTCATGAGGAGTGCTGAGTGGTAGAGATGGAATTTAAAATACGGCGGCCAGGGAAAGCCTCACTGAGAAAGTGTTATTTAAGTAAAGAGCTGAAGAAAGGGAGGGAGCGGGCCATATGGATATGTGGTAGCAAGGCATTCCAGGAGAGGAAGCAACAGCAAATGAGGACACACATCCAGACATGCCTGGAAATTTCATGGAACAGCAAGGGAGTCAGTGGCCACTGTAGCTAGAGGAAAAGGGCAGGGAGGAGAATAGTAAATAGCAGATTCAAAGAGGGGTAATCTAGGGGAGGAAAGAGGCAGGATTGGAATATACAGGACGGTCCCCTAATCTGAAGGTCCAGTGCTCTCTTTTTATAACAAATGTTGTATATTCTTCCCTTATGTCCTGAAATTAACCTCACTGACGATAA
Source organism: Cervus canadensis (assembly GCF_019320065.1). Classification (NCBI taxonomy): domain Eukaryota; kingdom Metazoa; phylum Chordata; class Mammalia; order Artiodactyla; family Cervidae; genus Cervus; species Cervus canadensis. The sequence continues at coordinate 41,029,600 of NC_057388.1, read as the reverse complement.
AACTTATCTACACACCTAACTTCAAAAGAACTAATACAATACTGAACCTGTAATACAAATGAGAAATAAATGGAAGTAAGTTATAACAAAATTAATCTATTTCAATAGGTAAGTGTTTAGACATAAACACTGTAAAAGATAAAAATGCCACCTTTCTAACCACTGTAAATGCGACACCTACAAATGCAGAATGATAAAGGTGTGTTTTCTTTAAGCCTCAAAAGTCACCAATGGTGATGCTGATTCAATCTTTAAAATGCCTTTCTAAATGACAGACCTCTGGTAAAATTCTGAACACTCTAGAGTGTCATCTTCCCTCAAATTATATGATGGTTGCATTTCTGGAAAATCAAATGTACTTTAAAACCATGCAAAAACATTTTGTATGTTTATATAAATGGAGTTAGGTCTAGGTTCAGATCATTATAAACAGGTTTTTCACCTTCAAGAATGTCCAAAGGACATTCAAAAGTCATGCAGAAGACACACAAAGGGACTTTCTGCGATGATGAGAATGCTTTATACTTTGATTGTTGTGGTGGCTACAAGGGTATATACATGTGTCAAAACTGACCAAACTGCACAGTTAAAATGGCCCATTTTATTTTATATAAATTTTATCTCTAAAATTGATTTAAAAATCATAGAGTATAAGAAATGATTGTTTAAGGGAAGCTGTAGGATGGACTAGCAGGCTCAAACACACTAAATGCCACTCAATCAAGGTACATCGCAAAAGGTTTGCACAAATTTCCAAAACACACCCTAGTGAGCAATCCACATACACTGAGAATATAGCATGCTGTCTCTTAGTGGGATAGGAAGTAACTAGGAGGTTTTGAGCTGAGTAGTGATAGAATCTGACATATTTTATAAAGGACTGTTCTCACCTTTGAGGCAGACAGGCAAGGGCTGATGCAGAAAGACCAGTTAGAAGACTATCATAAAAGGCAGGCAAGAGAGGACAGTAGCTTAGCAAAGTGGTAAATCATTAGATGTATCAGAAAAAACCTTCACAAGTTTCCAACAGACCCCCAAAGGTAATGCAGGAAATAGAAAGAGCTCAAAAGATGTTCCTTAAATTAAAAAAAGTAAAGGGTAGTAATTTTCAATATTCTTAACCATACTCATATAACACTCCACACTTCATTATGCAATGTAATTTAAAAAAATTTTTGTGCCTCCAGCTTTATCATTTTATATCTAAATGTAATGAAACATGTTTCTGATGGAATGAGATTTAACAAAAAAAATTTTTTTAACTTTACCATAAAAAAGTATATTTCTTGCCTAAGTGAAATACTTTACCTTGGCTATTTCTATGATAATTTAGGTCTTGCAATACCATTAAGCTTAGTGAAATCTGAGAGTTTTTCTAAGTATAGAAATTTAGAAGGTTATGTTGGATTTGTTACAAGATTAGAACCTACTAAATCAAATTATATAAGCTTTGAGATCACAGATAATTTCTCATCTGTCTTGTTCTGTTAAAATTGGGGGACAGTTAATTGAGGGTTCTAGTTAGCTGACTCCATGTACACTAAAGTTTTATATTTAATATTTAAACATTCCCTTTAAAAATATCAGAAAAGCATTTTTGACTGAAATGATTTCTGAGGTTTGCTTCAAAATAATTCACTGGAGAGAGGGAATGGAAGGGAAGTAGACGAGATGAGACTGGTCACAGGCTGATAATTGTCAAAGCTGACAGATAAGTAACAGTAATTCATCTCACTATTGTCTTTTTTAATAAATTTAAAATTTTTCATAATGAAAAGTTTAAAAAAAGAAGGGTCCGATAACTTAGTATTTATTGAATAACCTCTATGTGTCCGACTTCTACTGGAGCTTGGGAGAAATTTATTAATTATGAGGATAAGATCTCTATGTTAAAGAGCTCACATCCCAGAGATATAAATAAACAGTTATGAAACAATGTAAAGACTAGAATATTGTTTTAAATGTATACAGTGCTATAGGATCAAAGAAGGAGTGATTAATTATTCCTGGTGAAATCACAGAATCTTCCCAGAGGACTGATGTTTAGACTGGGCCCTGAAGGTTAAATACGCTTTATCGGGGACAAAAAAAGGGGCAAGAAGCCTCCACAGAGAAAGTAACATAACTCCAGAAAATGCTCACACTAAGGCATTAAGAGAAAAACAACAGACAGTGAAGGAAAAAAAAAAGTGTGTGAAGAGAGTAAACAATAGTTGTATTTTTACCGCTAGTACCTAAAACAGTGACTAACAATATATTAGGTATTCAAAATTGAAAAAGAGATAGGATGGAAGTAGCAGAGAGCAGTGTTTTAGTGTTTTAAAACCCAAGGAAAAAGACAACCCATGGGATGGGAAAAAATATCTGCAACTCATATATACCTGATAGGGGTCTAGTAACTATAAGACAGAAAGAACTGCTATCACTCAACAGTGCAAAGACAAAGAATATAACTAAAAAGTGAACAAAAGACATGAACAGACATGCTTTCAAAGAAGATATACGAATAATCAAAAAGCGTAAGAAAAGATGCTCAACATCGATGATCTTTGGAAAATGCAAATCAAACCACAAGGTACCACTTCAAACCCACTAAGATCACTAGAAATTAGCAAAAGAAAAAAATATTTTTAAGGAAAATAGCAAGTGTTGGCAAGGATAAGGAGAAATTGGAACCCTTGTACATTGCTGGTGAGAATATAAAAAGGTGCAGCCACTGTAGAAAATAGGTTAGTGGTTCCTCAGAAAGTTGAACACAGAAGTACCATATGACCCAGCAATATTGCTCTACATACACGTACACACATGTTCACAGCAGCACCACTCACAATGGCCAAAGGTAGAAACAGCCCAGTCCTTAGATGAATGAATAAAGAAAATGTGCTGTATTATATACAAATCAGTCACAAAGACAAATACTGTGTGATTCCACTTGTGTGTGTGTGTAGGCTTCTGGAGAAGGGAATGGCAACCCAATCCAGTATTCTTGACTGAAGAATCCCATGGACAGAGGAGCTTGGCAGTGTTGCAAAGAGTCAGACACAACTGAGCAACTAACACTTTCACTTTTTCACTTTTATGATCTATGCAAAGAAATAGAGGAAAACAATAGAATGGGAAAGACTAGAGATCTCTTCAAGAAAATTAGAGATACCAAGGGAATATTTGATGCAAAGATGGGCACAATAAAGGACAGAAATAATATGGGCCTAACAGAAGCAGAAGATATTAAGAAGAGGTGGCAAGAATACACAGAAGAATTGTGCAAAAAAGATCTTCATGACCCAGATAATCACGATGGTGTGATCACTCACCTAGAGCCAGACAACCTGGAATGCAAAGTCAAGTGGGCCTTAGGAAGCATCACTACACACAAAGCTAATGGAGGTAATGGAATTCCAGTTGAGCTATATCAATTCTAAAAGATGATGCTGTGAAAGTGCTGCAGTCAATATGCCAGCAAATTTGGAAAATTCAGCAGTGGTCACGGGACTGGAAAAGGTCAGTTTTCATTCCAATCCCAAAGAAATGCAATGCGAAAGAAGGCACAACTACTGCACAACTGCACTCATCGCACACGCTAGCAAACTAATCCTCAAAATTCTCCAAGCCAGGCTTCAACAGTATGTGAACTGTGAACTTCCGATGTTCAAGCTGGTTTTAGAAAAGGCAGAGGAACCAGAGATCAAATTGCCAACATCCACTGGATCATTGAAAAAGCAAGAGAGTTCCAGAAAAACATCTATTTCTGCTTTATTGACTATGCCAAAGCCTCTGACTGTGTGGATCACAACAGGCTGTGGAAAATTCTGAAAGAGATGGGAATACCAGACCACCTGACCCGCCTCTTGAGAAATCTGTATGCAGGTCAGGAAGCAACAGTTGGAACTGGACATGGAACAACAGACTGGTTCCAAATCAGGAAAGGAGTACATCAAGGCTGCATACTGTCACCCTGCTTATTTGACTTATATGCAGAGTACATCATTGGTAATGCTGGGCTGGATGAAGCACAAGCTGGAATCAAGATTTCAGTGAGGAATATCAATGACCTCAGATATGCAGATGACACCACCCTTATGGCAGAAAGTGAAGAAGAACTAAAGAGTCTCTTGATGAAAGTGAAAGAGGAGTGTGAAAAAGTTGGCTTAAAGCTCAACATTCAGAAAACTAAGATCATGACATCTGGTCCCATCACTTCATGGGAAATAGATGGGGAAACAGTGGAAAGAGTGTCAGACTTTATTTTTTTGAGCTCCAAAATCACTGTGGATGGTAATTACAGCCATGAAATGAAAAGACACTTACTCCTTGGAAGGAAAGTTATGACCAACCTAGACAGCATATTAAAAAGCAGAGACACTATTTTGCCAACAAAGGTCCGTCTAGTCAAGGCTATGGTTTTTCCAGTAGTCATGTATGGATGTGAGAGTTGGACTATAAAGAAAGCTGAGTGCCGAAAAACTGATGCTTTTGAATAGTGGTGCTGGAGAAGACTCTTGAGAGTCCCTTGGACTGCAAGGAGATCCAACCAGTCCATCCTAAAGGAGATCAGTCCTGGGTGTTCATTGGAAGGACTGATGTTGTAACTGAAACTCCAATACTTTGGCCGCCCAATGTGAAGAGCTGACTCATTTGAAAAAGACCCTGATGCTGGGAAAGAGTGAAGGCGGGAGGAGAGGGGTCGACAGAGGATGAGATGGTTGGATGGCATCACTGACTAGATGGACATGACTTTGAGTAAACTCTGGAAGTTGGTGATGGACAGGGAGGCCTGTTGTGCTGCAGTCTATGAGGTTGCAAAGAGTCGGACACGACTGAACTGAACTGAACTGATAATCCACTCTGTTTCTGTGGTATTGATCATATTACCTCCTCTTTCATTTCTGATTTTGAGTCTTTTTTTTCTTGGCAAGTCTCTAAGAACTTCTCAATTTTGTTTATCTTTTCAAATAACCAGCTCTTCATTTCATTGATCTTTTCTATTTTTTTAATTTATTTATTTGTTAATTAAAGGATAATCACGCTACAGAATTTTGTTGTTTTCTATTAAACCTCAACATGAATCAGCATCAGCCATAGCTATACATATATCCCTTTCCTTCTGAACCTCCCTCCCATCTCCTTCTATTGTCTTTTTAGTCTCATTTTAATTTACTCCTGCTCTAATTGTATTTCCTTCCTTCTACTAACTTTGAGCTTTGTTCATTCTTCTTTTTCTAATTCCTTGAAGTGTAGATTATGTTGTTTGACAACTACCATATTACTTATATCTGAAATCTAAAATATGACACAAGTTCATTTGTGTCATATTTTAGATTTCAGAAGGGCAGGGCTTCCCTCATAGCTCAGTTGGTAAAGAATCCACCTGCAATGCAGGAGTCCCTGGTTCAATTCCTGGGTCGGGAAGATCCCCTGGAGAAGGAATAGGCTACCCACCCCAGTAGTCTTGGGCTTCTCTCGTGGCTCAACTGGTAGAGAATCTGCCTGCAATGCGGGAGACCTGGGTTCAATCCCTGGGTTGGGAAGATCCTCTAGAGGAGGAAAAGGCTATCCACTTCAGTATACTGGCTTGCAGAATTCCAGGACTGTATTGCCATGGGGTCGCAAAGAGTCAGACATGACTGAGTGACTTTCCCTTGCACTGTGAAACAGAAAGAGGCTCATAGATATAAAGAACAAATTTGTGGTTGCCAATGGGATGGGGGAGTGGTGTAGGGATGGATGGGAGTTTGGGATTAGCAGATGCAAACCATTACATATAGAATGGATGAATAATAAGGTCCTACTGTATAGCACTGGGAACTATATTGAATATGCTATAATAAACCATAATGAAAAAGAAAAAAAACTAAAGTTAGGTTGTTTAAGACTTTCTTAATTCTTGAGAAAGGCATTTATTGCTTTGAACTGCCATTTTAGAACTACTCTTGCTGCACCCTATAAATTTTGGTATATTCTTTTTCCATTTTCATTTGTCTCAAGGTATATTTTTATATATTTTTTAATTTCTTCTTTGACCCTTCGGTTGTTCAGTAGCATGTTGTTTAACCTCCACATTTTTGCAAGTCTTCCAGTTTTCTTCATGTTATTTATTCTAGTTTCAAGGGCTTCCCTGGTTGCTCAAATGGTAAAGAACTGCATACAATGCAGAAGACCTGGGTTCGAGATCCCCTGGAGAAGGGAATGGGAACCCACTCCAGTATACTTCCCTAGGAAATGCCACAAAGGAGCCTGGTGGGCTATAGTGCATGAGGTTGCAAAGAGTTGCATATGACTGAGCAACTAACACTTTCACTTTCATACCATTGTGGTTGGAGAAGATGCTTGATATGATTTCAGTCCTCTTAAATGTATCAAGACTTGCTTCGTGCCCTAATATATGATCGATATTAGAAAGTATTCCACGTGCACTTGAGAAGAATGTATTCTGTTGCTTTTGGATGGAATACAGATCATATGTAAACACCTGTTAAGTCTATCAGGTCTAGTATGCTGTTCAAGGTCAAGGTGTTTATTTATTGATGTTTTGTCTCAAAGATTTATCCATTGATGTAAGTGGGATACTAAAGTCACCTACTATTATTGTACTATATATTTCTCCCTTTAGCTATGCTAATATTTGCTTCCAAAATTTAGGTGACCTATGCTTGGTGCATAAATATTTATAAAATGTTTTATCTTTCTGTTGGATTGACCCTTTATCATTATGTAATGTCTTTCTTTGTCTCTTATCACATTCTTTGTTTTAAATTCTATTTTGTCTGATATAAGCATAGCTATTTCACCTTACTTTTGGCTTTCATTTGCATGGAAAATATACCTTCACTTTCAGTCTGTGTGATTCTCAACATTTAAAGTGAGTCTTTTGTAGAGTATATAGATGGATCTTTAAAAAAAGAAAAAATACATTTAGCCATTCAGTCTTTTGATTGGAGCATTTAGTCCATTTTCAAAGTAATTATTGAAAGATATGTGTTTAGTGCCATTTTGTAAATTATTTTCTGACTGTTTTTGTAGTTCCTTTCTGTGCCTTTATTCTTCTCCTGCTCTCTTTGACTGTAGGTTAAATTTCTTTAATGGTATGTTTATATTCATTTCTGTTTATCTTTTGTGTATTTACTCAAGATTTTTGCTTTGTGGTTACCATGAAGCTTATATATAACAACTTTAATCTATAAAATTCTAAGTAAAAATAACTTAAGTTTGATCCAACTGTTAAGCTTGTTATTACTTCTCCCACCACATTTTAATGTTTTTGATGTCACATTTTACATCTTTTTCTCTTGCATATCCCTTGTAACTAATTTTTTTTTACTACTTTTGTCTTTTAACCTTCACACTAGCTTTATAAGTGATTAATTCACTATCTTTACTATATATTTGCCTTTCCAGTGAGATTTATTTTCATGTGCTCTTGTTATTAATTAGCACCCTTTCTTTTTAGCTCAAAGAATTTCCACTGGTATTTATTTTAAGACCAGTTTAATGGTGATGAACTCTAGCTTTTGCACATATGGAAAACGCTTTCTCTCTCCTTCACTTCTGAGTGAGCTCTGCTGCTATGTATAATATTCTTGGTTAGAAGTATTTTTCTTTCAGCACTTTGAATATATTGTGCCATTCCTTTATAGCCTGCAAAGTTTTTGTTGAAAACTCTGGGAAGTCTTACGGGGGTTTCCTTGTGTGTAGCAAGTTAGTTTTCTCTTGCTACTTTTAAGATTCTCTAACCTTTATTTTTTGGAGAAGGAAATGGCAACCCACTCAAGTGTTCTTGCCTGGAGAATCCCAGGGACATGGGAGCCTGGTTGGGCTGCCGTCTATGGGGTCGCACAGAGTTGGACATGACTGAAGTGACTTAGCAGCAGCAGCAAGTCTTTACTTTATTTTTGACATTTAAAGTATAGCATGTCTTGGTATGTGGGCCTCTTGATTTCCCCTCATTTGGAACGCTGGGATTTCTGGATTTAAATGTCTGTTTCCTTCCTCAGGTTAGAGAACTATTTAGCCATTATTTCTTCAAATAAGATTTCTGCCCCTTTCTCTCTTCTCCTTTGGGAGCTCAATGATACAAATGTTAGTCTGTTTGATGTACCATTAGTTCCTTAAGCTATATTCACTGTGCTTCTCTGATTGGGTGAGTTTCACTGCTCTATCTTTGAGTTGACTGATCTTTTTTCCTGCTTCATCTAGTCTGCTCTTAAACCCAGCTAGTGTATTTTTCAGCTCAGTCATTGGATTCTTTGCTCTGTGACCTTTTTTGGTACTTTCTTACATTTGCCATCTCTTTGTTACATTTTCACTGTGTTCTCTCCAGATCAGAGAGCACCTTTATAACCATTAATTTCAACTCTTTATCATAAAAACTACTTATCTCCACTTCATTAATGTTTTGTTTTCCTGAGGGTTCATTTTTTTCTTTCATTTGGAACATATTCCTTTGTTTCTTCATTTTGCGTGACTCTGTGTGTTGGTTTCTAATAGCAGATGAAACCATCTCTCCCAGTCTTGAAGGTGTGGCCTCAAGTAGGAGATGAAATTTGCTGTTTCATTTCCTCTTGCCTATCTCTCAAATCTTTGTGCTTGACCAAGCAGACTTCTTATATTTCTAATAGGTCCCAGTTGTTAAGTATGTGACAAGATCTTCCAGTGTCCCAAAGTGGAAGATCTCAGCACCTCGATTTAGGCTGTTTGGAAGTGAGACATTCAAGTATCAGTTTTTAAATGTATGCAAATGTATACAGTCCTGTAGGACCACAAGTGTAAGTCCCACTGGCCACCATAACCAGATGATCTGAAGGGGTCCCTAGGTGGCACTTGCAAATATCAGGGCTCCAGACAAGTGTATGAAGTCTTTGCTGGATGATACTGATTAACTGAAGCAAGGCACAGGGAAACAGCCCAGATGGCATGACAAGGCAAGGCCTATGTTTCTTGACGGCAGATCTACATGCCACAAAGTGTGGCCAAACCTGAAGACTGCTCCTCAGACTGAAAATCCAAAATAAACAAAGAGGCCTCCTTCACAGAAATGCTGGGGGGTGTGTCTCAGTCTATACTCTGTACAGTGCCTTGCGGGTATAACTTGCCAAAGAATTGCCACAGTGCCATGGGACCCAGAAATGCAAGCTTCCTGGCTATCAGAGCCAGGCAATGAAGAGACATCCCAGACAGCAGACACCCAACTGGTGCCAAGAGACATAAAGATCAGGGTACTAAGTATATATAAAGTGTCTCTTCCCTCCAGGAGACAGTAAAACACTTTAAAGTGTACAGTTCAGTGATATTAGGTATATTTACATTGTTGTTAAAATCTTGCAAATCAAAACTTAAACCCAATAAACAACTGCCCTTCCCCCTACTCCTAGACTCAGGTAACCACCATTCTAGTTTATGTTTCTATGAATTTGACAATTTTAGATACCTCATATATAAGTGGAATCACTATTTATTTTTTCTAGTTTTATTGAGAAATAGTTGACATGAATCACTGTGTAGGTTTAAGGTGTACAGCATGATAGTCTGATTTATATATATTGTGAAATGATTACCACAAGGTTTAGCTAACATCCATCATCTCATAAATACAATAAAAAGAAAAAGAAAATAGTGTTTCTCCTTGTGATGAGAACTCTTAGGATTTACTCTTCTTTCTACAATTTTCCTATATATCATCAAAGTGTTAACTACAGTCATCATATTGCATAGCATATCTCTATACTTATTTATGTAATAACTGGAAGTTTATATAGTTTGAATACTTTCTCTAGTCTCCCCTCCCCACACCTCTGCCTCTGGTAACCACAAGTATGAACTCTTTTTCTATGAATTTGTTTTAGATTCCATATATAAGTGAAATAATACAGTATTTCTCTGTTTCTGTCCACAATTTATCTTTAATTTAAAATAACAGCAGTCACTGAATAAAAGGGATTTTTTTGCCTGTTTTATTTTGTGGCTTTTTGCTGACAGTTGAACCTGAGTCCAACCAATATACTGGATGGATTTTATACATGGTGCAGTCATATGTTACAGTCCTTGTTAACAACCCATTCCTGAATACAGGAACTAAAAGTCATCATGTGAAAGGATCAGACTGGTTCCAAATAGGAAAAGGAGTACCTCAAGGCAGTATATTGTCACCCTGCTTATTTAACTTATATGCAGAGTACATCATGAGAAACGCTGGTCTGGAAGAAGCACAAGCTGGAATCAATATTGCCAGGAGAAATATCAATAATCTCAGATATGCAGATGACACCACCCTTATGGCAGAAAGTGAAGAGGAACTAAAAAGCCTCTTGATGAAAGTGAAAGAGGAGAGTGAAAAAGTTGGCTTAAAGCTCAGTATTCAGAAAACTAAGATCATGGCATCTGGTCCCATCACCTCATGGGAAATAGATGGGGAGACAGTGGAAACAGTGTCAGACTTTATTTTTGGGGGCTCCAAAATCACTGGAGATAGTAACTGCAGCCATGAAATTAAAAGACGCTTACTCCTTGGAAGGAAAGTTATGACCAACCTAGACAGCATATTAAAAAGCAGAGACACTATTTTGCCAACAAAGGTCTGTCTGGTCAAGGCTATGGTTTTTCCAGTGGTCATGTATGAATGTGAGAGTTGGACTGTGAAGAAAGCTGAGTGTCGAAAAATTGATGCTTTTGAACTGTGATGTTGGAGAAGACTCTTGAGAGTCCCTTGGACTGCAAGGAGATCCAACCAGTCCATCCTAAAGGAGATCAGTCCTGGCTGTTCATTGGAAGGACTGATGCTGAAGCTGAAACTCCAGTACTTTAGCCACCTCATGCGAAGAGTTGACTCACTGGAAAAGACCCTGATGCTGGGAGGGATTGGGGGCAGGAGGAGAAGGGGACGACAGAGGATGAGATGGCTGTATGGCATCACCGACTTGATGGGCATGAGTTTGAGTAAACTCCGGGAGTTTGTGATGGACAGGGAGGCCTGGCGTGCTGAGATTCATGGGGTCACAAAGAGTCAGACACGACTGAGCGACTGAACTGAACTGAACTGTAGTTAGCATTTATTGTTATCCTATTCAGCCTTTGTTGCGTAACACTGAAGCTTCAAGAGAGTTGAGAATCATCAGGGTTTTGATTTCATTTCTGCCATCTATATGATTTTGGGCAAATCATTTCATTTCTTTAAGCTTAGGCATCCTTACTAGTATTCTAATGTATAAATAAGGATAGAGATGATATTATCCAGCTTGCTTACTTTAGGGCAGAGTTATGAGAATAAACAAGGAGTACAATATTAAAAAAAAAAACAAAACCTCTTGACACATAACTTTAGAAATGCATTTTATTTAAAAATTCCATCCTTTCCAAATTTCTTTCCACTTTTATATGCCTTTCTTCTAAAAGTCTTATTCTACTATAGACTAAAGAAGATATGCTCCTTTTGCATCCAGTTCCCTATAAACTGAATTTCTTATTTCAATAATAAACTCACATGTTAAAAAATGGTGAACATAGGACTTCCCTGGTGGTCCAATGGTTAAGAATCCGCTCACCGATGCAGGGAACATGGATTTGCTCCCTGGTCTGGGAATATCCCACATGCTGCAGAGCAACTAAACTGTGCGCCACGACAAGTGAAGTGCACCTAGAGCCCATGTTCTGCAACAAGAGAAGCCACCACAGTGAGAAATTCACACACCTCAACTAGAGAGTTGCTTGCGACAACTAGAGAAAGACTGCATGCAGCAATGAAGACCCAGTTCAATGAAAAAAGAAAAAAAAAGATGTAAAGAGCTTTGTTGCTATAACTAAGTCTAGGGATGGGGGAGTAAAGAATACCAGAAATAAAGTAGAGAAGAATTTCCCTCTCTTCTTTCTTATCCATGCTCCCATAACTTATCAGCTACTAGTCCTTAAGTTTGAGAGTAGAGAGAAGACTGAGGACTGGAGCATGAAATGAAAGGTTAATATTAGAAGTGCTACTTTAGGAGACTCTTAGGAATGGGTTTGATTCTTTATCTGTAGTTTCACTTATACCAGGTATAAAAGCACTGTGACTCAGTGCTTTTATGCAACAAGCTGGAAACTCAGGACCTGTGGCTTCTGGTCATGCACCTGACATTTGTTTTTCACATGAGCTACTCAGGTTCACTCCCATGTTTTATTCAGTTTTTCATCTATTAATGAATCAGAGATGCCAAATAACTTCCCAGGTAATAGAAAAAAACCAGAACTCACATAGAGCTACAACTATGAAAGCTATAACAAGGGCAGTTTTTATGAGAACAGACATAACAACATGACAAAAGTTTAAATTTCTATATAGATATAAAGCATTACTTCCACCTGAGCTAGAAGGGGAAGGAACACTATGAATATGAAATAGATATATAATCCTGAACTCTCTTTCAGATTATTAGTTTTAAACTCCCACTAAAATCTTCACAAAAGTACTAAGGGAGATCTTTTAAAACATTATTTGGCTTTCTTCTCACCCCTCACATATTTACCCACAGTGAAGGTTACTATTGAGTAGGGAAAGAGCCAAAGAAGAGAGGTTGGGGCAAAAAAGTAAAAGATCTGGAAATCATTAAATCTTTCTTTCAGTTCAGTTCAGTCGCTCAGTTGTGTCCAAACTCTTTGCGACCTCACGAACTGCAGCACGCCAGGCTTCCCTGTCCATCACCAACTCCCAGAGCTTGCTCAAACTTATATCCATCCAGTCGGTGATGCCCTCCAATCATCTCACCCTCTGTTGTTCCCTTCTTTGTTTAACCAGTTCTTTTTTTTTTTTTTAACCAGTTCTTATTTTGTGTTTTCTATAAGTAAGTATGAGGCGTAGTACGCTAATTCTGAAACACATCGTGTTAAGACTGCACCAGCTAGCATTTCTAGAAGATGAAACTAAGGCTTAAAGTCAAGGTTAAGTGATTTTCCCTGAGTTAAGAAATGTAATGGGCTTTTGAATCTTCATCTCTCTCATTTTAGAGCCCATGATCTTTATTACTGCCCTACTGTATTTCAGGAAAAGCAGAATTGACCACTGGAATAAATGTTAACAGAACCTGCCTTAGAAAGTGCAAGGAAATTAAGCTGTCCCAGAGATTCTCCCCCTCTCTCCCCTCTTACACACGCGTGTAAGGTGACATCTTTACTATTTCTGTATGCTTACTTCATGCTCCTTTCTTGACTAACCGGATTCTCCGTACTTCCTACTCTTCTCACAGGCTTTGTCAAACCCCTAATTCTACCCCAGGGCATTCAGCTTCTGCCCTTGAGCTCAATGACTTACTCTCTCTAGGTTTTAAGTTCCAGTTCTCAACAGTGAGAACAGACACTCCCAGATCACATTCCTACATCAGGTCAAGGCTGCTGGCCAGTCAACATGGGTTGGTTAACCTGGGTCAAGCGCCCAAATCCTTGGCTGTGGATGAGTAGAGCAGTCACATTCCTTGGGAACTGTGGTATAAGTAGGTGGATATTCTGAAACAGCTTGTGCCATTTTAAAACATCACCCAGACAAGATGTGCTTCCTCCTTTTTTGTGTGTTTCTATTAAAGATACTGCCATTCTTCCTATTGCCTAGACTGAAAGTCTAAACATTTTTTAATTAAATAGATTTAACTTTGTTTGAAAAGTAATGCACACACATCCTAAAATACTCAGAATATAACAGAGTATGCTCATTGGAAGTTGTATCCTTTCTACCAAAGATTCTCAAGGTCCTCCTAGAGGCAATCATAGCTAACAGTTTTTGAAGTATATTTTGGAAAAATTCTATGCATGTTCAAGCATTTTATTCATATTTTATCCACATTCCATTTTACATAAATAGAGGAATAACATGAACGCAATGTGTGCCAAGCTTTTCTCACTTAATAAGCAGATTCTGAAACCTATTTGACCTCAACACAGACTATTTTTTTCATTTTTTAATGGCTTCATAGAACTTAAATATGCCATTTTTTTTTAACCAGTGCTCTTTTGATAGGCAGGTACACTGTTTTCACTCTTGCCATTACAAATAAGCCTGTATAAAGTACATATGCTTGTACACAGCTCTAAATATTATCAACAAATTTTTTAGTCAAAGTATGCATGACATTTTCATTTTGATACATTTATGGGTTTGATCCTTGAGTTGTAAAGATCCCCTGGAGAAGTAAATGGCAACCCACTCCAGTATTCTTGCTTGGAGAATCCCATGGACAGAGGAGCCTGGTGGGCTACAGTCCAAGGGGTTGCAAAGAGTAGGACATGAGTGAGTGACTAACACACTCACACACATGGCCAAATTGGGCTTTTCTGGTTGTTGAGATGGGAAAGAATCTGCCTGCAACATGAAAGACCTGGGTTTGACCCCTGGGTTGGGAAGATCCCCTGAAGAAAGGAATGGCAACCTATTCCAGTATTCTTGCCTGGAGAATTCCATGGACAGGTGTCTCACAGGCTATAGTTAATGGGGTATGCGGTTGCAGAGACCACTGAGCAACTCACACACACACACACACACACACAAGGGCAAACTGCTTCCAAAGATGGTGTGCCAGTTTCTCACACCATCTGTGCAAAAGTCTCCATTTGTCCATACCATGCACAGCCTCGTGTTCTGTCAAACTTTCTGATCTCTTCTAATCTGGCAATTTTAGTTATTTTAAAATTTCACCTTCTTTTTTGCCCACTAAATCAGTCACTGAGTTCTGTGAGTTCTTTCATTCTCTCTCACCTCCTTCTGAGTCTCTGTAATTGCAGTGCTATGATCTTAGTTTCAGCTTTTGTTGTGTCATGTATTGCCTCCCAAAAGTGTTCATTCCATTCTCTCCCCTTATTACCTCACAACTTACTCATACATGGCCAGAAAGACCTGAAATCCATAAGGGTACTTTAGCTTTCCCTAACCTACATGAGATGCCAAAGGTAGCTGTTGAGATCTGGAGACACTCGTGTTGCGAGAGAGAGAGAGAAACTTGTAATAAGAAAAATTAAAAACAAAAACAAAAAAGCCCCAGCAAAACCATCAGCCAAAATAGGGCTGGATAACTCAAACAAGTTAACACTTTCCACCCCACTGTCACTAGACTGATATAGTTTGTCCAGCATATAGTCTTTATCAATCTGATTTGCACATTCTTCTGACATATCAAAAGTAGAGGCAGTCCTGATCATCTGCCCATTTCTCTGCTCACAGTCTAATTTCTTGCCTAGTTCTAGGGGAAAAGGGTACCCTACAGTGAGCTATACTGGTGGATGAGCGAATCCAGATCTTAATCTTTCCTCATATCCAGTGAGTCTCAATAATCTGATTAAAATACTCCAGATCCTTGTTTGAAAAGCTCACCTCAGAAATTAAACTATTCCTCTAAGGGAACTCTTTTTTTAAATATAGGACAAAACTGTATCTTTTTATATGCACATACCTGTATCCAAATGCACAGGAAGACATTTGGAAGGACACATCTGGAAGTGGTTCTTTCTGAGAAGAAGAGTAGATTGGTATGTATCAGTTGTATTATTTTAAAAAGAAATATTTTTCTTTAAAACAAATAGGAAATTGGATCTTGCTACTCACACCTGTTTTCTTCAAGTTTATTATTAAATTCCACGGTGCTTCTAAACACTCATCTGGGAAAC
Organism: Cervus canadensis; assembly: GCF_019320065.1. Lineage (NCBI taxonomy): Eukaryota > Metazoa > Chordata > Mammalia > Artiodactyla > Cervidae > Cervus > Cervus canadensis. Next base: position 41,013,988 of record NC_057388.1, on the reverse strand, counting down.
GGGGCTTGCTACTGATATTTATTTTAACCGAATTGCCTAACCAATCTTATCTGGAAAAAGCGTTGTTTGTGGGTATAGTGAAAAAAAGAAAGTGACCTAGAGAAGTTCATGGATCAGGTCTTCCACTTCAGTCACATTATCACGTTTACGCTCCTTAGTGAGAGGTAACATGGTGCGGGTGAGATAAAAAGGATCTGAGTTCTAGCTTGGGCTCTGCTAAGAATATACTGGGGGACCATGAGCAAACACTTTCATTGTAAAATGGTGAATGAGACTAGGACAGACTTCTTTGATTACTAGAAGACTTACAAAGATGCATTCTATGGTAAAAATTATTATTTTTCAGTTATTATTTATATAATTTATATTATATAAATTATATAATTTATATAATAAAATTATTATTCAGTTCTGAGTTGCTCCGAATCTAAAGGCGAGACAAATTCTCTCCAATTCAGCAAACATGTGTGGTATGTATTAGGACACACTGTGAATCTCAGGCGCTCATTCACCAGGTTTTAGACTGATTTTCAAAAAAGCAAAAAAGTCCTCTCACTGAAGAAGCGCTTCGTTTCTCTTGGCCGTAGCCATTGCCCAAAGTGCCAAGATCTAATTGCCGTCAACATTAAGATGAAGACGTACCTGCTGCGAACGAGAAGACACTACAGTTCCCAGCATGCCTCTCTTCCCACCGCCGCCCTCTCCCGCCCCTACTCCTGGACTCTTGCCGGCCGGGACTTGCAGTCCCAGCCCACAGCTAGCGGCGGCGCGAAAGCAGTCTAGAAATGTGCTTTTTCCACAAAAAGGCGGGGAGACCGCAGTTTCCAACTCAAGTCCTACTCCACCTGACTAGGGTCTGCCCGGCGGAGTCGAATTCCCTCCAACCACCTCTCTTAAGACCTGCAAACTGCTGTGGCGGAATCACGCCCCGGAAATGAGGTCAAGCCTCCCAGCTGACGGCTGAAGCGCCTTCCAGCCACTCCTAGCCCGGCTAGGACCGGCGGGGCGGGCTTGGGGGCGTGGCAAGCGGGCGCGGCTCAGCTCGGCGTAGCCCCGGGGATCTAGCCGCTGCGCGGGGCCGCGCGTCTGGGTGGCGGCGGGGGCGCGCCCGTGGAGAGTGGCGGCTGCGGTTGCTAGTCGGGAGGGAGGGAAGGAGGAACCGGGAAGGGGTTGGGGGGGCAGGGCGATCGGAGAGCCGTGTTCCTAAGGCGGTGGCTGCGTCTCCGACGGAGCAGGAGCAGGGCGGGGAAGGAGGATGGAGCAAGCTGGGGGTTGGGGTTGGCGCTAGCCGCTGCGGCTCGGCTACTACTGTGGGAGAGTGGCTGCTCCTGGAAGTTGTAGGATCGAGAGCCGGGCCGGTGCCGCCGGTGCCGCCGCTGCCTTGGGCGGTAGGGAGGAGCAGGGAGCGTCAGGGGTCGGGAAAGACGGGACGGGTAGTGGGGGCGAGCTGGGGAAGACTGAGCGGGCTCTGCGCCGGGCGGGCGGGCGGCGGGGGGGCCAGCGACCGCAGCCGGGGGGACGCGGGAGGATGGAGCAAGTGGAGATCCTGAGGAAATTCATCCAGAGGGTCCAGGCCATGAAGAGTCCGGACCACAATGGGGAGGACAACTTCGCCCGGGACTTCATGGTGAGTCCCTCCCCTTGCTGTTGCCTCCTCTCACCGGCATCCGAGCCTACTGCCGCCTCGCCCGCCCGGCCCGGCCGCCAGCGCTTTGTGTGCGGCTGTAAGGAGACGGGCGGAGGGGGCGCGCGCCAACCCCAAGGGCCGGGGTGGATTCGGAGGCTGGGAGGTGAGATCGCCCCTCGTCCTCCTTTCCTCTCGTCCTGCGATCGCGGCCCCTTCCACCCGCGTCTTGGACGCGAAGACAGAGGCCGCTGGCCAAGCCCGCACTCAGCGCCGCCGCCCGCGACCACCTATTGTTTCTCGGGCTGGGAGCGGGAGGCGAATGAGGCGCAGGCCGGTGGGCTCTTCTCATCTCCCCATCCAGTCTGCTCCTCCTGGGAGGGTCGAGGCAGGAAGGAGAGCGGATAGCGCCGGACTGAGGAACGGGGCTATTAAGGTTGCATTTAACTCGTGGGGTCCCTTTGCTCAAGCTGGTCTCAAAAGAGGGCAAGGTAGGACTTTTTGCTCTTTCTGGGTTCGCAGTATCTCCAATGCAAGAGAAAGGATAGTCCATAGGAAATCTCGTGGTATGTTCGATTTCCATTTACTGCCGTCCTGTCTCCTGTCTCTTGAGACCCAGGTTTTAGATGGTGTAGGGGGTCAACGTGATTTGAGGTTGAGGGGTAAGTGTGCGTAGAGGCAGGGCGTGGGGGTGGAGGGTGCGTGGTTATCCTGAAGGAAGCCTACTTCAGACTCCCTAGGGGATACTGCCGAAGGCGGAGGGGATGTGACTATCACTTCCTATCCGGGGTGGGGGTGGGGAACTTGGGAACAATAGTCCTGGTGGGGCGGAGGCGACTGTACGGGCTGAAGCCCTGAACTGGGAGATAACCTTCGTAGTCTCCCCACCCCCCTTCCGACATCCCCCTCCCCCTCCCGCCCTTTGCTTGTACTGGCGGGCTGGAGAGGAGGTTAAAAGTCTTGGTCGTGGAATTGCTCTCGAGCCATCACTACGAGGGGGTCAGATCCGAAGGCGTGGGACCAGAAGTCGACTTCCTCCGTTGCCACCCCCCCTCCTTTATTTTTCTGCTGGACAATGTTCCCTTTAGGGTTGTTTCTCGGTTTAGGAGGCGGTGGTTGCGGCGCTGCTCCTACGGATATTGCGCAAGACTGGGGCGTTGGAAACCCTGGAGGTCTGGGGAATGGAAAAGGAAGTGGGACTTTGGGAAGTGGTTGCTCCTTAGTCTTGGCGGTGTTTGGAAATGGGAAATAAGCTAGGGAAAATTTTGCTTCTGGGCAAGATTCACCTTCGGGAGTAGTCACCTAACTCTGAAATTCTGGATTGTGAAAAGGATACACAGTTAATGTGTATAAAAATGAGTCGCAAACATTGGTAGTTTTTGTTTCAAAGTGCAGTTTAATTGTTTACAAGGTGCAGGTGAAATGACTTTTCGCACTGAAATACGAAATACTTTTCACATTTTAAAGAGACTTCGGTCTAGTAAAACTTTAGCGTTAAAATTCTTAACCCTTAACTTTACTCAGTGGCATAACAGTATAGTTGAGCTTTGTGATTCTCGCCTCCCTAAACCAATAATAGAAGATAGGAGTTTGGTTTTGTTAATATCTTTTGAAAGTGTAAAAAATGTTGATTAAATAATTTATGGTTTATTTTAAACATTTCCTCCTGATACTTAGCCCATGTATTTTTTTCCCCCCAAATTACCCTTTTTTCTGAAAAAGTTAAAGAAGACGTTTCCTTCTTCCTATTGGGAATTTTGAATGTGTTAGGTATCTTTGAAACGATATCACAGTAATTGGACAGAGTCCCCCTTTTATTACTTGCTAGCAAACATAAAAGAAAATATATACTTAGATGTAAAATGTTTAAAACTAGTTTTATACAGTCTTACTTTGGTTGTGGAAAGAGAGGTGTGTGACCCCTGTCCACTTGGCATGTTGGTCCTCTTGTTCTCTTTGGGCATATCCTGTCAGGAAAGGGCATTGTTTGGTGATGCAGGCTGTCAGGACAAGTGCCCAGTCTCTGAACTCCTGTACAGGGGAAGTAGCCTTCGGGTTCATGCTTTGGGGATGAGTCAGGGATTCCTATTGGAGATTTCATTTCTCCAGGACTAAATGAGTTTCCTTTTTCTTCCCTAATACCTAGGGAGAGCTAGGTGATTCTGCGTTTAAGATTTGATGACTAAGGCTGTTCTTTTACAGTGCTTGCTTTTTTTATTCTGTGACTTGATAAGCAATAGCTATAATTAAGTCTGCTAGTTGATGCCTCTTTTTCTCTTGACTAGAAAGCTGGAGGAAAACTTTGTCCCTTCTGCCACAAAAAGAAAATATATAGGCTAATAGATTCTTCTAATAATAAACTCTTCTGTTATTCTTAAATTCTGACATGGGTTAAAAATGCATTTTTAAATTTTTAGCATTTGAGAACTGAGCCTAAGGGATAATCTAGCTGTTATAACCCTATTGAGTTATAAAGTGATAATGTTCATTGTTTCAAATTTGGAAATTCTAGAACAGTAATTAATTAAGAATCCCTTACTTTTAGGCAAGTGGAATAGGCATTCATACTGGTCTTTCCTTTCCATTATTCTGTTCAGTCTTCTTATAACCCATCACCCAGAGGCTATCTTTGTTAATGTCTTTATTGCTTCTCTGTGACCATACTACATGTGCCATTTAATATTCTTAGGGTTTTTTCCAACTTAATATTTAGGTGTTTTTTCCTTTGTAAAAATAATTTTAAGTGGCTATACAATATTTCACCTAGCCACTGTCAGATAGCTTAATCATTTTCTTATAGTTGAAAGTTTAGGCTGCTGATTTTCTGCTATTATGTGTCATAATTCTGTGGAGAACTTGAGCATAGAATTTCTTTATTTTGAATTATTGCATATCTTCCAGTGGTGTTGGAAGTACTAGATAAAAGGATGTAAATATCTGATACATGTAAATGCATAACTTTTTCAAGTTGTATCACTTTTTACAACTAACGGTAACATATGAGTATTCATATAATAATCTTGGATCTTTGATAATTCGAGGTTGAAAAATAGTATGTTGTTTTAATTTGAATATCTCGATGACTAGTAAAGGTAGAGACTTTTCTGCCTGTCGTTATTCTGTGAGTTGTCTCTTCCTGGCATTGGCCTTTTGTGTGCCCCGTCCTGTGAAAGAGAATACTAAGGTATTGAGATGGTGTAAACTACAGCACCAAAATGATTTTAAGTTGATGGTTAAACCAATAATCTGTGTCAGATCCAGAACTTGATCACAACTATCTCAACTTGTCATCTTTATGAAATTGCAGATAGTGATCATGAGAAGTAACTATGTACATAGGGTGATGCCCATTTATGTTTGACATGTGTGGGTTTTACTGCCATCTCTGCCATTGGTTAGTTTTCTGACCTTGGCCACTTGCAAGAAAATGAATTGACCAAGTTTTCTCAACTTTGAAAGAAGATAAATGCTGCCTACTTCACAAGACTGAAATATGGGACTGATATTTAGGATCTTCATCTAACAAACGATCGTGCTGTCTTCAGTATTCTCAAATGGTTGACTTATGTAGTCAGTTAAATATAACTAGAGATAGAAGAAAAAAGAAGATGAGATAGAAGGAGAAAGAGATGTCTAGGCTTTCGTTTTTCAGTAATTTTATTTTGCTTTTTAAAGCTTTGTCATGCATAATTAAAGTATTGAAACAAGAAGTAAATTTATTATAATCAGGCTAAAGTTTATGTGATATACACTAGACACTTGTATATTTAAAAATTGTAAAAGATGACAGTAAAGCTGCAAATCAGTATGGCAGTTTCAGTTTAAAAACCCATTCTCGTTGTACTTATGAAGATAAAAACAATACTTTAGTAAGTAGAGTCAGTGGAGTATTTCAAAAACAGGATGCAGCAGAGGTGTGAATTACAGTACTTTTGTGAAACATGGAGGAGAAGATTTATGGATTTTTTTTAAGGCTAAACAGGCATTATAGCAAGCATTCCTCAGTTAAAATGCCATTTAGACTAACTGATATTTTAATCTAAATTTATCAATCACAGGTCACTGCAGAAGTACCTTAGTAGTTATGCATTCAAGGAATTTATTATATAAAACCATCTGCTCTACGAATAGTAATCTTGGAAGAACTGCTCAAAGCAACCAATTTGCTTGCTTTGTAATGATTAAATAATTGTTATATTGTTTTTATCTTACTACAGTAGTGTTTGTGATGTTATAAATTAAGTAGAAAGAAGATTAACATTTTTTATCCCTTCTGTTTTTTAAACACTGTGCCATACATTTTACACTGTCTTATTTAACATATCTGCTGTTTATGAGGTGGCTATAACCTAAATTTTAGAGATAAAGGAAACGCAGTCTGAGAAGTAAGGTATCTTGCTTGACTTCAAAACCTGATTTTTTTATCCTCCAGAATGCATCTGAGCGAGGTTCCTTTGGACCTGGCTGGGATTTGGCAGGCAGTGGAGGGTGCATTTCCATGCCGAAGGATAGGGGTTTTAGAGTTGAGCATGTTTAGAGAGTGGTAGATAATCTGCTATAACTAATGTAGCAGTTCTCACACATTTTGATCTCAGGAGTCTTTTACATTCTCAAAATTACTGAGGACTCCAAAGAGGTAGGTTTGTTTGTTTTTACTGTATTAGAAATTAAAAGATACTTTAAAAAATAATTTACTTTAAAATAATGGTGATAAAACCATTCCATACATACACTGTATTTTATAACAAATGATTTTTCGAAAAAATTGCTGGTGGAAAGAAGTATTATTTTTATACTTTTGCAAATTTTTTTTTTACTGTCTGGCTTAATAGAAGAGATCTGGATTCTCGTATCTATTGCATTCACACTGATGCAGTGTCATATTTCACAGCATCAAGTGTCATGTATCCTCTAGAAAAATCCAGTGTACACTCCTAAGGAGAATGAAAATGATAAAAACATTGTACTAAAGTCTGTGCATTTGTATATTTGCAGGTGAGGAAGCATAACTTAGAAAAGAGTTTTAACCTCGTGGATTCTTTAAAATGGTCTAGGTGTGGGCCATCTCTGGACCATATTTTGAGAACCAGTGAAACAGTGGTATTAGCATGGTAAAGGCTAATGGGATGCTGAGAAAGCCAGTAAGGGATCAGGTTGTGAAGGTTCTTGAATCTGTGCTGTATTTTCTTCTATAGATCAGTAACAGTAATTTTGAACAGTTTATACACTACAGGTCTCGGCGTTATAGGGAAAGTAAGCAGTCATTTGACAGATTTGTGTTGCAGAAAGTTGATTCTGATGGATGAATGGGTGACCAGATGAAGGAGAGCATTTTTGAAGTTTTTGAAATATAGGAAGTGAGATATGACGGCCTCAGCCAAACTTAAGATAGTGGGACAGAGAATATACAAAAGATCTGATAAGGACTAAGAAAGAAGTCTTCATGACTCACTAGATGTGAGCAGTGAAGGAGAGAGGAATATTGTAGTATGACTCTAGAGTTTCTAGCTTGGTATACTGTCACCCAAGTTGGAAGGTTCTATTTGGTAGGGTAAGGAGGAAGGAAGGACAAAAAGCAGAGGCGGCCAGGAAGAAGATGGTTGGGAGAAACTTCAGAATTAGAGAGAATGAGTTTAGTTTTGGACACATTAAAACTGAGGAGCTATGAGACATCTTGGAGAAATGTAGAGCTCAAGAGAGCTAATGGGACAGAATTAAAGCATGTAAGAGGTATTTGAAAGCATGAGAGTCATGAACTCATTCAGTCAAGTGTATGGTGTGGCCAACCTAAGGTTGAAAAGCAACAACATTTAAAGAGCAGCCTCTAAATGAAAATATTGGTGATTACTCCTGGGTAGGTGTGGTCAAAGAGGAAGGAAAGAAACCTAGAGGATGTCAGAAAAGCCTGGGAGAGTTTCGGGGAAGACATTACCAAAGTCACATAATTCTGGGAGGACCGGTAAGGTGAGCTTAAGAAAGCACCAATTCTGTTTGCTAAGTAGGAGTGATTTGGTGACTAGAAAAAGCAGTTTGGAGTTGGGGTATGGGATAAAGCCAGATTATCATAGGCTGAAGAGGAAATAGCTGAAGTAGTATAAATTCCTTCCATTTACTTTAGCATTCTGAATGTAGATGGCTGAAGCCAGAGGAAGACACAGATACCTTCCTGCTTTCTGTTTAAAAAATAATAATAATAATAAGATAGGGACAGCATTTTTCATACATGGATTTCTTATCTATATGTATATCTTTTGGTAAAATGATTGCTATTTAATTATAATTTTAAAAGACAAATGGTGGCTCTGTGATAAAGAATCTGCCTGCCAGTGCAGGAGACGTGGGTTCGATCCGTGGGTTGGCAAGATTCCTGGAAGGAGGAAATGGCAACCAACTCCAGTATTCTTACCTGGGAAATCCCATGGACAGAGGATCCTGGCGGGCTACAACCCATAGAGTAACAAAACAGTTGGACGCGAATGAGCACACACATAAAAATACAGATAACAAGAACTTGTCAAATAAGACTTCTAAAGTTTTGATTTAAGGTGTGAATTTGATTTGCTAAAAAATGGGAGAGGAAAGATTGAAAGCCTGGCAAGGTCTTATGCTGCACACACTAGATAGTATTAAAAATTTCATTGTTTGTTAAACTGTTCAATATTGTGGCTTGTAGTGTTTTAAAAATTAATAACAGCTTTATTGAGATATAATTTATTTAGCATAAAATTCATTCATTTTAAGTTGTGCAATTTAATCGTTTTTGGTATGTTCACAAAAATGTGCAGTCGTTACCACAGTCAATTTTTATTAGCCCAGAAAGAAACCCCATACCCATTAGTAGTCATTCCTCCCACCCTCTCTCCTCTTTGCAGACCTCGGCAGCCACTAATCTACCTTCTGTCTCCATAGATTTGACTCATCTAGACATTTCATATGAATGGAATCATAATATGTGGTGTTTTGTGACTGATCCTATTGACTTAACATGTTTTCAAGATTCATCTGTGTTGTTGCATGGTCAGAAAGACTTCATCCTGTTTTATGACTGAGTAATTTTCTGTTGTATGGATATATCACATTTTGTTCACCCATTCAATTCTTGATAGACATTTGAGTTGTTTCCACTTTGGGAATTTTTTGTATTGTATAATAATACATGAAATATAATACATTTTGTATTATTTTATGAATGATGCTACTGTGAACCTATACAAGTTTTTGTTAGGATATCTGTTTTTTATTATCTTGGATATATACCTATAGTACCTTTAACATTTTGAGGGAACTGACAGATTGTTATCCAAAGCTGCTGTGCATTTTATGGTTCTACCAGGAAAATGCACATTTTCCATTCCCACTAATTTCTTTACATCCTTACCAATACTTATTATTGTCTGTCTGTCTGTCTGATAACTGCCTGTTGCTGCTGCTGCCAAGTCGCTAAGAGGATGTAAAGTTCTATTTTGTGGTTGGCCTGTAGGTATATCTCAGTAAGCTTATATAAATGGTATGGTATGTCTAAAATGTCTTTAAAGCTAGAATGATAGGCAATATTTTGCAGTCCTAGCATTTGAGCTAATCTTAGTCCTTTTCCATTGCCACTGGTTTAGTTAAGATTTTCTTACTCTGATGAGTGTCCAGCCAAATGTCTTTATCTTTTAACTAACTTCACAATTGGAAGTGAACTTTTAAGTAACTTTCCAGAAATGGCTCACTGAGCTAGCACACTGAAAATTTACCTGAAGTATTAATTCTCAAGGTTGTTTCACTGTATTTACTTTTAGAATGTTGTTAGCTTTTTTCCCGTCAATATTTGACATTTAATTTGGAAAAGGGTTTTGAAAGATTGAAACTGAAAGTAAGATATTAACATTTAGATAGATTAAAATTTTTTGTTCATGTGTTAAACACTTCTGAGTTTCTATAATACTCAGTTCATTAGATTCATAAACATTTACATTTCTGACTTCCCCAGACTGAAAGCCTCCGAGGCTGGAGACTGGGACTTAATTATCTCTGTATCCCCACTGCTTAATGTAGTGCCTGGCATTTAGGCATTAATGGCCGTCGCGTGAGCAGAAATTGTAGCGAGCTTAATGCTGTAAGACAGATTTATTCTTCAGGTGGATTCTTCAAGTGGTCCAAGAGGCTTGTCTCTTAGATCAGCCTGAGAGTTACTTTTTCCTCCACCTGCCTACAGGCATGCTTGCACAAATGTTTTTATTTTCAGTACCCAAGAAAAAAGAGGAAAATAAAAGATAAAGTACTGGAATGAATTTAGTAAAACTTTTAAGTAAGTATGTATTTATTAATTGTAGTATCTTCTACATAAATGTGGAAAATAGTGTGGTACATATTTTTCTCTGGACACTGGTTGCTGTCATAAGGACTGAGGGAAGCACTTAAAGTAACTGCCTGTGTATCCTCCACTCCATGACTTGTACTCTGGGTATGTTATCATAGGCTATTAATTTAAATAAAATGTCCATTTTTAACTTTTGGTTTTAGATTTCATTAAGAAAATCCAGATATCAGTTCACTGGCATCTCTTCAACAATAGCGGTATCTTGTAAGTTGTAGGTGTCTCAGGAGTGATTACAGCAATAGCTGTTGTTCTCTCCTGGCCTGTAGTTTCTTGCCTCATGTAATTCCTTCCATATATCATGCTCACTTTCCTAAAATACTGCTTTCAAGTGCTGGCATCTGTAGGATAATGGAAGGCATACTGGTTTTAAAATCAGATGTGGGTTTGAGTCCCACTGTTTGTTGCCTACATTTGTTTTCTTTAATATTTATATAGAACTGTATTGGAAACATGGTTTTATTTTTATCACAGAAAAATGTGACTTCACAGGAATCCTCAAGGCTCCTTTCGATGATCATTAAAAGTATTGGAATTTTAAATGCCTAAGGCATTTCAAAGCATTAAACCCAAGCTCTGCTTTTCTTCTAACGGTATTTATATGTCCATCTTACAAATTTCCCTTCCTCCTACTCCCTACCCCTTTTTGTAGTTTTTGTCCTGGTTTAGAATCACAGGCCAGTAGGATAAAGTTTGTACTTCTTAACCTGGCCTTCCAGAGCCTTAACACAGTCTCTCATCCTCTCCAGTGTTAGACTCGGGCACTCTGCAGTGTGCGTCCTTTCTTTCCTCGGAATGAACTGTTTCTCATCCTTGAAAAATGCTTATCTGTGTTTGTACTGCTGAACATATTTTTCTGCTTTCTTAGAAAACTTTCCTTCTATTTTATAGTCCAGTACTTTGAAGATCAGGACACTAAAAATTTAGAATAACTTGACCACATTCACCCAGAACTCAGAAGCAAGAATCGTAATTAACTCTCACTTTCTGAGATAAATCTATTAGTCCAGTTTATCTTAAAGCACTTGTTCTCCTTTGCAGATTTGAATTTTAATACCGTGGAGAAAAAGCCTTTCATTAGATTTAAGTTGAAGACTTGTTAAGGCAAGTCCGGTGATAAACGCACTTGTTCTAAATCACTAGTCTTCCAAACAAGAATTGAACCCCTCTCCCAGCATTTCATATTTCCTGCAGTATTTAATTTTTTTAGATTCATGCATTCAAACCTTGACAGTTACCTCCTTCCCTGTGAAATAACACAGATATTGTTTCCATTTGTATAAGATTAGAATGTCAGTGAACTGGTTTATGGCAGATATAAGTAGTTGTTCCCTAAAAGCTTTTCCTAGAGAATGTGGAATGTGGCTCATGTTAATCTCAGAGGCTTTGGGATGTATGCTAATATCTACATTTCCTGTAATAACTGTTATTAGTTGTACTCTACATTTGAAAAGCTATTTAACAACATTTGAGTAGTTACGCTGGTCGGCTCTGAAGAAATGCAAAAATTCAGGTCGGTCGTGATTCCTGCCATCCACTCACTACACCCTAGGCACTGTGTTTAGAACTGGCAGCTGAAAATATGACAGTTGTTTCCCTTAAGAAATTTACTGGCTGTGAATATACTTGTGAGAAGCAGCAAGACGTGTTCCTGGGAGCAGTGGACGGGCTGCAGGGGGTCTGTGAACCCTTTCAAAATTATACTTCATGTTTTGTGTGTAAACCTGTTGGGAGAGAGGTGAAGGTTCTTAGATTCTCAAGGGTTCCAAAAAATCTTAGAAACTCTAGACTAGTAGAAAGATAACCAGCTTTGGAACCATACAGTAATTTCTGTCCTGGCCCTGTTATCCATACAGGCAGGTTATGTAGGGAAATCGGGGCTATAATACTTACCTAGAAGGACCAAGATAATGTATATTTAAAGCTTCTAATGTAGTACATAGAAGGTACTCAATAGTAGTTTAAGATGTGTTATTACTCCAAGGGAAGTATATTCAAGATTAAAACCACAGAGGGAGGAGAGCCTAAATCTGCCTGACGAGCACATGGACAGCTTTAGCACAGGGGCCACATTTGACTTGGCTCTTGAAGGGAGAGTTTGTCAGGTGGACTAGGATAAAAGGCATTTCAGAGATAGAAAACAAACAGCGTTTGCAAAGACACAGAGATAAGAACTGTGGGTTTTAGATGAGAAGAACAGGGTGGCTGGCAGTGTAAAAAAAATAAGCAAAGCCGATATAACCAAATAAACAGGAAGAGATTCCCAGAGCGAGAACAGCCTAAATGCTGAGTATGAGATGCATATAGTACTGGCCTCAGCATTCCTGAATGTTTTGGTGAGGAGTGTTTTGATGTCTCATGATTGTGGCATAGTTATTTACTCTTAGTTACAATGTATGGTTTGGTTGTTATGAAGGATCTTTTTAAAATGGAGTTCCACAAAGCCAGTGTTTTTTAATCTGATAATTTTACCTTATCCCAGATATATAATGTAGTACTCTCAGTTTATATAGTTCTTAATTGGCCAGATAAGTGATTTTCATTAGCATCTGTTGAAAATGCTCTGTAAAAAAATTACATTAAAAAACAGTCTATAGATCCTCAGCAAATTATTTATAGTGGTAAGCCTCTGTTTAGATTCCTCAGTATATTTTAGTTTACTAGGTGATGACTGAGATTTTGAGACAACACATTTGGGACGACAACTATAGTGAGAATGGAAAAAAGTCAACTCCCGTTCTATAAAAGTGTGGAGAGTGACTTTTTCTGGACACCTCCCCTCATTGTACACTGGAGTTATAAGTCATAGACCCTTTGATGTTAAAGGAAACATGAATGGTATTTGGAAACTAAGAAACTTGTTACAGGTTTTACAGTTAGAAGTTTCCAGAGCTGTTTGTCCCAAGTTATCATAGCAGATGTTTTTTCTGTAGCATGATGTTGTTGAGACCAACAGTTGTCTTATTATTATTTAGGGAAAAAGTTAATAAAAGGAAAAAAGTGGGGCATAAATATCCTGAAAATTATTGAAAAATTCTTTATTGGTATAGATTTTTGGTTGTAGCCTACTTGCAAACCTGTTTGCGTGCTAAGTCGCTTCAGTTGTGTATGACCCTTTGCAACCCCATGGATTGTAGCCTGCAGACTCCTCTGTCCATAGGATTCTCCAGGCAAGAATATTGGAGTGGATTGCCATTTCCTTCTCCAAGAAACCAGTTTAAGTGGGGGGAAAAAATATATATATATATATATGTGTGTGTGTATATATATACTGCCCTTGAGTATTCTATTTAACTGCTTTAAGGACAGGAACCAAGAAGTGGGATCCATCCATAACCTGGGTGACTATTTCAGCTCCTTGTGGTTCTCCATATCTATCAGTTTCTCCATCCAGAGCTGCTTGGACACTTGTCTTTGCTTCTGTGTGCACCTGCTTTACTCTTAGCTCTCCATATTCGACTTCCACTACACGTGCTGTTGAATAAAGGCATCTCTTAAGTGATCTAACCTGTGTTCCTCAGTTTATGTCTGTTTAGAGAAGAGCTCAGAATAATTAGAATTGCTGTCTCACGTTCACATTCCTGAAATTCACATCCCATCAGTCAACCTGCTTCCAGTGAGATGGGTACTATGTAGTATAAATGTGTGGAGTTGACCAGGATAGGGAGTTTGTTCACATGTGATTGGTAGGGACTTTTCTTAGTGAAAGAAAGTTATAGTTCCTTAACTTAACTAGACTGGTAGCCCAAGGTGTATCTAATACAAAAACCTTTGAAGCAAAACTGGGGGGAAAAAATGAGCTTCTATTTTAAGGTTTCAGTCCCAAGTAAACTCCACCCACCTTCTTTCAGAGAAGGGACAAAGAAGCACAGAGTTCTTGTGACGTGAGAGAACTCTGTTGGCTCTGGCAGAGCATAATTTCACATATACAGTACATACTAAACCTTAAACTGTGTAGAAACTATAAAAGTAAGATAGTCTATGAGCTGCATATTTATGGTACTTAAGATTTAAGCTACAACTTTCATTGTTAAAATATGAAACCAGAACATTACCTTCTAGATGAAAGTGTAATTCTAAAGATCAGTTTTATCAGAGTATTATATCTAGTCATTTTTTATTCTCTCTCTAAATATACATGTGAAATTTATCACTATCTGAAAGACTAATATATTTTCTTCCCAGTAAGATTTTGCATGAATAAATCTAAATATAGTTAGATTCATCTAAAATTTAAGTACTTTAATACTGTGTATGCCTGGTTGTCAGTGCGTCTGTCTCTGTGCTGTCTGTCTGCCTGACTTTGTACCTCTGTCTTGTCTTTAGCTACTCTGTCCATTGGCCTGTCTGTGCCAAAGATTCATTAATGGGTGTTAGAGGTAGATTTGGATGTACTGTATAATTCAGAAATTTCCTGTAATTTATGCCTAGTTGTTTATAATTCTTTACTTCTAGTGCTGCAAATAGGTTATAAATGCCAAGGAGGAACATAGTGCAGGTAGCTACTAATATTAGGATTTTGCAACTATTTGAAGAAATTGAATATGTTTAAATGTTTATCTCTAAACCTATTCACTGGCATTAGATGTTGCACAAAATAACAAATGTTATTTTTTCATAACTGTATAATTTAGATAGTAGAAAATTAATCATTAAAGTAAGAAATACAGTTTTAACGTTTAATATGCCAGATGGTTTTATCTTTTCATTTTATGGAAAAGTAAAAAGGATAGGTATGGTAATAGTTCAAAAGCTAGAAACAGAAATACTTTGTGTGAAAAAGAGCATTCAAAGAAGTTATTATTAATTATAAGAGATATGCTTAAACTAAGTTTTCTTGAATGGGTAATTAAGTAGGCACTGGCTGACTCTACTGTCTTGGCCTCTTCTTTCCTAGATGATGAAATATCATTATACCTAGTTTTTCACCTACCTCTTTAGTCTCTCTCCTCTATTATTGGCTCAGATACAGCATATTTCCTGTTTTTTGTGCTCTTAGGTCTTAAGAGAAATAGAACCAAATACTTGAATATTTAAAAAATAGAAAATCTTACAAATCTTATGAAATATTACAGTGACATGAATTCTAATGTTGCTTATTAAGAGTCTCAGACAATAATAAAACATTGATATTTTCTCATACTCTACATTCTTACTATGGCTGGTGGATTCTTTTTAAAGTATTTCTGGAAAACGCAATTTAATCTAAACCAGAAGTATAAGATGAATATTTAACCAGCACATTTAATTTTCCCTTTGTTGCTTTATTATATGCAAGTTTTTATATTGTTTATAAGCCATGTTTTGTGTGCATATATTGTTTATGCCATATCTAATATTTTGAAGTATGTTCTAAGTGCTCTTACATTCTATTGACCAAGGCAAGTTATAATGCCACCTCAACCTCAAAGGTTCAGGAAATAGATTATACCCTTTAAGTTGGAAGGACTACAAAGTCCTGTGCAGTTTTAATATAGGAAGAGCTGAAAAACAGGTTTTTAATATGATAAATCTACGGCTTCGCTGGTGGCTCAGAGGTTAAAGCATCTCCCCGCAATGCGGGAGACCTGGGTTCGATCCCTGGGTCGGGAAGATCCCCTGGAGAAGGAAATGGCAACCCACTCCAGTATTCTTGCCGGGAGAATCCCATGGATGGAGGAGCCTGGTGGGCTACAGTCCATGGGGTTGCAAAGAGTCGGAGACGACTGAGCGACTTCACTTTCGCTTTCACCATATGACAAGTGTAGGAGATATTATTATTACATAAAGTAGTTAAGACATAGAACTGGGACTTGAAATAAGGAGAAAGCCATGCATTTACCTGGGAGAAGAGTATTCCAGACAGAAAGAGCTTTAAGTGCCCAAGTATCTGAGTTTAGAGTGTGTTGGGATATCAAGGAAGCTAGTGTGCTTGAGCAGGATGAGGAGGAGAGTAGGAGTAGATTTAGTAGATTTGTGATAGTGTTGGGAGTTACGGCAAACCATCCAGGTTCTTGTAGGTCATTGTTAGAACTTGGGTTTTTACTCTAAATGACATGAGTTTACTTTTGGGTATGATGGGCTTTTCCACTGTAGCTCAGTGGTAAAGAATCTGCGTGCACTGCAGGAGACACCGGTTTGATCCCTGAGTCAGGAAGATCCCCTGGAAAAGGAAATGGCTATCCACTCCAGTATTCTTACCTGAAAGTCTCATGGACAGAGGAGCCTGGCGGGCTACAGTCAATGGGGTCACAAAGCGCTGGACACCACTGAGTGACTAAGCAAGCACAGGGGACACCAATTTGTAGAATTATTAACTAAACAAGCACAGTCAAAAAGAACATTTATAGAAATAACTAATATAGTAGAGCTGTTAGTGATTCCTAAGTATTAAGACATACTTAATAAACAAGGAATTGCTTAAAAATACTATGAACTTTTAGAATAAATACTAAATCAGTTTTCCACAGTGGAAGTAGTAAAAGTAGATTTAGAGGAAATGTTCTAGGTAGCAGAGTATTTATAATTTAAACAATAAGTGTTTGATTGTAGAGGATATGCTCTAAAATAATGTACTCCCAGAGATTGTCAGTGTAACTACACAACACATTAAGTATTATGACAGGAGGTTTTGTATGACTCAGAGAAATCAAGCTGACAGTGAAGTGCCAAGTCACCCTAATGGCCTCACTTCAGTTCAGTTCAGTTGCTCAGTCGTGTCCAACTCTTTGCGACCCCATGAACTGCAGTACGCCAGGCTTCCCTGTTTGCCACCAACTCCTGGAGTTTACCCAGACTCACATCTATGGAGTCGGTGATGCCATCCAACCATCTCATCCTCTGTCGTCCCCTTCTCCTCCGTGCTTCAGTCATTTCCAGCATCAGGGTCTTTTCAGATGAGTCAGTTCTTCACATCAGGTGGCCAGAGTATTGGAGTTTCAGCTTCAGCATCAGTCCTTCCAGTGAATATTCTAGACTAATTTCCTCTAGGATGGACTAGTTGGCTCTTTTTGCTGTCCAAGGGACTCTCAAGAGTCTTCTCCAACACAGCAGTTCAATTCTTCGGCACTCAGCTTTCTTTATAGTCCAACTCTCACATCCATACATTACTACTGGAAAAACCAAACCTTTGACTAGATGGACATTTGTTGGCGAAGTAATATCTCTGCTTTTTAATATGCTGTCTAGGTTGGTCATAACTTTTCTTCCAAGGAGCAAGCGTCTTTTAATTTCATGGCGACAGTCACCTTCTGCAGTGATTTTGGAGCCCAAGAAAATCAAGTTGGTCACCGTTTTCCATTGTTTCCACATCTATTTGCCATGAAGTGATGGGACCAGATGCCTAATGGCCTCAGCACTAGAAATTAGCTAGTACCTAAGAATAGTTACTTTACAAGGTGAGGCAAGAGAAGACTCCTTTGCCTGAGACTTCCCTTTGTAGTCTAAAATGGTAGCTGAATTGCAAGAGTTTTTCATTTTATTTTCAAATAAGTAAGTTCAAAAAGATCCATCATATTTGGGTAAACTTTTTTTTAATATAATGGTTCTCTAAACGAGTGAGTATGCCATGTAAAGAGACTGGTGAAACATTTAGGGACAAAGCCTATCTGAGTAGAGTGCTTTTTCTCCTGACTTGTATTTAAAGCACAGATACTACAATAATAAATCTCAAATTTGACCTCACCAAAAAAATCTATAATATGAAAGGTAATGCAGAGATAAGCAGTGGATTAAGATAAAACACTTTAACACATTTAACAGCTGGAGGGTTATTATCTGAAATATAAGTAGCTTCTGTATATAAATAAAAAGAATACTCCAATAGGAAAATTAAGAAATGCTAAGAAAATTAACAGAAGAAAAATGCAAATAATTACTAAGCATGGGGAAAAAATCACCAACCTATTCAATAATCAGAGAAATACAAATTATTTTAGCATTTACTTTGGAGACAGGTCCATCAGCTCCCACCAAATTTGGTAAAATTAAAAATTGGTAATTATGGCAATTCATAAATTGATAATAGCAAATGTCAGCCAGGATAGAGAAAAACTAGCTTTTTAGGTCTGTTAATAGGTAAGACTTTTTTTGGAAGGCAAGAAGCTTAACTTGGTTGATTACTTCAAAGGGGAGGTATATGGAGGAGAGGTGATTCCTTTTTCATTTATAATTATGTGCAGAAAAAGTTAACAACTCTGGGATTACTATCCTCAGAAAAGCCAGTTGGCAAGATTCGCCCTTGGTAGGTATCTGGGAACTTGGACTTTTGAGAGGCTTCCCATCATTGAGAATGGCTCCCTTTGCTTTTACTGTACAAATATGTTGTTGTTTAGTCACTAAGTCGTGTCAGACTCTTTTGTGACCACATGAACTGTAGCCCACCAGGTCCTCTGTCCATGGGATTTCCCAGGCAAGAATACTGGAATAGGTTGCCATTTTCTGCTCCAGAGGATCTTCCCTACCCAGGGGTTGAACCCAAGCCTCTTGCATCCCCTGCATTAGCAAGCGGATTCTTTACCACTGTGTCATCTGGGAAACTGTGTGTATACACAGGCACACATATATACCTCATCTCTAAGACTCTGTGGATAGGTTTTTATATGTGTGTATTAACACCCATTTACACCTTTTCCCCCTTGGTGGTGAAAGATTGAAAACTTTCTTTGGTGACATTGTAGGTAATAAAATAAAGAAACAAATCGAAAACAAAGTGTTTTCAGGTATGTTATTTAGGACAAGGGGCTTATTACTTTATTTTATTTATTTTTAAATTTATTTTTAACTGGATGATGATTGCTTTACAATATTGTGTTGGTTTCTGCCATACATCAATGAAATAGCCATAGGTATATATGTGTCCCCTCCGTCTTGAAGCTCCCTCCCATCTCTCACCCCATCCTCCTACTCTAGGTTGTCACGGCACCTGGTTGACTTCCCCGAGGCACACAGCAGATTCCTACAGCTGTTTGTTTTACACGTGGTAATGCATGTTTCCATGATCCTTCCCCCACTGTGTCCACAAATCTGCTCTCTATTTCTTTGTCTCCATTGCTGTCCTTCAGATAAGTTCATCGGTACCATCTTTCTAGATCCCATATATATGTGTTAATATACAATATTTGTTGTTTTCTTTCTGACTTCACTCTGTGTAATTAAGGCTCTAGATTCATCCACCTCATTAGCACCGACTTAAATGCATTCCTTTTTATAGCCAAGTAATACTCTATTATATGTATGTACCACAGCTTCTTTACCCATTCATCTGTCAATGGACATCTAGGTTTGCTTCCATGTCCTGGCTATTGTAAACAGAGCTGCAGTGAACATTGGGGTACATATGTCTTTTTCATTTATGATTTTCTCAGGATATATGACCAATAGTGGGATCATTGGGTCATATGATAGTTTTATTCCTAGTTTTTTAAGGTATCTCTATACTGTCCTCCATAGTGGGTGTATCAATTTATATTCCCACCAACAGTGCAAGAGGGTTGCCTTTTTTCCACATCTTCTCCAGCATTTATTGTTGTAGATGTTTTGATGATGGCCATTCTGACATGTGTGAGGTGATATGTCATTGCAGTTTTGATTTGCATTTCTCTAATAATGAGTGATCACTAGCATCTTTTCATGTGTTTATTAGCCATCTGTCTTCTTTGGTGAAATGTGTCTTAATGGAACTTCTGCCTACTTTTTTCAGTTGGACTGCCTGTTTTTCTGACGCTGTGTTGCATGAGCTCCTTGTGTATTTTGGAAACTGATCCTTTGTCAGCTGGGCTGCTCAGGTGGCAGTAATGGTAAACAACCTGCCTGCCAATTCAGGAGGCTCGGGAGACACAGGTTCAATCCCCGGGTCGGGAAGATCCCCTGGAGAAGGAAATGGCAACCCGCTCCAGTATTCTTGCCTGGGAAATCCCATGGACAGAGGAGCTTGGTGGGCTATACAGTCCCTGAGGTTGCAAAGAGTCGGACATGACCGCGCACACATACACATACACTTTTATCAGTTGTTTCATTTGCTGATCTTTTCTCTGATTTTAAGGGTTCTCTTTTCATCTTGTTTATAGTTTCCTTTACTGTGCAAAAGCTTTAAACTTAATTAGGTCCTACTTGCTTAGTTTTGTTTTTACTTCCATTACTCTAGGAGGTGGGTCATAGAGGATCTTGCTCTGATTTACGTCATAGAATGTTCTGCCTGTGTTTTCCTCTAAGAGTTTTATAGTTTCTGGCCTTACATTTAGATCTTTAATCCATTTTGACTTTATCTTTGTGTATGGTGTTAGGAAGTGTTCTAATTTCATTCTTTTACACATAGTTGTTCAGTTTCCCCAGCACCACTTATTGAAGAGACTGTCTTTTCTCCATTGTGTATTTTTGCCACCATCGTCAAAGATAAGTACTCATAGGTGTATGGGTTTACCTCTGGACTTTCTATCTTATTCCATTTAAATAATTACTTTAAATTACACTTCATTTTTTATCAGTTTCACATATCAGTATAATGGTAAACAACACAGATGAAATTTCAAGTAGCATTTTAATTTTATTTATTTATGACTGTGCTGGGTCTGCATCGCTGCATGGGCTTTTCTCCAGGTGTGGCAAGCGGGGGCTCCTCTCTCGTTGTCGTGTGTGGGCTCCTCATTACAGTGGCTTCTCTGTTGCTGAGCCCAGGCTGTAGGCATGCGGGCTTCAGTAGCCGTGGCTCGCGGGCTCTCAAGCACAAGTTCCGTAGTTGTGGTTCGAGGGTGGATTCTTTACCATTGAGCCACCAGGGAAGTCCCTCAAGTAGCATTTTAAATGTATACTCTCCAGTTATACAGACTGTATTATCTCAACTTACTGAACTGAGTAAGTTATAAGTGTGATAATAGGGTGCCAATTCATTGACTATGTGATGCTCTGAGTATGGTTATTGGTGCCAATTTTATTTAAAAGACTTGTCATATTTCATTGTATATGTGATACATGGAAGACCCTATGTATTGTGGAGGAATTAAAATAAATATAGGAGATTATCTTTGGCAGATAGAAAATTAAAATCTTGGGTGGCAGCAGTAGTGGTAGTGATGGGATAAAATTTATAAACAAATGATGGATAGAAGAAGGAATGAAATACCTGACTAGGATCTACTTTTAGAATATATGCTACATAAGGGCAGGTTTATCTGTACCACCTAAACGAATATCTGACACAGAGAGTAGGTTAGGAAAAAAATGATATAAGACATATCCTCATGAGGTGATAATTGATTCTTACTTTTTCCTTTTATTATAAGTGTCCAGATCCAGTATGTCAACAAACAGAGAAAGTGGTTTTCTTTTTCCCCCCGAAATATAGCAGTTAATTCACTAGTCAGTTCAGGTCAGTTCAGTTGCTCAGTTGTGTCCAACTCTGCGACCCCATGGACTGCAGCACACCAGGGCACCTTGTCTGTCACCAGCTCCTGGAGTTTACTCAAACTGATGTCCACTGAGTCTATGATGCCATCCAACCATCTCATCTTCTGTCATCCCCTTCAGTCTTTCCCAGCATCAGGGGCTTTTCAAATGAGTCAGTTCTTCGCATCAGGTAGCCGAAGTATTGGAGTTTCAGCTTCAACATCAGTCCTTCCAATGAATATTCTGGATTGATTTCCTTTAGGATGGACTGGTTGGATCTCTTTGCTATCCAAGGGACTCTCAAGAGCCTTTTCCAACACAGCAGTTCAGTTCTTCAGCACTCAGCTTTCTTTATAGTCCAACTCGCACATCCATACATGACTAGTGGAAAAACCATAGCCTTGACTAGACGGACCTTGTTGGCATTGTCTCTGCTTTTTAATATGCTGTCTAGCTTGGTCATAACTTTTCTTCCAAGGAGTAAGCGTCTTTTAATTTCATGGCTGCAGTCACCATCTGCAGTGATTTTGGAGCTCCCCAAAATAAGTCTGCCACTGTTTCCCCATCTATTTCCCATGAAGTGACGGGACCAGATGCCATGATCTTAGTTTTCTGAATGTTGAGCTTTAAGCCAGCTTTTTCACTCTCTTTGTTCACTGTCATCAAGAGGCTCTTTAGTGCTTCACTTTCTGCCATAAGGGTGGTGTCACCTGCATATCTGAGCTTACTGGCAATCTTGAGTCCAGCTTGTGCTTCCTCCAGCCCAGCATTTCTCATGATGTACTCTGCATATAAGTTAAATAAGCAGGGTGACATTATACAGCCTTGACGTACTCCTTTTCCTATTTGGAACCAGTCTGTTGTTCCATGACCAGTCCTAACTGTTGCTTCCTGACCTGCATACAGGTTTCTCAAGAGGCAGGTCAGGTGGTCTGGTACTCCCATCTGTTTCAGAATTTCCTACAGTTTATTGTTATCCACACAGTCAAAGGCTTTGGCATAGTCAGTAAAGTAGAAATAGTAAAGTAGAAATAGGTTTTCTGGAACCCTCTTGCTTTTTTGATGATCCAGTGGATGTTGGCAATTTGATCTCTGGTTCCTCTGCCTTTTCTAAAACCAGCTTGAACATCTGGAAGTCCCCAGTTCACAGATTGCTTAAGCCTGGCTTGGAGAATTTTGAGCCTTACTTTACTAGCGTGTGAGATGAGTGCAATTGTGCGGTAGTTTGAGCATTCTTTGGCATTGCCTTTCTTTGGGATTGGAATGAAGACTGACCTTTACCAGTGCTGTGGCCACTGCTGAGTTTTCCAAATGTGCTGGCATATTGAATGCAGCACTTTCACAGCATCATCTTTCAGGATTTGAAATATCTCAGCTGGAATTCCATCACCTCCATTAGCTTTGTGTGTAGTGATGCTTCTAAGGCCCACTTGACTTCACATTCCAGGATGTCTGGCTCTAGGTGAGTGATCACACCATTGTGATTTTCTGGGTCCTGAAAATCTTTTTTGTACAGTTCTTCTGTGTATTCTTGCCACCTCTTCTTAATATCTTCTGCTTCTGTTAGATCCATACCATTTCTGTCCTTTATTGAGCCCATCTTTGCCTGAAATGTTCCCTTGGTATCTCTTAATTTTCTTGAAGAGATCTCTAGTCTTTCCCATTCTATTGTTTTCCTCGATTTCTTTGTACTGATCATTGAGGAAGGCTTTCTTATCTCTCCTTGCTATTCTTTGGAACTCTGCATTCAAATGGGTAGCTTTTCTTTTCTCCTTTGCTTTTCGCTTCTCTTCTTTTCACAGCTATTTGTAAGGTCTCCTCAGACAGCCATTTTCCTTTTTTGCCTTTTTTTTCTTGGGGATGGTGGATCCCTTCTCCTGTACAATGTCATGAACCTCCATCCATAGTTCATCAGGCACTCTGTCTTATCAGATCTAGTCCCTTAAATCTATTTCTCACTTCCACTGTATAATCGTAAGGGATTTGATTTAGGTCATACCTGAATGGTCTAATGGTTTTCCCTACTTTCTTCAATTTAAGTCTGAATTTGGCAATAAGGAGTTCATGATCTGAGCCACAGTCAGCTCCTGGTCAGTTTTTGCTGACTGTATGGAGCTTCTCCGTCTTTGGCTGCAAAGAATATAATCAATCTGATTTCAGTGTTGACTATCTGGTGATGTTCATGTGTAAAATCTTCTCTTGTGTCGTTGGAAGAGGGTGTTTGCGTTCTCTTGGCAAAATGCTATTAGCCTTTGTCCTGCTTCTTTCTGTACTCCGAGGCCAAATTTGCCTGTTACTCCTGGTGTTTCTTGACTCCTGGTGTCTCTTGACTCTGGTATTCCTACTTTCTTGCAAAAGTAGGAATACTTTTGCATTTCAGTTCCCTATAGTAAACAGGACATCTTTTTTAGTTGTTAGTTCTAGAAGGTCCTGTAGGTCTTCATAGAACTGTCCAGCTTCTTCAGCATTACTGGTCGGGGCATAGACTTGGATTACTGTGATATTGAATGGTTAGCCTTGGAAACAAACAGAGATCATTCTGTCATTGTTGAGATTGCATCCAAGTACTGCATTTTGGACTCTTGTTGACTATGATGGCTACTCCATTTCTTCTAAGAGATTCTTGCACACAGTAGTATATACAATGGTCATCTGAGTTAAATTCACCCATTCCAGTCCATTTTAGTTTGCTGATTCCTAAAATGTTGATTTTCACTCTTGCCATCTCCTGTTTGAACACTTCCAATTTGCATTGATTCATGGACCTAACATTCCAGGTTCCTATGCAATATTGCTCTTTACAGTAGGAGGGGCGAATTTGCGTTTAGAATCAAACCCTATTCCTGCCAGAGACACTAAGAGGGTCAAACAAACCTAGTACACACCGGGACCCAGGGACCCCACAGAGACTGAGATAGAACTGTGAGCGTCTCCTGTGGAGCTCTGGGTGCAGCAGACTTGGGTATGGCATAAGCCCTCTTGGAGGAGGTCACCATTAACCCTACCATAGAGCTGCCAGAATTTACACAGGACTGGGGAATAGACTCTTGGAGGGCACAAACAGGATCTTGTGCACCAGCACCTAGGAGAAAGGAGCAGTGACCCCACGGAGACTCACCCAGACTTGCCTGTGAGTGTCCAGGAGTCTCCAGCTGAGGCGTGGGTCGGTGGTGGCCTGCTGCAGGGTTGGGGGCAGAGTGTAGCAGTGCATGCATGGGATCTTTTGAAGGAGCTCACCATTATATTCATTACCTCTACCATAGTTTGGCCCCAGGTAAATAGCATGGAAGGAACACAGCTCCACCTATCAACAGAAAATTGGATTAAAGATTTACTTCAGAATGGTCCCATCAGAACAAGACCCAGTTTCCCCCTCAGTCAGTCTCTCCCATCAGTAACTTTCCATAAGCCTCTTATCCTTCTCCATCAGAGGGCAGGCAGACTGAAAACCACAATCACAGAAAACTAACCAATATAATCACATGGACCACAGCCTTGTCTAACTCAATGAAACTGTGAGCCATGCCGTGTAGGGCCACCTAAGAGGGACGGGTCATGGTGGAGAGTTCTGACAAAATGTGGTCCACTGGAGAAGGGAATGACAAGCCACTTCAGTATTCTCCCCTTGAGAACCCCATGAACAGTATGAAAAGGCAGAAATTCATTAGTAGAGCATAGCTATCTAACCTTACATGAATATTGTGTGACTTGGTAATCTGAGACACTTTAAAGGCACTTCCCAACAGCTAGCTTGTCCCTTTCCTATATTGGTTAGGGCATATAATTTCTATTCAAACAACTACGGAGGGTTTCTTTGTTACTTTTTTTTAAAAGAAGTTTTAATTGTGGTAAGTGTACAGTTTAGTAGTGCTAAGTATATTCACATTGTTGTGAGGCCAATATCTGGAACTCTTCATCTTGCAAAACCAGAACTCTATACCCATTAAACAACTAACTCCTATTGCCCTTCTCCCAGTTAGCCCTTAGCAACTACCGTTCTCCTTTCTATCTATATGGGTTTAATTAGTCTTCATACCTCATTTAAGTGGAATAAAAAGTATTTGTTCTTTTGTGGCTGGCTTGTTTTATTTAACGTATTTTCATGTTTCATCCATGCTGCAGCATGTGTCAGAATTTCTTTCCTATTTAAGGTCAATTAGTATTTCATTGTATCTGTATACCATGTTCTGTTTATCCATTGGCCCCTCCATGGACAGTTGGATTGTTTTCACCTTTTGGCTATTGTGATTCATGTTGTTATGAACTTGAGTATACACATACCTGTCTCAGAGCCAGCTTTCAGTTACTTGGGGTATATATCCATAAGTGGACTTGTAGGATTCAAGTTTTAATTTTTTAAATTACTATGCTGTTTTCCACAGTGGCTACACCATTTTACAATCCCACCAACAGTACACAGAGGTTATAGTTTCTACACATCCTCACCAACATTCGTTTTTTTTGGGGGGGGGAGGCGTTTATTTGATAGTAGCTGTTGCACTGGTGAGGTGGCATCTTATTGTAGTTTTGATTTGTATTTCTGTGCTCATTAGTGATGTTGAGCATCTTTTCATATGCTTTTTATATATATTTTTGAGAAGTATCTAAGTCCTTTGCCTCTTTTTAAATTGTGTGTTTTTTTTATTGAGTTGTAGGAGTCCTTTATATAGTGTTTCTATATATTCATCTTTTGCACAAAAAAGACAGTTTATGAAAATTTAACAGTCATAATAAAATAAAACTTGTGATTCATTTTCAAAGTAAAATTCTCTCAGAACAGTTAATATGGACTCATAATTCAGTTTAATTAACAATTCTTAAAATCACCTGAAGTTTCAGTTATTATTTTTTCTACCAAGATTGCTATACAGATTGACATTATCTTCTGCCTGTCTTAGTAAAGGTTTTACTAGAGGAAATATTAGTAAATTCTGTTCAGTGACTTTGACCATGGTTGAAAGTCATCAAAATGTCACATCTTTTATTTCAAATCTTGGGTTATTTTGATTCAAGAATTCTAAAATTAAGAAACACATTCTAGATTTTATTTGTAAATTATTTTTGTTGTGTATTTAGTCTGTTACCGCAAGTTTGTTTTTATTTAAAATATTGCAGAAATCTTGATAATTGTATGTAGGTGGGTCCTAGTTTTTCATGATTAAGTCTGGCTTTTTGTTTGAAGAGGAGTACTATTTATCTTTATTACAAAGAGATATGCGAAGACAAAATCATGCCCTTGGTAACTTTGGGTGAACATAACTTCACAGTAGTATAATCTGGCCCTTTCCAGACCAAGTCTAAAATAATGCCAGAATGAAACACTTGTTGCAAGAAATCATCAATATCTAATATCAGAAATCACAACAAAAAGAAACCTTATGCCCATTACCTGTCAGACCTCATTCCCCCTCACCCCAGCATCCTAGAAACTACCAATCTACTTTCTGATTATAAATTTGCCTAGTCTGGACATTTCATATAAATGGAATGATATCTGCCTTTTTTGTCTGCCTTCTTTTACTTAGCATGTTTTCAACTTTCATCAGTTAAGGATGTATCGATACTTTATTCCTTTTCTGTGGCCAAATAATATTCCATTGTTTGACTAGACTACATTTTGTTTATATTTATCAGTCAATGGACATTTGGGTTGTTGCCACTTTTTGACTCTTATGAGTAATACTACTATGATTATTTTTTGTGTATAGTTTTTAGTGTGGGCATATGTTTTCAGTTCTCGTGAGTATATACCTAGGGGTGGAATTACTGGATTACATGGTAACTCTATATTTAACCTTTTAAGGAATTGCCAAACTGTCTCTAATAAGAATTTAAAATTTAAATTTACAAACAAAAGTTTGGCAACCTAACTTGACTTTATCTCTACTTGGTCTCCTTTTTGAGAAATGAAATGATTGTGTGGAAGTAGATCCTTTATTATACTTAATTTTTTATATCTTAAAAACATAAATACTTCATATTAATCAAAGCATTTTTATGCATTGATAGGGAAAATTGGCAGAGCATATTTTAATAGGAGTTCCTTATATGTAACTAGACTTGGGGAGTGGAGTGAGAAGACGCAAAAATATGGCTTGTAAACTTAAGCCTGGTTTGCCAGGTAATTTTCAAGCTTTTAGGTAAATTAAAGGACATATGTGGTGTCTGCATAGATCCATAATGGAAGGATTAGGGAGAACATCAGTGAGCCATTCTGGAATTTTGCCTGTAATTTATTTTGTCTAATGGTGCCTAAATAGACTTATAATGTATAGTTGGAAATTGCTTTCTGAATTTTAAATAGAAATTGTCAACTGGTAATGAGCAATGTGGTCTCAAGTGTTCTGTTCTGGTATGGCATCAAATCTTAGGGTACACACAAAAAGAGATTAAAATCTCGTTAAGAGATTAAAATCTCTTAGTGTTTTTAAGAAAAAAAAGACACTATTTGAATATACAAATAAAGATATTTTGGTATTTGCTAGTTTCTATAAGAAGTCAGCAGCTTCCCTTACAGCTCAGTTGGGAAAGCATCTGCCTGCAATGCAGGAGACCCAGGTTCAATTCCCGGGTTGGGAAGATCCCCTGGAGAAGGAAATAGCAACCCACTCCAGTATTTCTTGCCTGGAGAATCTTGTAGACAGAGGAGCCTGACGGGCTACAGTCCATGGGGTCGCAAGAATCAGACACAACTTAGCGAGTAAACCACCACCATAAGAAGTCAGCTAATCTGAAGCACGTAATTAAAAATGTTCCTTAAATTCCTCATCTGTTGATCTTATATGCTCTTCTCAGTCTTTACATATTTAAAGGCAAGCTCTATGGTGAATGTTGGGTAGGGTGCTTTGCATGCATGATGATGAACACAAATGCGTTTTTCTGTCTCTACTCCTTGGCGTACATTAATTATCAGTTATTTATTATTTTGTTATGCCACCAAATTTCCCATTTTTACATAGTCATTCAAAGGGTTTCTTAAATATTTTTAATTGAAAAGACAATACAATTCCTTTAATATAATTAAAGGAAAGAAAATTAAGTTACCCATCATTCTGTCCTTAAAACAACTATCTTTCTTCATTGGTAGTGGGACTAGAAAGTTAGGGTCGGGTTTGGTAGCTGTTTACTGAGGTATTCTCACTGGAACTTGAAACTGGTTGGATGTGAGAGGAAGCAAGTGGACAGATAAATGGGGAAAGTCCAAAACTACTGGGAGGTTTTAAGCCTGAATGGCTAAGGAGGGTAGAGGTGCCATGAATATCAAAAGGGACATAGAAGCATTTGAAAAAATCAGTCAATTTCTTTGTATCTAGTTAGATTTGAGAGGCTGTTGTGAATGTTCCAGAAAACACAGATTTGGAGATTGTGTCATATAATAGTTGTTTGTTGTTTAGTTAGTAAGTTGTGTCCTGCTGTTTTTTGACACCATGGACTACAGCCTGCCAGGCTCCTCTTGTCCATGGGATTCCAGGCAAGAACACTGCAGTGAGTTGCCATTTCCTTCCTCAGGGTATCTTCCCAACCCAGGGATCGGCCTGCATTGACAGACGGATTCTTTACCACTGAGCCACCAACAAAGCCCAATGTAATAGTTAAAGGAGTAGTAAGGAGCAGGGGATAGACTTGCTAAAAGACAAAATTTGAGGAGACAATAGATGAATAGAGAACACATACTTAAAGGACCAGAAAGGGTAAGAGGAAAGTCAAGAGACAGTAGTTTCATAGAATCGAAGAAAAGAGTTTTAAAAAGAGGAAGATCATTTGTTAAACACTTTACAGGAATTGAGGCTATTAATTTTGATGCCTTTTGGAGATTATTGGTGACTTCAGAGCAGTAGTTTTCAGTACAAGTGGTAAAGAGAAGAATGAAATTTTCAGGGGGTTCAGGAGTTCATGGTTTACCAGAAGTATGAGTTTCATTTCCATATGGTGGTAAATATGAACTGAGCTTTCTTTTTTTTTTTTTTTTTTGTTTGTTTTTTTATTGAACTGAGCTTTCTTAAATTGCAAAGGTGACTCTTCCTGTGCTACATTTGTTTTTGCAAAGATGAAAATATGAATTCTACATCCACACTATTAATTTGAGGGGTCTTTATTTTTCAGTTGGACAGTTATTGTAACTTAATGTGTTGACCCTGGGACTCAAAATCTTCAAGTCTACTGTATATTTATGTTATATATTTTGGAATAATGAGATTAGTGATGAATTGCTTTGGAATACTTTGAGAGTCTGGGCTTAGAGTATTTCCCAGTTTAGACTACAGAGTAATGAGGACTATAGTGATTGTGTTTTCTTAAGTCAAGACATAACCAGATGAAGGGAGGCATAGTCAGAAGCTGGAGCATTAATATGTAGATTTTGGAAATTTTTGAGCAATTTGCTGTGGGGACAGTGGAAGAAAATGTTTGAAGTTGGGATTGACATAGAAAATATGGAATCAGTGTTTGCATGAGTTAAATGGTGAGAGGGGCATGAGATAAAGGATGATGAAGAAACAGATGAAAGAGAAGGTGAGGACTTTGTGAGCAGAAACAAAAATAAACCTGAGAACCCATTTTTTCCCATTTACTGCATTTAAATTATTAGTTATTTTTTACATTTATTTTTAGACTAAACCACGTGGCATGTGGATGTTAGTTCCCTCACCAGGGATTGAACCCTTGACCTTTGCAGTAGCCGCAGAGTCTTAACCACTGAACCTCAACGGAAGTCCCTCCATTTGCTGTATTAACAAAACAATTGTATTGTCCTCTTAGTTCAAATAGGATTCTAGTTTTTTTCTATATAATTTATAAATTATATCCTTCTAATATTTTGATCTTGAGAAAGTACTATATTTTCTTTTCCAACTAGAAAACTGGAGTCCTTCCTTTAAGAAAAGGAAGCCATTTGCTTGTTGTCTAGGGTATGCAAAAAATGATTATAGGCTTGATGTGAAATTTTTTACTACCTTTTTTTCTGTTAGCTTTTGTGCTTTGCCATATTAATTGTTTTAAAATAAAGTCTGCAGTACAAAGTTTTATTTAAAAACTAATTCTCAAAATGAAGATCTATTGCTTCATCCATTCATGGAGGATTGTAAAACTACTGTGTTGAAGAGATCCCCTTTGCTAGTATTTAATGGAATTAGGAATTGAACCCTAGCTTCTTTGACTTAAAGCTGTCTCATTATGAAGTGATAATGAAGTTTAAGGAGGGAAGGAAAATCACTTCCTAAGTTTACTGGCCAATTCTGATTTGCATCCTTTCCCTCTGAATATTACCACCTGAGAAGACCTAAACAGTGTTATTGACTTGCTGGAGTTTGTCACAGGTTACACTGGTAGTAGCTGTTATTAATCGAATAAGACATGGTCTCTATCTTCAGGGAACTCATATTCTATCAGGGATGGTATATGTACACATATAAATAATTATTGCAAATTGGGATATGTTCTAGATGAGAGATAAATACCAAGTGCTGTGAGTAGAAATGAGGAAGCAATAAGGGAGGAAGTGGAAGATGGGGTTGGGTTCCAGTACTATTCTCAGGAAATGTTTCAACAAGATGATTTCTGTACTGAGCAGTAAAGAAGCAAGGAGTTTGCTTGGCCAACTGAAAATAACTGAAGCATTGAAATTTTATTACCTAAAGACTGGTAAGATTGGCCCCTTTGATGCATGTGTGTTCATTCGTGTCCAGTTCTTTGTGACCCTGTGAACTGTAGCCCACCAGGCTCATCTGTCCATGGGATTCTCCAGGCAAGAATACTGGAGTCGGTTGCTATTTCCTCCTCCAGGGGATCTTCCTGACCTAGGGATCAAACCGACATCTCCTGCATGGGCAGGTGAATTTTTTTATACTGCTGTGCTATCTAGGAAGCCCACGATTGGCCCCTATTTACTTCAAAGTATGTCTTTTAAGTACCAGCCCTGACTTACATTTTTTTTTTTTTAATAATTTTCATTGGAGTATAGTGGTCTTACAATGTTATGTTAGTTTCTACTGTATAGCAAAATGAAGCAGCGGTATGGGCCCTGACTTAGCTTTCATGAGAAGGCATAGCGATGCATTTCTGAAGAATGACAGATAAGTTAGTCTGTCGTGCAGCAGTAGGTAAAAGGGTGAGCAAAGATAGGAAGATGAATTTTGAAAGGCAGAGTTGCATAATTTGCAACTAAAGGTAAACATTGCAGTTGTGTACTTGAAAGACCTGTTATTTTAACTGCTTATAAGTTATTATTAGTAGCATACATATTTTTACATAAATATATTTGTAAAGATACAAAGAATAGCCAGTTAGAGAGTGTATGTTTTATGGAAATTATACTCTGATTTTACTACTTGATGCTGCTACTTTGTATTTGAGGTTTTAAATTTTTTAATTTTGTCTTAATAATCATCCAGTTATTGTCGTTGGGTTAACTCAGTAGTATTATGAGTCAGTGGCTTTTTGTGTCTGATGACATTAATATTTTAGGCATAAAACCAGATGAATTTTTTTCATATCAGTTGTTACTGTCTGCCAACTATGTGCCACAGTACACATAGATGAATTTTAAAACTTCAGATGAGTTTTCCTGATAATTGCTTCAGAAATATTACAGAGCAAGGGCAAAAGCAGTACTGTTTAGTTATTCTTATATTTTGCTACAGTATAAAGTAATTTCACTTTATTTAACTTTAAGGTACATTATTATGATTTGCATATTCTTGTGTGCATATTTTCTAAAATTAGTGTCTTATAAAGTTGATACTGTTTTTTTCAGTTGTTGGGGACATTTAGGAATTGGAGGCAGTAGTGTATGACCTAATAACAGAGTATTAGAAGGATTGATCTCCAATACCTAATTTATCTATTTTCCACCTTACACCAAAAAGAATTTGAGTTGCCTTAATTTTATTTAAGCTCTACTGTTTTTCTGTCAATTTGTTTTCTTTCTTCTTTTTTTTTCATTTATTTTTATTAGTTGGAGGCTAATTACAATATTGTACTGGTTTTTCTCATATATTGACATGAATCAGCCATGGATTTACATGTATTCCCCATCCCGATCCCCCCTCATACCTCCCTCTCCACCCGATTCCTCTGGGTCTTCCCAGTGCACCAGGCCCGAGCACTTGTCTCATGCATCCAGCCTGGGCTGGTGATCTGTTTCACCCTTGATAATATACATGTTTAGATGCTGTTCTCTGGAAACATCCCACCCTTGCCTTCTCCCACAGAGTCCAAAATTCTGTTCTGTACATCTGTGTCTCTTTTTCTGTTTTGCATATAGGGTTATCGTTACCATCTTTCTAAATTCCATATATATGCGTTAGTATACTGTATTGGTCTTCATCTTTCTGGCTTACTTCACTCTGTATAATGGGCTCCAGTTTCATCCATCTCATTAGAACTGATTTCTTAATTGTTCTGATTGAAAATCCAGGTCAGAATCAAATTTAATACTTGTTCTTGTCTACATGTACTCTGAATTCTAGGTCTGTTTGGTTAATATGAAGAGAACTAGATAAATTTGAGGGGCAGAGCTAACACCGCTTGCCAGTGGATTGATTGGATGTTGAGGTGAGAGGAGTAAAGGCAGGAGTCAGGATGATTCCCAGCTTTTAGGCTTGAGCGACTGTTGAATGGTGGCGCTGTTTGGACATGTGCTTTGGACATTTTGTGATGCCTATGGGACACCCAGTGGACAATCGAGTGGACAGACAGTTCTGGAGTCAACAAGTGTCACAAACACATTCTCATTAGCTTTGGTCCTTAGATAAACAAGGAAACTGTTCTACCCTTTTAAAGAACCAAGTCTTGACACACAACTGGATCCCTTAAAGAGGATAGTCATGTTGTATATGGCTTTAGAGGCCTCTGAGAATCAGTTACTGATTTAGAATTGGAGAGTAAACCTTTTGTGTTTTTAAAAAGTAAAGAGAAAGTGATTTGTTTGAAACTTTAAAACACAGTGATTGTTAAACCCTATTTTTATTTGCATCACAAATTCTAACATATCAGAGGCATCTCTGTAACTTGCCTGAGAAGTCTAATTAAACAATTCTTGAAATCACTTGTTTTAATGTGATTGGGGGAGCCTGGTGGGTTGCTATGGGGTCGCACAGAGTCGGACACGACTGAAGCGACTTAGCAGCAGCAGTTTATAAAGTACAGTAAGATACCCAGTCTCTGTCTTCAGTGTTATAGTTTAATGGGTGAGACATTAAACTATAAATACTTTTCACAAGTGGTAATAGAGCAATGAATTCTTGACTACTTAGTTCTGGGAATTGGGAGCAATGAGGAAGGGAAGGTTTAAGAGAGGCTTCAGAAAGGAAATAACACTCTAGCCAGAGTCGTCCTACTAACTCACCAGAAAGAGTAAAACCTGTAGAACTGAGGGGTGGAAGGTTGCTGGTGGTGGTGGTGGTGGCCGTGGTGATAAATCTATATGGCTGAAGTGTCATACTCTGTGTGAGAGAGTGTTATAAAAAGAAGCTGGGAAATTAGACAGGCAGATTTCAAAATATGTTAAAATTAAAGGATGTGGTAATTTATCTAGGACGTGATAGACCCATTGGAGAATTTTCAGGTGTGGGATTTAAAATGACCAGACTTGCTTTATAAAATAGAAATTCTAGAGTGGAATTATATGAGTTTATGATGTGATTTTTCTCAAGACTTTTAAGGGTAGCTGAAAATGTCTTTCTTAAAGGTTTTTTTTCCTTTGCTTAGTTAAAAAAGCCACACATAATAAAGGGTGTGAATAGTGCTTATAAGTTTATGTAAATATACCATTTAGCTATATTTTTGCTCAGTTAGGACAATGATTTCTAAGTATTTTCTTACTTTAGTATAATTATGTGTAACTTAATAAATAAATAATTTTTATTAGTGTTTGGTTCAGTGCTGTTCTCATACAACTGTCACATAGCACTATACTTAAAAGTAACGTTCCTTAGTACATTATGACGTGTTTCTCAATTTCATAGAGACAGCATCACTACAGATAATGGAAATGGTGGTCAGGAAATTAAAATGACATTATATGTGTAAGTACTTTCCATTTCATATAGTTAAATAAGCCTTGGTGGTGCTGTTTCCTCCAGGCACTACTGAGATTAAATTTTATGTGGTACTAAAAGAATGAAACCATTTTCTTTTGTTTAGCCCAGCATTCAGATGTTATTCTAAAATTAACTTATTTAACATATAAGAAGTAAGTATGCTCTGGTAATACAGGGCATTACACTTTTTAATGTGACAATAATCTTGTACTCATAGAGTTTAAAGTTTAGTAGAGGAAGTAACATGCATTCTGTTTATGTATTTGTCATGCAGTTCAGTCACTATACTCCTTCTTGAACATACTTTACACCAGGGGCTCGTAAGCACAGATTCCAGACTGTAGCAGCAGCAGCATCACCTGGGAACTCATTAAATACAAATTCTGAGGGTGGGTCCCTGCAGTTTCTCGTCTAACAAGCCCTCCAGGTGATTGTGAAGCATGCTCAAAATTGACAGTATGAATGAAGCATGCTTTATAATATGCAACACTCCCAGGAAAACAAATTGCCTAGAATATGTGATGCCTTTTGATCTCTGATCTAGGAAAGGCTTTATTTAAAGAAAAGAAAGAAAATTGTAGTAGCAAATAACATTTAAAGAGTTTCAGAAATATTCTATAGTAATTGTTAACAATTATTGAGCCCATTTTTTTCATGCCAGGCTCTTTGCTGAGAGTAGTTATTATTCTCAGATCACAGAGGAGGAGACACAGGTTAAATATATTCAGTGTCTTACAGCTAGAGTTTCAGATCAAGAATTTTAATTCAACCAACTAACTATAAAGCTGATTTTTTGTTAGGAAATAAGTTCCTATTTGAAGATATCTTTTTAATATAGTTGGGTAGAATTTTTTATGTCAATTTTTTAAATGCACAAAACAATTTTTTATGTTTAATGGACCACCATGGCTTTATTTATACTATATCATAGATTAGTATCTCTAAGAGGTAAGAACATAGGTTATTATCTCTTAAGAGGTAAGAAAATTTCTAAGTATGCTACTTACATAGATTTGTTGGAAGCATGACTGTAGAAAAACATCCTATGTTGTGTTCAGTTCAGTTCAGTCGCTCAGTCATGTCCAACTCTTTGTGACCCCATGAATCGCAGCACGCCAGGCCTCCCTGTCCATCACTAACTCCTGGAGTTTACTCAAACTCATGTCCATCGAGTCGGTGATGCCATCCAGCCATCTCATCCTCTGTTGTCCCCTTCTCCTCCTGCCCCCGATCCCTCCCAGCATCAGGGTCTTTTCCAATGAGTCAGCTCTTCGCATGAAGTGGATAAAGTACTGGAGTTTCAGCTTCAGCATCAGTCCTTCCAATGAACACCCAGGACTGATCTCCTTTAGGATGGACTGGTTGGATCTCCTTGCAGTCCAAGGGACTCTCAAGAGTCTTCTTCAACACCACAGTTCAAAAGCATCAATTCTTCGGCCCTCAGCTTTCTTCACCGTCCAACTCTTACATCCATTCATGACTGCTGGAAAAACCATAGCCTTGACTAGACGGACGTTTGTTGGCAAAGTGATGTCTCTGCTTTTAAATATGCTATCCAGGTTGTTGTGTTAGTCTTTAAGAAAACTGGATCTATAAAAATTCAGACTCAAATTAGATATTTACTTGTACACAAAAGTGTTCTTAAAGCTTCATATATGAGAAATGAAAAGTAATTTCCTATAAAAATTTTAATTTGCATGTTTAAATAACATAATTTCTCTTATAAAAGAAGAAATGCTTAGAGTGACTGGAGCAGGCATTCCAGAAGTGCATTTACATTTTACAATTAAATTCATCCCCTCTTTCCTTTTCTTTGTAGTTTTTTTTGTTTTGTTTTTTAGTGTGTGTGGGTGTATCTTTTTTTTCCAAGGATAGTTACCTAAGTTACAGTCTCTTACCCCTGTGTTTCTGCTACTGTTTGGATTGCTATCTTTCTGTTAGTCACATTCACGTAGAATATTTTGTAATACATTGATACTATATTTGAAAATCTTTGAGCAGAGAAAATAAAAAATTGCATAAATATGCAAGATATATATGTAAGTAACTAGGAGGATCTTTGTTAATGTAGAATAGAGAAATTGTGAATAACTTTTCTACTTTTATTTTTTAAACAATTTTATTTTTGAATAGGTAATGTATTCATATAATCCAAAATGTACGAAAGAATGTACAGTAATGTTTCCTTCCCATCCATAGCATACAGCTACTCATTCTCTTCCCCATAGACAACAACCTTTGTAAATAGTTTCAGAGATGTTTTATGCACGAACAAGCAAATACAAATAAATATTTTTAACACTAATAGTAATATATACACTACTGTATTCTCTGCTTTTTTACACTTCATATATATTTTTGAGATCTTTCCAAATCACTGTATATTAAGAGCTTTGTCATTTGTTTTCAACCCTGCTTCTGTAAATGAAACAGACCTTTTTAGCCAGCCCTCTACTGTCTTTTCCAATTTTGTGTTCTTTTCCTGTTATAAATAATTCTGCCGTAAATAACTGTGTGTGTACATCATTTCATGAGCGTGTGCCATTAATCTAGAGAACAAATTTGTAGACGTGCATTTCTAGGTTAAGAGGTTATGTGTATTTGTAATTGCCAAATTACCCTCCTTAGGAGTTGTACTAATATTCTTTTCTACCAGTGTTGTGTCAAAGTTCTGGTTTTCCCACACCCTCACCAACAGCCCATTTACTTTCTAAATAACTACAATTCTCTACACCGCCCCCCCCCATGCACTTCCATACTTTGAAAACTTTATTACTACAGGAAATAACATCGTAAAAGTGGACAGTTTTGCTTTGGCATTGTGCCTGTGCAAAACAAAATTCTAGTTAAGATTTTTCATTTTTAAAAAACATATTCCTGCTTTAGGTCTCTAAGATTGGGATGATAAAATTTAGGAGTTTTTCAGAGAAGAAGAAAAAACTTATTTATTCTGTATGTGAGGGTCTACTTTAAGATTATTTCAGATATTAAATGTTAAGTATGTCAATACAAGAATAAGTTAAGGATGTTCAATTAAAGTTCTGTCTGTGAAAATACAGACATACTATTCTTAGTTGCTTAATTATCAGTATCACAAGGAACAAAAATAAAATGGTGAAAAAATTAAATGTTACCAGACATCTTTTTCATTTGTATTTAATACTTTTGTTGAATAGTAGAACCAGAATGCCTTCGATATGTTTTTAAGCCTGGAAGAAAGTAGGTTCCTTTGAAATTAGATTTCAGCAATGTGGTTGAGTAGTGAATTTAAACAATTCACAATGCTGACTTTCAGTGCTTCTGAAAGCAGGAAGTGTATTACTGACATGCAGAAATATTCCAGCCCAAAGAACATCCCTACTGCCATATGTGGTAAGAATTTCTCACTAACTCACAAACCACTTCTGTAATGCACTGAATAAGCAGAATTGGTCTTTGTTGAACATTTCCAATTGAGTATCAAAGAACTTTGTTTTGCAGTGTCTTATAAGTAATTATTAGCTTATGCCTTGGAAGGAGCCTGGCACATCATGGGTGCTCAAGGTTTACTGAGAGAAGAAATAAGAACTTTTATATAATCTTTTAGATGTGATTTTAAAGTTTGTTTTTTGGATCCTGAGTTAAATATTCTGACTCAGCTTAAAAATGGTTTCTTTAAATAAAATTATTTATATCTGGTGCCATGTTGTGTTCAGTTGCTCAGTCATGTGCAACTGTTTGTGACCCCATGGACTGTAACAAGCCGGGCTCCTCTGCCCATGGAACTTTCCGGGCAAGAATACTGGATCGGTTTCCATTTCCTTCTCCAGGGGAACTTCCTCACCCAGAGATCAAACCCAGTCTCTTCAGTCCTGCATTGTTAGGTGGACTCTTTACCACTTTTATTCTACTGCCACTTTTATTCTACTGCCCCCCTTTTAAAATTACTAGTTGGAATATTAATCTTAGGTTTGCTTTTATGCTAAGAAAAAAAAATCTTAGGGTTAATTATTAAGGGCTTAATTATTAAGAGCTAGGGAGATTACCGTGAACTTAGAAAAACAAGAAAATGAGTTGTGAGAAATTGGGGTTAGCAAAATTCAATGAAGAGCTAAATACCATTCAAATTTTCATTAACAGTTTGAAATACTAATGTTTTTCTAAATTTGAATCTTCTTTTCTTTTGATTTTAAGCGACTAAGAAGATTGTCAACCAAATATAGAACAGAAAAGATTTATCCCACAGCCACTGGAGAAAAAGAAGAAAATGTTAAAAAGAACAGATATAAGGACATACTGCCATGTAAGTTTAAAATGTCATTAATGGAACAAATGGATATGCTAATTAGTAGTTTTATAGCTTAAACTAGCTTTATTCTTCCTAATGAGTTTATTTGTTAGGAAAATAATGATGAGCTTCTCTTTCAAGGTACACTACAAGATAATAATTTGTGGTTGTGCTTGCCTTTCCTTATGATAGTAGATTTTGCTGTTGTTTTATTGTTCATTTTTTTCCCCTTTAAGCATCACAATTACTCTGATACTGCCCCACTTTTAAATCTGAAAAATCCAAGTAAAAATATATTTTGTGGACTCCCTGTTCAGAGAAATTTTTTGTAAAAAATAAAATAATACAGACATAATAAGTATAATACATTTTATAAAATGCTAAAAATATTAACTCATCTATTATCTATTCATAAGAACTATAATTGATTAATGAGCATTAATAATGAACCATGAAAAAAAAATGAACCATGATTCATGCTTGTGTGTCTGCTTGTTCTTAGTAATCTAAGAACATGGTATGTATCTGAGGTTATGCCTAAGACTGATAGCATTATAATCTATCAGAGTACCTTTAACTGTAAAAGTTAAAAATTTATATCATACCTGCTGCCTTTTAAAGCTGCCAATAGTCTTTCTCTTTTCCTTCCTTCAAGTATCTAGAAATGTATACATTCCATGATACCATTCTCTCAACTCTCCTTTCATCCTTTTTTTTCTAGCTTTATTGAAGTATAATTGACAAAATCTCATTCATTCCTAGCTTATTCTTTCTAAAATGTCCTTGATAAATTTTCCAGTGACTTTAATTATCATATTTGATAGACTTTTATTATTATTGTTGTTGTTGTTGTTTAGTGCTTATTCTTTTCTGTTAACTATTTTGATGTTGTTGACCAGTCTTTATTTTTTAAATTTCCTTCTTCTATAATATCCCTTTTTCAAATTGCCTCCTCCCTCACTTGTCTTCTTCCCTCTTTCTTACTGTCCTCTTTGCATAAATTTCATCCCTCATCCTTGTTATTCAGCTTTACTCTCAGATATGGGACCTGCGGGTGGCTGGTAGTAGCACAGTTATTACAAGCTGGCCGCAGAGCATAATGACGAGTTCTGACTGGAAGTTCAAGTCCTGCTTCTGTCACCTGTTATCTGTGTGATTTTGGATTCATGCTTTCTGTGCTTTAGTTTCTTCATCTTCAAAATGGAGATTAAAATAATAATTACCTTAAAAGATTACTTTGTGCATGTACAATGCCTACAGTTGTCCCGAGCACATAGTAACCACTCATTAAGCTTTTGGAAAATATAATTCACTTTTCTTACCAATCCACTTCAGAGTAGTGAATGGTATGGATTTCTGAATAGTTCTTCTAAATTAAGCAGTATGATTTTGAGGTACTCTTATTATGCTCTAGAATTACTGTTCAGTTCAGTTCAGTTGTGTCTGACTCTTTGCGACCCCATGGACCACAGCCCTCCAGGCCTCCCTGTCCATCACCAACTCTCGGAGTTGACCCAAACTCAAGTCCGAGTCAGTGATGCCATCCAACCATCTCATCCTCTGTCGTCTCTTTCTCCTCCCTCCTTCAATCTTTCCCACTATCAGGGTCTTTTCAAATAAGTCAGCTCTTCACATCAGGTAGCCAAAGTATTGGAGTTTCAGCTTCAACATCAGTCCTTCCAATGAACACCCAGGACTGATCTCCTTTAGGAAGGACTGGTTGGATCTCCTTGAAGTCCAAGGGACTCTCAAGAGTCTTCTCCAACACCACAGTTCAAAAGCATCAATTCTTCGGCACTCAGCTTTCTTTATAGTCCAACTCTCACATCCATACATGACTACTGGAAAAACCATAGCCTTGACTAGACAGACCTTTGTTGGCAAAGTAATGTCTCTGCCTTTTAACATGCTGTCTAGGCTGGTCATAACTTTTCTTCCAAGGAGCAACCGTCTTAATTTCATGGCTGCAGTCACCATCTGCAGTGATTTTGGAGCCCCCCAAAAAAGTCAGCCACTGTTCCACTGTTTCCCCATCTATTTGCCATGAAGTGATGGGACTGGTTGCCATAGTTTTCTTGAGCTTTAATCTAATGTTTTCACTCTCCTCTTTTACTTTCATCAAGAGGCTCTTTAGTTCTTCTTCACTTTCTGAGATAAAGGTGGTGTCATCTGCATATCTGCTGCTGCTAAGTTGCTTCAGTTGTGACCGACTCCGTGCGATCCCATAGATGGCAGCCCACCAGGCTCCTCTGTCCCTGGGATTCTCCAGGCAAGAATACTGGAGTGGGTTGCCATTTCCTTCTCCATCTGCATATCTGAGATTATTGATATTTCTCCCGGCAATCATGATTCCAGCTTGTGCTTCCTCCAGCCCAATATTTCTCATGATGTACTCTGCATATAAGTTAAATAAGCAGGGTGACATTATACAGCCTTGACATACTCCTTTTCCTATTAGGAACCAGTCTATTGTTCCATGGCCAGTTCAAACTGTTGCTTCCTGACCTGTGTACAGATTTCTCAAGAGGCAGGTCAGGTGGTCTGGTACTCCCATCTGTTTCAGAATTTCCTACAGTTTATTGTTATCCACATAGTCAAAGGGTTTGGCATAGTCAATAAAGCTGAAATAGATGTTTTTCTGGAACTGTCTTGCTTTTTCGATGATCCAGCGGATATTGGCAATTTGAACTCTGGTTCCTCTGCCTTTTCTAAATCCAGATTGAACATCTGGAAGTTCCCGGTGAACGTATTGCTGAAGCCTGGCTTGGAGAATTTTGAGCATTACTTTACTAGCGTGTAAGATAAGTGCAATTGTGCAGTAGTTTGAGCATTCTTTGGCATTGCCTTTCTTTGGAACTGGAATGAAAACTGACCTTTACCAGTGCTGTGGCCACTGCTGAGTTTTCCAAATGTGCTGGAATATTGAGTGCAGCATTTTCACAGCATCGTCTTTTAGGATTTGAAATAGCTCAACTGGAGTTCTATCACCTCCACTAGCTTTGTGTGTAGTGATGCTTCCTAAGGCCCACTTGACTTCACATTCCAGGATGTCTGGCTCTAGGTGAGTGATCACAGTATCTTGATTATCTGGGTCCTGAAGACCTTTTTTGTTTAGTTCTTTTGTGTATTCTTGCCTCCTCTTCTTAGTATCTTCTGCTTCTGTTAGGTCCCTACCATTTCTGTCCTTTATTGAGCCTATCTTTGCCTGAAATGTTCCCTTGGTATCTCTAATTTTCTGGAAGAGATCTCTAACCTTTCCCATTCTATTGTTTTCCTTGATTTCTTTGCATTAATCACTGAGGAAGGCTTTCTAATCTCTCCTTGCTATTCTTTGGAACTCTGCATTCAAATGGGTAGCTTTCCTTTTCTCCTTTGCTTTTGACTTCTCATCTTTTCACAGCTATTTCTAAGGCCTCCTCAGACAGCCATTTTCATTTTTTGCATTTCTTTTTCTTGAGGATGGTCTTGATCCCTGTACAATGTCATGAACCTCCATCCATAGTTCATCAGGCACTCTATCAGATCTGGTCCTTTAAATCTATTTCTCACTTCCACTGTATAATCATAAGGGATTTGATTTAGGTCATACCTGAATGATCTAATGGTTTTCCCTACTTTTTTCAATTTTAGTCTATGCCAATGAAGAGTTCCCAATCTGAGCCACAGTCAGCTCCTGGTCTTGTTTTTGCTGACTATATAGAGCTTCTCCATCTTTGGCTGCAAAAAATATAATCAGTCTGATTTCGGTGTTGGCCATCTAGTGATGTCCACATGTAGAGTCTTCTCTTGTGTTGTTGGAAGAGGGAGTTTGCTATGAGAAGTGCATTCTCTTGGCAAAACGCTATTAGCCTTTGCCCTGCTTCATTCTGTACTCCAAGGCCAAATTTGCTTGTTACTGCAGGTATTTATTGACTTCCTACTTTTGCATTCCAGTCCCCTATAATGAAAAGGACATCTTTTTTGGGGGGTTAGTTCTAGAAGGTCCTGTAGGTCTTCATAGAACTGTTCAACTTCAGCTTCTTCAGCACTGCTGGTTGGGGCATAGACTTGGATTACCGTGATATTGAGTGGTTTGCCTTGGAAATAAACAGATCATTCTGTCATTGTTGAGATTGCATCCAAGTACTGCATTTCGTACCCTTTTCTTGAGTATAAGGGCAACTTCATTTCTTCTAAGGGATTCCTGCCCCCAGTAGTAGATATAATGGTCATCTGAGTTAAATTCACCCATTCCAGTCCATTTTAGTTTCGCTGATTCCTAAAATGTCGACGTTCACTCTTTCCATCTTCGGTGACTACTTCCAATTTGTGTTGATTCGTGGACCTAACATTCCAGGTTCCTATGCAATATTACTGTTTACAGCATCGGACTTCGCTTCTCTCACTAGTCATATCCACAACTGGGTTGTCGTTTTTGCTTTGGAATGAAGAGACGGAATTAATGTGCACACTCTTAAAGAAACAGTGTTTCCACCTTCTTTTTCTACCATCTGAGGAAATGAATCTCAAACAGCTTCAGGTTTCTGTTTTCATATGTTGTATCATTCATTCATTTTACAAGAAGCTTTGAACATATACAATGCGCTGCACATAACAGCAGAAAACAAACTGACCAAACACCCTGCCCTTATAGAGCTTATAGTGTAGGCAAGGTGATGAACAATTCAAATGACATGTGTGGTCTCTCATAGTGGTTAGTGCTATTGAGAATAATGTAGTAGGAGTTACATAGAGAAAACTGAGAAGGAGGAAGCTTTATTAATTTTAACTAGAGATAGAGGGGGACGTTCAGTGCTGTTACACTGGCCCTCTGAAAAATAAAAGCCTTGCTTTGTGTTGTTTGCCAGTTTCTTTAGGAAATGGATTATTTGCCATAATCATCAAAACAAAACTGAGGGAGGTACTATTGTATGCCATTTTGCAGATAAAAAAGTGAGACAAAGGTGAAATAGCTTTAGTTCAGTTCAGTCCAGTCGCTTAGTCGTTTCTGACTCTTTGAGACCACGTGGGCTGCAGCACGCCAGGCCTCCCTGTCCATCACCAAC
This sequence comes from Cervus canadensis, assembly GCF_019320065.1. NCBI lineage: Eukaryota > Metazoa > Chordata > Mammalia > Artiodactyla > Cervidae > Cervus > Cervus canadensis. Next base: position 40,970,292 of record NC_057388.1, on the reverse strand, counting down.
TTAAATAGCTTGCCACACAGCTAATAGTGTGGTGAGCATTTAAACCCGGGCAGTTTGTATCCAAAGTATTGGTTTTCAGCCACAGTGATTTTGCTCCTAAAGACACATTTAGTGATGCTAGACATAGTTTGGTTGTTTGGTTCTTACAACTAGGATGTGGCGGGAGCAGGCCGCTACTGGCATCTCATGCGTAGAGGACAGGGAAGCTACTGCAACCTACAGTCTAGAGGCCACAGCCTCCTCACAACAAAGAAGAGCCAAGGTCAAATAAAAGTTAGTGCTGAGCTTGAGAAACCTTGCCCTAGAATCTGAGCTCTTAACCATTGTGCAATAGGCAGAGTAGCAGTACCTTTTTACTTTATTTAAGGTTTGACAAGTCAGTTTCCAATAAATTTCTAATCATTTTAATTTGGAAAATTAAATTGAAAGTAATAGTTTTTAGAAATACGTATTTTCCTCCTGTCATAAAAATAATGCAAATTGACAATTTCTTTTGAGTCTTTAGCATGACCAGTGTTTGCAGGTATTTTTTTTTTTTTAACAGCCTTATTGTGGTATAATTTAAATATCATAAAGTTGACCCATTTTTAGGATGGGGACTCTTTACACTGTTGATGGGATTGTGAATTCATTCAGCCACTGTGGAAAACTGTATGGAGTTTTCTCAAGAAACAAACAAAAAAATAGAACTACCATATGACCCGACAGTGTTACTCCTGGCTGTATATGCACAAAAAACAAAAACACTAATTTGAAGAGATACATGCATCCCGGTATTTTTATATACCCCAGATACAAGTCGTTTTTTAGGTATTATGATTTGCACATTTCCCCCCCCTCAGTTTTATGGTTTGTCTTTTCATTTTCTTAGTGGTGTCTTAATGCACACTTTTAATTTTCATGAAGTCCAGTTTATCAGTTTTATGGGTCATGCTTTTCATGTTCAGTTCAAGAACTTTTTGCCTAATCCAGATGACAAAGATTTTCTCCTGTGTTTTTTTCATTTCATTCCTGTAAGTATTATAGTCTTAGCTGTTACATTTAAGTGTATAGTCTATTTTGAGTTATTTTTTAATATGGTGTGAGGTAAGGATCTAAAATAATCTTTGAGCACGTGGCATTGTTCCAGCACCATTTGTTGAAAACTATCCTTTCTCCACTGAATTGCCTTAACTCTTTTGTTGGAAATCATTTGACCGTAAATGTAAGAGTTTATTTCTGGACCCCTTAATTCTATTTCATTGACACCAGATCACAGTATCTTGATCATTGTAGCTTTATAGTAAGTTTTTTTTTTTTTTAATAGTAGGTTTTAAAAGCAAGAAGGAGTGTTAAGTTCTCTGTGTTCTTCTAAAAAATTGGTTTGGTTATTCTCAGTCCTTTGCATTTCCATATAAATTGTGGGATAAGCTTGTCAATTTCTGCAAAAATTCCTACTGGAATTTTAATAAGGATTGTGTTGAATCTATGGATCAGTTTGAGGATAATTGCAATCTTAAAACATATTGCCTCTTTAAATCTAAGTGTTCATCAACGGATGAATTGATAAAGAAAGTGTTTATGTATATATATGTGCTGTGCTTAGTCGCTCAGTCGTATCCGACTCTTTGCAACCCTACAGATTGTACGTAGCCCATCAGGCTCCTCTGTCCGTGGGGATTCTCCAGGCAAGAATACTAGAGTAGGTTGCCATGCCCTTTTCCAGGGGATCTTCCCAACTCAGGGACTAACCCCAGGTCTCCCGCATTGTAGGTGGATTCTTGACCATCTAAGCCACCAGGGAACCATATATATAAGACAACTCTGTTTATTTAAATCTTTAATTTCTCTCAGCAGTGTTTTATGGTTTTCAGTGTACAAATCTTGTATTTTTTCTTTTAAAAAGTTTCTATGCTGTTGTGAATGGAATTATTTTAATTTTATTTTCAAGTTGTTACTAGTATATAGAAATATAGTTCATATTTGCACATTGATTTTTTTTTTTCTCTTTTTTTAATCCACTGACCTTCAGACGGAGAAGTCTGCCAGGCCCCAGTCCATGGGCTCACAAGAGACAGACACAACTTAGTGACTAAACGACCACGACCTTCCTGGACTCATTTATCTTAGTAATTTTTCTGTGGAAATGTTAGGATTTTTTACATATCAGAATCTTGTCATTTGTAAATAATGATAGTTTTACTCCTTCCTTTCCAATCTGAGTGTCTGTTTTGCCTTATTTCCCTGGCTGAAACCTCTAGTATAATGTTGACTTGAAGTGGCAAGAGCAGACATTCTTACTTTTGATCCATTAAAAGTAATTTCATAATCACTATTCAAAGATCACTTAGGTTTTTCTCAGGCTATCTTGGAGATTTGGTTTATTTTATGCTAGAATTATGCTAGAATGCATAATTAAGAAATTTCTAGATACTCCTTTGTCAAGGATGACCTGCCGCTTTTGTTTGTTGAAAGGGCTAAAACTGAGCTGGCTAGCCTCTAGAAGTGATGGATCAGGGTATTCTGCCTATTCCAGTGTTATTATGGAGATTCTTTTCTTTCTCACACCTAGGATTTATCAATAGGTGTGTGTTTTCTTGGAGGCAACAATATATTTATATATTGTTTTGTGTGTGTATGTGTATTTGTTGTTAGAATAGATGTTGATGTTTGTTAAAGAAGAAAAAAGCTGCTACTTTAAAGAGCCGCCTGTGTAGTGAATACTGGTTTTATGTATTTGGAAATGGCTCCTGGGAGACTGCAGAAGCAGGCAGCAAAGCCATGAAATGAAAAACAATCATTTCTTTCATATTCTTTAAGTTATTTCTCCTCATGTTTATGCTTAACAGGACCACCGATAAAGAATCTTAAAATATGCATCCTATGTTATACACAGCATAATATTGATGTTTAAATTCTCAATCATATTCTGTGATTATACAGTATGAAGCAGTGACTAGAAAATTTGCCTATGCCTTAGAGTGTTTAAAAAAAAAGCCATTAAAAAATTCTCATTGAAGTATGGCTGATTTACAATGTTGTGTTAGTTTTTGGCGTACAGCAGAGTGATTTAGTTACACATATACATTTTCATAATCCTTTTCATTATGGCTTATCACAGGATATTGAATAGTTTCCTGTGCTATATATTAGGTCCTTATTGTCTATCCATCCTATATGTAATAGCATGCATCTGCTAATCTCAAATTCCCAATCCTTCTTTCCCCCTTCCACTCTGCCTCTTGGCAACCACAAGTCCGTTTTCTATGTCCATCAATCTGTTCCTGTTTCATAATGTTCATTTGTGTCCTATTTTATATTCCAAATATAAGTGATGTCATATTGTATCTTTCTCTTTCTGACTTCACTTAGTATGATAATCTCTAGGTCCATCATGTTGTTTCTAATGGCATTATTTCATTAAAAAAAAATCCATTTCTGTGTCCCATCGTGAACTGACTGAATCAGACTTACTGCAGAATATGGGACTCAGAAATCTTGCTTTCTAAGTTGTTTTCCCCAGCCCCTTGTTGCTATGTGATCAGCAATAGCTGAGATGAGAGTGGCAAAATGTTGACACTTACTGAAGATGGGTAATGATAGATGAAGTTCTTTATACTATTTATTTTTATATACACATAAAATTTTCCAGAGAATTTTAAAAAAATTTCCAGCTTGTATGTAGCAGCAGCTTGGTACCAGTATTGGCAGTCATTTGGGAGCCACTGTGCTCATTGGACTCATAGTCCCCAGAAACACTTACTAAGGATCAGTGGTCAGCCAACTACTGTACAAAGTCTCTGTCTTTGAGATACTTTGTATATAGGCTGATAGGCCACATGAATAAGGGTAATTAATTGGGACCTATCATTATTGGCAAACATGGTAAGAAGAAGCATCATATAGTTATTTAACTGCCATTATACTGACTTCAGAATTGTTCTATTATCATTTACCCAAAGCTTAGCATTTTTTATATGTAGATTTCTGATCTAAAATAGCTTTTTAAAAAAGACATGTTGGATGTAATGAAACAAGGAACAAAGCATTGATACACATGCATGTATTCTCTTTCCTGGAAACATGGAAAGGGGATAAATAATTTTAATTGGAAACTAGTATGTCTTTCTTATATATCTCTTCCTACATATTTCCAAAGAAGATTTCACCAAAAATAAATAAATGAAATTAGCAGAACTGGGCCTTTGTATTAATGTACAAATTCAGTTTGTTTACTAATAAATTAAGTATTTTTCTTAAAAAGTTTGCTGGGGATTTTCTTGACAGTCCAGTGGTTAGGACTCCACGCTTCCACTTGCAGGATGACGGGTTCAGTTCCTAGTTGGGGAATTAAGATCCTGCATGCCATGCAGCGAGGCCAAAAAACAAAAAGTCTGTTAAGTTTATTTGTATTTGTTACCATTTCTGTATGTCTTTTTGTATTTTAATTGTCTTTAATAATCATTGTCCCTGGATTAGAAACAACCAAAATGATTGTGGCATGTTACATGTTATTAGGACCATGAAATTAGGTGATCCTACTACTTTAGTAGGATTTCACAGGCTCAAAATCTAGCCCCAGATATTTACTAAGTACAAAAGAAAGGATAGTAATTTAACAGTGGAGGTATCAGCTGACACCAATTTAGCTGAGTGAACACTACCCATTAATATTATTTGTCAAGTGAAGTATTCAGCACTTTTCACACATCATCTTAATTTACTTGTCACTTTTACTTAATTTTTTACTTTTACTTAATTTTTATAATTTCTTATAAAATATGAAAGTTAGAGTTCCTTAAAAGAATTCTGACAAACAAACTAATGTATTAAGTGGTTTTAGTGCTCACCACCTAAAATGCTTATTAAAAACTGTAAACATGTAAATCCCAAACTCTTGTATAGTAAATCGAAGATGATGCCCAGGACTTTGTATTTTTAAAAGAGGTTCTGAATATTCTGATTCGAACTTTGAAACACAGCTTTATAATGAGACCTACTTCCTATCAATATGATGTTAGAAATTACCCTGCTTAAAGTCAATTTTCATTCATTTTTTTAAAGTGAATAATTTTAGCTATTTAATCTTATTTATGGCTCATTAGGGAAAAAACTTGTCTGCTCATAGGACGTTATTTAAAAAATCCCTTTTTTTCCCTGTAGTTGATCATAGCCGAGTTAAGTTGACTTTAAAGACTCCTTCTCAAGATTCAGACTATATCAATGCAAATTTTATTAAGGTATGTATTAACGTTAAACGGTGTTTCTCTGCCATATTTAATGACTTCCTACAATACTAGTTTTATTAAAAAATTTTTAATTGCCTGATGTGATAGCAACAGTAAAAGAAGTAAAAATAAAGTCACAGCCATGACATATTTTTATGTTTTCCTTCTAGCATCCTTAAAGATTTTTGCTTAATTTTATGATAGTGGAGATAAAGTTCTTTGTTTATGTGTTTCTTCTTTTACATTGAAAGCTTATTATAAACACCTTTGTTGCTGATTAGGTGCTAAGTCACATCCAACTTTTTGTTGACCCCCATGGACTGTGTAGCCTGCCAGGTTCCTCTGTTCATGAGATTTCCCCAGGCAAGAATATTGGAGTGGGTTGCTGTTTCCTTCTCCAGGGGATCGTCCAGACCCAGGGATCGAATCCGCATCTCCTGCATCGGCAGGCAGGTTCTTTACCACAAGCCACCTGGGAAGCCTTTACTGATTGCTAAATTGTCACGTTTGTTATGTACACAAATGTACTTAGTCATTTCTGTTAATGAACCATATAGGGTATTTATCAGTAGAGAGATTCAGACTGCTACTTGAGTAAATAGAAGACTATTTTGTTCTGTTACTCTGTGCTTTTGAATTTATTTACTATAGTATTTTGTTGAGAAAAATATTAAGATGGTAAGAGTTATATGGTAAAATTAATATCAATGTCAAAATTGAAGAATTATGGTTCCAAGTAAAAGCTTTTTCCTGAAAAGTCAATTTTATTACAAATATGGCAGAGCCCAAAAGTAATAGTTAAACAAAAACTAATACATAGGGACTTCCCTGGTGGTCCAGTGGCTAAGACTTCCCACTCCTAATGCAGGGGTTCATTCCCTGGTCAGGGAACTAGATCCCACATACTGCAACTAAAAAACAAACAGAAAGCTTCCACATGCAGTAACGAAGATCCTGAGTATTGCAGCTAATACCTGGCTTAACCAAATAAATGAATAAATATGAAAAAAAAAAACCTAATACATAGTTCATTCTTTCAGATATAATTGATGCTTATGTTCTTTCATAAGGACATTTGTTAAAAGTTCTAGTTTTTAACTGTACCTAATAACACTGGCTCGCTGTATGTGCTGGTTTAACATTTTAGTCTGCTAGTTTGTTTGATATATTCTTGGGTTTACTATTAAAAGTATATTTAGTAGGTGCTTAAACCAAAGGCAGCTATGGAAGAATCTAGCTAAGAAAGAACTATTAGCTAGTTCTAGTCTTATTTTTTAGAATTGATGCATGCTTTTAAGTTTCTGCTAGTTAGTTTTGTTGACTAGGGCTTTCAATTCCTAGGTAACTAATAATTTTTAAAACAGCATAAGGATGTTTACTTTTGAATTCTATGAACCATGTTTCACCAGAAGCTGAAGTGAAATATATTTTGTCATGCTTTTATACGTTATTAAAGAAAAATTATTTGGAAATTGTTAGGTGAAAACAGCAGGAATGCTAATAAAATTTGAAAACTTAAAATTTAGGTAAGAAAATATTTTTGGTAATCATAATTTGTATGTTTTTAACTTTTTTAGGGTGTTTATGGGCCAAAAGCGTATGTGGCAACCCAAGGACCTTTAGCAAATACAGTAATAGATTTTTGGAGGATGATATGGGAGTACAATGTTGTAGTAAGTATTGCATGAAATGGCATGATTTTCTAGCCATAATGATGTGTTAACTATATCCTACAATATGACTTTTGAGTCCTAATGATATGTTAATTATAGTTAGTTTATTAAAAAGACAGAAACTGATGGCTAGGTTGTCTTGTTAAATTTTGACAAATTTGTTGAAATATTTCAAGAATAGAGTATGGCAGTACTTTAAATCTTGGTCTAAGTTGGTAGTATAAGACAACTACCAAACACTGATAGATGGGTGGAAGGACAGCTATGTGATAAAAACAAATATTGTCAAATGTTAATGGTAGAACATAGATGGTAGCTATACAGTGTTTACTGTAAAATTATTTCAACTTTGCTGTATGTTTGAAACATTACATTATAAAACTATTGGGATGGAAAGCAAATGTAATAACCTTCATGTTTAAAGACATTTACATTCAACCTTTAGTAAGCAAAGTATTTAATAGTGCTATTCTATGTGATAAATATCCTGAATGCATTATTTTAATTACAAAAGACATATCTGTAAGATTCAAAAAATTCAGTTCAAATCAAATACATCTTGTTATTTGAAACCAATTTAACTCATACTTTTAATATTAAACCTACCAGGTATACTTCTGCTCAGAATAAAAATAATTCTTGAAATGTTCATTTTGTTGGAAAAGTAAAATTGCATTTAACTGATATATTCTCAATCTTATCCTACCCCCTTTCTTTTTAGATCATTGTGATGGCCTGTCGTGAATTTGAGATGGGAAGGGTATGTATAACTGTTAACATTTAAAGTAATTGTGGAGTATTTTTTTTTATTACTTCATTTCTAGGGATATATATTCTTGGTCTTTTATTATATTCTTAGCCGTAGTTGTTAAAATAGTTAATTCTTTTCTCTTTTTGTGTGTTCTGCTGTTGCTTTCATTTTAACAAAAGGAGCCAAATCATCCTTAAGCACATAAAATACTTTTATATTTTATAGGTACATTTTATGATATATTTAAAATAACAGATTCTATATTGTTACTTAGTATTGTTACTTAATAGATTCTATATTGTTACTTAATTAGTCTTATAATATTTAATGGTTTGTAAGTAGAACACTGTTTATGGACAATAAAAATGATTTAAATAATTCTGATTAATTTACAGCTTGAAATTTCTAATTTCTGTCTGCCAATTCCACTACATTTCTGTAATGTTATCTCCAAAATAAAGAGAAGAAAATTCCTTAACTTGAAATTTTTAACATTGGTAAAAAATGTGTACAAATGAAATTAGTATCAAAACCATTCTGATCTCCTGCAGAACTGATTCCTAAATCGTCATTTTAAGCATGAACGTCTATAAATGTGACAAATAAATTATGTGATAGTTTGAAGTATCCTTATGCAAGCATAGTTCATTAACTGCATTATAGTTAAACTAAGAAATGATTTAAAAGTTGTAAAACTTATTAAAATTTTCAGCCAAGGATACATTGCATAAAACAAGATACTATATCTTTCAGTTATGTAAAATATTATTATTTATAAATCACTAGAAAACCTTATTTTTACCAGTAATTTTTGTCATTCCTCCCAACCACATTAGTTACCAGTAGCGGAAACATTAGCAATGGGACAGAAAATGAACAGTGTAAGATTAATATACAGACTAAGATACTGTTAAGTAATTATCTGTTTAAATATTGTCAGTATGTACTTCGGTACCATTATTATTATTAATTAGTTGTATTACGAAATTTAACCTTCCTAAATTTTTTTAAGTTACTTTTAAGATTTAGGCTTTGTTTCTCTTCTTTCTATTAATAAGCTCACACTGTATATCAGTAATAATGCTTAAAAGATAAAGTTGTATTGAGTGCAAAAACTTTTTGAACCTAATGACTTTTTTTGGATTCATAGTGTTTTGTTAGTTGGTTTTGTTGTTTTATCGGTCAGGGCTATGGATTCATTTGATAATCTCCACTTTGACTTAGAGTGTGACCTAATGGAAAGAGCACAGGTAATGAAATCAAACAAACCTACACTTTACTGGCACTTGGAGCATGGTGCAGTGAACTGCCCCCTCTGAGCTTCCGCTTCCTCATCTCTGAAATGAATGACAAATTATTATAAATTAAAGACCCTGATGCTAGGAAAGATAGAGGGCAGGAGGAGAAGGGGGTGACAGGGGGTGAGATGGTTGGACGGCATCATCAACTCAATGAATATGAGTTTGAGCAAACTTTAGGAGATAGTAAAGGGCAGGGAAGCCTGCGTGCTGTGGTCCATAGGGTCACAAAAGGTTGGACACAACTTAGCAACTGAACAACAATAAAATTCATATATGATGTTTAACACATACATTTTGGTATCAATTGTATCAGTAATTAGTTCATACCTGGAATATAAATACCAATATAATCTTTACTAAATGTTGCTCTGAATGAGAGCCATGTTAGTCACAAACTTTCAATTCTTACTAAGTTAATCTCCTATAAACTTGTTTTCTGCTTCAGGATATTAAAGCTTTACTAAGTGAAAGACCAAGAAGAAGAAAAAAACCTTCAAAATAATTAATTTTATCATTTTCTATAAATTCTACTGGGAAATGAAGTTTGTGACTTTAAACCTTCTAAAATTTTAGTAGTATTTACTCTAAGCTAACTGACATATTAGGCAGTTCTACTTTTTGCCCTGAGAGCAGTATTGTCAACTTACAGTTAATTCCAGCCTATAAGTAACAATTCCACTTACTGTATTTAGAACTATGAGGATTTAGTAAGAATGATGTATTTCCCGCTGCTAAAATGTATATTTTAAGCTAGATTGTCAGTTATAAAGACTTTCATTTTATTGGGTCTTACTGGTAAAATTACATTATTTCTTGCATCAGAATCACTGGATCTTCTATGAAGTTAGACTTTTATTCACTTACCTAAATTTTTAAAATAATAAGGCTTAATACTAGAAACCAATGTAAATGAATATTCTACTATTTCTATACCTGTTTATTATGGGAAAATAAGACAGGATACTGTTTGATTATACCTTCTCTAATCTAAAATAAAAGTGAATAGTTTAAATAATACATTATTCTTGTATAGTGTTTTTACCAACAGTAGAACATTTGAAATATGCTCAAATTACTTAAAACAATCATGTAAGATAAGGATTATTATCCCTGTTTTTATAGGTAAAGGAACTAAATGTAAACAAATAGTAAAATTGCTACCTGTAACATTTCTTATACCAAGTGGAGTGCTCTTTCCACTATGCCACAGATTTTATACTTAATGAGAATTCAACTAGGTATTATAGATATTGTCATTTTATAGCCATTAAAACTTACATGCTAAATTTCTTACACTAAATTGAGCAACTTCTTATACTAAATTGACCTCCTTGTGCTAGGCATTTAAAAAAAAAAGCAATTTTTCTTTTCTAGAGGAGGATCTTTGGAGTCTATATAACAAGCAGGTAGAAACGAACAGTTTATACACTTAGTTGAATAAAGTTCTTATTACTAATCTTGATGAGGAATTAGTAGCCCACCTTTAAAGAGTTGGATACATCTAAGCTCCTAGTCCCTGCCTACTGACGGCAGTTGTTTGTTTTCTGGGAATGAAGAACAAGTGGAACACAAAATATTTGTAAAAGTTCAAATAAAACAAATTATCAGTTATTTACTAACCTTTTTTTGGACAACAGAAAAAATGTGAACGGTATTGGCCTTTGTATGGAGAAGACCCTATAACATTTGCACCATTTAAAATTTCTTGTGTAAGTACTTATTTTCATATACATTATTTAATCAGGTAGTGGCTATGTCAGACTGATGAGTAGTTAAATTATAATATGTGCTGACTTATGGGTTATATAAGCTAAGCACTCAATGTGTTCATGTGAATCTATAATTATAATAAACAAATATTAATAATGCTTGTTTTATACTGCTTTTTAAAATTTGAGTATAATTGTTTTACAATATTGTGTTGCATAATGCTTATAAATTAAGGAACTTTGAGAATGACTTTTCATGAATGTATAATTTCCTTATTATGTTAATTATGTCTTAGTCTTTGCATGTAAGTTGATTATAAGTGTTACATATCTAAGAATAAACAAATAACTATGCTCTTATTCAACTAATGGGAAAGATCCTTGATGATGAAGCATAGTTTATGATGTTAATCTTTCATATCTATGTTATTCTCCCCAGAATTATTATAATTATATACAAAGATAGGTTTGAGAACCTCCATCCTAAAAGCAGAGATTGACCCTTTATGGCAGGAAACTTGACATAAAACTTAAAATAGATACCTATTTGATGAGCTTTGGAAATGAATTAAATTCAAGTTCTAAAACTAACAAAGCACAAATCTGAGAAGATGAATTAAAAAACAAAAACAATGAGGGGGAAAAAAGAAACAGCAAGCTTTAGAATAGAACCAACACTTTGCTTTGGATTATATATGATGGTGTCTTTTTATAATCACTTAAAAGAAAATTGTCTTATTTGTTCAACTCAAAAGACCATGATCAAGCTTACATGAAAATAAAATAACTTCGCTATATTAGTCAGGATTTTCCAGAGAAACAGAAGCAGTAGAATGTGTATATACAGAAAAGAGACTATGGAGGCAGGTAAGTCCAAAATCTGCAGAGGTGCGCAAGCTGGAGATCCAGGACGAGCTGATGCTTCGGTTTCAGGCTGGAGACCCACAGCCTGGAGACCGAGAGCCAATACTGCAATTCTAGTCTAAAGGTGGGGAGGCTGAGACCCAGACAAACTAACATTTCAGCTCCAGTCCAAAGACGGTCAGCTGTAGAACCAGGAAGAGCCAGTGCTGAAAGCAGTCTCCTGGAGAATTCTCTCTTACTTGGAGGAGTCTGATCCTTTTGTTCTATTCATGGGTTAACTGATTGGATGAGGGCCAGCCACTCTACTCAAAATCCACTGATTTAATTGTTCATCTCACCCCAAAACTCCCTCACAGGAACACCAAGTATAATGTATGACCAAGAATCAGAGCACACCGTGGCCAAGCCAGATTAACACATAAAATTGACCATTACATTACCCATCTCAAAACTGTTTTTTATTTTGTTTTCCATGGTTAAATGAAATATAATTTCTATGATCTTACTCGTCGTCGTCGTATTCAAGCAGTCCTTAATTTTATGACTTATTTGTCCTTAGGACTTCTGAATTCCTCTTATGCTGCCAGGAATTTAGTGCTTTCTTGGTTGATTTAGATAAGGACTCACGCTATGTTCCCCAGTCTCCTTTACAATGCAGTGTGATTGTTAGAATGTTCACTTTAACTCATATTTATAACAGCCTGCATTTAATATATAGTCAATTCTCTAAAATCCTGGTTAGAATTAACTGTGAATTAAATATTTAAAAATTCTACTGCATTTCATATTATTTGCAATGAGTAAAAAACAGTATATAACCATATTGTACTTCTGTGACAGAACACTACCTAATCCCACCCCTACCCACCCCCACCCCCCTCCCACCCCCCCCCCCTAGTTTAGAGAGTATTCTACAGAATTAAGTACCTGGACAGTTCAGGAAACTTAGTTCTGTGCAATGTGCTTATGTTGAACATTTTTAAATTTAAATGTACTAACTGTAATGAATGTCACAATTTAGGTGACAGCATATAGTGATTAATTGTCAACAAAAAAACAAAAATTTTTTAACAGGCAAGGATCAGGAATAGTAAACAATTTATCATAATGAATAGAGAAAAGTAGGAAAGAGTTTAAAATTTGGAAAAAGATGAATTGATTTGAGGATTAGTTTTTCAATTGCACTAAAGAGTAATTTTTTAAAGTCCTGTTAATAAAAAGTTTGATTTGATCAATAAGAGCTGGTTTGATTTGTCAGTGATGGGATTGCTGAAAAAGCAAAATTTTTCTTTCAAGATTTGAAAATGGAAAGTAATTTGTATGTCATGTGATTGTTTCAGAGAACTCAAGATTTGTTATCACTGTTGTAAAACACAAATCAAATGTATGACTAGAAAGCAAGGTAGTGAAAATAACCATAGTAAGTGATTTGACTCGACTTGGCAATCAGAGTGTTTAAGACTGAGAGTATGGCTGATTCATGTCAATGTATGACAAAAACCAGTACAATATTGTAAAGTAATTGGCCTCCAACTAATAAAAATAAATGAAAAAAAAAAAACTGAGATTATGAAAAAAAAAAAGACTGAGAGTATTAGAAGTTCTCTCGATTTGGAGATGGGAAAGAGGGCGAGTTGGTGAAGGGTGAGGGCCTGGCTAGCAGGAGCTCAGAAGCATGTTGCTGCTTGTAACCACTTCGCTCAGCACTGCCCATGGGTCAGTCTAGCCCACTGCCTGTTTTGTGAGTGAAGTTTTATTGGCGTACAGCCGTACCCACTAATTTACATATTTGCCTATCATAGCACAACAGAGACTTTATGGCCTACAAAGTCAAAAATATTTATCTCACCTTTTATAGGTGAGCAAATGTTGTCTTGGACCAATGTTTTCATTTATTCTCTGTTTTAAAAACATACTTTCCCCCTAACGTTATTTGAAAAGTTCAAAATAAATTATCATGGTTTATAACATTAAAGCCGGAATAATGTTGACTTTTTTTATTAATAAAGCAGCATATCTGTTGCTCTTGACAATCGGTATCCTCGCATATCTGTAGTTTTAGTTAAAAAAGGCAAAAAAATAGTTTACTTAGTGACAAACTGATGAAGAGGCTTCATTCTAATACCCTGACAAATAACAGTAAGAGACTTTTAAAGTGACTATGTTGTCATCAACCAAAATAATAATTTGGGATTTTCTGAATGCATCCTTTTCCTTACCTATTTGGCAACCATTTAACTCAGAGTTTGAGTGTTAGGTAGAGAAAAATCAAGCATAATAGATAAAATGATTGAAGGTGTTTGTAGGTACTTAGGAGTGACATTTTGTTTGTAGGTGTTATTTCTATTGCATGATTCTGGTGATGGTTGTCACCTTGCAAGTATTTTGTTGGATGATCCACTCCTAGCCAAGTAATTGGTTGACAGACACTTCTGTTTAAAAACAAACTTCTAAATAAAACTTAAATAACCAAATTGATGACTTTTAGAATGTTTGTTTTTATAATTATTAGACATACCTAGAATTCTAAAGGTGGTAATTTCATATTGTAAACTTTAAATATGAAATTATTATTTTGGCATGTAAATATTTTTGTTTTAATCTTCTCACTGACTCACAAGTGTTTCTCTTTATTTAGGAAGCTGAACAAGCAAGAACAGACTACTTCATTAGGACACTCTTACTTGAATTTCAAAATGTAAGTATTTTCCATTTAGAGACAGTTTCTAAGAATATGTACCTAAAGAGAGGATATGTGTAAACAGTATACTATCTTATCATACATAGTTAAGGAGATGTGTTGTTTTTTTTGTCATGTAGTGTAACAAAGAAGAAAATCAGATGTAATATTTTAAGTAATATAAACTTTAACTCACTTAGAATCTTTTCCTAAATATTCACACTATGGAATAATTGGTTTCTTTGCTGTAGATATTCTTCCTCTATTTCAATAAACAGGTTATGTTATTATTTACATAATTATTACCCACTTTTACTAGTTTACAATGTTTCAGAAAGAGACAAGCCACCATTAAAGCTAGTCTTCGGACTTCCGTGGTGGTCCAGTGGTTAAGAATCTGTCTGTAGATCCTTTTGTAGTTCATGAGCATGATGATTGGGTGTTCACGCTGCTGCGTGACATGTGCCTCCCTCCAAACCTTGTTAAGACATTGGCACATTACCTGTCTGACGTTAAAAAAAAAAAAAAAAAAGAATCTGTCTGCCAGTGCAACAGGTCCCTGGTCCCAGAAGATCCCACTTGCCTTGAGGAAACTAAGCCCATGTGCCACAACTACTGAGCCTGCTTGTCTAGAGCCTGTGCTCTGCAACAAGGGAAGCTACCACGATGAGAAGCCGTTGCATCACAACGAAGAGTAGCCCCCATTCACCACAACTAGAGAAAGCCTATGTGCAGCAATGAAGAGACAGTGCATTCAATATCTTGTTTTTACTTGAGGCCTGTGACTTCAACAGAACTATATAAAATGACATTTTTTTCAGGAAAAAATCAAAGGAGGAATCAAAAATCTGACGGCTATGAGAGAATGCCTATCAATTCTTCCTCAGTCTTAAATTTAAATCACTTTAAAGTAAATAAGCTTGGCCATAAAGCTTACCATTCTTCCCCAACCAGTGCATTTATAAACATACTTAATTCCTTCCTGATTATAAGTAGACATGGTTCCAGTAATTGTAGCAGCACCTGACCCGACTAATCGTTTCCCTTTAGTTGACTCAATTATTATCACTTTGGTTGCTATTTTTTAATCTGTACTAATAATGATAGGTACTGTATGGAATTTCAGTAGTGTATCAGGCATTTCAGCCCTCTTAGCTTGTATAGGGGTAGATACTGTTTTCTCCATTGCCCCCTGATGAAGATGGTCTTTGAGAAGTTAGGTAACTTGCCTAAAGTTACTAATGACAGAAGCAGAATTTGAATGCAGTTTTGCCTGAATTCCAAGCAGTGCTTTTTCTGCTTAACACCTAGAATAGCCACTCTTCAGGTTATTAAAAATTACCGAAGTTTCCAAAGAGCTCTGGTTTATGTGGGTTATATCTTTTTAGCATTTACTATATTTGAAATTAAAACTGAGTTTTTTTTTTTTTAAATACACAAGCAGACATTCCATTAGCTCTCAAAGTGATGACATCATCCTAAGTCACGTAGCCTGGAGAAGACTGATGAGAGAATGAGTGGAAATGGCAAATGACACCTTAGTATTATTAAAATAGTGTGAAAGCCATTTCACAAACCCCTTGAAAGGGTAGAGAGATGGATGGCAGCCTGCACCATAATTTGAGTAGGTTTGGGTTTGGAAATTTTCATTTCTAATTTTCTTTTTCATTTAAATAGTCTATTAGCCTTCTAACTACAATAGATTCTAAAATGATACTTATGGTATATTTCTCACCCATTTACTACTGTAGATTAACTAAACAGTATATATAGTATAATGGTTAAAGTGCAGGTTTTGGAAGTAAGACTGCCTGCTTTCAGATCCCATACTGTCATCTGCTATGAAACATTATGCAAGTTATTCTTTCTGTCTCAATTTCCTTACCTATAAAATTAGGGTAGTACTAATAGTACCTTCCCCATCGTATTACATGGGGGATTAAGTAAAGGTATGTGATAAATGTAGGCTATCAATTTTTTTTAATGAGGTGCTGAATATGACATATATATCTTAGAAATGGCAGCAAAGTGAGATGTACAGCTTTTCTGTATGGTTTAAAATTTCCAACTGTATTTTCATAAAAAATTTATAACTGTATTTTCATAATGGTTGAATTTCTGTTATTCTTGAAGGAATCCCGTAGGCTGTATCAGTTTCATTATGTGAACTGGCCAGACCATGATGTTCCTTCATCATTTGATTCTATTCTGGACATGATAAGCTTAATGAGGAAATACCAGGAACATGAAGATGTGCCTATTTGTATTCATTGCAGGTACAAAAGAATTTTCTAAATATTAATTAAATATTTTTCAATATAGATGGCATTATAATGTGGGTAATGTATAGCATTTTGAAACATAAGTTTGGAATTTCATTAGATTGGTCACTATATGGGTTTCTAAATAGTAAAAGCTATTTGGATCCTGAGGCAGTTTTCCTTCTTAATTTTTTATTTTACATTAGATCCTTCCAAAAGACTTAAAATCATAGTACTTATTGCATAAAACAGCAATTTATTTTTTAAGTGACTTATACCTGCATTCACATTTGTTATAAAAAGTAAATGAAATTTTTTGGGCTCAGAGGTTAATTAACTCAGGTTAATTCAATAGTTAAAAGATATTAGTGGAGTTATATTTAAAATGGGTAGCCAACAGGGGCCTACTCTATAGCACAGGGAACTCGGCTCAATGTTATGTGGCAGCCTGGATGGGAGGGGGGCTTGGGGAAGAATGGATACATGTATATGTATGGCTGAGTCTCTTTGCTTTCCACTTGAAACTGTCACCTCATTGTTAATTGACTTGAATATAAAAAACAAAAAGTTAAAAAAAGACATTGGTGGTGATGGAGCACCAAAGATAGTTTTCTTAGCCAGTTGGTCAGATTGTGATGCCTGTGTTAGTGACGTGAAAGGGCTGCTTTTTCCTTATGAACCAGAAAGGTGACCTGCTGATGTAGACGTGGGCATCAGTTAGCAACCTGCTTAATTAAAATTATTTTTCTTTAGTTCGTCTGTGATTAGTTGAGTCTAAGTAGCTAACTGGTTAAAAAGAGAAGGGTCTGTTTAATTGTAGAATTGTAAGATAAAGAAATTGCTTTGGCTTGACTTCTTTACAAGTTAACTGAAATTATTTCCTGTTGTATTCATATTGTCCAGCCAATGTATATAGGTCATAAATCCAATTTGATGTGAAGATTTTCTTTTAATAAAATAAGTTGATCATTTAATATTTTTGAACAACCAAAATATTACGTTAACTGTAGTGTTTCATTGATATGGTTGTCTTTGTAATATCACACTTTTAACTATCAAGTTTTAAATACATATCAGTTAGCTCTAATAACTCTTAACTCTAAAATTTTAGAAATGTTTTGATGTGTGGAATTGACAAATCAGTGCTTTAAAATTAATATTATTGATGTCTATTGTTAAGAGCTTTTTAAAAAACCATACAAAATTGCTTATAATGTACTTTATCATGAATTCTTAGATTACATGTTTAACAAATTACTGATATTTCTAAAAGTTTCAAAATACATATTAAAGTGCTGCCCAAATTTTTTTCTGCCTAAAATTATCAAAGATGTCAGTAACATCTTAATTTACTCATAGTGATTTTCAGTCCTTAGTTACATTTGCCTCCGTCTAGCTGAAAACCAGTTGCTTTAAAGTATTTTTGTCATGTTTTAAAATAACTAACTTTGATATTTTACTTTACATTCTTTAGGTTCTATTCTTCAGGAGATTAGAAAGCATTAGTGGCCTTTCTTTCTTTAGTGTAATCACTGCTTATGTTCAAACCAGTTTCTAGGGCTTGTTAATCTTCATCTTCCCTGTACCTTTTGCAAATTGAAATGATGTAGATTTCTTCCTCTACCAGAGCTATCTAGAACATAGTATAAATTTATCTCTGCAAGGTATTTTGTTAGCTAGACAAGGTTTCAAGAGGTAGACAGACTTTCAAAGTGAAGGCTTCAGGCTTCTAGGTATTACTCTTGAAAGTTCCTTAAATTAAAGGAAAACAAGATATAAATCATAACATTAAGGATGTTTGCCTGCACACACCTTAAGTTGTACTTTACTTACCAAATGAGTAGAATTTTGTCAGCTTTCTTAAATGATTTTTTGCATCTGAGTATTAACATTTCCATCCACGTTTATCTTATAGTTCTTTTATTTAAAAAATCAAATTTTTTTTTCAAATTTTATATCCATAGTGCAGGCTGTGGAAGAACAGGTGCCATTTGTGCCATAGATTATACATGGAATTTACTAAAAGCTGGGGTAAGAATAATTTTTATATAACATTATATCTAATTCATCTGTTACAGTTCAGTAAATTATAGCATACGTTTTATTATACATGTTACTACTTTTTTAGAAGTAGCTTTGCTATGTAAGAGATAAAGGCAGTGAAAGGTATAAATGATGCATATTAGCTTGAGATAATACACTGGGCAGCAAAATAAACATATTGTCACTCATTTGTTCTGGATGAATTTAGACCTACATTAGACATGTACACTCTGCATTGACTTTTCAAAATACTGCACCCCTGTTGCCTTTTATATTTATCTATGTATAAATATAATCAATTCAGTGAATATTTATGTCTACCTGGAAACATTATATAGTATAGTGGTTAAGAATGCTGACTGGAGCTAGACGCCCCCAGGTTAAAATTCTGGCTCTGTCATTTACTAGTTGTGGGATCTTGGTCAAATTACTTGATCTCATTGTACCATAATTTCTTTATTTGAAAGTGGGAATCATAATGTCAATAATTGAAGAATTAAATAAGTTCTTAAGAAACTTGTAAAGTTCATCACTACTATGTGTGGCAGGTAGCAAGCGTTCCATTTACTGTTAGTTTTTATTATTATCCTTGTTATTACTGTTGCTACTAGTTCTGTTTTCAAGAAATTGGTTGTGATACCATGGAGGATATAAGAAATAGCCTTCATTACAGATTTAAAAAGCATAAGTCTCCTCATTATATGTAGATTTGGTTTATTTGCTGATTCAATAGTACATTCATTTTCTATGAATTAGGAAGAAGTTTTATTCTTCACAGCATTATAGTTTCTATGAATATGTCAGTCTGTCATATAAAATACAAACAATAAAATTTATTTTCTTTTCCTTTTCTTTTCCTTTTTTTTCTCTGCCTTTCCATTTTGTACTTTTGCATAAGGAATATTTAAATTTTCAATAGTTTTTTCAAAAAGCCTGTTAAGTTTTATTTTTGTATTCCCCCATTCTAATCATTTCCTGATACTTATATGAAAAATTTTAAGTAGCTTTATAACACATTTTAACATAAAAATTAGGGATTAAAATCGGGATGGGAAGCATTTGGATGAATACAAGCAGACAAACATCTTGTCATTTCAGAAGGATTGTGTATCTTGAATATAGTCCCCATTTGATTGAGTTTGACATAACAAATATAATCTTAAGCCTTAGGTTAGGAATTGATAAAAAAAATATTTTGATATATGTCAAGACTCTTAAGCAGTGAACCTAGAAATCATGTTTAACTTTTCTATCTTCATCTCTCCAAAATATTCTTGCTGATGACCAAGTTCTAATAATTCTGCCTCAGCAATATGCCTCAAATCTGTTTCTACTTTTCTTTTTTTTTTTTTCTGGACTGCTTCAGTAAACCTCTACCAGTTTCTCCCCTTTTCACTCTGTTATTTGCCCTGCTACAGAAGTTACCCGAATATCACATCTGCTCATGTCGTGGTTGCCTATTGTAGTAGTTAAAATACCAGGTGTAGAAACTTAATTCTGTAGGATTCACAATCAGTCTCCAGAGACGTAGCTCTATTACAGAGACAGCCAAGAAAACACTAGCCTATAAAATGAATTCAACTAGCCTATAAAATGAATTTAAAAAAAATTTTATCATGTTTGTATTCTGATACCAAGTAGCCTTATCTTTTCTCTTTTGAATAGCTCTCCTTCATTCAATCTTTCCGTTAGTTTTATCTACAACAAGTTTCTCTATTCCCCAAATAGATTATACATTCTATCTGCCATGTTTGTGTATATTTCTTTCATTTTCCACTCACAATATCAGAGTTGGTCACAGCATCTTTACTCCCACTGTATTGCAACCATACGTTGGCTGGACATTTATCTGTCAACATATCTGGCTCACTAACTTAACTGCTGAGAGTCAAGATTAGTTCTTGGCTCTAGACAGTCTCTGATACATGGTAGGTAGTGCTTAATAAATGTTTTCAGTTATCCAGCTATATATAACATCTGTATGAAAAGCTGAAGACTGTTACACTGTTTTTCTGAATTATTGTCCAGAGTTCATGTTTAAATTCTTTGTTTTAGAAAATACCAGAAGAATTTAACGTTTTTAACTTAATACAAGAAATGAGAACACAGAGGCATTCTGCAGTACAAACTAAGGTATGTTTTTCTGTTTCACTTTATTAAGTGTATTTTTATAATTGCCTTCATTTTTTAATGTCTTTTCCCTTGTTTATCACTTCATCTCCTTAATAGGAACAATATGAGCTTGTTCATAGAGCTATCGCCCAACTGTTTGAAAAACAACTACAACTATATGAAATTCATGGCACCCAGAAAATGACTGATGGAGTGGTAGGTGTTCTTTGCCTATTAATTTTAGAAAATTTACTTTTTACCAAGATGTGATATTTAGCTTTTTAATTTTCATCTTGTGTTTTATCTAATAATAAATATCTGTTACTTATTAGTTTTATTTAATTCCTTTTCTTCTCCCTATTTCAGTCTCTACTGTGATGAATATTTAATGACTCTAATAAAAGTTAAATAATATTCTAAATAAGTTATGAATTTAGATCTTAAAAATTATATAATTCAATATCATTTCAAGTATAGATTACTTTTAACAAATTAACTGCATTTTTGTCTCCCCTTCCATCCAACAAAAGAAATTCTAAGTTGATTCTACATGAATTTTATTTTGTTTTTGGTCATCATGATATACAGCTTTGTTATTACTTTGTATGTACTTTTTAATTAAGTAGAATTATAGGATCACGATTATGTCCCTTTGGGGCTTTAGTTCTTTGTCATTTTAGTGTTTTCTCACAGTGCTCTCTTTCTGCCTTTTTAAAAAGTACTCCTCTTACTTCCTCTATATAATCATTCTATCCTTGAAGGTATTGGGCTATATTTTGGAGTTTTTTTGGATAAATTTCTTTACGTCTTTATTATTGAACCTAAGTTAACTGTCACTTGATAAACCAATTTAGCCCCTATAACTTAAGTAAAATGAAGATATTAGTGGCAAAACTTACAACTTTTGTTTTAATTTTTTTCCCCCTTTATGTGGTTTTGGCAATTTCCGAGACTATTTGTTTGAAATATCTTGGTGTTATAAATGAGAGATTTGTTAACCAAATGCTTATTGCCTCAGTGTGTCAAGTAATCTAATATTGACCCATGGATTTGGGGGATAGTGTATTTCCTTTATTAGACATGTGATAGTTTCGGATTTTTAAGATTCATGCATGTGACCTCATTCTTATTTCCTTCATCAACAAAGGAATCATTGTGCAACTATGCCTCATGTATTATCACATCTGTTTTCTCTTTAGTTTAATTAAAGCCTGTTATAGCCTGTGCTCAACATAGCCAAATATTTTATAATATAAAATAGAATGTCTGTATATTACTGTGTATAATTTTACTTGAGACTCCTTTAAATTTACAAAAACTAAGGAAGCTACATTTTTCTTGAAACTTTAATTGAAAAATATGTTTTTCTCCATAAATGCAATATTAATTTCAAAGTTAAAGTTTTTATATTTCAGAGTTATACCATTTCCTTATTTCTAGAAACAAATATTTTTAATGTATAGAAATTATTTACATTAATTTTTGTTGAGATATAATTAACATGTAACATTACTTTCCAGGTGTACACCATTGTGATTCAACATTTGCATATATTGTGAAATTATCACTATAATAAGTCCAGTTAATATCCATCATCATACATAGTTAACAGAATTTTTTTCTTGTGGTTAGAACTGTTAATATTTGTTTTCTTATGTGCTAAGTCATGTCTGACTCTGTGTGACCCTTTGGACGTAGCCTGCCAGGCTCCTCTATCCATGGGATTCTCCAGGCAAGAATACTGGAGTGGCTTGTCATGCCCTCCTCCAGAGGATCTTTCTGTCCCAGGGATTGAACCCATGTCTCTTTATGTCTCCTGCACTGGCAGGCAGATACTTTACCACGGGCACCACCTGGGAAGCCCATTTACTCTTAGGAACCTTCAAATATAAAATACAGTATTATTAATTATAGTCACCAAACTGTATATTATATCCCATGACTTACTTATTTTATAACTGGAAATTTCCAAATTTTGACCCTGTTTCACTCACTCTGGGTCTATCACTGACACCACCTCTTTCAAGCACCAATCTGTTTTCTGTATCTTTGAGTTTGGTTTTTTGTTTTCTTATTCCACATGATATCATATGGTATTTGTCTTTTCTCTGACTTAGTTCACTTGGTATAATGCCCTCAAGTTCCATTCATGTTGTTGCAAATGGCAAGATTTCATTCTTTTTTAAGACCAAATGATATTCCATATTGCATTTGTGTGTGTGTGTATGTGTGTATCTTCAAGTTAGTGTTTTGTTTTCTTCAGATAAATATACAGAAGTAGCATTGCTGGACCATATAGTAGTTCTATTCTTAATTTTTTGAGGAACCTCTGTGCTGTTTTGTATAATGGCTGCATCAATTTGCATTCCCACCAACAATACACAAAGGTTCCCTTTTGTTTTTTCCTCGTCTTTTTGATAATTGCCATTTTGATAGGTGTGAGGTTTTGATTTGCATCTCCCTTAATATTAGTGATGTTGAGCACCTTTTCACATACCTGTTGGCCATCCTCGTGTCTTTGGAAAAAATATCTTTTCAAATCTTCCGTCCATTTTTTAATTGACTTGTTTGTGGTGGGGGTTTTTTTGTGTTTGTTTTTTGGTTTTGTTTTGCTACAGTGTTATGTGAGTTTCTTAAATTTTTTTAGGTATTAACCCCTCATCAGATACATGGTTTGCAAATATTGTTTCCCATTTGGTAGGCTGCCTTTGCATTTTCCTGATTGTTTGCTTTGCTATGCAGAAGCTTTTTAGTTTGATATAATCCCACTTGCTTAAATTTGTTTTTGTTGCCTTTGCTAGAGAAAAAAAAATTACAGTGTTCAGTGTTGTATTTTTTAAAGCTTTTAACTGTATTTAAGTTATCGCCAGAAAATATGTGATAAACATTGCATTATTTTCATCTTTGTTTTTCTCATTACCTGATTTTTCTTTAGATTTTATTCGTAAAATTAAACTTCCTTTTTACTAGCCTGAACTCCACATTACAAGTATAATTTTGTTATAGTTTCTGCCTAGTAGCTCAAAGGTTTACAAATCCCCAAGGAATACAAGAAAAACCATACATTATATGAGATTAGGTTAAATAACATATAATAGCAGATAGTAGTTATTTCAGTCCTAGTCTCTTATCTCATTGCCTGGTTATATAGGAGACACATACTACATGCTTGCATCTTTAACTTCTCTTAAAGCTGACAGGGTGACTGCTGAATTTGCCATTTGAACAAGGTGGGTTTTCCTATTTCACAAGAGGGAAAAACAATTTTCTATAGAATCCATGATAAGAAAGCTGTATTTGATGGCTTTGCCAAAGGTTGTATACCATAATGTCTGGAATATATTTTTCAGTGGATGAATGGATAAGACAAGTGGACAGAAGTGGATAAGATATCTTATCATTTTAGATAATTTTTAAATGTTTTCCTCTTAAGAAATCTTGTTTTCTAGGTACTTTAAAATATAAATGACTTGTTTTTTAAATATGTTTATATACGGTTGGAAGCCACAAATACCCAGTCAGAGATATGTGGGATCTAAAAAATTGGGGGAAATTATCTTAGAATTGTATGATGAGTAAAATGATTTGAAATATATTACTTACATTTTTGAACCTATGCTCTGAGAAATAATCATAAATCTCCCTTTATTATTTCTCTGACTACTTAATATGGAAGTTGAGGAATTAGAAACAAAACCTCTTAAAGCTCTACGTTCTGGAATTATTTTTGTAGAGATTTCCGTTTGAAATGCTAGTCAACAATATGACTCTTTAATAAAGAGTATTTGTTAGAGATATTTACAACTACAACTAAAATCACTTCCAAGAGTAGGAGATCTTAAAAGAAAAAAAAAGAGTAGGAGATCTAAAGAGAAAATTTATTTTCAAATTCAGTAGCATGGACTTGGGATATAGAAATACCTCAGTAAGCAAGTGTGTAAGGTGTGCATACATGCCTTTTTTCTTGTATGTAAAAGATACTACCATTAGTTGACACCAGAATTTTCGGTTTTAGGATTATTGAGTAAAAACAACAATAATTTGTGTCATGATCCTTGTTATGTTCATGTTGTACATTTTGGGAGTGATATTATCGAATTCTGAATTTTTTCCTCATTTTTTTTTAAGCACCTTGTTGTAATATTTATTTTGTCCTGCAAATGATAATACATCCTTAGTTCAGTTCAGTTCAGTCACTCAGTCATGTCCAGCTCTTTGCGACCCCATGGACTACAGCACGCCAGGCCTCCCTGTCCATCACCAGCTCCCAGAGTTTACTCAAACTTATGTCCATCAAGTCGGTGATGCCATCCAACCATCTCATCCTCTGTCATCCCCTTCTCCTCTGGCCCTCAATCTTTCCCAGCATCAGGGACTTTTCCAGTGAGTCGGGTCTTTGCATCAGGTGGCCAAAATATTGGAGTTTCAGCTTCAGCATCAGTCCTTCCAATGAATATTTAAGGCTGATTTCCTTTAGGATGGACTGGTTGGATCTCCTTGCAGTTGAAGGGACTCTCAAGAGTCTTCTCCAACACCACAGTTCAAAAGCATCAGTTGTTCAGCACTCAGCTTTCTTTATAACCCAACTCTCACATCAATACATGACTTACTGGAAAAACCATAGCCTTGACTAGACAGACCTTTGTTGGCAAAGTAATATCTATGCTTTTTAATACGCTATGTTGGTCATAGCTTTTCTTCCAAGGAGCAAGCGTCTTTTAATTTCATGGCTGCAGTGATTTTGGAGCCCAAATTGCCATGAAACAATGGGACTGAATGCCATGATCTTAGTTTTCTGAATGTAGAGTTTTAAGCCAACTTTTTCACTCTCCTCTTTCACTTTCATCAAGAGGCTCTTTAGTTCTTTGCTTTCTGCCATAAGAGTGGTGTCATCCTTAGTATTTGACTATTAGGTTCTAATTGTTTTTTTTGTGGCCCTTGATACAGCTCTGTTATGTGGAAATATTAATACATAACGTAACTTTAGTGAAATGGGTGAAGGTAGTCAGAAGTTTTAAAGTAATTTTAGTAATCTCTGCTTGAAACAAACAATATACTAGAACCTAATCTCTGGTAGATTCTTTAATTTCTAAAATACCTTTCAACTTCAAAAGTTGGTGATTGTTTTAACTGGTAATAAAAGCAGCCAAAGAGAGCAGTATACATTAGGACAAATGTGGGGACAAAAGGTGTATATATAAGAAGATCAGAAGATATAAGAGTACAGCAAATATTATTGTAGGTAAAAACTAGGAATCCAAGAACATTGTTCCCTTCTTAAGTCCAGTGAGTAGGAGGTTTTGTTCTTGCAGTGTGGGCAGTGGCTCTCTTGAGTTGCATTTCTGCCTTGCCACATCGATTCCTTTAATCACTGGAAATTCAACATGCTCAAAATCTGACCTCCCCCAGAAGGTCTTTTCCTCTTTTGTCCCTTTTTGTTAATGGCACTCTTTCACCCAGAATAAGGAGTCTTTAATGACACCTTCTTTGCTTTGTCACATATAGTCATTTGCCTGCAAATATCCTTACTTTCTCTTCTTGTTCCAGTCCCACCTGTTCTATACCTCGCTCCTCTGTTCTCCTTGTCAATGTCTTATCCACCCCTTAATGCCATTCTGCATGGTACGTTCATATTTTCAACTTCTTAATATTTTCCCCACTATATCCTTTATATTCTCATCTATAACATGTCCTTTCTCTGATCACATAGCTTCAGTGTACAGATTTTACCACTTTATGATTTACTACCCTTTCACTTTTTTGTTGGATGGTTATTTAATTCTTAAAGTTGGAGGCCATGTCCTTTACATTTTTGTATCCTTTTCAATGCTTGCTGTTCTAAAATTGAAAATGTGCTGAAAACGTACTGTTGGTGTGTTTGTGTATGTGCATATGTGTTTGGTATTTGGTAGCAAAACCTGACTTGACACGACATGAGGCTATTTATGTTTTAATTATTACAAATTGCTGTGTTTTTGTAAGTTAGAAACAGTTATTTAACCTAGTGAGAATATTTATATAGATTTTAGTATAAATATATTAATGAGTGCTATTTTGGGTGTATGATGGTTTAATTAATAGGAATAATAAGCAAATGATTACTACCATGTTAGAGGAATCTTTATGATACAGAGTCTAAATTCTGGTGATAGTCGAGGATCTAAAAGTGTGGTAGTGAAGAGTCCTGATTTACTTGAAGCAAAACCAGTTTATACTCGTTGTCTAGGTGTACAAGTCCTAATTTGGACAATAAATTGTATGGTCACCCTATCTAGAGCAGATATCCCTACAACAGAAGCCTCCAATTTGAGAGGTGGCTAATGAAGGATGAAAACTTTCATCTCATAATGTAACTCTTGTTTTGACTAAAACAAGATACACAGTAAGATGTGTAAGACACTTCAGATGCATCTGAAATTAGGAGACGGGTACACTAAAATTTGCTGTAGAGTTAAGAGTCTCTGATTCCTTTTGTTGGGAGTACTTAGTAAAAAGGACACTGGCAAGAAACTTATATAAGGAAGATGTCATGACGGACATGGAAGAGGTTCGTTTGATTTAAAAAAAAAAGCAAACTACAGTTTCAGAGTTTTTAGTTGACAAAGTTCATAGGGTCACAAAGAGACAGACACGACTGAGTGACTAACTTTTTAGTTGATTATAGTATCTAGAAAGATGTTTGTTTGTTTTCTAAAATTATCTAAGATGTAGGCAAAGGTGAAAATCATTCTTGTCTTCTGGCCCAGATTTAACACAGCCTTGCTATATAAAAATGAGGTACTTTCTGAAGCTAAACTAATCCAAGACAATGTTTTATATAATAATTTCACATCTCTATTCACAATCATAACTAAATACAACCTAAAGCTGTACTAACTCTGGATCATCCCTTTTAGTGACTTCACGGGTCCATGTCACCAGCAAGAACTGAGTGCCCTGGAGGCTCTGCCTGCCTTGTTTGGGTCCATTTGGTTAGGCAGTGATATAGGGGTTGTGTACCCTAATGGAGTAGGCATTCTATGTTGACAGAGGGATGATGGAGCAATGAATGATTAAAGTTCGTTTCAGGACCTGTTTAAAAATAGTAGGCAGCAATAGGTGTCCCCAAGAAGTTTAGGAGAGTTGAAGGACATAAGACTTACTTTGTGGATCCCCCTCCCCCGACATCTGCATGTTACAAATCTAGTGGTAGTGATGCCTTAAAAAAAAGATCTTTGATCTTCATTTTCTTGAAACATCTGTTTCTTTGCAGGAGCGTTTGAAGTATGTTGAAATGCTGCTGTATACGATTGACTTTTTTAGTAACTGGAGATGGACTTTTTTTATATATTAATTTTTCTCATTGAATTTGGCTTTTCATTCTTAAATATAGAAGATATAATACCTATTTGACTATTCAGCAAAATTAACATTGTTTTAAAAATTCAAAAGCCCAATTAAAAAGTTTATCTGAAACATGAGGAAGGAAAATTATTTTTCCCTTAACCTTAATGAAGCTTTTTTTCCTCTTGGCAGAATGAAGTTAACACTGAAAATATGATCAGCTCCATAGATCATGACAAACAAGATTCTCCCCCTCCAAAACCACCAAGGACCCGCAGGTATTGTATGTCACATTTTGTTTGAAATGATACTTATCTTTTACTTACTGTTACTGAAACAACAACAAAAATCTGAATATTACTAAGTTGTTTTTTTTAATAACTTCTCTTATCATTCTTTTGTTTAGAATGTAGCATATGTATGGCAGCTGATCTTTTAATGGTATACTATAAAAAATACTTTTCAGTTTAGATAAATTTTCAATAGTATACCAGAACAGTGAGCATAATCATGAATTGATTATAGCTCATCTTTTGATATGGTACAACTAAAAATTTAGCTATTATAAAGATTTATTTCAGTTTTCTAATAACAAGTAATAAGACTGTCAAATTATTTGCATGTTGAAGTCATATGAAGAGGTTAAATAATATTATTACAAAGATGAGTTAGTTTATCTCTAGATTATCTTACTTTCATACCAAGTGCTCATTTATAATAGATAACAATATATATTCCTGTTACCCTTTTTCTCCCCCGTTTCTTTCAGGTTAGTGCTAGGTCAGGTGGATGGTAGTGTGGAAAGAATATAGGTAGTCAAAATGATTTTGTTTGAAATCTTTTTCAGCTGCTTACGAGCTTTGAAGTTGTAAGTCACTTAATTTATTTGATTTTTGTTTTCTGTTTGTTTGGTTGGTTCATTGGTTTCTTTTTAAGTATTTTCCTGAGGAGTAAATCAACTGATGTATATGAAAATGCTACATACAGGATATGGCACATACTTGGTTTTCACCAAATGTTGGTTTTCTCTTTAAAATGTGGAGTTAAGATTGAGTTACTGAGTTAAAAGGAGGCGCAGTGGAAGATTTGTAATAACGCTGTTGGGATGACTTTACTGTGTCTTATCCTGAGCATAGATCTGCCCAAACAGCTTGACCTTCCGCAAAGTAGAACTTCTTTGTATAGGATTCACCAATTTTTTTCCCCTTAAAAGTTTGATAGTAGTTGACTAAAGTTGGGTGAGGCAACTATGATTGTGTCTTGGCATTGAGTTACTGTACTTTATGAGATCCTTCTTTACAAAAGTAAAAGCTTACAGTAAGTAAGAAAAGATGTAATAGTTATTATATATCATAGTCTCTAGAATTCCTTTGCATGTTTCTATAAGGAAGATCAGGAAACCTATGATGGTTTTAGGTGTCAGTGTTTCAATGCTTAGGGTGTCAGCTGCCCACTAGCACTTCTCAGCAGTTCTTTCTTGTTTGATTTTCATTTTCATATTTGCTGTGGGAGGCAGCCAGTTTAAACCTATAGCTTGTAAGTTCTCTCAGTTCTTTAGAGTCCTAAAGACACTATAATGACCTTAAAGGAAATGAAGAAACATTGTTTTGCTACACTAAAATCTTTTCATTTGGATTTTGAGATTGAGCCAAGGTAGAGGTCCTCAAAGTATGCACTGATATTTGTGATTTATATGGTCATCTACCTCCAACAACAAATAGTGGTAGCCTCTTCCTAATTTTGAAGGAGAAAAAAATGAGTAGAGTGTTCTCAATTTTAAACCCGTCTCATATACCTTTTTAAAGACTTTGAGTTCTGTTTTTCTTCAACAAACGAAAAGGTAATTTTAAAAAGTAGTAAATGAGTATTAACAGAAAAATGTTCATTCAGCTTATGTCATGGTTTTATTTGGGGATATATACTCAAATTTTTATGGGTGTGTGATTTTGTGTAACACACTTAGGTCATCTTCTTTCTTATTCATGCAGTAGAGTAAATTGGCAGAATTTCATTGTGTTCCACAAAGAATAGTCTGTTAACTGAAAATAAAATCCAAATAGCATAAGACTGATAAAAAACAGTACACTTTGTTTTTTAGTAGGCTGCAGTAAGCAGGTTAATCTGTTGTGTAGGTTATATTGGAGAAGGTGGCTCATTTGTTGTGTTCGATTTAGTCAGTCATATGATTCTGGTTTATAAATATTTAAATTGTAGATTTAAAATGAATAGAGCCAGGAGTTATCAGACATTTGATAAAAGATTCTAACATGAAAGACATATCCAAATAAGCAGGGAAAAGGGAGACATGGATGAAACAGACCGCACACAATGGGGGGAGGGGCCTATTTTCTCAGTACTTAGTGCTACAACGATGAAATAAGAACCAGAGAGCCAGATCATAATAAAGAAGATACTCTTGGAAATTAAAAATAATAGCATAAGTTTTTAAAATCAAAATTTAATTTTAATTAAGGAAGGCTCAAAGATAAGGAAATGTCCCAAGAAAATGAACAAAAGAAGAAAATGTGGAGAAAAGATATTAGAGAATCAAACTAGGAAGTATGTCACATAGTAGTAACAATAATGAAAACTAAAGCTAGCCATAGTCTGGAAGGAGACTGGAAGAGAATAAATTAGCAAAGAAGTAAGTCCCTAGTATTAACATAAATGTTTGTATAGAAAGTTCTCAATACAGTGGATTAAAAACTGTAATGCAATGGATTTTAAAAAGTTAACACCCTGAGATTGTGGGCTTACCTGGTGGCCTAGATGGTAAAGAATCCGTCTGCAATGCAGGAGACCTGGGTTTGATCCCTGGGTTGGGAAGATCCCCTGGAGGAGGGCATGGCAACACACTCCAGTATTCCTGCCTGGGGAATCCCCATGGACACAGGAGCCTGGGGGGCTGCAGTCCGTGGGGTCGCACAGTCAGACACACTGAACAATTAAGCATGCATGAGATTATAGAACATCAAAGGTTTTTCTTTCTTTCTTTTTTTTTTTTTTAAAAAGGGAGAACCTTGAAAGCTACAAGAGGGAGAATAAATAGCTCACATTCAAAGGAATAGGAATCATAATTCTGATATAAAATTCTGAAGGAAAGTTATATCTAGTCTAGAATTTATACCTTTTCCAAAAGTCAGTAACCTTGAAAATATAATAATTATATAGGCCTCAGGAAATTTGTTTCCTATTTATAGTTTTTAAGAAGCAATTGGAGGGTATAACCCATTAAATCAAGCGTGTATACCTAGGAAAGGGAAGATGTGATCTGGGAAACAGGATCGTCTGCTCTGCGGTGGCCTCAGGGGCCAGTGGTCCAAACTGGAGTGGGAAGCTCAAGGTTTCTAAGAGGGACGTCTCTGTGGCATTGATGGTTATGTGGTGTGTTTGACCAGCTGAGAGGGTGTTCAAATCTGCAGGAAAATTTGAAGGACTGAATTACAGATAATATATAGGAAACCCAAGGCAATTATTAGGGAAAAACAAGAGTTATGTAAGAAAAAATAGGGAATGATGCTATCATTGCTATGAATGATAACTTTAGTCATAAGACTGAACTAACCAAACATTAGTAGCCTTAGGAAGATGGAGAAGACATTTACATAACTGGAAGACAGTAATGTATGTGTGAAATAGAAAGATCCAGAATAAGTTTGTGCATTTTGTAATATTTTGAAATATGGATGTAAATCTTAGAAGCAGCAGTTTTTAAAAAGTTGAAACTTCAGGGAGGGAGAAATGGAGAGAATAGCATGTAACACACTACCGTATGTAAAGTGGATGGCCAGTGGGAATTTGCCAGGTGACTCGGAACTCAAGCTGGGGCTCTGTGACAACCTCCAGGGGTGGCATGGAGTGAGAGGTGGGAGGGAAACTCAAGAGGGAGGGGGCATATGTCTTCCTGTGGGTGATTCAGGTTGATGCATGGCAGAAACCAACACAATATTGTAAAGTGTAAATTTATCCTTCAACTAAATAAATTTTTTTTTTAAGTTGAAAAAATAAGAAAGTTGAAACTTGATGTTTCAGGGTAACTGGAGGGCTGGGAGGGGACTGCTGGTTTTTTATTAAAATTCTTAATATTATCTAACTTCTTGAAACAATGTTCATGTATTACTACCTTGTTAAACATTTAATTTTCTTAGTTAGGCAAATTTTAATTTTTTATTCATAACCACAGACTTTATTTACTGACTTTTAACATAAGAGGCTTAGCTACATAACTTACCTATCAACTTATTCTTTAAAAGGATAAACATTCTTATAATACCTTTTTTTTTTTTCATGTTTCCCAGTTGCCTTGTAGAAGGGGATGCTAAGGAAGAAATACTGCAGCCTCCAGAACCTCACCCAGTGCCCCCCATCTTGACACCTTCGCCCCCTTCAGCTTTTCCAACAGTCACTACTGTGTGGCAGGACAATGACAGATATCATCCAAAGCCAGTGTTGCACATGGTTTCATCAGAACAACCTTCAACAGACCTCAACAGAAACTATAATAAATCAACAGAACTTACAGGGAAAAATGAATCAGCTATTGAACAGATAGATAAAAAGTTGGAGCGAAATTTAAGTTTTGAGATTAAGAAGGTTCCTCTTCAAGAAGGACCAAAAAGTTTTGATGGGAACACACTCTTAAATAGGGGACACGCAATTAAAATTAAATCGGCTTCGGCTTCACCGTGTACAGTTGATAAAATCTCTAAGTCACAGGAATTGAGTTCAAGAGATCTAAAAGTTGATGATATTTCCCAGAATTCTTGTGTGGACTGCAATGCAACACAGTCAAATAAAGATTCGATTATTCTACCGGAAGCCTCACAGAAGAATTCAGACACACCTCCAAGGCCAGACCACTTACCTCTTGATGGAAAAGGACATTTAACGTGGTCATTTCATGGACCTGAGAACACTCTACCCATGCCTGATTCTGAAGGCAAATCCTCAGATATCCACTGTCAAACAATGAAAACTGTGAGTTCAACACCAAGCCCCACAATACAAGTTGAAACCCATGATCTTGCAGATCATCATGACAGCTCCCCTCTATTCAGAGCACCCCTCAGTTTTACTAATCCTCTTCACTCTGATGACTCTGACTCAGATGAAAGGAACTCTGATGGTGCTGTGACCAAGAATAAAACCAGTATTTCAACAGCAAGTGCCACTGTTTCTGCTGCCACTAGTAGCGTTTCTACAAGGAAAGTATTACCAATGTCCATTGCTAGACATGATATAGCGGGAACAATACATTCAGGTGCTGAAAAAGGTAATAATAATAGTATCTACACTTAAAATTTTTTACTTTGTGCCAGTCAGTCACTGTTCTGAGCAGTTTTGTTATATTAATTCATTATGTTTTATTCTACACATTACTCTGGAACATACAGCAAAATTCAATTTTTATGCTAATTTTTTTAAAAAGTAAACCTCTACCATTGGCTTTCCTGGTGGCTCAGTGGTAAAGAATCAGCCTGTCAGTTCAGGAGACATGGGTTCAATCCTTGGGTCAGGAAGATCCTTGGAGGAGGAAATAGCAACCCACTCTAGTATTCTTGCCTGGGAAATCCCATGGATAGAGGAGCCTGGTGGGCTACAGTCCATGGGGTCACAAAAGAGTCAAATATGACTTATGAACTGAACAATAACAATAATTTATTTTTATTGTTACCTTAGTTTGATCACATTGCATTACCAGACTTTGTGTTTCCAAAATATTTCAACTGTTGTAACTGAAAACTTTCTCTTCTTATATCTTACAATTCTTAGTATAAATGGGTCAAAAGTTTCTATGATTGAATAGTTGGAAGTAATTTAGAGAAGGTAGAATTACTTAAAGTGACACTGACATATTGGCTGTTTAATTTCACCCATGTATGTTACAGAGAGTAAGGGATTCCCAGTTGGCTCAGTGGTAAAGAATCCGCCTACCAGTGCAGGAAATGAGGGTTCTATCCCTGGGTTGGGAAGATCCTCAGGAGAAAGAAATGGCAACCCACTCCAGTATTCTTGCCTGGAAAATTCCACGGACAGAGGAGCAGGCTACAGTCCACAAAGAGTTGGACACGACTTAGTAACTAAACAACAAAAACATAACAGATATCTATTTCATTATCTTTTATGATCTTTTAACTACAACATACCTCTTTAAAATTGTTCTTAGTAAAAGCTCCTTTCAACAATGAGGTTAACCAAGGAGCAATATTGCAACTGCTTAACAGAATATGGGAAGTTTAATTCAGTCAGTAAAAAGTGGGATATTTCCATATCTAGTCATCAGTGCTACTACTGTTGAATTAATGACTCTTTAAGCATCTCAAGATAACACATGCCCTAAGTTGCACGATGTATTATTGGGTCTTGAAGCTCCTCTTTAATCTGATAAAAATTACCATGATTGCTATCTTAAACAGAACATAAAGTTGAGAGGAAATATATAAACACAAAAGCTATTTACTGACAGATTGATTATCAGTGGTCTTTTACTTGTCCATGAACTTTGGTAGTGACACATACAGACTGCTGTTTATTATGTGCAGGCAAAATTAGTACTGTGAACATGAAAGGTGACTTTTTCTAACTCTGACAAGTCCACCCATACTGTGGTACCTGTTTTCCTTACCTCAAACATTATTTATCATTTTCTTTATTTTGGGATGTATCTGATAGAGTAGATGAGAGTCTAAGCTAGTTTCTTAAATTTACTAAGAACTAAGCTAGTTCTTAGAGAAGGAAATGGCAACCCACTCCAGCGTTCTTGCCTGGAGAATCCCCGGGACGGCAGAGCCTAGTGGGCTGCTGTCTGTGGGGTTGCACAGAGTCGGACACCACTGAAGCGACATAGCAGCAGCAGCAAGCTAGTTCTTGATTCTTCTGCATTTTATTTGAGGGATCTTTAGAAGATACTGGTTGCCATAATAAATATTGTAACAGTTTGGCATAATTTAAAATTGTTAATATTTTTTCCCTCAACTTCAGGATTTAAAAAATAACTGCTGTGTTATAGCTACACAAGAAAATACATAGACAAGAAATTGTCATTTTTGGTTTTTTTTTGTCTGTTTTAGCGTATCAGGCAGTGCAGTTTGACCAAAACTATGCTTAAATGACTTTGGCATTAAAGATTTTCCTGTGGAACATTCTGTGTTGCAACATAACTACAGGCAGTTTTTTTTGTTGTTTTGTTTTGAACACACTGTACTAGGATCTTAGTTCCCTGACCAGGGCTCGAACTTATATACCCTGCAGTGGAAGTGTGGATTCTTAACCACTGGACTGCCGGGGAAGTCCCTCAAGCAGTCCTAAATTTTAATGTTATTTATTCTTTACCTTGTAGATGAACCATTGACACCAGGATTAGATTATTGTTTGCTTGTTTGTTTTAAAATTTGTTATGGAATAATTTTGATGCCTGAAACAACCTTTTGCATAAGTTATTGCCTGGAAACAAATTCCTGGCTATGAATTCTGATTTTAATACTGACTCAGGCCTCCTGAAAGATTTTCAAACATGGCTACACTAGGCTCCCATAAAGTGTATTATTTACAAAAGCCTATGAAAATGTGCATCTCTGGTTAGCTAACATCTGAAACAGAATTTTATTACACAGGAAAGGCAATTCAAAGATCCAGGGAGAAACATGCAATTGAGAAGCCAAGTATACAGTTAGAAAATAAAGTCTTAAAAATGAAGACTGTTACAACAGAAGAGGTATAGAGTTTTCAAAAGATACTTGATACTTGATGTAAAGAACCAGACTACTT
Source organism: Cervus canadensis (assembly GCF_019320065.1). Taxonomy (NCBI): domain Eukaryota; kingdom Metazoa; phylum Chordata; class Mammalia; order Artiodactyla; family Cervidae; genus Cervus; species Cervus canadensis. The sequence continues at coordinate 40,934,601 of NC_057388.1, read as the reverse complement.
CCTTGATTTGTTCACTTAATTATGAAATGACACCACAATGCCAAGATGATGCATTCCTTCCTTACAATACCCATCTCTTCACTGTGAGCTGTTAGTAACACAGGGGCAAGGGGAAATAGGATTAATACTCAGACCGTTACTGCCGGGTAAGGTGGATAGTTCTTTTACTTGCTTAACTTTATATGCAAGAAAGAGTTACAATACTGATATTATATATATAAAGTACTGGACTGTAACTCTTCTCAGGAGAATCCAGGGGGCTGTTGATTTTCTTTGGCTTCAGTTAAATAAATGTAGAAGGACCACAGTAATCATACCTAGCCTCATGCATGTTGAAAATTGAAAAGGGTTTTCTTGATTTTCACTCTCTTTTTAATTCATGTCCTGTCAAATGTAAAACAGCAAAGTATCATAGCACAGTTGTTAAAATTTTAAGGGTTAGGAATACAAAAAAATTGTATCTTCATATTTTCTTTATCTACCTCCAGTGAAACGTCAAAGGACCTAATAGTCTTCATGTGCATCATAAGGCTAACTGATGAGACTTACTTAATGAGACTTACTTAATGCATTATCTTTTCCAAGAGCTAATTTTGTTTTTGCTGATGAAAATCTTTTATAATATGGCTTCAGTCAGTATTCTCAAAGTATGGTCATATGGCACTGTTCACAAGATATTAGGCATTAAAGAAATGAACATTCCAAAAAAATTTGCTTCCATGTGAATCATTTTACTGGACCCTTTTTAAAAATTATTTTTAATTGGAGGATAATTTCTTATCAATATGATGTTAGTTTCTACCATACATCAACATGGATCAGCCATAGGTATACATAAGTCCCCTCTCTTGCCCTAAAATTTGTAATGGTTATATTTTGTGTATTAGAAAAATAACTAGCACTATCAATTTTAGTCATGAATATTTATTTAAAACATGACTGAAGTACATCATTAAGTTGAAAATGAGTGGGACTTAAATATATATTTATATGGTCCACAGTATGCCAAAGCTCATAAGTGGAGTTATGCTGTTGATTATAGTTTGGGAAACACTGACTTCAAATGACAAAGCTTCCCTCTGTGGACTCAAAGGGTCATCAGCAAGCCCAGTGGCACTTGCCTGCTGGCTTCTCTGTTGGAGTTTGAAAACTCAGAGGACAGTGTGGTTGATGCCTAAAGGGTGTCAGGAGAATCACTGACATTTCTTCTGTGCAACAATGATGGAGGTTTTTTTGCTCAATACGCTTCCTAATTCTTTTTGATAATGAGTCTAGTGATAAGGATATCTTGTTTATTTTTTGCACTTTTAAAGACCAGTTCTCTTAGATACTTGTGACAGTGATCTTTAAGAATGTCAAAAAAGCTCTCATTTTGTTTAGATAACAAGTTCATTTTTAAATGAGTTAACATTTCTAACAAGTTCATAATTTGTCTAAATTTTATGTATTTAATATAGATGTTGATGTTAGTGAAGATTCGCCTCCTCCCCTACCTGAAAGAACTCCTGAATCATTTGTACTAGCAAATGAACATAGTGAGTGTATCTTTCTGATTTTACGTATTTTATACTCTAATAATAAGCTTTGAAAAACAATCTGTTGCTCTTGAGCTGCATAATTAAATTCAAAAACAGGTTTGAATTTACAGTGATAAATGTTTTTAATATTTTGTATGAAAAATACCTTAAAATGGTGTTTTTATTTGCTAAGACTGCTAATAAAATGGCTGCATTTATATCAAATACTATAATTCAGTTAAATGTAATTATAACAATATATAATTTGTCTTTTCATTTGTTAAAAATAGCACTTACATTTGTTAAAAATAGCACTTACACCATAGACATACATTTAAATTGTTGTTGGCAGCGTCACTCAGATGATGTTGAGTGACACTTAAGTCCACAAGAATATCAATGAAAAGTGGGAGAAGTGATCACATACATATTTCTCCTCCTCATCCTGAAATGGAATACAGAAACAACTTTACTATATTTACAATGTCTTGTGCTCAGTGGAGGTGCTTACTACCTGTCTTATCTGTTGCATTTTACCAGTATTTTATTAATTTTAACTGATTTTAAGAATTAAAAAAAAAATAGTGAAGCTGTAAACTTCATTAATGCTAAATAAATAAATCTGTCATACCTGTAGATTACAATGTGCTTATATAAGCTCTGATAATGGAATTTTTAAATTTTAAAAAGAAAAAATTGAAGGAATATTCTTCAGTTAATAAAAACTGGGAAAAAACTTAATGGAAGTGATAGTTTCTAAATATCTGTAATATCTGTTTTAAAATATTACCTGAATGCAAGAAATTTAAAGAATTAAAGATGTTAATTTTAATTGTAAGATTTAATTTTTCTCAGATATATCTGTAAGAGCTGAGTGGAATGAACTTCAAAATGAGGAACAGTCTGAACAGAAAAAACCTGAAGTGAGTCTTTTGGGGATTAGAACAGCTATAGCTCAGTATTTTTGTTCTTTTATTAATTGATCTTAACAGTTGTTTATTATAAAAGCTGTTACCTTAACACTATTAAATATAATTTTTGATAATTGTATCTTATGCTATGATTTCAGATAAAAAGCCTATATAAAATGTCAGATCAAAAATTTTTTTAAAGAACATCATGACCATTACTTCAGAGTATTATTTTCCAAGATGCTTTTGAAATTTGTAACTTATGCCTTGTTTCAAACCATTTTGGAGATATGAATGGAACAGGAGTTAATGATTTTCAGGGTCATAGTACATCCTAGAGTTTGTTCTTTCTATTATAAAATCAGGTATATAGTCTCTCCCTTTGTTTCTTCTGGTTATGTGAGGTTTCCTTTCACATTCAGGAAATGTTTTGGTAGCTCAATATTTTAGCAATGGGAATGCTGTTTTTATCAACATTAATATTTTGTGTATTTTCCTCATATTTGAATATCTCCGAAATTGGAGTTTATCTTAAAATTGGTTAAAAAAAACATTGTGACATACTTTAACTGGTACATAAAGTATTGGTAACATACTAATAAAGATATGTCTTACAGTCAGTAATATAATTTGATGAATACAGTAGAGGCTTGGCAAAATGCACTTGTATGCATATTATCTCATCAGTAAATGCTGTAAGTTTGGTTTTCATCCAGAAGGAAAAATGAATTTCCCTGTCTTTTTATTCCCAACATAAAAACACCATATTAAAATTTTGAACTCTTAAAAAAAAAAAAAATAAGAAAAAAAAAAAATTTTGAACTCTTTAATTGAAAATACCATTGTTTTCTTTTCCTTTGACACCGAGAATCTTGATAGATCTTGATTTATTGGGATATATACTCATATAACACCACATTTTCTATACTTTGTGCATGAAAGGGATATACTATAATAGTTTTTGAATGTCTTCCTTATAGGGCTTGATAACCTCTGGAAGTGAAAGATGTGGTAAGTTGGATTGTGTTCTTTTCTGCTATAGATTATATAGATTGTTACATAAAATAGCATGTCTCACGGTGTACACATTTGGTTATTTGTTTGTTTTTGGTGTTATTATTTGGTTATTTCTCCATGTGAAAACATATGTAAGATGACTTCTCTGAAACCTGAATTATGTAGTGTAATTCTTTTTTTTTTTTTTTTTTTTAGTGTAATTCTTTTAAATTTATTATTATATCAGGTATTATTATGGGTCAGGAGCATAACAGCATTTATTATCAGTCATTAATGACTGATAGGAAGGAAATCATTTTTAGAATATCTTATATTTTATTTCTGTTGTTTATAAAAACACCTAGGATTTACATGTGACAGTGATTTGAATAAATGCCCAAAATTAACCTAGATGATTGAATTGGGTTGTTTTGGAAATTTTCTTTTTAGGACTTTCACATTTGTGAAGGTCTGTAAGCTTATGTTAGCTCAACCCAGTGTTATAATACCAAGTTAGAAAATTTTTCCATTGCATTACTTTTACTATCATAGTAAAATAGGTCCAGTTATTGTTCATTCCTTTAAAGGAGTCACCATGTGAGTGGCTCACCAAACATCCTAGCCTGTACGATTCCCTCAGTTTATCTATCATCTCTGCCCTAACCTCTCTTCTGCCTCAGCTGCTGTCACCCTGAATCTGTACCTAATGGAGCTCATTCCATCACATAAACTCTTTATTATTCTCTGTTTACTTTTCTGAGGCAACATATAAGGAAAAAGAGCAGAAGTTTTAGCGTCAAGCCTACCGAGATTGGAATCTTATTTTTGCCATTTTACTTATGACGTGGCTTTGGGAAGTGACCTAATCTTTCTAGGCCTCAGTTTTCTTCTCTGTGAAACGCGGATAATGATAGTAACCTACTCTAGAGTAGGTTATGATTGTTATGAAGGTACACAGTGCCCAGCACATGGTAGGCATTGAAATGGTAGCAGTGCTGTTATTATTATCTTCATTATATTACTACTGCTAGATCCCTGGGTCTTTTATTTTGTTAACTCCTTTCTGGTTTCTCTTTCTCCTCTGTTCAGTCTAGATACCATCATCCATCACTTTAATCACACACATAGTTATCCTTAACTTTCTTGTCCCTGATTCCCATGCCATCTTATTTTATCACTCAAGATTACTCAATACTGCTGGGGAACATTGTTCAGTTTTATAGATTGAGCATACAATTCTGGGGTTGATCCACAGTTGAGCCCTCAGCATTTATTTTTTCCTAAAATCATGAATCCCACTAACTCTTACTCAGTAGTAAACCTTTTACTTCATTCAGAAAATTGAGGCTTTTAATATAAATCATCATTTCCTCATAGAAGGCAACCATGAATATATCACCACCACTAGTTTCATCTACATGCCTTTCTTCTCTGTCCCTATACTTACCACACTGCTATAATAATTAATGTTCTTGTCTGTTTCTCCTACGAGACCAAGGATTGGCAAACTATATCCCATAGGCCTAATTCTGCTCTTGGGTTGTTTTCTTATTCTGCCCTTGAGCTGAATAAATGGTTTTTACATTTTAAAGAGTTGTTTAAACATAAAAACAAAGAAATGCAACATTGTAAATCAACTATACTCCAGTAAAATTAAAAAATAAAATAAATTTTATTATTTTTAAAGCAAAATTAATTTTAGAAAATAAAAACAAAAATCAATGAAGAATATGGGACAGAGACCATATGTAGCTTACAAAGCCTAAAATATTTATTGTCTAGCCATATATAGGAAAAGTTTGTCAGCCTCTTTCTAGACTATGAGTACCTGATGACAAGGATAGTCTATCTTTTGACTTGTATTCCAAGTTTCCAGAGAAGTTCATTACAGGGGTATAGGGGATGTGATGAAGGTGGTGAGTGGTGAAAGAATGACTGAATCATAGTAGTTGATTTCTTTTGTTACTAGTTTTAAGCACTGGCAGTTAAATAAGTAAACTATCTACAATTTAGGCAATACTAATTTAAGCAATACTAAACCTTAAAAGAATTACTACTTTTTTAGGTGCAAATATTAACTCCATTAATAAACTATGAACTTATTTGCTATTGATTTCCACAGAAAAGCGTTTCAGTTGAAGTTAAAATAAGAGTATAAGAAGTCTCACATAGCAGATTTCTAGGTGCCTGTAAGCACACCTAACATGATTTCCTGTGTTCATTACCCTTGCATTTGCCTGGGCCTCTAAAACTGTGATGCTCAAGAGAAAACTGCTCTTTTAACTATTTGTCCACATTAAAAGCAATTAGAGGAATTTTTTACATATTATACGACAAATGACTGATTAATAATGGCTTTGGTTTGCATTTTAGATCATCCAGCACGAGGTATTCATACAGAGACCTGTACAGAATGTCCACCTACTTTTAGTAACAAGAAAGATCAACTATCAGAAAGTCCAACAGAAGCCACAGAGATTGGTAATTTGTTTACAAAATAATTTTTAAACTAAAATTGTGTTTAATGCTGGCAAGAATGAAAAACAGTTATTTGCCATCATTCCAGAATTTCCTTAAGGCAAAGTTTATCAAACTTTATGCTATGATTTCTTCAGGTTTTTAAATGATACTTGCTAAGAATAAAACATGTACCATCAAAGTTGCTTGGAATTAATTGTAAAGTAAATTTATCCTGTTTCATATGAGATTAAAAACTAAAATATAAAATGTAGTATGTAAACAAATCTTACTTTTGTGTTGAAAAGACTAAAATATCCTAAATGTTTCTCTTACATTTTTATAGAATTGATTTTATTTTTATAAAAGAAACAGTTATTTTTTCAACTATACAGAAGAAATTAAGAGTTGGTTTATGTTTGTAGATATTTGTTTAAATGCTAAATTTCCATATGGAAATTTATTTGTTCCAGAAAAGAAGAATGTCTACAAATATGGTTTAATAGTTAGTGTAAAAGTATTTCTGAACACTAGCCAACTATTGTGGTATTTTGATTATAGGTTTTGGTAATCGCTGTGGAAAACCTAAAGGACCAAGAGATCCACCTTCAGAATGGACATGATTCAGGGAACTAAAAGACACTTTAAATTATACTGGAAAATTCAAGTGCCACTGAAAGCCAGATTTATGGTATTCCATCTTAAAAATGTGGGACTAACAGCAGTGTAGATCGTTACCTTCGTGATTTTTTCTTTTCTTTTTTTTTTGCTGGGACCATCTACCTGCCTTATATTACACTTAGGAAAAGTATTACATTTGGTTTATTTTGTAACTTCAAGTATTATTGCCTTAATGTCTCTTAACCCTGTTACACGCTGCTTGTAGACATGTTAATATAGTAATACTTTTATGATAAATTGAGTTTAAGGACTACTCTTTTTTGCTAATGTTTTATCATGTATGCATTATTTTGTATATGTACAGGGCAAGTAGGTATATAATTTGATAAAGTTGCAGTCATAAAATATTGTTAACAGAAGATGTAAGAAATTTCTGCATGGTCTAAATCTTTGTGTACCTTATTTGTAAATTATTTGCCCTGAAGTTTTAGAAAATAGTTTCTGATTTTTAAAACTGCTGGATTCATGCAGCCAGCTTTACAGGTTATCAGAGATCAAAGATTGTAATAATAATACATTTTGTAAATTGTAAGCAAAAAGTTATTTTTATATTATATACTGTCTAATTGTCCATCCTAATTGTCCTTGTTTTCATCTAGTCATGGAGATTCAGTAAGTGCCTTGGAACAATATTGAATTCTCTTAGCTTGTGTGTGTTACTTTAATATTTGAACTCAACTGGGATTAGAAGACTATCAAACTATATGTGTTCAGGATATTTGACCTGCCATTAAAAAAACAAAAACAATTTTACAGTGCCTATTTGTTTTGGTTTTTCATTCCTCATTTTTAGAAAATTAGACTTAATATCCACCTTCCTGACAGCTCAATCTTATCTTTAAGTCATGTTGTGAATGGGGTTTAATCTCTTGTTTATAAAATAGGGAGCACCTTCTGCAACAACATGGCTGTGCAGTCCTAAATACTTATCTTGCGTCAGCCCTATTCATACTTCTCAGCCTTATCATTATTGCCTACTGGGATCCAGGAAATCTCCAAAGGTGCAGTTGGATAAGGGGAACTGCTTTCTTCCCATCCTGCACTGCAGCAGAGGTCCTGTCCATAAGTACCAAGTTTGAATTTTGACATTTTGGATTGAAGCTGCTAGATAATCTGTACTTTGCATACAAAAGAGGGAAGAAATTACAAGACTAAGGTGAGATAAAGTAATCGTATATGAATAGAAGGAGGATCATTGTGGAAGAGAAAATGCTATTATAATTTCATGTCAAAAAATTTTCAAAGCTCAGTAGTCTTAGAATTTCACATTTTCCTCATAGATTTGGTAAAAAAAAAAAAAAAAAGAATTGTGAATCCAGTGGGCATTTGATATTCACAAGAAACAAACACCTCTATAGCATGTCATTTTCTTAATAAAATTTAAACTGAAATAAAGTTTAACTGAAAAAAATACCTAGTCTCCATACACTTTATGACTTGTATAATATGGCACTGAAATCATTTGTAAAGACTTCTTTTGGGGAGGAGTTGTTTTGGAACACCTTCATTGAAGTACTTCATTGAAGTATACATGTATTCAGAGGGTGCAGAAAGCATACTAACCATCACAAAGTACACACTTCTATGAGTGTGACCATCCTCAAGCAGTAGAATAGGACTAGCCACTGAGAAGCTTCCCTCTGGGTCTGTAAGATTTGTTCATTATGTGCAGCAGTTCCTTTATTCATTTTTCATTGCTAGAGTTTTGTATTGTGTGAACATATCACAGTTTGTCTGTTCTGCTACTAACACATTTGTGTTGTTTTCAGCTTCAGAAAATTATAAACATTTTGTTGCTACAAATACTTTTTAATGTGTTTTGGTGCACTTATATATATGCATCTATTGGGTAGATAATTCAGGAGTGCAGTTTTTGTAGAGTATGCATATATATTCAGCTTTGTAGATACGGCCAGTTTTCAAAATTGGTTGTTCTGATTGTTACATATTTCCCTCCTGACTAATGAGGTTGAGTACATTCTTACCTGCTTAGGACCATGTGGCTGTTCACTTTTGTGAAGGATCTGTTCAAGTCTCAAGAAGATACTGTTTGGCATATCTACTAAAGCTGAGTACACACATATTCTATCATCTGGCAACTCTGTACCTGTTTTTCTCTTTAGTGATTTGTCTTTTTCATATTGATTTGTTGGAATTATTTATATATTCTACATTTTAATCCTTGTGGGTTTGCCTGAGCTTTGCCTTTTCACTCTATTAATGGTGGGTTTTGTTTTTTTTTAATAAAAGGAGTTCCTAAATTTAATTAAATCCAATTTATGAATATTTTATTTTGTAATTATTCTTTTTTGGTGTTCTCTTTTAGAAATGTTTGCCCACTCCAAGATCATGAAGATATTCTTCAGTTTTCTAGAAGCTTAATTTTTTAATTTATATTTTTATTTTATGTTTTTATCTAAAACTGCAAAATTAATTTTTGTATAGAGTATGAGGTGGATTTCTTTTTTCCTTGATGAATCACTATTTAATGTCCTTTCTCCATTAAATAGATATACTCTTATCATCATAAGTTATATATTCATTGATCTTAGTCAATTACTAGATTTTTTTCTTTCTTTCCATTGCCTATCTTTATGTTTTAAATTCTGCCTTTTTCCATCTTTAGCTTTCTCCCAGTGATTTTTATATTGCCTAGACAGTCCATAAAGTTATTATTCATTTTAATTTCCTATATAAAGCATATAAGAAGTTTATTTGTATCTGAGATAAATTATTGCCAAATTCATCCTGCCACTTTATCTGAAACCTCTACCTTGTAGCTCATACTACAAAGACTTAATCTTTCCTTTTCCACTGTAACACTATCAGTTACCTTTCTTTTGGAAGCAATTTTTCACAAATAGTATTTTTTACTTTATGGACATTTTTTCCTTATATTGATAAACAGAGCAATAAAACCATAGTTGTATGTGAGTGGTGAGCTAGGCTCAGACAATAGTTAAATGACTTCCTCACAGGTAACAGCCTTGTAGGACATGTGGTTATGTTTTGGCCTGAGCAGATTTATATAACTGTATATCCTAAACCCCTGTGGTCACTTAAAATAGCTGAATCTATGAAATTCTTTCTTTTTTAATTGTTTAAAACATTTCTTAATGCTATGGCCTGGGTCATTTTTTTAAATTGAAGTATAATTGACGTATAGTATTAGCTTCAGGTGTACAACATAGTGATCCAGTATTTTTATACATTACAAAATTATCACCATAATAACTATAGTTACTATCTGTAACCAGACAGAGTTACTAAAATAGTGACTATATTTCCTATGTTGTACATTACATGCCTGTGACTTGTTTATAACTAGAAGTTTGTACCTCTTAATCTTTATCACCTATTTCACTCATTTCCCCACCCTTTTTCCCTTGCAGCAACCAGTTTTGTCATCTATGAATCTATTTCTGGTTGTTTTTTTTTTTTTTTTCAGATTCACTTGTTCCGTTTTTTAAGTTCCAGATATAAGTGAAATTGTACAGTATCTGTCTTCCTTTGTCTGACTTAGCATAATACACTCTAGTTCCATTCATTTGGTTGCAAATGGCAAAATTTCATTCTTTTTCAGGGCTCGGTAACATATTCATTGTATATATACACCACATGTTTATCCATTTGTCTATTGATGGGCACATAATTAGTTAACTAAAAAGAGACAGTTCTGTGCTACCCGTGATGGGGAGCAATAAAAATAATGCAATCTGAAGGTTTGAGAGAAATTCAAGTGAAGAATGACATCTTAATTATATTTAGTCTTAAAATGTGTTCTGATTGTAATATTTTTGTTGAAGTACATATTTGGTAGTCTTGATTGCAATCCATGAAGTCATTCTAGTTTAATCTTAAATATAGAATAAAGTTTAAGTAAATCACTCTTGTGCTAGTTTTGGAAACATTTTTGCTGTTTTTGTTTTCTTACACAGATATCTCCGATATCTCCTCTAATTACCTGCTTTTGAAAGTGAAAGTAAATGTGTTAGTCACTCATTTGTGTTCAACTCTCTGTGACCCCATGGGCTACTGTAGTCTACCACACGCCTCTGTCCATGGGATTCTCCAGGCAAGAATACTGGAGCAGGTTGCCATTCCCTTCTCTGGGGGATCTTCCCGACCCAGGGATCAAACCTGGATCTCGTGCATTGCAGGTGGTTTCTTTACCCACTGAGCCACCAGGGAAGTCTTCCTGCTTTCAGTAATGTTATTTTAGATATTGAAAAAAGATTTTTGTACATATCCATTCAATAATAGCTAAAAGTAGCTCTAGTTTTTAATACAAACTGTGTTTTCTTTTTTTACTTTTTTTTTTCATTTATTTTTATTAGTTGGAGGCTAATTACTTTACAATATTGTAGTGGTTTTTGCCATACATTGACATGAATCAGCCATGGATTTACATGTGTTCCCCATCCCGATCCCCCTCCCGTCTCCCTCCCCATCCCATCCCTCTGGGTCTTCCCAGTGCACCAGCCCTGAGCACTTGTCTCATGCATCCAACCTGTTTTCTTAACAGATTTGCTGCATTGTTTCCCCTGCTATTTGTCTTTAAGTTGCACAAGTATTGTATGATAGGCAAATGACCAATTAGATTGTGAACAATTTAACCAGTGAAAAAGCAGCTATGCTCGAGTAGCTCAAGATGTGTCTCAGTGTTCTAAACTATAACAAATCTGGGCTTTGTTGAGTTAGTGGGGGAAGAGAATTCCAAAGATTCCAGCCACTTTTCATTTTTTAGAGATAAAATGCCTTATGTACTAAAATCATGATTTAATGTAATAGCAGTTGTGACTTAAATCTCTTGCCAACATTTCAGCCAGAACATAGAAGTATACAAACATGCAATACATTGGTGATGTTTTAAAAATATTGTGGCTTTTAAATTTTATCTTTATCTACTTGTATGTAAACTTGTTAGAGTATTTTCAATACTTCCTAAAACTAAAATGTGAGAAAGAATTTACTATGTTAAATATAAAAATCAACATTTAGATTTCTCACTGTATTTGAAATAAATACACAAAAACATTTTCATGCAGCTTCTATACAAACACTTTTAAATATCAATCTGGGGATGCTACATATGTTGTCTAATTTGAAGAATATAGTGATTAGCTGAGGTTAACATTAAAACATTAACATTAAAAAAGAAAATCTTTTTTTGTTATTTCTAATTTTTTTTCTGGCACTGCACCATTTGGCTTCCAGGATCTTAGTTCCCTGACCAGGTGTCGAACCCTGGTCAACAGTGAAAGTACTGAGGCCTAACCACTGGACTGCCAGGGAATTCCCTAGGAAAACATTTTTTAAATTAAAATTATATATGGTAAACATTTTGTTGTGTCAAAAAGGTAAAATGAAGTTTACAGGAAATTTACTATTGCCATTTAGAAGAACAAAATAGTCTCAACATTTTTTCAACTTAAAATGAGTTGTCCATTTTCATATTATTTCATCTATCACTATCAATTTCCATGTAACAGATAAAAACAAAAATCTATATGTAGAGATTTTACATTTAGACTTTGCTTTCATGTGAATTCACTTGAATTTAGGGCTAGAGGTTTTTGAAAGTTGGATTCTTTAACCTTAATAGTTTTTAGCAGTTTCAGTGGTTGCAGGGGTGCGACATCACTGAACTCTTCCCCATTCCGCCAGAAGGGGGCAAGCCTAGCAAGCAAAGGAAATTAATAGGAAAACTTTGCCCCGCCCCCCTGAAAAAAAAAAGGAAAGGCACTCAAAATTCAGAAAGGTATAGCCCCAAAGCTTCTTGGGGTGGCTTTACTGTTTGAGAGTGTAAAGTCCCTAAAGCCAAGTGCCCGCCCCCGCCCCCCCCCCATAAGCAAATCTTAAGGCATCAATACACGTTCATGCAGACTCAGGCCTATCTAATAAAAATTATTAACCTTGCAGAATGCTTACCAAGTTCCAGACCTGCTAATCTCTGAATATACTACCTTTCTTAATCTTCACAAAAACCTTGCCAGATGGACATTCCTATTAATCTGGGGAACACAAAAAGTCACAAAAAGTAGCAAAGCCAGGATTTAAGCCTAGCTCCTATTACAAAGTCCTTGCACTTAAACTACTGACACTACTATATGCCCTCGTTTTCAGAGAAGCTAGGAGTGTAGGCTTTAGCAGGCAAGAAACATGGATATGTTAGTTGACTAGAAAAGGGATTAGTTTCTTAAGTCAAATGTCACTAATAGGCTTTAAAATACATGGCTTGAGTACTGATGGTGGTCCAGTGGTTAAGACTTGAGCTGCCATGGCAGGGGGCATCCGGGAGCTAAGATCCCAAAGGGGGGGGGGGCAGTTAAAAACCAGATGAAGTCCATTTCCATGCTTTTCCTTGGTGTCTCTGTTTATTTCCTATCCTGCAGTAGAGTAATTCTAGGGCAAAAGTATGGGACAGAAGTCAGAATCTGGAGTTTTACCAACTTGGTCAATTTTAACTTTATAGTTAACTTGGTCAGATACTGTGGCAGGTTGGAAATCATGGCCACAATATTTCCAGCTCCTCACATCAAAGTGAAGTTTGTTTTCCCACCCCGAGTATCTGGGCTGGACTTGTGCTTTGCTTTGACCCATAAAATGCAGCATATATGTTTTCTCGGCTAACTCTTTGTCTAGACCTTGAGAGGGCAGGCTACTTCAATCTCTTGGGGTCCTGCTGGCATGTATAGACACTCGGGCTAAAACACTGAACAATGAGAGAATGATGAGAAACTATACGGAGAGCTAATACCGCCGACACCACGTGGAGGAGCGTCTAGGCGGACTTCCTTATCACCAGAACTGTGAGAAACAAAGTGATGTTTTAAAGACATTATATTTTACCATAAAGTTTACTGTGTAGTATACAACCAAAACAAAAATGGGGAACAAAAAAATGCGTAAGTTAAATCTCAAAGTATTTAATGTGGATTCCACTTTTCCTATTTACTATCACCTTTCCACTTTTCGTAAAGGTATAAAATAGCCCTATGTATTCTTTCTCTTCCTTTTTATAATATACAATTGGTAATGAACTGAAAATGTCAAAAGGCTGTAGCTAAAAGCCAAGGTCTTTCCAAAATCTTAAATAATGCCTTACATAATTAGAAATGTACCCAAAATGAAACTCTGTAAGCAGCTCCAAGGGCTGGAAAAGCATTTCTCTGAGTTCTAAAATAAAAGGGCACACTAGTAGTTCTTTTAGCAATTACATTCTTTAAGGATATAATGATATACATAAATAATTTGTAATGTGAAATGTCTTAAGCTCAAGGTTGCAAGTTAGCAGAGATCCAAACAGATCTGAAACCCTTTCCTTTCCTTATATGCTTCAGAACAATTGAGACTTTCTACTAAGTAGAACTATATACATTATTTATGTAATAAACACTCTGTTACTATGTCCATATATTGCTGTGACTCACTCAATAAGAAGGCACTATCTTTAATATCCATTTATAGATGAGGAAATCAGGGTACAGAGAGAAGTAAGTTGTTCAAGGTTACAATGCAGGGAAATTTTGCTCTCTCTGAGGGAAGAAGGGGGAAGGGTAGAAAGCAGAAATGGAGTTAGATGGTATTATGTTTTCAAGTAACAGCTCCGTGTAAATAATTCTTCCCAGGGAAGTAACCATGAGAGCAAGGAGGCTGTTGCATGTCATTTGAGATCCATGATGTGTCTCAAATATTTCCAGCTTTTGTCCATCACCATGGCCCCCTTGGCCCCCTCCACCCTTTAGCTATAGAAAACATCCCCTAAATATACCTTGGAATTTTTCTCCTCTGTTTTGCTCATTTGGCTCCTTCCAACAGCCACCCACCACATACACTTCAAATGTATAAGTGGAGTCACATACCTTCCAAAGTCTACCAGTCGTACTTTCCCCACAAAGCCTTCCAGGTTCTCAATATGTTAATATAACTCTCTAGACTTCCAACAGAATCAACTGCTCCTTCCATCACGTTTCTTTAGCTCTAGGATTCTAAGCAATTTTTTCACATCACTTTCTTAAATTTTTTTTTTTTAATTCTGTGGTCGTGCTCTGCAGGATGTGGGATCTTATAGTTTCCTGTCCAGGGATCAAGCCCATGCCCCCTGCAGTAGAACCACCAAATCCTAAATACCAGACCACCAGGGAAGTTCCTCCTACATCACCTTAATTAGTTGTTCATAAAATATATCTTCCATAGTAACTTGCGATTTTCTTGAGCCTAACCCACTTTTCTGCTTACAGTGTGTATTTGAAAACATTCGTTGTAATGATATCTGAATTAGAGGGCATTCAGTCAGAGTGAAGAGGGCATCTTTTCCAGACTCAGTTAATATAATATAAACTTTAGAGACAAGTAGAGGTGACATTTCTGATATTGCCTCAAGGCATTGTCAGTTTCAGGGTAAAGAACAGCAATCTCTTATTTTTAGTTCAAGTTAGAAAATTCCACAGCAATTTCATATAAGCAAGAGCAGCAGGCGAAATCGGGGATTCCTTGGTAACTCAGCTGGTAAAGAATCTGCCTGCAGTGCAGGAGACCTGGGTTCAATCCCTGGGTTGGGAAGATCCCCTGGAGAAGGGAAAGGCTACCTACTCCAGTATTCTGGCTTGGAGAATTCCACGGACTGTGTAGTTCAGGGGGTCACAAAGAGTCGGACATGATTGAGCGACTTTCACTTTCAGGGGACAAAATCTAGAAGCAGAGGACACTAACTAAACAGTCAACCCACCAAGTTTTAGATTGTTTATGAAGCACAAAGTTTAGTGGAAACTAGCATTTACTACTAGTTGCACTGATAGATAAGCTCACTGACAGACAGCCGAAGTCAAATGGGGCTGCAGTTCCTTCAAGGAGCTATCCAGTCATTCTTTTATTAATCAATTAATACCAATTTTCCATTAGACAGAGAAGCCACAATTTTGGTGAATCATTTTTAGGAAGACAAGGTAGTACTTTGATTTCATAAGTCACTTGGAATCTGAGGGGAAAACACCTATATGTGCTTGAGTATTTGCTTTTAAAATTAATTAAAAATAAATATAGTGATATCCATTTCTAAGAACATGAAACCATGATTTAAAAATCACTGTATTCTGCAATGGAATATTATTCAGTCACAAAAAATGAAATAATGTCATTTGCAGCAACATGGATAGATGTAGAAATTACCCTCCTAAATGAAGTCAGACAGAGAAAGACATATATATGACATCATTTATATGCAGAATCTAAAAAAATGATGCAAGTGAAGTTATTTATAAAACAGAAATGGATTCAGACATAGAAAACAAACTTACAGTTATCAAAAGGGAAAGTAGCGGAGGGATAATTAGGAATTTGGGATGAACCGAAACACAATATTATATATAAACAGATAAACAACAAGGATCTACTATATAGCAGAAAGAACTATATTCAGTATCTTGTAATAACCAATAATGGAAAATAATCTGAAAAAAGAACACACATGTATATAGATGTATACTCTTTGGATTATTTTCCATTATATATGTATTTTCCTATATATATTATTTTCCATTTTATATATATATGTGTGTGTGTGTATATATACATATATACACACAAATGAATCACTGTGCTATGTACATGAAACTTTTTAAATCAATTATACTTTAAAAACATTACTGTATTCTAAATAAAGCCTTTTGGTCTAAGCCAGTGTTTCTGAAACTTTTTTCCATTATTGCTCTACTCCTACAGGAGAATATTTAAATTAAATTTAAATTCTCCCTAGTGAGAGTGATAAGGAGTAAGATTTTGTTGGGTAGAGTTGAGCTTTCAAGGGCCAAAAACCATTATTATATCCAAGAGTCTTTTTGCCTTTAAGAAAGTTTCAGAATGCATGGTATAAGCCCATTAACAGAAAACTGCAAACTCGAGATTACAGCCAAAAAAAAAAAAAAGATTACAGCCAACTAGTCTTAGAGTCACTGGTGGTCCAGGAGTCATCCCCTTGGCTGTGTCTGATAATATTAAGACTCTCAATGTGCTACTCACCCTTATATCACCCTGCTGGGATGATGTTTCAGGTTTGTCTCCATCTTTAAAATGAGACAGTAGTTTCATGTTCTCTTATAGTTTCAGGGACAAGGGAACAATCTGAAAATATTTTGAACACCGAATCTAATATTTATTTTATGGAATCTAACAAATCTGTTCTCTTGAATGGAGATATCTGATAATGTGCCTTAACCATTAATTAGCTAAAATGCTAATGGTGTTCCTTCCCTGACTCTGCCTCCTTGTTCCTTCCTAAACATACTATTGACAACTGTACTTTAAAATAGACATTTGTTTCATCCACATCCAGAAAGGCTGTAACAGGTGTGTTTCCCTAATTGCCTTTTACCAAAGGACTGCTACAAGGATTAAATTATTTAATATACATAAAATGCCTAGCATAATATAGTTTATTCTTACTATAAAACGCAAAGCCATAAATTATGAAAGAAACAACATATAATCAACTGAAAAAGCAAAGATCTTACTGTGTAAGTGAATAAAATGATTGTTGACGTAACCACAATACTATTATCAAATCTAAAAAATTAAAAATAATTATTAATATGATTAGTTTTCCAAGTTTACATGTTCAGATTTCCCTGAGAGTCTCATAAATGTTTTTGACAATTGTTTTGTTTCAATGAAGATACATACAAGATTCACACACTGCACTTACTTGATCCATCTTTTAAATTTCTTAATTTTAGGTTCCCCTCCCTTTTCCCCCTTGCCATTTATTTGTTGAATTGTGTCACTTTTCCTATATAGTTCCCCACACGATTTTGCTAACTGCATCCCTGTGGTGTTTTAAAACATGTGCCTCTATCCTTCTAATTCTTGTAAACTTAATAGCTGGATCTAGTGAGCTTCTCAGATTCAGGCTTGATGTTTGGGGCGAGAAGGCCTCATATATGCTGTCATCTACTCATCATACCCATAGTGTGAACAGTGAGTGCTGTCAGGCTGATTTATTCATCAAAAAGCATTCAACGTTTCATATAATGCCACCCTCCTCTTAATATGCCTTCCTCCTCTTACTATGCCTTCCTGGGCTTTAGTATCTAGAAGGCTAAAAATGCATTTCTCAAACTCTCTTGCAGCTAGAGTTACTGATGTGATTTGAATTCCATCAATTATAGGCAGTTGTGTTTAGTGAACTGAGTTGTGGAGGGTTGGGTTGTGAGGCACCTTCATGACAGGCTGTATTATAGTGAAAGACACGTGGCTGTGGAAACAGTGGTTGTAGGGGTGTCTTCCCCATTCAGCAGGTAACCTCCTGAGCATGGCCAGATCAACAGTCCTTTGACAGCTCAGTTCTTTAGCCTGGATTTGTGAGTTACTCCTGAAGCTCAACCCACTGGCTGTTTCTTCAACCCTGCCAACCATTTGTGATAAGATCATGCAACACATCCCTTTTGGCTTAACTTACTAGAGTGGATTTTGTTCTCTTCTTTGAATCCTGACTAATATAGCTCCACTAAGAAAAAATATTTTCAGCAATTGTCAAACAGTTGCCTCTCACTTTTTTAAAAGAGTGAATTTAGTTAAGCTTGTTAACAATTGCCTGAGTATGTAAAAATATCTTAGGAAGGTAAGCCTTTTTAAAAGAAAAAAATAAAATAAATAAATAAAAGAAAAAATCATATAGCAATTTCACATTAACATTGTATAAACCTTCTAAAAGAAACAAAGAAGTACCTTCCCTACCAGTTTTATTGAGAAATAACCAACATGAATCACTGTACAAGGTTAAGGCATACAGTATGATGGCTTGATTTACATATACTGTGAAATGATTACCACAATAGGTTCAGTTAACATCTATTATCTTGTAGATGCAATAAAAAGAAAAGGAAAAAACTTTTTCCTGTGACGACAGCTCTTAGCATTTACTCTAATAACCTTCCCATGTCACACAGCAATGTTAGCTACAGTCACCATATTATACATTATACATTACATCCTTAGTACATATTTATAATGGAAAACTTGTACCATTTGACCACCTTCCTTCAATTACCCCTCCTCCCAGTGTTTTTCAAACATTTAAAAATTAATCCATGTTAAGAAAAATTAATCCACATCCATTAATGAAGACAATTTTATTGAAAAGCAATTTAAATATTATCTTCACAAAATTTTAATTCTATAGTATGAAGTAATAGGTATAAATCTTCAGAGTCTGGCAAAGAGATTTTTATTCAATATTTTATTACATAAATGTAAAACAGAGAAGTTGAAAGAAACTATACCATGACCTATCCAGTGACCAAATTATACTTACACCTGTCACCTGAACTCTAAAATTAACACTGTTATATTTGTTTTACCGCACGTCTAACCATCTATACATCTCCCTATCATATATTAATCCATCTTATTTTTTGATACATTTCAAAGTAAGTTGCAAGCATGAGTACAGTGCATGCACGCTCAGTCATGCCCTGTCTGACTCTTTGTGATCCCATAGACTGTAGCCCGCCAGGCTCCTCTATCCATGGAATTTCCCAGGCAAGAATACTAGAGTAGGTTGCCATTTCCTACTCCAGGGGATCTTCCCAACCCAGGATCAAGCCTGCATCTCTTGAGTCTCCTGCATGGCAGGCAGATTCTTTACCAACTGTGTCACCTGGGAAGCCTGAAACATGAGTACACTTCACGCCTAAATACTTCAGAATAGCAAAAAAAAATTTTTTTTCAAGTATAGTATATGGCCACTGGAGGGCTTCCAAATGCCGTAAAATGCATTAGAAAGTAAACTAGTCTATGAAAGTGAAAGTCTCTCAGTCGTGTCTGACTCTGCAACCCCATGAACTATACAGTCCATGGAATTCTCTAGGCCAGAATATAGGAGTGGGTAGCCTTTCCCTTCTCCAGGGTATCCTCCCAACCCAGGAGTCCAACTGGGCTCTCCTGCATTGCTGGCAGACTCTTTACCAACTGAGCTATCAGGGAAGTCCAAACCAGTCTAGAGTGTCTAAGTTGTCAAGTCCTGGGGAAGGTCTAGGCAAGAAGTTGCACGGAGTGTAAAGGGCATCAATCAGATGGAGAGACCCAATCTGAAATCCAGCAAAATTGCAACATTTTCAATTTTTACCCTCATACCTCTCCTCCTCCTTTTACAGCTACTTCAATTATAAAAGAGAAAACACATAACTGGTCTCTCTCCCATTCAAATGATTTGTGCTATTGAAGGTAGAAACTCTTTAAATCAGAATCTCAGAAAACTTGATGGAAATCAAGATGGTATATTTGCAGAAATGAGCTGGCGTCATGAACTCAATGTTAACTTTCCATGAGGGCAGGAGCTTAGTTTATCATTTATCCCTAGCATGTAGAACACTGCATAGTACATACTAGTGCTCAATTAATATTCACTGAAGGATTGGTGCATTCAAGTGCTTAATTCAAAATATAATATTCACATATTTCCTGTCATTACTAATCAATGAGGTTTTTCTAAAATAAAAATAAGCCTCAACTTAAAAATAAGCACATAGGTTGATTATCTAGAGCTAGAGCTGCAATTATACAGAAATGACAGGTTTTCCATATGCAGTGGGAACTTCAGTGCAAGTCTATAGTGTATCCACCGCTGAGGCTCACCTCACTGGTGAGCAGGTTTTGCCGAAGCCCCTGGCTGGGCAGAAGCCGCACTGCCTTTTTTTTTTTTTTTTTTAGTCCTACCACTTTATTGCTACCAGCCCATCTCCCTCCACCCTCGTGCACACATGCTCAGTCATGTGACCCCAGGGACTGCAGCCCGCCAGGCTCCTCTGCCCATGGACTTTTCCAGGCAAGAATACTGGAGTGGGTGGCCATTTCCTTCTCCCGCACTGCCTTTTGATGGAGACCACAGGAAAGCTTCACAGAATTGTTAGGGCACTTTTCAAACACACCCTGGGACTTCCTAGAAACAAATATGAAGTCTGTCTGTGAACCAGCAGGGATGAGTCTGTGGAATCTGAATTATTGCTATTGATGTTATTCTCCTTTAGGGTTTTTAAACTGGTGATACCTGAGGAAATTCAAATGTGCTGCAACTTTAAAATTACCTTGTTAAGGTGATCATTTTCTTTGAGATTTCCTTGGCCTGGAAGAGTATTTCCATATTCAGCACAAGTTCATCAAGCTAGCACACATCTCAACAGCTACTGTGACTTTTTTTCCTTTCTCTTTTTCTTTCCTCCCCCGCTCCCCCCACCCCCCGCCTTTTTTTTCTCTGTGTCCCAGCGCTTGAGGATAGAACTGGCAGACTGGTGACCGCTGGTAGTGAAGACAGGACACCGAGCGGGCCAGAGCCCATCCCCTCTACCTCTGTACATTATGCGGATCGGGGTTGCACGCCCGACCCCTGCCAAGAAAAGGATGGTCCACAGGCACCGTCTCCCTCCCCGAGATCCCCAGTCTGACCCCCATGGTGAATAGGCCACACTCACTCAGTCGCTGCCCTCTGCTACTGTGATATTTTAAAAAACATATATTTTTGTCTCTTTAAGAGAATGAGAGACAAATTATTTTTTAATGTGTCTACATAGAGAGCAACATGAATAATAATTTCAGATCTATCCATTTTCCTGTTAGAGATCACAATTGGTGGCCTACCTAGATGGGAATCAAGGACAGGGAAACGAGATTTAAAATCCATAAATTCACCTTGTATTTTATACTCAAAATAGGTATTTAGAGAAATTTCATGGCATAAGCTATAAAAGGTTAAATGTCCAAAGTAATCTGCTAGAGCAAGTGCTACCCTCTCACTAAAGGAAGGTAAGATCTGCAGGCCCCTACAGACTTTCAAATAGCCCAGTGAAGATGGTCATTAAAACATACCTTAGAGAAACCACATTCTTCCAAGTGAGCCATCAGAGGCTCCCTGACACTTGGTATAATGTGATAGAATCCAAGCAACTGGCTATTGGTGGGAGGTGGTTGACTGAGACCAAATATCCATTTGTTCTTTCTCAGAATGTTGCTTCTCTATGTCAAGGTTTATACTAACCACAGGTACATTCAGTGAAATAAGAAACAAGCAGTAAGCATCATTTTCATAAAGGTAAATTCATCCAACTGAACTGGGTTCCTTCTTTTTCTGTCTTTACGACCTTCCTATTTATTTTGGTGTTAAGATATCTTTTTTGTTAATAGTGATAATGAAAGATAGTTTCATGCTTTCATTGTATTTACCTTAGTAAAAATGAAAGTAAAAAACTCCATGTTAGTCTCCAAAATTATCTTGAAAATTTAATTGTACATGAAAGTTCAATGTCTGGAAAAGTCAAAAAGTCTCTTCCAAATTAAGATTCTGTAATGCAAAAAATAAAATAATCAACAACTCTATAAATTCATTCTCCCTATTCAGGTACTGGACATGAAATGGAATAAATCGAAAACTATTGGTTGTTAGGACAGGAGTTCCTCCATTTTCAGCCCCCTAAAGCATCTGCAATCCCCTCAAGGAATGTAATAAAATTAACTGATACAACACAGTTTCTGAAGTCAACTGCCTAAGCTCTGACATTTACCAACTGCATTATCTTGGTCAAACTACTTAACCCACTTTGTGCCTCGATTTCCTTATTCATAGAATGAAGATAATAATAGTACCTACATCATAGGGCTGTTGTGAATATTAAATCAGGTAACCTATGTAAAGACTTCATCATCACTTTTTCATCATCATAAACTGAAACTCTGTACCAGTTAAACAATAACTACCCATTACCTCATTCCCTGGGCTTCCCTAGTGGCTCAATGATAAAGAATCCACCTGCCAATGCAGGAGATGTGGGTTCACAGGCTCGACCCCTGAGTCGGAAAGATCCCCTGGATAAGGAAATGGCAATCCATTCCAGTATTCTTGCCGGGAAAATCCCATGGATAGAAGAGCCAGGAGGGCTACAGTCCATAGGTCGCCAAGAGTTGGACACAACTTACCAAGTAAACAACAACAACCCCATCCCCCAGCTGCTTTTCATCTCTATGAATTTGACTAATCCAGGCACCTTAAATAAGTGAAGTCATACAATATTTGCCTTCTGTGTCTGCCTTACTTCAGTTAGCATAAAGTTTCCAAGGTTTACTCATGTTGTAGTATGTATCAGAACTTTTTAAGGTTAATAATACTCACCTCTATGGATATACCACATTTTGTTCATCCATGCATTTATCAATAAAGAGTTAGGTTGTCTCCACCTTTTGGCTATTGTCATATTACACATCCTTAACAAATTACTTGAATTATACTTTAAAATAAAACTTACTACTTTTGAGTGAATCTTATATGCAAGACACAAAATCAAACAAGAATTTACTGAGTTTCATGTCTCATCACCACCAAATAACTGGACTGTGTTGATAAAATCACTGTGACGGGCTTCCCTGGTGGCTCAGGTGGTAAGGAACCTGCCTGCAATGTGGGAGACCTGGGTTCGATCTTGGGTTGGGAAGATCCTCTGGAGGAGAGCATGGAAACCCATTCCAGTATTTTTGCTTGGAGAATCCCCATGGACAGAGGAGCCTGGCATGGTATATAGTCCATGGGGTCACAAAGAGTCGGACATGACTGGGTGACTAAGCACACCAATGTAGTAGGTAATTCATCTTTCTGCAATATCATTGCAAGTCACTTAAGCTCTCTCAATTTCATCATTTGTAGAATAAGAATAATAGACACCAAAAGCAAAAATAAACAAGTGGGGCTATATCAAATTAAAAAACTTCTGCACAGCAAAGGAAACCATCAATAAAATGAAAGGGCAATCTACTCAAATGGGAGAAAATATTTGTGAATCATATACCTGATAAGTGGTTAATATCCAAAAACATAATGAACTCATATAATTCAATATCAGAAAACAAATAACCGGATTAAAAACTGCATAGAACAGTTTTCCCTGAATAGGCTTCCCTGGAAGCTCAGCTGGTAAAGAATCTGCCTGCAATGCAGGAAGATCCCATGGAGAAGGGATAGGCTACCCACTCCAGTATTCTTGGGCTTCCCTGGTGGCTCAGATGGTAAAGGATCTGCTTGCAATGCAGAGACCTGGGTTTGATCGCTGGGTTGGGAAGATGCCCTGAAGGAGGGCATGACAACCCACTCCAGTGTTCTTGTCTTGGAGAATTCCCCCATGGACAGAGGATCCTGATGGGCTACAGTTCATGGGGTCGCAAGAGTTGGACATGACTGATTGACTAAGCACAGCACAGCACAGATGATAGTACAAGCTTTTTCCCAAAGACATACAGATAACTGGTTAGCAGGTACATGAAAAGATGCTCTATGTCAATAATCATCAGGAAAATGCAAATCAAAATCACAATGAGATATCACCTCCTATCTGTTAGAATGGCTGTTATCAAAAAGACGAGAAATAAGTGTTGAAAAGGATGCAGAACAAGGGAACCCGTCTGCATTGTTGGTGGAAATGTCAATTGGTGCAACCACTATGGGAAACAGTACTTAGATTCCTTAAAAAATTGAGAATAAAACTACCGCATGATCCAGGAATTATGTTGCAGTCAGGGGGACCCTTTCCAGGGCCCAAGTGGGCGCTTGTCTAACACTCAGAAATCAATTGTCTGAGGAGACACACATGCTGACAAAGCATGAGGCTCTATTGGGGAGGGGCGCCTGGGCAGAGAGCAGGCGGGTGGGGAACCCAGGAAGACGGCTCTGTCACGTGGCTTGCAATCTCGGGTTCTATGGTGAAGGGGTGGCGCATGCATTGCTCAGCCAAGATGGAAGCCAACAAGAAGGATCTGTGGAGGTGGTAGGACACAGGACACATGCCCACATGGCGTCTCCTTTCTCAAATTTCTTCCAGTTGGTGGTGGCTTGTTAGTGCCGTGTTCCTTACCAGGCCCTCCTGTTGTAAAATAACTCACACAAATTGTTACTATGGTGCCTGGACAGGGTGGGCAGTTTTAGTCAGTGTGTTTCCTCTAACAATTCTACTTCTGGGTATTTATCCATTAATTGAAAAAGATGAATGCACCCCAATCAAGAGAGCCTTTTGTTACAGCAACTGAGATGTGAAAACAACCTAAGTTCCACAGATGGATGAATGGATTAAGAAACTGTGATACATACATATATACACATGCACAATGGGATATTATTCAGCCATAAAAGAACGAAATCTTACCATTTACAACTTCAAGGGTATCATGGTAAGTGAAATAATAAGTCAGAGAAAGACAAGCTCTCTTAAATGTGGAATCTAAAATATGTATACGAAGCCAAGTTTATAGATACAGAGAACAGATTGGTGGTTGCCAGAGGTAGGGGGTGGGAAGTGAAAAAGATGGGTGAATTATGTTGTTTTGTTTTTGGCCACACCTTGCAGCTTGCAGGCTCTTAGTTCCCCAAATAGGGATTGAATCCCAGCTATCACAGTGAAAACACTGAGTCTTAACCTAGCAGGAAGAACAATAAAAGTATCCACGTTATAAGTACTACATGAATTTAAATACTATACAATATAAATGCTGTTTTTGTTATTATATATCAGTTTGTCAGTTCAATACTTCAGGTATAACGAATAATGTTGGCTGCCCATTCAATGTCCATTTTGTTCCTTCTCCTTCCTAACTGCTCCTTTGTTCAAATACCTACCTCTTGTCCTTATAGCCCATGAGATTTATAGATGCTAGCCAGACTCCCAGCTCCAGGAAACTCATGTTAGCCAATAAAATTCATTATGGTTTAGACCAATTGGCGTTTAATCATATCACTTGGAGCTGAAAGCATCCTAACTGGCAGAGATCAATCTTAACTTCCAAAGAGAATTATAACACTAGACTGATTTCTGGTACTAAAGTTGGGTAAACAGGTCCATGGAAAGGGGAAAAAGAAAAAGGGAAGGATGAAAAAAATGTAAAGAAAGTCAGTCTTAGATTATGTCTTCAACAAATAACAACTGTATATCATCACCCAAAAATTTAAAAAAAATTTGTTTTGAAGAATGGCAAGAGCTAAAGGATGAATGAAGCAGTGTCCTAAAAATGTTAAAAATAATTGTACTAGCATGAGTAATATCACACATCTCTACTTCATTGTGAAAAGTGATAATCAGTTAAATGAAGGTACATTCAGTTCTCTCATCTCTGTAGACAGAAGTGAGGGATGTAATTACTAGCATAAGGGCTACAAAGATCGTATGAAATTCAAGGGGAAAGTAACTTGACCATTACACAACTTCTTAGGGATTAAGTAATATCCCACTATCATGCTATTTAACTTGCCACTGGCTAACTCACTATTATGAACAAATGTCTATTTTCTTATTCAATTCTGTTGTAATAATGAAGAATTTCTCTGATCTTTGTTCTGAGTTCCTGTCACTTGGCCTCTAGGGGAATTTTCTGAATGATAAGAGTATCTTTGTTATTTGTAAGTGTCTTGGATCACACCTGATTTTATCTAATGACATGGCTTAGGATGGGGCCTAGTTATCAGAAGGACCAACCAAGTGTTAAGAGGGTTGAGCTTTGAGTCATCTAGACCTTCAGAAAAGGAAGGAAGGCTGGAGACAGAGTTCAATCATATGACCAATGTTAGTTTCTAAATAATGAAACTGTGGTAAAAACTCTGGAAACTAAAGCTCAGTGGAGTTTCCTGGTTGGTGAACATACCGATACTCTGGAAGGATGACATGCCCTGATTCTACGGGTAGAGGGCGTGAAAGCTGTGTCCAGGACCTTCCACGACTTCAATTTTAGCACATTATACTTTTCATATATCAAATTAAACACTTGGTTTTATACTTCACTATTTGTGTATCTTTCTTTCCTCTCTAGTCTGTAATGTCCTAAAGGACACTGATTGAGTCTTGTTGCTTTCAGAATCCTCACAGTGTCTAAGATCAGGGCCCAATAAAACAGGGGGTAGGACATAATCTTTAAAGGTATGATATATCCATTAAGGATAAGACATAAGGTAGTTAGAACCAATTAGGCCCAAGATGGTAGAGAAGCTGACTTCAGTAGACCTTGAGCCTCACTATAATACATTAAGCATGCTAAAGACATACCCACCAGCAATAGGACTGTTCTGAGGCTGACTGTCAAAAAAGTGGGTAGTGAGCCAGTTCCTGGAAATCCCCATCTCTTCCCCCAAATAGTTGGAATATACTCTTACTTCTTAGCCTATGAAACTACACAACCCATAAAAACCAACCACCCCATATTTTGGGGTAACTCTCTCTTCTGAGATTGACTGCACTCTGTCTGTGGCATATATATCTCTCTAAATAAAACTGCTTTCATTTTACTGTGGCTGGCTTTCAAATTCTTCCTTGAGTAAAGCCAAGGATCCTCACATGGTGGCCCATCCCAGCAATTCACCCGAGACCTGGGATGTGACTACCCTCTCGCACCCCATTTTTCCTGCAACTACAGGGTTTAGAATGCTGAAGGACTAGGTAAGAACCAAACAGCATTCTCAAGGGGATGCTAATGCTCTTCTTCAGAGCATGGCTGAGAGTCTTGCTTTTTGGAGCACTCATGATGTTTGCTAGTTTCTAAGCATGATTCTCCAGCCTACTGAAAATACTGGTATCTTTCCCCTTTGCTTAAGTTGGCTGAAATTGGTTTATAATGCTTACAGATGAACTCTTGACAGGAGAACGCAAAAGCAGTCTATTCTTTCTTCAGTTTTCAGTAACCTTTCCTGGTACCTAGCCATCTGAATCCTTTCCGGTTTGTATAACAGAGATTCAGAATTATACAGGCTTTAGTGAATTATAAATAATTCACATTTATACCAAATGTTCATGGAACAATCTTAGAAAGAAAAATACAAGGAATTTTTCTATGGATTTAATATTTAACATTTAGCTTTTAATGCTAACTTTTACTAAGTTGCAACAAACATAAAAATAATAGCTAAGACAGCCACAGATGATTATGATGGGTGTCAAGTGAATGAGACTCTGTACTGAAACGGGAGAGAAACACTTCATAGGACTATATGAAGACGTATATGAGAAAAAAAGATAAAGGCAACTATTTTTGTTTGATTTGGCACTGGCCAGGCCTCAGCTGGATCAAGCTATACTCAATTTTACATGCCAGGCTGAAGGAACAAAACAAAACAACACAACTTGGAGAGCGTTCAGAGAACAGCGACTGATTAAAGGTTTGCTCAATTAGACCTATGAGAAATTGTCATAAGAACTGGGCATGTTCAGTCAAATGCAAAACATTTGGGCAGGATGAATAATTAAGTACAAGTATATATGAAGAGATGGTTCCCAAGTCTGAGGTATAGGTTAAACAGAAAGTTGAAAATCATGGGATTAAGAACATAAAACAAAACAAATCAATGTTAAGTGTGGAGTAAATATTGTGAAAACAAACTAAAAAGCTTTTAAGAAAGTGATGAATGGATGTATCTGTCATAATTCTTCACATACCATTATTAAAACAAATTCAATTTTATCCTTAAATAGAAATAACCTAGAAAATGGAAAAAAAAAAACATCTTTTGATGGGTTGCATTTAAAAAGTGAAAATTTTCAGATCAAATATGAAGAAATTTTTTAAGAAAAAAATGGTCTACCTGGGAGCCTTCTTTAGGACCCAGGTTTATCAGAAGAGAGAGAATCCCTGATACTAAGTGTCTCAGCTCCTGAATAAGGATAATTTCCTTGTGTGTGTTTTTTTTTGGGAATGGGGGCAGTGTCGTGGGCAGCTTGTCTGGCTTCTAGAGGTTCAACTGTCATTAAAGACTCCCCATGGACTTCCCTGGGGGTCCAGTGGCTGACACTCTGCTCTCCCACTCCACACACCCAATGCAGGAGGCCAGGGTTTGATCCCTGGCCAGGGAACCAGATCCTGCATGCTGCAACTAAGACCCGGTGCAGGCAAATAAGTACTTAAAAGAAAAAAAAAAAGAACAGGGTATAAAAAGAGACTCCCAGAAACTCCCACCAAGATACATGATTCTCTCCAGATGGTCCCTGTTAATTATCCTTTCTCTTTGTCAAATAGAAACAGTTCCTTCTCTGAAGTAACTTCTGCTATTTGGAGGTCTTGTTGGGCAAAGCAAGTAGAAAACTATTTGCTCTCCAGTTTATACCCTTTACTTCTTTTAAAAAAATTAGAATATAATTGCTTTACAATATTGTGTTCGTTTCTGCAGAAGTGGATCAGCCATATGCCTACATATGTCGCCTCCCTCTTGGACCTCCCTCCAAAAAGACAACCCTCAGAATGGGAGAAAATATTTGCAAATGAAGCAATGGACAAAGGATTCTCCAAAATATACAAACAACTGAGCTGACTTGCCTCTTGAGAAACCTGTATGCAGGTCAGGAAGCAACAGTTAGAACCGGACATGGAACAACAGACTGGTTCCAAATAGGAAAAGGAGTACATCAAGGCTGTATATTGTCACCCTGCTTATTTAACTTATATGCAGAGTACATCATGAGAAACGCTGGGCTGGAGGAAGCACAAGCTGGAATCAAGATTGCTGGGAGAAATATCAATAACCTCAGATAAGCAGATGACACCACCCTTATGGCAGAAAGTGAAGAACTAAAGAGCCTCTTGATGAAAGTGAAAGAGGAAAGCAAAAAACTTGGCTTAAAGCTCAACATTCAGAAAACTAAGATCATGGCATCAGTCCCATCCCTTCATGGTAAAGAGATGGGGAAACAGTGGAAACAGTGTCACACTTTATCTTTTGGGGCTCCAAAATCACTGCAGATGGTGATTGAAGCCATGAAATTAAAAGACGCTTGCTCCTTGGAAGGAAAGTTATAACAGCATACTGAAGAGCAGAGACATTACTTTGCCAACAAAGGTCTGTCTATTAAGGCTATGGTTTTTCCAGTGGTCATGTATGGATGTGAGAGTTGGACTATAAGGAAAACTGAGTGCAGAAGAATTGATGCTTTTGAACTGTGGTGTTGGAGAAGACTCTTGAGAGTCCCTTGGACTGCAAGGAGATCCAACCAGTCCATCCTAAAGATCAGTCCTGAGTGTTCATTGGTAGGACTGATGTTGAAGCTGAAACTCCAATACTTTGGCCACCTGATGCGAAGAGCTGACTCATTTGAAAAGACCCTGATGCTGGGAAAGATTGAGGGCAGGAGGAGAAGGGGATGACGGAGGATGAGATGGCTGGATGGCATCACTGACTCAACGGACATGAGTTTGGGTGGACTCCAGGAGTTGGTGATGGACAGGGAGGCCTGGCGTGCTGTGGTTGATGAGGTCGCAGAGTCGGACACGACTGAGCAACTGAACTGAACTGAACTGATGGAAATCAAAATCAAAGAAAACAATCCACTCAGTCCAAAAATGGATGGAAGACCTAAATAGACATCTGTCTAAAGAAGACACATAGATGGCCAAGAGCCACCTGAAAAGATGCTCAACATCACTAATTACTAGAGAAATGTAAATCAAAACTACAAAGAGATATCACCTTACACTGGTCAGAATGGCCATCACCAAAAAATCTATAAATAATAAATGCTAGAGAGGGCATGGAGAAAAAGCAAGAGTCTTGTACTGTTGGGAATGTAAATTGATACAGCTACCGGGAGTTGGTGATGGACAGGGAAGCTTGGTTTGCTGCAGTCCATGGGGTCGCAAAGAGTCGGACATGACCGAGCAACTGAACTGAACTGACTGTTGGGAACAGCATGGAGGTTCCTTAAAAAACTATAAACAGAACTATTGTATGACACAGCAATCCCACTACTGGGCATATTCCCTGAGAAAATCATAATTCAAAAGAACACATATAAACCCCATTGTACTCTTTACTTCTTAAATACAGAGGGAGATGAAACCAGGAAGTTTGCACCACTTTCTTTTAAAGTTGTTTTACTAGCCTCATGATTTAGTTTTTAACTTAGATGTAGACATTCCAACAGTAGTCTCATTTAAGTGTTATTGTTCCCTCTTTAGGTTTGGCACCTGAATCCCGCACCTATTTGTTCGTTTACTACAATTTTGACACCAATTACAGTGTGTCGGTTCTCTCCCCCTCATCAGTGAATTCTCAGTTACCAGTTGGGTGTCCTACTACTTAATTGAGTTCTGACACTGTCTACCAGGAGATAGCAACAGATCCCACAGGTTAAGGTTCAGTCCCATCAGGACACCGTCTACCTCAGACACCAATCAGAGATCTCAGTGGTTATCTATGCTTCTAACTGACTGGCTATAAACAAAAGGTTCCCACAACCCCTTCCCAGGGTTTGATTAATTTGTTCATAGTACCCACGGAAACATTTTACTACTAGGTCTCTGGTCTATCATGAAAGGATTTAACTCCTTCAAAGAGTGCCAATTCTTTCCTCGCCTTATGCCGGTTCCACAGAACCCACTTACAACACACCTGACAAAAGTTAATGATTAATTAATGCCACGTTCTCACGATTCTCTTAGACATAAATGAGCCTAGATTCAAGTTGTAAAAGTAGGTAGCACCCTCAGGTCTGCAGTATCTTTGAAAATACAAGACCAGCAGCTCTGGTGATAGAATATGCTATCTAGTTTCACAAGGCAAAGTCCTGACAGGACAGTCTGATGAAGCTGTTAACAAGATCAAAAAGGTTCCAGATAGCACTGGAGTGTGGAAGACCAACACTGATCAGTGGTAAAAAAAAAAACCTGGTATCTGTAACATATTTAACTCATGACATCGAGGTTAAGAGTGTTAATATGAATTTCATTGTATTAACTTTTAGTTTTTATTTTATTTGACCACACCTCATGGCTTGCACAGAGAAGGCGACGGCACCCCACTCCAGTACTCTTGCCTGGAAAATCTCATGGATGGAGGAGCCTGGTAGGCTGCAGTCTATGGGGTCGCGAAGAGTCGTACATGACTGAGCGACTTCACTTCCACTTTTCACTTTCATGCATTGGATAAGGAAATGGCAACCCACTCCAGTGTTCTTGCCTGGAGAATCCCAGGGACGGGGGAGCCTGGTGGGCTGCTGTCTATGGGGTCGCAGAGTCGGACACGACTGAAGTGACTTAGCAGCAGCAGCAGCATGGCTTGCAGGATCTTACCCGACCATGAATTGAACCTGGGCAGCCGTCAGTCAAAGTGTGCAGTCCTAACCACTGGACAGCCAGGGAATTCCCTTTGTTCAAAAAAAAAGCTGGAGTACTGAATCTTAATTTCCTATTGGGCCCCATTTCCCCCCTAATCTGGCTTCATTATACTGTTTTGATGTCTTCCTGACAGTAATTTTCTTGTTGCTATTATGTTATTACTATGCTTATTGGATAAATAAATCTTTAGGAACTAGAGAAATGTTTTAATGATTGAAAATCAAAATAAATATATCTTATTATAATTTAGGCAAGCACATTGTTAACTCATTTTTTAAATTAAGACTTTAAATATGAACATGCAGAACTTTCACATGGCTTAACATTCAACAGATACAAGAGAACATACAACAGAAGTTTCCCTTTCATGCTGGTCCTGGCTATTCAGTTCCTCCTCCCAGAGACAGTTAATGCTATCATTTTCTTTGGATCATCTTCCCGGGGACCAAAGTACTTGTTTTAAATTTAATAAAAGGATATAGGAAGAGCCAAAAGGTAATTTAGGAGACTGTTTTCAGTGTTATGCTGTAAACATTTCAAATTTCAGCAAATCCAGAGAGATACACCTGCGTTGTATTTTTCACTACCAAAATGTGGTCAAGACATTCCTGTTCACAAAAGCAGCTGTGCAATACTGGACATTTGGTTTTTAAGTGAACACTCCTGAACAACTGCCTACAATCACTTCATTGGCTCCACTGCTGGGGTATAGCCTGTAGCTAATCTGTTCCACAGCCACAGAGCAAAGAGGGGTCAGATAGGCACTTGTCCTTACAGTTCAGGCCAATACCACACAACAGTAGCCTTTAAAAATGTACAGAAGAAAAATCATCTCATTCACATGGCATGGCAAAGAACTGAGTCTCAACCATGTGCTGGTTCAGATTCAAAGCTTTTGAGAGAAAAAATACAGGCCAAATAATAACCCTGTCTGGTGGTACTTCTCTAGTCTAATTCTATAGCATAAATTCTGGGGTGGAATTTATGAAGATAAAAATTTAAAAAAGAAAAAAAAAGACTGATGTAATAGTTTTATTTCCAATAGCAATATTTACAACAAATGACAAATTATATCCTTAGTAAATATTTAAATTTATTAAACTAGAAATTTTGAATTTCAACTTAAAATTATGTAAGGAAGTGAATAGTTTTTCAAATTCTTTTAGAGACACACACATGCCTGAGGATCACTGTTCTAATCTATAAATACTGGACTCCCAATCATCTCCACCTCTGTGGGCGACTTTCAGTGAGCACTCCATTCTGGGCTTAAAGCAGGAGGTGGGGGCAGGGGGAACGACTGATGGGAGGGTGATGGGAAGGTAGGCAGAATCGAACCAGCAATGAGTATCTGCTGAGGCCTCTGCTCAATGTGGCCTTGTGACTACTCCTGGTGGCTGGAACTGCTGCTATCCTGTCCTTTGTTACCAAACTCACCACCAGGTCAGCAAAGGATGAGGGAGCTCTGAGGATCAGGGGCCTTCAACTCACAACCGAATCATCCCAGGTGACCAGCGCAGTTGAGTTCTGTGTTATGACTGAGAAAGTCAGAGCTTTCTCCCTGTTGTTTCTCCCCCTTCCCCTTTTCCATTGCCTTTAAACGTACTAGAGTGTACCTGGCACTGCTGTGTTCTGCTGACTCCACACACACTTGAAAATGAGTGTTGACTACCAAGTACAGAAATGGCAAAAACTGGTCTGCCAGAGCTGGCAAGAACCTGGCAGAAAGGGTATTTTCCACTCTTGGTGAGCTGTATGTACATTTTCTCCTCAGGTAGATATGGGGGGAACCAAAGATGCTAAGCTTCTTTGTCATCTCACTCTCTCACTTTAAGAAATAATCTCAGACACCACCAGTGACACGATTCATTTCTGCACAGAGTGCCTAGTTTTATTGCCTTTTTCTGAGGGGCTTCTCACACCCTGCTGATTTTAATAACCAGCATTTGTGTCCCATGTTTCACGTCAGTGTCTGAGCCAGTGTCTATGCAGTTGGCCATTTCTCCGCAGCCAGGACTCTAGATATAGCAGACTGTTCTCAGGTCTCTGAAGCTTGCTCTGCAGGCGCTGTTTGCTTAGGTCTTATCTCAGAGTGGTGTTGTTCTACAGGGGCTGTTAGGCCTGGCCTGGCTGCTTTTGGCTCAGTCTATGGGACTGGCTGAAGCTTGGCCCTTCTTGTTCTCTTTTGTCTTCTCATAGTTATAACTTTTGGGGAGTACTTTTTTCTTGAACACACATGAAGTGGTCTTTTTACCTTCTTATATATCTTCACCACCTGTTAAGGCAACGGTGAGCCCAGAGGTCACTGGTTGGGAGAAGGGTGGGTGGAAAGGGTGGGGGACTAAGGAGGAGGTGTGTGCCAGGCTGGGGCAGGATCATCTCGGGGTGGGGGAGGGGCAGAGGGTACAAATGGGACAGAAGAGGAGGCCCTCGGGTAGGGTCATCTCACCTGGCCTCGTGATCCAGGCTGAGAGAGGGCCTTCCTTTTCTTCCACCGCCTGGTGCTTGTAGTTTTTGGCTCCCAAGATTTATCGGTCACTTTTGCCATGCTGAAGCCACTCAGTTGTCTAGCTGTCTGCCAGGGCTGCCCTCTGTATATATACCTCTCCCCAGGACAATGAGGAGTCACACCTGCTCTGCTTTGTTTGGTCATCAGGACACTCCTGACAGCCAATGGTGGCTCTGGGGAGCTGTAACATCATAAAGGACCACTCCTGAGGGATAGAGGTGCTGGGGAGGCCCAGATGCCCTGACTAGAAAAAGTACCCAGTAAAGAGCCGCTCCTCACTGACCTGCTGTCCCTCCTTATCTCTCCATGTTCTGGTTGTACACAAGGCAGAGAGGGTGTTTTCTCTAAGTCATTCCCCGTGGTTCATTCTACCGACTGCCACCCTTTACTGTCACCTAGCATTTGGATATCTTACCTAAAACTAGCAAGATACAGGTATGGCAGCCTGATCTGAAAAACCTATGAATTAGGGAATTGGAGGAAAGTGTTTGAAGCTTGGTGTCCTTCACTGTCAATCCAGACAAGAAGGCTTTGAAATACAGCTCAGGACAAGATGGGTGTGTGTGCATGTGTGTGCACACTAGGGTCACTCATTTCCCCAAAATAAGATTAAAGTTATGAAATAAGATTAAATGAGGTATCTACCTACCTACCTACCTATGTTTATGGGTACTGTAAGTGAATACCTTTGGAGATTGGATAGAAATTCTTGGAATGAAATTAATCTTCAAAGAATCAGGGATTTTTAACTTCAAATTTTGTGATGGCCAATAAGCAGAGATCAGAAATAGAAGCTCCCCTCCAGACGACAGCTTACCTTTCTCCCTATCTGTACCATCCCCTCTACAAACAGCAATAATGACAAATCTATGGACAGAAGGTAGATTAGTGATTGATTACGGCTGGCAGGAGAGTGGGGGAAATAGGAGGTGAATGCTAATGGTATGTGGCTTCTCTGGGGTGATGAAAATGTTCTGCAATTAGATTGTTGGGATGGTTACACAACTTTGTGAGTAGGCTAAAAATCACTGAATTGTTAATATGCTAAAAATCTCTAGAGTATGATTTATTTATATTAAAATATGACTTTAACCACAATTCTGATTCAAATTAGCTGACTGATAATGCATATTTATCTCTTTCCCCTCAAGAGGCCATAACACAATGATAATAAAAATTCGTAAAACCACAACATGAAGAGAATGGTAGAGGTCATACATGCCTGAGAGAGTAAATTTCTAGAAGAAGGAAAACTTGTGGAGACGTTAGCTACTGAAACCAGAGCGCAGGGAACAGTGAGCAGAGAAAAGCAGAGTGTCGGCGAGTGGACAGTCACTCCTTTCTGCAGAACCTGGAAGTATCTCAGTATGTGGTAGTTTAGTCACTAAGTCATGTCCTGCTCTTGTGAACCCATGGACTGGAGCCCTCCAAGCTCCTCTGTCCATAGGATTTCTCAGGCAAGAATACTGGAGTGGGTTGCCATTTCCTTCTCCAGGGGATCTTCCTGACCCAGGGACTGAACCTCTGTCTCTTGCATTGCAGGCAGATTCTTTACCAATTGAGCCAGCAGGGAAGCCCAGTGAAAGGATAAGTACCCAAGAACTCAGAAGGATGATCTTGATACTCCTCTACAAGCTATGCAGATGGTTTAGGAATGCGGGAGGGGGGAGGGACTAGGGCAGTAATCTGGTTTTTAATTATTTTGGTTATTATTATTATTCCAGAAGACGCCTGCCCACCTGGAGCTAGTGTTCCTTTAAGATCCAGGAGAATAAACTGGCAGTTTATAGGAACAGACTGAATTGCCTCATTAAAAAGGCTTTAGTGACTGGCACATCCCAAGACAAAATTTGCCTTCACATGGAAAACTTGGTCTACTGCATCAAATAAATTTATTTTTTAATTTTTTTTGGTCTACTGCATCAAATAAATTTAACTCTTGTTACAGTTTCATTTTCTCTTACAGGTTAAAAGAGGTCCAGGCAGCCATGCCAAATTAGATTTTAAAATTCCAACGAAAGAAATTAGCCTTATTTGTCAAGTTTCTAGAGGGTAAAACTACATACAATGGGTGGGAATAACATGGGGAAAATGTTTGGTTCAGTTAAAAGAAATAACTTCCTAACGATTGGGGGAATTCAAAAGGAGAACAGACTACTCTGTGAGGTAACAAATCTCCATTCATTGAGAACCTATGTGCTGACTGATGTTATATAAAACCACCATTAAGACTCGAAGCTCCACTCAAGGTTATTTTCAGTATATGCTGGGGAAAAGTTTTTGTTTTGTCTTAATGTCCTTCTGAGTTCTCTACCAAGCAATCACTCTTTAGCTTCCCAAAGACTTCTCTGCTAGTACCTAGACTCAACTTTGCTGGTCACCCCCTAGAACCGGGGGTAGAGTGCTCACAATAGAAGCTATCCCCTCACAATCATGCCAGAGGAGGTATGAGAGGGGCAAGCCTTCTTAAAACAAAAAAAAAAAAAAAAGTTTTTTTTAGTTTAAGTTGAATGGTTTTATTGAGCATAACAATATTTAAAAAAAAATTTTCCCTTGTTTGTGCTTCTGTATGTGTGGTAAAATGTCTTCAAAAGGGATATTCTCTGGGAGTAAGTTGCTATAGTGTACTACACAACCAGAATGTTTCTCTGCCTTTTTCCTCCATGGCATTGACTTTTTTTTACAAGACCAAGTCTGTTATCTTGTAGAATAATCTGCAGTTTTAAATTTTCTTTGTGACTTCATTTAAGATGGTCATTTCCTCAATAAGACCTAGGAGAAACTCTGAAATTACTTTCCTCAAGGGCTTGATTAAATTCTCAAAAGATTAACTTCTTTCCAGGCTTGGTCTGGGGGTTCAGGGGCTATGGTAGTTCTAGGGATAAAAAGATAAACCAGATACATTCACTTTGCTAAGATGCTGAAGAAGTAAGATCGGCCCAGTGACCTGGCTCTAACACACATTTAGTGATTTCTATGGTCTATTTTCTCCACCTCTACTGCACTCATGAATCTGGGTTTCCCTTCTTCCATTTTTAATCCCCAGCAAACAATTACTCACGCAGTTGTGAGTGAGGCTTTGTGAAATTACATCCCCCAGTTTTTTTTAAACAGGGTTTGTGAGGTCTAGTCCTTACCTACTTTTTTAACCTCAGCCTGTCCTCATTACATCCTAGGTATACATATATTTATTCAGTCACACACAAATATCTCTGCAGTGCCTATTATTTGATTTAAAATACACTGTTCTATATCATTTTTTTTAAACTTTATTTTCTTTGTTGCTGCACTTGGGCTTTCTCGAGTTGTGGTGAGTGGAGGCTACTCTTTGTTGTCGTGTGCAGCCTTCTCACTGCAGGGGCTTTTCTTGTTGCAGAGCACAGGCTGTAGGCATGTGGGCTCAGCAGTTGTGGTGTGTGGGCTCTAGGGTGTGTGGGTTTCCGTAGTTGAGGCACACAGGCACACGGGCTTAGCTGCTTCGTGGTATGTGGAATCTTCTCAGACCCGGGACTGAATTCATGTCCCCTGCACTGGCAGGCAGATTCTTAACCCACTGCTACACCAGAGAAGTCCTAAAATACACTGTTTTAGACAAAAGAGAAAAATCTTTTCCTCATTGAACTTAATGTCCTTTTGTTCCTTGAACAAGCCCAGCTCCTTCCTGAGCCCATCTCAAGGGCTTTTGCCCAAGTTCTTCCCTGCCTAGAATGCTTTTCTTTTCACTTCCCGTTCCTTTTCTGACTGTTCTATTTAAAATAGTTTCTCTACTTGTGCCGTGGAACTCCATTTGCTTCTTTAATAGCTCATACCAGGGAGTGTGCGCGCGTGTGTGTATAAAAAGGTTTCTTTGTGTGTAATACATCTATTCTGAAAAGCTGGATCACGTTCACCTACTCTGCCAGGCAGAACAGCCTGGCGGGCTATAGTCCGTGGGATAGCAAAAAGAGTCGGACATGACTTAGCGACTAAATAACAAATATACTTAAAGCTTTTCATAATGACTATCAGCATATCATAGGGGTTCAATAAGCACTGGCTAAAAGAATAAATTGTGACTTTATTCCAATTGTGACTTTATCCCAAAGGGGATCTAGGGCTATCCCCTTTCTATATGGTGCTAATTTTTATAACAACGTAAGCATATAAAAAGTATACATAGTTTGAAATATTTATCAGCTTATAGCAATATGATTATAAGTCACGGGTGAGGGAAAAAATAACCAGATACTAAACTGGACAAACAGGTTTTTGAGTCCAAAGGTAGCAAAGGTGTAGTTAAATGAAAAGACAGCAAAACCAAAAATTGTTAAAAGAACTGGGGTAAAAGCAGAGAAAGGGAAGTCTCTTAATGAGAACAGAGGACATTATATCTTTCACCAAGTAGATACAGGTTGCAGACTGCTGTATTGGTCACAAACGAGGGGACCACGTTAGAGATCATAGATAGAGTCTTATATTCCAATTACCCTGTGGGAAAGCAACTTCAGGTATAGGCCCTATGATCATAGGTCAGCAGCATATTTTTTTATTCCTATCACGTAAATTCCTTTTCATCCTGCTAACGTTACACAGTGAATATAAAATATACATTCACAAAATACAGAACTTCCAGGCTAGACATAAGAATCAAAGATTTAAAACATCCAAAGTCGGGCTACCCTGGTGGTCCAGCGGTTAAGAATTCGCCTTGCAATGCAAGGAACAACGGTTCAATCCCTGGCCCGGGAAGATCCCACATGCCAGGAAGCAACTAAGTCCCTGCGTTACAACTACTGAGCCTGCGCTCTAGAGCCCACGCCAGCAACTACTGAAGCCCGTGGGCTTAGAGCCTGTGCTCCCCAACAGGAGAAGTCACCACAATAAGCTCACACACCACAACAAAGAGTAGACCCTGCTCCTAGCAACTAGAGAAAACTCGATAAAACTAGTGCAGCAACAAAGATCCACCACACCCCACCAATCTTAAAAAAAAACAACAAAGGTCTATAATGTATTCTTTGATGGAGTAAACTGCATAATTATTGTATAATGGGCGTTCACATAAGAATTCATGTGAAGAAAGAATTCTTTTAGAAAGTCTGAAAACTACTTGTCTAAAGGACAGTAGAACTATTACAATAATACAGATTTTTAAAAAAAATTAGCATTTCAAAGTGCTATTGTTGATTTGCATAAATAAGGCCAAAAATTATCAAATATTCCATGTCCCATAAAGACCTAAAATGCCCCAAATATAATATACATAATATACTTTGTACTGACATACCATTAATCAACGTATTGCTGACTTTCGGATCTTGCTGACCTATAAACAGGCTTCAAATGCATAATTTGAATTTAGGGTATCATTCCTGACCTTAAAAACTGTGTTTTGGAACCTCAGGCAAGTGACTAACATATGTCATATATCAAAAGGACTGGTTGTCCTTAATACTTGAAGATTATGTAGCTAGAATAAGGCATATTTTACCTGTAGTACTCCTTGCAATTATGATATACTATTAAACTCTTCACAGTTATGACTTCTTTTGGTAGGATCCTGTTTCTGATTTTAGTTCCACTTCTGCCTAATGGGATTAAATACTTTTCTTAAATGTAATTTTTTCCCCTAAAACTGCTGCAAAATTATCACCCTATCTGTTCTGAGCTACAGGTTAAGTATTTCCTAATTCCTTCTGCCTTTAACATAAACTATACCAAACACAAATGAAAAAAAGTTATTTACAAAGTTTAATGTTTTATAGAAGTAAAGTACTGGAAGTCAATAAATGAATCCAACATAAGTAAATTATTGAATCCTGAGACTGAATAATTATAGGGCATAAGTAATTTGAAATCTTAAATATAAACCAACTCTTCTATTGCTTCTCATAATCTAATTAAGGCCTCTAAACTTTTTTAAAATAAATTTTTATTGGAGGACAGTTGTTTCACAGTGTCAGTTTCTGCTGTCCAGCAAAGTGAATCAGCTACATGTATATGTATATCCACCCTTTTTTGGATTTCCTTCCAATTTACTGCACCACAGAGAACACTGAGAAAGTTCTATATAGTAAGTTGTTATTAGTTATCTGTTTCACACGCAGTAGTGTATAGAGCCTCTTAACTTTCTGATACATAGCATGTACGCATGTTCTAGGGTTGCTGTAACAAAGTGAATTAGGGGCCCACTCTATTCTAATATGGAGGCTTCCCTGGTGGCTCATATGGTAAAGAATCTGCCGGCGATGCAGGAGACTCGGGTTCAATCCCTGGGTAGGGAAGATTCCCTGGAGAAGGCAATGCCCATCCACACTAGTATTCTTGCCTGGAGAATTCCATGGACAGAGAAGCGTGACTGGACACAGTCCACAGGGTTGCAAAGTCGCACGACTGAGTAACTAACACTAACACTACTCTAATATGACCTCATCTTGATCAGTTACATCAGTAATGACTCTATTTTCAATTGAGGTCACATTCTGAAATACTAGAGGTTAGGATTTCAATATAAAATCTGTGTGTGTGTGTGGGGAGGGACACAATTCAGCCTCTAATACACTGTAATACATATATATTTATTTATTTAGAAATTGTTTACATTCAGTACTGCAGTAAGAATTATATACACTGTAGTCCCTATACAGTTAGAAAATTTAAAAAGACAAGACAAAGATAAAATATACATATTAGTAGTAGTATTTCCTTTATGAACCCTAACATGTTGTGTTGCACATTCTGTGGACTATACACAGCTCACCAATTACAAGGACAGTATCATCGTGGCTTGGTACATCCTACCTTCTAACATCTTCCCTTTGCTTACTTAGCCTGCCTCTTCTGTCACCTACCACATACCCGGCATTCCAACCAATCTGAAGTATTTGCATGAGCTAGGCCCTTTCTCTGTTCAACAACTCTGCACACGCTGTTTCCTATTGTTGAAATATGCTCATTCTCTTCACTTCACATGAACACATAGTGAACTCCCAATCATTTTCTGAAATTCAGCTCAAATGTCATCTCTGGAAAGCTTTCACAGACTGTTCTGGGCAGCACAAAGCACTTTTTCAGGGAACGTTGTTCAAATCTCTGCTATTGTAAATTTCTATTTAATATACATGTAACACACACACACACATGTATTTAGATTGAACTGATATTTGAACATTTTGACCTAAAAAAAAGATGCAATTTCATGTGGTTCAACTTAATACTTGACAACAAATCCACTGAGAGTATGGACTGTATTTTTCATTTTTATATTTCCAGTGACTATAATGGATTTTGACAAAAGCATATATATCCTTAGTACATGCTTCTCGAAATTAAGGAAAGGCTTATACACACCTTCCATTTTCAGATTTTCCTGTTCAAGAATGGGTAGATATTGACTTGATCCTTCCTATATATTTCATTGGCTTTATTTAGTTTAACAGTATTTTAAATTACTTCCCCTTGCTTTTGTACCTCTGTATATGGAGAAATCTCTTCAAAAGAGACACTCATTTTTTAAAAAACAGAAGAAGCTATATAAGTTTTGTTTGCAACCAAAATAAAAACATTTCACAACTTTACTGTTTTACTTACAAAATATTTTTATGCTTTTGAAAAAAAATTAATTAATCATAAAAAGGAATATAAACAGGAGAGCTAAATAAAGATATCAGTTGTATAAAGTAAGTGTGGTATTTTAAACCCAACAATATTTTAGTAAAAGCTAATACAAATCTAATTTTAGAATGTCAAATTTTTCATAATATTATTTGGTTTGTAGAAAAACTGTGATAACTGAAATAGCATTTAAGTATTACATGGAGAGTTAAAAGGCAAGGTATGGAGAAGTGTTCAGCTACAGTTAGGAAGCAAGACATGGTGAAGCCTGGGAGAAACTAGCAGGAAGTGAGACACAGTTAGATGAACATTTTCCATGCTTCCTCATTAAGCACTTAAGTTAACAAAATGCACGCAGTGAGTCTTCAGCATGCCAAGGCAGTCAAGAGCAACACAGTTCAGAGTCTGGCTCTCATCCACTGTAGAGACTCTTCTCCTTTTATGGCACTTCATGTTCCTTATACTCAAATTACAAAAAACTTGTTGCAGAGAAAACCACATTAAACATGTCATTATTTCATGTCTTCTAAATGCTCTTTCCTCAGCCTCAAGTCTTTTTCCATCTTCCTGCCTTCTAGTTTTTAAAAATTCAGCTCAAATATCATCATCTCTGGGATTTTCTCCCTCACTTCTCCAGCTAGAGTTGATGATCTGTCTTCTGCATTTTCTGTATCTAGTGCATGCCATCATTGCATTATTTTAACCACAGTGTGATAACTTAACTGTTGACATCTATTTTCTCAATTATATTATCACACAGTAAGAAATGAAGTGAGAGTCTGGAATAACAAAGCACTGATGAAAAGCTTATTTGGAAACAGAAATTGTGACTACAGAGTGAAGTCTGCCTTGTCTATTGCTATATTCCTAGCATTTAAGTCTACTGCTTGGTACCATGTGGGTGCTTTGGAGGTCCTAGCAGGGGACTGTAACTACTCACATACCCCTGACCAAAGAACGGTCCTCCTTACTAGGGAAGGTTGTCCTCCTTGACTGAGTGTGCAGCTTTGGGAGGGGCACACATGGAGAGGTGAGGTGGGAAGTGGACACTTGCCTAGCTAGTCAGATCAGCTGAAACAACCTTGGCAATTAAAGGAGTGACAGATGTTGCAGCCAGACTGCCTTCAGAGCCTGTAAGTATTCACTGACTAAATACTTAATACACATGGAAAATAAGAAAAAGCAGACTATTTAATAATGGAAGATAAATTGAAGAAGGGCACCCATAAACAAGCAGTAAGAGAAGCACCTCTAGTTTAAGAGATAGTTGTATCAAGG
This sequence comes from Cervus canadensis, assembly GCF_019320065.1. Lineage (NCBI taxonomy): Eukaryota > Metazoa > Chordata > Mammalia > Artiodactyla > Cervidae > Cervus > Cervus canadensis. The sequence goes on along the minus strand of NC_057388.1, from coordinate 40,891,549 downwards.
AATAAAGAAGCTGTAAAAAATAATAATATCATTGGTTAGCAAAATTTTTTTAAAAAAATTACTAAATATAAATATGAATGAATACTGGGGGAAGAGTCAATATAAGTTCATGTAAATATGATTTATGCTTTCAATTAGAGTGGTCAAAGACATTAGAATGCCCACATAAATAAAAATAACTCTGTTCTTTACATCTGCAAAAAATTCTGTATCTTTTGCCATTAATGCATTTATGTTTTCCTGCTTAATGCCTCTACTTTGGGCATCAAAAGTGGTACTTAATCTCCAAGGGAGTTGGTTGTTCATTTACAAGCCTACCATACCACTCGTGTCTGACTCTTTGCGACCCAGGGACTGTAGCCCACCAGGCTCCTCTGTCCATGGAATTCTCTAGGCATGAATACTGGAGTGGGTAGCCATTCCCTTCTCCAGGGGATCTTCCCAACCCAGGGATTGAATCCCGGTCTCCCACATTGCGGGCTGATTCTTTACTGTCTCAGCCACCAAGGAAGCCCATGACAGCATACCTGTACTTTATACTGGTGCTGCATTATTTTAGGCTTGCTTTCCTATGATATACTGAAGCACTTAACTTGGTATCATCATCAAACAATATTTAAGAGGACCTGTGTACCTCTAATACTGAGGCCCATGTACTGACAGTCCACTGTGAAGAAACAGAAGTCACTGAATGTCTTTATCACTACACTTGTCACATATCAAGGTAATGGGCAAGCTACGCTGGTAGAGTTTGTAAACTCAGATGGCAAGATAAAGACTACAGGACAAACTCCACCCAAGGTTACAAGAATTATACACATGGAAAGCTTACCCTCTTTGCTTGGCACTTGGACTTGTTCATTTATGCTGACAAGGTTTCATGCCTTGGTATTCAGGGTTTCCAGGTACCTGGTTTGTACCTTCTTTTTCTGTCCTCTTTCACTAACTCCCAGTGACATTATTTTAGAACTTAGTGTTTTCTACTCACTGGAATCAAACACAGGGATGAAACATGTGAAAGACTAGGATTAAAATCCTAAAAATAGCAATTATAATAGACTTAATTAAAGCTTGTGTTGGATTTAAAAGTTAACGTTAAAGTGGGCATTTTATGTTTTTTATTTTTATTTTAGTTGTTTTAGTTATGCATCTATTTTTTAGTCTAATGGTGCACAGAAGCCATAGTTCATCTGACAGGAATTAAGAAAAGCCAGCAGTGGCATCTGAGGCAAGATACATGTTGCTTCATGGCTCTGTTCCTTATTCAGAAAAGCTTTTCAAATTAGAATCTGTGAAACTAAAAAGTAAAATCACTTTATGGCAGTCAAAGTTTTGCAATTTTCTAGCTCTACTGACATATGCAGTATTAGCACAAAACTGCTCTGCTGTGGGTCATCTCTTCTGGGAATCTATTAGACCTGCTTCAGGATGTTTGGGTCATCCAGACTCTGTTACTGAATCATAAAGTGTCTTAAGAGTTCAAGTCACTGTTTTTATAAATCTGTTTGTCCACACCCTCTCCCACTCTCACTCCTTCTCCTATAAATATTCTTGGCCTAGTATGAGATAAAAGCACTTGTGTCTACCAGCAACCAAAGAAACACTGCATCTTCCCCGAATGCGTTATTTCCTAAGCATTTAAGTAACTGAAATTTCTAAAATGGCATGATCAATCTGTAGGTTTAAAAGACTTTTTAAAAGATGTTTTAAGACTTCTGTTTCCTCTTATAAGATAGGATACATTAGAAAATCAGTTCAGTGTCAGAATGAATGGGGAATTCCAGTTCAGTTTTGAAAAACACCTTGTAAGGATTTTCAAAACATAGGCTGACATGAAATGTTCACAAACATGAGGCTTACACAAGCTACTAAGTAAACATCATCCCCCTACCTACAGTGATGGTCTGAAAGTATGGCTGAAACTTATGAAGCAGAGCAGTTACTCTGGAGGTGAAGTTTTCCTGTTGAAGAACAAAGTAAAGGATAAGTGGCAAAGGAAACTCATGAACTGGATACAGGGTTGGGTTTCCAATCTAGAAACTCTTTATCAACTTTCTTTACACCTCTTTGCCACACTTAGTTTTCAAGATGATAGTATATACCTAATGCTCTACCCACCAATTCTTTGCTAAAAAGTTCCCTTTTTTCAGAAAACTGACTAGTACTACAAAACTTACGCTTTTCTTTTCAGAGATTTACAACAGTGAGTAAGGCTCCTGTCATACATTTTACAAGCTTCCTACCCTTTCCTTAAAAATAAGCATCAAAATGATCTGATGTCTTTCCAAACAAAAATTCTGGCAGCAAAATTAATCTCCCAAGAGATGTTATGGATGGTTTTCAGTTACTCTATTTGGCCCCTTTTATTCTTTCTACATTCTTCCTGCTTGGTGGTGGCTGCTGGCTCTCCCAATGAAGGCTTTAAACAGAGGGCACTCTCTCATCTACAATTATCAGCTTTCCCCAAACTTAAGAACATACTCAAACTGGAAAGACTATGATTGGGCAAGCAGTTAAGCCATATTTGTTGTAAAATGATATTCATGGTTAAGAGTTCAACTCGCCTACAATGTTGAGTAAGTAAAATATGGGATGAAAGTTTTACATTTTGATAGTTAAGGGTCTTTCTTTCTCCTCACATCCAAGTTTCAGGCAGGAGAGAAAGGGGGAAGGGGAAAGAGGCTAAATGCCCTCTCATACTTTTAAATAGCTGTCCTGAAAGCCTTGTCCAGACTTCAAAAACATCACTGTATCCCTAGGAATAAGGAAGGTTGGGCAGTCTATGCTCTTATTTCCCCAAACTAGGCACATTGCCGGAGAAGGCAATGGCACCCCACTTCAGTACTCTTGCCTGGAAAATCCCATGGATGGAGGAGCCTGGTAGGCTGCAGTCCATGGGGTCACGAAGAGTCAGACATGACTGAGCAACTTCACTTTCACTTTTCACTTTTATGCATTGGAGAAGGAAATGGCAACCCACTCCAGTGTTCTTGCCTGGAGAACCCCAGGGATGGAGTCGCACAGAGTCGGACACGACTGAAGTGACTTAGCAGTAGCAGCAGGCACATTGCACCTGAATGAAATGAGGTTAGGGTAGTAAGGAAAAAAGGGGAACAAATATTAGCCATCTCTACTACAGACATACTGAATTTGAGGTGCTTTTGACATACCTGTGGAAGATGCTGAAGTGGTTAGGTCACAAACACAAGAGGACCAGGAGATTTACAGATATACGTTGGGGAGCTGTTACTATAAAAATAATTTACCGACATTATGGCCATTTTTGTCCCTTGGACTGCAAAGAGATCAGATCAGTCCATCCTAAAGGAAATCACCCCTGAATATTCATTGGAAAGACTGATGCTGAAGCTGAAGCTCCAATATTTTGGCCACCTGTTGTGAAAAGTCCACTCATTAGAAAAGACCATGACAGTGGGAAAGACTGAAAGCAGGAGGAGAAGGGGACGACAGAGGACAGGATGGTTGGATGGCATCACCGACTCAATGGACCTGAGTTTGAGCAAGCTCCAGGAGATGGTGAAGGACAGGGAAGCCTGGCATGCTCCAGTTCATGGGGTCTCAAAAAGTCGGACACGACTGAGTGACTAAACAACAACAACAAGGAAGAGGAACAATGTGAGGGAAAAAAAGACCCTCAAATTGAAACTTGAGAGTCTCTAGAGGAGGCACCTATAAACCAACATGAGAAGGGGCTGATATAATGAGCCTGAAATGTTCTTGAGATACACAAGTGAATAGTGGCAGTTCAATTTGAATGAAACTAAGATCATGGCATCTGGTCCCATCACCTCATGGGAAATAGACGAGGAAACAGTGCAAACAGTGACAGACTTTATTTCTGGGGGCTCCAAAATCACTGCAGATGGTGACTGTAGCCATGAAATTAAAAGATGCCTGCTCCTTGGAAGAAAAGTTACGACCAACCCAGACAGCATATTAAAAAGCAGACATTACTTTGCCAACAAAGGTCTGTCTAGTCAAAGCTATGGTTTTTCCAGTAGTTATGTATGGATGTGAGAGTTGGACTATTAAGAAAGCTGAGTGCCGAAGAAGTGATGCTTTTGAACTGTGGTGTTGGAGAAGACTCTTGAGAGTCCCTTGGACTGCAAGGAGATCCAACCAGTCCATCCTAAAGGAAATCAATTCTGAATGTTCATTGGAAGGACTGATGCTGAAGCTGAAACTCTAATACTTTGGCAACCTGATGTGAAGAGCTGACTCATTTGAAAAGACCTGATGCTGGGAAAGACTGAAGGAGGGAGGAGCAGGGGACGACAGAGGATGAGATGGCTGGATGGCATCATCGAATCTATGGACATGAGTTTGAGTAAACTCTGGGAGTGGTGACGGACAGGGAGGCCTGGTGTGCTGCAGTCCATGGGGTTGCAAAGAGTTGGACATGGTTGAGTTACTGAACTGAACTGAGTTTGAATGGTAATTCTCTCCTGATGTCCCCATATCCATCCTCTATTTATTAAAACATTTTATTGTGGATACTATGAAAGTGAAACTAGTGAAAGTGTTAGTCACTCAATCATACCTGAGACCCCACAGACTATAGCCCTCCAGGCTCCTCTGTCCAAAGAATTCTCTAGGCAAGAATACTGAAGTGGACAGCCATTCCCTCTTCCAGGGGATCTTCCCAACCCAGTGATCAAACCCAGGTCTCCTGCCTTACAGGAAAATTCTTCACCGTCTAAGCCACCAGGGAGTTGTATACTATACAGCTAAACAAATGCTGTTTGGGTATTTTAACTTTTTCATGTAATCTAATCTCATAATAATTAATTGTCTTTTTTGTAAGTTATTTTAATTATTTCTATAAGCAACAACTACTTATAACATACGGTATATCTCAACCCTGGGACCTCAAATAGGTTCTTTCCTACTTCTTAAATTTAAGAATGATTATAATCAGGGTGAGGGAAAGGATTTACATAATCATCACAGAGCCTAGTGTTGATGGATGCCTGAGAAATTAACAGTGGATCTGTAGTTCAATGTGTTCTCTTGTCGTATATTTATATGGATGCAAACTTGGTAACAATCTTATTTGTCAACAGAAAAGGCAATAATGTAATGTTATACAGCTTAACAAGTTCCCTGTTCTGTAGTTAATTCCAATAGCTCTTTTAACAGGTTAGGTGTGGATGGATGCAATGCTTGTCAATAGTTTTTTTTTTTTTTCACGTCAGTAGTATAACAGAAGGCTTTCAGATGAATACAAAGAAACTGGTCTTAGATATTATATTTTGTTCCAGTTCAAAAAACTTTTTGAAGTTCATTCAGAGTTGCTTAACTCCGAAGATTCTGAAGATAGCTACAGAAGGATCAAAATTGACCTTCATAGTCCTGTTTACTACTCTATTACCCAAATAGACCTTTTCTCCTAAAAGACAAAACTACGTCAGTATTTTTCTTAAGAGTCCTGACAGTCCTTATATGAGGTAAACATCCATAAAATCTCATGGTATAAGCTTGGCATTGTTTGACCTATTCAGATCTGCAGCTAGAGCTATTCTGCACTTTTGGAAATGAGTTACAGAAAGGTATTCTGAGTTGTACAAATTCTCCATGCATCAGTGTGCTAATACATTGAGAAAGGGTGAAACATTTACCAAGAAACTCACTATGACTGAAATGCACATGGTAGGTATAACCAGATTCATCAGAAAGGTAAAATTTTTTACTTCTTTGTGTATATACCACTGCATCATCATAGAACTATTCTATCAGTTCCTGGTGAACAACTAAGTTGGTTAATCAAAATTCAGGCTGAGTCATTAATTGATTTATTCATTCAATAAACATTTGGTGAGTGTCTAATGCATACAAGGCATTTTGCTAGAGCCACAACACAGAGTACTAATCACTATATGATCATGATATTGCTAAATGGCAGAAATACACTGGTGAACAAAAGTGAATAAGAAAGACATGGTCCTTGGCCCCAGAGAGCTTAGTGTTTACTGAAGGAGACAGGTGATAAAAAGGTAAAATAATTATAATCTGTGATAGAAAAAAAGAGAATGCTTTGTCAGAAAATAATGAAAAGAAGAAGGTCTGTCATGACATCTGAAAGAAGACAGTTGGGGTGGGAGGGAGGAAGCATTCCAGACAAGGAAACAGCCTGGGCCAAGGGTCTGAGGCAGGACTGGGAATGATCAGGGATCACAAAGTCGTGTGACTGATGTAACAGGAGCAAAGGTCAGTGTGGAAGAGATGTTTACCCTTTCACATGGTATAAAGGTACAAATCAACATTCTAAAGCAAGAGTCAGAAAACTATATATTGTAGGTCAAATCTATCCTGCCTGTTTTTGTAGTTTTACTGGAACACTGCCCTGCCCATTCATTTATATATCGTCTGTGGTGCTTTTGTACAACAAGTAGTAGTTGGTACAGAAACATGCGGTAAGCAAAGCCTAAAATATTTACTATCTGGCTCTTTACAGAACAGGTCTGCTGCCTCCTGTACTAAGTGTGGAGTAAATTAGAACTGACAATATGGAAGTTGAAAAGGTCAGGCTTTCCTAAAGCATAGAACCACTCTTTACAACTGGTCAATGCTGATTCACATAAGAAAGACACATAAGGATGAGCAGGTCAATGTTATAGAGGTAGGGCTTTAAGATGTCCATTCCAGAAGGGTAGAAGAGATGTCTTTAAGGTTAATACAGAGTTTCATAAAGCACAAGGACTTTTTATCCAAGGGGGTCAAGAACCTGGACAAGGACCAAGGATAGTATACCTGCAAAGTAAAAATGCAGTTAGGCTCAGGAGTACTGGAGGACATTATATAAAGAAAAAAACAGTCTAGGAAGATACACTAAGCACTGCTAACATACGTTTATTACAGCTAGAAGTTTGCATGTATTTCTTTGCATGACTATGTACTCAGTCGCTTCAGTTGTGTCCAACTCTTTGTGACCCCCTAAACTACAGCCCACCAGGCTCCTCTGTCCATGGGATTCTCCAGGAAAGTATAATGGAGTAGGTTGCCTGCCATGCCCTTCTCCACTGGATCTTCCTGACCTGGGATTGAACCCACAGCCCCAGATCTCCTTCATTACAGGCAGATTCTTTACCCACTGAGCCACCTGAGAAGCCCATATATTTGCTTAGCATCTATCACTTCTAGCAACTGACAAAGGTAGGGCTGTGAGTTAACAAATGAATAAAACTCTTAGAAGCTACCTTAACCAAAGCAACTTTTTTTTAGATTGGAAGTCAGACTAGGCTATCAGACCCACAGATATGTTTGTCTTGTCTTGAGTAGTTTCTTAGGACACCTCATATTAAAAAAAAAAAATCAAGGAACTTTCCTGGTGGTCCAGTGGTAGATTCTGTGCTCCCAACACAGGGAGTGCAGGTTTGATCCCTGGCTGAGGAACTAAGATCCCACATGCTGCATGGTGTGGCCAAAAATATATATAAATGAATAAAAAATAAATGCACACTCCCATTCATTAAAACATTTTGAAAAAAAAATCTAGATATTTAGCAAGTAGGCTTGCTTCATTTCTATATGGGAACAATCAGCAAGGTACCTTGTAGATATAGATAAGGCATGTAATTCTCAGTTTCCAGTCTTCACCACTTCCTATTATATTACATTCAGCCTGCCTTATTATTTTTTTAACCTATCAAGAACATTTGTTTGTAATCTCTGGTCTTCATCTTATCATAAAGATCACAAATCTGTCCTTTATATACTTCTTTTCAACATTTATTTTCTAACCATGTCCAAGATACTATGCATCCAAATACAAATAACACATCATCCCTGCCCTGAGGAGCTCTCAGGCTAGAAGCTGAGACCAATGTGTTAAATGATCCTAGGCAGAATGATGACAACACAAAGGAACAATCAACTCTACTCTGGCAGGTCAGGAAGCACAGTACTAGGGAGATGCGTGAGCCTACCTTGGAGGGGTATTCCAGGCAGAATAGACAAAGCAACAAGGAATGCCACTCTTTTGGCAATTACACATAATTCAGAATAGATGAAAAAGCGGAAAGATGCAGGAGGGTGAGAGCGATAGGAGTGCTAAGAATGGCCTGTATTTACACTAGAAAGTGTGACTTTTATCCCATGTGCCAAATGGAATTAATGAAGAGACTGTGGCATAATCAGGTTTATATTTTAGAAATATGATTTTGGAAACAGCATGGAGGATGGTTTCTGATGGAAGACTTCTGGTTGGGAAGGTATCAATGACAAAATCCAAACTGGTTTGAGGCCTGAAGACAAGAGGCAGCAATAGGAATGGAAAAGAGAAACTGGCTAGAGACAGTGGCTGACTAACAAGGAAGATGAGGGGGAAAAAATGTCAATAAAGACTACTTGCAAGCTTGTACTTGAATTATGAGGTGTATAAAAAAATACAGGAGAATTAATGCATGGGAGGATGAAAATGGGTGGTATTAAATCTGAGGTGTAAGTGGCTACAAACGTGGCCATATCCATTTGGCATCTGGATAAGCGTTAGGAATCGTGGCAGGCCAAGGCAGGAGACAAAGACTAGGAAACTGTCAGCATTTATGATAAATCAGAAGACACCAAGATGCATAGTATCACAGAGGGGTATGCACAATTAGATAAAGAGCAACTATATATTCCTAAGAATCCCCGACACTTAAATAGAAGAGAGGGAGCAATGCTTAGCAGAGAAGCAGGTAGATGTGGGGCAGGGGTAGCAGTATAAAGATGAAGAGAAGCAGAGTACCAGGAATTGAGGTGATGGCAAATGTGTGGTGCAGATTATATACACAGATTCTAGGCTGGATAGAGAAGAAAGTAAAGAAAGGATAAATTTGTGTAGGGTTGCCAGATTTACTGGAAACTAAAAAGGGACATTCAGCTAGATTTGAATTTTAGATAAACAAAGAATACTTTTTCAAGTATAAACTTATCCCAAATATTGTATAATGCATACTTATACTAAACATTTATTCACTGTTTATTTGAATTCAAAATTAACTGGGGGCAGGGGATTAACTGCTTGCTGGGTATCTGAAAATTTAACTGAGTGTCCTATATTTTATCTGGCAATCATAATTAATTGAAAAGGAAAGATGTAGAGATGGGAGTTCTCTGAGGTTACAAGGCAAGGGCATACTGTAGAGAAGTGAGAAAGCTGAATATTAAAGCACTGCAGTTCAGAATTTCAGAGATGGAAGAGTGATGAAAAGGATCAAGAGGGCGTCCATTGGAATTTGTGGCTGAAACAGAATGGAAATGTAAATCCAAAGAGAAACACTGAGACAAGAAGAATAGTACATGGTTCGTTAGTATGGACACTGACTTCAGTTAAAATGATCGCTGGAGGGTAAAGGGGATGCATATGTATCAAAGTCTTTAATAATTAAAAAATAAAGTAGAATATGGGAGAGATTAAAAAATATATATATAGTGTCTGTATTCTTGTCTGACACATGACAGCCAGGTGTCAGACAAGAAGATGGAGAAATAGGGTAAAGGGGAGTATGTTTTCATAGAACTGCTGTTACAGAGGAGGAGTGAATAGAGATGGGAGAGACGTTAAGTAAAAAACAAAAACAAGCAGAAAGAAATGGGGATGAGAAGAAAAGGAACAAACAAGTTAGTAATCTAGTCTTGACCAAGAGAGAAGACTTCTCCAAGTAAATGAAGCATAGCTTGAGCTGAGATCCAAAGGATGTGATATCTTGCAGGTACCTCATATTCATCAGGTGCAAGATCAAAGAGCATCCCAAACTTGTCATATTTTCAGTGTTTCCTAGTTCAATGAATCGTTCCACTGTCTGTCAGGTCATGCAGGTTATAAATATAGGAGGTATTCATGACATCTGCCTCCATTACATCCATTATCCAAACCATCACATAAGCATCAGGCAAAGAGAAAAACATTCTATGCAGAGGAAACAACATATGCAATATTCCTAAACTGAAAGATAGTATGGTGCATTCTGGAAATTAAAGACCATTTATTTTGAAATAGAAGAGGAAGTGGCTAGATCATGATGGGTTTTGTAGGTCAATTAAGGATTTTGTTGTTTAAGATCAATGGAAGCCATACATGGGTCTGAAGCAGGAAAGTGTCATGATCAGATTTATGTTTTGAAAAGTGTAGTCTGGGTAGAATGGCCGGCAGATTTGAGAAAATTAGAAAAGAAGACCACCAGATAAAAGGCAAGTGCAATTATCCAGGTGAGGGGGTGGTACTTGAAACAGGGTACCAACACTGGACATGGAGAGAAGTGGATGGTTTCAGCGCTAGTTGCTGAGACCTGGTGGCTCAGTCAGTAAAGAATCCACCTGCAACGCAGGAGACCCGCGTTCGATCCCTGGGTCGGGAAGATCCCCTGGAGAAGGGAATGGCTACCTACTCCAGTATTGTTGCCTGGAGAATTCCATGGACAAGGGAGCCTGGCGGGCGATGGTCCATGGGGTCACAAAGTCGGACACGACTGAGCAACTAACACTTAACACTTAGCGCTAGTAGAGATTAAGCCAGTAGGACTTGGTGATAATAGTAGGAATTCTCTCCTAGTTCAGTGTTGTTAGGAATTACCTAGTTGTGAGGGAATGGCTGACTCCAGGGGAGAGAAGAGAGATAACTGAGCATGTTTTATACCAGTTCTACCATTAGACTTGGGTAAGGACCCTCCTCCAGCTACAAAGGGCAGGGAGTCCACGAGGTCAAGGGGCCATTTCTGCCAGGAGCATGCACACCTCTTTCAGAGTGGCTAGATTTGAGGGCAGATGGAGCAGCTGATTACCCATCACTATTTGCAGGGGGTTTAGGGATGTGGACATGGCTTGAACATGTTGAGTGAGGTGGGAGAAGATGCTTGGAATGGGAAAAGAATAGGGTAGGTCTGAGGAATCTAGAAGTCTGAGAATTCTAAATGTAAACTTGGCCTTCCATATTATTATTTATGGAGATTTGTGAAGGTAGTAGAATAGAATATATTTTTAATAATACTTTGATGATTCATAACTTAAATATTTAGACATATGGTCTTTGAGCCTCTGTAACCATACTCTTGCTCAGGCTCTAAATTTAGGGTCAGGCCTGATAAGAGAGTGTAACAGTATAAAAGAGTATAGTGCAAGTAGTAACATATTTAGATGATAGTTCACTTTAGCTGGACTCTTTAAGAGATAAAATTTTCCAGACTTTTGCACGGGTATAAATGGTGTAAATTTCTAGGTGCTATATTAATGTATATAAGAGACTCTTTCCTATATCTGGAGACCCTTTCCTATTTCTGGAGGGCCAGCAGTTATTTTACTTGTAGTGATTTCAATGTGATTTTGAAAAGCTTCTTAAATAGTGCAGAAGTGTAGAGTGCAGAAGGGATCTTGGTGGTCATGTAATAAAATTTACTCACATAATAAACCAGAAGTTCCGACAGAAAATGAGCACCCTGACAGAAATCACAAAGCTAGTCAATACCACATAATTACCAGCCCCATACTCTTTGTCCACTCTTTAACCAATGTCACTTTTCAGGTAGATATCTACTGCCAGTCAACTCCAAAAGTTTACACATGCTTTTATTGTTTTGCATTTTAAAAAGTACAGTAAATACTTTTCATTACTTTAAAAATTCGAGGTACCTCAAAAGTCTATAAAGCAATATTAAGTTTTGACTCCAAAATATTCTTAAAACCAACCCCCTTGACCCCTCAAAAGTGAACACAAAATTAAGAATTCCAACTTCATGAACTCACAAGAAGTGGTAATTCTGGAAAGTTAATTGTTTTCTACAAAGTCACAGGCAACTTAGGGCACCTTTTGGGACTCAAAATATTCTCTGACTGGTCACCTACTCATTTGACTACTTTTATTTTTATATATCTATTTCTTTGATTTTTTGGTCTCATGTAAGACCTTGGAATAAAATTATAATCGTGCTCTTCACTTTGGTTGCAATTACTGTAACCCATCTCCTCAAATTCTTTATCTTCTAAGCTACAAATGAAAGCACACATTTACAAAACATCACTCAGACTGCTAACTAAACGCTAAAATACAGACACACACACAAAATCCTCTTTCTTTTCAAACATCTATAAACATCGCTATTGAATTTTTCTTAGGAGTATCTGAGTTATAATAGTTAACAGAGAAATTTCTCTAGGAGAGTCTTACCTTCAAGCTGGATAGTAATCCGAAAGTTCTAGGTTTGCAGGAAGTTATTTCCCTCAAAGCATTAAAGACGATCTTAGCAAGACAGTAACGCATCTCGTCAGGACACCAAGCGACCTTTAGCCCCTCCCATCAACCGACTACTGCCTAAGAGAAGGAAGGATTTAATTTCCGGCAAAATTTTCTCCTCAGAGCTGAGAATCTGCGAAATTCGGCTTTTTGAGGGGGAAGAGAGAGGGAGGGACCAAAACGACCCCAGAGGAAAAAGAGGGTAAAGTGGTACAAGACAAAGTCGTCGAGGCAGAGACGAGCGAGACCTGGGTTCGGACTGACTCGGGGCCTGGAGTGAAGGTTCCTCTCAGACATTTACTGGGCCCCCGAGTTCACGCGGGCGACAACTCGAAGACCCTCCCCTCACAGCTTGCTCCGCCACTAACTACGCCCGGAGGACCTGTGACCTCCAAAACGGGTATGCTAGGCGATTCCCCACACAACTTCGCTTAGAGACTCGCGCTTTTGATTGGTTCTTGGAGATATCCCTCAGCGTGGCTCGACCAATGGAGGGCCAGACCGCTCCGCCCCTTCCCCGCCCCCCAAGGAGAGCCCGCCCCTGCCCCGCGCCCGGGAGCCGAGGAGAGTAAATACAACAGGAGCGCAAAATGGCGGAACCGCCGAGCCTAATGCAAGGCGCCCCCGCTGCCGTCTCGGAGAAAGAATCGTTTGGCAAACTGCAAGCCCCACCCCGGGACCCGCCGGGTCCTCTGTCCGCCAAGAAGATCCGTACTGAGGAGAAGAAGGCGCCGCGTAGACTGAACGGAGAAGGAGCCAGCAGCGGCAACAGCAGGCAGCTGCAGTCTCCCGCCGCACCTTCGTCTCAGAGCTACGGCAGCCCTGGGTCTTGGAGCTTTGCCGCTCTGTCCGCTGCCCCCTCCCCGTCGTCTGCTCGGAGCAATTTCTCTTTCTCCGCTGGCACGGCCGTCCCCTCCTCTGTTTCTGCTTCCTCACCTCAGCCGGTGCCGCGCAAACTGCTGGTGCCTCCTACGCTGCTGCACGCTCAGCCTCACCGTCTCCTGCTGCCCGCCGCCGCCGCCTCGGCCAGCGCCAAGCCGCGCAGACCCAAGGAGAAGCGAGAGAAGGAAAGGAGGAGGCACGGTCTCGGCGGGGCGGGCGAAGCTGGCGGGGCCTCCCGCGAGGAGAACGGGGAGATGAAGCCGCTGCCGCGAGGTGGGTGCTGAAGCCGGCAGGGGGGAGGGGAGGGCGCCCGGGGTCCCAGGCACAAGCTCTCGCCCGCGGGGGGCGGGCTGGGGGCGTGCGGGGGCCGCGTGCGCCGGCCGGGAGCGGGTGGGAGGCTTCCCGTTCACTGCAGGCGATTTTGCGGTCCCCGTGGGGACCGGAAATGGAGCCTGTAATTTCGGTCGCAGAGTGGGGAATGGCCGAAGCTCATTTTCTGTATCGTTTCTGCCTCCTAGTTAATGCGCGGCAGGGTTTGTAGAATTCGATCTAGAGGACCCGCCTGGGTGTGTTTGACTATAGAGGGAGATTTGAGGGAACGGGTTCGGGAAAGGTTTGGTCTTGTAAAAGATGTGCTTGATTATTAGACCGTTTAGACATGGTCACGAATTTATATTTGTGACACTGGCTCCAAAGCCAGAAAATCCTATCAAGAAAAGGGGTGTGGAGAGCATTGGCGTCAGCTGGAAGCTACCAGAGGCCTGAGCTTTTCATCCCTATTAGGGAAATGAGGTAGTGTGCAGGGCCCGGAGTGTGCTGTTTCATAAGGTACCCTCCCTCCACACTCCTCTCCCTTAAGTATTTTGAGTGGTCCTGTTTGAAGTACCACCCTTCAAAAAGAATTTTCAGCCATATTTTTTTTTTTTCTTTCTTGCAGCAAGTGATAAAATCAGGAACATTGACTTGTTTTTGGCCTGACCAAATACTTGGCTGCAGAATGTTTTAGCATCAGAGTATGGCAAATTCTTTACTCTTTATTTTTTAAAATTTATTTTTAATTGGAGGATGATTGCTTTACACTCTTGTGGGAAAGGCAAATTCTTAAGCACTCTTTGCAGATAGGACTACACGGTCTTCTTTTAAAATGTAGGCTAAGCATATATAATTTTCAGAAAGTATTTTTGTAAAATAGGTAGCCCTATTTAGCCATTTCATGCGCAATGTTTTGAGAGTGGTACACGTGGAGACTGGTTGAAAATTAGATTTTTATGTGATCAAAAGCTGAAAGCACGTAATGATCTTTATCATAAATGTACATTGATACACGGTGTTGTCACAGTATGTTTTAGGAAAAAAATGAAATGTCAAGCACTTTTAGCATTACTGATCTAATTGTACCTTAGATCGTGAAAAATTCTGTAGTTTTTCGCAGTTTTAAAAAATGCTGCACATGAGTGTGTAACAACAGTGTTATTTCGATGGTCTGCATGTAGCAAATTTTTGATATCTAAGCATAGCCATCAGGTACTCTGGCACAAGGCAAAGGATCTCACAACTTTGGAGAGTGTTGTTTAGAAAAGTGGTTTTGAGGACGGGATTTATACTACGTTTAGCCTGAGATTTTAGGTGATTTTTGTTTTAAAGCAATTTTGTTCGAATAATTACATTTAAAAGTTGAAAGTGCCTGGAAGTCCGCATTTACAGCTCAATATTAGTCTTACTTGTGATGTGTAAACGTTATATTTGCACTTCTAAGTTCTTTGAGGAAGTGAATATGGATATAGCATTGTCAGTGTATTGGAATGGCTGAAAATAAATAGGCATTCTTTAACAATTCTAACTCAAAAAATGGAGCACATAAATCACTTTTAAAGTGAAATGGCAAAAAAAAAAAAAAATAAAGTGAAATGGCTGTTAAAGAAAAAGTTTTCTAATTTTAAATTGCATGTAGAGTCCTCTGTTTGAAGGTAACAGCTTACATTATTAAGCCTGAGTGTAAGCAATGATAGCTTTTACATTAACATGTTTTTCCATGATTGATAGGTTTTTTGAGTAGTGACTAGATAGTAACACTGTGGTAAAATTTTCTTCTCTTTCTTGAATGGAAATGCTACTTTTATAGAGAAAAAACTAAGTCAGTGAGGAGGACTGCTTGCAGTGTCTTGATTGTAAACTTCATGGTGAAAATCTGATCCAGCCCCCAAACTCCATTAAACAATTAAGCTCCTGTATTTATTAGTAGAATTTTTTTTATAAGTTTTCAGTCAGAACTGCTGCATTTTTACATTGGCTACCTCTCCAGCAGAAGTTATTTGCATTAAATGAAAGTGTGTGTGTGAAAAGTAGGGCATTTAGTGAATGTTACTTGAGTCAGAAGCATGATTTTTTTTTTAAAACCCCTTATAAAAGATGGGTCAGTTCAGATTGAGGACAGACCGTTGACTGCATATCTGCAAGTTAAAAGTGATGGGCAGGGGGATTATAAAAACTTAGCAGTCTAGGTTCATTAAGTATAAGGACTGATGCCTTACACACCTAAAGCCTCTGAGGCCATCTTGTCATAGTGCTGGAGCTGACTTGCATGATAACCTGAGTCATCAAGTAAAAGTTCTTTCTTATAAAAAGAAAAAGTGGAAAACATCTTAAATTTTTAAAACTATGAATAACCAAGTTCTGCTGTATAAAGAGGTCATCTACTAAAGAGTTCACACCCCATTTTCCTGTAAGACAGAATGAATTATTAACTGTTAAGTGTAGAAGATAAAAGTGAATATTTGCTGGTGTCCACCATTTAACTTATAGCAAAAAATAGAACAGACATATTACTAGATAGTAAGCTGCCTTAACTGCATCCAGTAACCAATAAAACTTGTATCGATTTTCTGATTTTTGTTAGCATTTTTGTTTTGCCTTTATTAACTTACTTCCTTAGAATGACCCTGCAAAGGATCCCAAGACAAAACCAGGGCATTTCACTAATTTTTTGCCTTGAAAGTGTAGTTACAGAATTTAATGAAAATAGAGGCTTTCCTTAGAATTGAATAATTTGGTATATGTAAATATCAGTGATTTTAAAGGGATAGATGTTCAAAGATTTTTCAAACTAGGCTTTTTCTTCGTCTTTCTAATACTGTTATTCTGCAATTTTAGATTAAATTCAGGTTAAGAGTATTCATCATTCTGACCAAATATTTGTCACTGGTGAGATAGTAGTTTACTGTGATTTTATTTTATTGTGTAACCTTTTGTTTTTTATGCTTTGTTTTTTCATTTGCTAAGTTTTGTCTCTCTCTGTCTTCTAGCAGCTCTATAAAATGCTTCTCAGTACAATTTTCCACATGGTCAAATCTGTCAGATAAACTTAGCAGTTCCATTTATTCCTATAGTCATCCCTTCTATAGCTGTCTTTCTTCCCGCTTTATTCTGGTTTGTTCTCTGAGCCTGCCTCAAAGCTGTCATCTTGGGACATTCTGGGAATTTGTTTCACTTTTGTTGAGTCCTTTTTTCCTGGATCCCATGCCTTCCTTTTGGTTTGTTCCTTCATTTTGGCTTGGGAAGGTTTATTTCTTCTAACCTCACGCTTGACTGTTGGGCTGTTGAGAGATTTCTGTATTGGAAATTATTTTCCCTTAAAAGTTTGGAAGTGTTACCTTATTGCCTGGCTTCCAGTGTTGATGTTGAGAATTTTGATCTCCAAACAGCTGTCTTCTGTTCTATTTGGGAGATTTCTATCCTTTAACCAAGTTTTAAAATTTCAGATGTCTTTTTAAAAAAATATTTTATGGACTCTTCTCTGTTTCCATATTATAGCATTTTATTTCTTTTTCACAGGTACAGCATCTTCTGTTATCTCTTCAAGGATATTAATTATAGTTTCTTTGGCATGTTCTTCCATGCCTTGCATTGTATCTGCTTCCTCTAACTTTTTTTCTGTTTGTTTTGGTCTCTTTCTTTTTGCTCAAAGCTTTCTTCAGATCTGTGTGATCGTTAGCAATTCCTTTATAATCAAGAGAATGTTACAGAGCTGATTGAAAGCTCACTGGGCATGCATGAGCATGCGTGAGTGCCCAGTCACCAAGTCCTGTCTGACTCTTTGCAACCCACAGACTGGATAGCCCTCCAGGCTTCTCTGTCCATGGGGTTTTCCAGGCAAGAATACTGGAGTGAGTTGCCATTTGCTTCTGCAGGGGTTCTTCCCGATCCAGGGATTGAACCTGTGTCTCTAGATTTGCAGTCGGATTCTTTACTGTTGAGCCACCTGGGAAGCCCTCTCAAAGCTTGGTGACTAATGAACTCCTTTGTTTTTTATCTTTTGTTTGTTTGTTTGTTTGTTTTCCTCTAGGTGGTGGGTAAGAAGGCTTTCAGTTTCTTCCTTCATTTTTCTGTTCATCTGTATAAACGGAATAATGGAGAGAGGAGAGGATTGGCAGAAGTAATGAGTTTTGATGTCAGGTTCTAATGCTGGGTATGAGAGGACAGCTACAAATCTCACTGATTTATAACTTTTCAATTTGTCTCCTCATACCAGCACGTCATTTCTCCCTTTTTCTGTGTGTGTCATCCCTGAGACGAGCCACACTCTGATTCAGTTTTGCGGAATACCTCTCATTCCCTTAGGAGTGTGTGTAGGGGAGTGGGGGGCGTGTGGAGCGGTGGGGAGGGTGAAGCAGTGTGGCTCTGTCATCTTGCCTCTCCCAGCACCTCAGATTTCTAAGCCTTTCTGAGGTACTGCAGAGTAAGCAGAGTTGTTTCTTATTATTTCTTTCTATGGAGATTTATATTAACCTTCTTTCATTATGCCAGGTCATTTCCTATTCCACCATCAGCTTTCTGTCTTTATAAGTTGCATTTCAGGTTACAATTATAATTTCACATAGTTATGTTAAAAATGGAATTTATGTTTTTAATTTTTTTTTTCCTTCTCCTTATTGGTAGGGTCTGTTTTTCAGGAAGAGATCTTAAATTTTAGCCTTATTTTGATTTGTGCCTATTTGTGGGACACTGGTGAAATGACTTAATCTTTTTGAGCTCACACTCATCTGTTATTATAGGTATCCTTTTTCACAGCATGAAATTACATGAATCTGGAATATTGTAGGCATTTATGGGCATGTTAGTCCCTAAGTCTTCTTTCCTATAGAAGACATTGGAGACATTTAGTTTCACTTAATTCATGGGTAGGTATAACCTGTATAGTTTTCCCATTGGTATCCAGGTTTCTGAGAATTTCTGGTATTAGTTTGAGCCATACTAACTTGTTCAAAGAAGTTTACATTTCAGAGGTTTACAGTTAACAGAAACTCAATCATTTTTCACCATCCTCAAATGAATTAAAAATTTCAAATTATAGATAAACTATATAAATAGTATCTTGAAAAAATAGTACTTGGTTTTAGAGTAAATCAAGATTGCTGGGAGAAATATCAATAACCTCAGATATGCAGATAACACCACCCTTATGGCAGAAAGCAAAGAAGAACTAAAGAGCCTCTTGATGAAAGTGAAAGAGGAGAGGGAAAAAGTTGGCTTAAAGCTCAGCATTCAGAAAACTAAGATCATGGCATCTGGTCCCATCACTTCATGGCAAATAGATGGGCTAACAATGGAAACAGTGAGAGACTATTTTTTTGGGCTCCAAAATTACTACAGATGGTGACTGCAGCCATGAAATTAAAGACGCTTACTCCTTGGAACAAAAACTATGACCAACTTAGACAGCATATTAAAAAGCAGAGACATTACTTTGCCAACAAAGGTCCGTCTAGTCAAAGCTATGGTTTTTCCAGTAGTCATGTATGGATGTGAGAGTTGGACTATAAAGAAAGCTGAGTGCAGAACAGTTGATGCTTTTGAACTGTGGTGTTGGAGAAGACTCTTGAGAGTCCCTTGGACTGCGAGGAGATCCAACCAATCCATCCTAAAAGAGATCAGTCCTGAATATTCATTGGAACGACTAATGCTGAAGCTGAAACTCCAATACTTTGGCCCCCTGATGTGAAGAACTGATTTGTTGGAAAATACCCTGAAGCTGGGAAAGATTGAAGGCAGGAGAAGGGAATGATTGAAGGCAGGAGGAGAAGGGGACGACAGAGGATGAGATGGTTGGATGGCATCACTGACTCAATGGACATGAGTTTGAGTAAGCTCCGGGAGTTGGTGATGGACAGGGAGGCCTGATTTGCTATAGTCCATGGGGTTGCAAAGAGTCAGACACGACTGAGCAACTGAACTAGAGTAAAAAGAATTCTGATGAAATAATTGTGGCTTATGTAAAATTTGTGTGTGTGTGTGTGTGTGATTAAAGAGAATTAATAATAGAAGTACATTCTTACCAACTAAAGTAATTTTTTATCTCTTTAAACATTATTATTTCTGAATACATTAAACTTTATGCATATTATTTTTTTTTGAATTGTAGGTTGAAAATATTTATCATGAAAAAATTTAATACTAAGAAAACCAGAGCCATATGACTTCTGGGTCTATCCATCATCCTGTTTTCAACAATTACCAACAATTTACAATACATGTTTTGTTTCTTCTCTATTTATTTTTGTTTTTTGCTCAAGTATTTTAAAACATATGCTGAATATATATCATTGACCCCCAAATAATTAGCATTGAATTTTTTTTCATTATAGAATAATGCTTGTAAAATTTCAATAATTCAGTATTGGTACTTTAAAGAGGGGCTTCCCATGTGGCGCTAGTGGTAAAGAATCTGCCTGCCAATGCAGGAGTCATTGGGTTGGATTGGATTGGATCTCTGGGTCAGGAAGATCCCCTGGAGTAGGAAATGTCACGCCACTCCAGTATTCTTGCCTGGAAAAACCCATAGGC
Organism: Cervus canadensis; assembly: GCF_019320065.1. Taxonomy (NCBI): domain Eukaryota; kingdom Metazoa; phylum Chordata; class Mammalia; order Artiodactyla; family Cervidae; genus Cervus; species Cervus canadensis. Next base: position 40,871,598 of record NC_057388.1, on the reverse strand, counting down.
AGAGGAGCCTGGCGGGTTACAATCCCCGGGGCTGCAAAGAGTTGGACACGATTGAGTGACTGAACAGATACTTTAAAGACTGAAGTTTTCATCCACTCCCAAACTGTCAGAAACAGTATTTCTATGTCCTGAAATAAATATGCTTATGTATTTTTTAGATTCTTTTTCAGAAATTATTTTTAAAAATTCTTGTAAAATACACAGAACATGAAATTTACAGTTTTAGTCATTCTTAAGTGTATAGTTGGAGAAGGCAATGGCACCCCGCTCCAGTACTCTTGCCTGGAAAATCCCATGGATGGAGGAGCCTGGTAGGCTGCAGTCCATGGGGTTGCTAAGAGTCGGGCACAACTGAGCAACTTCACTTTAACTTTTCACTTTCATGCGTTGGAGAAGGAAACGGCAACCCACTCCAGTGTTCTTGCCTGGAGAATCCCAGGGACAGAGGAGCCTGGTGGGCTGCCGTCTATGGGGTCGCAGAGTCGGACAGGACTGAGGCGACTTAGCAGCAGCAGCAGCAAGTGTATAGTTACTGGCATTAAGTACATTCAAATTGTTAGCAGCCACCATCACTGCACCATCCATTTTCAGAACTTTTTTCTTCTTCCCAAACTGAAACTCCATACCCATTAAAGAATTACTCCTCTTTTTCTTCCCCACTGCTCACCCCAGCCCTAGCCTACCACCATTCTACTTTCTGTCTGTCTGAATTTGATGACTCTTAAGTACCTTGTATGAGTGGAATCAAAGTATTTGTTCTTTGTGACAGACTTACTTCACTTACCATAATGTCTTCAGAGTTCATCCATGTTGCAGCATGTGTCAGAATTTCCTTTCTGAAGGCTGAGTAATATTCCATTATATGTATATACCACATTTTGTTTATGCATTCATTCTTTGATAGATGCCTGAGTTCTTCTATTATTTTGGTATAATGAATAATGCTGCTATGAACAGGGTGTACAGATACCCAATTGAATCCCTGCTTTCAATTCTTTTGGGTGTATACCTTAGAAGTAGAATTGTTGAATCCTATAATAATTTTATTATTATTGTTGTTGTTAAATTTATAGTTTGCCCATAACTATTTTCTGTAGCAGTTGCACCATTTTACATTCCCACCAGCAGTCCCCAGGGGTTAGGTTAACTTTGTCGTTTTGTTGTTTTTTAAAGGTTAACTCTTTAGTATCTGAAAACTAAATAATCTAAGTAAGCAGACACACCTCCATAACAGCTAATTGATGCAGGTATTTGCAAAGTCATTGTGCATTCAACCACATCAGTATAGGGGGAAAAAAAATGAGGGGTTTGGTAGGAGAAAGAAAGGCTTTTATTGAGTGCTTGTCAGGTGCCATGGTGTTAGCTTAATATTTTTCCATTAAAACTTGGAGAATTGTTTATCTTTTACAGAATTGCAAAGCTAATGTGTGAAGAATTTGGATCAACCCTATCTCTGCCAAGATCTGAGCCTAGTTTTTTACACAGTGCTTCAGTTAACTTGACTTTTTTCCTTTTAGATTGTGATAACAGGAAGAGAGTAAAGATGAACTTTATTTTTACAAATTATTTTTCCCCTAACTTTTTATTATGAAAAAATTTAGAATTCAGAGAACTTGAAAGAACAACATGATGATCTTGTGTAGATTTTCCTTACTGCATTCCTTCTATTTTAATATTTTATCATATATTTTCACTGAATCATTTGAAACTGAATTGTAGACATCATGACACTTCGTTCTTAAATATTTCAGCCATCATGTCCTACAATTAACTACATAACCATAATAATAGAACACTTAAGAAACTTAATATAACCAGTCCATACAAATTCTTCCAGTTTCCCTCAAACCCCTCATTGTACTGAAACAACATTTTCTGTTTTTCTTTTTTTTTAATCTAAAATTATTCTGGTTACTTTTTCAATATGATAAGTTGACTTTTTGAAAATACCAGTTTAAGATATTTGTTATCTTATAGATTTTTATATTTTTATGATTTTTAAACAGTTTGCTTTATTGTGGTAGTATTGAATTTGTTTCTTTGTATTTCTTATACACTGAAAGGTTTAAAGGCATGATTGATTTCAGATTAAATAGATTGAGTAAGAATATTTTACAGATGTGCTTCATATTATAGCCCATCAGGAGGCCTGCAATATTCAGATTTTGCTATAAGTAATCATGTTACATTTGATCACTTGGTTGAGATGACCAGTGTCACAATTTTAATAGTTTATTTTTCACCTTGTATTTAGTTTATAATCTGTGGGGTGAAACTTTGTGAATATCTAATTTGCCAATTGTCTTTTACCTAATGACTTCAGCATTACTTCATGATCCCTGCTTGAATTAGCCATTTCAGTTCAGTCGCTCAGTCGTGTCCGGCTCTTTGCGACCCCATGAATCACAGCACGCCAGGCTTCCTTGTCCATCACCAACTTACAGAATTTACCCAAACTCATGTCCATTGAGTCGGTGGTGCATTCTAGCCATCTCATCCTCTGTCGTTCCCTACTCCTCTTGCCCTCAATCTTTCACAGCATCAGGGTCTTTTCAAATGAGTCAGCTCTTCTCATGAGATGGCTAAAATATTGGAGTTTCAGCTTCAATGTCAGTCCTTCCAGTGAACATTCAGGACCGATCTCCTTTAGGATGGACTGGTTGGATCTCCTTGCAGTCCAAGGGACTCTCAAGAGTTTTTTCCAACACCACAGTTCAAAACATCAATTCTTCAGCACCCAGCTTTCTTCACATTCCAACTCTTACATCCATACATGACTACTGGAAAAACCATAGCCTTGACTAGACGGACTTTTGTTGACAAAGTAATGTCTCTGCTTTTTAATATGCTGTCTAGGTTGGTCATAACTTTCCTTCTAAGGAGTAAGCGTCTTTTAAATTTCATGGCTGCAATCACCGTCTGCAGTGATTTTGGAGCCCCCCCCCCAAAAGTCTGACACTGTTTCCACTGTTTCCCCATCTATTTGCCATGAAGGGATGGGACTGGATGCCATGATCTTAGTTTTCTGAATGTTGAGCTTTAAGCCAACTTTTTCACTCTTCTCTTTCACTTTCATCAAGAGGCTCTGTAGCTCTTCACTTTCTGCCATAAGGGTGGTGTCATCTGCATATCTGAGGTTATTGATATTTCTCCCGGCAATCTTGATTCCAGCTTGTGCTTCCACCAGCCCAGCGTTTCTCATGATGTACTCTGCATATAAGTTAAATAAGCAGGCTGACAATACACAGCCTTGACGTATTCCTTTTCCTATTTGAAACCAGTATGTTGTTCCATGTCCAATTCTAACTCTTGCTTCCTGACCTGCATACAGGTTTCTCAAGAGGCGAGTCAGGTGGTCTGGTATTCCCATCTCTTGAATTTTCCACAGTTTATTTTGAACCACACAGTCAAAGGCTTTGGCATAGTCAATAAAGCAGAAATAGATGTTTTTCTGGAACTCTCTTGCTTTTTCGATGATCCAGTGGATGTTGGCAATTTGATCTCTGGTTCCTCTGCCTTTTCTAAAACCAGCTTGAACATCTGGAAGTTCACTGTATTGCTGAAGTCTGGCTTGGAGGATTTTGAGCATTACTTTACTACTGTGTGAGATGAGTGCAATTGTGCGGTAGTTTGAACATTCTTTGGCATTGCCTTTCTTTGAGATTGGAATGAAAACTGACCTTTTCCAGTCCTGTGGCCACTGCTGAGTTTTCCAAATGTGGTACCATATTGAGTGCAGCACTTTCACAGCATCATTGTAGGGTTTGAAATAGCTCAACTGGAATTCCATCACCTCCACTAGCTTTGTTGGTAGTGATGCTTCCTAAGGCCCAGTTGACTTCACATTCCAGGATGTCTGGCTCTAGGTGAGTGGTCACACCATTGTGAATATCTGGGTCCTGAAGATCTTTTTTGTACAGTTCTTGTGTGTATTCTTGCCACCTCTTCTTTTTTTTTTTTATCTTAAAAAAAAAAAAAGCAAACCCTTGTGTGGAGGCTGACTTTCAGTAGATCGCAGCGAGGGAGCTGCTCTGCTACGTAGGAAACCCCGACCCAAAAGCAGGTCGTCTACGAATGGTTTAGCACCGGGTTCCCCACGAACGTGCGCTGCGTGACGGGCGAGGGGGCGGCCGCCTTTCCGGCCGCGCCCCGTGTCTCGGGACGAAGGGTCTCCGCCCCGGACCCGGTCCTGACGCGCGGCGCCGCGCCCCGAGGGACGCGGGCGACGGCCCGCCGGCGGGGACTCTTGCCACCTCTTCTTAATACCTTCTGCTCCTGTGAAGTTCATACCATTCTGTCCTTTATTGAGCCCATCTTTGCATGAAATGTTCCCTTGGTATCTCTAATTTTCTTGAGGAAATCTCTAGTGTTTCCCATTCTATTATTTTCCTCTATTTCTTAGCCATTTCACTGGAGGTTAAAATGATGCCAAACTATTTCTAAATAAAAAATAAATTAGTTTTGGGGGTGGAAAATTCAGAGTAAATCGCTGCTCTTATATTTAGGTTAAAATTTGGCTGTCTGTTTCTACTTTGGGCACTTTGTGTGCCAAGGTAAATACTATAAATTCGTTGATATGAATAGAATCTTAACGGTAAATACCTTTCTTGAATTCTTAATTCATAATAATTTAAATTTTGTAAAGCTGCGTTTCAGAATGCTTTTATTTAAAGATTGATTGTTATAGTCTGGTTACTGTAACTGGTAATCTATTATAGTATTGGTAAATGGACCAAAAATAAAAAGCCCTATTTACTTTTTAAAATTATTTTTTAAATTATGAAAGTTTGATAACACATTTACAGGAAACTTGGAACATACAGAACAAAGTTACATATAGTTCCAATATATATTACGATGTTTTTAAGTAGACAAATTAAGATTTTTAGTTGGAGTTTCAATATCAGACGCTCAAAAAGTAATAGAGTGAATAGAAAGGTAGAAGGATATAGTAAACCTGAAAAGCACCAGGAACCAATTCAACATAATTAAGATTTATATAATTTTCACACAACAGCAGGATACAAATTCTATTCAAGTTGCGATAGACTGTAAACCAGGAGACACTGGAACATATCCAGGGACATAAAACAAGGTGCAAAAATGTCATGGTCTAAAGGTATTGAAATCATACAGAGTCTGCCTCTTGTATCACTGTGGAATTATGTTAGAAATCAGTATCAAAAGATACTTGAAAATAACCCACATTTTTTAAGGTGCAATGTGACATTTACCAAGAGAGATCTTTGACTTAGCTATTGAAAAAACCTCAATAAAGTTAAAAGACCAAAAAGCACAGAGGGTGATTATAAAAAAGAAAGCATGTAAATATGAAATTAACATCAAAGATGTTTAAAAAACCGCATGTGTTTGGAAATTAAATGTCCACCTTTAAATGATGTCTGTGTCCTAGAAGCCATAACAAAGAAAATCAGAGAATATCTGTAACAGGATAAAAATGAAAAGAGTTTTATCAGAATTTGTTGCATGCCACTGAAGCTGTTCAATGCAACTAAATAAGATGTGGAAACTTGGTTAAGTTATGAAAACAAAATAATGGACAGTAGCATCAAATGTTGTGAAATTTGAACAAAATCTGGAGTTTAGTTAATAATACTGTATACATGTTAATTTCCTGTTTTCCAGATGCACGTTAGAGTTATCTTGGAATTTTCTGAAAAATAACAAATGCCCAGGTGGTGGTGGTGTTTTTTCCTCCAAAGCTCTAGATGTGATTTCTAGTGAACAACCATACTTAAAAGCAATTAGACTATATGATGAGCATAGTTTGTTTGCCTTTTTCTGTTTCATATTTAGTGCTTCCATTTCATTTATTTTATGTTTTCCAATTTCTCTTTTTTTTTGTTCTTTTCAAGCCTTTATCAAGTATAGTAGAAAAGCCCTCTTTTTTTAAACATAATAACTAACATTAATAGTGTTAAATATTATATATATTTCAAAATTATAATCTCTATTCCATTATGTCCTCTTTGGGCTAATATGAATTGAGTATATGCCTATATGAATCCCTATTTATTAATTTGATTATGTTAGTTGTTACACAACAGGTATTGTTTTAGCCATTTTATGATCTTTGCCTTGTATCTGATTAAAGAAAGTAAATAGTACTTTTTCATTAAAAATTAATTTTATCGGTCCTCTTTGCAGTGTCAATTTCAGTAGCTGCTCTTGCCAGCTTTTTTAAAGAACAGATAGATACACTTTACATGTTATTTAATTCAGAGCCACTTTGTCTGGTTTGACACGTGAAGCAATATTCTGGAAAGCACATGTCCTTGATTTATTTTCTGGCATAATTTGCTGATGAACTTTATATCTTAAGGGAATAAATAGCATTTTTCAGTTTTCTCTTTTGAGGATAATGAAAATGTCAGAATTAGTAAATTCTGTCTGCCTTTTTTGAGATGGGCTGCAAGCGGATGCAATGAGTACTTAGGTGCAATTTGAGCTAGAATATAAACTTCTTGAGGACAAGAAGTTCTTTAGAACTTCTTAAGAACAAGAGTTAACATTTATAGAACTATACTTAGCAACTTAGAACTATACTATACTTTATATAGATTTAATTTTTACATCTTTAGTTAGATAGTAACCTTTTGAAAGTGCTTTACGGAAGCTCAGAATAATTGAAGTAACTTGCTGAGGGATATAAAATAAAATAGGTCTTTAGATAGTTTGACTTAAAAGCTGTAGCTCTAAACTACTGTGTAAACTGTGTTAATGTTTTTAGTATCTCCTTCATCCAGAATTGTACTTTGCATTGTGAGATAGTTTGCCAGGTAAATGAACTGGGTTTGATGAAAAATTGGTTTTTAAGTAGGAGGATAGTATATTCTAAATGGTATTTTAGGGACATTAATTTGGTAGCATTGTATAGGATGAATCACCTGGGAAAATGAGTCAGGAATATTTGACACAATTGTAGTAGAGAATTGAAGTGACTTTAGTGGTAAAATGATTGGTACTCCTGGACATGAAAAGGGAAAAAAAAGTTTAAGAGGGAATGTATGATAGGACATCATGGTTTTCAAATAAATAGCAAGAAAGGAGGATTTATATGTTATTTTATGGTTTCAGATGAAGGGAATGAGCATTAATTGAAAAATGTTGGGTACACCTGTAACAGAACTGGTTCAAAAAGATGGATGTAAGTTTGAGATTCAGGCAAGTACCCTGTTAGAGTTCTGTTATCAGATGCATCTCAAATTAGTAGTGAGTCCATGAATAAGGTTTAAAATTGTTGTTATGTGGACTGGAGATTCTGCCCAGTTAGCATGTATGTGCTTTTGTATATGTATATGGAGGGCTTTTTCTGTGAGGAGCAAATAATCTAAGATCATTAGATTTCAGGTAACCAGCTGTTCCGTTTTGAAAAGACCTCTGAAGACCCCAAGATTAGACATGGTCCCTTCACCTTTACTCTGTTCCTCAGTTTAACCATTTACATTCCATTTGTCCTTCCTCTTTTAGCCTCCCCTGCCATTTTCCTTATCTCTGCTGTAGCCGTTTTAACATTTGCTTTAGTTTTTACAGTTATTATTTTTACTTACTGTAAAACCATTTTACAGTAATCTCTCTGGCTTTGTTAATGACCCTGTTAGTTTTCTGGTGTCTCTTGTTGGCACTCCTCAGATTTTAGCTTAGTCCAGAGTTTCAGATCTGTGTATTCAGTTGTCTCCTTGACATAACCACTATTGGATGTTCCATAGAACTGTAAGAGTAATATGTTCACACCTCAGTTGTTTTCCTTACCCACATTTGTCTTTCTGTGTCTGCACCTTATCTTAGTGCTCAAGTTTGAAAACTTGATTCTATGCTTGTCCTTTATCAGACTTGAAAATAAGTCTTTTCGCTTCTAGCCACTCTTTCACATATATCTATTTTACTCCTTCCGTTCTGTTAGTATTATTTGAAGGCTAATTAATCTCAAGCCTAATTAGCTCTAACCTAAATTATTGTATAACTCCATCCTCATTGGGTTCTCTACTTCATATCTATGATCTTTGAATTCATTCTTCATTCTACAGCCTAAGTGATAACTAGGGATCTAAATGCATGTTTGATCATGTTACTTTCTTGTTTATAAGATAATGTTAAAATTCTTTAAAATGTCTTCTAAGGTTCTGGATAATTTATATTCTCGTTTAACTCTCTAGCTTCTGCTCTGTGCTCCTTACTGCCTAGAACTTTCTCCATCCATTATCCTTCCATCCCTAGTTCCACACTTCTACTCCATTGAACTTACTTATCTTTTCAGACTCAGCTTGAAAGAGATGCCTTTGCTACTCTAAACTACATTAGGTTTCCTTGCTGTCTCTTCTTATATCTCTTTGCATCCTGTCCTGAGTTTCTTCACTTCATTTTTTTTTTTCAAATTTTTATTGGAGTATAGTTGGCTTACAGTTTGGCGTTAGTTTCAGGTGTATAGAAAGTGAATCTGTTTTGCGTATATCCACTTTCTTAGATTTTTTTCCCATATAGACCATTAAGGGAAGTATTGAATGGAGTTCGCAGTGCTGTACAGTCCTCATTAATTATCTGTTTTACATATAGTAGTGTGTGTATGTTAGTCCGTTTTCCAATTTATCCCTCCCCCCACCCCACTTACCTCCTGATAACCATAAGTTTATTTTCTGTAATTGTATCTCTGTTTCTGTTTTGTAGGTAAGTTCATTTGCAGCCTTTAGATTCTACATTAAGCAATATCATATGATATTTGTTTTTCTCTGTCTGACTTCACTTACTGTGATAATCTCTAGATCTATCCATGATGCTGCAAATGGCATTCTTTCATTCTTTTTTAATGGATGAATAATATTCCATTGTATATATGTACCATGTCTTCTTTATCCATTCCTCTTTTGATGCACATTTAAATGTTGCTTCCATGTCCTGGGTACTGTGAACACTGGGGTGCTTGTATCTTTTCACATTTGCAAGTTACGGTTTTCTCCCCATATATGCCCAGGAGTGGGATTGCTGGAGCCTGTGGCAGCCCTGTTTTTAGCTTTTTGAGGAACCTCCATACAGTTCTCCGTACTGCTCGTATCCCTGTGCATTCCCACCAACAGGGTAGGAGGGCTCCCTTTTCTCCAGACCCTCTCCAGTGTTTATTGTCTTTAGATTTTTTGGTGATGGACATTCTGACCAATGTAAGGTAATATTAATACTTCATTGCAGTTTTGATTTGCATTTCTGTAATAGTGACGTTGAGCATCTTTTCATATGCTTTTTAATTATCTGTATGTCCTCTCTGGAGAAATGTCTGTTTAGATCTTTCATCCATTTTTTTGATTGGATTGTTTCTTTTTGTGATACTGAGCTGCCTCGGATGTTTGTGTATTTTGTAGATTAATTCCTTGTCAGTTACTTCATTTGCAAATATTCTTTTTCCCATTCTGAGGTTGCGTTTTCAGTTTCTTCACTTGTTTAATTGTCTTCTTCACTGGACTGTAAGCTCTCCGGAATCTGGGGCTGTGATTATCTTGTTTCAGGTCAGGCCTTCAACCTCTGGATACTCTGTAATTTGGGGAATGAATGAGTTGCACTATATTTCAGCGGGTTTTTGCCTGCTGAGAAGAGATGTCTGATTGTAGTTTAGGAGAGTTTTGGCAGGTTATTTCAAGTGTGAAGACAGCAGAAAAGTGATAAAGAGATGAGCAGCTGACGAGCCGCTCACCAGCAACGGGCAGGTTGTCAGATGAGCGCAAGAGGCGGGTGTTAGTGGCGTGAGGAATAGAAAGAAAATGAACTGAGTGGGTAATGCTGATTTAATGTTTGACTAATCTTGAATTATCACAATTACTGTATTATAACACAAAATTGTAATTAGAAAAGATACATGCACCCTTATGTTCATAGAAGCACTATTTCCAATAGCTAAGGATTGGAAACAACTTAAATGTCTGTCAGCAGGTGATTAGATAAAGAAGACATGGTATGTAACCACAGTGGAATATTACTCAGCCATTAAAAAGCATGAAATAATGCCATTTGCAGCAACATGAGTGGACCTAAAGATTATACTAAGCGAAGTAAGTCAGAAAGACAAATAGCATATGATATCACTTGTATGTGGAATCTAACACATGACACAAATGAATATCTGCAAAAGAGAAACAGACTTACAGACATAGAGAACAGACTTGTGGTTGCCTAGGGGAAGGGATGAGTTTGGGATTAGCAGAAACAAAGTGTTCTATATAGGATGGAAAAGCAAGGTCCTACTGTATAGCCCAGGGAACTATGTTCAGTATTCTGTGATTAAACCATAATGGGAAAGAATATGAAAATATGTATACATGTACACAAAGTGCAGCAACAACGGTTGTGAAATTAACACAACCTTGTAGAGCGACTCCACTTCAGTGAAGGAAAAGCTCCCTGTTGCACCTCAGTACTCTCCCACTTCTTCTAGCCTGGGACTGATCTGTTTTATGTTCCAATGGTTTTGCCTTTTCCAGAATGTCATTTAAATTGAACTATCTGATTTTTTCATATTTGGCTTTTTTCGTTTAGTATATTGCTTTTGAGGTGTTTCATTAATCAGTTCAGTCTTTTCTGTTTCTAGTAGTCCATTGAATGGATACACTGCACTTTGTTTTTCCATTTGCCAGTTAATGAACATTTGGATTGTTCCTGGTTTTTGATAATTATGAATAAGCCTGCTATAAACATTCACATACAAATCTTGGAATGGATATATGTTTTCATTTTTCTTCAGTAAATACCTAAGAAGTAGAATTTCTGGTTTGTATGGCTAAGTGCAGGCTTCCCAGGGTGGTGCAGTGGTGAAGAATCCATTGACCACCTGTCAGTGCAGAGACACAAGAGGAGACACAAGCTGGATCCCCAGGTCAGGAAAATCTACTGGAGAAGGAAATGGCAACCCACTCCAGTATTCTTGCCTGGGAAATCCCATGGACAGAGGAGCCTGGTGGGCTATAGTCCGTGGGATCTCAGTCAGACATGACTGAGCATACCCACACACGGCTCGGTGTATGTTTTAACTTCATAAGGAACTGTCAGACTTTTGTAAAGTGGTTGTACCATTTTTCATTCCCACAGCCCTTTGATATTGTCAATTTACTAAATTTTAGTCATCCTAGTGGACGTGTAGTGGTATTTCATTGTGGTTTTAATTTGCAATTCCTGATGAACATCTTTTCATGTGCTTATTTTCCATCCCTATCTCTTTTTTGGTGCACTGTCTGTTCAAATTGCCTGTTATTGGATATTCTCTTCTTATTGAATTGTGAAAGTTCTCTACATATTCTGTGAACAAGTTCCTTACGAGAGATGTATTTTTACAAATGTATTCTCCTGGAGATGTATTTTTACAAATATATTCTCCAGTTCTGTGGCTTTTCATTCTCTTAATATTGTCCTTTGCACTTTTTCACAGCAAAACATGGTAATTTTGATGAGGTTCACTTTATAATTTATTTCTTTTATGTTTTGTGCTTTTTGTGTCTTAACTAAGGGAGCTTTGCCTAACCCAAGGTCATCCAGGCTTTCTCTTGTTTTTTCTTTTAGATACTTTATAATTTCAGATTTTACGTTTGGGTCTGTGATGCAATTGAAAAATTTTTGTATGTGAGGTTTGGATAAGGTTCCTTTACTCTTATTTTTCCTTTTTGATTAACTAGAGAATTATTTTGTTAAGAATCCTTCCTCCCACCCTAATCTCACAGAGATTTTAATCAAATATATTGATCAAATAAGGGCAAATTATAATTATTATAGAACTACTTTTATACTTAAAGCTACATGTGGGGACTTCCCTGGTGGTCCAGTGGCTGAGAGTCTGCGCTCCCAATGCAGGGGTCTCAGGTTCAATCCTTGCTCAGGGAACTAGATAGGTCCCACATGCTGCTGCATGCTGTTGCAACTAAGACCCAGAGCAGCCAAATAATTTTTTTTTAAAGCTGTATGTGTATTTTTACCTATTATATTCTTTTCTGTCTCTGTAAAATTTATTGATAGTTAATACAGTCTGTGAATTTTCTTGTATTTTGCTTTATTTTGGGGAGTTTTTTTTCCAGATTATTACTGGTATATATAGAAAACTTGATTTTTCTACATGTACTTGATAACTGGGTATATAATTTTGTAGCAGTGAAAGGTTATCAACTATTTATAATTAGGAACAGATTGAATTACAGTAAGATTACTTTGTAATGTTCAGAATGATTTCTTTGTGGTCCATCAAGCATTGTGTTTGTCTTTAAAATCTGAGGTCTCTAGGAGCAGATTATAACTCTTCAGCTTAAACATTTTTAGTATTTATATGCTATGGCAGGTGTTAAGAAAAATGACTAAATCAGTAACACGTACTGTCTGCCTTCAAGTAGCTTAAACTCTCTATCAGGGTACTAGAAAAAGTAGAGTATTTAGTACAATAAGTTAAATACCACAAGACATATGAAAAGTAATGATGGTACCTAGTGGGAGTGGGGGCAGGTAGATATTAAGAAAGGGAAAGAAGATGCAGGAGGGAGGGAGGGATGTTTGAGAGAAACTTGGAAAGACAAAGTGGTAGGATTTCAGTAAAGAGAGAAGAAGCTCTAGGTAGAGCATTATATGAAGCATAATGTTCATGGAGCTCTGTAGGAAAACTGAACTGTGCAGGGTCACGGATACTGAAGCCGGAGATAATCTCCAGATGTTTGATTCTCTTTATAGCTTTGACATTGTATACTGCTAAGCATCCTTATATTCTAGCCCTTCATCTTAGATTTTAAAATATCAGTGTGTTTTTATGATACTCTGCTTTAGCATTTCTGTGAAGTCAGTGCATGTCTTGTATATACATAACTTACCCCAACTTTTTTGACCATAAGATTTTGTGAAGGCTGCAGTAGCTATTGCCGTGTAACAAACCTAAAACTTGGAGGCTTAGAAGAACAATTGTTTTAGTGTGTCTAATGATGTTGTGGGTCAGGAATTCAGCAGGATTGGCTAATTTTGTTACCTTCAGGGCTGACTGGGGTTGTTTGAGTGTGTGAGTGAGTGAAGTCGCTCAGTCGTGTCTGACTCTTTGCGACCCTATGGACTGTAGCCTATCAGGCTCCTCCGTCCATGGGATTCTCCAGGCAAGAATACTGGAGTGGGGTTGTTAGTGGTGTTTATTTGGTAGCTAGTCATCTGGTGAGTCCAAGATGATTTACTAATGTACTCATTGCCTTGTGAGAGATAATGAGATGCTGAGCTGGGCCCCCTCTCTCTTGTCCTCTCAGAGCCATTTTACATGATCTTCTCCGCATCACGATAGTAGGATTTTTACATGGCAGAAAGAGACCAAGACACCTGGGTAGAAACAGCAAGCTTTTCTAACATAGCTTTGGAAGTCTGAAACAGTTCCTCCCTGTGTACTTATTAGGACCTTAATAGATAAATTTGTTTTGTAAAATTTTATTTAGAGGATATCCTACATTGAACTGAAATACATAAATTACCTATAGGAGGGTATTTAGTGGTATTAGCTAAATATATAACTTTGAAAATTTAGAACATTAATTGGTTGGTTGTATGAAAAAATATAATTAGTATATAATAAGAGCAGTTATTCCCACATGATATTACATTAACCAGAAAGAACTATATGATTTACTGTTTGCATTATAGAGTATAATTTTTATTAAATGATTGTATAATGTTGACTTAAGAGGTCTTGAATGTCCCAGGTTCTGTGTGTCACATTTTATATGACAGCTATAGTATAAGATTCAGTGACTAGAGTGATTTAATTCTGTCACCTAGGTACCAATTATAATATCTCACTACTTCATATCTTTGTTTTACAATATATTGGAAAAAAGAAGAAGTAACTGTACTTCTGCTTTAGAAGCAAATTTTTCTTGCTAGCTCATTGAAGAAACCTTGACCTGAATTTTTTTTTTTTTTAATGGAAGAAAAGGGAGCCCAAATTTCTTTTCCATGGTATGCCTGGCTTGACTTTCATGTAGGTATATAAATATTTATTTGTCTTTCCTGTTACTTTTCTTTTGGTGTTCTTGGGACTACTATTGCTATACTGATTTGTCATTCTGTATGTGCTACTGGCTTCCCAGGTAGCACTAGTGGTAAAGAACTTGCCTGCCAGTGCAGGAGACAGAAGAGAGACGAGTTTGATCCCTCTCGGTTGGGAAGATCCCCTAGAGGAAGGCATGGCAACCACTCCAGTATTCTGGAGAATACCAGAATTCTCCGGTGCCTGGAGAATCCCATGGAGGAGGAGCCTGGTGGGCTATAATCCTAGGGTCGCAAAGAGTCGGACACAACTGAAGCGACTTAACACACACACACACACACACACACACACACACATGCATGTTACTAGATGCTTCCCTGATAAAATCCCACTATTTGCCTTTAATAATAATAGCAAAATTTATCAAGTGCCTTTAATATACTGGGCATAGTGTTGGAAATAAGCACATGTTGCCTTTAATTCTTCTAAAAGCAATCTAAAAGATAGGTGCTGTTGCCTTCGACAGATGAGAATGCTGTGGCACAACACAATTCCGTAGTTTGTTTTATATGCGTTGGTCAGTTGGTGGCAGAGCTGGAATTTGAACTTAATATGTCTAACGGCAAAGCCTGAGCTGTTTCGACGGTACAGTAGACCACTCTATTTGAGGTTTCATTTTCTGCAGTTTCAGCTACTTGTGGTCAACCACCATCTGAAAATATTAAATGGAAAATTCCAGAAGTAAACAATTGATAAGTTTTAAATTGTGTACTGTTCTGAGTAGTGTGATGAAATCTTGCAACATCCTTCTCCATCCCTCCCAGGTGGGGAATCATGCTTTTGTCCAGCATATCCACACACCACACACACTACCCACCTGTCAGTCACTTAGCAGCCATCTCATTTGTCAGATCTACTGTCCTGGTTTCACAGTACTTGTATTCAAGTAGCCCTTAACTTTACTTAACAGTGGCCCCGAAGTATAAGAGTTGTGATGCTGGCAATTCACATGCTCTCTTGCTGTGCCTAATTTATATATTAAACTTTATTGTAGATACGTATGTACACATAGGAAAAACATTGTATATGTAGAGTTCAGTACGATTTGTGGTTTCAGATATCCAACTGGTTTTGTACCATAGCCCCCAGGATATGGGGAGACTACTGTATGACAATCTATTTAAAGTTTCTTAATCCCCTCCTGAAGGAGACGTAAGAATTGTAGTTTGAACTTCCTCTTAATATCTTCATGTAGAAACATTTTTTGCATTACTGTGTAAAACATAGGATGTTGTTACTGTATAAGTATTGTACTAAATATTTCCCCTTTATAGGGGAAAAAAAAACATAGAATTAAGGAATACTAGAAAAGGAGGAGTCTTCAGAGATCAGTTTTTATTGACCCTGATTATGTAAGAAGCAGCAGAAGCTCCACAACTCTCCCTCAATTCAGCAGTTCACAAGCCCCTGCGTTCTTAGTTGACTGGGTCTGCGTGTTTCTTTCAAATCTCAGGATTTTTAATGTATCAGTTTTTACAGTTACACCCACAAGAACAATTCACCCTGATTTCAGGAATTTCCCTCCATGTGGACGGGTAAACAACTCTAGGGGAGTCAGGTGTTTAAATACCATTTGCCTCATGTCTGTCAGATCTCAGTCATCCTTTAATCAGGAAGGAAAAGTTTTCTTCTTTTCCTTCCAAGTTTCTGAAGCCTATTTATACATTTCTTCCCTTGTCATACAACTCTATCTACTGGGGAAGACTTGATGCAGAACTAGAACTAGTGCTTTTATATGTGCCCGCTATAAGTTGGAAACTATCCCTTAAGTACCAAAAAAAAAATTTGTGGTAAATAATTCTGTTTGTATTTATTGCTTTTTATAAAATAATTTATGTATGTTCTTATATTACATCGTTGTTTTTCTAATTTGTCCTCTACTTCTCTCTTGTGTGGATTCAACAAGCATTTACTGCCTGCTGTACCCTTGGCCCAGTGGGGGAGAATGCAAAGAGGAAAACTGTTTATATTTCTTGTTTTTATTAGAGTATTTATAGTTTAATTGGAGAGATAATTAGCTGTAATGAAATGACACTCTGCATTTGTTATTCATCTTGTTTGTTTCTTTTTCTGCATATTGACCTTTTTTTTTTTTTTGTCTTCTGTGACTGCTGATCCTTTAGATGCTTATCACTAGTAATTTGTTTCTATTTACTTGAACCGTTTTTTTCTTTTGCCCGCTGGAAACTTCATTCATATTGAACGTTGTTTGTATGCAAAACATTTCTAGGTTCTATAGAAGATATCAAAGATGAGTAACGTGATAACTACAAAAAAGTTTATAATCCAGTAGGGCAGATGGAGTAGCTACATAATCAGAATTTGAATCATAAGACAGAGAGGCAGTGATAGTTTTTATTAATAGTTGTAGGGATGTAGGAGGGCTTAATGAAAGAAGCTGAATTTCATCTAGATCTTACAGGACATACAGGATTTTAAGGCAGAGATGGAGTGGGCGAAGACATTCCAGCTAAATGGTATTAGCAAAAATATTGGAGTGAGACATTTGAATAATGAGTCAGAAATTCTGGAATCTTACATATATACGCATGTAGTTGAGTAGTAGAATAAGTTATTAAAAGATAAAATGAGCTTTGACTGAGGTTCTGGAATGCCATAGATTGGAAATTTTCTTTTTTTGGTAGGATTTGTTTGTTTAAAGCAGAAGAGAGTGACATGAAAAACTGTCATTTCAAAGAATATTTGGTCACTGTGTGTTCAGTGGATTGGTGGAGTGGAGAGAAACTCGAGGTAGGAAGGTCACTTTTTTCAGAAGGTAATGAATCAGTGTTTGTGGTAGCTATGGAAAGGGAAGAAAGATAGACATGTTTTAATAGAAAAATAGACTGAACTGAGCAGGTGACTTAATGTTAAGGGGAAATGGAAGAAGGACACATAATAAAGGTTTCTGAGAATTTTTTGAATTTGAATGTTGGAGGATGTTGTGCCATTAGTATAAAGAGAGAATTAAAAGGAGAGGTTAAGCTTTACTTATATGAGAAAGATGATAATTTTGTTGTTAAGTATTTCTTATAGAGATGAAGGCGCGAGGGGCTTGGTAGAAGAGTTGGATTGAGAGATTATTTGGGGTTTCATTCACCTAAAGTTATAGTTTAAATTATAGGATTGCATTTTAGAGGAAACACAAAAGAGAAAGCATGCCTAGAATAGACAGACCCTAGGGGAGTGTGCAGATTTGGGATGATGAATTGTGAATTAGTGAGTCGTCAGATAGGCTAGTTCAATTTCACTGAAACTTCAGTACAGTTTTTGATGAGGAGGTTAATAATATCTGTTGCAGTAAGCACTAAGGGAAAAGGGCTGAGAAGACATTGGATTCTGTGGTCTTGATTGACTTTGTTGGGGAGGGAGTGTGATAAATGTCCTCTTTCCCCATCCCACTGTATGTACAGTATTTTCTCTTTATTGTACCCTTTTATCTTTTTCTTTCCATTTATGTTCTTACAATTTTTGTAATTTACTTTCCCTTTTGCTTCCCCACTTCAATTCTGTATCATTTTTCTTCTGCTTCCTGCTTCTCAGATCTTATTTCCAGCTATGCTTATTCCTGGGTGGGGAATGGTCACAGGGGAGGAGATGACAGTTATTGCCCAGACCAGTCAATCTCATGGACTGCATTGTTGCGCTGTGAATCACGCCACGTATGAAAAACAAGTAAAACATTACATGAAGCTTGTTTGAGGTTTGTGCTACAAGAATGTAATGTGGCTGATAGCTTTAGCATGAATTTCTCCCAGCATTTCTTAAGAACTGCTCTGGTGGATTTTGATGACTTTTCTATTAAAAAAAAAAAACAAAAAAAACCAATGAGCCTATATGAAGATCCTTCTTTATACCAAAAACCGTGTCTTAATGAGTCATAATGAATGGCATTTCTTTTTGTTAAAACCTTACATTTAACAAATTATGTATATATGTTTACATATTCAGAATATATATATATGTAAATATATAAAAATATAATTGTATTGTGTTTTCACCTTTCTTTTGTTCTCTTTTTGAAGTATAATGTAATCTTGAGGTAATGTGTGTAAAGTAAGACAGAAATACATTTGAATAGTTATAATGAAGGGAGGACTTTGAAAAAAGTAAGATTATTTGTATGTATGTTTATTACTTCATCACATATTAATTCATTGTTTTATTTTGAAGTGTCCTTTTCTCTTTTCTCTTTCCTTCTAACATGCCAGAAGTGATTCTAAATTTTTCTTAAGAAATAATTTGTTTGAAAATAATTATCAAAAAAAAAAAGAAAATAATTATCAGTTCTTCCTTCAGGGAGACATGGTTTAGGCTTAAGAGCTTACACATGTCATGCATAGATATGAATCTGTTTCTGTTGCAGGAATGTTAAATACTTGAGACATGCTTGAGATAAAACCAGGAGTGCCCTTGTTCCTCAGTTGTATGTGTCTGTCCTTCCAGACCTTTCTCTTGCATTTACATGTATACATTTTTACATACATACACACTCACAGAAAAGAATATGTAGTTTATTTTTAAAAGCCTGAACATCCTATCTACACTTTTCTGTAACTTGCACTTTTTTTTTTTTCTTACAAACAATGTATATTTACGTATCCCACCAGGCTCGTCTGTCCATGGGACTTGCCAGGCAAGAATACTGGAGTGGGTTGCCATTCCCTTTCCCAGTGTAACTTGCACTTTTTAACCTAACAGTGTGTCTTCGAGCTCTGTCCATTACATAGTGTTAAGTTTATGTACACAACTTTGTGTGACTGTGTGTTTTTCTTTTAATTAACTAGGTTTTGTTCTTATATACTTATATGAAGTCTAAATTTCAATAAGCTTTTAGTTTTAGAGCAGTATTAGATGTACAGGCATGTTGGGGACTTCGTATAGAGTTCCCATATGTGCTGTATCACTTTCTTATATTATTAAAATCTTAAACTTGTATAGTATATTTGTCTTAGTTAACGAAACATTATCAATACATTAAAGTCCATATTTTATTCAGATTTCCTTAGTTTTTTTTTAAAAATATTTGTTTATTTGGCTGCATCTGGTGTTAGTTGTGGCACACAGAATCTTCGCTGCAATGTGTGGAATCCAGTTCCTTGACCAGGAATCAAACCTGGGCCCCCTGCATTGGAAGTGCAGAATCTTAATCACTGGACTACCAGGGAAATCCCAGATTTCCTTATTTTTTACCTAACTTCCTTTTTCTGTTCAAGGATCCTATTTAGGATACTACATTTTAAAAATTAATTAATAATTGCTATCTAGAGATCTTTATTTTTAAAATTTTACTCTTTTTTTTTTTTTGCTTATACATATACCTTTTTTTCCCCCCCAGAATTCTTTTCCCATATAATTTATTGAGCAGGGTTTTCTGTGCTACACAGCAGGTCCTTTTTGATTATTTATTTTAAATATAGCAGTGTGTTCATGTCAGTCCTAAACTCCCAATCTAATCCTCTCTCCCACTCTCCCCCACACCATAACCATAAATTCCTTCTCTAAGTCTGTGTCTGTTTCTGTTTTGTAAATAAGTTTTTTTGTTTCGTTTTGTTTTTTGGATCCTCATATAAACAGTATCATGACATTTGTCTTTGACTTACTTCATGTAATAATCTCCAGATTCATCCATGTTGCTTCAGGTGGCATCACTTCATCTCTTTTGGCCAGTATTCTCTCTCTCTACGTCTGTCTCCTCTTTCAGATTTCCTTCCCGTTCAGGTCGTCACAGAGCACTGAGCGGAGTTCCTGGGCCGTATGGTAGGTTCTCATTAGTTACCTCCTTCATACGTAATAGCAACAGTGTATCTATGTGAACTCTGCTGTCCTCACTCATCCAGCCCCACTCCTGCGCTTTGGTATTCATGCATCTGTGTCTGTTTCTGGTTTTCCTTAGATTCCACATATTTAAGTTAATATATGATACTTGTTTTTCTCTTTCTGATTTCTGATTTCACTGTGTGAAATTCTCTAGGTCCATCCAAGTCTCTGCAAATGGCAGTTTCATCCCTTTTATGGCTGATATTCCATTGTATATCTGTACCACATCTTCTTTATCCATTCCTCTGTTGATGGATATTTAGGTTGCTTCCATGTCTTGTCTATGGTAAACAGCACTGCAGTGAACATTGGAGTGCTTGAAGATACCACATTATATTTAGTTGTCATGGCTATTTAGGTTCCTCTTGGCTATGATAGTTTCTTAGACTTTTATTGCTTTTGATGACCTTGACAGTTTGAGGAATATTGGTTAGGTATTTTGTAAAATGTCCCTCAGTTGGGATTTGTCTGATGTCTTCCTCATAGTTTGACGAAGGTAATTGCCTGACTCATTGGAAAAGACCCCATGAACCACAGCACGCCAGGCCTCCCTGTCCATCACCAACTCCTGGAGTCCACCCAAACCTATGTCCATTGAGTCGGTGATGCCATCCAACCGACTCATCCTCTGTCGTCCCCTTCTCCTCCTGCCCCCAATCTTTCCCAGCATCAAGAGTCTTTTCAAATGAGTCAGCTCTCCGCATCAGGTGGCCAAAGTATTGGAGTTTCAGCTTCAACATCATTCCCTCCAGTGAACACCCAGGACTGATCTCCTTTAGGATGGACTGGTTGGATCTCCTTGCAGTCCAAGGGACTCTCAAGAGTCTTCTCCAACACCACAGTTCAAAAGCATCAATTCTTCGGCACTCAGCTTTCTTTATAGTCCAACTCTCACATCCATACATGACCACTGGAAAAACCACTGCTCTGACTAGATGAACCTTTGTTGACAAAGTAATGTCTCTGGTTTTCAATATGCTGTCTAGGTTGGTCGTAACTTTTCTTCCAAGGAGCAAGTGTCTTTTAATTTCATGGCTGCAATCACCATCCACAGTGATTTTGGAGCCCAGGAAAATAAAGTCAGCCACTGTTTCCACTGTTTCCCTATCTATTTGCCATGAAGTGATGGGACTGATGCCATGATCTTAGTTTTCTGAATGTTGAGCTTTAAGCCAACTTTTTCACTCTCCTCTTTCACTTTTATCAAAAGGCTCTTTAGTTCTTCTTCACTTTCTGCCATAAGGGTGGTGTCATCAGCATATCTGAGGTTATTCTTGTTAGGATAAATAAGAATTGATCGCTTCTATAATTTAGCTTCCTTCTTATCTCTAATAATTTCATAAACCTAACTAGGGTTATTAAGATGATTAAGCAGTAATCAGGCATTATTGACTTTGCAAATACTGTTCAGTGCAGATCAGAAGTCCTTTCTTGGTTTTCAGAAAGCTAAAAATTGCCTCTTTTTCATTTACATACATACTTATTACTTCATTTTTTGTCTTATTCTCTGTTCTGTGATGAGGTAGTGTGTGGTGATTCTCCTTTGTTCCTGGGGGTGTTTTTTCTGCAGTTCTCCATTCTTACTCCTGGCCCACCCTGTCGCCCTCTGAGCCGGCTGCATGGCCTTCACACTGCTGTTTCCTCGCGATGCTCCCCTGGGCTCTGGGTCCTGTTTGCTGTGTCTCAGGTCTCCCTCCTTCTTTGTGTACTCCTTTACTTCAGCATACCCTCAGGTAGCTTCCTAAGAAAGGATGCATGTGTGATGAAAATTTTGAACTTTTGCTTGTCTGAAAATGTCTTCCTACATACTTGATTCATAGTTTGGCAGATTCTAGAGTTCTAGGTTAAAAAACATTTTCATTCTGACCTGTGAAGGCACTGCTGCAGTGCTGCTTTCTAGCATCTACTGTTACGTTGAAGAGTCCAGTTACACATTGTTACCTGAGATATATATATATATATATATTTTTTTTTTTTTTTCTCTTCTCCTCTGGAGGCTTTTAGAGTCTTTCTTTATCCCCAGTGTACTGAAATTTCATGAGGGTGTGCTGGTACAAGTGGGGTGGGGTGTGGGGGTAAGGAGGCTACAGTGCTCAATGCCATTCTTTGTATTCATCCGTTAAAGAATCTGCATTTTGTAGACCGATCTTTTTGGGGGGATTTATTGATTGATTGGTATTTTCTTCCTTATACAGTTGTTTCTTTCTTGTGAAATTTCAGTTCATTTGATATTGGAGCTCCTGAATAGATCCTTTGGGTTGCTGTATTTTCTGCTATTTTTCACTTCTTTTTCTGTTGCTCTGCTTTCTGGAAGATTATCTAAACTTGATCTCTTCTAACCTTTTAATTAAGCCTATCAGTTTTGCTGTTGTATTTTTAATTTTCACAAGTTCTCTCTCTTAAAATTTTTTGATGCAGTTCAGCTTAAGTATTTTAGGGAAGTACAATCAGCTTGTGTTTACCTTGCCTAGGGTACCTGAGTCTTGAGGCCTCTTCACTTTCTTCAGAAGATGAATGTTCAGTGTTTGCCTTAAGGGGTAAGATTGAAATGATCACTTGAATGTTTGGGGTGAGGGTAAGAGAACTGGGGAATCAAGCTTGCTCTTATATAAACTTTTAAACAATTTCTCTTGTTTTAAGATCCTTGTATATGTGTATATGTAGATAGGGAGACAGTGGAAACAGTGTCAGACTTTCATTTTTTGGGCTCCAATATTACTGCAGATGGTGATTGCAGCCATGAAATTAAAAGACACTTACTCCTTGGAAGGAAGGTTATGACCAACCTAGATAGCATATTAAAAAGCAGAGACATTACTTAGTCAACAAAGGTCCGTCTGGTCAAGGCTATGGTTTTTCCAGTGGTCGTGTATGGATGTGAGAGTTGGACTGTGAGGAAAGCTGAGCGCCGAAAAATTGATGCTTTTGAACTATGGTGTTGGAGAAGACTCTTGAGAGTCCCTTGGACTGCAAGGAGATCCAACCAGTCCATCCTAAAGGAGGTCAGTCCTGGGTGTTCATTGGAAGGACTGATGGTGGAGCTGAAAGTCCAGTACTTTGGCCACCTCATGCGAAGAGTTGACTCATTGGAACAGACCCTGATACTGGGAGAGATTGGGGGTAGGAGGAGAAGGGGACGGCAGAGGATGAGATGGCTGGATGGCATCACCAACTCGATGGATATAGGTTGGAGTAAACTCTGGGAGTTGGTGATGGACAGGGAGGCCTGGCGTCACAAAGGCCGTGGGGTCGCAAAGAGTTGGACATGACTGAGCAACTGAACTGAACATACATACATATACAGATGTATACACATAAATGTTTGTGTGTTTACATATATATACACAGTATACATTATATGTCAAACTTGGGATTCTTTCATAGGTTTACACTTACATATATCAACTTGCAATTTTCCTCTAACATATGAAAATTTTCCCGGTGAAGTTAACTATTACTTAAATATGATATTGGGGGTGCTTCCCAGGTGGCGCTAGTGGTAAAAGAACCCACTTGCCAGTGCAGGAGATGTAAGAGACATGGGTTCAGTCCTTGGCTTGGCAAGACTCACTGGAGGCGGGCATGGCAACACTCCAGTATTCTTGCCTGGACGATCCCATGGACAGAGGAGCCTGGCAGGCTACAGTCCATGGAGTTGCAGAGTCACACATGACTAAAGTGACTTAGCATGTATGCTCACAAACATAATTTTTAATGACTTTGTAATCTTCCATTTCTTAAGATACCCAAGTTTAACTAATTTCCATTATTAAACATTTGTTATTTACAGTTTTTTACTATTAAAAATAATATAGAAAAAGAATAATATGGGATGTAGACCTTTGCATGAGCATTTTTGTGCAGACTTGGTTTTCTTTTTATTAAATCCTAGTTGTGAAATTATGGGATAAGAGGAATGATGGGCTTTAATATTTGTTCAATGTGTTGTTAAATTGCCCTCCAGTAAGACTATCAATTTATACTCGTTATCGTTGTATAGAAGTACCTATTTACTTCACCTTTGCCAAGCAGCACTAGTTATTGTTAAGAAAAAATTTCGTGTTTATATAAGATGATGGACAGTTTGTGATACATGTAAGTCAAATCATTATGCTGTATACACCTTAAAATTTATTCAGTGATATATGAATATCCCAATAAAACCGGTCAGTTTGATAGGTGAAAAAAATGATTTTACTTTATTTTAATTGAGTTTTTCTTCATGTTTATGGGACATTAACATTATTTGAAATGTGCTTGTTTTATGTGCTTTCTACCTTTTCCTATTTACTATTTTTTATTTTCTTTTTAAGATTTTTTTTTCTGTTGATAATTTTTTCCTTTCTTGGTGTTAAATTGTAAGAGTTCTTTGTGTAAAAGCAACTCTTTGTAAAAAAGAAATTACCCCATTGTTGTTAGGGAAATATTATTTGTCTTTATTAAGGCTAATCCAGAAAAGTTTTGGATTCCTACTGTTGTTGAAGAATAGCTTTATTAAATCTTAAAGCTGTTCGTCAAAAATGACCAGGTCACTTAGAAAAGGGATATATATATACATTTGAAGAACTAATCCTGAAAGGTTTTCAGGACTAAGAATTTCCTTTCTTGCCGTGGAAAAGAAGGAAGAATTAACAAAGATCAATCTAGAGTATTACTGGAGAGAAAGTCGTGATGAACTATAGAAAAATAACAGTAATGTCCTACTTTATTGCAGGACTTCTTTCATGCATCGAACAAGCATTTATTGAGGGAGAGCCATCTCTGCCTCAAGGAATGTACACTGGTGGGAGCAGGAATGGTGCTAAGAAGAAAGATATGTTTGTAGCTGACTAGAATACGGTATGAGATAGAGAACCTGCTTGCTGCATTATACAGTGTAGTGTTAGTGCACCTGCTCTGGTTTCTTAGCACAGATCAAGTGAGAATGAGCCTGTCAGTGACTGCCGGAAGTTAGAGCTCTCACCTCTTGTACCTGGGTGATAAATGACAGGTGAAACAATAACAATGAAATGATTCTCAGTTGCTGTTTAGTTGAACATTTTATTTTTTCTTCTGTTTTTGAAGGCAGTATGAATATGACAGCAAAAGTTAAAATGTCTTGTATTTTTGAAAGCAGTGATGTATGTAGAAATGTAATTAGAACTGTTATAGCAGGTGGCAGTCGTGTGTTATCTGGAAATCTGTGAATTAATTCTGACCATTCCAGGTGAATGGCTTGTTGATACATTTGATCAGTTTCTTAAAGGTATTCACAGTGCTTTTTCTAAGTTTTGCTTTCTTACTGGAGCAGTTCATGTAATATTTGTGTGTGTGTATGTGTGTATTTTCATCCCTACATTATCATAATAACATCAATGCTTGTGGAGACTATTGAATTTTATTATAACCAGATGAAAACAGCTATTTTATTATTTAAGAACTGGTTTCCAGGGGACTTCCCTAGAGGTCGAGTGGTTGAGACCTCACCTTCCATTGCAGGGGCTGTGGGTTTGATCCCTGATTGGGGATCTGGGTTCCCGTATGTCTTGTGGCCAAAAAATGTAGAACAGAAACAATATTGTGACAATTGAATAAAAGCTTGAAAAAAAAAAGACTTATTTCCAGAGTGGTGCTTAACATAAGGATCAACTGATACCTTATCAGTTTTAAGGTTCTTTAGTCAAGCACTAGAATTGTTTTGCCTCTTACACATAAGTGCTCAATAGAAATGTATTGGGTGAATGAAATATATGTTATTATACATTGCTGCATATATGGTTTACACTACTAAATCATAAGTTGATCATATGTTTGATGAATTCCATTTATATTTTGTTTGAAACTATTTTCGTTAGCGTTCCTTTTCATGTTTTAACTTTTCCATATGAGATCTGTCTTTAGCCCATGTGTGTTTTCCCACATACATAATTTATAGTATGTTGTGAGTTGTAATGACTTACTTACTCCTTCTTTTTCCCTTCATTCTTATATTCCTTTGGCCTCTTTAGATTTAAATTGTTTTTGTGGGTCTCTTAGCATCTGTGTTCCATCTGTCCTGTATCCCCCTTTTTATTTTAAAATAAAACTTGTCCTTATGTTAAATTGGACTTTTCAAAACACATACTTTTGTTGTTCTTACGATGGAATAATTCTTACTTTTATTCTAAGAATTGTGACAGGAAATTGAGCTAGAAATTCTTTCCAAGCCTTAGATTAAACCCTGAAGGTTAAAACTGTACAAATTCTTGGTCATGGAAACAAATAAAAACTTAAGAATGATGATCGTTAAAGAACAACCTATTCACGGGAGGGGGGATCGGGATGGGGAACACATGTAAATTCATGGCTGATTCATGTCAGTGTATGGCAGAAACCACTACAATATTGTAATTAGCCTCCAACTAATAAAAATAAATGGAAAAAAAAAAAAGAACAACCTATTCAGTAAACTAGATGCCAGGGAGTCTTTTTTTGTGTGTGTGTGGAAAGACCTAGAAGTGGCCTTTATAAATAAAAATGCATTACTGTGTAGTAGCAGCAGACTTGAGGTTGTTTAGATGGTGGAGTTCTCAATTGTTATGGCCCAAAATGTTTATTATACCTCAGTAGTATGGGTAGATAGATAATAATAGTCTGTATGTATAAGGCATATTTTATAAAATGTTTTTGTATAGACTTCTATTTAATCTTACCTAAACTCCATCTTACAGCTGAAACTGGAGATCTGAAAGTATGTTAGTTATCAGGGTTATAGAGCTTAAACTTGAACCTGGGTCTCCTGAGCTTGTGAATTTCCCACTTAATCATAGCTCTTACATGTCTGCCTGTAACAAGCAAATACCTAACATACATCTTTATACTATCTGGAACATGACTACAGAAAATTTAATGAATGTACTTTAAGTTGGGTTTTGAAAAAGGATGTGCTCTGACAGGAAGCAAAAATTTCTCCGAAGAGTGAGTGGGGTCGAGACTGAGATAGATGTGCATGTACCGACAACAGTTATGCCACAAAAATGCTTTTCTGCTATGTATATATAGGCTTATTTGTTTTTGTTTCCTTTGTTTTGAGGGTATAGGATAGGCAGTAAATGCAGTTATGTTGTCAGTCACTCTTAATGTCTTGACTTTGTCATTGTTTTGTTTCCATAGGTGTCTTTCATATAATGACGTCACACCTTACTTTTTCTTGAACTATTTAATACTGTACTTGAGGGCATATTTCAAGACCCCCTTTTTGTGTATTCAGTTCAGTTCAGTCACTCAGTCGTCTCCAACTCTTTCTAACCCCATGGACTGCAGCACGCCAGGCTTCCCTGTCCATCACCAACTCCCAGAGCTTGTTCAAACTCATGTCCATCAAATTGGTGATGCCAATCAACCATCTCATCCTCCATCACCGGCTTCTCCTGCCTTCAGTTTTTCCCAGCATCAGGGTCTTTTCTATTGAGTCAGTTCTTCGCATCAGGTGGCCAAAGTATTGGAACTTCAGCACCAGTCCTTCCACTGAATATTCAGGACTGATTTCCTTGAGCATTGACTGGTTTGCTCTCCTTGAAGTCAAAGGGACTCTCAAAGAGTCCTCTCCAACACCACAGTTCAAAAGCATCAGTTCTTTGGCACTCAGCTTTCTTTATAGTCCAACTCTCACATCCATACGTGACTACTGGAAAAACCATAGCTTTGACTGGATGGACTGTTGTTAGCCAAGTAATGTCTGCTTTTTAATATTCTGTCTAGGTTGATCATAACTTTTCTTCCAGGAAGCAAGCGTCTTTTAATTTCATGGCTGCAGTCCCCATCTGAAGTGATATTGGAGCCCGAAAAAATAGTCTGTCACTGTTTTCCATTGTTTCCCCATCTATTTGCCATGAAGTGATGGGACCAGATGCCATGATTTAGTTTTATGAATGTTGAGTTTTAAACTGGGTTTTTCACTCTCCTTTTTTACTTTCATCAAGAAACTCTTTAGTTCCTCTTCACTTTCTGCCATAAAGGTGGTGTCATCTGCGTATCTGAAGTTATTGATATTTCTCCTGGATATCTTGATTCCAGCTTGTGCTTCATCCAGCCTGGCATTTCACATGATGTATCTGCATATAAGTTAAATAAGCAGGGTGACAATATGCATCCTTGACGTTCTCCTTCCTTAATTTGAGAACAGGCTGTTGTTCCATGTCTGGTTCTAACTGTTGCTTCTTGACCTGGAAACAGATTTCTCAAGAGGCAGGTCAGGTGGTCTGGTATTCCCATCTCTTTCAGAATTTTCCACAGTTTATTGTGATCTACACTATCAAAGGCTTTGGAATAATCAATAAAGCAGAAGTAGTTGTTTTTCTGGAACTCTCTTGCTTTTTAGATGATCCAGCGGATGTTGACAATTTGGTCTCTGGTTCCTATGCCTTTTCTAAATCCAGCTTGAACATCTGGAAGCTCATGTTTCACGTACTGTTGAAGCCGGGCTTGGAGAATTTTGAACATTAACTTTGCTAGCGTGTGAGATGAGTGAAGTTGTGCGGTAGTTTGAACATTCTTTGGCATTGCCATTATTTAGGTCTGGAATGAAAACTGACCTTTTCCAGTCCTGTGGCCACTGCTGAATTTTCCAAATTTGGTGGCATATTGAGTGCAGCATTTTCACACCATCATCTTTAGGATTTGAAATAGCTCAACTGGAATTCTGTCACCTCCACTAGCTTTGTTCGTAGTAATGCTTCCTAAGGCCCACTTGACTTTGTACTCCAGGATGTCTGGCTCTAGGTTAGTGATCACACCATCGTGGTTATCTGGGTCATGAAGATATTTTTTGTATAGTTTTTCTGTGTATTCATGCCACCTCTTCTTAACATCTTCCGTTTCTGTTAGGTCCATACCATTTCTGTCCTTTATTGTGCCCATCTTTGCATGAAATATTCCCTTTGTATCTCTAATTTTCTTGAAGAGATCTCTAGTCTTTCCCATTCTATTGTTTTCCTCGATTTCTTTGCATTGATCACTGAGGAAGGCTTTCTTATCTCTCCTTGCCCTTCTTTGGAACTCTGCATTCAAATGGATATATCTTTCCTTTTCTCCTTTGCCTTTTGCTTCTCTTGTCAGCCATTTGTAAGGCCTCCTCAGACAACCATATTGCCTTTTTGCATTTCCTTTTCTTGGGGATGGTCTTGATCACTGTCTCCTGTACAGTGTCACAAACCTCTCTCCATAGTTCTTCAGGCACTGTGTCTATCAGATCTAATTCCTTGAATCTATTTATCACTTCCAATGTATAATTGTAAGGATTTTGATTTAGGTCATACCTGAATGGTCTCGTGGTTTTCCCTACTTTCTTCAATTTAAGTCTGAATTTGGCAATAAGGAGTTCATGATTGGAGCCACAGTCAGCTCCCAGTCTTGTTTTTGCTGACAGTATAGAGCTTCTCCCTCTTTAGCTGCAAAGAATATAATCAATCTGATTTCAGTATTGACTGCCTGGTGATGTCCATGTGTAGAGTCTTCTCTTGTATTGTTGGAAGAGGGTGTTTGCTATGACCAGTGCGTTCTCTTGGCAAAAACTCTGTTTGCCTTTGCCCTGCTTCATTTTGTACTCCAAGGCTAAATTTCCCTGTTACTCCAGGTATCTCTTGACTTCCTACTTTTGCATTCCAGTCCCCTATGATGAAAACGACGTCTTTTTTTGGGTGTTAGTCCTAGAAGGTCTTGTAGGTCTTCATAGAACCTTTCAACTTAAGCTTCTTCAGCATTACTGGTTGGGGCATAGACTTGGATTACTGTGATATTCAATGGTTTGCCTTGGAAACAAACAGAGATCATTCTGTCATTTTTGAGATTGCACCCAAGTACTGCGTTTCGGACTCTTTTGTTGACAGTGAGGGCTACTCCATTTCTCCTAAGGGATTCTTGCCCACAGTAGTAGATATAATGGTCATTTGAATTAAATTTGCCCATTCCAGTCCATTTTAGTTCACTGATTCCTAAAATGTCAATGTTCACTCTTGCTATCTCCTATATTACACAACTGATACACTCCTACTGCAGAAACTTAGAAACTTTTTGCCACTTTAAAGTAATGGCTGTTAATTTGCATTATCATCTTTCAGTCTGTTTTTTGAATGTGTGTATATTAATTATAAATTCTTAAAAATTGTGGTTTGTAGAGGCAGGAGGTAGGTAGAGAAATCTCTTTGGCTTCTGTTCCATTTTTCTTTGAACCTAAAACTACTTAAAAAAAAAAAGAAAAAATCTGTAAGTAAATATATTCATAAATAAAGCCTATAAAAATTGGATCATGCTATATTACAGTTTTATTTCCTGAGAAACTAGTTTAATTTTATTCTGCAAAAATATATTCTGTTGTAGATTTATAGCTCATATTCTTTATTTGCCATTAAAATTCTATAGTTGTTTTAATCTTTGGGGTTAGAAGTCAGGCTCATGGTTACCCTTAGCGCTGCGTAAAGACTGAAGGGAACACAGGGGAACTGGGTGCTGTTTATTTTTGTGAAAATTGAGTGGTTTATGGTACTTAATGCTTTTTTTTTTCTGTATGTATATTATACTTTAATAAACTTAAAAGTTTAATAGTTATTGAAATAATACATTTAGGTTAGTAAATATTTAGGGATAATTGGAAAAAAATGTGGAGACATTTCAGATAACTGTTTTCTTCAGTTGTGATTTTAAATGATATGTAACTAGTTCATTTTTAAAAAGTGTGATTACTTATGCAATATTAACTTATATATGTGTCTAGGCTCCAGCTATTTGTGCTGACATTTTATGGCTGAATGACAGTCTATTATATGATTTCAAGGATTTTAAAACATCAAAAGTAAGAATAGTGAGGTAATCTGAAGTATGAGAACAATTTAATCAACTCTAGAATTTTAGAATAAGTTGTATATGAGCATATATCAGAACTGGAAAAGGTCAGTTTTCATTCCAAACCTAAGGAAGGGCAATGACAAAGAATGCTCAAACTGCTGCATAATTGCACTCATTTCATATGCTAGTAAAGTAATACTCAAGATCCTTCAAGCTGGATTTAGACAAGGCAGAGGAACCAGAGATCAAATTTCCAACAACCATTTGGTCATAGAAAAAGCAAGGGAATTCCAGAAAAAATATCTGTTTTCATTGACTATGCTAAAGCCTTTGACTGTAGATCACAACAAACTGGAAAATTCTTCAAGAGATGGGAATACCAGACCAACTTACCTGCCTCCTGAGAAAACTGTATGCAAGTCAAGAAGCAACAGTTAGGACCAGACATGCAACAATGGACTGGTTCAAAATTGGGAAAGGAGTATGTCAAGGCTGTACATTGTCACCCTGTTTATTTAACTTATGTGCAGAGTATATCATCTGAAATACCAGGCTGGGTAAATCACAAGCTGAAATGAAGATTTCAGGGAGAAATGTCAACGAGCTCAGATACACAGATGAAACCACCCTAATGGCAGAAAGCAAAGAGGAACTAAGGAGCCTCTTGATGAAGGTGAAAGAGGAGAGTGAAAAACTTGGCTTAAAACTCAGCATTCAGAAAACGAAGATCATGGCATCTGGTCCTGTCACTTCATTGCAAATAAATGGGGAAATAATGGAAACAGTGTCAGACTTTATTTTCTTGGGCTCCAAAATAAAGCTGACGGTGACTGCAGCCATGAAATTAAAAGATGCTTGCTCTTTAGAAAAAAAAACTATGGCAGACTTAGTGTATTAAAAAGTAAAGACATCACTTTGCCCACAAATGTCCATATAGTCAAAGCTATATCTTCCCAGTAGTCGTTTAATGAATGTGAGAGTTGGTCCATAAAGAAGGCTGAGTGCTGAAGAATTGATACTTGCAAACTGTGATGCTGGAAAAGACTCATCAAAGACTGCAAGGAGATCAGACCAATCCATCCTAAAGGAAATCAACCCAGAATATTCACTGGACGGACTGATGCTGAAGGTGAAGCTCCAACACTTCGGCCACCTGATGCAGAGAGCCGACTCATTGGAAAAGACATTGATTCTTTTTAAAAGATGGTTTTATGTATTTATTTTTGGCCATGTTGGGCCTTTGTTGCTGTGTGTGGGCTTTCTGTAGTTGCGGCACACAGGCTTCTAATTGCCGTGGCTTCTCTTGTTGCAGAGCACGGGCTCTGGGGTGCACAGGCTTCAGGGGCTGCCCTCCCCGACTCTAGAGTAGAGGCTCGATAGTTGTGGCATTTGGACTTAGTTGCCCCGTGGCGTGTGGGATCTTCCCAGATGAGGGATGAAGCTTGTTATCTCCTGGATTGACAAGTGGATTCTTTACCGATGAGCCACCAGGGAAGTCCTCAAATCTGTATTTTTAAAATTAATACGTTTTAAAATACTTGTTAAGTACATAGATTTAATGTTTTTTAGGAATTATCTATTTTAGTAGTCTAGAGAGTGGTTCAGTACGGTAGCCCTTCGTCTTACATGGCTATTGAACAGTTAATGTTGAGCTACTTTGTATTGAGATGTGCCGTGAATGTAAACTGTAGACTGAATTTTATAATCTTATTATGAGTAAAAGAATGTGAAATATCTCAATAACAGTTTTTTAGTATTGGTTCCCTGTTGAAAAATATTTCACTGGCTTCCTTTTGTTTCTAATGTGACTGCTAAAAATGTAAATTTACTGAAAAAAAATGCAAATTTACTTATGTGGTAACCCTTATATTTCTATTTAACAAAACTGATCTAGACAGTAATCTAAATAAACATTAGATGACTAAGACCTGAATTTAGGGTAGTATTTATAGAAGGAGAAGTATGAAGGGATTTGAAGAAATGATGCCATTGGCACATGTGGTGTGTAATCTTGGCTGCTGCAGGATGTTTTGCAGTTTTGTGTGAAGTTTTGTGTCATAACTTTGTAATTGTAGTGAGCTTTTTGAGGACAAGGACTTCATCACTATTTTAAAGTTCTCCTCTACATTGTTTTTGCTGGGTGCATAGGAGCTTGATTGAATAAACAAGAATTACAAAAGGACATCAAATAATTTTGCAGACACAAAGTTTGAATTTTAGAATGTGGACCAATGATTCTTTGAGTTCCTATATGCCTTATTTTAATATCATAGTATCACTAGTTAGCCAAGTCAGTCATGTCTTTTTTAAAAGATACAAGGGTAAGGAAACTTAACATCTAGTCTTATATGTATGTGTGTGTATATATATATACGTATATATATCAGACTCTGGGTAGTCTTTTTATATCTTCCTTCATTTAGCCCTGGTGTAACCTATGAAAATTTATCATCCATCATTTTAAACATTAGGCCATTGAGAATGAGTATTTTTTCCAGTGTTGTGTTAACCAGTATGCCCAACTTCAAAACTAGCCCTTTTTACACTGTAGTTTACTCTTCTGATTAAAGTTAGCCAATTATTTTAAGTGATTTGAAGTTAGGCTGATGTTGTGTTGGAAATGAAGTAGGTGAAGAATAATCTGTAGAATAAAATTTGTAATGATACATT
This sequence comes from Cervus canadensis, assembly GCF_019320065.1. Taxonomy (NCBI): domain Eukaryota; kingdom Metazoa; phylum Chordata; class Mammalia; order Artiodactyla; family Cervidae; genus Cervus; species Cervus canadensis. The sequence goes on along the minus strand of NC_057388.1, from coordinate 40,838,255 downwards.
TTGACAGCTTATGATGTATATATTCCAGTGTTTAATATATGAAAGGAAATTTAAAAATACTTCCTAAAAACTTAGAGAAAGAAAAAAAGGTGTAATTGTTGTTCTTTCTGATTTCCTTGGTGTATTGTAATTTGAGAAATTGCATTGTAGTTCATGAAAAAAATAAAGTTGTAAGATGTTTTGAAGTATTTATTTTGTCTTTTAGATAAAATCAAAGACAAAATTAAAGAGAGAGATAAAGAAAAGGAGAGAGAAAAAAAGAAGCATAAAGTAATGAATGAGATCAAGAAAGAAAATGGAGAAGTAAAGATTTTGCTGAAAAGTAAGTTTATATTAAGTGATTTCAGTTGTACGATGTTACATTGTTCAGTATATTTATTGGCTTAGTGATTAAAATAAGAAATGTTACTTGGTGCTGAATTTCACTGAGAATAAACATTTGTGGTCAAGATATGAAAAGTTAATAGTGGACTTTTCTAATCTGTATAGTAATATGTCTTTAGCATATTTATTTAGTGAGTTATTGGAAGTAGTAAAGGTAATTATTATTGAATTATTTAAAAGTAGGTTATATAATTCTGTGTTTACATTACTAGTTTATCGATATTTGGATAATCCAAAAGAAAAGACTAAAGCAGTATTTACCACGATAGAGAGGTATGGCAGAGGTGGCGATCTTACCAATATTTGATGATAATCACTATGCATAGTTTAGAAGGAGCATTTTACTCTGAGCTAAATAACAAGATGTTCTGTTTTACTGTATGTTTCTTGCATGCTTAAGAATATCCTCTTTTTGTTTCCTATTTTTTTCTCATTATAACTGTTTCAGTTATTATGTGGGGGTGGATGGTTAGGTAATAATATAGATCCTATCAATAAATATGAACTCTTCGAGAGAGAATTTGTGATAGAAAGATAGTTTTAAATTCACTCAGATAGAAAGGTAAGAAGAATCAGTGGCATTTGCTTGCTTGATAGCTGGCAAATTCATTAACTGCCTCATCAAGTCAGCAATTTGTTGATCATAACACGTTGACTTTTATTAATTTCATGTTGAATTTGCATGTGCATAAGCCTTTCTGTCTACGTAAGGGAGAGAAGTCCATAGCACTGTAGGTGCAATGAAATAACTGGTTAATTACATAATTTAAGGTACATAGACTTTTAGATTCTATGATTTCATTTAACTCTTTGTCCTGTTTCCACATGTTCTTTGATGTACTTTGGCTAAGCTCTTATTTTCTACTTGTCAGAACTTTATTTTCTAAAAAATTCTTTTGACCCTGAAGAAACATCACAGAGCTGAAGTTGGTGACTGCTTGGTTAACGCTCATGGTCCTTTCGTTTTGTTTCTTTGCCAGTGTGTTTGATGTGTGTTGTCCAAACAGAACAAATTTTGAGGCAGAAATTGAATATAATCACGCTAGGGCTGTACAGCAGCTTATGATTCACACTTGAAATGTTTTTTTTTCTTTACCATATTGGTGTAGTCATTTTTTAAATTGCTTTAGTCACATAGTCATTTTATTATTCATTTGAGTGTCCAGTGTTGTAACTTCCTATCACTTGGTTGAATGTTAAATTCCTTGCATACCATTAATGTGAAGTATGTGAACCTCGAAATTACATATGCAAGCAGAATTTTAAATAACCTAAAAAGTGGAGATTTTTCTAGTAATATACAGTGGTAACCTTGATTTTGAAATAAATGAAAAGCTTAAGAGATAATTAAGCTAAACTGAACCCTAGTGATGATAGAAGGGAATAAAAGAGATTTGGAAATAAATTGATCTCTGGGATGACATAGGAAAATATACTTACTGTGAAATGGAGGTAAATAATAATTACTGCCTTTCAGGGTTGTGGAGATTAAATGACGTTAAGTATAGGGGAAGTACCAAGTACAGTGTCTAGTCCACAGATATTCAATAAATAGATATGAATCTTTCTTGTTAACATGTACGAAAGATGAACTCTTGTGATTAAAAACAATGAGAAAACTTATCTCTCCTCGGAGGGTAAAAAAAACTGAAAGTGAAAGTCGCTCAGTTGTGTCTGACTCTGTGACCCCATGGTCTATATAGTCCATGGAATTCTCCAGCCCAGAATACTGGAGTGGGTAGCCGTTCCCTTCTCCAGGGGATCTTTCCAACCCAGGGATCGAACCCAGGTCTCCCACACTGCAGGCGGATTCTTTACCAGCTGAGCCACAGGTAGTATGTAGATAATTAAATGAATAAAAACATGATTAACTTGTAAGATTGTGCCTGTCCCATGGTAAGCAGTGAGTAAGTACTAGCTGTTGTTATTATCCAGCACAGTTTGTCCCACTTGTGTGGCCAGCCATTTACCGAGTGAGCCTTATGATCAGGGAAAGGCATCCTTTGTTATTGGTGTCCTGAAGCAACAAGAAAATCAATTAGGTTGGGGGAGTTAAGTATGCTGTTCTTTACTGCCTTGTGCCCCATTTTATGGTTTTTGACTTTTCTTCCCTTTATAAGTTTCTCTTTCTGATGATGCCAACATTGCAGGGCAGACACAGGCATGGAGTGGGTGATGACCCTTGAATATCTGAAATAGATGCTAACTCTTTCTCCACACCAATCTTATTTCCTCCAGATTTTCATTAAAGCTGCATCACGTATGACTAGAGATGTATATATGATATGATTACATACATAGCAGAAAGGTGTTATTAATGGACAAATCTTATAAATTTTTTTCACTGATAAAATAGGAGTTTGCTTTATCAGAAACAGTTTAAAGGAACAAATAAATTTGAAACATAAACTTATTTAGCTCATTTTTTATTTCTAATGTCTACCAGTTACTTTTTCTGAATATACTTAGGTGTTCCAGTTATTTTATGTTCTTTGTTGATAAAGGTGTAAGAACATGGATGTTACCAGTATAGTATTTTTGAGAGTAAATTTTGTCATTATAGCATATCAAGGAGCTTGATGGTGAGCAGGTGAAAAGGGCATTAAAAGAAGCCAATGTTCAAGGTTATTAGTAGTGTAGTAAAGGTCAGGGCTAGGTAATTCTTGAAAGGAAGAGTGAAAATGTTGCTGTGCGTAAAAGGAAAGTCATTCCCAGAGACCACAGGCCGAAAATAGCCAAGCTAATTACTACTTTGTTTCTGTGTATGATAAAGAAATTATGTATATTACTTTCCATATTAAATATGAAATCAGATCCAGTGTTTCTGGCAACCTTTATTAACACTCAAAATATACTAGGGTTAGGAATGGGAATTAATTCTAGTGATTTTGTAATTTTTAAAGATTTTTTAAAAATAACTTGCCATTAGTAACACATACTCGATTTTCTTTTTTATCTGTGTTTGTGATTTTTTTTTTCCTGTCTCTATCAGAGTGTCTCTTCTGGCTGTGTGTATATCTCCATTTATCTTTGTGTCTGATTCTCTCTTTGACTATCTGTGCATGTGGGGAGGGGGCGGGGATTGTGTGTTTGAAATGTACTGTACGGATCTTCAAGGGGAGGGTCTCCCATCAACTACACTTCTATACTTTTTGAGGGTCCAAATTACTTAACAATTCTTTCTGTTAGGGGTATTTACCAGGATCCTCTAATAAAACACTGTAGTTCTGATGTATTGGGCTCTGTTTGAAGAATTATGAATTTAGAGTAAATATATACTTTAAATACCATTTAGTATAAGAGAAGAACATTAATATTCAAAATAGTCTTACCGCCTTAAGTATTTAAAAATTTCCTACATATATATCTATTGCGTTTCATGCATCATTCCAAGACAGGAAATGCATTATATAAAACTTAAAAATCTATCTAGTAAAGGCTAGCGTTTGATGTACAGATACATTTTATTTGTATCCATTGGAGGGGAGGGGTCCCAAAGAACACCCCCAGGTTTGATGATTTGCTAGGAGGACTCACAGGACTGGGCCTAAGATTGTACTCATGGCTGTGACTTACGGTAGAGGATACAAAGTGCAGTCAGTGAGGACAAAAGGCACATGTGGCAATTTCTGGAGGAAGCTAGGTGCAAGCTTCCAAGAGTCCTCTCCTAGTGGAGTCACACAAGATGCACTTAGTTCTTCCAGCAGTGAATTGTGACAACATATATGAAATGTTGTCTACCAGGGAAGCTCAGTAGAAACTTAGTAGTTGGGGTTTCTGTTGGGAACTGGTCACATAGGCACCCTCTGTCTAGTTGTAGCAAAATCCAAGGCTCCCAGAAGGAAAACAGGTGTTCGATGTAAACCATATTATTTGCAGAAACAGTTTAGGCACAATGAACCACTTTTATCAGAGAATAGTAGTAACCTTCCCAAAATACAAGTTCTCAGGTGCCAACCAAGGGCCAGCCTTGCAAGCAGGCCTTTCTAAGGATAGCACTCTCAGGCATTTTATGTTAACTCTCTTCTGTTCATGGTGCTCACCTTAGTATTTAATTATAATTTGTCATGTAAGTTTAATTACTTGATTTTCAATATAATAATCTTTTGACTAATTTGCTATTAGTTAGCGTTTCTCAGTTTCTATTATACTACAACTATTTTCATCTATAACTAAGAAAGAAACTATTGTACCTGTTTTATTTTAATGTAACATGTATTCTGAATGTTTTCTATTTTAACTTAAAAAATGTATTAAATGTAAATTAATTGGGTATCAAGGTTATATTTTCATTCAAATGAAATTCTGCTTGTATTGGCAAGCTGTTTAATTTGTGCAATTTTACATGTATTTCCAGTTAAGTTATTAACTATACCTATAACAGTTAAACTGTTTTAAGTCCTGTTTTTTTTTTATTATTGATTTTATTTAAGTTCTCTGTTTTAATTCACTACTGTCTTTTTTCCTCGACTCATTTGGATTTCACTTACGTATATAAACCTCTTTATATCTTTCATTTTGATTAACTCTCTATTTTAACTTTTCATTACTAATTTTGTTCCTAAGATATTAACTGAATCTGATGTTTTGATCATTTATACCTGGGTAGCAAGTATGAATTTGTTTTTATATTTTTAACTTACTTACATGTAGACTCTTGAGAAAATTAACACTTTGCATTTTATGAATTTGCAAACTTGTGTAATCAATAATGTTGGCAGATTTTTAGTTTTGCTTTTCACAGTGATACCAATTTGGCCTTCATTTCATACTTAAGAATTTTTAGACGAGATGGTTAATTATTAACATTAAACTTTCCCTTTTTAAGAATTGCTGTGAACTTGAGAGAATTTTTATGCTTTTTGTTTCAAGGTTAGGATACGGTGAAAAACTGACTGAACTGGAAACAGGGGATAACCCTGTAAACGTCAGGTAGTCTGTTGGTGAGAGAAATCTTTGTATTCGTGGATTCATTAAATGTTCATATATAGCAACGTACTAGATGCCAGAAAAGCCAGGAGGGATTCAATGATTGGTAGAAAAAGTGTTTCACTAGGAATTTATTAAAGTTATTTGTTTCACTCAGACATTATCCTGAAGGATATATGTTATACAGGCATCCTGTGAATGAAAAAAATAATAACTTTGTTTGACTGTATCATATGTATTCATATATATAGAATATATAATAACAGTTTATGAATTTAGAGCGAAAATGTTTCAGTTCCAAAGAAAAATGATGAAAATAACATAAGAGTTGTCTTTATAGGATGGGTAAGAAAGTCCAATAGTGAGTACTGGGACAAGGCAAAGATGTTTTGGGGAAAGGAAATAACTTTACCAGTAGTAGAAAGATAAAGTAGGATTAGGTATGTTTCATAAGAAATTGTAAGTAGTGTAACTGACCAGAGCATTGTGGTACTTGAGGACACTGAGTTTGGATTCTAGACTGAAGAGATTGTATTTTATTTGGTAGTCATTGAGAACCCTTGAGAACAGTTGAATGAAGGGATGAACATGACCAAAACAATATATAAAACTTACAGAATTAGTGTTATGGCTCTAGCATTAAAGATGAGAGTTAGTCATGAGGCTTTTAGATCAGAAGCTCAGGCAGTAGTAGTATCATGGAAATTAAAAGTAATCTTAAGGATGAGGTGGGTGATTACATAGAACCTTGGAGAGATCAGGAAAAATGACTTGAGAGAATATCATTGGATTTGATATTTGAACAATCTGGGAAAGTAAGTTTGAGTAGACTGGAAACAGACCCAGAATTTAAAGGATAGAAATAGTCATGTAATAAAGATAAGATACTGGTGGGTATAGTGGTTCTTTATGAGAAGTTTGATGGTCAAGAGAAGAGGAGAGAACTTTAAGCAACGGGTTTTGGAGTTGGTGGGAGGGACTTATTTTTGGAAAGTAGGCAGGACATCTCAATCACCAGAGACAGAAAAGAATAGCAGAGATATGTGAAGATGGGAAAATTTAGATAAAGAAGCAGGTTGCGAAGATTTAATTCATGACTGGTTATCTGTAAAAGTGAAATAAAAGATGGAAACAGTGAATGCTTTTTTTCCCTCAATTGTCATCTTAATAACTTTTTTATTTTGTCTTAGGAACCCCAATATTTTCTTATTAGGATGTTTGTTCCTTTCTGTGTTTCGTATTGTCTAGAAATAAATATACTGTGATAATGTTGTATTTAATATGTACACTTAAATTCTATAGCTGTATAGCCACTGAAGATTAATCTTTTATTCTTTGGATTTCTAAATTTCTGAGCCTAGTGTCTACTTACCTTTGGTTACAGAGGTTCATTAATATATAAACTTATTATTGACCTATTTCTTTTTCTTTTCTTTAATTTCTCTCTTTACCAGTAAATGGATATCATTTGTACTTAGGACATGAGAAATTATTCTGATTTTGTCATCTCTTTATGGTACCTTGCTGAGTTTTCAGTGGGAATTTTGTAGACTCTAGTAGATCTAGAATAGCCTGTTTTAGATTAAAAAGTAGTTTACGGAGAAGGAAGTATGGTAAAGAGCTAAGGAATTTCTGTGTTTGTTGCTTGTATACTATTGCAAGCGTTTTTCTCCTTTGCTGATTTGTAAATCTTGACACCTGTATGTAATTTTTAAGAACTTAAAGTAAAAAAGATACATATCAATGGAAAATATCTGCAGGGCATTCATTGTTCACATTGACTTTTGTTCAGCTTTCCATTTCTGATTTTCTGTATTTAAAATTTGAAGACTATGATTTCTAAAACATTAATTTCATTACTTCATTAAACACTGATTGAGCATCTAATGTCAGAATGGTACCATTCACTGTAAGCATAGCTGTCTTCAGCCTTCCTCTGTGTGTATGTGTGCCTGTGTGTGTGGAGAGAGGGAGAGAGCCTGACTAAATTATGATTATCCATACTGTGTAAAACAAGTCCCAAATATAAACTTCATTTTGTGTAAACTTTGCTTATTTTTATAAAACAGTTCCTGAAGCATGATATTTAAAGAAAGTAAAATACGTAGTTTCAAAAAAAAATTTTTCCCAACAGGTGGGAAGGAGAAACCAAAAACAAGTGTAGAAGACTTACAAATTAAGAAGGTAAAGAAGAAAAAGAAAAAGAAACACAAAGAGAATGAAAAACGGAAGCGTCCAAAAATGTATAGCAAATCTATTCAAACTATCTGCTCAGGATTGCTATCTGATGTTGAAGATCAAGAAGCCAAAGGTATCCTAAATGATAACATAAAGGATTACAGTGGAAAGAGTTTGGATACCAAGAATTATGATTCCAAAATTCCAGAGAACAGTGAGTTTCCATTTGTCTCATTAAAGGAACCACGGGTTCAGAACAACCTCAGAAGGCTGGACACTTTGCGGTTCAAACAACTCATTCATATTGAGCACCAGCCTAATGGAGGTGCATCAGTTATCCATGCCTACAGCAATGAACTCTCCCATCTGTCTCCTGTGGAGATGGAGAGGTTTGCAGAAGAGTTTGTGGATCTGGTGTTCAGTGAAAATGAGAACTCTGCAGCTTTCTATGTAATGGGTATTGTTCATGGGGCAGCTACTTATTTACCTGATTTTTTAGACTACTTTTCATTTAATTTTCCCAATTCACCAGTAAAAATGGAGATATTGGGAAAGAAGGATATAGAGACAACGACTATGTCCAATTTTCATGCTCAGGTAAGAGGTTTTAGTTGTGTTTTTTTTTTAAACTTTTAATTATATGTTTTAGACAAGTTAATTATGTTCTTTGATCCTCATTTTCTTACAGGTTTGCAATAAAAAAGGTAAGGATATAACGAAACCTCTTGGGGATATTAAGAATAAATTACTCTCTTGATGTGAACACTAGACCTTAAATTTCAGCTCCTATTTGTCTTTCTTAAAGATAGTGAAATAATTAAGATTCTGTTGTCCTTTTTTCCTTGGATTTATTTTGGGAGTGAAATGAATTTACGTATTTATTATTCCAGTCCATACAATAGTTCTCCTGCCTGAACATCACTTAAAATTGTCTTCTTGCTTTATGCAGTAGTGCTTTAAAAGTGCTTAGCATTGGATTCGTCATATGGAAGGTGCTGAATAAATGTTGGGTATTCAACATATTGTGGTACAAAGGAATCATTAGTTAAATATGTGATTATGTGAGAATATTAGCATATCTGCATGTATTGACCTAATTTCTATTTCCTACCCTTCTCATTGTAGAATATACATTATTTTAAATTAATTAATTAATTAATTTTGGCTGCATCATGCAACTTGTGGGATCTTAGTTCCCTGACTAGTATTGAACAGTCAAAGACTGGAATGCTAACCATTGGACCGCCAGAGAATTCCTGAATATACCTTATTTTAGAATGCAGAGGCAGAATCCAGTCCACTGGCTTTAATTAGAAGTGAATGTAGGCCCCATCTAAAGGCTGGTGCATCATTATTCATTCTCAGATCAGAGACTGCTTAGGCTGAAGATCAGCAATTTTCATGTTTATCTGTGCTAAAGTTTCCAGTATTCTAAGTAATAATTGATATTCTGGTTTGAAAAGAGGAAAAAAAGTGAAGAAAGTTTCAGAGAGATCTTAGTGATCATCTGTTCCAATCTTTCTCAACTTAAACATAGATAGGAGTCATCTAAGGTTTTAAGGTTGGCAGCAGTGCCAGAAGCAGAACACAATCTTCTTAATCTCCACCCAAAACCCCTTTCCTTATTTTGAGTATATATCTTTTTTTGTGTTTGTTTAATATCTGTTCAAGTTATAGTTTCCACTTTAAATGATAGTCTGGACATTCAGTCACACCCACACATACCAACCTCCCCACCCCACAGTATGTTTGGTGTGTATTCTATAATATACTGGAGTCTGGATAATGTGCTTGTATTTAGCATTTTAATATGTGTGTGTGTGTGGAGGGGCACTTACTGTTGGAGAATTAGAATTTAAATATTTTTTAGAGCTGAAAGGGAGCTGTAGAGCATTTGTCACTTGCTCTGTCATTTTATAAATTTCAGAATGGTTAGTAGTTAGACTGGCATCTAGTAATAGTGTCTGCTATTTACTGAGTACTACCTATTGACTACCAGGAGCTGCTTTAAGTACTTTATATGTGATAACCCATTTAATCTCCATTACCATTTAATTTTAGCAATGAGGAGAGAGAAGAAATAACTGCCCAGAAACCTTTGGTATTAGATCATTGATTTGTTTTTCATTTATTTTATGTCTGCTAAGTGCTAGGTTTTATGGTAGACCTCTTGGCTTCCAATGTAATTTGTTTCCACTGTATCATAAACTTACTTTTGCCGTACAATGCAAATTATTTCAGTCATCTTTTAAATGTCACAATACATATATTTGCTTTTCAGATAGCTTTTAAGGTTAGGAAGTATTAATCTTTTATTAATGGATGTTTATTAAATGATAAGCATTTTCATCCTAACGTGTAATATATGCAACATGAAAACCATACTTCTGTTGTTAAATACAATATCTTGCTGGGACTTGTTAATCAGGCCGGTGTGTGACTAGGTAGTGAGTCTCCAGTCCTTGTAGAGCCACCTACCCTATTGCCGTTACCTGTTAAAGAGTTCTTGGATAACACATACATTTGCAGCCTTTGTTACCACTTGTGGCTCTGGCCCTGTGTCTGTGTGATTTGGCAGCTACAGGGACTGCTTTTACCTCTTTAGCTTTAGATGTGGTGGTGGGAAATTGCCTGTGCAGCATTCATGTGCCTTTACCCCCGTGGTCCTCCAGATCCAGCCATTCCCCTGGTGTGAGAAGGAATACCTCGCGAAAAGCTCCCCTGAGCTGCTCATTTGATGTTTCCCCAGACCAGATTCTTTGTTTTTTTTAAGAGCTTAGAAGACTGAGGAAGTTGTTTTCCTTAGACTAGTTGTCTGAATATTTGTTTAATTAAAATCAGAGCAGCGAAAATCATTTGCCCTATATCTATAGACACTAAAGGATGACAATATAAGTAAGATGTAGCTATTTCTATGATCTTTATAGTGATAAGGTTTATCTTTGTAATATTACTCTGTAGTTTTCACAAAAATTCATTTTATATCTTTTTAGCTTTTATGCTTGAATCATGTTAAAGATTTTTTGGTGTATGTATCAGTGTATATCTGTGTACACACACACACACACACACACACACACACACACACACACGGCACTGACAAAAAGGACCAAGGCACAAGACGTCCTGTTCTTTGGTCACACACACACACACACACACACACACACACACACGGCACTGACAAAAAGGACCAAGGCACAAGACGTCCTGTTCTTTGGTCATGGTTACACACACACACACACACACACACACACACGGCACTTTGGTCATTGGTTACACACACACACACACACACGGCACTTTGGTCATTGCACACACACACACACACACACCACTGACAAAAAGGACCAAGGCACAAGACGTCCTGTTCTTTGGTCATTGGTTTTGGATTTCTTTTTACTTGTATAATTCTGTTTTTCATCTTCCTCTATATCCCTGCAGATGGCCTGAAAAATTTGAAGACATAGTGGAATTATATGTGGTCTTATAGGTTATGTCATTTTTCTGATGTTGTGACTCTGAGGTTAGTGATATAATATCAGTCAAACTGTATGGTAAAATTCTGTTTGAGAATAAAAATGGATTTTTGTGGAAAGCTTGTAATGTATCTATATCAGATATTTGGCTATAGATCAAATCAAAGAAACTCAAAACTAAGTGGCTTAGAGGTATTTCTCACAATTTGTTGGCCTCTCTGGACAGTCTTTGTCAGCTCAGTTGGTGACTGGATAGCTTCATTCATGTCTGGTGGTTTTCAGATCAGTTGTTCTTAGGAGACCTTGCTGGACCAGTTGTTCTTAGGAGACCACCATGTCTGGTGGTTTGATGCAGTGTCAGTTGGGGTGATGATCACGTTCTTCTCATCTTCTTGCAGGTTAACGGGCTTGTACACGTGGTGGTAGTTGCAGGACTTATAGAGCAGAAAGAGTGCGCCTCTGCTTGTTCTGTGTTTGCTAATGTCCCACTGGCCAAAGGAAGTCACGAGGCCAAACCCAGATTCACTTCTTGATAGTAGGAGTGGCACAATCATATTGCTCAGAAGTGAGTATACGTGCTTGTGAAGAGATTTTGGCCATGTGCAATCATCCACATCTCTCTTGGGCTTCCCCTGTGTCTCAGACAGTAAAGAATCTGTCTGCAGTGCAGGAGACCTGGGTTTGATGCCTGGGTCAAAAAGATCCTCTAAAGAAGGGAATGGCTGCCCACTCCAGTATTCTTGACTGGAGAATTCCACGGTGAGGAGCCTGGAGTACTACAGTCTGTGGGGTCACAAAGAGTAAGACACGACTGCGTGCTAACACTTTTACTTTTTCACATCTGTCTTAGTCTACTGTCTCTATTTTGTTCAAATAGTCATTTGGACATTTATCATTCTCCTATGTCTTTCATGGTATGGGAACATAAACGCAAGTAAGACAGGATTTTTATCTGTCAAGGAATAATTGAGATGATTGTCTTGACACACAGTATTTAATCAGTGTGCTTTCCAACTTACTACTACTGTGAGGATATGAAAACTGGGGCAGTTATCTTCCAGTCACCTTTTTCCCGCCCTCAAACCTGGTTCTGAATTACTGCTAGCAAATAATTTACATCAAGTGTTAACTCATGATTAAATCTACCAATATTTTAATAGCGAGTTCAGTTCAGTTCAGTCACTCAGTCATGTCTGACTCTTTGCAACCCCATGAATCGCAGCACGCCAGGCCTCCCTGTCCATCACCAGCTCCCAGAGTTTACTAAAATTCATTTCCATTGAGTCAGTGACGCCATCCAACCATCTCATCCTCTGTCATCCCCCTTCTCCTCCCTCCTTCAATCTTTCCCAACATCAGGATCTTTTCAAATGAGTCAGCTCTTCTCTTCAGGTGGCCAAAGTATTAGAGTTTCAGCTTCAGCATCAGTCCTTCCAGTGAACATTCAGCATTGATTTCCTTTAGGATGGACTGGTTGGATCTCCTTGCAGTCCAAGGGACTCTCAAGAGTCTTCTCCAACACCACAGTCAAAAGCATCAATTCTTTGGCACTCAGCTTTCTTTATAGTCCAACTCTCACATCCATACATGACTATTGGAAAAACCATAGCCTTAACTAGATGGACCTTTGTTGGCAAAGTAATGTCTCTGCTTTTTAGTATGCTCTCTAGGTTGGTCATAACTTTTCTTCTAAGGAGCAAGCATCTTTTAATTTCATGTCTGCAGTCACCATCTGCAGTGATTTTGGAGCCCCCCAAAATAGTCAGCCACTGTTTCCCCATCTATTTGCCATGAAGTGATGGGACTGGACGACATGATCTTAGTTTTCTGAATGTTGAGCCCTAAGCCAACTTTTTCACTCTCCTCTTTCACTTTCGTCAAGAGGCTCTTTAGTTCTTCTTCACTTTCTGCCATAAGGGTGGTGTCATCTGCATATCTGAGGTTCTTGATATTTCTCCTGGTAATCTTAATTCCAGCTTGTGCTTCTTCCAGTCCAGCATTTCTCATGATGTACTCTGCATATAAGTTAAATAAGCAGGCTGACAATATATAGCCTTGACGTACTCTTTTTCCTATATGGAACCAGACTGTTGTTCCATATCCAGTTCTGACTGTTGCTTCCTGACCTGCATGCAGATTTCTTAAAAGGCAGGTCAGGTGGTCTGGTATTCCCATCTTTTTCAGAATTTTCCACAGTTTATTGTGATCCACACAGTCAAAGGCTTTGGCGTAGTCAATAAAGCAGAAATAGATGTTTTTCTGGAACTCTCTTGCTTTTTCGATGATCCAGCAGATGTTGGCAATTTGATCTCTGGTTCCTCTGCCTTTTCTAAAACCAGCTTGAACATCTGGAAGTCAATAGTTATTAAATCTGATTTGAATCTTAGCCCTGGCTCTGCAAAATGAGGGGAGAAAACTAACAGTTATTGATTTCACTTGGGGTCATTCATTCATCATGCTAGGCCAATGAAAATGATTCAACATGGCATCTTTGACCATTGCCTTCCTTTGTACTGAATTTTCATTTTGACCAATTGTGCTTGACATATACAACTTAAATGGTTGATCTGATCTGCTATGGCAGGAATCAGATGTTCTAATTGAGAACAGAGACTTTTTCCTTTATTATACTAATTTAAATAATGAGTAGTAACACATTGATTCTTATTTTAGTTATATGGATATTTTTGAAATAAAATATTGATTAAATGTTATAACCTGTTACATATTTTACTTTGGAAGGGTATGCTGGATGTGGTGGGGAATAGCTCCCCCTTGTGGCACATCTATTTTTGTTAGATGCTTAGATGGCCTCAGTGGAAGGTGGTGAGCTTGACTTGTTTTTAATAAAAACTCACCAGGACTGGACCAGTGGCTGCTTCTGCTCTCACTGCCACATTTTTTTATACTGTAGTAACTGTCCTGTTTTTTGTATTTTTTTTTTTGTATTGATGATAATACTTGCTAGAAGCATCTATAATATCTTTTCTATTTATCGTGAGTTAACTATAATATATACTATCCCCTGGAGAAGGACACGACATTGCACTCCAGTATTCTTGCCTGGAGAATTCCACGGACAGGCAGCCTGGCGGGCTGCAGTCCAAAGGGCTGCAGAGAGTCATAGACAGCTGAGCGACTGAGCACATAGTGTATACTATAAAGTGTTCTGTGCAGTTTTTAATATCTTGGGATGTTGACAGGTACGCTAAAAGAAAACAGGTAAATAAGAAAAACAGATTTTGAAATCAAAACAGTTTGTTTATTGCTGGGTGAAATAAGTTTGTTTATTTTGAGTCTTCTCAGAACCTTATAGCGTTTAGTAGTGTGTCGTGAACCTCCCAACCAGAAGAGCTTTCCAATCTTATTGGACTATAGAGTCTTCTCTTCAGGGACTGGCACATCAGGGAGCACATTTTAGGAAACAGCATTATTTCGAGTGAGTCATTCCTAGTGTTTTTTTTAATTACATATGTCCAGTTTGCTTCTCTTGTTGCAGCAATTTTTATAACTAAAATAAGAGAAAGCAGTATATTTTTGGCAATGTATTACCTGTCATAAAGCCTACTTTTTTCTTTAGTGGCAAGCCAAATGTATCTTTGTTTTTAAAGATTATGTGAGGAATAATGAATAGGGTTTTAGTTTAAACATAATCTAATTGAACAGTCCCTTTCCCATTAATCAGAACTTACAGTTACTGATAGTGGGTACAAAAAGTCTTCTCTTTCCTCCTCTCTCATTCCCCTTACTCCCCTTCATAACATTTACAGAGAATAAATGGAATAAATAAAGGGAAATATGAAAGTGTAGTCATGATGGTGGTAGGTTTTTTGTGGAGTGGAGGACTCTAGGGGAGGTTTAGGTTAAAAATGTTACATCTGTTGATAGCTTTTACAAATATAAATATCCTTTCTGCCTTTTATTATGTTGTCTTCTGAGAGGTATACCCTTTAAGGAATATATACCTTTTAAGGTATACCTTTTAAGGAAGCATATAGGATATGTTTTAATGCAGTGCTATATATTGATATTTTCAATTTTTTAACTGCATCAGAAAACTAGTAATTTGATTAATGTTCACTGAAGCAAATACAGTGATCTTATTATGCAAAGTGTCAACAGGATGTGAGATTTTCCAGATAAGTGGTTTTTCTGAATAATGGAAGCATACAGTCTTAAGAACCAAGATTTTATTGAAGATATCCTTTTTACTGAGGATTGTTGTTGTTCCGGAGAAGGCAATGGCACCCCACTCCAGTACTCTTGCCTGGAAAATCCCATGGATGGAAGAGCCTAGTGGGCTGCAGTCCATGGGGTCTCGAAGAGTTGGACACAACTGAGCAACTGACTTCACTTTCACTTTTCACTTTCATGCATTGGAAAAGGAAATGGCAACCCACTCCAGTGTTCTTGCCTAGAGAATCCCAGGGACGGGGGAGCCTGATGGGCTGCCGTCTGTGGGGTCGCACAGAGTCGGACACAGCTGAAGCGACTTAGCAGTTGTTCTTCAGTCACTAAGTTGTGTCTGACTCTTTGTGACCCTATGGACTGCAGCATGCGAGGCTGCTGTGTCCTTCACCGTCTCCTGGAGCTTGCTCAAACTCTTTGAGTCGGTGATGTCATCCAGCCATCTCATCCTCTGTCGCCCCCTTCTCCTCCTGCCTTCAATCTTTTCCAGCATCAGGGTCTTCCAGTGAGTCGGCTCTTCACATCAGGTGGCCAAAGTCTTGGAGCTTTAACTTCATTATCAGTCCTTCCAGTGAATATTCAGGGTTGATTTCCTTTAGGATTGACTGGTTTGATCTCCTTGCTGTCCAAGGGACTCTCAAGAGTCTTCTCCAGCACCATAGTCTAAAAGTGTCCATTCTTTGGCATTCAGCCTTCTTTATGGTCCAACTCCCACATCCAAACATGACTACTGGGAAAACCAGAGCTTTGACTGTGCGGCCCTTTGTCAGCAAAGTGATGTCTCCGCTTTTTAATACACTGTCTAGGTTTGTCATTTTCTTCCAAGGAGCAAGTGTCTTTTAATTTCATGACTGAGCATATTCAACATAATTTATGTTTTTATTTCCATCTAGACTTGTCATTATGGTGTTATAATTCCGATGAGCTAGGGCAGCTGCAGTTGGGTATACCTCTTGCCACTCCTTTCCCTTGTAATTGTAGTTTCTTATCCTTTATGATTTTTTATATTAGCTGGAATTATGCCAAGTGTAGAAACATATGTAGGAAGAGTATCCTCATATGAATCATGGCCTTTGTGACATTTATTTTAACTATGTAGATATTGTTTCAGCTCTTACTTTTTCCTTTTCCCATCCCACTGCTCTTGAATTGTAATTGTTGGATAAATTATTTTTGGATAATTGGGACTTTTTCCCTAATGATTATTGTAGATTTCTTTTTGTTCCATGCTACAGAAGAAACTTAATTATTTGCTGTATAATATTTCATTATTACAGATGTCATGTAAATCAAGGCATACTGTTTTTTTTGTGTGTGAGCGGTGTGTGGATTATATTCTTCTATCTCAGGTTTCATCAAGAAATATATACTTTTTGAATTTGAATATGTGTAGTTTTCCATGTTTGAAACATTAATTGTTCAAACAGATTTAGCGTATGTTTGAAGTATCGGGTTATTAATCTAGAACGTGAAAGTGTTAGTTGCTCAGTCGTGTCCAACTCCTTGAGACCCCGTGGACTGTAGCCCGCCAGACCCCTCTGTCTGTGGAATTCTCCAGGCAAGAATACTGGAGTGAGTTGCCATGCCCTTCTCCAGGGGTTCTTCCCGACCCAGGAATCAAACCCCGGATCTCCTGCATTGCAAATTCTTTACCAGCTGAGCCACCAGGGAAGCCACAAGAATATTAGAGTGAGTTGCCATTTCCCTGTCCAGGGGATCCTCCCAACCCAGGGATTGAACCTGTGTCTCCTGCTCTGTAGGCAGATTCTTTACCCACTGAGCCATTAAAAGTTGTATTAATATGAAGTTGCTCGGTCGTGTGTGACTCTGCGATCTGAACCCATGGACTGTAGCCTATCAGGCTCCTTTGTCCATGGCATTTTGCAGGCAAGAGTACTGGAGTGGGTTGCCATTTCCTTCTCCAGGAAGGAATTAAATGATATGCATTGAATGGTATATAAATAAAAGTTACATTACAGTGTGTTTATTTATTTTAATTGGGGGTGTGCATGTATGCATGCTAAGTCACTTCAGTCGTGTCTGTTTGTGACCCTATGGACTGTGGCCCACCAGGCTTCTCTGTCCATGGGATTCTCCAGGCAAGAATACTGGAGTGAGTTGCCATGCCCTCCTCCAGGGGATCTTCCTGACTCAGGGATTGAACTCACATCTCTTAATGTCTCCTGCATTGGCAGCTGGTTTCTTTACCACTAGCACCACCCTGGAAGCCCCTAATTGGGGTATAGTTGATTTATATTATTATTAGTTTCAAGTGACAAAATAGTGCTTCGCAGTTTTTTTTAGATTATACTCCATTTAAAGCTCTTACAAAATATTGTCACTATTTCACATTCTGTACATTATTTCCTTGTAGCTTATTTATTTTGTACGTGGTGGTTTGTATTTAACTCCCTGCCTCAATCTTGCTCGTCCCCCTCCCCCCCACCCCTCTTCCCACAGGTAACCACTAGTTTTCTATATCTCTGAGTCTGTTTCTTTTTCGTTATATTCATTAATTTTTTAGATTCCTTATATAACCAATAACACACATAGTATTTATCCTTATGTAAGTAATAATATACATAGTATTTAGCTTTCTCTGTCTGACTTATTTTACTTAGCATAATACTCTCTCAAGTCTATCCATGTTGTTGCAAGTAGAAAAAAAAGGCATTCTTTTTTATGGCTGAATAGCATTCCACTGTGTGTGTGTGTGTGTGTGTGTATATATACACACACACCATGTCTTTGTTATCCATTCATCTGTTGTTGGACACTTGGGTTGCATTCATATCTTGGCTGTTATAAATAATGCTGCTTTGAACCTTGGGATGCATTTATTTTTTTGAGTTAGCATTTTCAGTTTTTTTGGATATATACTCATGAATGAAATTGCTAGATTGTGTGTAATTCTATTTTTTAGTTTTTTGAGGAACCTCGGCTGTTTTCCACAGTGGCTTCACCAGTTTACATTCATATTAACAGTGTACAAAGGTTCCTTTTTCTTTACATCCTCTCCAACATTTGTTATTTTTGATCTTTTTGATGATAGTCCTTTTGACAGGTGTGAAGTGATGTTTCACTATAGTTTTGATTTGCATTTCCCTGATGATTAGTGATGTTGAACATCTTTTCTTGTGCCTGTTGGCCATCTATATATCTTTTTTGGAAGAATGTTCAGGTCTGGCCATTTTTTAATTGAGTTACACTGTATTTTAAAATTCAGATTGCTTTCTCAAGCTAAGATTGTAATGAATTTAATTTTTAAAATTTAGTTTTAAATTTAAATATATTTATATCCATTCTATTGAGTCATCAGATTATTATCTTTAATATTTGGAGAATGAATGTTTAGAAGAAAATTCTTTTTTCTTTTAAACCCAATAGCTAAGTATATGTAATTTATATAGAGACCATACTTTCTAGTGGAATATATACTTATCTGTGGTTTTAATAGTGGACAAACAAATGTACTTTACAGTTTTAGCACATTTTGGTGAAAAGGGAAGGGACTTGTGCTTTTATTATAGCAAATTACATGTGTAAAAGAATTTTACATATATATGTATTTTGCCATGAGATGACAAGAACTATGAAGATTCAAGTACCATATTTAACATTATAATCCAACGTGTAGAGTCTGTGTTTACTTTATTCTTTAAAATTTAGTTTTTTCCGTATATCCTTTGAAATATTTATGAATTTTAATAGGACATACTTCAAAAAAATCATCAACAAATATAGCGTTGTTTAAGGAGCGTCAAACATAGGATTGGTTTGCTAGCGTGTGAGATGAGTGCAATTGTGCGGTAGTTTGAGCATTCTTTGGCATTGCCTTTCTTTGGGATTAGAATGAAAACTGACCTTTTCCAGTCCTGTGGCCACTGCTGAGTTTTCCAAATTTGCTGGCATATTGAGTGCAGCACTTTCACAGCATCATCTTTTAGGGCTTGAAATAGCTCAACTGGAATTCTGTCTCCTCCACTAGCTTTGTTTGTAGTGATGCTTCCTAAGGCCCACTGACTTCACATTCCAGGATGTCTGGCTCTAGGTGAGTGATCACACCATCGTGATCATCTGGGTCATGAAGATCCCTTTTGTACAGTTCCTCTGTGTATTCTTGCCACCTCTTCTTAATATCTTTTTCTTCTGTTAGGTCCATACCATTTCTGTCCTTTATTGAGTCCATCTTTGCATGAAATGTTCCCTTGGTATCTCTAACTTTCTTGAAGAGATCTCTAGATCTCCCATTCTGTTGTTTTCCTTGATTTCTTTGCACTGATCACTGAGGAAGGCTTTCTTATCTCTCCTTGCTATTCTTTGGAACTCTGCCTTCGAATGGGTATATCTTTACTTTTCTCCTTTGCCTTTTGCTTCTCTTCTTTTCATAGCTATTTGTAAGGCCTCCTCAGACAGCCATTTTGCTGTTTTGCATTTCTTTTTCTTGGAGATGGTCTTGATCCCTGACTCCTGTACAATGTCACGAACCTCTGTCCATAGTGCATCAGGCACTCTGTCTATCAGATCTAGTCCCTTAAATCTATTTCTCACTTTCACTGTATAATCATAAGGTATTTGATTTAGGTCATACCTGAATGGTCTAGTGTGTGTATTCTATGTCTGAATGTGTGTATTCTTACATATACTCTCTTGGAAAGAAGAGAGTCCAGCACCATCCATTCATTTGACTTTTGCTTTAAAAGTATGTTTTAAGTACCCATTTCTTTACATTCACTTGTGCTTAGCATTTCAGAAGGATTCTCTCACTGGAAATTCCTCCTTCCTCAAGTTAATTTGTTGATAATTGAGTCACTGCCCAAATCATTAAGTTGATCATTATATTGTGATACAGTAGAACGAACCAGCTGGATGGCAAAGACTGGATTCTGGCTTGGTTAGAACTGGTTAATAGTTTAGACAGTTATTGAAGTTTAAACAAGACAAAGAAGTTTGAAGCACAGAAAATTTACTTAATTGTGTGAAGTGGAAATCCTGCCTCTCAAATATGACTTGTAATCAAATGATACGTTTCA
Organism: Cervus canadensis; assembly: GCF_019320065.1. Classification (NCBI taxonomy): domain Eukaryota; kingdom Metazoa; phylum Chordata; class Mammalia; order Artiodactyla; family Cervidae; genus Cervus; species Cervus canadensis. Next base: position 40,818,067 of record NC_057388.1, on the reverse strand, counting down.
AAGCACTTGTGAACTTGTGTTTAACAACAAAAGGTATTTGATTTCACTGAGATATTTATGAATTGTAATAGAAGTCTTTTAATTTTAATGAAGTCTCTCAGAAAGTCATGATCATTTGCAGATCTAGTACTGAGGCCACAATCTCAGAATCAGCTAACAAAATTGATATCAATCCTGATAATTTTGTTAAATTTTAAGTTGATATTTTTAGCTTTGTTAGATTGCATTACATAAATGCATAACAATGATTAATTTTACTGTTGTGGTACTGTTAGTATATCTAAACATCTAGAGCCTAAATATTGTTGTAAAGTCAGATACTCACTTTCTGTTCTCTCAGTATTGGAGATGCTAGGAACTTTTGGGAGACAGGAAAAAGATCAGACCATGCGTACAAAATGGTGACACAGACCCCAGCTTTTTTTTTTTTTTCTTTTTTTGTAACTTGAAGAATTGGGGTAAGGTTTTATGTTTCTGAGAAGTGAATTTGTGGCAGTTCATGAAAACTTTGAAATTCTGGTAAATGAATTTATTAAGACAATGATGTATCATTGTTAACAATGTTTTGCTTATTACTCTAAAAAATAAAATTATCTAGTGTTTTAGTCTGGAGAAGGCAATGGCACCCCACTCCAGTACTCTTGCCTGGAAAATCCCATGGACCGCGGAGCCTGGTGGGCTGCAGTCCATGGGGTCGCTAAGAGTCGGACATGATTGAGCGACTTCACTTTCACTTTTCACTTTCATGCATTGGAGAAGGAAATGGCAACCCACTCCAGGATTCTTGGCTGGAGAATCCCAGGGACGGGGGAGCCTGGTGGGCTGCTGTCTATGGGGTCGCACAGAGTCGGACATGACTGAAGCGACTTAGCAGCCGCAGCAGTGTTTTAGTCAAATATTCTGTTAAGATAGAACTTCTTTGTCCTGTTTTTGATGTGGGTGGGGGCTTAGATACTTTGATACATAATACTGTGTTTACCAGCTGTGGTTGTAGGGATGCAGCTTGTGATCTGAACATATTTTAGAGTCTGTGTCCCTTTGTGATGAAAATTTACCCATCTTGATTTACCTGGTATATCGGACTTCTCATTTTAAAACTGGGATAGGCCCAGGCAAACTGAGACAATGTTATTTCCCTAAAGTTAGTGGCCACAAAGGCTAATCCAGAGAAAAAGATGTTTGTTTATGAAAGGAATTTGTTTTGCTTTAAAGATACTTGTGTTTGCTAGTGTTAGCATATGAGGTTTCTCTGTAAGGTTTAGACGTACTTTTGAAATTTAGGACCAATGATTCTTGAGGTATAGCCTCTTTTATTTTGGTTTAAATTTGAATGATAACCATTTGCTCACACTGTACAGGTGGCTTTACATAATTACTGTTTTCTTTAGAAATCTGAGATCAATTTTTCTAGTTAAAGAAACTAAAACTGAAGGAATTTAACTGATTTCTACCAGCATAACTGGTAGATAGCAAATGTAGATTTGGAACTTAGGACTTTTGGTTCTCCAGCTCTAGTAGGTTTTCATCAGAGAAGTATAAGCTGAATCTTAGGTTAACATGCTAAGATCTAGAAAGGAACATAATTCCTGGTGGCCTTTTTGACATACAAAGTACTGATGATGGTTAAATGCACTGTTTTCAGAGGGTCTAGTTTTGAAAATTCTGATGAAAAGGTATGAACTATTTAGGAAAATGTAGGTATAGGAACTTTTAAATATAATTTCAGTAGCATTATAGATCAAATAATAAACTGTGTTGAAAGGAGAAACTATATTATCAGGAAGTATGCTGTTTATCTCAACTCTGTTTTCATAAGCAGTGTGTAGTAATAAATAGCCAGAGAAGGTAAAATACCTCGATTTTGTGCATATTTTTTTTGGTTTGTTTTACTGTTTGTAAAAGGCTTTTTTGCTTTGTTTCGCTTGCCTCACATTTTGTTTTAAAAATCTGAGACAGAATAATTTAGAATTATGCAGCGGTAACAGGAATTGTCTTATGTTTAATGTAATTAAATCCATATCCTTCAGGTAAAAAGAACATATTCTCACGGTACTTATAGAGCTGGCCCAATGAGACAAATCAGCTTGGTGGGAGCAGTTGATGAAGAAGTGGGAGATTACTTCCCTGAGTTCCTTGACATGTTGGAAGATTCACCATTTTTAAAAGTAAGAGAAAACAATGTGAAGCAATCTGAGTTGTGTTACTTTCATGCTACCAGTGATACAAATCATGGCTTTTCAGAATTATAAAATTTTTTATTTCAGTTGATTTGGCAGGAAGGGAAGAAGAGGTGAGAAACTAAAAGTAATTCTTGTGTGTGTGTGTAACTTCTCAGGTACTAATTGTAATGGCAAAGCTGAGTGGTAGATCAGAAAATGATACTTGCCTGTAGCTGCCATTAGAAAAATAAGTTTCATTGGTTTATCACCATTTTATAAACTTGAGTGCCAGAGGATTTAAGAAGAAGTACAGGATAGATGCTCACCACAGTGTTTGCAACTGGGAAGTGACAGTTGGGTGTGTGGAAAACTGGCCTGGCAAGTTGTATAACTGTATTTCAGCTTTGGAGATCCTAGCTGGGTTGGGCAAACCAGTTAAACTTTCTGGGCTTCAGTGTCCTCATCGAAAAATAAGGTATTTAAACAATGCAGCTTTAAGGCCCCTATAAATTCTTTAAATGATTTTGAGACGGATTCTGTTTTCTTTCTTCCTCTCCTCCCTTGTTTTCCTTCCTCCTTTCTTTTTTCCTCCCTTTCTTCCGTTTTCTTTCTTTTCCCAGCAGTTCCTGCATTCCAGAAAATATTTCTTCTTATGGGCTGCTAGCACTATCCTATTGAGAGAAAAATCTCTGAACTATGTAGTTAGGTCAGTTATTTAATCAGTAATTCAAAGGTGAAAGTGTGACAAGATTAGTTTATCTCTAATACTTGGTACACATTCTGTAGAACATCTCTCTCTCTCTCTCTTTTTTACTTCTTGCTCAATTTTCTAGCCTATGTGTGTATATATATCTTTTACTTTTTCATCCTACTCTATTTTCCTTTTATTTCCTTTTTTGTTCCTTTTAAACCATTGGTTCCTTGTCTGTTTCTCCCAGCTAGTGACATGGAATTTGGTTGCATTTATTTTGAGTGGCATTTTAAAAATACCATCATTTCTTTTACAACATAGCATTTCCTTTATATTCTCAGAATTGAATTAGAAGTTTCAAGCCTCATTCAAATTTATTTTTAAAAAATCGCTAAGATCATAAGCTTTCTAGACTTTTAGCTGTAATGCTAGATGCCAGAATAAATGGAATATATCAGAGTTTTGACTGACTATAAATTAGACCTAGCATTCTATTCATAATTAGTCAAACAAGTGGAACCAAAATGTCATAACATTTTTAGTTAAGCAAAAATTAATGTTTTCTAAAATATATATACATATTTTAGAAACATAAACTGAAATGGGAGCACTGAATATGAAATAGAAAAAGTGAAACAAGCTAAATAAAAATTAAAGATCATCATACAGCCCTATTGTTTTTAAATATGGCTGCTTCCTTAGAATCACATTTGGAGCTTTGGAGAAGGAGGAAAAAAAAAAGCCTGGGCATTTATATTTGTCAAAAAATTCCAAGATAATGCGAATGTGCATCTGGAAAACAGGAAATCAACATGCGATACAGTTTTATTAACTAAAATACAGATTTTGTTCAAATTTCACATTTTAAGCTAGTGTCCATTATTTGTTTTCATGCATTATTTTTAAGAGTCCACATCATATTTAGTTGCATTGAGCAGCTTCAGCTACATGCAGCAAATTCTGATAAATTATTTTTTTTTCATTTTTATTCTGTTACAGATATTTTCTAGTTTTCCTTGTTATGGCTTCTTAGATACACCTATCATTTAAAAGTGGATGCTTAATTTCCAAATAGATAGGTTTTTAAAAGTATCTTTGATGTTAATTTCTCACCTAACTGCTTTTTTTTCTGTAATCACCCTCTGTGCTTTTTTAGTCTTTTACCTTTTTTGAGGCTTTTCCAATGGTGAGTCAAAGATTTCTTTTGGTAAATGTCACATTGTACTTGAAAATATGTGAGTTATTTTCAGATATCTTTTGATATTGATTTCTAAAATAATTCCACAGTGATAAGAGAACAGATTGTGTATGATTTCAATACTTTCAGATGATGAAATTTTTGCGCTGTTTTATGTCCCTGGATATGTTCCAGTTTCTCCTGGTTTATATAGTCTGTGGGAACTTGAATAGGGTTTGTATCCCGTTGTTGTGTGAAAATTCTATAAATCTTAATTATGTTGAATTGGTTCATGGTGCTTTTCAGGTCTCCTTTATCCTCCTACTTTTCTGTCTATTCATTTTATTAATTTTTGAGAGTTTGATATTGAAACTACAACTAAAAATCTTTATTTATTTATTTAAAAAGTTGTAATATATACTAGAACTATATGTAACTTTGTTCTGTATTTTCCAAGTCTCCTGTAAATGTTATCATACTTTCATAATTTAAGAAGTAAAGAAAAAATAAAAAAATCATTTAAATATTTATATTTCAGATTTTAATCTTAAAAGTAAATGAGCGAAATAAATGCATTCTTCCTGGAGTAATGTAATTTGACAACCTCCCCTTTTTGAAAAGGGGGGGGTATAGTTTATAAATACCCGTTTTCTCACCGTTTTATGGACAGTGACTCTTCGTCATTCTCTGTTGCTCCTGTTTTCTTTTCAAATATTTTAATCCCTGGTTTTAGACCAGCAACCTCTTCAAGGAACTACTACACAGAAATAAATTTTAATTTTGGTTTAGTTTTCCTCTTTGTTCTGTTAGGTTTTAATTATAACTACTCAAAGAGGTAGCCCCCTTTTATTTGAGGTATCCATTTTTTAAAACTCAGTTGGTCATTTTTATAGATTGTCATGGAAGATAACTTGCTTATTTTGCCAAATTGTTAACTTATATTGTCGGGTTGGTTTATTTTTCTTTCTTGGTTCTTGCCTTATCACAATAAAAATTTGGAACGACTGACTAAAGGGTTTAAGACAACTGACAAGTTACAGCTCAGTTGAGCTCAAGCAGGCAGATCTTTTATTAGACAGACACCCCCAAAATATGAAAACAGGCCCACCCCAAAGGAGTCTTCCTTTTCCATCTGGGTTCCCCCTTTTTATACTTCCAGTTTCTTCCTTTTGGTTATGCCCTGTGCAAAATAGAGCTTCTATTCACCACCAGTCAATGAAAGGGAATGCAAATGGGCATACACGCAAGCCCGATTGACAATTGCAAGTCATATAACAGTAGACTGTGTTGTTTATATATTTCCAAAATTCAGTCTGTTATAATCAGATGTAGTATATTTATGAACCCTTAATGGGCCCCTAGCTGCCTAAGATTACTTGGGGAAGACCCTGTGGTTATTTTGTATCCACTGTGGGCCTAGGGTACATGTGCAGGAGTTGGAAAAGTAAGTCTCTGTGGTTATTTTTGTAGCATATCTGTGCACTCTCCTATGTGTGTCTGGGATGGGTTTTAGAGATCTGCTTGCATCCCTTTCAGCCAGGCCACCCCTTGTTGCTCATGCCTATCTTCCTACTTAACAATATGACCCATATATTTGGTAGAAAGATTAACAAATGATGAATACAGTGAATCATACCTCTGGCAGAACTGGAGAAGTGGAGGAAACCATCCAAGAATAATTATCCTCTTGATGTGTCTGAAATAGAATATTTTGAAGGCAAACTTATGAATATATTAGAAACTTAGAAATATATTTAAAACAGGTACATAATTCAAATGTATATATGAAATTTTGTGAAGGACACAGTAGTCTTTAATATATATTTGAAGATTAGTTTTAAAAAATAATTGATTTCTATGTCATTATTTGCCTCTAGTGTACACTGCCCTGGGGGACACTATCTAGTTTAAAATTAGAGAGTCGGAAAGATAGTGATGATGGTCCCATCATGTGGGTGCGCCCAGGAGAACAGATGATCCCTGTGGCTGATATGCCAAAGTCACCTTTCAAAAGGAAAAGGTATGTTGGATATAAATGTTTATTGCTGGGAATGAGTGTTTGTACATTGGTATGTATGCATTTGTTGAAAGTTGGAGGAAGAAGGTAGGGGAAGTTTAGAGCATAACTGAAATGTAAATTCAAAAATGGTTACACATGCTGATATAATTTCTTATAAATATAAAATATAAATAAAACATGAAAAATGGCAGGCAAATGACAAATTGTAACCAGAGATGGGAAAAATTGTCATTCACAACAGGGACATTATAAACTGTATTGGAATAAATTGAATAAATATTCAGAAACAAATATAAATAATATTTTAAGAAAACTAAAACATCTATGGAGAATATAAAGAAAGATCTAAGCAGATATTTAGATCTATACTCTGGATTGAATACAAATGGTAGTCCTTTAGAATTTTAGGATTCATTTGGACTCACACTTTTAGCACTGGATAAAATAATTTCAAAATTCATATGGAATAACAAAGTCAGCAGGTAGTCTAGAAAGCTGTGAAAGAGAAGATACGTGTGAGGGGGGACCTTATCTTACTCAACATTAAAAATTACCATAAAGGTCAAAAAGATCACTGGAATAGGATAGAGTACACAAATAGATCAAAGTATAATGGGAACTTAATAATAAGATAAATGGGGAAAAAAAGTTTATTTAATGAATAATGCTGGCATAATTGGAAGTCCATTTGAAGGGAAACAAAGCCATAACCCCAGTGTTATATAAGAAATAAGGGATTTGAACATAATAAGTAAAAAAAGAATAAAAATACCAGAATAAAATACTTAAGCTTAAGAGAGACCTCCCTAAACAAAGATGCAAAAACATACTGGTGATACTATTGTGAGAAAAAAGACATCAACACAACGAAGCTCAAAACTGGACTTGTATCGTGACAGACTAAAGTTAATATACAAAGAGCCTTTCTAAATGAGAAGAAAAATGTGAGAAAAAAAAAAACCCAATAGATAAATAGGCCCTAGGTAGTCAATTGTATATTAAGTGTATGTTAAAAGAATTATGGGATATTATTTTTACCCATTGCATTGGCAGAAAGTATTAATAGAGTGATTATATTACAGGGTGGTAGGTACATGAGGAAACAGGGTCATATATATTATTGGTTGATGGGTGAGCTTCTGTAATCATTTTTTTAAAGTAATCTAAAATAGCTCATAAAGCTTCACACACACACACGCGCTCTCTCTCTCTCTCTCTCTCTCTCTCTCTCTGAATTAGGATCCCTACTTTTGGGAATCTTTCCCCAAAAACAAAAGCACTAAAGATAAATGCATAAGAATGTTAATTGCAGCATTTATTATAGTGAGATCAAGTATAAAATGATCTCATTGTCCATTATTAGAGTGGTTGAATTCATTTTGTTATATTCCTATGAAAGAATGGGGCTTCCCTGGTGACTCAGCTGGTAAATAATCTGCCTGCAATGTGGGAGACCTGGGTTCGATTCCTGGGTTGGGAAGATTCCCCTGGAGAAGGGAACAGCTACCCACTCTGGTATTCTGGCCTGGAGAATTCCATGGACTGTATATAGTCCATGGGGTCGCAAAGAGTCGGACACAACTGAGTAACTTTCACTTATAGAAGAATGTGGTGAAATAGTTAATTTCATCATATGAATTTTTGTCTGTTGAGCTGAAAGAATATCCCATGAAAAGAGCTAAATGTAGAGTATATGCTAAGTACGATTCTGTTTTTATGAAGAAAAAAAACAAACGTGTATAAGAGTATATATATGTAAGCACAGAGAAACGTGTAGAAAAATGTACATTAGGTTAACATTGTTGGGAATGGAGTAGGTGATCTTGGGGGGAGGTAATACCTTTTTTTTTTAGATACATAAAGATGGTCTCTCTTTTTATTATTTAAAAAAAAAAGAATAGGGAAAAATGGTGATAGAGTAAAATGTAGGTTACATGAGAGCATGGACAATGTTATGCTTGTTACAAATGTCTCTAGCACCTAAACAGAATGCCTGGTGCTTAATAAATAAATTTTTGTTGAATGAAATTTTTACAAGTTCATTTTTTTTTTATAAGTTCATTTTTAAGTTGGGAGTAAATGGTAAGCTTGATATGTATCTCAATGATTAACTTAAATTTATAAATCATTTAGAGAATCCAAAAGCCTCTCCCCAGAACAATGCAGATGTACATAGATTGTTACATGTAATTTAAGGGAGTTCACCAACCCCTTGAGGAACTCAAGAATTAAAATCCATGGTACATACATGGTCATTTCCCATCATGTTATAGTCTTACCAACTAATGAGAACATTGCCCTAGGCACTGTGCCAAATGCTTTGTTTTTTTTTTTTTTTTTTTTTTGGGCAAATGCTTTTAATCAAGTCTCAGTTCATTAGAATGTGGTATAATGAGACCAGACTTGCTTGTTTGAAAACCTGTTAACTTTTCACAGAAAGCAACATCATCGTCTAGCTTTCTGATATCTATAAAACATTAATCACAAAAAGGAAAAAAGGATATTAAAGCATGGTGTATGTGTCTGTGTGTCTCTGTGAATGTATAAAACTTTAAGACAGGAATGCACAAAGAGCGGTGAAGTAGTAGAGATTGAGGGTGGGAAATAAAGAGAAGCAAAAGGAAGAGTGACCCTAGGGGATAGACTAGGATGAGATAAGAAAATGATGGGGGCAATCCTGATTTGTCTCTGTAAGCAAAAGAAAAATCATACAGGGTGATAAATAAGATGATGACTCCCAAAGTAAATTCTTCTCACCCTGTTCCCCTTCTGCAGCAAAATTTGAGAGGGTTTCTGCAGTGAGTGAGGCTAGGTGGTAAGCAGTTTCTGTATGTGTATGGATTCTAGAATGTGAGTGGTGGAGGAGAGGGCCAGTGGGAGATGTCTGTCCTCCACAGTGGAGCTACAGTGTTTTTTTTCCCTCCTACTTCCAGTAAACTATGTGTGTTTTATGGAAGCACTTATTGCCAAGTGTTTTCTTGCTGTTTATATTTTGGTATTTCTCCCACAAGCATATAAACTCCCCCAAGAATAAGAATTTCTCTTATTCACTGCTGTCTTGTTGACTAGCTCTAGTGCCCAGGTAGTACCTGACTTACAGTAGGTAATTATTTGTAAATATTAATGCATTTTAAAAAGTTAAACCTGTGAATGCCTTAATACAAACGTTTGAAGGCAGTTAAGCCTTAATATTTAAGCCTACCTCTGTCTCTTTATATACATATATATATGTAATTTTTTTTTAAACAGAACTACCAATGAAATAAAAAACCTGCAGTACCTACCTCGAACTAGTGAGCCCCGTGAAATGCTCTTTGAAGACAGAACAAGAGCTCATGCAGATCACATAGGACAAGGTTTTGAACGACAGACTACAGCTGCCGTTGGAGTGTTGAAGGCCGTGCACTGCGGAGAGTGGTACATGTTAACTACTGCTACTTAATGGCTTCTGAACTTTTTCTTGGGAAGTTTTTCAGTAATTCTTCTTAATGTGGGGGAAAAGGTTTCAGTTTCCTGTGTTTGGATATTGTTTTTGTGTAATTGCACTAAAGATTTGCAACTGATAGAATCTAGATTTTATCTTTTGGATTTGACTGAAATAGTTTGATTTTCTACGTGACTGGAGTTGAAAACAGTTGTCTTACATACAGTAATGGAGAACCCAAGGTTCACCTGATGCTTACTGTATGTCCACTTACAAATGTTCAGTTAATTTTCTCTGCTTTTTGGCTCACAGTTTTTATATAAGGAGACTAAGACTCAGGACTATCAAATAGTATTATCATAGTCATATAGCTCATAAGTGGCAGAGCTCAGTCTGATTTCAGAACTGACTCCAGCTTCTTGTGCTTTTCCTTTATACTGTTTTAACTTGCTGTCTTTTTAAGGTTTGGTATCTATTAAGTGTTTGTTTACCTTAGTATATTAGTATTTTTCCAGCTGTGCTTGCAAGTTTCACTAAATCTTTTGATAGATTAGAAAAAATTGATAATTTTCTTAAGGAAAATGGATAATATACTTAAAGTGGTTGTCTCATACATTAAGAGAATTTCCATTTACTAAATTGACAAAACCCGTAGAGCAAAGCTATATTTATACTGTAAGGTAACTTTGGTCAATTAGGTTTTGTTTTCAAATTGGGTATTGTTTGGGTATGAAACTTAAGTTGAAATATGCTATTTCACTTATTAAAGCAGTTGAATTAAATACTTAGCATGTAAGAAAGTTTTCTAAGTAAAAAGAAACTTTAATTCTGAAAATATAAAATGTCAGTATTGTTGCATAGATTTCTAAGATGTTTTGAATAATATGGCCTGTATTTTCTACATGAGGAAATTGTATTTTCAAGAGTTGTGAATACAAAATTGACCCTATGTTCAAAAAAGAAAATTTAAAGTAATATTTTATAAATTAATACTGAATGGGGAAGCCAGTGTAAACTGACTTTCTTCCTTAACATAAATGAAGCTTTATCATTTCAGATATGCAAAGTAGCTAGTACCAAGCTAACCCTATGAGTTCTTTAGGAAAATGATGTTAATAATTTAGTAGTTTATGATTCAATAATAATAATAATTGTGTTTATGTTAAATGGTAATATCTGTGGTGATTCCCATACAGTTTCAATGTTCTTACTACAATCTGGTTTAAAATGCTAATTTCGTCAAAGACTAAAGGCAAATTTGTCTGTGGAAATCAGTACAACAAACCCATTTCAGATTAATGGGATTTTTCTTGAATGTTTGGTAAAAAGATTTAAGAGTGGCATCAAAATTTATTAAAGTGAAATCTGATTTACAGATAGTATTCAATAAAGTTAGCCACATATTATATTTTTCCTCAGAGATAAATATTCTTGTTTCTTGGCCTTAACTTTATTTAAATCTCTTTCAGGTTTCTTTTAATTATTGTTCATGTTTGCTTTTTCTCCACTTTATATGTGATCTGATGTTAGAGATTGTTTCCTTTCCTTCACAGGTCCATCATAGTTCACTATAGTTACTGAATTAAAAAGTCCTTGAAGCTAGCAATTTCACAGTGAAAAAGACTATTGTCAAATTATATTAGGGGACAGATTTAAGAATATTCCTGAGGTAGATTTTGGAATGAGATGTTGCTAGTTATGAATTTTCTCACTTTTGTAAAATACAGTTTACTTTATCTACCAGTGATGCTTTGATCTCTTCAGTTCATTTTAGTCACTCAGTTGTGTCTGACTCTTTGCGACCCCATGAATCGCAGCACGCCAGGCCTCCCTGTCCATCACAAACCCCCGGAGTTTACTCAAACTCATGCCCGAGTCGGTGATGCCATCCAGCCATCTCCTCCTCTGTTGTCCCCTTCTCCTGCCCCCAGTCCCTCCCAGCATCAGGGTCTTTTCCAATGAGTCAACTCTTCGCATGAGGTGGCCAAGGTACTGGAGTTTCAGCTCCAGCATCAGTCCTTCCAATGAACACCCAGGACTCATCTCCTTCAGGATGGGCTGGTTGGATCTCCTTGCAGTCCAAGGGACTCTCAAGAGTCTTCTCCAACACCACAGTTCAAAAGCATCAATTTTTTGGCGCTCAGCTTTCTTCACAGTCCAACTCTCACATCCATACATTACAACTTTGATCTCTTAATATTATAATAAAGATAGTAAGAAAATAATTTGGTTGATACTTTTAAGATGGTTTCATGGCTCTGATGCAAACATGGTTTATGATCGCTTTACTATTGTTTCTTGCTGTTAACCTAAGCTGTACTAAGGAAATTGGAGCACTGTCTTAGTGTTCTTATCTTAGCATTTTGGGTTCTCCTCTTTTTCTCAAGGAGACATTAGGTATTAGATGATTGATTTTATCTTACAGCCTGGCTTAACACGAATTTGAGATACAAGACTTAAGTTGATTTAGACTATAAAGAGATCTTAAACTAGATAGACTTGTGAAGTGTTGGTCAATTTTTAGTATTAGGAAGACAAAATACACATAGATTTATATATTTAAGGTTGCCTCTTGGAATTCAGTTTTTTGAAAAATCAACTAATGGAATATAATTTGTATTCAATAATACAAAACTTGTTATAAGTATACAGTTAGATGTGTTTTGACTAATATATACAGCCATGTTAACCACTACCACAATTAAAATATAGACCATTTTGTTTTTCTTGTATCCCTTGACAGTTAATCTCTCCCCATTCTTACTCTAACTCGAGACATCTATTAACCTATTTTCTGTCTTTATAGGTTAGCATTGCCTAGTCTAGAATCTCATGTAAATAGAATCATATATTGTCTGACTTCCCTCACTCAGTATGATAGTTTTTAGGTTTATCTAAAATCTAAAATTTAGTGTTAGGTGTCTTAGTAGTTCATTCCTTCTTGTTGCTGAGTGGTATATCATTATATGGATATATCACAATTGATTTATCCATTCACCTGATGATAGACATTTGAATTGTTTCCAGTTTGGGATTTTTATGAATAAAGCTCTTATGAACATTTCCTTACAAGACTTTGTGTGCACATATAATTTCATTTCAGTAAATACATAGACATGGAATTACAGGGTCTTAGAATAATGTACAATAATTGTGTGTAGAGATAATTCTAAGTCTACAAAAGAAGTACTAGAATTTATCTAAGTCACAAGATAAGACAATATTGAAAAGTTAGTTGTATATAACTATATTTTAGCAGTAAATACTTTGAAAGATTTTGAAAATGAAAAGAAAAAATAATGCCAGCTTGTAGTAAAATAAAAATTATGAAATTCTTAGATTAATTTTTTTAAATAAGTGACTTACACTAAAAACTACAAAACACCAATGAGAAAAATAAGATTTACAGAGATGTTAAGAGATATACCTTGTTTATGGATTGAAAGACTCCATATTATACGTCAGTTCATTCCTTTTCCCCACTTTCCTTTCTTACCTTTTTTAGTGTTTCATTATATCTCCACTGACTTCCCAGGTGGTACAGTGGTAAAGAATCCACCTGCTAAGGCAGGAGACACAGGAGGCATGGGTTCCATCCCTGGGTTGAGAAGATCCCCTGGAGTAGGAAATGGCAACCTGCTCCAGTATTCTTGCCTGGAAAATTCCATGGACAGAGGAACCTTGTGGGCTTCAGTCCATGGAGCTGCAAAGAGGCAGACACAACTGAGCATGCACTGTTATACCTCTAACTATTTGCTTAGTAGTGGTTGCCCTAAAGTTATCATAGTGTATCTTTAAATAATATCATACTTTTCTATGTATAATGTGTAAGAATTTTCAACAGTGTATTGCCATCTTTCCATGCCCCCATTTATGGCCTCTGTGTTAATTATTATACATTTTGCTTTCTATATTCTATAACATCACCCCCCCCCCCTCATATGTTGCTTCCTTTGGCATTAAGGATATATTTCTGAAAATATTTTAAAAATAAGAATAAAATAACTTTCATATTTACTATTACTTGCATCCTACATTGCTTTGAATAGATCTGCATTTTCATTGAAATATCAGTTTCCTTCAGCCTGAAGAAGTTCTTTGACATTCTTTGTTGTGCAATCTTCTGGTGACAGGTTCTCTCAGTTTTTGTCTGAAAATTATTTATCTCACGCTTTCTTAAGGATATTTTTGGGGATACGGAATTCTAGATTTACTTTTTATTTCAAATACTTTAAAGATAGTCTGCTTTCTTCTGGCTTGCATTGTCTCTGATGTAGCGTGCAATCATTCTTACACTCTTTCCCTGTATATTAATATGCATAAGTTTTAGATTTTCTCTTTATCACTAGTTTATTAAAATAAATTGGTTATGATTTGCCTCAATATGATTGGGGGGGTGGTATTTATTTTGCTTGGAATTCCAGAATCCATTTTGAGCATCTTTTATAAACATGTATGTGTATATTATTAATTAATTGAAGAGTTTGGGTGTGTTTAGAAGTATAATTAAAGATACTATTAACCTCCACAAGTAGAATGGTAACAGTTTACTTTATAAGCACTTTCCTAATAAATGTCTCTTAACTTTTTTAAAAGTTATTTAGGGATTTACTGTATCATTGCAGTTATATACGCCTAGATTGAAAGAATGTATTCCCTTCCTCTCCATATTTACCTCTGACTTCTATGTTGTGTTTTTAATTACATACTTAATTTGTTGAAGTACTGACCTTAACTATAAACACTTAGTTTTTTGATTTGCATAATTTAACCAAGTCAAGTCAATATAATTTTTCAAAACATCGTTACATATAGCCATAATAAAATGAGATGTGGCTGCTTCTGGAAATCCCCTCCTCTTTCCAAGAGTCCTGATGACATGTCTTCCTTCTACCTTAAAATTTCCTTTGTTCTTCTCCCTTCCTTGATCAATGGATAAAGTTTCTGCTCTGCTATGCCTATATATTATATAAATAATAAAATGAGTTGTTTTATCCATATTTAGGTTAAATCTCATAGTGTTATCCTTTGTTTAAATATGTAAAGTGGTCTTCTAATTACAATTTATTTCTAAGATACTACTTTGATTTTGACCATAAACTAGTTTTGCTTTGAATTTATATATATATATGTGTGTGTGTGTGTGTGTATATGGACATATATATATATATATTTGGCTGCATTGGGTCTTAGTTGCAGCGAGCAGGGTCTCTTGGATCATGTGGGGTCTTTCATTTCAGCACATGGACTCTAGTTGCGGTGCATGGGCTCAGTCGTTGTGGCACACAGGCTCCGGGGTGTGTGGGCTCGTAGCTGTGGTACCCAGGCCTAGTTGCTCCATGGCGTGTGGGATCCTGACTGTGAGTGGAACTCACGTCTCCTGCATTGCAATGTGGATTCTTCTTAAGCAGTGGACCACCATGGAAGTCCCTTCTGCTTTGAATTTAATAAAGACTTAGCAGAGTAAAACATTAATGGCAGACTCTTCATTATCTCTTGTTCTTTTTTTAGGCCTGATCAACCCCGAATAACCAAAGATGTAATTTGTTTTCATGCTGAAGATTTCTTAGAAGTAGTTCAACGAATGCAGTTAGATTTACATGAACCTCCACTGTCCCAGGTATATTTAAAACTATTATTATCCTCAATTTAATTTTTATTGTGGAAAAGGCTTACTGGTATTTTGTGTTTTGTTTTGTTTTAGTGTGTCCAGTGGGTTGATGATGCAAAACTTAATCAACTGAGGAGGGAAGGCATTCGCTATGCCAGGATTCAGCTGTATGATAATGACATTTATTTTATTCCAAGGAATGTTGTTCATCAGTTCAAGACAGTTTCAGCGGTATGCAGTTTAGCATGGCATGTTCGGCTCAAGTTGTATCATTCACAGGAGGACACTGCTCAGAATACAGTTACTCATGAAACAGGCACATCACCAGATTCCACGTCATCAGTTCTTGGACCTCACACTGACAGCACGATTTGTGCTGTAAGCAAAACCTCCTTGGATTCTATTTTTTCAGACAAACTTCATTCTAAATATGAATTACAGCAGATTAAACATGAACCTGTTGCATCTGTAAGAATCAAGGAAGAACCTGTGAATGTTTATATTCCTGAAAAGACTGGAGGACCGAATAATATGGATAGCAAGAATGTTAAAGCAAAATTGGATCATGTTCAATTTACAGAATTTAAGATTGAAGTGGACTCTAAATTTGAAAATAGCAACAAAGATTTAAAGGAAGAATTGTGTCCTGGAAGTCTCATAAGTCTAGTTGATACAAGGCAACATAGTTCAACACATTCAAATCAAGAGAGAAAAGATGATGACGTTTTGTGTTAAATTTGTACATACCATTTAAATTTTTTTTCCCTAAACTTAATAGTGTAATAAAGATTCATGAATTCTGAAAGCAAGCGGAGGACTTGCTCCCAAGTCTGTTACAAAATATAATTTAAGTAGCTTTGTAACATTCCTCAGTGCCTGTCCATAACTGTGAAGTAGCAAAGCACTTAGGGCCAGAAGCACTGTCAACACTGCAGGTTTAAACAAAGCAGTCTTTAAAAAAAATCCTTTGAGTTGGAGTTGTAGGTTTTAGAATAGAGCTGACATTACCATATATATATATATATATATATTTTGTAATATGAGCCAGAATTCTTTTTTGACAATTAAGGCTTTTCCATAGAGTTTATTTATACCAGTTTTTTTCTTTTCCATTTTAAATGTGTCAGCACTGTAGTGTAAATAGCTTTTAAAAAATCTTTTTAGTGTGATTTATACTGAAATGTGAGCCACTTAATAAAGGTTCATAACAATAAACATGTTTTCTGTCGGGTCTGCCAAAAAACAAAAAACATTCATTTAAATCATTTATTTCATCTGTTATGTTTCTGCTGGTATATCAAGTGCTAATGGAGTGCAACTGTATGTATTCAAATCTAATTAATATTTAAGTTCCCCACACTGTGCAAGCATTTTTAAAACCAAGATTCAGTTATGAAAGCATATTTATGTGTGTGTGTATGTATGGGAATATATATATATGTTACCATATTTTGCATAACTTCATAAATCGCTGAATGAGTATGTGAAACTTCCTATACTCCCTGGAATATATTTTAAAATATTTCAATGTTAAGAAAGCAGTTTAGGTAATAGAAAAATGTTATAAGTTTGGAGAGAAAAGGTATTTTAGTGGTATCTAACCCTTCTAACTAATGAAGTTATGTGGCCAGATTATATAGCCCTATTACGTGAATTTTCTTTGTAGTGTGTGGAATAAGAAGTGGAGAAAATTTTCTTATTAATCAGCACCTATACTGTATCTAATAGTAGCTGGGAAAAAAATGCTCAGTTACAGAAAGTTTAATTGCGTGCAGTTAAAATATTTTATTACATATTTCTTGAGTAACAGGAGAAAAAGATGGCAAATACAGCATATTAAAATAAGAGCAGTGACTTAACTGCCATATACAGAAGTATAATTAACAAAATAAAATTTGTTACTTGATCTTTCTAAGCATCCCTCTCCCTACCTTACTAAAGTAAACAACTTAGATTTTTTTTTTCTTTGAAAAGAAGCTCTGGAAAACTGGCATAGGAAACAAGATTGCCAGTGCCTTGCCAAAGATGATTAAAACAAATCTCTTCAATGATGGACTTTAGCACTGTTTCAAATTGCTTTCATTATTGTAATAAAAGTCAAGCAAATGTCTCTAATGTTTGCTTTGATGTTAAGAACTCTACATTTGCAATTTATTTTCTTTAACTTGAATTTGGTATTTTTCTGGGCTCATGCTTTGGTTGATACTTTCAGCTGGAGTTCTCTGTGCTGCTGCCTTTTGAGCTTGTGTAGCTGTTCCCATTCAGTGGCTTCTATGCTGGCCCATAAAGCTGCTTTATCTCTCTGATGAGGGAGAAGCCACTTGAAGGCATTTCGCTAGAAATAATAAACTGTAGCAATGGTGTCATTTCTGACCTCCAATTTAAAAGGGCAGGCAAATATGATACAGAAATATCAATGGTTTGTAAGAAATCAATCTATTTGCAGCATATGAATTTTCATGGAGTAAGGAAAGTATAAATCATCAAAATGTAAATAGGGTTTTTGTTTTATAACTTTCTTATCTTGCTTCTCACTACCTTTATCTTCAATTTTAAGCTAAATTTATGTATTTATACCTACTTTGGGGAGAGACAAGAAGTTTATAATAAACCAGTATTGAAAATTGAGAGAGAATGTGATTAAAATGTTTAGGTTTTTATTTTTTTAAGTGAAGGGTGGGATATTTAACATGGTTTGCTTTAGCTCCATTTTTCCAGTGTCACACACATAGATGCATGAGACCATACTGTAAGAAAATGTCTTTAGGATATCCCTCCAAAATATATGAGCCTTAAACTTTTAAAGACATACCTAAAACAACCAGAGTGGTTACTTTTTAAGTGTAGTTTCCTTTTTAACCTATTGTCAAACATCTCCATATTTTGAAATTTTAATTGTGTTGTAAAATGCATACATCCCCGTAGAGGTGAAATACAAGCCAGTGAACCCAGATTTTCAAGATTCAGCCTTTACCTTGAGTCACGCTTATCTTTCTGTCTTACAGATTATAATTTTAAAATTCTCTCCAGATGCAACCTGAGAGCTTATTGGCTCCATTTGCTACATACAAATAATTCTTATTTCAATATTGTATTAAAAAGTTTTCCTAGCTAGTCCACTCCAGTTCTTTATCGGAACAAAACTTTTCTGTTATTATTGCCAATTTCTTGGACCAGAACAATAAAGCACATAAGATAGTTTCTATATGAACTTATACTATAGGGAATAAATGTTATTATGTAAATTATTAAATTGCTATACAGACCTTTACAAAAAAAAGCGAAACTAAGGTACCTTAGTGGTGTCTGCTACAGAGATTTTTTTTTTTTTTCCTTCTTAATTATTTTTGGTCATATCCTCTTTGGTAAGTAATATATATTCCATACTCAGGTTAGCTATCAAAAGAATTAAGCATTTGTGATATTTGGTTGAAAACTTTTACTAAAGCCATATTTATTATCTTCTTTGTCGCTACAGCTATTGACCTTAAAGATTAGGTTGATCTAGCGCAGCACTGTGTGTGTGTGGTTGTGTGTGTGCGCATGCGTGCATGCATGCATGTGTTATAAAGTTATTGGAAATACTGTTTTGTTTCCACATGTATTCATTTTTTTATCCATTCTGTAACTGGCGGCGGGGTGGTCATGGAAGGTAGGAAATACTTTATTTCTTGGGTTAAGTATTCAAGGTTATTTCATTAGTGTTCCTGAATGTAAAACAGGTTTTTCCTGAATACTTATGGCAGGTAAGATCATCTTTGTAAATAATAGATTAGCACTCTTTTGGTATATTTGGATTAATTATTTTTGGGGGTAATTTCATTGTCATGTAAAGCAAATATCAGTTTATTTTGCATTTAGCAAAGGTGCAGGATTTATTTTTGAAGTTGGAGAGGAATTTTCCTTGTCTTCCACCTTTCAATAAATACTAAAATTGATAATTGTGATAATTTAAATTTGTTTTGTAATTATTTTTTTATATTTGACATTTTATTTTCATCTTACCATATTTGAAGTTCTTGTTTATCTTCAACAGAAACCATAAGATCTTGAAAGTGATTCTAATCTGAAAACTGTTTTTTCTCTTAAAAACTATGAAACAGTTGACTTTTGTCAACAGAGAGAAGAAAAGTAAAGCTCACTTTAAAAAAGGTTGCTAAACTAGGAAGGTATGGGTGCCGGGGTGTAATGGTAAATTGCCTCCCTTCCCTCTAGATATGACTTTTTATCTTGAGGTGGAAAGGACAAAAGTGCCATTGTTTTCAAAATACTTTTAGCCTGGTAAAATGTTACTTGATGGGTTTTATATGTAGCTCATTCTTAATCTTCCTTCCTCTTGTTTAACTACTGTTGATAAGTAAACAAAATTTTACTGGTTTTAGAATGTGCTATGAAAAAGTTATATTAGAATGTGCATAGAAAGAGTTTTGTTTGGTAAGATTGGGTTCTGACAGTATACCTCAAATAAGAAAGTTCTGAGGACAACTCAAGAGGGCTGTAAAATCCTATCTCTGTTCTGGCTTTTCTGTTCAACTCTTCATGTAACCCACTACATACTGCAGATGGGAGTGAGTTTTTTAGAATGTTAAGCACAAGGAACCTAAAAGCAGTGATGTCTTTCCTTTTTTAAGTTTACAGATGTTGTATATCATCTCTCTACTGGGAGAACAGGGAAAGGAAGGGGAATACATCTTTCTAAAAATTTTGCATTTATCTTCCCTTCAGGACTTCAGACCCAAACAGGGAATGTGAATGACCTGAGAACAAAATGTAGGAAACTGGATTATGTTAACTAGAAATTAAAAGTAGAATTTGTACTACTTGTATGCTCTGTTACTATTCTCTACCTTCTCAGAACTGTACTATTAAAATATGAAACTCTGAAATTCAACACATTTTGAAGTTTAGATTTTATGCATTTATGTTTTTAAAATGTTGATTTTAAAATATTTTTATGTTTATTTGGCTGCCCCAGCTTTTAGTTGCAATCAGTCTTCATTGCAGGGCATGCAGGATCTTTTAGCTGTGGCATGTACGAATTGTTTTGTTTTTTGGTTTTTTTTTTTTCAGTTGCAGACTGTGAACTCTTAGTTGCAGCATGTTGGATCTAGTTCCCTGACCAGGGATCAAACCTGGGGCCCCTGCATTGGGAATGTGGGGTCTTAGTCACTGGACCACCATGGGAGTCCCTAAAATGTTAAATCTTTACCCTTCCCTATAAAGTTCATTGCTTCTGTACTGCTGAATACTACTAAGTGTGCAGACTGAGAGGCAGGTCAACATACTTGCAAATATTTTACGTTAACAGTGTTTTAAAACTTTTAGACAGTTCAATCCCCACTCCACTCTGAAAAATTTTTTTTTAACATTTATTTATTTATTTGACTACATCGGTCTTAGTTGTGGTCAGTAGTTGTGGTGCACAGGCTTAGTTGCCCCAAGGCATGTGGGATCTTAGGTACCTGATCAGGGGCTGAACCCACGTCCTCTGCATTGCAAGGCAGATTCTCAACCACTGGAACAACAGGGAAATCCAGAAATTTTGTTTCTTAACTGAATTGATTGATTTTTATGTCAAAAATCTCGTCTGTCTAAAAAACAAAAACAAAAAAACCTTGAGTCTGACTTTATGCTCTTGTTCCCTCTGTCTTCCTAACAAAGTTCTTGGAAATCTGTCTGCTTCACTTCATCTCACTAAAATTTCATTTTAATTCTCAAATTTAATTGTTCAACCGAAGTGATTCTCCCAACTGTTGACTATCAAATCCAGTGACTCCAAGTCTTAATACTGCCATTTAACCCCTGTAACTCTTGTTATTGATCATTTACTCAGTAAAACTCTACATGACCTGTTGGGAGTTTTTCATTGTTTTTGGTTTCTTTGGATGGTGTCTTTTACCCATCCACTACTATTTAAGGCCCCTGGAGAAGGAAATGGCAACCCTCTGCAGTATTCTTGCATGGAGAAGCCCATGGACAGAGGAGCCTGATGGGCTACAGTCCATGGGGTTGCAAGAGTCAGACACGACTGAGCAACTAAACCACCACCACCACCATTTAAGGCAGTCTCTCTGATTCTTCCCTTTAGGTCTTTAGGTTATGTCCCTGAACTATCTTCATGACACCATGACTTCAGTCAGCCTTGGTTTCTTACTTAACCTCTAATGATCCATGCTATCAAATCTAAATTCTTCTCTTTACCCTTGCCCCCAAGAATTAGCTGTTTCATTCCCTCCTAATTTTGCTGTTGTATCACTCTACACAGTCATCTCATGGTAATCTGATTTCTGTATCTTTTCCTCTGTGTGCAGTTGACTCTTGGACAATACAGGTTTGAATTGCAAGGGTCCACTAATAACACGTTTTTCAACCTGTACCATATTCCTACACAACCTGTTACTGATTGAATCCAAGAATGTGGAACCTCGGATGTGGAGGGCCAGAGAGCCAACTGTAAATTATAGGTGGCTTTGCCAGCATGGAGGTCAGTGCTCCAAACCGCACATTGTTCAAGGATCAGTTCTACAATGTATTGTTAAATATTTTCTTGTGTTGACCCCAAAAATGTCTATAATTTGTCTACTCCTCTTGTTATAGTAGACGTTCACAGTCATAGATCTTCATCTCATCTAGATTCTTAAAATAGCATAAACTGTTCTAGGCTGCCTGCAGTCCTCTGCCTCTACCCTTATTCCAACCTGTTACATTACCACCTGGTAATTAATGGCTTCACTAAAATATTTCAAGTTTGTTTCTAAAAGCAAAGTGTTCTTTTTATAAATACCATCAGTAAACATCTCTACTAAGGAAGTATCCTGTAGTTAAAATCTAGAAGATAATTTTCTGCAGTACTTACTGTTTATGTATTATTACATTAGTTTTGCTTTTCCTGACTTTAAGTATAATTTCATTTCTTAAAGTATATCCCAATTACTGAGACTGTGATACTGGCTTTTAAGAAGTTAAAATATATATCTAGTCTTCATCCCTGTTCCTTGCACAGGAATTGGACACCCTTGTAATTTCCCAAGTGATAACTGTGAATAAGGTGTCTTTTGAATTTATGTTAATGGGGAGACTTTTGGAAAGGTCCTAGGTTTGAGGCCAGTTGCCAAGGGAACCAACCTGGTGATTAGAGTTGAAACTGTCAGTCCCCTTCTCTCCCCCAGGGCTGGAGATGATTTCAATCACCAGTGGCTAATGATTTAATTAATCACACCTATGTAATCAAGCTTGCATAACATCCCAAAAGTACAGGGTTCAGAATGCTTCTAGGTTGGTCAACATGAGGAGATGGGGAAGAGTGGTGTGCACAGAGAGCATGGAAACTCTGTACCTCTTCCCCATACCTTGCCCTGTGAATCTCTTCCACCTGGCTGTTTCTGAGTTAATATCCTATAGTAAACTGGTGCTCTAGTAAGTGAAATGTTTCTCTGAGTTAACGTGAGTTGTTCTGGCAAATTAATCAAACTCGAGAGGGGCACGGGAACCTGCAGTCTAGAGCAGGTAGGTCAGAAGCAAGGTGACAACCTGAATTTGTGATTGGCATCTGACGTTGGGAGGGGAAGGAAAAGGTGCAGTCTTCTGAGACTGCTTATGGGATATGACTCTATCTTCTACCTCCACTAGTGTCGGAACTGAGTTAATTCTTGGTGGTGTGGGGAAAAAACAAAAATACCTGGTGTCCAGATCAGGGAGGCACACATCAATAATAAAGTTGCTTATTTAGTGTGGCAGTACACCAAAATTAAGAAAGAGGAGTTCTACTTTCTGGGACTCTTTCAGACACTTAAGATTGGTTGATCCTTACATGTAAACAAGTTGTTTATTGTGCTGCGTTTTACATACAATTCTTAACCTAAACCTCTTTCCCTTTTCTTGGAGACCAGCCCCACCTCTCCTGTTAGTAGTGTCATAAAAATTTCTAGCTTTGCTTATTTTATGGCCTATAGCTCAGGGGTCAGCAAACTACTTTGCCCATGGGCCATATCTAGACCACTACCTGCTTTTTGTATAGCCTGTAAGGCAAGAATGGTTTTAACAGTTTTAAATAGTTGAAACAAAAATCAAAAGAATATTTTGATATGTGGCAATCATACAATGTTAAATTTCATTGTCCATGAACTTTTATTGGACCATAGCTAGGGTCTGTGACTGCTTTCTTATCATATGAGCTAAGCTGAATAGTTGTGACAAACCCATATGGCATACAAAAGGTTTAAGTATTTACTATACAGCCCTTTACAAAATAACTTTACTGACTCCTGGCCTAGCTGATTCTTTGCATGTAATGCTGTTCCTTTTCCTTTTCTCTATGAGAGATTATACTTAGTGATACTTTCACAAATACAGGTTTTCCTAAACTACAAAACCTTATCTGGTTTCTCAGACACAAAAGCTTTCTTCTACTTTGAATATACCCAATAATAGATTCCAGGGACAAATAGTTTAGATTTCTCATCTGAATTAGGAATAGCTAGTCAAGTCTTGGAACATTATGTTCCCCATATTAACTATCCTTCTTAATCCTATTTTTACATATCCAAAATACTAATATATACCAATTATAAGATAGAAAAACATTTGTAATCAGTTTTTTTTTTTTCATTTAACCTAGCTCTGTAGTTTCAAATGAAGAGTTAAGCAGTATTAATTTGTAGTGTTGTGTCTGAAACTTTGTCATGTTATCTGTCTACAAAGAAGAAAAGAGAGGAAAGTGAAGTCGCTCAGTCATGTCTGATTCTTGGCGACCCCTATGGACTGCAGCCTCCCAGGCTTTTCGGTCCATGGCATTTTCCAGGCAAGAGTACTGGAGTGGGTTAGCTATTTCCTTCTCCAGGGGATCTTCCTGACTTAGGGATCGAACCCGGGTCTTCTGCATTGCACGCAGACACACACTTAACCCTCTAAGCCACCCGGGAGAACTAGATCACAATGCTCTATTTAAGCAATCTTCTCAAGCTTCCTTGGTGGCTCAGATGGTAAACAATCTGCCTGCAACACAGGATTGATCCATGGGTCAGGAAGATCCCCCGGAGAAGGGAATGGCAGCCCAATCCAGTATTCTTGCCTGGACAATTCCATGGACAGAGGAGCCTGGCAGGCTACCATCCACGGGGTCACAAAGAGTCGGGTATGACTGAGCTGGTAACACACTCAAGTACTAGCAGCCAAAAATCATTTTCTTGTTAAATATTTTTAAAATGAACACAATACTACTTTAGAGACTCCCAAAGCTGAGAGGGCTGTATGGGGCAAAAACAATCACCCTGACCCTGCTTTAGGGTTGTAAGACACTTAAGACTCTGGAATTCTTTTAAGTACTGCCACCTATGTGCCTGTTAAGTCGCTTCCATGGGATTCTCCAGGCAAGAATACTGGAGTGAACTGCCATTTCCTTCTCCAGGGGATATTCCCTGACCCAGGGATCCAACCCTGCGTCTCTTGCAGCTCTTACCCTGCAGGCAGATTCTTCATGGCTGAGCCGCTGGGGAAGCCCTACTGCCACCTGTTTCACTGGGATTGGTAGGGGCATCTGGAATTTCCAAACCAAGACACCTGTAAGAAAGGGGAACTACCTCCCTGAGACCCCAGACCAACAGGCATAACCTGGACTGTCCTGACATAAATGGGATGGATGGTTCCCCTAACATTAGGAAGAGGCAACCTTCTGCTCAGTTTTTAATATGCTACTCTAATTTATTTGTTCCAAATGGAAAGCGAAGATAACAATGAAGGTAGCCTAGATAAAAACAAATGAAAAAAACTCAAAACTCTTAGATTCTTTTTGAATATAAACCTTAAGTGGCACCCCTAATTATTTCAGTAACTAGGTTTTATCCTTCATAATTGAGAAGCACAAATGACTATTTACGTTCATCATAATGGGGCCATGATATACTAAATGTCTATTCAAATATGTAGACTAAAGACTTTACTTAAAGGCTTTTACTTACTTTTACTTTTTTACGTTTACTTTACCTACTTTACTTTTACTTACTAAAGGCTTTTACTTACTTTAGTTTATGTTTACTTACTTTTAATATTGACCACATACTTAAAACAGATTATTCAAGAGTCAAGTAGAAACATAAGATCCAAAACAAACTTTATTCATATAGGACAATAAGGGTATTAATAACTCAAATACG
This sequence comes from Cervus canadensis, assembly GCF_019320065.1. Lineage (NCBI taxonomy): Eukaryota > Metazoa > Chordata > Mammalia > Artiodactyla > Cervidae > Cervus > Cervus canadensis. Next base: position 40,792,834 of record NC_057388.1, on the reverse strand, counting down.
GAATAATCAGGTTTTGGGTCAACTAGAAGTCACCAAGATTATTTTAATGGAAGCAGTATAAAATTACATTTGGTATTTTTCTCAGTTCTCTGGCATTCTTCAAGCTTGCAAAGATTCAGTAAACTTTAATAATAGCTTGCTGATCAGCAATAAAATGATCTGATGTCCTTAGAAGTCAGTCTCTCACAAAAAAGACATTATATCCAAGCTCTATCAAAGCCCCAGCCAGCAAGGCCCATAAAGGAATGAAGACATAGGACAGATTCATGGTAGTAAACTGTTCCAGTTTAGCACAGAGTGCAAGACAGAAGGCTAATTTAAGTAACATTGCAATGAGGTACCAGGCTTTTTTTTTAATATTGTGTGATCCATGTCGAGGGTCAAAGCCAGACTTACATCGCCCAGCCATTTTCACAATCAGCATGACAAGAAGGATAGTATCAAATATCCAGACTGGAATAAATATGAGGAACCAGTTCCAAGGTGCCTTCTCATCCAGCTTCAACACCAACATGATCAAGAAGAGTAATGTGAAAAGCCAGGTGAGTAGTACTCTCTGAGCCAAGGACATTCTCATTTAAACAGTTTAAAGAAGCTGTTGCAGGGTCGAAAAAAGGAAAATATACCCTAAGAGAAGAAAAAAAAAAAAAAGTCAAGATCGTAAATTTTGGTACCAGAAAAAAAAATTATTTCTATTCCTGGTTTACAAAGCTGGCTCTTTCACTCTCAGATTTCCTAATTTTGAAAACATTTTACCATCTCCCTTTCATAATCCATCAAATTTGTAGCCATCTTTGACAACATCACATCCATCATTCCATACAGCTGTGACAAAATACAATTTTTAGTATATCCACTGGGTATAAGTTCTATTCAAGATGTTTTAAAAACAGCCTGTTTCTCTTCATTGTTGTCACACAAATCCAGGCACTCAGGATCTTTTTCCTGTACCTCAGGGATGTTCTTAATTAACCTTTCTTTGTACATTTGCACACCTATTAATTTTCATTCAGTATCAAGGAATACTAAGAAAAAGCATTCAAAATCAAAGAAAGGGTGGTATAAAGCCAGGAGAGGAGTTTTAATAAGGAGGGAACAGTTAAAAAAAATTACAACATTAAGTAGAACTATGATTGTACAGAGGTCACTGGGCTAAGTAACATAGAACACATTGGTAACACTGGATTTTCACATAGCTAAATCTATGGGTCTAACATTTTTTAAATCAAATTTTCTCAAAGTTCTTATAAATACCTATTTTCTTAGTCTAAAACTATTTTTAGTAATACCCATTTTTTTGGTTTGTGGTATATAGCTTTTTTACTACTTGCTACCCAATAATCAAAACCACTTAAAAAACTTGTTTTGGGATTATTAGGTGCTAAATTGTCTAATAATTGGGGCTATTTCTTACAGTCCTATCCTGTCTTACTGATCGATGTCTGTTTTGCACTAGTACTGTATCACTGTTACTAGATAGGTTTTAGTATCTGGGAGGCCTTGTATCTATTTACTATTTTCTTCTCCAAAATATTTTGTTATTTGGCCCTTCCAGTTTTTCAAAATCATGAAATTTAAAAAACTTGGAATTTTGATAGGAATCCATCAATCTGTAATACTTAAGTATAAACACATTTAATCTTCACATACAGGTTTACAGTATGTTCCATATTTATTCAAGTTTTTATATCAGCCTTGTGACCATCTGGAAAAAGGGTAAACAGAATGGCAAGTCAGAAGCCAGGTTGCATGAAGTTGGGCGAGGAGCTAACAGAAGATAATGAAATGCAAACAGGTGACAACATTTTATTCCTTTGAAACAGTGGGAGAAGAGAAAATGAAAGATAAGACTTAAAATGAGGATGATGAAGGATCAAGAAGAAATTTTCAGTAAAGGAGAGAAATTATAAACAAAAGGAAATAAGCCACTGGGGAATGACAGACTGAGGATGAGAGAGGATACTAGATGGCAAGAGGAAAAGATAGGCAGGTAATGGGGAAGGTAACAAAAGTATGGGTGACAGGAGTAAAAATGCAGGAAGATAAAAAAATAAGGAAAAGGGGAGGAAACTGGCTAGATAAATGTCCTAGACTATCATCTTTAAATAATTATATTTTAAGACTAACTTTGATTGTTACATCTTTACTACTTTAAACAGTGGGTAGCTATCATGGTGCAAGAGTATGTATGTGTTTCATTTCAGTAATGATCTGAGTCTCCGAGCTCCCTTCTTTCCCTTACACTACCCATCTGCTTGCACTCAATTTGTTTACTTAGCTTGAAGATACTTCATACTGCAGTATGAAAAACAAGATGCTTTTGCTCTCAGGAAGGCATTTTCTAGTCTCCTTTCCTGGTCAGGGGCTGCCATAATGGGATGTGGAACCAAATTTGGAAGAAGAGATTGAGAGGTGTGTACTTATTAGTAACTACAGATGGGTTTCATACTGTAAATTGAATTTGCTCAATTCCAGTTTCCAATCCCTCTGGCTGTTTTTGTTAACTTTAAAAAGAAGTTTATGATAATACATTTGCTTAAACATCACTTCTATCAGCCAGCCATTAAATGAGTCAAGCTTTTTGTTTGTTTCCCCCACATAGGTCTGAGTAGTAACTCAATAAGAAGGGTGACTGCATTCGAAACAGGTGCTTTAAGGCTGGAGGTCAAAAGACTGCAAAAAAAAAAAAAAACACAACCTTGTGGCTGCAAGTTTTTTTATGTGGGATGCAACAAAGTTTTGTGTGCACTTTCACTAAAAGCACGCTATTGATATTTAAATGATGCTTGAGGGATCATGGGTGCTGGGGTACAATGATGACATACAACTCCAATTTATTCATAAATCCCCATTAATTTATTATATTTGTTTCCTACTACTTCTCTTCTTTCTCTTTTAAGGAGGGCTGGGGAGCTGCATACTCCAAAAAATTTTGAAGTATTTTTCATTTGAGGTGATTATGTTTGCACCTGAAGACAGTTAAGTATATACCGCCTATCCGCCTAGCACCTGCGCTGCTCCTAAATGGAAATCTAAAGGGCCCTGCCCCCACACAGGTATCAGGCCCTGCCCCCACACAGGTACCACATCTCGGTATCAGGTGTGTGTGGACCCGATAACTTGTCCGTGGTGCTTGCCACACCATCTCCATTTCCCTTCTCTCGCGACTGGCAGTACACTTCCATATGAACTCGTCCTATCCCAAAGACAGTTTTGCTTAATGAGCCCACAACAAAGAATTCCTCCAGATAACGAGTCACTTTCAAAAGGTACCTACTTCAACAGCCTTGGCCAAACTGACCATCCTTCAAAGGAACAGCGTTCTGCTTACATTTACCTGGTTTTCGGGCCTACTTGTCTATAGAACTCCAGGGCGTTCCTAAGGGCGTTTCTAAACTATCCATACCCTTCAACTTCAAACGCCGACGGTGTGACAGCCGCGCCCTGTCCGAACTCCCCCCATTCTGCACTGTGGGCCCAGTACATTTTAGAGTTGAACGCATTTCTTGTACGATATGATCCACAATGCAAACAGAAGCCTGGTGCCAATCCGGTGTATTTGGGGCTGGAGGGTGAGGGGATGGGGGCGGCGACTAGGGAGGCAGACACAGGGTAGGTGGCGGGGGCAGAGTGCACTTCGGGGGATGCCGGCTCGTCGGAGCCCTGGACTCACCCGGCAGTTCCGCTGTCTGGAGAGCGGACAGGGGCTCGAAGATCAGGAAATTCGCCAGTTTGGATCCTTGGCCTTTTCCACACTTCTTCCCCCATTAAATCCAGAAGCCATCACATGATAGTCAAGAAAAAGAGACCTCAATTTCGCCGCTTCAAACGACCACAGTGCAGGGTCTCTCAGGTCTACCTCAGAGCCGCGCCCACATCCGGGGCAGGGTCTAACCGCCCTGGGCCTCTCCTATAGGTAGAGAGAACGCCAATCAGAGAGCGCAGAAGCTCCCTCCCCTGAATTAATTGGACTATTCAGCCGCCAGTGCAAACCAACCGACTTTTTCGTACAATCCGGTTTGTCAAAAAGATGGCTATCAAAGAAGGCACTGGGCCCGCCTCTTGACTGCTACGGGCTAGCAGGAAAGTCAGTCTAAGCAAAGCCGGGAGCATCCGTGGTCCCATTGGGCCTACAGATGCCAATTAGACTTTGTAGCGCTCGGCCCCGCCCCCGCGGGGCGCCCCGCCCCTCCTCTGGCTCTACCAGTCAGAGCGCGGAGACTGCAGGCTCCAGCGCAAAATCCTGCGGGAGAGGGGGTGGGGCGGTGGATCTGGAGGCGGCGCGCCCGCGGGCGGCTTCGTTGTGACTCCTCAGGCTCCCGCGGCAGCGGCGGCGCTCGCCTCGGTGTCTCCCGCGCGCACCCTAGCCGCCTCTAGCGGCGCGGCGCCCTTTCCTAAGGTAAGAGCCGGCATCACCTCCACGCTCGGGAGGGCCGTGTGGAGGTCGTTGGGTTCTGACATAAGCCGAAGATGAAGGTGGATGAGGGAGGAGAGCGGCGAGTGGGATGGAGGTGGGGGCTCTGGGGTCAACGCGGCGTCCTCCCGGCCCGTGACTTCGTCGGGCGGCCGCCGGCACCTGCGCTCCGGGATCCTATCACTTGGCCGGCGGCGGAGGCTCAGTTTCCCTCCTCCCGAACCCGGGCAGTTCTCGAGCGTGGATGGTGCCGGCCCGAGTCCCAGCGCCGCCTCTCGCCCCTCCCGCCCCTCCTCAAGGCCCCGCTCCTTCGCTTCCTTCCCGTGGCGTTCTGTTGGGGGCGCGTCGGGTCCGAGGGCGTGTGCGGCCAGCGGGTGGCCGAGTCCCGGCCGGAGGGGCGAGCTCGGAAGGAGGGGGCGACTCCGCACGCTGAGAGCCGGCTGGCGGGGGTCTCTGCCCTGCCCTCACTGAGGGCAGCAGTTTTCCGATTGCAGGACTGACCTCGGAGCGGGTGCTGAAATCCTTGGCGTGGGCCTTAAAGGGGTATTTCTTGTCTGGAAACAATGCCGCGGTCCATCGAAGTGCTTCACATTTTCTTATTTTTATCTGTCTCATGTTGACAGCCAGTGTTTTGGTATTGTTCCTTCAGGTCATGGCTTTCTAATGGAGCGCCTTGTAGTAGAACTTTGCAGAGTATTCTGTCGGTAATCTGATACCCTTTTAATTTTTAGCGTGGTCCCCCTCCCCCTCAAAAAAGGACCTGCTTTATAACAACATGTACTGAGTAGGGAATTACAGAATCTGGGACAATTTCTTAATCTCAGTATCTGTTGACATGTACCAAGTAATTTTAAAATTCGTGTGAATGTATTAAGTGTTTTGTCATTTACACTTGCTTACTTTGTTAATGGTATATCCTGCTTACTTTGAGGTTAGTCTGTTATTTGTGGTACTTTGATTTTATAGTTTTTGGTTAGCTTTAGCCAAATAGACTTGAAGATCTGACCCCCCCCGCCCCGTTTGAGATTGTGGCTGTAGCCTTCGTATTTGCTCTTGTTTCAAGGGGTTATGTATTTTTAAAAACTTTTTTCCCCCCAAACTGGGCTTTTTCATAGCTTTTTAAAGTTTTAAGGGGGAATTCTAAAAATTTGGAAATTACACACTTTAGCCTAAAGATCCATAAAAATAGCATAACAATATAAAATCCTAACTTTTTGGAGTAACCACTGCTCAGTTTAAGAGATGGCAGTGGATAGTCCCTGGCCGTTGCAGTGACTTATCCTCTAGATTCGAGAAATCTTGGAGGTGTGGGGAGAATGAGTTTTGCCTGAGACCAGAACACAGGTGGTTCGAGGAGCGTTTTCTTGTTGGGAAAATAGCAGCATGCCTCCCTCACAATTGAGTTGTCTGTGTGCATCCTAGGTAGTATTAAGTTAGGTGGTAATAAAGTGCCCGTGTTCTAATTTTCAAACTTTCTGGTAGGGCTTGAAAATGAGGTGAGCAAATAAAATGTACAATGGGGACACTCTTGCATGGTCAGGCTTCCAAGAATAAACTTTTTTTTTAGTCCAAACTGGCACTGGCCAGTTGGCTGTAAAAGTCAAGTAAGTGACCTGACCAATTTTTAAGCCATGAACCTTTTTGGCTAGTCCATTTCATTCAAAATTTCAAGGAATTTTTTTTTTTTTAAGTTTTTATTGGATATAGTTGATTTGCAATGTTGTTAGTTTCAGGTGTGCAGCAAAGTGAATCAGTTATACATATATCCACTCTTTTTTAGACGCTTTTCCCACATAGGCTATTATAAGTATTGAGTAGAGTTTCCCGTGCTATACTGTAAATCCTTATTATCTATTTTATATGTAGTAGTGTCTCTATGTCAGTCCCAATTTTCCAATTTATCCCTCCCCTTTACACCCAATAACCATAAGTTTGTTTTCTACATCTGTAACTATTTCTGTTCTGTATTTAAGTTCATCTGTACCGTTTTTAAATATTCCACATATAAGTGATATTATGTGGTATTTGTTTTTCTCTGACTTCACTCAGTATGACGCTCTGTAGGTCCATCCATGTTGCTGCAAATGGAATTATTTATTTCTTTTTTTATGACTTGAGTAATACCAACATTTCAAGAATTTATAATGAAAAAGGATGTCCTAGACTGAGCTGAAGAAAATTTAGGGTAGCGTGTAGAAAAAAATGAAGATCAAAAAAAATAGTTCAGTTGCCTCTGTTTTACCTCATTTAATCATTATAATCCTGAGAGGTAGCTACAGTGATTACTGTCCTCCTATGAGTTAATGTAGTTAACACATGTGTTCAAGATTTCTCAGATAATAAGTTTAGAGGTGGAATTCACATCTAAGCGATCTAATTACAAAGCCTGTATTCCAGACTTGTGTTTTACCATCACAGTAAAAATGGCTTCATACAGATTTGGTTGAAGGCAACTAATCAGTGGAAAATAATGCTGCAGAACCATAAACTTAATATTCGGTAACACTTTGAGATCACTGTGTAGTAAGCACTGTTGACTATTGCTGGAATGTAAGGATGGAGTCCTTCCCTGTCTTTGAGGAACATCCCTTTAGTGAGAGAGAGAGATTAGAACAAATAATGGTAATACAATACAGTGTATATTGTACTATAAGAGAGTGCCATAGAGTCTGTGGTTTCATGGAAAGAGAATTGAGTCAAAGTTCCGACCAGCATTTGAATTCCTGTTTTGCTTTGTGACCTGGAACATGATCTCAAATTTCGTTCATCTTTAGTTTCCTTATCTGTTAAGTGGAAAGACTAATACTTCAAAGGGGAGTATTAATATTAAGCAAAATATGTAAAGTACTGGCTTATTGGTATGTGGATGAATAAAGTCCTGAATGAAGAATAAGAAACAAATAAATTGAACAGAGTTGAGATGGGCTGGAGGTTTACCAGGGCACTATCTCTGGAGCCTTAAAAGGTGACTGATGACTTTTATTAGTGGGGAGGGGGGGCGTCATCACAGACAGAACTCACAGAGCAGGAGGCAGGGTCTCAGAGGAGGAATATGGATTGTTGAGAGAATGGCAAGTAATTGTGGCTCTGTATGCAAAGTATTTGCGAAGGCTAAATTTAAATGGTAATTGTGTAGAAATGTTGCTGGGCAAATTTAGTAGTTAGAAATTATATACTTTATAAGAATATCTCAAGAGTGTGAATTGTTACATTTTTATTTAATATTTGCTTTTTAATACTTACTAAAACTGATTTCCAAATGTGTTGAGACAAGCAACTATTTCATTATTTCATTACGATATTTCATCCTAACCAGTAAAAGAAGACTAAGGCAGCTGTGCCTATTCAAGGGAAGTCTTTTGGGATTATTTTAAAAAGAAAAATAATCTTGAGAATTCCGTGGATGTCCAGTGGTATACTTCCACTGCAGGAGGTGCGTGTTGGATCCCTAGTTGGAAACTAAGATTCTGTAGGATGTGGGGTGCCACCAAACAAATTAAAGTAAAATAGTCTTAATTAAGTGATTGCCTTTCCTTAACCTGACCTACCCCGTTGCCATGTAGAGTCCATATTGCACATTACCCTTGGCATATATGTTACCATCTTTTCTGACCCAAAAATTGAGATGTTTAAATTGACAGACAGAATGTTTTAAATTGAGACTGTCCTTGAAAACCTGAGAAAAAGTCCCATGCTTATGTCTTCCCCTCAGGAGAGCACAGAACCATAAATACTCACATTGGATTTATAAATGTGGATCACTTGATAACCAAAATCACATGACTAAGTTGAAAATACCAAATGACATTTAGGAAAGCTCCCTTTTTAGTCCAACTTGTTAAGTGTCATGTAGATGCGTAAATGACACAAAATAATAGAGGTGAGCTTTTGGATGAAAAAAATTGCTTCCTAAAACAGGTAATTTTAGAAGACTAGGAAAGAAAATATGTTGGACTTCATTTTGAACAGAAACCGGGGCAGGAAATGGCTGTGGCTGAACCACTACCTGATAATAATCATAACATGATTAAATTTGACATTTAATGAGAGGAAGTAAAGGAGAAAAGGTGCACTGTATGCAGCTTTCCAGTTTTAGAAACAGTAGGGAAAGGGGCTTTAAAAGTGATCTACAGAAGTTGTGGAGACATGTAGTAGGCACACTTGTTGCATGGATGAAATCACCTTGGTTAGGCATTCAGCAAAAGGCAGCAAAAATATTATGAAAGTTATGTGTCACAAGTTTTAGTGCACTACAGATCTAGGTTCAAGTTTCAGGTCTGCAGTCCACCAGTTGTCTTAATTTTTGGCTGATTATGCAATCTTTTTCAGGTTTAGCTTTATTTAATCATAAAATGGAGATACTTTGCAAAATTTTGAAAATTAGGTGAACGAATATATGTGAAGCACTTGATACATGGCCTGGCTTATAAGACTTGCCAAAAAAAAAGTTGCTGCAATTCAACCAAGTTGAAAAGGTGTACTTTAAAAGAAAAAAATACGATTCTTGGGATTTCCCTGGTGGTCCAATGGCTAGGACTCTGAAGTCCCAAAGTAAGGGTCTCAAGTTCAATCTCTGGTCAGGGAAGTAGATCCCACATGCCCAAGTAGATCCTGCGTACTGCAACGAAGAGTTAGCACAGCCAAATAAAATAATAAAAATAAATATTAAAAATGTACAAAAAAATACAGTTCTCAAGTAGAGTCAGGAAAGCCAGAAAATGGCAAACAGTGAAAACTTTAAAAGGAGCAAATGATGTTACATAGGTAATAAGCAGAATTCAGTAAAGAATTGAATGATTACAGCCACATACAACAAAAAAGGGAAAAGGTAGGGAGAGAGCTTCACATTCCCTAATTTTTTCCTGAAGGAAGTAGGAGAGACTCGTTAAACCAGATAGAGCAAATAAATAGGGTGGGCTTCCCAGGTATCTCAGTAAGAACCCACCTGCTAATGCAGAAACTGCAGGACATGTGGGTTTGATCCCTGAGTTGGGAAGATCCCCTGGAGGAGAAAATGCCAACCCACTTCAGTGTTCTTACCGAGAGAATCCCAGGGACAGAGGAGCCTGGAGGCCTACAGTCCATGGGACCACAAGGAATTGGACAAGACTGAGCAGTTGAGTACACACACAGAGTCTGCCTTTTGGCCTCTGAGTGTGTAAGTGTACCATTGTTGTTGCTCAGTTGTTCAGTCCTGTCCGACTCTTTGCGAGCCACTGAACTGCACACCAGGCTTCCCTGTCCTTCACCATATCCCAGAGCTTGCTCAAGCTCTTGTCCATTGAGTCAATGATGCCATCCAACCATCTCGTCCTCTGTCGTCCCCTTCTCCTCCTGCTTTCAGTCTTTCCCACATCAGGGTCTTTTCAAATGAGTCAGTTTTTTTTTTTTTTTTTAATTTTCCCTCTTAATTTTTTTTCCATTTATTTTTATTAGTTGGAGGCTAATTACTTTACAATATTGTAGTGGTTTTTGCCATACATTGACATGAATCAGCCATGGATTTACACGTGTTCCCCATCCTGATCCCCCTCCCCCCTCCCTCCCCATCCCATCCCTCTGGCTCTCCCCAGTGCACCAGCCCTAAGCACTTGTCTCATGCATCCACCTGGGCTGGTGATCTGTTTCACCATAGATAATATACATGTTTCGATGTTGTTCTCTCTAAACATCCCACCCTCGCCTTTTCCCACAGAGTCCAAAATTCTGTTCTGTACATCTGTGTCTCTTTTTCTGTTTTGCATATAGGGTTATCGTTACCATCTTTCTAAATTCCATATATATGTGTTAGTATACTGTATTGGTCTTCATCTTTCTGGCTTACTTCACTCTGTATAATGGGCTCCAGTTTCATCCATCTCATTAGAACTGATTCAAATGAATTCTTTTTAACGGCTGAGTAATATTCCATGGTGTATATGTACCACAGCTTCCTTATCCATTCATCTGCTGATGGGCATCTAGGTTGCTTCCATGTCCTGGCTATTATAAACAGTGCTGCGATGAACATTGGGGTGCACGTGTCTCTTTCAGATCTGGTTTCCTCAGTGTGTATGCCCAGGAGTGGTATTGCTGGGTCATATGGCAGTTCTATTTCCAGTTTTTTAAGAAATCTCCACACTGTTTTCCATAGTGGCTGTACTAGTTTGCATTCCCACCAACAGTGTAAGAGGGTTCCCTTTTCTCCACACCCTCTCCAGCATTTATTGCTTGTAGACTTTTGGATAGCAGCCATTCTGACTGGCGTGTAATGGTACCTCATTGAGATTTTGATTTGCATTTCTCTGTTAATGAGTGATGTTGAGCATCTTTTCATGTGTTTGTTAGCCATCTGTATGTCTTCTTTGGAGAAATGTCTGTTTAGATCTTTGGCCCATTTTTTGATTGGGCCATTTATTTTTCTGGAATTGAGCTGCAGGAGTTGTTTGTATATTTTTGAGATTAATCCTTTGTCTGTTTCTTCATTTGCTGTTATTTTCTCCCATTCTAAAAATATGGAACGCTTCACGAATTTGCATGTCATCCTTGCACAGGGGCCATGCTAATCTTCTCTGTATTGTTCCAATTTTAGTATATGTGCTGCCGAAGCGAGCACTCAAATGAGTCACTTCTTTGCATCAGGTGGCCCAAGTATTGGAGCTTCAGCATCAGTCCTTCTAGTGAATATTTAGGACTGATTTCCTTGAGCATTGACTGGTTTGATTTTCTTGCAGTACAGGGGACCCTCAAGAGTCTTCTCCACACCACAGTTCAAGAGCATCAATTCTGTGGTGCTCAGCCTTCTTTATAGTTCAACTCTCACATCCATACGTGATTACCGGAAAAACCATAGCTTTGACTAGATGGACCTTTGTCAGCAAAATAATGTCTCTGCTTTATGTCTCTGCTTTTTCATATGCTATTCAGGTTGGTCATAGCTTTTCTTCCAAGGAGTAAGCATCTTTTAAATTTCATGGCTGTAGTCACCATCTGCAGTGATTTTGGAGCCCAAGAAAATTAAGTCTGTCACTCTTTCCATTGTGTGCTTGCCTGTTTGTGATGGGACTGGATACCATGATCTTTGTTTTTTGAATGTTGAGCTTTAAGCCAGCTTTTTCATTCTCCTCTTTCACCTTCATCAAGAGGATCTTTAGTTTCTCTTCCCTTTCTGCCGTAAGTGTGGTGTCATCTGCATATCTGAGGTTATTGATATTTCTCTCAGCAATCTTGATTCCAGCTTGTGCTTCATCCAGCCTGGCATTTCACATGATACACTCTGCGTATAAGTTAAATAAGCAGGGTGGCAGTATACAGTCTTGTCATACTCCTTTCCCGATTTGGAACCAATCTGTTGTCCCATGTCCATTTCTGTTGCTTCTTGACTTGCATACAGGTTTCTCAGGAGACAGGTAAGGTGGTCTGGTATTCCCATCTCTTTAAGAATTTTCCAATTTGTTGTCATCCACACAGTCAAAGGCTTTAGCATAGTCAGTGAAGCAGAAGTAGATATTCTTGTGGAATTCTCTTGCTTTTTCTATGATCCAGTGGATGTTGGCAATTTAATCTCTGGTTCCTCTGCCTTTTCTAAATCAACTTGAACATCTGGAAGTTTTTGGTTCATGTATTGTTGAAGCCTAGCTTGGAGAGTTTTGTGCGTTACTTTGCTAGCATGTGAAATGAATGCAATTGTGTGGTAGTTTGTACATTCTCTGGCATTGCCTTTCTTTGTGCTTGGAATGAAAACTGACCTTTTCCAGTCCTGTGGCCACTGCTGAGTTTTCCAAATTTGCTGGCATATTGAGTGCAGCACTTTCACAGCATCATCTTGTAGAATTTGAAATAGTTTAGCTGGAATCCCATCACCTCCACTAGCTTTGTTCGTAGTGATGCTTCCTAAGGCCAACTTGACTTAGCAATCCCAAGATGCCTGGCTGTATGTTAGTGATCTCGCTGTCGTAAATGTTCCATCTGTTGAATAAATGTATCATCTTTTCTCCTCTTGTATTGCCTATTCTAGTGAATGGTTCTTCTAATGTTCAAGCCGGGAATCATGGAATACCCTTACTCTTTTATTCCCCATACGTTTCATGTCCAATCAGTCACTGCATCTGGTTATTCTCTCTACTAGTTATCTATTTTATTAATGCCCTGTTTCAACACCTACTCTGAGTTAATAAAAGTGCTTGTTGCCACTGACTTACTTCATGTCCTCATCGTTTCATTATTGTCTCTAATCTCTTTACCTTTTTTTTTTTTTTTGTGACCTTGAGGCATTCAGGATCTTAGTTCTCTGACCAGGGATCAAACCTGGGCCCCCTGCAGTAGAAGTGCAGAGTCTTAGCCACTGAACCATCAAGGAAGTCCCAGGTCTGTTTGATTTTAATTTAGCCTCATATTAACCAATTCTCTACACAGTTTCCTTCCAGAATGATTTTACTAACTACTAACATAACCATATCAAAATTCTATCTGTAATGCTTATACACGATAGTTAATAAATACCTGATCTCTCCATGTATTGATATCTTAAACTTAAGATGAATTTAAATGGCTGGCATACTCATATCTGGAGTTTTCTTTATGGGAAAGATTTTAGCTTCAAATTCTATTTATTTAATTTATTATTTCTTTTTATTTCTTTTTGAGTAAGCATCAGTCATTTGTATCTTTAAAGGAATTTGTTTATTTAATCTAAATTGTTAAATTCAGGGGCATACATGTTCATAACATTCCTTTTTTTTTTATAACATTCCTTTATTATCTTTTTAATATCTCTAAGGTCTGTAGTAATGTCTTCTTTCTCATTCCTGACTGTTAATTTGTGTATTTTCTCACTTTTTTTCCTGTTCAGTCTGGCTACAGATTTGTCTGTTTTGTTGATATTCTCAAAGAGCCAGGTTTTTGTTGTTTTTAAAATTGATTTTGTTTTCAGTTTCAGTGATTTCTGTTATTTCCATTTTGTTGTTTGCTTTGTATTTTATTAGCTTTTGATTTGTTAGAATCTTAAAATGTAAACTTATTCTGTTGTTGTCTTCTAATATAAATGTTTAATGCTAGAAAATTCCCCTCTAAATAGTAATTGGACTGCATCTCACAAATGTTGATATTCATGTTTTTATTTTTGTTCAATTCAAAAATCCATGTTGATTTTGTTTGTGATTTCTTCATTGAACCTGTTGGTTATTTAAAGGTACGTACATAAGTTTCCCAATATTGAGGTATTTTTCAGATGTTGACTTCTGATTTAATTTCACTGTGGTCAGAGAACATACATGGCATGATTTGAGTCATTTAAAATTTATTGAGACTTGTTTTATAGCACAGAGTATCATCTCTCTTGGTAAATGATTCATGTGTGCTTGAAAAGAATGTTGGGTGGAGTGTTCTATAAATACTAGTCAGATGAAGTTGACTGACAAAATTTTCAAGCCTTTTGTATCTTTACATATATTTTGTCTCCTTGTTCTCTCCATTTTTGAGAGAAGGGTGTTGAAATCTCTGACTGTAATTGTGGCCTTGCCAATTTCTCCTTGTAGTTTGATCAGTTTGGCTTCATATATTGGTAGTTTGAAGTTCTGTTACTCGATACATGCATATTTAGGGTCGTTATCTTTTGGTGAACTGGATCGTTTTGTCATTGTGAAATGGACCTTTGGTAATATGCTTTTCTCTGAAGTCTACTTTGTTTGTATTGCCACTCTAGCTTTGTTTTGAGTAGTGTTAGTGTTATTTCTCTTTTTCTATTTGAAAACTTTTTACCTATTTGTATTTAAGCTGGATTTCTGGTACATGGCATATAGTTGGACCTTGCCTTTTCTTTTCTGTCTTTCTAATCCAGCTTTCTAATCTCTGCTCTTGATTTAGACCATTTACATTTAATGTGATTGTTTTGTTGGGTTTAAATCTTCCTTCTTGGTATGTGTTTCTTATTTGTTACATCTGTTCTTTGTTCCTTTTTTTCTTTGCCTTCTTTTGTATTTGAGTATTTTTATGATACTCAACAAATATTTTATTGGGGAATTAATTCTCTAGCTTTTTTTTTTTTTAATTTTACTGCTTGTTTGTAGTGGCTATATACATCTTTAGCTTATCACATCTACTTTGAGTAAAACACCACTTTTCATTTCATATAAGTGCCTTGTAACAGCATGCTTCCATTTTCTCTTTTCAGCTTGTGTGCTATTGTCATACATTCTGGTTTTACATTTGTTAAAAATTCCACAATGTATTTCTGTTTTCACCTTTACATAGTCAGCTGTCTTTTAGGGGGATTGGTGGCTCAGATGGTAAAGAATCCACCTGCAATGCTGGAGACCTGGGCTTGATCCCTGGGTTGGGAAGATTCCCTGGAGGAGGGCGTGGCAACCCACTTGAGTATTCTTGCCTGGAGAATCCCTATGGACAGAGGATCCTGGTGGACTGCAGCCCATGGGGTCACAAAGAGTTGGACATGACTGACCAATTAAGTACAGTGAACTTTTTTTTTAAAAATCTCTTACATTTACCCACATATTTACCATTTTCAGGGCCCTTCTTTCCTTTGGAATTCTTTTTCCATCTGGTATTTTCCTTTTTCCTGAAGTACTTACTTTAGTATTTATTGTAATGGTTGTAATGCTGTATTACTGATGAAATTTTTTTCAGCTTTTTATGTCTGAAAAAATACTTTTTTGAAATATATATTTGCCAAGTATAGAAATTTAGATCAACACCTTTTTTTTTTTTTTTTCCTTTTTTTCCCAGGAGTATAACGATACTGCACCCCTGTCATCTCATTGCATTTTTCCAGTGTGAAATCTACTGTTATCCTTACTTCACTACACTGAAAATGTTTTTTTTTCCTCTGGCTGCTTTCAAGATCTCTTTTATCATTTGTTTTATGCACTTGTAGTAAGATGTGTCTAGGTGTTTTATGTTTCTTAGGCTTGGGGTTTGTTGAACTTCTTGGTTTGAAGCTTTACCATTTTTATCAAATGTAGAAGAAATTTGTCCATTATTTCTTCAGATATTTTTTCTTTGTTTCTTTATTCTTCTCATTCTGGTACTCTAGTTATTCATATATTATGCTTCTTGATAATATCCCACAGCCAACTGATGCTCTCTTCCTTTTTTTTTTTTTCTCTCCTTATTTCAACTTGGACAATATCTCTTGCTATGTCCTCAAGATTACTAATCTTTTCACTTTCTGATTTACTATTATCTCATTCAGTGTATTTTTCTTTTTAATTTTTTTTTATTTTTGGCCACACTGGGTCTTTGCTGCCATGTTGGGCTTTTCTCTAGTTGCAGCAAGCAGCGGCTGCTCTTTATTTGGAGTTTGTGGGCTTCTCACTGTGGTGGGGTCACTTGTGCAGCATGGTTTCTAGGCCTTGGGGGCCTCAGTAGTTGCAGCTCCCAGGCTCTAGAGCACAGGCTGAATATTGTGGAGCACAGACTTACTTGCTTCACAGCATTTGGGATCTCCCTGGATCAGGGATTGAACCTGAGTCTTCTGTGTCGGCCAGTGGATTCTTTGCCACTGAAGCACCACCGAAGCCCCATGGTATTTTTCTTAATAGACATTTTCGTTTCTAGAAGTTTGATTTGACTCAAACAACATTTTAAATGTTGTTCCTTTATATGTTCAGGCTTTCTTCTCCTTTCTTGAATACAGTTGATCTTCACACGATGTGGGGGTTAGTGGTGGTGACTGTTTACACAGTCAAAAATCTTTGTATAACTTTATAACACTCCATGTCGTGGTTCTGCATCTGCAGATTCAACCAATCACAGATCAAGTAGTAATGTAGTATTTTTTTTTAAATTGTGTGTAAGAGAAACTACACAGTTCAAACTATGTTTTTTGAGGGTCAGCTGTATATATGGAGTTTATACTGAGGTGTTTTTTTTTTTAATTGTAATTAAAAAGTACGTAAAATTTACCATCTCAGTCATTTTAGTATACAGTTCAGTAGTGTTAATTACATTAATGTTGTCTTGAAACAGCTTTCCGGAACTTCTCATCTTGCAAATCTGAAACTCTGTAACCATTAAACTTAAAAACAACTACTATTTACTCTTCCCTCCAGTCCCAGGCAGCCATTCTTCTGTTTTCTGTTTCTATGAATTTGGCTATGCTAGGTACCTCAAATGAATGGGATAACACAGCATTGGTCTTTTTGTGACTGGCTTATTTCAGTCAGGCTTATTTAAGTCAGTTTAACTTATTTCAGTTAAACTAAGTCAGGCTTAGTTTAACATCCTCAAGATTCATCCATTTTGTGATGTGTGGCAGGATTTCCTTTAAGGCTAAATAATACTCGTGTATAATTTTCTTTATTCATTCATCCATTGGTGGACATGTGGGTTATTTTCATTGCTTGGCTGTTGTGAATAGTGCTGCTGTGAACATGGGTATGCAAGTATGTCTTCAAGACCATGCTTCTTCTGAATATATCCCCAAAAGCAAAGCTCAGTCAGTCAAGAATTTGCCTGCATTGCAGGAGACCCAGGTTCAATCCCTGGGTTGGCAAGATTCCCTGGAGAAGGAAATGGCAAACCATTCCAGTGTCCTTGCCTGGAAAAATCCCATGGGCAAAGGAGCCTGGTGTGCAGTCCGTGGGGTTGCAAAGAGTCAGGCATGACAGAGCAAATAACATTTGTACTTTCCAAAAGCAGAATTGCTAGATCATATGGTAGTTCTATTTTCAACTTTTTTGAGGAACCTCTATACTATTTTCTGTAGTGATTTTCTGTAGTGTAGACTGTTTTCTGTGCCACTTCAGCTTTGCACCAGTAGTACACACAGTTTCTGATTTTTTCACATCTTTGTCAACACTTGTTATTTTCTATTTTGTTGATACTAGGTATAATGGATATAAAAGTCATATCTCCTTATGGTTTTAATTTGCATTTACCTAATGATTGGTGATGTTGAGCATCTTTTCATATGCTTGGTGGCTGTTTCTGTATCATTGGAGAAATGTCTATTCAAGCCCTTTGCCATTTGTAAATTGAGATATTTGATTTTTTGCTCTTAAGTTGTAGTTCTTTATATATTCTGGATATTAACCCACTATCATGTATATAGTTTGCAAATATTCTCGTTCATCCATAAGCTGCCTTTCACTCTATTGATTATTGGCATTGATGCATAAAACTTTTAAGTTTTCTATAGTCTCACTTGTGTATTTTTACTTTTACTGTCTTAGGTTGTGCCTTAGTTTCACAACCAAGGAAATCACTGCCAAGTACAGTGTCACGAAGTTTAACCATAAATTTTCTTATAGGAGTTTTATAGCTTTAGGTTTTATTTTTAGGGCTTTAATCCACTTTGAGTTAATTTTCGTATGTGGGGTGAGTTAAGGGCCCACTTTCATTCATTTGCGTGTGTATATCCATTTTTCTGCATACACGTTGTTGAAGAGGCTGTCCTTTCACCATTGAATGATTTTATCAAAGATTATTTGACCACATATGCAGGAGTTTTATTTCTGGGCTCTGTTCTGTTCCAGTAGTTTGTTTGTCTTTATGCCAGTAGTACACTGTTTTGAACACCATAGCTTTGTAGTATGTTTTGGAAATCAGAAAGTGTGACTCCTCCAATTTTTGTTTTTTACAAAATTATTTTGGGCACCTGGGATCCCTCAAGATTCAGGGTGAATTTCAGGATGGATTTTTCTATTTCTGGGAAAAAATGCCTTTGAAATTTTGATAGAGATTGCATTGAATCTATAGATTGTTTTGGGTATGGATATGTTAACATTAAGTCTTCTAATCTGTGAACATGCATTTCTTTCTGATGTGTGTGTGAGGTGATGGTTAATTTAGTGTGCTAATCATTTTGCTCTGTATACATGTATCATACCATTATGTTGTACAACTTAAGCTTATGCAATGTTAGGGTAATTATATCTCACTGAAATTGGGGGGGGGGGGGGAAGATGGTTGAAAATTGGTGATTTTCTTTTTCCCCAGTTCACTAATTTCTTCTGTGTTTATTAGCTGGCTTTCTGCTACAGAAAAAACTTCATTCTCTTATACTTGCCCATTCATTCATACCAGTATAGACTCATTGTTTCTTATTTTATTCTTTTGACAGTGTCCCTATTATTCTTTGAGCACTTTAATTTTTTAAATGTTTTTTATTGTGGTAAAAGTCACATAGTATAAAATATACTATTTTAACCATATTTAACATTTCAGTGGTGCTAAGTACATTCACATTGTTGTGCAGCTCTCAACATCATCCATCTACTGAATTTTCCACTTTCTTAAACTGAAACACTGTCTTCATTAAACACTAAGTCCCTATTCCCCATTCTGACCCCCAACCCTGGCCCCTGGCATCTACTAGTGTACTTTCTGACTTTATGAATTTGACTGTTCTAGGTACCTTGTGTAAGTGAAATCAAGTAGTGTTTGCTTGCACCTACTCTGTAATGTGTTTTTAAAGTTAATACATGTCTTGCAAACAGATTGTATCTTCATTTTCCCCTTGTGCTACACAGAGAAAGAAAGAAAGTGAAGTCACTCAGTTGTGTCAGACTCTTTGCAACCCCATGGATTGTAGCCTACAAAGCTCCTCCGTCCATGGAATTTTCCAGGCAAGAGTACTGGAGTGGGTTGCCATTTCCTTCTTTAGTGATATACAGTAGGTTCTCATTAATTATCTATTATTTTATACACAGTAGTGTGATGTCAATCCCAATCCCCCACCCCCCAACTTTGTGTCCATGCATTTCTTCTCTGTGTCTGTGTCTCAATTTCTGCTCTGCAAACAAGTTCATCTGTACTATTTTTTATAGATTCCACATAAGTGAGTTATATACAATATTTGTTTTCCTCTTTCTGACAGACTTCACTCTGTATGACAGTCTCTAGGTCCATCCACGTCTATGTAAATGGCACAATTTCATTCATTTTTATGACTAATAATTCCATTGTTATATATGTACCACATCTTCTTTATCCATTCCTCTGTTGATGGGCATTTCAGTTGCTTCCATGTCCTGGCTATTGTAAGTAGTGCCACTATGAATATTGGGGTGCATTTGTCTTTTGGAATTATGGTTTTCTCCTGGTATATGCCCAGAAGTAGGATTGCTGGATCATATGGTAGTTCTGCTTTCAGTTTAAGGAACCTCCTTACTGTTCTCCACAGTGACTGTATCAGTTTATGTTCCCACCAACAGTGTTAGAGAGTTCCCTTTTCTCTACACACTCTCCAGCATTTCTTTGTAGATTTTTTTGGTGATGGTCATTCTGCCTGGTGTGAGGGGATACCTCGTTGTTTTGATTTGCTCTTCTCTAATAATGAGCAGTGTTGAGCATCTTTTCATGTGTTTATTGGTCACGTGTATGTCATCTTTGGAGAAATTACTGTTTAGGTCTTCTGCCCACTTTTTGATTGAGTCATTTTTCTGATATTGAACTATATGAGCTGCCTGTATATTTTGGAGACTAACCCTTTGTCAACTGTTTTGTTTGCAGTTATTTTCTCCCGTTCTCAGGGTTGTCTTTTCATCTTGTTTATAGTTTGCCTTGCTGTACAAAAGTGTCTAAGTTTAATTAGGCCCCTCCTTTTTTTCATTACTCTAGTTCAGTTCAGTCGCTCAGTCGTGTCTGACTCTTTGCAACCCCATGAACCGCAGCACGTGTCCATTACCAACTCCCGGAGTCCATCCAAACCCATGTCCGTTGAGCCGGTAATGCCATCCAGCCAGCTCATCCTCTGTCGTCCCCTTCTCCTCCTGCCCTCAATCTTTCCCAGCATCAGGGTCTTTTCAAATGAGTCACCTCTTTGCATCAGGTGGCCAAAGTATTGGAGTTTCAGCTTCAACATCAGTCCTACCAGTGAACACGCAGGACTGATCTCCTTTAGGGTGGACTGGTTGGATCTCTTTGCAGTCCAAGGGACTCTCAAGAGTCTTCTCCAATACCACAGTTCAAAAGCATCAATTCTTCAGTGCTCAGCTTTCTTTATAGTCCAACTCTCACATCCATACATGACCACTGGAAAAACCACAGCCTTGACTAGATGAACCTTTGTTGACAAAGTAATGTCTCTGCTTTTTAATAAGCTGTCTAGGTTGGTCATAACTTTCCTTCCAAGGAGTAAGCGTCTTTTAATTTCATGGCTGCAGTCACCATCTGCAGTGATTTTGGAGCCCCCCAAAATAAAATCTGACACTGTTTCCACTGTTTCCCCATCTATTTCCCATGAGGTGATGGGACCAGATGCCATGATCTTAGTTTTCTGAATGTTGAGCTTTAAGCCAACTTTTTCACTCTCCTCTTTCACTTTCATCAAGAGGCTCTTTAGTTCACTTCACTTTCTGCCATAAGGGTGGTGTCATCTGCATATCTGAGGTTATTGATATTCTCCCGGCAATCTTGATTCTAGCTTGTGCTTCCTCCAACCTAGCGTTTCTCATGATGTACTCTGCATATAAGTTAAATAAGCAGGATGACAATATACAGCCTTGATAGGTCAAAAAAAATCATCTTGCTGTGATTTATGTCAGTCTTCTGCCTATGTTTTCCTCTAATAGGTTTATAGTGTCTGGCCTTACATTTAGATCTTTAATCCATTTTGAGTTTATTTTTGTGTATGGCGTTAGGGAGTGTTCTAATTTTTATCTTTCTACCTGTAGCTGTCCACTTTTCCCAGCACCAGTTATTGAAAAGGCTATCTTTTCTACACTGTACATTCTTGTCTCCTTTGTCATAGATTAGGTGACTATAGGTGTGTTAGTTTATCTCTGGGCTTTTTCTCCTGTTCTGTTGATACATATTTCTGTTTTTGTGCCAGTACCGTACTGTCTTAATTACTGTAGCTTTGTAGTATAGTCTGAAGTCAGGGAGCCTGATTCCTCCAGCTCCATTTTTCTTTCTTAGGATTGCTTTGGTTATTTGAGGTCTTTTGTGTTTCATACAGATTGTAAAAATTTTTGTTTTGTGAAAAATGCCATTGGTAATTTGATAAGGATTGCATTGAATTTGTAGATTGCTTTTGGGATTATAGTCATTTTCACAGCATTGATTCTTGCAGTCCAAGAACATGATATATTTCTCTGTGATGCCTTTGGTTTCTTTCATCAGTATCTTACAGTTTTCTGCATATAGATCTTTTGTCTCCTTAGGTAGGCTTATTCCTAAGTATTTTATTTTTTTTGCAGTAGTGAATGGGATTGTTTGCTTACTTCCTGTTACTGACTTTTCATTGTTAGTGTATAGGAATACAAGAGATTTTTGTGCCTTAATTTTGTATCCTGCACTTTACCAGGTTCACTGATGAGTACTAGTAGTTTTCTGTTAGAATATTTAGGGTTTTCTATGTATAGTATCATGTCATCTGCAGTGACAGTTTTCACTTCTTCTTTTCCAGTTTGGATTCATTCGTTTTATTTCTTTTCCTTCTCTTAAGTGCTGTGACTAGGGCTTCCATAATTATGTTGAATAATAGTAGTGAGAGTGGACATCCTTGTCTTGTTCCTGATCTTAGAGGAAATGCTTTCAGTTTTTCACCATTGAGAATGATCTTTGCTGTGGATTTGTCACATGTGGCCTTTATTATGTTGAGGTAGGTTCCCTCTGTGTCCACTTTCTGGAGAGTTTGTGGTTTTTTTTTGTAAATAGGTGTTAATTTTTGTCAAAAGCTTTTTTAGGGACAGATAAGTGATCTGGAGGACAGAATGGTGGAAATCACCTCTGCAGAACAGAATATAGAAAAAAGAATTAAGAGAAATGAAGACAGCCTAAGAGACCTTTAGGACAACATTAAATACACCAACATTCGCATTGTAGGGGTCCCAGAAGGAGAAAAGAGAGAGAAGGGACCTGAGAAAACATTTGAAGAGATAATAGCTGAAAACTTCCTGAACATGGAAAAGGAAACAGTCACCCAAGTTCAGGAAGCACAGAGAGTCCCAGGAAGGATGAACCCAAGGAGAGACACACCGAGACACACGGAAATCAAACTGACATAAACTGAAGACAGAAAATATTAAAAGCAACAAGGGAAAAATGACAACATACAAAGGAACTCCCATCAGGCTATCAGCTGATTTCTCAACAGAAATTCTACAAGTCAGAAGGGGATGGGATGATGTATTTAAAGTGGTGAAAGGGAAGAACCTAGAATACTAAGAATACCAGCCAAGAATACTCTACCCAGCAAGACTCTCCTTAGGATTTGATGGAGAAAACAAAAGTTTTCCAAACAAGCAAAAGTTAAGAGAATTCAGCGTCACCAAACCTTAGCTTTACAAAAATGCTAAACGAACTTCTCTAGACAGAAAACAAGAGGAGGAAAAGCCCTACCTAAAGAGAATAAACCCAAAACAGTTAAGAGAATGATAATAGGATCGTACATATCAATAATTCTCTTAAATGTAAATGGATTAAATGCACCAACCAAAAGACATAGACTGGCTGGGTGGATGAAAACATGTGCATGTATGTACTTCCACTTACCACATCACTCTGCTTGACCTTCTTCCCCAAATTGTATGTTATTTTTTTATATTGTTAGGTTAATCATGTTACCATTATGGCTTGCATTTGTAAGTATCTTTTATTTTTTTGTCTGACTATTGATTGTGAAAACTGATAAACATCTTCTACTATTGTTTTAAAATAACTATTACTCAATACCGTTGTTAACAGAAAAATAATAGAACTCTGTATCACCAAAACCAAGATCTAATAGACCTGAAATCACTTTTTAAAATCCAGATGCATATCAGAATTATCTTGATATGTGGTGATATGTTGCAGATATGTGTCTAACCAGCAATCATGTTTAAAAAAAGCTGGACTATATGATGATCTTTTATTTCTATCTAGTTTGTTTCACTTTTTCTGTTTCATTTTCAGTGCTCCCATTTCATTTAGTTTATGTTCTCTAGTTTCTCCATCTCTTCTCTCTTTTTTTTTTTTTTATGTTCTTTCTCAAACCTTTATCAAGTGTAGTAGAAAAGCTTTTGTATACATGTATATGTATAATTATATATTTTAGAAAACATAACCAATTTTTGCCAAATAAAAAAATTAGGACATTTTGATTCTACTTTTTGACTTAGTTTGAATAGAATGCTAGATTTCTAATTTAAAAATAGATCTGCAACAAGCAACAGAGGTTTAGTGCATAGCACAGGGAACTATAGTGAAAGTTAATTTCAAAATAATGTATGTGTACTTGTGTAACTGAATCCCCTTGCTGTGCTCCTGAAACATTGTCAGTCAACTATACTTCAAAAAAAAAAACAAGACATATTTTATAAAAAAGACTTTTTTTGCATCTGTAGAGATGATCATATGGTTTTTTTTCTTCAATTTGTTAATGTGGTGTATCACATAGATTATTTTGCCTATATGGAAGAAAACTTGCATCCTTGGAATAAATCACAGTTGGATCATGGTGTATGATTCTTTTAATGTGTTATTGGATTCTGTTTGCTAGTATTTTGTTGAAGATTTCTGTATCTGTGTTCATCAGTGATACTAGTCTTTAATTTTCTTTTTTGTGGCATCCTTTGTCTGGTTTTGCTATCAGGTGGTGGTGGCCTCACAGATTGAGCTTGGGAGTGATCCTTCCTCTGCAGTTTTCTTGAAACAGTTTGAGAAGGGTAGATGTTAGCACTTTGCTAAATGTTTGCTAGAATTTACCCGTGAAGCCATCTGGTCCTTGACTTCTGTTTGTTGGAAGTTTCAATTTCATTACTTATAATTGGTCTGTTCATACTTTCTATTTCTTCCTTGTTCAGTTTTAGAAGATTGTACCTTTCTAAGAATTTGTCCATTTCTTCCAAATTATCCATTTTATTAGTATATAGTTGCTTGTAGTAGTCTCTTATGATCCTTTGAATTTCTGCTGTATCTGTTGTGATTTCTCCTTTTTCATTTCTAATTATGTTGATTTGTATCCTCTCCCTTTTTTTTTTAAATTGAGGAATCTGACTGAAAAAATTTATCAATTTTGTCTCTCAAAGAATCAACTTTTAGTTTCATTGCTCTTTGGTATTGTTTTCTTAATTTCTGTTTCATTTATTTCTGCTGATTTTTATGATTTCTTTCCTTCTACTAACTTTGAGTTTTGTTTGTTCTTCGTTCTTTGGTTGCTTTATTTGTAAAGCAACTTGTAAAGTTTTGAAATTTGTAAAGGTTTGAAATTTTTCTTGTTTCTTGAGGTAGGATTATATTCCTGTGAATTTCCCTCTAAGAACTGCTGTTGCTGCCTCCTATAGGATTTGGGTCATTGTGTTTTCATTGTCATTTGCGTCTATGTACTCTCTGATATTTTCTCTGATTTCTCTAGTGATCTTGTGGTTATAAGTTTATTGTTTAGCCTTCATGTGTTTGTATTTTTTATAGTTTTTTTTTTCTATAGTTGATTTCTAAATCTCATAGCATTGTGGTAAAAAAAGGTCCTTGAAACAATTTCAGTTTTCTTCAGTTTAACAGGGCTTGATTTGTGACCCATGATGTGATTTATTCTGGAGAATGTTCCATTTGTGCTTGAGAAGAATGTGTATTCTGCTGCTTTTGGGTAGAATGTCCTATAAATATCAATTAAGTCTATCTGGTCTAATGTGTGATTTAAAGGTTGTGTTTCCTTATTTTCTATCTGGATGATCTGTCCATTGGTATAAGTGGGATATTAAAATCTCCCACTGCTATTGTGTTACTGTTGATTTCCCTTTTATGGCTGTTAGTGTTTGCTTTATGTATTGAGGTGCTCCTGTGTTGGGTGCATAAATATTTATAGTTGTTGTATCTTCTTCTTGGATTGATCCTTTAATTGTTATATAGTATCTTTTTGTCTCTTGTAACAGTCTTTGTTTTAAAGGCTGTTTTGTTTGATATAAGTATCGCTACTCTGACTTTCTTTTGATTTGCATTTGCATGGAATATCTTTTTCTGCTCCCTTACTTTCAGCCTGTGTATGTCAATAGGTCTCAAGTGGGTATCTTGTAGATAATATACATGGTTCTTGTTTTTGTATCCATTCAGCCAGTCTGTCTCTGGCAGCATTTAATCCATTTATGTTTGAGGTTATTATCAATATGTTAACATTTTCTTAATCATTTTGGGTTTGTTGTCTATAGTTCTCTCTCTTCTCTTGTTTCCCTCTTAGAGAAGCTCCTTTAAAATTTGTTGTAAAGCTGATTTGGTGGTCCTGAATTCTTAGCTTTTGTCTATCTGTAAAGCTTTTGATTTCTCCATTGAACCTGAATGAGATGATTGCTGAGTAGAGTTATCTTTGTTGTAGGCTTTTCCCTTTCATCACTTTAAATATATCCTGTTGCTCTCTTTTGGCCTGCAGAGTTTCTGTTGAAAGATTAGCTGATAACCTTATGGGGTTTCCCTGGTATATTATTTGTTGTTTTTCTCTTGCTGTTTTTAGTATTTTTTCTTTGAATTTAACTTTTGTTATGTTGATTAATATGTGTCTTGGTGTGTTTCTCCTGGGTTTATCCTGTGTGGGACTCTGTGCTTCTTGGACCTGGTGGCTGTTTTCTTTCCCATGTTAGGAAAGTTTTTGACTGTTACCTCTTCAAATTTTTCTCAGCCGCTTTCTGTTTCTCTTCTTCTGGGATCCCTATAATTTGGGTATTGCTGAGTTTAATGTTGTACCTGAGGTCTCTGAGACTGTCCTCATTTGTTTTCATTCTTTTTGTCTGTATTCTACTCCTTGGCAGTTATTTCCACTATTGTATCTTCCAGTTCACTTATTTGTTCGTCTGCCTCAGTTATTCTGCTATTGATTCTTTCTGGTATATTTTTCATTTCAGTTATTGTGCTGCTTATGACTGTTCTTTAGTTCTTCTAAGTCCTTGTTAAACGTTTCTTGTATTTTTTGGATCCATACCTCTGTTCTATTTGTGAGATTTTGGATCATCTTTACTATCATTTCTCTCTGAGTTCGTTTCAGGTAGATTACCTATTTCTTTTTTCATTTGTTTGATCTTGTAGGTTTTTGCTTGGCTTCTGCATCTGCAACAAATTTTCTGTTATGTCATTTTTGTTGATACGTGGGGCTGTGTTCCTGTCTTAGTGGTGGTTTGGCCTGTGGCGTCCAGCACTGGAGCTGGGTGGACTGAGGTTTGCCGGCAGTTGGGTGGAGCCAGCTCGTGGTGCTGAGATAGGACCTCTGGGAAAGTTCACACCAGTTACTGTTCCCTGAAACCAGTTAATGTTCCCTGAGCCCTGAAGTTCTCTGTTAGTCCAGCAGTTTGATCTCAGTGCTCCCACCACAAAGTCTCAGACCTGACCCTGGCCTACGAACCAAGAACCTGCAAAGCCACATGGTGGGGCATGAAAGAAAAAAAAATACAACAAACAAAAAAGAGCAGAACAAGAAGAAAGAATAAAAAATAAAATTAGAAAACTGAAAAGTTTATTAGGTAAAATAAAAACAAAATGAAACAAATTTAAAAAGCACAAGAACAAAAATATTAAAAATTTTATTTTAATTTTTAAGAAAATTAAAACAATTAAAAACTTCCTGGTGTTTCCATTGTCAGTGTCCTTGCCTCTACAGTGAGCTACATCTAACCTTCTCCTCCCCAGGAGGGCCTCCAGGACCTCTAGGTAGGTCTCTGCACCCAGTGTGTTGGCCCCGCCTCGTTCCTTTCCCCAGCATCTGCTCTTGCAGCTGGCCTGCCTCCCTTGGCCCACGTGTCCAAGGGGCCAGCTGGGGTGCTGGCTCCCATGGGCGTACCCACAGGGGCCAGAGCAGCAGAGGAGTCTTTAGAGTGGGAGGGCATTGCACATTGAGCACTTTAGTTTCTGACTCAACAAGATGTTCTAGGATCACCTTGTCATGTCTCTATGACAGCCCTGAAATTAGACATTTCTCTAAGGAGCCTTGGTTTCTTTACTGTAGTAGGGGGAAAAAAAGTGAAAAGTGAAATCGCTTAGTGTGTGTGTCTGACTCTTCGCGACCCCATGGACTGTAGCCTACCAGGCTCCTCCATCCATGGGATTTTCCAGGCAAGAGTACTGGAGTGGGTTGCCATTTCCTTCTCGAGAATAGTATTTAAATATTTACTTGTTAGATGTGCTTATTGCTACTGAGAAATTGTTGCATCTAAGCCCTCTTAGTGAATATAGCTAAGTGTGTTGATTATGTGTGAGTATATATGTGTGTGGATGTATGTGATACATACCTTTACTTTTAGAAACTATTACTAAAAAAAAAAAAAGAAACTATTACTGAGTTAACCAGTATCATGGCTGTTAAAAATTTTTAAAGTGAGTATACTCTTAGGTTGCATTACTAAGTGATCATGTTCATTATAAATCCACAGTTGTTTTGCATTCTTTAGACAAATAGATTGTTTTGTTGGCCAACTAGATTCCAGGAATTTAGATCTTATCTGATAAGGAAGATGACTAGATGGAGAGAGGTTTGAAAGGCATGTTATGTGAAGAACAGTTGAAGGAGGTAGATATATTTAATCTAGAAAAAGGAAAGATTAACAACAGCATATACTTGCTATATTATTTTATTTGAAGGCAGAAGATATTAATTAATTCTGTGCTCATGTAGAGTATAATATAGGTGAGTGTAACTTAAGAAAGACAGCCAACTTACCTTTGCATAAGGAAATTGTTGAGGCAAACTCCTCTAATAGAGTGAATTGCCTTGAGAAATCCTCAAACTAAGTTATTGTCTTTTCAACTGGTAGAAAAGTTTGCCCATTTTCATATAACTAATTTGTACCATGAGAAGTTGGAAGTACTTGAAAGATGTCTAAGCATGCCATATTTAGTGGCTTGTTAGTTAATTGGCCATATTTAGTTAATTGTGTGTGTTATGAGGCGCCTCATGAGGAAAAGGTTCTGCTGTGTAAGAAACAACATGATTGTCGTTTTCTCTTGTATGTTTATAATGCACAGCAACATAGTAGGCTCTGGGAAGTCCTCAAGTAAGGGAACTTGTTTGGCTTTTTCTAATCTAGTGGATTTAGGGGATAGTTGGGACTATAGAGATGTAATCTTCATGTATAGTAGTCATTACATACACATGGTATTTAAACCAAGATGTTTTGAAGTGATTACCAAGGGACTAAATGAAGACAGATGTCAAGGAATGAGATAAGGGAGAAGATGGGAGTCAGCAAAGAAACTTGAGTAGCCAGCAAGTTAGGGGCAAACCCAAGAGAGCGGTTTTCTGGAGGGTAAGTGACTATTGTTCTGAGTGGAGGGAACATAGTCAGCTGTGTTGTATACTGCTGATTAGATGAGGAACTGAGACTTGACCATTGGATTTGGCAACCTGAATTCATTGGTGTCCTTAAAGAGAACTTTCATTGGAGTGTGGGCAGCAAAGATATGCTTGGATTGAAGAGAGGAAGTAGAGAAATTGGAGGAGATAGCAAAATTTTGCTGTGAAGGGGAAAACAGAAATGGAATATTTCCTTTTGTTGAGCACATACCTTCTGTGTATACAGTCATCCGTTGGTACTCACAAGGATTGGTTCCAGGACTCCCTACTAGGGATACCAAGATTCACTGGTGCTCAAATCCTTTTTATAAAAAAGCATTGTACTGTATAGCTGGAGGGATTAGGCACCAATGAAAAGAATGAGTTATACATAGTTGAGCTATTGGTTCTGGTTAAACAGTAGTTGTAGTATGTTAGAAAGTACTTTGCTCTGTGGTATGGATTTGGATGGGCTAGAAATTGAGGTGTTAGTTTCCTGATTTGTAGAAAACTCCCTCAGATACAAGGATGTTATGAGTGTAGTGGCTATTGAACTGTGTTGCATTCCTGAATTTCAGGCAGTTTGAGTCAGTTGGCATGGTAGTTAGTAGTAATATGAAGCAAAACCCCCAAATTTCATTTTCATTAACCTTGAATTGATGGTCTGGACATATTAATAATGGTATTATTACATGAAATAATGAAGTTTGATCACCAACCACAGATTCATTTTAAAAATGACTCAGTTTCCAAAAATAGTTCACTTGTCCCATAAGAAGTTACCTGGTATATTTTAAGCCACATGTCCTAATTTTAAATTGGCCACTTTAACTATGGGGTGAGAAAACCCAGGGGACACAATTTGATTCTTACCACTACTTCACCATTAATCCTGCATCTACTTTCTTAAAACTAATTCCAAGTTCATTCCTCATATATGTATGCTTTTGCTGTAGTTTCGATTACTTATTGTAAGGGAGTGAAGTTGTTAGATGCTTGTGTTTAGTCCACTCTTTGTTTTTGGGGGGTTTTTTGGCTGTGCTGGGTGGCATGTGGAATCCTAGTTCACAGACCAGGAATCAAACTCACGTCCTCTGCACTGGAAGCATGGAGTCTTAACCACTGGAACCCAGAGAAGCCCCCACCATTCTTTTCCCTGGTAGTTTCAAATATTTAAATCTTAAGTTGTTCTTCATTAAATCATTTGAACATCATTGTTTATATATTCTCACCATTTAATTTCCTGTGATGATCTGGTCCTAGAAGAGTCCAAAGTAACTTGTCAAATACGTCAGAACAAGGAAAAAGTCATTTTAGAGTGAGAAATTACCACTAGGACTAGAAGGCAAGCATGAAAATATATTTGATAATCCATATGGCTTGACTGTAGGGTATATGTGGATGGCAGATTGGAGTGGGTAGTTAAGAGGTCGTGTGTGGAAGAAGACAGAGATGATGGATGCAGCAGCAGCAGCAGCTGGTTATAAAAACAATGAATCTGTGATCAGGTTGTAAAGGAAGGGTCTTTTGTAAACTATGCTGATACAACTCTTTTGTTAGGTAATAGGAAATTAATAGAGATTTTTAAGAAGAGAAACATGAAGTCAGTAGTTTAGACAGATAAATGGTGAAAGTGAAGAAGTAATAAGAGACCGTTAGAGTAGCCCTGGTAATAGATGATATGAGCTTGCACTAAGCCTGTGGTAGTGGGGCCAGGGACAGGTTATATAAGAGATGTTTTGCCCGTGTGACAGATAGACTATATTAATTTATTCCTTCATGTTTATCGAATGGTTTCCATGTGCCAGGAATAGAATTGGTGATGGTGAGAAAGGGAAGAAGACAAAGATGCCAGGGTTCCTTGCTTAAGTACCAAGTTGAGTAGATAGTAAATGAATAGTAGATTAGAGGAGGGAAAATGCATTTTAGCTTTGTTTTTCCCTGGAGGTAGTTGTCACAGATTCACAGAAAAGCTTAAGCTTGGTCCTATATTTTCTGTTTAGTATCTTGATTTTATGAAAAGAATTGAAACTGAATGTCTTCCCTTTACTTCCCTCTGTTAGAAATAACAGAAGTAAAATTGCAGCTGTTGTTAGTTTAGCATCCTATTTTAGAATATTTAAATTTTGCTTTTCAGTTGAGTCATTAACTTAAAAGATTGTCATTAGTACATAAAAAATAAGTACTAAAAAGTAAATTTAGGGATTTGTGAGTAAAAATGAAGTTCAGTCAGTTCAGTTCGGTTGCTCAGTTGTGTCTGACTCTTTGGGACCCCATGGCCTGAAGCACACCAGGCTTCCCTGTTCATCACCAACTCCTGGAGCTTGCTCAAACCCACGTCCATCGAGTTGGTAATGCCATCCAACCATCTTGTCCTCTCTTGTCCCCTTCTCCTCCTACCTTCAGTCTTCCCAGCATCAGGATCTTTTCCGTTGAGTCAGGTCTTCACATCAGGTGGCCAAATATCGGAGCTTAAGCTTTAGCATCAGTCCTTCCAGTGAATATTCAGGACTGATTTCCTTTAGGATGGACTGATTTGATCTCCTTGCTGAACAAGGGACTATCAAGAGTCTTCTCCAACACCACAGTTCAAAAGCATAAATTCTTCTGTGCTCAGCTTTCTTTATGGTCCAACTCTCATATCCATACATGACTACTGGAAAAACCATAGCTTTGACTATAGAATCACATAATTTTCCTTCGCTGAAACCGAATGAAAATAGGAAAAAGTGAGTGCGGGGAGAGGAGAGGGCAACAAAATGGAATAGAATCTGGAAAAAGAGGTATGTGCAACCTTATGCCAAATACTTCAGAAAATAGAGACCAGAAAAGAAGGAGAAAATACTAGATGTATCTGTCAAGGTTTATAATTCCAGCCCCATGTCCAAGAAGCCAGACTAAGGAAAGATAAGGTCTATAAAACATGAAGTATTCTCACTAATTCTCTTCAGGGAGCAAATCTAAGGGATGAGTTAGGGAGCAAAAAATCAACAAAAAATCCCTAAAGACCCTCACATACTGTTTCTGAGCCTCACACTGTCCATGACCATTGACATTCTGAAACATACTCTGGTTAAGGGTAAGAACCAAAACCCATGAAGACGAATAGGACAGTCCCCGATGGGGCATGGGTCCTGGTAGAGGGTACTAAATGACGTTTCAGCAGTGGCTGTTCTCAGTTCAGGCTTTCCTGACCATTGATGGATTATAGAAAAAAAGATTAAAACAGCACTGTCCAGTTCTCAAACTGAAGTTTGTGTGTGCTGTGTGCATGCACATGTATGCACAGAAATAAAAGTGGTCCTGGATAAGAAGGATGTTGAAATTGTCAAAGAGAACCTATTGGATAACAGAATAAGTAAGAGCTTCAGTGTAGCACTCCCCATGTTAAACATAATCAAGAGTTTATTTTTAATGACATGGCAACTCTACAAATACACTACAGGGAAAAAAAAAAAAAGACCATGAACAAAACAATACGACTATCCTACATTAGCATAACTTGTATTCCCAAAATAGAAACTCCAACAAATGGAACAGAAAAAGATTTAAGGAAAAAAAAGGAAAAAATTTATGAGATTAAAAAACTAACACTTGCAGGTTGAAAGACTCTAAAGAGCAGAAAAAATTTCATGAAACAATGAAAAAATGACTACACCCTCGTAGTTTTTAACTTCAGAAATAAGCAGAGAATTATTTTGGAATCCTGGCCAAAATGAAAATCTGACTTACATGGGGAGGTGGGAGGCAGGGATCTAACTGCAAACTTCTCAGTTATACATAGACAGTTCCAAAAGACAAGCCAACAACATTTACAAAGTTTTGATGGCCAAAAAAAATAGAAAAAAATTAATTGTGTATCAAAACTATTATATACAACTTAGATTTGGTTTGGCTGCTAATGATAGTTGCTAAAGCTGTAAGGATTTATAATATTAGATACAAGAAGTATGGAGGCAGGCAGTCCCGAACTGGTATGGTGGCTCCACTAGGCAGCCTAGGTTCCTTCTTGTCTGTGAATATACCCAGCTTCTGTCTCAAGGCCACTGTCCATGCTGCTTCCTGTCGCTTTGGCCATTAGAGCAGCATTCCAAGGAGCAGGAAATAGAAGGGGGGAAAGAACAAACGGTTTTCTCCAACTGAGATTTCTTTAAGGGGCTTAACTTGGAAGTTGTACCTAACACCTCTTGTGTCTGGACCAGAACACAATCATAGCCACACCTGGCTTAGGAAAGGTCTTTATCTTGGGCAACATTGTGCTCAGCAAAATTTTGCAAAAGGAAGAGGAAGCTGGAATAATGAGAGTCAGCTGGCAGTCTCTGGTGATTTTTATTTTTTTTAACAGACATTGTCTTCTTTATCAACCATTTCTTCTCATTTGATCTTGATTTCGGTCTCTTCCACTCCATTTGAATTGCTTCTATGATTAATTCTAACTTCTGTTTTGTTTAATACAGTGATCTCTTAGCAGCCTACTCTTCTGTAAAAGACCCTCCTCTCTTGGCCCCTCTTTTTTCGATTCTCTGAATAGTAGTAGACTTGAGGCTGAACCCTTCTCTAATTATAATCTTCTTAGTTGATATGGCAGTCACATGATTTTATTGAAATCATTTCTGAAAGGCACAGGTGTTTTGTTTAGTTTTGACCTAAACCTGTATAGCCTACCTCTGATTTTTCCCCCAATATAGCTAAAGCTTCTTTTTATTTTTCATCAGGTGGATCTTTTTCTTTTTTATGCAGCTTTATTTTTGGTTGCACTGGGTCTTTGTTGCTGCATGGGCCTTTCTCTAGTTGGGATGAGCAGGGGCTACTCTCCGTTGTGGTGCATGGGCTTCTCACTGCAGTAGCTTCTCTCTTTGTGGAGCCCAGGCCAGGGCACCTCTGCTCAGTAGTTTGTGGTACATGGGCTTAGTTGCCCTGCGACATGTGGGATCTTCCTGGACCAGGGATCGAACCCATGTCTCTTGTATTGGCAGGTGGATTCTTTACCACTGAGCCACCAGGGAAGACCTCCCCCCGGGCCCTGATTTTAAATGTTGGCTGTGTATTTGTGACTTTTATACCCATATTTCTATCCCTCATCTTTATCTTGAGCTCAGACTCAAGGATCTAAGTACTTGTTGGACATCTTTATTTTTTTGTCTACTAGGTACTGTCCCCTTAACAAGCCTAAATCAAATTTTTTGTGTTACTCTCATAAACCTTTTTTTTTTTTTTTATGGGAGTCCAACTGAGAAAAATGGTTCAAACCAAATATTTAGATTTCTTTCCCTTATTCTTCCCTCCATTCTGCCCCAAACTAGTCCATTCCTATATCTTGTTGATTTTACCTATAAATAAAATTCAGAACTGCACACCCATTGCCATCCCTACTGCTTGCATCTGAGCCCAGCATACTGCAGCTTCTGTGTGAGACTGACTTTCTTAACTAGCCTTGCTGTTTCTAGTCTTGAGTTCTTCAGTCCATTCCTTTCTCTTCACAGCTCTGACTGGTCTTTGCAAGTTAGATTATCACTGCTTTGCTGAAGTCACTTCAGTGGCTTCCTATCTTTATAATAAAATTATTTGCTGTGATGTCTAAGACCCTATGAAAAGGCTCTTATCTCCCTTTCATATTTCATCTTGAGCCACTGTCATCTGTGTCCATTATGCTTGTATCACACAGGCCTCCTTTCTGCTTCTTAAAAATTCTAAGCTCCTTCTTACCTCAGGGTCTTTGTGCTTACTGCTGTTCCCTCTGCTCAGGACGTCCTCCCTCCATTCTTAGCCTGTCTGTCCTCATCCTTCAGGTCTCAATTTACATGTCATCTCAGAGGGGACTTCTTTGGCTATCTTTTCCAAAAGTGCTGCACTCCATCCCAACTGTATCTCCCTGTTTACTTCCTTCATAGTGCCACCTAAACACAAAATTATCTTGACGCTAATTTATCTCGTCCTGCTGGTACTTTATCTTCTCTCTCTGTGCTGTAGTTTGCTTCATGGTGGGGACCTTGGTTTCTGTTTACTCTCATGTTCTGAGTTCCTGCCGCGGTGCAATTTTAGTGCTTAGTCAGATACTGGCTGAAACATCTCTCAAGTAGAGTTTTTCAGATTTTATTCATGGTATTTTTAGTGAGTAATTTTTGATCTCTAAATACTTTTTGAAGTTCTGTTAAATCCTTAAAACATTGGATTATCATTTCATGCATTATCATTTTGATAATGGAGTACCTGGAACACTAAGTTAGTATTTTAGTAGACACCTCTAATAACATATTCATATTTGAATGGAGTCTGAACAGTTCATGTAAAAAAGTTTCTTGTGAGTAAATGAGGAAGTTAAACTATTTAGATCATATTTCATTGTTGACTTCTCCAAATGGCACAACAGTTAAACATGACAATTACTTACCCAGTACACTGTCAAATGAGTATTCAAAGGACCTCCTAAGTATTTAAAAAAAAAAGAAAGAAAGCCCAAAGGAATGCTATCAGTAGAGATTTCGTAGGTATGTGCTAAAGTTAAGAAGCTACTTTAAAGGACATGCAGGGTGGGTTGGTTATACACATCAGAAAGTTCTACAGAGGGTATTCTGGGTATTAAGATTATAACTCTAGGGATTCTCTTAGATTTCACAATAGTGCAGCATGTTTTTGTAAATACAGATTTAGAAGTTGTTCAGTCACCCAGTTTTGTCCCGACTTTTTGTGACCCCAAGAACTGCAGCATGCCAGGCCTCCCTGTCACTCACCATCTCCCACAGTTTGCCCCAAGTTCATATTCATTGCATCAGTGATGCCATCCAGCCATCTCATCCTTGGACGTCCTCTTCTCCTTGTGCCCTCAGTCTTTCCCAGCGTCAGGGACTTTCCCAATGAGTTGGCTGTTCACATCAGGTGACCAAAATACTGGAGCTTCAGCTTTAGTCCTTCTAGTGAGTTCAGGGTTGTTTTCCTTTAAGGTTGACTGATCTGATCTCCTTACTGTCCAAGGAACTCTCAGGAGTCTTCTCCAGCACCACAGTTCGAAGGCATCAGTTCTTTGGCTCTCTGCCTTCCTTCTTTATGGTCCAGGTCTCACAACTATATGTGGCCACTGGTAAGACCATAGCCTTGACTATATGGACTTCTGTCAGCGAAGTGATGTCTCTGCTTTTCAACACACTGTCTCCGTTTGTCATAGCTTTCCTGCCAAGAAGCAATTGTCTTCTGATTTCATGGCTGCAGTCACCGTCTCCAGTGATTTTGAAGCCTAAGAAGAGGAAATCTGTCACTGCTTCTGCCTTTTCCTTTTCTATTTGCCATGAAATAATGGGGCTGGATGATGTGATCTTAGTTTGTTGAATGTTGAGTTTTAAGCCAGCTTTTCCACTCTCCTCCTTCACCCTCACAAAGAGGTTCTTTAGTTCCTCTTTGCTTTTTGCCTAGAATGGTATCATCCACTTATCTGAGGTGGTTGTTGTTTCTCCCACCTATCTTGATTCCAGCTTGTAACTCATCCAGCCTGACCTTTCTCAAGATGTACTCAGCGTGTAAGTTAAATAAACAGGGTGACAGGCAGACAGCCCTGTCATATTCCTTTCTCAATCCTGAACCAGTTAGTTGTTCCATACAGGGTTCTAACTGTTGCTCCTTGACCCACATACACGTTTCTCAGAATCAGGTAAGGTGGTCTGGTATTCCCATCGCTGTAAGAGCTCTCTACAGTTTGTTATGATTAACACAGTCAAAGACTTTAGTGTAATTGATGAAACAGAGGTAGATGGTTTTCTGAAATTCACTTGCTTTTCTCTATGATTCAGTGAATGTTGACAATTTGCTTTGATCTCTGGTTCCTCTGCCTTTTCTAAACCCAGCTTGGTCGTTCGGAAATTCTTGGTTCTTGTAGTGCTGAAGCCTAGCATGCGAGATTTTAAGCATGACCTTACTAGCATGGAAGATGAGTGCAGCTGTCTGATGCTTTGAGCATTCTTTGGTACTGCCCTTCTTGGGAACTGGGATGAAGATTGACTTTTTCCTGACCCGTGGCCGCTGCTGGGTCTTCCAGATTTGCTGGAAAAGACTGTAATTTTTCTTAGGTTAGGCGTTATCCGCTAGCCCCCAAAACATGAACTGTGTGGTGTTTCCTTGAAGGAAGATAAAAATTTCAAATACTCCTTTTATGAACTGATATAATAGAAAGTGTGTACCTTTTGGACTTCTTTTTGCATTGTTTTTTTCTATCCTAAGATTGAAAACAATTTTTAAAATATAGTTTGTGATGTTTATTCTTCACAACATTTCCATGAAATAAAGTTCTGTTCCAAATGAATTATTTTGTAAGTTTTCAAGAAGCTGTAGCAATGTGTAGGTCACATGATTAGAACATAGCCAGCCTGAAACTAGTAGAAGTTTTCCTTCTGTCCACACCACATTCCTTCTACCAGAATTTCACTTGTTTCCTAAGTTCAGTATCAGTATGAAAAAATTTGGTTTGCACATTAGTGTTTATTATTTTTTTAAAGAGAAAACTGCCTTGTTCCTAGTTTCTGAAATCTAAAAATTACCTATTTTAGCCTTGGAGGATGCAGCTGAATTATATTTAACTATAGAATTGTACTTCATAGATTTGCAAATCATTATTTATTTGTTGATTGATATATCAGTTAATAAACCAGCTATATTAATTATGCTTCACTATAGTTTTGTACCTTTTACTATTAGGGAAAGCGTTTCTCTGTTTATATGCGTGTTGAGGTAGTGCAGGAGTTTGACAGGTAGAGTTTTTAAATTCGGCCTGTCTACTAAAAATTGTCCCTCTCCATCTGACACTACAAGAATGAAGTTGTTAGCCATTGACCTTCAACACACCCTGAGAGGAATTCAGGGTGGGGATCTGGAATGAGGCACTCTGTGCTCTTGGAGAAACTGGCAGTACAGGCCTTCAGATAGTTAGATAACTTTGAGATTTTATGAGCCCAATTTCTTTTATATTCTCACATCTGGAAAAAATCATTAGCAGAGACATCTGCTCCTCATGACTAGCAACAGTCTTCTTGTGATCAGCAGCAGCCTTCTGCCAAAATGTGTGACTAACTGCTCATATCCCCCTGCACTAAAATTACATACATACCAACCTTGCCCCCTACCTCTTCAGAGCTACCTGAAAGGCTGTCTTTCGGTTGTTGGCCTCATTTTACCCAAATAAAACTTAACTGACAGCTCTTATGTGGTTCCTTTTTTTTTTTTTAAAGTCAACAGGCCCTTAAATTCATTCATCTGTGATGGTACTTGGGTTGGCAGATATCTGTTTAATCTGGTTTGTAAACATTTGTGTTTATTATATATAAAAGGGTATCAGAGAGTTCAGAGGTAATAAACACTTGCTTTAAAAGAACTTACAGAGTACTTCCCTGGTGGTCCAGTGGCTGAGACTTTTTATATTATATATAAAAAGGTATGGCAGAGTTCAGAAGTAATAAACTTGCTTTAAAAGAACTTACAAGGGACTTCCCTGGTGGTCCAGTGGCTAAGACTCCATGTTCCCAAAGCAAGGGGCCTGGGTTTGATCCTTGGTCAGGGAACTAGATCCCACATGACACTATTGAAGATCCTGCATGCCACAGCTAAGACCTGGCATAGACTAATAAATAAATATTAAAACAAACAAAAAAACTGCAGATAGTGGTAGGGGCATGTGTAGGCAAGTATACAAAAGTCTATACAAAACAGAACATATTAAGTGTGATAGGAATACAGAACAGGATGAGAAATATTTAAAATGGAGGAATTTGGGAGAAACTTGTAGAGAAAGAGGAATTTAGAAGACCTTCTTGAAATCTTCGTTGTTTGGAAAGAGAAGAAGTGTTAATTTTGGCAGAGAGGTAGAAAAGTGGAGGAAGTATGGTATGATTGAAACAGATGTGTGAGAAGATGGTGAGCAATAATGTTGGGTAAGTAGGGTAGTGTGAGATTTTAGAGGGTCTAAATACAGTTCTAAGTGCAGTGGGGAGTGACGGTAGGTTGTTGAATAGCATAACAATGAGGACCCAAATATGTATCATTGACTTAGATAGTATTAATATTTTGTGGTGTGTTAGTAAAGGGTTACATCATTAATGCATTTTTGTAGACTCTGACATCAGTTCAGTTGAGTCGCACCGTCAGTCGTGTCTGACTCTTTGCGACCCCATGAACCGCAGCACGCCAGGCCTCCCTGTCCATCACCAACTCCTGGAGTCCACCCAAACATATGTCCATTGAGTTGGTGATACCATCCAACCATCTCGTCCTCTGTCTCTTTGCGACCCCATGAACCGCAGCACGCCAGGCCTCCCTGTCCATCACCAACTCCTGGAGTCCACCCAAACATATGTCCATTGAGTTGGTGATACCATCCAACCATCTCGTCCTCTGTCGTCCCCTTCTCCTCCTGCCCTTAATCTTTCCCACATCAGGGTCTTTTCAAAATGAGTCAGCTCCGCATCAGGTGGCCCAAGTATTGGAGTTTCAGCTTCAACATCAGTCCTTCCAATGAACACCCAGGACTGATCTCCTTTAGGATGGACTGGGTGGACCTCCTTGCAGTCCAAGGGATTCTCAAGAGTCTTCTCCAACACCACAGTTCAAAAGCATCAATTCTTCGGTGCTCAGCTTTCTTTATAGTCCAACTCTCACATCCATACATGACTACTGGAAAAACCATAGCTTTGACTAGATGGACCTTTGTTGACAAAGTAATGTCTCTGCTTTTTAATAAGCTGTCTAGGTTGGTCATAACTTTGACACAGTAAAGAGTTATTTCAGATGCTATGACAAGATATGGTGACTAAAGCAGCTTCAAGGAGAGAATTAACTCAGGGTAATTGCCTGTGGCAATATGTGAATGTTATGCCTATGCTTAGCTCTGTTTTCATAATTGGATTATTTTTATATCTTAATACCATCTTTCTATCAGGTCATTTGCTCAGAAATTAAAATCCTCTTAAAATCCTGTGTTTAAGGTACTCAATAAGTATAATATTCTCCTTTTTTCTGTAAATTAAACTTAGTGTCATAATTTAGCATATAAAGTTATTTAGCACAAACTATCATGGTAAAAGAGATCTCTTCCTGGACAGTCAG
The DNA here is from genome assembly GCF_019320065.1 of Cervus canadensis. Classification (NCBI taxonomy): domain Eukaryota; kingdom Metazoa; phylum Chordata; class Mammalia; order Artiodactyla; family Cervidae; genus Cervus; species Cervus canadensis. The sequence continues at coordinate 40,753,166 of NC_057388.1, read as the reverse complement.
AATCAAAGTAGTTGGAAAAGCTTTATAAACAATCTTCATTATTAATGAAATTGTTTGTTGACTTATTTCTTGTTTATACTCATGTGTCTTTATGCTTTGTCAGATGTCTGATTCAGGAATGCATCTTAGCATGCTGTAAAACCTGTTTTAAAAATAGATATGAGCCACTCAGTGTCACTGAAAGGTTGTTGACACAGTGGAAAACCTGTTAAATGAATTTGCGGAGCAAAACTTACCTTTACTTGAAGAATGGTTGTGTTTCATTTTTTTTTTTTTTTAAACAAAATTGAAATTTTATTTCCGTAGGTTCATATGAATTTAATTAAAATATTTAGAACATTTTATATACCTAGTGTAATGTTGTAGTTGATTTTTGAAATTTATTTCCAAGGATAGCGTGGTATAAACCAAAGCATATTAAAAAATACTTTTCACATAATTTTATTTGAACCAGGTACTGTTTTCCTAACTTGCATCGAAGCATTTTTCTTAAAACAAAAAACAAAAAACTATTTTATATGTGACAATTTAAATATTTTTCAAATGTATTAAATATCTCATATTTAGTAGATTGAATAAAAAAATTCTTTCACATTTTGTATATGAAATATATGTTATTTATACCTGTGGGACATTAGGAAAAAGGATTTTTACTTTGGTAGATAATGTGGAATTTTCATCAGTAAAGGTTGGCTGAGATTAAAGGACAGTAAATTGAAAAATTGATATTGTCATACTTTTTGTAGCAGTTTTTGTAATTTGCATTTGGTAAGGTGGGGACAGAAGCCGGGGAAAAGGAGAGTTAAACCAATTTGGAAAACATACACATATCTTAACAGACAGTTGCAGTGACTGTGTAATATATTTTAATGAATAGTCTGCTGACAGAATCAAGGGAAAACCTCTAGGACAAAATGTGGTTACAATTAATGAAGTATTCCCAGAGACCTCCAGGAAAAAACAAAGGGGAGATTTTCCTCCCAAAACCTTGGTAAGAGAAATGAAGGTAGTCACATTTGACTGAGGAAGTTCACTTTGTGAACAAAGGATGTGAACTTTGAAGTCTCTCAATAGTTGGTGTGTATATAGTTGAGAGTTGACATTGCACTCTTAAGATAATTAGGTGGTGATGGTGTTTAGTTGCTCAGTTGTGTCTGACTGTTTTGGAACCCCATGGACTATAACCTGCCAGGCTCCTTTGTCCATGGGATTTCCCAGGCAAGAATTTTATTTTAAATGTCAATAAAAAGTGATTGAACTTTGTTTTCCTTCTTTAAACTGATTGCCATGTTTAAAAAAAAATGAACTATTAATACTCCCTAGTTACTGAATTGGGGAACTTTAGAATATAAAATAATATAATTATAATTGAGCATCTATATGTATTAGACATCAGAAAGCATTTTATGTTATTGTATTATTTATTAGTCACAAGAATCTTATAGAGGATAGATAGGTATAGTTGTTCCTATTTTATAAATATAAGAAACTAGGTCATAGAGGTGAATGACCTCTTCAATAGTAAGTATTAGCTAGTGGAGCCGTTTGAATCCTTGTCTTTTGACTCTGTGCTCCTCTTCTCATGATATGTGGGAATTTTTGAGGTTTTCACAACATGGTTTACTTGAATTTGATCAATTAAAGATACAGTCAGTATCTTAGGAAAGGTAATAAATAATCTGGTTTCTAACAGTATCAGAAATATAGGCAGTCACAACGTCGTAAATCAACTATTTCAGTAAAAGTTAAAAAAAATTACAGGCAGTAAATAAATTCTGCCTTAAATTTTAGAAGTTGATCTGACTATTTGAACTTGTTGGTAATTATTGTCATTATATTTGAATCATTATACGCTGCTAAAAATGGAGTATAAAACCTCTGGTATTTTGTTTCCTCTGGGTGAACTTTGGCCATTGCAGATCTGCATGTGCCAGGATTGGCTGAGGAGGGTGCTCTCGACTCAGAATTTCCTTGAGATCCTGTTTGGCCTTGGATGATCCCAATTTGTAAAATGAATTCTGGGGCCAGTATCTGCATTTGAAACTGTCTCGGCTCATCAGAGTCGGACACGACTGAAGTGACTTAGCAGCAGCAGCAGGCTCATTCTTAACACCTGCCAGAGGTACCCTCCTGTGCCAGTGTGGTATTAAAAACTGGAAAACGATTTCAGAGGTTACTGGAATCAGTCTGGAATTAATTTTCTCTAGGGGTAAGGAACTGTTAAGTTTAGTATCCAGAAGATGCTTATAAAATTGTCTGTGATGAATTTTTAAATATTAGCAAACTGATATCCGAAAAGTCCTTAATATTAGTTATTCCTGTGTAATTAACTCTAATATTTGCTTAGTATTTAACGTACATTAATTAGGTTTCTCCAGCTATTTGATTTCATTTCAACTTTTTGTAACCAAATATCAGGGAAAATTAAATGTGATTATAAATTTTGGCATCTCTGTCAAGCTATCCATTAGCAGCAGTAATTGATGCTAGTTCCTAGATAGAAGCTAAAACACAACTGATCTGTTACAGAGTGAATGGATTGATTCCTGTCGTGTGTGAATTTATAAATGAAAAATTTCTTGTATAACCTGGAAAATTCTGAAATTTATTTAAATGATATTTAAAAAATCAACTATTTTATAAGAAATTTTAAATGTTCTATTCATGTAGAAAGATCCTTCTTTTATTATGGCAACTGACTTTTTGTTTACCTAAGAGAACCTGTTGCTAAAATAGTAATGAGGAAGGGTGTAATGTAAGTACAGTCATACACCCCTTGCTCTGCAGGTAACCAGGGTGCTGTGTATGCTTGTTGTTCAGTCTCCTTTTAGAAGGTGGAAGTCAAGAAGTCCTTTGTTTTTCTCTCTCTTGCACAGCCTAACATGACAAATGTGTGATTTCAGTGGAATAAATGGCGTCCAAAGTCACAGATGCTATTGTGTGGTATCAAAAGAAGGTAAGTTGACAATCAGAGCTTTTACCTTTTAAATATTTTTATTTTAAAATGCATAGTTTTAAAATTTGATGAATTTGTGTCAGATATTACCTAAAATAAGAAAGGTAATGCTTAAAAATAATTTTCTCTACTTTTTACTCCACATTGTCAGAGTATCTAAATTATTTTCAGTTATAAACCACGTTTCCAGGATTATGAATACAGTTCACATTTTATGAAAGCATTACATTTTTTCTTGCATTAATTTCTTTTGAGAAGAGGTAGGTTGACAGAGCTGTTACAATTTTATAACTATTTTACAAGGGTAACTATAGTTTTAATCTCTTTCTTGTAAGCTACAATTCAACAGCTGAATCTTTTCAGTAAAATAAACCTTTGGAGACTGTATTTTCCAGACTGAAATATTAAAATGTTTATTTTGACATTTTAGGAATAGTTGTTGTAACTACTTAACTAGCTCTGTCATCCTATATGTTTTAAAATAAGCCTTACCAGTTTAATGTTTTCTTTATAAAGTATAAGTTCCAGTGCCTTTTTTTTTTTTTAAGATACTCCTGTTTATTCCTGAAGACTGTTGTTTATACTCTTTAAAATGTATTGTTGTTATATGTGGTATCTTAGACTTTTAACTTATGTAGTGAATTATGTTTGTTTTCACATTTGAAACATTTTTATGCTTTATTCATTAGGTCCCTATTAACAAAGGATAATTAGGTATTTCCCTTTGTATGGGAAAATCAGTCAATTTTAAAATTTAGTAGTAAATAAGTGGTAATTAGCACACTTTAAAGATTAAACAAACCTAAGAATACAGTCTGTCTTTGAATATTTAATTTCTTTCTGGGTAGAACATACCATAGATAATCCAGTATCACATTTTTCTCATGAAGTAGTGAGTTGGAAGTATTGGTGTTGATTACACTATTCAGTCTTGTATGTTTCTATATTAGTGTTAAAGTTACTTTTAAATTTCCAATAAACTTAAAGATGAATTAAAGAAAACTAATTGTTTTTGCAGATAGATCTTTGAAAGCTTTTCTGTTAATTTCTACTTATGAGAGAAATGCTTATCAAAAATTTTATCTGACTTTTTATGTGCAAACATTTCAAACTTCACTAAAGATCATTTGTAGAATGTATTAGCTTAACTGACCTCTTTTAAGATCAGAGAGTTTGAAATATTATATTCACATTCAGTAAGCACAGTAACACCCTTCTTATCTGAGGGTCTAACAGCTTTGGATGTGTGTTAGTCGCTCAGTTGTGTCCGACTCTTGCGACCCCATGGACCACAGCCTACTAGGCTCCCCTGTTCATGGAACTCTCCAGGCAAGAACACTGGAAAGTGGGTTGCCATTTCCTTCTCCAAAAGCTTTGGATATGTGCAACCAAAAAATTCTCCAGAGCAGCCCTAACAGATATAACAAATTATATCTAGCAAACGTAATCACATCAGAATCACCAGAACCATGAACCAGATTTGATCTGCTTGATTGTTTTATTTTGCTTTTAAATTTAATTTTCTTGAAGAATACATAGGAATGCTTTGAAACATCACTTAGTCTTTCAAGGCTTATTTAAAAAAAAGAAAGTACCTGTAAGTACCCTTTCCCATCCTTATCCAACCTCTGAGTTCTGTTCCCAGAGGTAGTTGTTTTAAATTCCTATGCCCTGAATACTTATTTAACCAAAATTTTTAGTCATTGGGAGGATGGAGGTGGGTTAGTGGGGAGAAATCATAAAAAAATGAAAGTCTAATTATACAGTCAAAAATCAATAAGAAATCATCTACAGTGTAATATAGTGTGATAATATTTCCTTTCAGTGCAACAGTTTATATTTTTTTTAGTATATGTGCTGCCGAAGCAAGCACAACAGTTTATATTTTTTGCTTGGTTTTTCTAGATCTTGAAAGTCTCTGACAGAACTGAAAAACTTTTGTTATAGTCAGTCACATTCAGGTGTTCTACCAATTTCTTTTTTTCCTTCTTGGGAATGACCTTCCTAGAACCCTCTGTCCACCTGCTGCATTCTTCGCTGGATTGTTCTCAAGTCATGCCTGTCACCTGCCATCTTGGTATTTTCTTTTATCATCAGCCTGAGAGTTCCTTTCACTGCTCTTTAGATCATACAGATTTGTTTTCCTCTTAAATATACTCTAGTAAAAAGAAGTCCTTTCAGAGGTGTTCATGTTTCAGTGAAAAAAGAAGGCTTGAGTACTGAAGCTTGATATTCCTGATTATTTGACAGTGGGCAGATAATTTGATTTTTTTAATCTCATTTCTCTGAATTAACTAGATAATAATTCACAACCTCTTTTCAGTCATGTATCCCTTTGAAATTGTGATGAAATTTCCAGTTTCCAGGTTCTTTTTTTTTTTTTTAAGTTTATCTATTTTATTTGTTTTTTTTTTTTTTTTTTTTTTTTTTTTTTTTTTTTTATTAGTTGGAGGCTAATTACTTCACAACATTTCAGTGGGTTTTGTCATACATTGATATGAATCAGCCATAGATTTACACTTATTCCCCATCCCGATCCCCCCTCCCATCTCCCTCTCCACCCGATTCCTCTGGGTCTTCCCAGTGCACCAGGCCGGAGCACCTGTCTCATGCATCCCACCTGGGCTGGTGATCTGTTTCACCATAGATAGTATACATGCTGTTCTTTTGAAACATCCCACCCTCACCTTCTCCCACAGAGTTCAAAAGTCTGTTCTGTATTTCTGTGTCTCTTTTTCTGTTTTGCATATAGGGTTATCGTTACCATCTTTCTAAATTCCATATATATGTGTTAGTATGCTGTAATGTTCTTTATCTTTCTGGCTTACTTCACTCTGTATAAGGGGCTCCAGTTTCATCCATCTCATTAGGACTGATTCAAATGAATTCTTTTTGACGGCTGAGTAAAATTCCATGGTGTATATGTACCACAGCTTCCTTATCCATTCATCTGCTGATGGGCATCTAGGTTGCTTCCATGTCCTAGTTTCCAGGTTCTTATTTCCAGAAAAGTGTATGTAAGGAACAAAAAAATTTTACATCTGATTCAAGCCTCAAATGAAGAAGTCCTGGGTTAGGTGATTTTAAATGTTTTAATATTTTAGCATTCTTTGATTTTGTGTCTGTCATTCAGTAGTTATCCATGTTGTATACTGGGAGGTATCACTATAAATAAAAACCAAGAAATTTCAACTTCATTTTCTTGACTATTTCTTTGCTTGCAACTCACTTTAGAGTCACCTTTTTTACTGGAAAATGATGACATTTTCATAATTTTGTTTTGAGTAATGCAAACAAACTACCCCCAAAGACCAATACTTGATTTATTGACTGCTGTGAACATGAATTCTAATATCAGATGGGAAATTTCCAGAAGAAAAATAAGTACAAATAAATTGGTTTTAAGTATTAAAATGTGTGTTGACGATCTAGGTAAATATCTTGTTAAAAAAACTTTTAATAAATTGCATGGTTTATTTTGAGATTTTAAAAGTTCACTAGTATCTAATTCTAAACTTCATTTTGTACTGTCATAGCCATCTATAGTCATGAATTTGAAAGTTCCTGTTGAAGCAAAGTGATTTTCAATCTTAATTTGGAAGACTAATTTAACCCTCAAGAATGGTAATGGAATAAACCAGAATAGGTTTTGATTAATATTGGGCTTTTGAACTTTTTTTTTTTTTTTAATAATACAGTACTTTTCTTTCACATATCTCCTTTCTTGTTCCTGAGTAGATGGGATTATTTTATCTTTCAGAAGGCATCCTAAATAGGGGCTTAAGTTATAGGAGTTCAAAGATAATTGACACACTAAGTATTTCTCTTAAAAAAATATGACCTGTAGAGTTCTATTGTAAATGTGTAGATCATATTATGAGAGAATGAGGTTATGTTTTCAGGAAATGAATATGTAAGAGCAGAGTGGCCCAGATAAAACTCCAAATTTTAAGGAGGCACTAGTGACACTGTATAGAAATAGTAAAATAGTGAACTTACTTTATAGAACTGAGGAAGAACTATATACATCTTGGTTACTGCTTTTATGGAATCAGTAGCCAGCAAGAAAATTTGAATGAATTATGTTTAATAGCTTTTAAATATGAGCCAACAGTGGAATTTATTTAGTAGTTTAAATAAAACTCAGCCTATCTAGCAAAACAAGGGACATTTTTTGTCTTTCAAGCTAAACTATGAAAAGTGGTGAAATGCATCTCAGGGTTGACTGAATTCTAAGACCAGAGCTTCATCAGAGGTGTCTTATCTGCTTTCCTTGAGCTGACTTGTTTCATCCTGCCACGTACATGCAAAAAATTTTTCTTCCTGTAGAAATATGCCCAGAGGTACCTCCACACTCCCTTTAACTCCTTGAGGAAGATGTGTGGAGGACTGGAATACAGTGGGTTTCCTACCAGAACTATTCCCAACCTTTTTCCCTGTTGGAAGAACCTCTACTTTGTTAGGGAATTCATTACAGAGCATTGTGGCCTGGGAGCATGTATCTAGTCTCACAGGGCATGAATCCTGATCAGTCTAAGCCAGTCATGGAAGTCTATTTCCCTTGCCAGTGATTGGCTTAGAAAGAGGCACATATTCTGGCTGATGAGATATGAAAACTTCTGGGTAAAATCTTCCATCTCTTAAAAAGAGACCCAACAATAATAATAGCAAAAGCTATATAACATTTATTATATACCAGGCATTTTCTAGGTGATATATATATATATATATATATAATTTAACATAAATGAATGAAATGAGATAGAGGGTCTGCTTCCTATCTCTGGATGCTTTGGGTGAAGCTCTGCTGCCTGAAGCTGTTGTAGCAAACTTGCTCCCCAGAGGGGAGCTTGACAACAGGCAGAGTTGAAAGATGGAAAGAACCTGAATTTTTCAGGATTTTTTGAGCCATGGAATTAACTAACTCTGGAAATATCTTACTTTGAAACTTCTTATTGTATGAGATAATATCCCCTCATTTTTTTCAGCTACTTGAAGTTTAATTTCCTTGCAGCTGAAGGCATGCTAAATAATTACCAAGAAATGCTTTCTGATGGTATGTGGTTTCCTGTATAGTCCCTTTTTTTTTCCCTTTGAATGGTTATAGCAGTAGATACAAGATTAACATCTACCAAAATAGAAGTCCTGAGCCTCAGACCAATGGATTTATCATATTTTCTCTTTGAAGTTTTTTTTTTTCCTTGAACCATATTCTTACAGAAATCATTAAATCTTTAATGTAATTTTTAAACTACTGTGCCTCATAGTATGATGTGGTTAAAAGAGCATTTGTATTTGATTTTGTGACATTGGTTAGCTTGTAATATTGAGGGTGTTACCTAATCTGTGTGAGCCTAAATTTCTTTTAATCTGAGGAGATTATGCTTCCTCTATGTGCCTGAAAGGGTTGTGAAGCAGTAAATCAACTTTAAATACAGTTTTTAAAAAGCTTTTTATTACTGGTTTATGAATTGTTCAGTAAATATGTAGTATCTTAAAAATGGTTTGAGTTTGAATTTTATTTACAAAGAAGAAAGAAACTATGCTATGCAGTGGTCAGTTCACTCCACCCTGAGGTTATCTTCAGCCCTGACCCTTGAATTGTTTAGCTGATGTTTCCCCTTTTTGTTGAAGCTAGTTCAAATTGGACTGTTACTTGTGAAAGAGTCCCAACTAATGTATAGAGAATATATAAATTTTATTGAGGTATGATACATACTCAGAACCACACAGATTACAATTGATTATATATATTATATATTTATATAGATGTTTACAAACTGAGCAACTGCTTGTGTTCAGGACTGTTTGTATGCTGTTTACAAAATAGGACTCAGATCAAGAAAGAGAATGTTACTAGCTTTCCAAAACCTTCAGGCTCCCTTTTAGTCACAGCCTGACCTTTTTGACCAGTGTATGAGGCAATATGTCTTCATGGTAACCAGAACACGGGTTTTGGGGTTGGCAAAAGATTTTGAATCCTTGTTCTTGAAAGCATGTATGATTCTCGATAAGTTTCGTCTCTGAATTTCACTTTCATGATATATATATATAAACATTGTCCTTTATATTTGCATGCTTGCATGCTAAATTGCTTCAGTCGTGTCCTTTATATTTACTTGAGGATTAATTGATGTCATATGTGAAGTGTTAGCAAAGTGCTCTTCACAGGTAAACCTTCAATGAATGAGAGTTATTTTTGTTATTATTACTTCATATTTATGCACTGATCAGAGGAAGTTCCCCTAACTTATTTCAGAGTGCTTTATTTCATGGAGTCTAGAATTTCTCATGAGGCTAAAAAGATTCTTATTTGTAAATAAGAAACCTGAAATGTCAGTCTTCTGATACCCAGTGTTAGAACAGTGGGTATTTAGTTGATATTTAACACTCATATAACAGAGACATGATTAAGTGTAATTTATAAATCTCAACTTTCTTTGCTTCAGTCACAGCTCATTTTTTCCACCGTTTCCTTTTCAAAGTCACTTTCTTGCCAAAAACAAAGATTTTTCCTAGCAGAAATAGATTGGTTAGTTTAGTTACTGAAATATTTACCTTTTCACTTAGGACTTTTCTCCCCTATTTTGGTCATGAAGTTCTTGAAATTTTCCACTCTCATAGTCTCTCCAGTTTGGGTGCTTCTAAGGTAAATAATTTGAGTTTGAATTCTATTTACAAGGAAGAAGGAAACTATGCAGTAGTCAAAATAGTTTGACTTTAGAGATCATCTAGTTCCTGTTAAACTTTTTGCTTTACCGATGAGAAACCTGATGCCTGTAGATCTAATAACTTGATCATAGTCATGAATTAATGATAAAACCAAAACTCCAGTCTGCTGACTTTCAGCCCACTCTTTTCTCCTGTACTAAGGCTGCTTTGAAAAACACACTGAAGAAACTTTTATAAAACTCATCTGTTGAATGTGAACTTTTTTAAAAAAAACTTTAAAAAAAAGCTTCATTTAATCTGTAGATAAACCTTAATAAAGAACGTTTTATGTTCCCCGACTCCCCTTCCAGCTTTTGTCCTTGCTCATCCCTCTTACTGTTCCTTGGCTTCCAGTTGCCATTGTCTTTCAGTTCATTTCAGTTGCTCAGTCTTGTCCGACTCTTTGCGACCCCATGGACTGCAGCACGCCAGGCTTCCCTGTCCGTCACCAACTCCCAGAGCTTGCTCAAACTCATGTCCATCGTCGGTGATGCCATCCAACCATCTCATCCTCCCTTGCCCCTTCTCCTTCCGCCTTCAGTCTTTCCTAGCATCAGGGTCTTTTCCAGTGAGTCAGTTCTTCGCATCAGGTGGCCAAAGTATTGGGGTTTCAGCTTCAGCGTCAGTCCTTCCAGTGAATATTCAGGACTGCTTTCCTTTAGGGTTTTCTGGTTTGATCTCCTTGCAGTACATTGTCTTTATTGCCTCCTTGGCCATTGGTCCTCGAGTTGCTGCAGTCTGGCTCCTGCCTCTGCCCTTCTACTGGAAGTACTCAAAGGTCAGTAGTGTTAATAAACCATTATTATAACAACACCTAGTGCTTCTTGTGGATTTACTGGGTGTCAAACACTGGGCTTGGTGCTTTGTTCACATTGAAGGAAGAAACCTGGAGAATCATAAGGCCATGCAGACTTGCAGATGTTTTTAGCTTAGTTGGATAAATTTTTAAAAATCAAGTCAACATTGAAAGAGCAGAGTATTTCAGATAAAAATCTGAACTTAGGGAATATGCTGTTCAGTTTGCTACAGTCCTCATGGTGAATATATGTGCACTTGGACCTACCTCACCTCTCATTTATATCACCTGTCTGACCCCTATAGGAACATAGTTTACTGTCTGCACTTTACATGGATATTCAGGGCTTTTTTAAGGTAATTTCTTTTGTGAGAGTGTTTGAAAGGGTGTCACCTTTTTTAAAAATATAAAAATTAATAAACATAGATATTGATTTAACACTAATGATTGAATGATGTTGATGATAATGAAGGTGCTTAGCACTGCCACATATTTAAGTAGCATCTGTTTTTCAGAGTGCTTCCATATGATATATTTTCATGGTTTGATTTACTGTAATAATGAAATGGATTAACTTGGTGGCTATATCAAGATACTATAAGAAGTTGTATAAGATTTCTAGGACTTTCATAATTGACCACAAACTGGATGGCTTAAATCCACAGAGTTGTATTTTCCCATGGTTGAGGTGGCCAGCATTTCAGAATCAGCATCAGTATGGTCGGCCCTTCTGTTGGGAGGCTCTCGGGAGAAGCTGCCCCTGCCTCTCGCGTAGCTTTTGTGCAAACACAGTCCTTGGTGTTCTTTGGCTCGTGGATGCGTCGTTCCCGTCCACGCCTCAGCTTCACCTTGGCTTCTTCACTCTTTCTGTACTTTCTCTTCTGTTCCCTCTTGAGAATAATGGAATGTTGTTATTAATAAAAATTTGGATACTTAAAGGTTTTGGTTAATAGTTTTAAATTGGACATTTCTATGTCTGTTAGAAAGACATCATCAAAGGAAGGGGGCAATTTTCTTTTGTATTTCTGATAGCTCTGTATTTGCATTTAGTTGCTCTCTCCTTTGCTCTTTGCTTTAATTTCTAGAACAAATAGTTTCTTTTTTTCTTTTTCTCATAAAATGTCATTCTTTATCTGAGATAATTTGAAATTCCTTTTTCATGATTAAGGAGAGGTATTTTAGGAAGGAACAAAACAAATGATGTTTAAAAAGTGGATGGAGTAGGATAATTTCTTAAGTTTAATACAGCCTAATTTTACATAGTAACTGTGAAGAATGAACCATACTATTTGATACATTGTCTGTACATTTCTTCAAGTAGCCAAACTTGTTTTTAAAAAATTGACTTTTTCCAAAAATTCTTTTACTGCAAATAGTATAGACATGATCACTTTCTAATATTTTCCTGAATTGTGGTTGTTGTTAGTTGTGGTTTAATTGTGTTCATTGTGATTTGGTCTATAATACATTGTAGTTTACCTGTGCTCTTTTCTCATGAATTTTCACTTCTTTGGCCTTATCCTCATTTGTTTAATCAGTTAGTAAAATTGTAGGTAAATTCATTGCACAGGGCTCTCCATATCCCCAGGTTGTGCATCCACAAGTTCAGCCAAACTCAGGTTAAAGATGTTCAGGAAGAAAAAAAATTCAGAAAGTTCCAAAAAGCAAAATATGATTTTACCAAACACTAGCAACTACTTACATAGCAGTTTACATTGTATTAGTTATTGTAAGTAATCTAGAGATGATTTAAAGTAAATGAGAGGATGTACATAGTTAAATGCAAATATTTTGCTCTTTTTGTAAGGAACTGGAACCAATCCCCTGTGGATACTGAAGGAGGACATCTTAGAAGCAAAACATGAGGGAAGGTTCAAGGAAGTTTCTCCTTGGGTAGAAATTCAAGTACTCCAGTGAGCTGATTTTGCCAACAGCTTTTTCAGTGACTCAGAAACTCTTCTTTCTGTTTTTTTTTTTTTTTTGCCTGAGGCTGTCACTCTTTGAGGTTGCCTTGTGTTAGAACCTTGTTTCAAAGGAATCAGAAATGTAGAGAGGGAAAAAGGTACCTTAGAAATTAACCTTTTTAGTATCTGTATTTCACTGATGAGGAAACTGAGACACTGAGAGATAAGAGAACTCAGCAAGGTCTTGCTTTTATTTATGTGTTTGTCTTTACCTAGTCTAGATAGCTGTCAACCATACTATGAATTATTGAATTTCACTTTTTGAGCAAGCTTTACCTGTACTTAATTGAAATAGTAGAGTCAGCTCCCATGGATGAAGCAAATGGAAAAAAAAAGAAAAAAAACAAAACACCTTGCACTGTTTCTTAGCAAAGTCCTTCTGGGCTGCTGCATGGTGATGTTTACACACTCCAAGGGGATCCATATTCAGTCCTCCTTAGTATTAAAGTACTAAGTTCACAAAAACACTATTAATAGAAGATTATTATTATTAAAGTTTTTGAAGTATCTTTCCCTGTGTTCAGATATTATGAATACATAAACACGCATTTGCTTAATATTTTATGTTTGTCCTCTTTAGAAGTTGAGTATTTGGCGATAGAAGGTTTTTGGTTTTGTTTTGCAAATATTCTGGTATGCCAGAACTAGGAATATCTACAAAATACATAACTTCTTTGAAATACTGCAGTTCTCTTATTTGCTTATGACTTTTTTTTGGGGGGGGTAGGTGAAATATTTATTCCTTTAAAAGGAAATATTCATCTGCCTACAGCAGTTGCTGGAGATAGAGTGCCTAAAAATTAAAGTAGTTGTTTACACAGATTATGAGGAGATCTAGGAAACAATGTTATTTGAAGAGTTGAAGTTTTTCAGTGATTAAAGCTTATACCTGTAGGGAGTTGGGAAGAAAAATATTAATATTTTATGACATACTGGAATACTAGTCTCTAATCTTTTTCATTTTCTGATGAATAGATTTAAAATAGAAATGTTAGTCAGGGATGTAAGTTTGCCAGTTATATTCCAAATATCTTGCAGTCAGTTTATCTTTAACCATGGTAACAGACAAAGTGGTGAAATAAGTTGGTAGGTTGCCATTGACAGCCTAAAATTAGGCAAATGTACCAGCTTTTACAAGGCCTGAAGTATCTAAAACACTGGTGTTAACCTGCTGTGTTTATAGTTCACAAAGAATGACATTTATAAATGCTATTTAGAAGGGTAACTTACAAACTAAATTGCCATTTGCCAAATGGCACATGGAGTTTATTCAAAAGAAGGCTGTTAATTCAATATCAAGGATTGATTCACAAGAATAAAAAGCTGGAGAGGGCATATTGCCTAAAAATTTCCTATTTGAATTTTTACCCCAAATTAACATCCTTAAGATACTTGGTCACTTAAAATGAAATGTTGCTTTAGTTTGCTTTTTGCGTTTGGTGTCTTTTCCCTTCTCCCCCTATGATCGGATTAGAATTACAGATAGAGAGTTCTGATTTATCTAGTTTATCTAGTTTGTTTATCTGGTTTATCTAGTGAAGAAGTGGGTTGGTGCATAACTGTAAACAGGTAAAAGACAGTATATAAAAGAAAGTAAGGTAGCCCTCAGTGTCCGATTCTGTGTGACCCCGTGGACTGTATCTTGCCAGGCTCCTCTATCCATGGAATTCTCCAGGCAAGAATACTGGAGTGGGTTGCCTTTTCCTGCTTCAGGGGATCTTCCCAGCCCAGGGATTGAACTTACGTCTTTTACATCTCCTGCACTGGCAAGCAGGTTCTTTACCACTAGCACCACCTGGAAAGCCTTATTAAAATTTAATTCTTTTTAATAGAGTTTTGGGGGGTCAGAGAATGAGGTATTATTTTTCCAATATCAAAATGGTAGACAGGAAGATTTTTTAATTAAAAAGTAATTTTTAATTACTGGTTTGTGGCCACAACACTTTACGTGGTTCGTTTTTATTTACTGGTAGAAAACTAGGAAAAATTGTTAGTGAAGCCTCATTACATTGACTTCACACAGGGAAAACTCAATACATTTAAGTTCTATCAGTGCAGTTTGACTTTCAGAATTAAAGCCTTAAAAAAAAAATCAAGACTTCCCCCTCTCTCCCCAAAAATATTGTCCTGTTAGAATTTGCACCCAGTTACATTTAAATAGCATTTATGATGGACCTATTATGTATTAGGCACTGAGGATTACCTTACAACAACTCTGCATCATGAGAGAACCAAAATCCAAACAAAAAACGATTATATAAGTGCTATAAGAAAATTACCCTAGAAGCACTATGGGAACTCAAGTAAATTTGTTCTTTCAGTCACCATTCTGTTACTACTTGCATTTCCCAAATATTTCTCAGATTTGCTGTAATCTTCCTGCCTTCATTGTTTCTTAATTCTTGTTCCACTTAAATATTTCTTCCTTACAGTCACCAGAGTGATTTATCTTAAATGAAAATTTGGACTTACATATTTAATAACACTCTTCAAAGACTTCTCACATATGATATAAACTCACATTTCTTCACAAACCATAAGGATTTAAAAAAAAAATTAATTTCAGTTACCTTTCTAACCTCTTCCAGCCTTCAGCTCTCACTGAATTAATTCCACGTTTCCAACAAATAAAACTTTGATATCTCCCCATACTGTTTTTCACCTTACTGCTTGAGTTGCCCACTTGGTTGTCCCCCCCCCCCCCGCCCCTTGTAAACTAACTCAGTTGATCCTTACTTAATAGGTAAAACTAGTATCTTCCCCTGAAGGACATCTTTCATAATCCATGGAGACTGGATTATGTGTTCCCTGCCAAAGCTCATAAAGGAAATTTATGCATGCTATCTGTAAGGCAAGAATATGGCGATTTTTATTTTCTTGTTCTTTTTTTTTTTTACAATTTTACAAACTAATGTGATAGTTACCTACTACGTTCCAGAATTCAACACCATTCTTTGTTTTTATCTTGGCTTTAAAGATACTTGATAATGTTTCATCCTGTTGCAGTTACTGATGCTCAGATTGTTGTGTTGCCAATAGGAGATTATTCAGGTTGGCTTTTGAGTCTCTTGGGCATGACTAGTCAGTCAGTCAGTTCAATGGCTCAGTCGTGTCTGACTCTTTGTGACCCCATGGACTGTTGCATGCCAGGCTTCCCAGTCCATCACCAGCTACTGGAGCTTACTCAAACTCATGTCCATTGAGTCAGTGATGCCATCCAACCGTCTCATCCTCTCTTGTTCTCTTCTCCTCCTGCCTGCATGACTAGTAGTATTTGTATAAATTCAGTTATTTTTCTACCTCTGTGTTACAGTGGTATTTGTTATTCTAGCACTTACCACAGATTGACTTGCAGTATAATTAATTCCCCCTGATAATCCATAAAGAAAGGAATCATCTTTGTATCTTTGTATTATTTATTTCAGTGCTTTACTTTTTGTTTAGTGCTTGGTAAATTTTTCTGCTTTGATAACAATGCTTTCAGCAGACAGTACTTACATTAAACTTGATTGCCAATGATGTGCCATATACCAAGGCAGACACTTATTTTGAGTAATTTGATTTAATTTATTTAGTAGTAAAATGAAATAGTCTCTGTATGCTGAATATCTGTTATATTAAGTATTAAATACTTTAGCTTATAGTAACATTCCCCAAGTATTTTCTGTATGATGTTAATAGGTGTTATTAGAATAGAGGTATTTTTATGGTCAAATAAGTTTGAGAAATATTGAGTTAAATAGAGGTTAACAACTTTATTATAGGATTTCATAGTTTATGTGTAGTGTTACTGCCTATAAGACAAATAGAAGAAACATGTTTAATTTTTCAGTTTGTTTAATTCCTTCCCGCACCGCCCCCCGCCACGAGTATCTGTGGAACATACTGAGGAATATGCTGGCCAAGTTATATAAAAGAGTGCAGTGCAGTGGAAAAGGCATGTTGTTGTAAGTCAGGACTTGAATTTCTTCCCTGAAACACTAGATGCAGAACTTTCTGACAGCCTCAGTTGTCTCATCAGTGTAAGAATATATATAGCACCAGTATGTACAGCCTGGTATACTGGAGTGGGTATAGCCTGTCCCTTCTCCAGCGGATCTTCCCAATCTAGAGATTGAACCCAGGTCTCCTGCATTGCAGGCCGATTCTTTACCAGCTGAGCCAGAAGGGAAGCCCAAGAATACTGGAGTGGGTAGCCTGTCCCTTCTCCAGCGGATCTTCCCAACCCAGGAACCGAACGATTCTTTACCTACTGAGCTGTCAGGGAAGCCCATGTACAGCCTAAGATTACAAATTCTTTACAAAGCACTTGACAAAGATTAGTAATTTAGCATAGTCTTACTATCTAGATAAACAGTTCATTTCTTCCTCTGCCAAGTTTTTCCTAATTCTACATAGGGAAGATACAACAGTCTGTTTTCTAAAGGTATTCCTGTAGTCACTCTTAGTAGCAATTTTATAGCCACCTGGATTCTTGAATTAAAGCAGACCTTTTCTTAACCAATAATAATAGTGGTCCAGGTCCCTTAGATTCTAATTCTGAGGAATCTGGACTAAGCACCCAGGAGCAATTTATCTTAACTTTTCCTCCATATTAATTGTATCTTATATAGGTAAGTGGAAGGAAGCTAAACACTTTAATGTGTTTGATTTTGAATAACTTAGATCTGTTTCATCATCTCATTTTTAATTTCACATGATTGAATTAGTGACAGTAATATGTTAGGTATTTTCTGAAATACAACGGTACTTAAATAACCAAGATATTTTAATACTCTTGGCATTTTAATTGCTTTATAAATATGATACAGCTTTTCATGCTATTTATAGTTAACTGTTAGAAATATGTAAACAAGGAAGGTGCTGTAGTCTTGATTCATAATATGTATGCATCATTTAGTCAGGGCTATGTTTTCGAGTAATAAACCAGAGTATATCCTGTGATAAACATTAAAAGAATGCAAAAAAGGCATATATACCTTCCTTCCTTGTCTCATGCTGTGTTACTAAGGAAAGGGAAGCATTAGGTAATTTATCAAAATGATAAAATAGCTAACATTTATTGAGCTGTTACGTGTCTGTTACTGTTGTTAGCTCAATATGACTTAGCACATTTAATCCTTATGGTTATCCTGTGGTTACTAATAATATTAAATATTTTGCATATTTTTAGAACTGAGGAAACTGTACTTCTGGAGGAGTTTTGTGGATTCTCATTTGCTTTCTTAAAAGGTCTGACAGCTTCCCAGCTGGCAAGGCAGCCGTGGAGAGTCAGTAGAGTATCTGACAATGATTAGGGGTTAAATACCACCCTTCTCAGATACCTCTTAGTGATCAGAGCCAAGGCAGAAGAACATAAGATGGTTTGCGTAAGGATGTGAATGAAATTACTGGTGGGTAAGACCTCGGTTGTAGAGCCAGTCCATCTGGATTTGAATTCCTATATTCTGCTACTTACTGTTAAATTTTGCTGACCCTGCTGCACAGCCTGGGGGTCACAGCTGTGCGCCCACGGGCCCCAGCTGCTGACCCTGCTGCACAGCCTGGGGGTCACAGCTGTGAGCCCACGGGCCACAACCGTGGAAGCCTGCACGCCCTAGAGCTCATGCTGCGCGAGAAGGCAGGCCACTGTGGAGAGAACGCATGCATTCTTCTGCCTCACAACTGTATCCCCTGCTCACTGCAGCTAGAGAAAGTCTGCACAGCAACAGACCAAGTGGAGACAAAAATAATAACATAAATAATTAATTAAAAAAATGACTACACAGGAGTACAGACCACTGAGAAATGAGAAGCTGAGAAATTCTTAGAGTACATGGAAGAATGCTCAGATATAGTTACTCAGATTTGCTTTGTTTCTCAGTGTGTGAGTCCATTTCCTGATGCTTTGGTTCTTTGAGAAATTGACATTTAACTGAAATTTTTTTTACCTGTGATGCTTATGGAAATGTTCTGATATATTTTTGGTAGGTTCAACATATCAAAAATTGAAAGTTGCAAAAGCTAGATTTTCCTATAATACTTCAGTTTAAGAATTGCTTATTGTCTAAGTTAAATATGAGCATTGAATTTCTTCATAGCTTAAATTGCTGTTAATATGAATGTTTAACTTGTCATCTCTATTTACAAGTTCATATCATAGTGCCATAGATGTCGAAATCAGAAACTAAGCTTTCTATTATGTTTAAAATATTACATCATGGAGTAAATAACTCATTCTTTTATTTCAGTGTTGATCCAAAAATTCTAGAGAGGGCATTTTGATGAAATCCAATTACAGCAGATTTTCTCCAGTTGTATATGATATTTTTGTATAACGCTAGACATAGCTGGCATTAAAATAAAACTTAAATGCCTGATATATATTAAATGCTGCACCGTCCAATTTAAAAAATGTCACTGAAGAAACAAGTTCAGAGGTTTTTTTCGTTTTTTGCTCTACTCACTGAGTAAATGGCAGAACTTGGCTTGTCCAGATCTTCTGTCTGTTAAAGCCCTGCTTAAGAAAAAAACCAAAAACTCATTATTATTTACTTTCATAGCAATTATCTGATTATCCAAGCAAAAATTACATATTTAATAATTGCAAACAAGTTTCTTATACATATTTATAGAGAAATCCTGAAATTCCCTGCAGTGGAAGTGCAGAGTCTTAATCCCTGGACCACCAGGGAAGTTGCCCGATGTCTTTTTGATTATAGACATATCTACCTATGTATATATCTATATCTATTTATATGTATTTTCCCTTTAAATTCTTATGTTATTTTAAAGAAATTTTGCAGAAACATAGTTATTCCTTTTTACAAAACAGCTTTTATTGACATGTAGCTTAAATGTAATAAAACTCACTTGTTTTAAGTGTACAGCCTTCACCACAATCTAATGTCAAAACATTTTGATCATTAACCCCCAAAATGTATGGCTTATTTGTAGAGAGGGAAGCCTGCCATGCTGCTGTCCATGGAGTTGCAAAGAGTGAGGCAGGACTTAGTGACTGAACAACAGCATTTGTAGTCACTCCTCATTTCCACCCCCACCAGCACACAACCACTGATCTGTACATTTCATGTAAAAAGAATGATACAAGAGTGACCTTTTGTGTCTGACTTCTTTTCTTAACGTGCTGTGTATGAGTCTTACTCCTGTTGTAGCGTGTGTGAGTACTCCATTCCTTTTCCTTGCTGAGTAGAGCACCATTGTATAGCTGTGCCATGTTTTGTTTATTCACCATTGGTGGGCATCTGGATTGTTTACACTTTTTGACTATTATGAATGGTGCAGGTATAAACATTCACATACACATCTTCATATGGACATACGTTTTCATTTTTCTTAGAATAATAAGTAGGAGTGGAATTACCAGGTCAAAACTGTCAAACTGTTCTCAAACTGGCTTCTTCATTTTACATTCCCACAAGCATTGTATGAGGATTTTAGTTTCTCCCCATCCTTGCCAGCATCTGTTATTGCCTGTCTTTTCTATTTTTTTGGCCATGCTGCCTGCAGCATCTTAGTTTCCCAGCTGGGATCTGTCCTGTGCTCCCTGCAATGGAAGTACAGAGTCTTAACCTCTGGACCACCAGGGAAGTTGCCTGATGTCTTTTTAATTATAGACATTTTGGTGGATGTGAAGTGCTATCTCTTGGTGACTTAATTTGCATTGTTGTTTCTTTTAATTTATTATTTTGGTATTATAATTGTAATATACAGTCTGATGCAGCAAACCATCTATAGAATTATCCTATTCATGTGCTTTTTTGGTTTTATTCAGTATTAGACCAATGAAACCCTGTTCAGGGAATTTACTTTTGATTAAAAAAAAATAAACTTACTCTTATTAAAAAACTCATCTAAAGTAATTAAATAATACAGTTTAGAGGAAAGTATATACATTTATGTTTTAATAAATAGTTATTTTTTCTCCTCAATGTACATGAAGTGCTTTGGTGTGGACTCTTTCCTCACTCCTCCCGGTTGGTGTTAATCCTCTTATATGCAAAGTAAGTAATAAAATTGGACTTTCAAAAGCTCCAATCATGAATCAAAGGAAAAGTGATAGTTATTCTTGGGAATGTGATTGATTAAAAACAAGTCTTGGCAAATCAAAGAATGGATATATCTGAAACAGTTGATATGTTTACTTAATTCTTAACCTAAGCAAGTAATTTGAAATGGTTTCAACTACTAAGATATAGCAGTTTCCACAGCATTTATTGAATACTTAGTATGTGCTACAGTACTGTCCTGAGTATTGTACTTGTATTTAATTATCACAGCAATTTCATGAAATAGACATTACTACCATTATCCAAAATTTATAAGTGAGGAAACTTAAGATTCAAAGAAGTCTATTGGTTTCCTCAAAGTCACATAAAGAAGGCGTGATGAAGCCAAAATTTAAACTCAGTTGTAGTAGGCTTCATAATCTGCACTGCTTAACTAATAGCTATTCAACTCCCAACTTTATATCCAAATCTGGCCTATTTCTTCTTTCACTTTACATTTTCTTGGCTATGGGCTCTCAGGTGGTTGTGAGTGGTGGGATTAAATCCATCCTGTGTGTCTTGTTTCCTGCCAGGACTGTAATCTGTGACCAAACAGCAAATAAAATAAAATGCTCAGTAACGAGAACAGCAGTTATGTTTATTCATAAAACTGTTATTTTAGCTTAAATGTACTTGTTTAGTCTGTTGGAAGTCTTGTACATATACTGACTAGCTTGGTTTGGGTCAACTTGTTATTTAAATAAGTTAATTTTTATAAATGCATGTTTGGCTAGGAGAATTATAATCTGTGTTGTTGGTGAATATCTTGTCATGGAGAAGATGAAGTTTGTTTTTTGGGGGGAGGTTTTCTTTCTTAAGCTTGATACATAAACTGTGTGCAGCACTGGAAATGGTAAAATGAAGACAAAGTAAAGTTTATATTTGGTCTTTCACTGTGTTTGGATGATTTAGAAACTAAAGAAGTGAACCCTTAATTTTTAAAACTGTTTAAGTAATGAATAGCTTTTAAAAAAGCTATTCTAAATAGTTTAATAATTTATTTAAACTATTTATTAATAATTTTCATTCTCATTGTTGAAATAACATTTACTGAAAGTTTTGAGTATCTATTAATTGCATGATGTTAAAATTTATAGACTTGGTTGTAAAAACTTTAACACCTGGGAATTGATGTTATAGATTTGTTAAACAGAACTTTAGTATTTACCCTTGGTAATGTGTTTTTGACCCTCTGATTGATTAAGTAAGGCATATTTAAATTATTTTCCTATGATTAATAATAGCAACCAATGCTTCCTTTTTTCTCACTAGCAGGGTCTTTTCACAATTTACTCTGCAAAGTTTAGTTAAGTAAAAACGTAGAAGTAAAAATCTTTGCCAAGATGACTTCTTGGAGAAAGTTTTTAATTGGATAGTGCCTTGATTAATAAATCCACTGAGAATACACAGCCATGTACTAGCACATTGGAAAATAAACAGTCTTTGTAAATTATGCAGAGTGGTATTGGTTTGCATTAACAGTAACGTTCTCATTAAAGTTGGACCAGGAAAATACACCACTGTGTTCTGCTTCTACTTTTACTACACATATAAACTGCGCCAACAGCAGACAGCCAAGAGCTGGGAAGGAAAGACAAACCAGGACTGTGTTAGGCCCCACAGCAGCAGAATTTCTAGAAGCTTCTCTGTAGGGCTCTGTTGTATTAATTTTATTTCCCTCTGTTCACCATTCCTCTCTGTTTCTCCTGTTTACCTGACATTGAAATGGAGAGAGAATCTGATTGGTTCAGTCTGAGTCAGCTGTCTCGCCTGAAATCACTGGAGGAGGGGCCTGTGCAGGATCAAATTACACAGACCAGGTCCTTTCACATCTCCCTCAGAGTGTATTAGGACTTCAGTCCTTTGTTTTTTAGTGGTTGAGTAATTTTACTTAAGTATGTATGAAAGGCATTAAATCAACTATATACTTTTTAAGCTTTTAAGTTACAGATTACAACTCCATATTAAAGTTGGGAACTTGGCATTCAGGGGCTATTGAGGACCCCTGACATTACACTGCATCACTAGATCTCGTTAGCTCTCAGTTTGCTCTGAGGGTGAGTTTTTAATCTCTTTAGGATCCCTGATACAACACTACATCACTAGCTCTCATTTGCTCTGAGGGTAGACTTTTACCCTCTTGAGGATCTAAGGGGACACCAGGAGAGGATTCAGACAAGACAGTCCACGGCTACTGCTTTCTCCTGTATGTCCAGCCCCTACTGGTTGCACCAGGGGCCAAAGAACTGATGATGGCCTTTTCTTCTTGGCTTCTTCCAGAACTTGGAGTTCTCCCAGTTCTACCATGGGTCTGTTTGCCAGTCTGCCTTGCTTCTGTCCCCTCCCTTTCCTGTTTGAACCAGTTAAATTCCTTCCATCACCACCTAATGCAATTTAAGTTACACTTCTACCACAGGAGTCCTGTATGAAATGTTGTTTTCTTGAGCTTTTGAGTATTTTAGCATTTTGCCTCTTTAACTCCTTTTTTTCCCTTGATATTCTAGGATGTAAATCTCTATCTGCCCTTTTATAGTACTAGAATTTCTGACAGTTTTGTTATTATGGCATAACTTCTCAGCTGAAAATTTCTGTTACATAACTCATAGAAAAAGCCTTATTTATTTTCATAATGAGACTTAAATTGATTTTGAAAAATGAGTTACTTTCTTGACAGTACTTTCCCGTGAGAAAATGTATTCAAAACCATCTAGCCCAGTACCTAAATACTTGTGTCGCTGAGTCGTGTCCAACTCTTTGTGACCCCATGGACTGTAGCATGCCAGGCTCCTCGGTCCACGGGGATTCTCCAGGCAAGAATACTGGAGTGGGTTGCCATGCCCTCCTCCAGAGGATCTTCCCAACCCAGGCATTGAACCCAGGTATCCCACATTGCAGGCGGATTCTTTACTGTCAGAACCACAAGGGAAACCCAATACTTGATGCTACTTGTATAATATGACTGCTATTTCCTCTTGATTTTTTAATGTTTTAGTCATAGTTTATAAGTAATATATGTCTCCAGTACAAAAAGTGTAAAATGCATCTAAGTATAATAAGGTCACACAATTACCCTACAATTAACATTGTGAATTTACCCCAACAAAATTAGGATTATATTGTATTTAGTTTTTTATATCCTGTTTTCTTGCAAAAATATTACTTTTTCACATCACTAAATATCCTTTTAGTGGCATAATTTTAATGAATATAATAGTCTCTTGACTAAATATGCCATAATTTATTAATTAAACCCCTCTACTTATATATAAGTATAAGGGAGCTGACTGTGGCTCAGATCATGAACTCCTTATTGCCAAATTTAGACTTAAACTGAAGAAAGTAGGGAAAACCACTGGACCATTCAGGTATGACCTTAATCAAATCCCTTATGACTATACAGTGGAAGTGAGAAATAGATCTGGGACTAGATCTGATAGACAGAGAGCCTGATGAACTATGGACGGAGATTCGTGACATTGTACAGGAGACAGAGATCAAGACCATCCCCATGGAAAAGAAATGCAAAAAGGCAAAATGGCTGTCTGAGGAGGCCTTACAAATAGCTGTGAAAAGAAGAGAAGCGAAAAGCAAAGGAGAAAAGGAAAGATATTCCCATTTGAATGCAGAGTTCCAAAGAATAGCCAGGAGAGATAAGAAAGCCTTCCTCAGTGATCAATGCAAAGAAATCGAGGAAAACAACAGAATGGGAAAGACTAGAGATCTCTTCAAGAAAATTAAGAGATACCAAGGGAACATTTCAGGCAAAGATGGATTCGATAAAGGACAGAAATGGTATGGACCTAACAGAAGTAGAACATATTAAGAAGAGGTGGCAAGAATACACAGAAGAACTGTACAAAAAGACCGTCACGACCCAGATAATCACAATGGTGTAATCACTCACCTAGAGCCAGACATCCTGGAATGTGAAGTCAAGTGGGCCTTAGAAAGCATCACTACGAACAAAGCTAGTGGAGGTGATGGAATTCCAGTTGAGCTATTTCAAACCCTGAAAGATGATGCTGTGAAAGTGCTGCGCTCAATATGCCAGCAAATTTGGAAAACTCAGCAGTGGCCACAGGACTGGAGAAGGTCAGTTTTCATTCCAATCCCAAAGAAAGGTGATGCCAAAGAATGCTCAAACTACCGCACAATTGCACTCATCTCACACGCTAGTAAAGTAATGCTCAAAAATTCTCCAAGCCAGGCTTCAGCAATATGTGAACCTTAAACTTCCAGATGTTCAAGCTAGTTTTAGAAAAGGCAGAGGAATCAGAAATCAAATTGCCAACCTCCGCTGGATCATCGAAAAAGCAAGAGAGTTCCAGAAAAACATCTATTTCTGCTTTATTGACTACGCCAAAGCCTTCGACTGTGTGGATCACAATAAACTGTGGAAAATTCTGAAAGAGATGGGAATACCAGACCACCTGACCTGCCTCTTGAGAAACCTGTATGCAGGTCAGGAAGCAACAATTAGAACTGGACATGGAACAACAGACTGGTTCCAAATAGGAAAAGGAGTATGTCAAGGCTGTATATTGTCACCCTGCTTATTTAACTTATATGCAGAGTACATCATGAGAAACGCTGGGCTGGAAGAAGCACAAGCTGGAATCAAGATTGCCGGGAGAAATATCAATAACCTCAGATATGCAGATGACACCACCCTTATGGCAGAAAGTGAAGAGGAACAAAAAAGCCTCTTGATGAAAGTGAAAGAGGAGAGTGAAAAAGTTGGCTTAAAGCTCAACATTCAGAAAACTAAGATCATGGCATCTGGTCCCATCACTTCATGGGAAATAGACGGGGAGACAGTGGAAACAGTGTCAGACTTTATTTTTTTGGGCTCCAAAATCACTGCAGATGGTGATTGCAGCCATGAAATTAAAAGACGCTTACTCCTTGGAAGGAAAGTTATGACCAACCTAGACAGCATATTAAAAAGCAGAGACATAACTTTGCCAACAAAGGTCCGTCTAGTCAAGGCTATGGTTTTTCCAGTGGTCATGTATGGATGTGAGAATTGGACTGGGAAGAAAGCTGAGTGCCAAAAGAATTGATGCTTTTAGAACTGTGGTGTTGGAGAAGACTCTTGAGAGTCCCTTGGACTGCAAGGAGATCCAACCAGTCCATCCTAAAGGAGGTCAGTCCTGGGTGTTCACTGGAAGGACTGATGCTGAAGCTGAAACTCCAATACTTTGGACACCTCATGAGAAGAGTTGATTCATTGGAAGAGACCCTGATGCTGGGAGGGACTGGGGGCAGGAGGAGAAGGGGACGACAGAGGATGAGATGGCTGGATGGCATCACCGACTCAATGGGCATGAGTTTGAGTAAACTCCAAGAGTTGGTGATGGACAGGGAGGCCTGGTGGGGTCACAAAGAGTCGGACACGAAAGAGCAACTGAACTGAACTGAACTTATATATAGTATTCATGTTATTGAACTAATTATCTCTTTAATAGCTTTATAGAGACTTTTGAGTCAGGGGAACATTTTCAAGCTTTTGAGATATTAGTCCTTATAAATGTAACCATTCTCTTGTCATACCATATTGTATATGGATACCCTGTTAATCCCTTTCAAGCTCTTTATTCTAGACCTTCTTTACGTTTCTTGGGCTCTGATACCCCACATCAGCATGTTCTCCAAGTAGTTGATCTCTTTACGCTGCTAGGCTGGGTTACCCCAACATGTGGTCCTCTCCTTACCCTTCCCACAAGGTCCCCTTCTATACCCCCCTTTGGTTAATAACCCACCACGGTTACCCCTGTGTGTCAGAGTCTCTTGACACCCTTCTTTCCAAGCGCGCTCAGCCCCCTACCCCCCAGGGGACTCTGACCCATCTAATGGCTGTACTCCTGAATTGTTCAGGAGAAGCAGGAAGAAAGAGAAAGGAAGCTATACAGTTAGAAGACTTAATGAAGGGCATTGCCAAGGGCATAGCATCATGCTTGGTATGTTGTATATATTTGGTGGCAGGGTGCGTGTTTGTTTGTATATTTAATTCTTCCCTCCTGATCCTGAGATTTGGTGGTGAAAGAGAAAATACAAACATGTAACTCAGCTGACTCCCAGCTGACTGTTTCTAATACCATCTCATCTGCATTTGCTCTTCCTGGTGTCCCTAATCTAACTCACTCTAGTTGATTCTGTATTGTCTCCCTGACTGGTTATTTCCTACCTTTAGTTAGTTAGTTCAGTCGCTCAGTCGTGTCTGACTCTTTGTGACCCCGTGAATCGCAGCACACCAGGCCTCCCTGTCCATCATCAACTCCCGGAGTTTACTCAAACTCATGTCCATGGATTCGGTGATGCCATCTAGCCATCTCATCCTCTGTCGTCCCCTTCTCCTCCTGCCCCCAATACCTTCCAGCCTCAGGGTCTTTTCCAATGAATCAACTCTTCTCATGAGGTGTCCAAAGTATTGGAGTTTCAGCTTCAGCATCAGTCCTTCCAGTGAACACCCAGGACTGACCTCCTTTAGGATGGACTGGTTGGATCTCCTTGCTGTCCAAGGGACTCTCAAGAGTCTTCTCCAACACCACAGTTCAAAAGCATCAATTCTTCGGCACTCAGCTTTCTTCCCAGTCCAATTCTCACATCCATACATGACCACTGGAAAAACCATAGCCTTGACTAGACGGACCTTTGTTGGCAAAGTTATGTCTCTGCTTTTTAATATGCTGTCTAGGTTGGTCATAACTTTCCTTCCAAGGAGTAAGCGTCTTTTAATTTCATGGCTGCAATCACCATCTGCAGTGATTTTGGAGCCCAAAAAAATAAAGTCTGACACTGTTTCCACTGTCTCCCCGTCTATTTCCCATGAAGTGATGGGACCGGATGCCATGATCTTAAGTTTTCTGAATGTTGAGCTTTAAGCCAACTTTTTCACTCTCCTCTTTCACTTTCATCAAGAGGCTTTTTCGTTCCTCTTCACTTTCTGCCATAAGGGTGGTGTCATCTGCATATCTGAATTTTATCGTCCCCCATTTACTAAACTCCCACCTTCCATGTTTCAGTTAATGACTTGGACTCTATTTAAATGTGATATTTGATGTGAATATGTTTATCTAATAACTGCAAAATGTTTCAATATTTTTAGCTTTCTTTACCTTCTTTCTTAAAACTCCTGTTTGCCATTTATTATAGTATATTAATACGTATACTATACTCCCTTTATATATGTAAATATAATGGTATAATTATCATATATAAATATATCATACAGCCTCTTCCTACCTGTCTAATTTTTCTAAGTCTCCTTACTTGATTTTGATACTTCTTCCCTCCAGTTGAATATTTACCCTTCTTAATATTTTGTTCTTGATCTCACTAAGTTATTCTGTTTCTCTAGATTATCAAATTGACCACATAATGTCACAACACCTAGTTTAAGCTTCTGAGTTCCAATCTTTTCCTTTTTTTTAACCTTTTCAACTCTCTGAATTCAGACATAATTCTTCGCTGTCTTAGAGCTCCAAGAGCTTTTTTCAAACCTGTGGGTTTTCTTTTTTTTTAATTCCATGACATGGTTAATGATACCTTTGCAATTCAAGGTACTTAAGCCAGAAATTGTCATGTTACCTCTTTCCCGTGCCCCCATATTCAGCAGGTTTCCTGTTATACCTTTTGTCTCACAAATACTGCTCATTTTCAGACCAGCTCTCAGTGATGTGTAGTACGATAGTCCTTACTTCATTCCGTTTTGAATTATAATGAACTCTGAGTATTTTTTCTTTCGATTTATAATTTCTTAGAAGCACATTCTACCATGATGATCTCTCTTTATTGAATTAAAGAATACCCTTCAAGACTTTTTTTCTAAACTTGAATCAGTGTTTTACTATATCATTAACTGGCTTTTCTTAGGCAGTAGAAACTTGGTCATGGTTTGTGATTCGATAGTATGTATGTGGCCTATAATACACTATGCTTAGGGTTAATCCGGGTAAGAGAGTGGTTTTAGATTATGTATAACCTACCAGAATCTGTGGGAAGATGTGAAATGGCCTTAGCTGTTATTACTAATAATGAATGGAATCTTTGCTAATTAACCAGATTTTAATATCTGTAGATGAGGATGTGTTTTCAAACTTTGATGTTTTAATCCAAATGCCAGAGGCCGGGTAGATATGTTGTAATTTAAAGTGGGTTAAATTTCATAAATCTGTTTTCTTCCTTTAAAGTTCTATTCTCCATCTAAAAAGACTTTTTACTCTTAAAAAAAGAAGTTTTATTTTTTTTACTTTGCCTTCTATTTAAGCAGCTTTGCTTAAATAACACTTTAAGTAACACTTTTGGTATGAAACGATTCTGGTAGTAATTGATAGCAAAAGAAATAAATGACAGTTGAAGCAAAAAGATTGCCAGGAAACCTCTTTGCTTATGATTATTCTTGTTTATTCTATGATTTAAAGTTCTTTCCCCAGTTAGGATACAGGTATCCCCCACTTGTTGAAAGTGTGGTGTACACCACTTGCTTTTACAAAAGGCCTACATTGGGTTCGTTGCTACCCGCCCCCTAAAAATAATTCAGAGAGTATTTTCACTTTTATGAAAAAAGGTGAAAAGTGAAAATAGCATCCAGCATTTGTTTTGCAGTGAGTGAGCTGTTCAAGGGGCCGCACACACCCTGAGCAGCAAGAATGCACCGCCAAACTCTTTCCCCGGGAACAACGTGAAGCATCCCAGCTGCCACTGCTTTGAACTGTGTCTGTGAGCATCTGTGCTTTATCTCGATTTATTTTGTGCCTTTGTTAGCAAGATGTGTCCTAAGATAATTGATTCTTCATTTTTCATTTTAAGCCTTTTTGGCCTATAAACAGTTTCATAGGAGTACTCTACTTTCAGAAAGTGAGAAAAACCCTATCTTAACTTTGAATACTTAGCCATTTTAGGTCCTTCTCTTGCCCCCAAAACTAGAATTATAGGGCAGTATTTTAATTATTGGATTAAAAGGCTTCTGTGATTTGGCTTGGGCTTCCCTCGTGGCTCAAACAGTAAAGAATCTGCCTGCAATGCGGGAGACCCAGGTTCAATCCATGGGTTGGGAAGATCCCCTGGTGAAGGAAAAGGGATACTCACTCCATTATTCTTGCCTGGAGAATCCCGGACTGAGGAGCCTGGCGGGCTCCAGTCTGTGGGGTCTCAAAGAGTCAGACACGACTGAGCTACTGCACTTCACACTATGATTTGGCTTCTCATATGATTTTTAGAGGTCTAAAACTGATTCAGAAGAGTTAAAGAGTTTGTAATTTGGTAGTTATTCACATTCAAAGGAGTTACTAACTCATGCCGTGTCTTCAGAACACACCTTTTTTCTGACATTATCATCACTCATAGTTTATATTGTGTAATGAAATGATTTAACTTCCTCATTTGATCCTCATCATTAAAGTTACCTGAGTGTCTGACAATTATAGGAGTGTGTGTGTATGTATGTAATGGACAGTCAGAAACATTGGACAATATGTTGATTAAAATAAGATATTGTGAAAAAGGGAGAGAATAGGATAAGAGAGCATATAATTGGAAATGTAATGGGAATTTGCTATTGAAGATACATAGCAGGTTAGCACCAATGCTTTACATAGGAGCAGTTTTAAGGACTCAGATATTCCTAGGCACTCAGTAGCTAAATTTGTTTGAGAGGCAGTATTTATGGGCAAAAAACAGTGAAAACTTATTTGATATTCAAAGCATTGAGAGCTTTTCCTTGAAATAGTTTAAAAAAGTTAACCTACATGTCCATTGACAGTTGAATGGATAAAGAAGATGTGGTGTTTATTTATACAATGGGTCATTAGCCATGAAAAAGATTGAAACAATGCCATTTCAGCAACATGGATGAATCTAATGATTATCATATTAAGTGAAGTAAGTCAGACAAAGACAAATATCATATGATATCACTTAAATATGGAATCTAAAACAGTGATACAAATGAACTTTTTTGTAAAAGAGAAATAGACTTGTAGACATAGAAAACAAATTTATGGTTACCAAAGGTATACATTAGTAGGTTGGGATTAGCATGTCAGATGGTAAAGCGTCTGCCTACAATGCAGGAGACCCAGGTTCAATCCCTGGGTTGGGAAGATCTCCTGCAGAAGAAAATGACAACCCACTCCAGTATTCTTGCCTGGAAAATCCCATGGATGGAGAAGCCTGGTAGGCTACAGTCCATGGGGTCGCAAAGAGTTGGACATGACTGAGCAACTTCACTCACTCATGCACTACTTTACATAAAATAGACAAACAACGAGGACTTACTGTATAGCACAGGGAATTATATTCAATATCTTGTGATAACATAATGCAAAAGAACTTTTAAAAGAATATGTGTGTGTGTATATACATATATATATAAATAGATCACTTTTTTGTATACCTTAAAGTAACACAAGATTGTAAATTAACTATACTTCAATTAAAAATGGTTATAAAATTAAATTTTAAAGTTTAAAAAAGTCAAAAGAATTAGTTTCCACTAATTCTGGGGAGAGATTTATCTGGAAGTTAATAATCCTGATGATTTTAAATGACCCTAATTGTTTCTTTAGGATTTTTTAGTAGTGTGAACAGAAGTACCATATAATTTCAGAATGTCTACCATGACAACATAATTTTTTTTATTATAGATATGTTTTTTTTCATTGGTGATCTGTATCCTCAGATCTACTGTTTTGTTCAATAACTTTACTTCTGTTGGTTTGCTCAACCCCTCCCTCAGTCCCATGTTTCTTATCATCCTTGTAGATAGATCACTGTGAGAGTGGAAACCATATAGTTTAGTTGTCTGGGTAAATGAGATTTTGGGTGTTGACAGTTCTGGTTTCACTAAAAAACTGTATGTAATTCTAGAAAAATTTTATCTTGGTTATTAATTAAGAAAAGGACACTTAACTTTACATCCTTGTTTGCTTTTTTTCTTAGTACCTTCTGCCTTGACATTTCCAGCTATCCTTTTGATTCTACTTTTTTCCATGATAACACTGAGTCTTTTCTCTCCCCATACTGGTACATAAAGAAAATTAATCTCTGGTCATCCAAATTATCTTTAGTGAGTCTAAATGTTGTCATACAACCTAGAGGGGTGAGTTGTTGGGGAAAGTGGAAGGGAGGCTCAAGAGGGAGGGAATATATGTATACTTACAGCTGTCTTACATTGTTGTATGGCAGAAACCAACACAACATTGTAAAGCAGTTGTCCTCCAATTAAAACTTTAAAAAAATTGTCCTGATTTAATTTAAATGTAATTAACTTCATCAATTTAAAAATGAGGTATTTGAGGCCTGGAGAGATTGAGATTTGCCAAGAAAGGAAAGAACTAACATTCACAGAGCACCAACTGTATACCAGACAAAATCATTTTATATTCCAGTTCTGTGAAATATGTTCTGTTTTCCCCATTTTAAAGAATCTCAGAGGTCAAGAAACTTGCCAAGAACCATAAGACTAGTCATGGTGGAGGCAGGATGAAAAGCCAGTTCTCTTGCAGAGTCCAGGGTCTCTTCTAACTCCTGTCAGCAAACATTAAGAGCTGATCAACTGAGTCAGTGCAGGAACATAGGATTAAGAAGCCAAAACTTATAAATAGAACAAAGGATATTTTCTGATTGATAATTTTCATTTTTATAAAAAGACTCAAAAACTAATTATCGTGAGTTGTACTGGAAGTCAATTATCTCGAGATTCTTTAGCCTCTTGTCTTGTGCTTTTAACAGACACTCTTGCTGACAAAGGCAGGCTTCGTTTGTCCCGGCACGTGATTGGCCTTTGATGTTTGTTGAACGAGGCCACGCTTGGAGAGGATTGGGCTCTGTGTTACCTTTTAAAATATTTACTTATTTTTATCTATTGTGGCATGTGGGATCTTTTAGTTGTAGCATGTGGGATCCAGTTCCTCGACCAGGGCCTGAACCCAGGCCCCTTGCATTGGGATAGAGAGTCATAGCCGCTGGACCACCAGGAAGTCCCACCTTTTAAACCTGATTTGGTGTTTGTGAGAATTAATAGCCTACTTTTCAGAGTTTCTGAAATGATATTGCAAAAAAATGAAACAGCATGAAAGTAGTAGGAAAAATTAGGGCTCTAACATAGTATTATGGAATGCCCATCCATTAATGAAAGAGCCGAGTGTTTAACGTATGTGTGCAAATCTGGGCCTCCATTTGCCCTGCTTATATTTATCTGTGAACTCTACATCTTTTATTTAAGCACTTCATCTAATTAACTGTTGGTAACTACATTTTTGAAGCAACACCTTCTCTTTAGCCTCCTAATATCTGATCCACTGTTCTTGTGAATGTGATGACCTAAGTAGTAATCAGATCACCCAAGAGTAGCTTTTCAAATTGTTTTTCAGAGGTATTTCTTTTCTGGAATCATAACTGACACATATTTCCCACTTCACCATTTAATTATCTAGTCTTTTGTATTTGTATTCTCGATACCTTCATTTTCATTATTATTTCTTTTCCAGAGAAGCCAGAGCCAAGTGGCAGACACCTGGACAAAGACAGTCCTTTTTTTTTACCTACCAGTTCTCTCCCCTCTATCCCTCCATCCCTGACTGTCCCTCCCGCCTCTCCCTCTCCATGCCCCACCCCTCTATTTCTCTTCCCCATTTTGTCTCAGTATATAGAAAAATAAAAACCAGAATGATGACAAGTAGAGGTAGATGATTCCTTGCAAAGATAATATTCATTGACAGAAACGTATTAGTTTCTCAGATAACCAATTCAGATTACTTTGTGGTTCACTAGACCTGGGTTAGACTCCTGCTTTATGAAAATAGTACATATCCATTGTAGGGAGAAGAAGCGATACAGTATCAGTGAATATAAAGCAGAAAATAAAAGTGCTGTTTTTTTCTGTACTTTCCAGAGACACTATTAATGGTTTTTTATGTATCTTTTTGAAATGTCTGCTATATATATATATTTACATACATGTTTAATGTAGTTAATTAGCTCCATCCATTTGTGTTTTATAAGTAGGTCTTCAGAATGTCATAAAGCATCTATTAGTTCAATTTTAGTGTGCTTGATATTACTAAATTATAGTATTTCAATTTCTTTTCTCATTTTTTCCTTAAAATTATTTTTTTAACCACTTTCAGGATACTGGTCCCTTGAATATTTTCTTTATTTTTTAATTGTTTTTTTAAACCAGTCTTAACATTTGCATTGTACTACTTTGATGCAGTTGAAATAATTGATTAAAAGTGCTTCCGGGAGTGTTATGTTCTGAGTAATTAAGAATTAGAGCCTGTGAAGAGAAAATTTAGAATTATGCTTGCTGTCGTTATGGGGAGTATTATAAATGATCCATATAAGATTAAAAGACCTGTTGTTGAAGATAACAGAATGCATCTATAGCGGGCAAAGTGTTTGGTCTTCTGGGACCTGGTGAAAACGGCTGAGTGCTGATTAGCTCTGGTTGGGTAAGATTACACTAGAGGCTTAAGGTGTTTGGGGCATCTGTGGGAGTAATAATCAGAGCATTGATAAAATTTGCTATTTGTAGCCAGGCACCAGAGAATGAATGTTACTTTCTTAACGTGTATAAAAGTATTGGCTGCACATCAGATGTTAATCAGAATTTGAGTCCTCTCTTATAATACAATAGAAGCAATGTTTTTCCCTCCTTGAAGCACAGCATCATATGGAGAATATGGTCAAAATTCATGGAACTGCTCATACATTAATTATGTAGGTATTTGTCTAACAATAAAACATTATTTGCATATATGTCCTTTTGTTCCTATAGAATGTTAGGCACTTTTCTAAACACCCAAAGAGTGGAGGCATTTTGTGGGTCAGGGAAGAGCAGTTAGGCAGTTGGTAGCTAAAATTTGAAAGTGGCCAAAATATTACATAATATTTTTCTCAGTGAAAGAACATACTATCTGATTAAAAGGCCTTCTCTGTTAGACACATGTTACTACTGAACTTCTCTTAATATTTTGTATGGCATTAAAATATAATGTAGTTATTGTCTTCATGATTTTTCACAGAACCATATTTGAACTTGGCCTTGGCATTTAATTTTTTGTAGAAGAAATAAATACACAAGAGAAATAGCTATCGAGGTTAGGTGATTTAGTCAAGTCTGTATAGTATGTGTGAGTCAGAAATAGCATATAACCTTTGGAAAACTTGTCAAGTTTTTTTTTTTTTATACACAGCTCTGCAAATTATTCTTTATCTATGACCTTAAGTCTTGAGAAGATCATTCTTCTCTTCAGTTTGTTTCACTTCTCTTTTTTGCTCTGTTACGATTGACTGTTAAGATTATGTTTCTTTCAAGGGAAAAGCTTGACCCCAGCCGCATGTGTTCTAATCTTCTATCTTGCCAGATTTCAGGGTGAAATAAAGTGAGGCTTAGGTCAGAAAGGAGTCTTCCTTTCTGAATTCCTTCCCTGTCCCTTCTAATGCTCTGCTACCACCCTGATTTCATGATGTTTCTGAGGTCCTATACACATATCCCAGGATGCAGTTTTCAGAGACAATTAAGTCTGAATTGATACCTAAGGGTAGTTTGTTAATGGCATTATATATCACTAAGCAGAACCCTGAGCATCTCCTGAAACACCTGTGGTTAGCTTTAAAGGCTTCTATCTTGTAGTTTTCTTCAATAAACTAGGCAGTCTGCTTATGTAACTAAAGGGTCTGCTCCGGTATTATTTTCAAAACAAAATGAAAACTAAACAAAAGAGAACTGATGTTTCCACTTTAGAGAAATTTAAATGCTTGTAATTGAAAATGACACTTAAACCTGGTTTAAAAAAAAAAAATCCCACAAGGTATTCTGTTACAGCAAAAGTTGTTCTTCCTCTCATCCATGAAATCTTTGAAGAAAAGTTGATTACCCAGTAAAACAAGTCAGCATTTTCTTTTTTTTTTTTTTCAGCATTTTCTTTTTTATATTTTTATAGCAGTCAGTATTCTGCATCACCATTCGGCTATTTGCAAGAATTTCAGCCTTCAAAAAACGTTTCCACTTTTAACCACTGCTTCTGCAAGGTTTATTAGACTTTCTACGCCTTTTAAAATCTGGAGCCGTTTAGTAGCATACTGTGGTTGTACTGGCATGCTTTTTTGATTTGGTCTGTTGTACATGCATTATTTTATTTTCCCTGACTTTAGAACTGTGGGGTATATATTCCCATGTCCATATTCTTGAAATAAAAACACTTGAATGTTCTTGTATCCCCTTGTGATCAGGTTAAGCATGGTCAGACTCCATGCTTCCGTTGCAGGGAACTAACATCCATCCCTAGTCAGGGAACTAAGATCTCTCATGCTGCATGGCACAGCCAATAAATTAATTACTTTAAAAAATCAAAAAACCACCACAGTTCTTTTTAAAGAGAACCTAGTGCATTGTTTTGTACCTGAAAACAAAATACTGCCAAAATAATTATTAAACATATTGGTACCTGTGTCTGGGAAGTCGCATGGGCAGAGGGGCCTGGTGGGCCGTGGTATATGGTACAGAAGAGTTTTACGTGACTTAGCTACTAGGGTGTCCCTGGTGGCTCAGCTGGTAAAGAATCCACCTGCAGTGTCGGTGACCTGGGTTTGATCCTTGGGTTGGGAAGATCCTCTGGAAAAGGGAACGGCTACCCACTCTAGTATTCTTGCCTGGAGAATCCCATGGACAGAGGAGCCTGGCAGGCTGCATACAGTCCATGGGGTCTCAAAGACTCAGACACGACTGAGCGACTTTCAGCACTCACTCACTAGTTACTAAGCAATAACAACAAAACCTACTGTTTATTGGTTTTGGTTATTGTTTCACTGAAGAGTACGCAGTACATTGAAATAGTTACATATTTTAAAAAAAAAAATGTTGATTAAATTAGCCCAGTCATTCTGATACTTACCTTTTATGATTTTAAGAAAGATGGCTGATTGAATTCAGAGTTTAAGAGAGTAAGGGGAAGCTAGTCATAGTTCAGCACTACCATTAGGACTAACCATTCGGTTATTGCTTACCTGGGGCTTAATCATGCTTTCTAGAGACTGATGGCAGTTTCGGTTAAGTATGTGTGACTTGGTTTACATGTTGAAGGATTTTAATTTGCAGGGTATTAGTATATCATAAAGTGGTTTTCAAAATAAGAAAAACGTCACAGGAAAGTGATGAAAAAGAACAGTATTTCAAGGAACAGAGAAATTAGAATAAATAAGATTAACATGTAGGAGAGAATAACAGAAATGAAGGGTACTTACAGAACAGCCCCAGACACACACTGAATGTCTGGGCATTTCTTTCTCTCTGCTAGAAAATGTGTAAAAGCATGTACACCCTTAAAAAGTCTTTGTAAAATCACACCTTTAAAAAATGACTTAACAATTTTTTTTACCTCCTTTATGTCTGTCTTTAAAACATTATCAGCTTATCAATTTATTATTTCTTGAAATGAGATTTTAAAAAGAATGGGTAGAAAAGAGGACTTGTGGGTAGAAAGATCTTGTGAGTCAGAATAAATACTCTTTCTTGAGTTTACTCATGTCTTTGCCTGTCTCTGGTCACTGTCTCCAGTCTCTAAATTGTAATTATCTGAAGTAATTTTAATTTCTCAGAATTCTAATTTTCAATTAATGCTCATAATGAAAACTCTTAGTTTAAACTATAGGCTTTTGACCCATTTCAGTGTCCTCTTGAATATAGGAAATTGAGTGGAAATTGGAGATAATAGGAGGCAAAAGAAAAGAACTTGGTTAGGAACAGTAAGAATGGTTTGTTTATCCTGCCCAAGTAAAGGTGTATTCAGAGAACTTTCCAGCTTGTAAGAGTAATAGGCACAAGCTGCAAAGAATTCTACTTCTTGATGCTTTCTCTGTGTCTTAAGTTGCTTTCCTGACTTTATTTTTCAACTTAAACCTTACTCTAAGTGGGTAATTGTGGTATACCTGCTTATGAATTTTTACTTCCAAAGAATATTGATATTTTTTCTTTAAAAATAACTCCATAAAGAGTGTGTCACTTGGGAGTTTTTTCTTGAATGTACCAGGGTTTTAACAATTATGTTAGTTTAAAATAAAAGATTCCCTAGGGTCATTGCCCTAGGCTTTTAAACTTCAGTAGTGTATCAGAATCATCTCAAGGGATTGTAAAAACAGATTGTTGATTATCGAATCCATATTTCTGATTCAGTAATTCTGAGGTGAAGACAGTTGGCATTTCTATCAAGTTTTGAGATGGTGCTAAAACTGCTGGTCCTACAGGCATTCTTTGAGAACCACTGCCATACAGCATGGGTACAGAAGCATGAGACAGAGCTGGATCTAATCTGTGTTGAATGAATAACTTGTGACTTGTAATTCAGCAGAGTTGTATTTGTTGGATGGGCTCCAACAATGATCATTTAATGTAGTACTGTTTTTATTTTATTTTCATAGATTGGAGCATATGATCAACAAATATGGGAAAAATCTGTTGAACAAAGAGAAATCAAGGTAACAAGTTTATTTTGTATATTCTATAAATTGATTATTAACCACAGTTTATTTAATATCTTTCTGCAGACCTTTTAAGGTACAAATTAATATTACTCTATCTGTCCACACTTTTATATAATGGAGTAAAGTCTTTTATGATGGTATATTCATGTGTCTTTACCTCTGATTTTTCTTTTTGGGATCTTTAGCATCTTTCTGTTTTTTTTAAATTTAATTTCTAATGATTATTTTTTGTCAGCTCTTTTCCCCTTTCACTTGTCACCTTATACTTCTAGTTTACTTTTCCTCCCTTTTGATGCTGTCATTGCTCTGTACAGTTTATTAAACTGGTAAGTGTTTCAGGATTTTTCCCGCCTGAGTGATACTGTGCAAACGCTGCTCTGCTTAATTGAGATCTGCTTTTTGGTGTTACTAACAATGACTTGGACGCAAACAGAGTCGCTGAAAAGTTGGTCATTTTTGGAAAGAATTTAGGAAAGTAAAACATTAATTAAAATGTTTCTATAGTTCGCAATTTCTTTTTGAACGTGTAATCATTTACAGTGATAAGATGTCCTCATAGGCTACCTTGCTAGCATGAAAACTGTTTTCTAACTAAATTTGGTTTTGTTTCTCAGCAGTCACACCTTTTCAGTAATAAGATTTATAGTACTAATCAGTGTGTTCCTGCACGAGCTAAACTTAATATTGGCCCAGAGAATGATACTTTAGTTGCTTTATATTTTGTACAAAAAGTTTACATTAAATTGAAAACCCATGTCTATATTTGCTTAAAAATCTGTCAAAAAAAATCTAGTATTTAGACAACTTAGTCATCTGTAATAAAGAGCAAGACTCTACCATTTGTCAGTTTTAATCTTTGAACTGTTGTCATGAAGAGTTAATACAATCAAC
This sequence comes from Cervus canadensis, assembly GCF_019320065.1. Taxonomy (NCBI): domain Eukaryota; kingdom Metazoa; phylum Chordata; class Mammalia; order Artiodactyla; family Cervidae; genus Cervus; species Cervus canadensis. Next base: position 40,714,316 of record NC_057388.1, on the reverse strand, counting down.
AAAGTTGCAGTGAGCACTTGCTATGTCTTAAGTATAGGATTAAATCATGGGAACAAAAAAGATAAAGTATACTATAATTATGGAGACGAGATACGTGATTACAAATGAGATGAATTCAGTTAAGAGAGGGATGTGTAGTTCTCTGTCAGGGTACAAATTTGGGAAGCCCCGCTAGTGAGGTTAGGAAAGATTCACAGAGGAAGTGAGTCATGAGTTGAGTTTGACACACATTAGGGAGAATGAGGAAAACATTCCAGACAGAATGAAGAGCTTATGAAAATAGACATGATGGAAGGAGCATGACTGACTCAGGAATCCTCAAGGAACTTGATGGGTAATAGGTTGGATGGAGGAAGGCAATTAGAGTGATGTGGAAAAAACAAGAAAGGAAAACGAGTTCAGATCTTGAAGAGGTTTAACTGCTTTACCTGAGTCTAGACATAATTTAGAAAACAACAGAAGAGACATGAATGAGTTTTAAGCAGAAAAAGTTACCTGGTTAGATTTCTATTTCAACAACTTCACTAAGGCAGCACTAAGTATGGTGGGAAATATTAGAAGAGGAGCAGATACATAATTCTGTTTTAGAAATATTCAGGTGGTACTTGGCAGAGAGACTGGGGAGTCCTCAGTATTTAAAGTATGTATGTCTGTATATATGTATACGTATGTACCTGTGTGTTAAGTCGCTCAGTTGTGTCCAACTCTTTGTGACCTCATGGACTGTAGCCCACCAGAGTCATCTGTTCATAGAATTCTCCAGGCTAGCATACTGGAGTGAGTTGTCATTTCCTTCTTCAGGGAATCTTTCCAACCCAGGGATCGAACCTGATTTCTTACATTGCAGGCAGATTCTCCACATGTATACTTATGAAAGTGAAAGTTTCTCAGTTGAGTCTGACCCTTTGTGACCCCATGGAATGGTCCTTGGAATTCTTCAGGCCAGAATACTGGAGTGAGTAGCCTTTCCCTTCTCCAGGGGATCTTCCCAACCCAGGGATGAAACCCAGGTTTCCTGCATTGCAGATTGATTCTTTACCAGCTGAGCCACCAGGGAAGCCCAAGAATACTGGAGTGGGTATCCTATCCCTTTTCCAGCAGACCTTCCTGGCCCAGGAATCAAACTGGGGTCTCCTGCAATTGCCAGCTGAGCTACCTATGTGTGGGTGGTTTTTTGTTGTTCAGTTGCTAAGTTGTGTGCCTGGGTGTTATGTATATTATATATGGTACACATTATACAGATACGGCCGTAGGACTCAGTGGATTTACATTGAATGATGAGAGAAAAAGGCTGAGAACAGAACATTGGGAAACAAGATTTAACGGATAGGTTTATTAAAAAAAAAAGAGAGAGAGATGTAGTGAAGGAGGAAAGAGGAATGAGAGATTGTGAAGCAGTAGTCTGAGAATATCACAAAGAGCTGGAATAGTCAAGAATATTAGCAGGAAAAAAAAAAAAGAATATTAGCAGAGAGGTCTACTAAGATGCTTTAAAATGCTCTTTGACAGTCTTTAACTTGTTGGGCAAAATGTTAACTACCTTAAGAGGTTGTGTTACCGGTTGGCACATTTGGATGTTTTTGAAATTAACTCCCCTCCCCAAATCTATCTGTCTGTCTATGTGCAGTTTTTTAGCTTTAAGTGCTCATCACCAATTACTATTTTACTTATGTAATCTCCTCATTTTTAATAGATCTATTTTAATGCCTAAATAGAGGCTAAGGTAAGGGAGGATTATATCAGTTGGTACTTGGTGTGCTGGCAGGATGAACTTAGGGAAGGCTAAGACTTATAACTTGTTTCTGAAATATGTCTCCTTTTAAAGATAATACTTTGAAATAGTAACTGAAGAATTAAAATTTAATTTTGTTATTTTGTATTAAAAGGCTCAATTTCTTGACAAGCCTCAAAGCACATTCCATTCTTATTAAATGTTCTATTGGAAGCAAGTTATTTATAGTGTAAAATAATTTTGTATTTATTCTATGGAAGATAGAGAAGTTGGGTAACTGTGGTGTATTAATGTTGATACTTGATTAAAAAAACAAAAACACTGTACCTGTTGTGCTTAGAGAATATGATAACAAATGTATTGACTTTGTCCTTTTATATAATTAGTTCTTTTATTATCTGTCAAAGCAGTGAGCAACAATTAAAGGAAACCATGAAAATATATTTCTTGATAATTGTTTTTAATAAAGACCCTAACTGATACTGCTAAAGTGTAAAGTCTCTTGTAAATTGCAGCTTATTTTTTTCTTAAACATTTTAGAAATTATAACTGAAAACTATAGTTTTCTGTTCCCCTTGACCCAAATTTAAAAGTAAATATGAAATTTCCCTGTTTTAGTACCCACTAGTAGGAGAAGGCAATGGCAGCCCACTCCAATACTCTTGCCTGGAACATCCCATGGATGGAGGAGCCTGGTAGGTTGCAGTCCATGGGGTCGCTAAGAGTCGGACACAACGGAGCGACTTCACCTTCACTTTCCTGCATTGGAGAAGGAAATGGCAACCCACTCCAGTGTTCTTGCCTGGAGAATCCCAGGGACAGGGGAGCCTGGTGGGCTGCCGTCTCTGGGGTCGCAGAGTCGGACACGACTGAAGTGACTTAGCAGCAGCAGCAGAGCTGTAAAGTTTCAGCAAAACAAACTATGTTGTTTCAAGTTATTAAAGGGATGGGGGAAACTAAATAGGATTTCCAGAAAGTGGTTAGTATATATTTCAATAATATATACTCAATAAAGAATATATTATTTGATTTCTTGGCAGTTATATTCATAGCACTTGATTATTTCTACTTTTTAGTTAAACCAGTAGTTTAAAAAAATCTTTCTAAAGCTAAGTTAGTTTTCGTTTTTTGTTTGTTCTCTTAAACTTTTTGAAGGCTCATAATTTTTTTAGTACTGAAAGCTAAGCTGTTTGTGTAAGTGTAGTTTACTCAAAACCAATTTAAAGTCGTCAAACTTAAAATATCTACTTAATTAAAATCACATGTTATAAATGCTGACACGTTGGTACTAATATTTTTTGTTTTTGTGAATAAAATCACTAATGGTAGAAGCTTTATCAGTAATACTCTTTTTTTTAATTTTTTTTAATAATACTCTTGTATATCCTTTTTTTTAAACCCTTTAAATACTCTGATAGGCTACCTTGAAGGGTAAGTTTTTGTCAACTCTGCTGTGACTTTACAATGCTATGGCTTTACAATGTAGCTTAAAATTATGCTATGACTTTACAGTGTATGATAGTTCAAAATGTTTTAATAAAATATAAAATAGGAAATTAATCACATATTTAAAATGCCAAGTAGAATAAGCATGTTGAAAAACAACATAATTGCATAAATCAAAATACTTTACTGTTTCTCTTATAAGGACTTAAAGTTCTTAAAACAGTCTTGAGGAAAAGTTTAGGTTTACAGCAGTAAATGAGGCTTCAGATTTGTTATAAACATTGGCAGTAAGGTTATTTTCAAAGTGCTAGAAAACAGTTTATGAAAGATAGAAGTATATATGTAAAAGTACTTGTCTAAAAGAAAACTCTTTTTCACTTTAAGACTAAGAAATAAAGAAGAAAAAATAAAAAAAAAAGAAAGATAGAAGTAAATGAAAATATGTTATTGTTTTCAAATTTATTGGCACTAATAAAGGTAAAATAGCATAATAAACTTCATGCCAAATTTAAATAGTGTTTGATCAGTGGATTTTTTGTTTAAATATGTTTTATTAGTTTACCTTTCCAATTTGCAAAATATTGGGAGTGATTTACAGTCTATGAGTGACACTATCATGACATTAAAGTGGGAAATGGCATGCAGATAGTTGTTTTTTGTGATGTGCAGTAGTTAATATTCTCTCAGCTCACCGTGAATGATGATTTAGTGAATACTGACTGTTGTTAGGAGAAATACAGAATTAAGTTCCTGCAAGCCCCTAGTCACAACACTTGTCAGCTAATCAATATATAACCTTGTTTAAATGACATCTTATTTAATATATGGTGTTGATTCGTTAACACTGAACTAACGGGAAACATCTCATGCCTGAACAGAGCTTATCTAACACATTTTCTTAGTGAGCCACGTCACAGCCTTCATGCACTTAGGAACACTAGACCACTTGTCAGCACTATCTCAGGGACCATTTCCATACAGAATTACCGACAGAAAGCAAAAGATTGACGCTGAATGGATTGTGAGAAGGAACTGAAAGGAGAGCTATGCAAGAAGGCAGAGGGATGCCGTGTTTGATCTCAGCTGGGAATGTGAACACTGAGTGACTCCAATTGTTTGCCACTCTCACTGTGCATGTCTGCAAATGACTGCAAGATCACAGCAAATATTGATTTTAGGGACAAGTTAATTTTAGCATATAGGTGAGTTTGCAGGTATGGAATCTATGAATATCAGGATTGACTATATGATCAATATCAAGATGATCATGGCTGTGTCTTCAACTCTGACCTTCTTTTGTTTTTGTATCTGTGGGTAGTTTGCAACTTCACATGGACAGACTATTTGAAGGAGTTCAGAGCTTAATTGCATCTTGATTTCAGGATACATTTTTGGTTTAAACATCTCAGTTAATTTTGAGCTCAAATGTCCTATTCTCTGTTTCAGATAAAAATGTTGCTTGATTAAATTTTTATTTTAAGGAGTCATTATTACTTAGATCAGGACTAAACAAAGGATTTACTTTATAGTTACTTGGTTAACTGAATGAACAATAAACAAATCTTTGAAACACTAGGTCACCTCTCAGCACTTGGATTCCAAGGAGTTTAGCCTGGGCTCCTCCAATTCTTAACATCCTAGTCTTAAGTTATAAAGTGTAATTTATTTTTTGATTTTTTTTTTCGTTGATTTTGATCTCTACTCCTGCTCTAACTTGGTACACTGATGCAGAAACTTAATCTTAGTGTTCAGTAATTTCAAGTTGAAACTAATTCTTTTCATGATTTCTGCCTTCTCCTTCTTCCTCCTCCTGGGCATGGCATCTAAGCTATGAGGTGATAAGGTAGCGTTGTGGTCTGGTTAGTGGTTGGCATGTGAAGATAGTGGCAGCCCTGAGATGTGCATTGTCCTCTCTGGTCTCACCCTACATGTTGGCATCTGCTAAGAAGTCTGCATTCCTGTCTGTCCTCAACTCTGTGACCCCTGCTTTCTTCAGCACTGCCTCCGGCATCACACCTTAAAGGCCCTTTAGGGCCACTGTTGTCCCAGCCAGCTTCAGCACTTTCCTGTGCAAAACAAGGGCCACCTCAGTCTCCTGGACCATCTCAGGCTGTACATCTGAATTGGTGGTGATAGTCTTTGTTTTAAAATTATGCTTTTCGTAATAAACAGACCCCATGTGTTACATACATCCCTAAAGTTATCTTTTTGGAAATAATAAAATTCATTACACTACTGTTGTGTTCCGTTTGTCACAAATATATGTGATAGTTTTTGTACATTATATTGCTCAAAGTTTTTCTTCTTAATCGAAATCTTTAGGCATTGATTTTGGGTATTAAAAATGTACATGTGTTGAATTTCAATACTACTTTTTTGCTGAGTTAAAATTGACATATAACATATTAGTTTCAGGTGTAAAACATAGTAACTAGATATTTGTATATATTGAGAAATGATCCCAACAGTAAGTCTAGTTTAAATAATCATCCCCATACATGCTTACATATTTTTTTTCTTGTGATAAGAACTTTAAGATCTACTCTCTTATCAATACTACTTTTAATATGTTACAGGGGTTAAGGAATAAACCAAAGAAAACAGCACATGTGAAACCAGACCTCATAGATGTCGATCTTGTAAGAGGTGAGTCTTGAATAACCAAATATTTAATGAAATTAGAAATTGTCCTCAAAGGAACAGAGTTCAAAATGGGTTAGATATATATGTTTGTAGGAATAAAAGCAATGTGAGGCTAAATGAAGTTAGAAGTAGTATTAAAAAAGAGAGTGAAGACCTTTAAATACCATTGACTAGTCTTTTCTCTCACTAAAAATCATTCCAAGTAATAAGTGTAAAAGAAAAGCAGCTTGTATTTGCTTAGCAAACTATAAAGCTTGTTATAAACATTAAAGTGGTATTTTTAATTCCTAACTGAAACTGACATTTGAAAGTTGTCTTGTATTTATAAAATATGTAGGAGAAATTTTGCTGTTATTTCAGTTAAAAATAGTTCTTTTCAAAGTACCTGAGTCAATATAATGGCATGTGTGATGTTTTTAGAAATGTTTCCTACCCATAGTTGGACAGTTGACACCCATAGTACAAAAGAAATAATATGTTTTACTTCAGATGTTGAAATTTTTTTCTTTAAGGAAATTAAAAAATAATAAATGTTGTCTTTCATTTTGCATTACTTTTCTTAGGGTCTGCATTTGCTAAGGCAAAACCTGAAAGTCCATGGACTTCTTTGACTAGAAAGGGAATTGTTCGAGTTGTATTTTTTCCCTTTTTCTTCCGGTGGTGGTTACAAGTAACATCAAAAGTCATCTTTTTCTGGCTTCTAGTCCTTTATCTTCTTCAAGGTACAACTAAATGAAAGAAATGCATTTTGCTTTTAACTTTCAGCATTTTTTTTTTTTGGTTAGGATTACTAAGGCTTTGTTATTTTTAAAATATACTACTTCCGAGTATGGAAAAAAAATTTATAGTGATACATGATTTAGTAAGACACAAATAGTTTGGGATTAAAAATGTTTAAGAAAGCAAAGTAGTTATTTTCCAAAATAATTTTATTATAATTTGAATGTGTGTATTGCTAAAGAAAAATACAAATTGAGAGGATTTTTAGAAATTACAGAATCTCTTCCAAATGTACCCCTACATATATGAACACACGAGTCTTTTTTTATGAAGCCTTAAGGTTAATTCTTCCTTTCTCAGCAGTATTCTTTTTTTTCCTCTTAACCACAGTGTTCTGAGACTGTCCTCATTCTGTATTAAAATTCTGTGTACCATGTACTGCTCTAAGAGCTTGTCACAGATGCTCATTTAATACAACCATCCAGTGAAGCATGGGTCCTATTAGTATGCCTAGCCTATAGACATGGGACCTGAAGGACCTGCAGGTCCAAAGTTACATACTCAGCAAGTGTGGCGGTCCAGGTTCAAGCCTAAGCAGTCTGACCTCAGAAGCACATGCTTAACGCCTCTGTAACGTCGCATCCCAGCACAGCAGTGTTCCCGGGCACTCACAGCAACGGCACACAGTGCGAGGTGCACAGCACTCCAGAGCATTTACACCTAAAAGAAGAAATTGCTCACATTTCTGTCACTCTAACAAAACAAAAATTTGAATTTGGTTGATACCCTTTTAGTGTTTTTAATATCTTATTTTTTTTTTTTAAACACAGTTGTATTTCTGAGGGGCTTCCCTCATGGCTCAGCTGGTAAAGAATCCACCTGCAATGCTGGAGACCTGGGTTCAATCCCTGGATTGGGAAGATCCCCTGGAAAAGGGAAAGGCTACCCACTCCAGTGTTCTGGCCTGGAGAATTCCAAGGATTGTACAGTCCATGGGGTCACAAAGAGTTGGACATGACTGAGTGATTTTCGCTTTCTTTCTATCAAAAATACTAAGTAAAAGATAATATCTTTTAAGTAAATGAAAACAATAAAAATGAAAGATTTATTTAGGTTATTTCTTTAAGTTTAGTCGCTCAGTCGTGTCTGACTCTTTGTGACCCCGTGGATTATAGGCTACCAGGCTCCTCCGTCTACGGGATTTTCCAGGCAAGAATACTGGAGTGGGTTGCCATTTCCTTCTCCAGAAGATCTTCCTGACCCAGGGATCAAACCCAGGTCTCCCACATTGTAGGCAGACACTTCACTGTCTGAGCCACCAGGGAAGTCTTTCTTTAAGCTTGTGTATATCTTATATACTTAAGAGGGAGCGAACTTGAAGTTATCCTCCAATGTTTTCTAGTTTACCTAGAGAACACTTTATTCTAAAGTGGTCAGAAATTGCAATTGCTTATTAGAATAATAATTAATCAGTACCATTCATTGTAACCACTGTGCCTTGTACTTTTTTGATATTATTGCTTTATTGTATTTGAGGACAAACAAGTTTCCAGTGTAATTAGAAGGTCGCATATTGTGGCTGAAATTCACATGTTGGCTTGCCTAAATTAAATAGGGAGCATAGCTTAGATCAAGCATGAAAAAACAGATATTTTTCAGTTCCAAACTAAGTTTAATGTTATTAGTGTTTTTAAGTGTTGGCCACTGAAATTTTCCCTGGTAAAGCTTAGTCTAAAAAGTGTTTCAAGTCATGCAGCCAGTGACAAAGCCATGATAAGACAAACCCTCAGCAATCTGAGTGCCTTTAGAAGCCCCTGTGCTTCTGCCTCTTTGCATATTGAGCAGAGTATAGTGCTCTGAATTATGTCCTCATTCTCTATCCCACCTTCTTGTCCTGAAGAGTAGAAAGAATCGTGTGCAGTCAGACTGGGTTTTACATAACTACAGTTTTTCACTTCAGTCACATGTCTTTAAGTATATCAACTATATATTTTCAGCTTCATCCTACTTATTATGTCATTTCTCTCCTGGGTCACTGCCAAGAGCCCTTATGTCTTTTACTTTCTGTCCATTTACCTTTTGGGCTTCCCTGGTGGCTTGTTGGTAAAGAATCCACCTGCCTTTCAGAGGACATGGATTTGATCTCTGGGTCAGGAAGATCCCCTGGAGAAAGAAACGGCAATCCATTCCAGTATTCTTGCCTGGGAAATCCCATGGACAGAGGAGCCTGGAGGGCTACAGTCCATGGGGTCACAAGAGTCAGACACGACGTAGTGACTAAACATACACACACACATTTACCTTTTACATTACAAATATAAATCAGCCACTCAAGTTCTAAATCTTAATTATCATTGCCTTCAAGATAAAGAGCCAGTTTTTCAGTCTCTTAAATTTCTCAACTTTAACCAAACTAAACTGGTTCTGTGCTGTTTCTTAAACATTCTGTGCCTTTTTTGGTAACCTGTATGTTTTGGGGGTAACTCTTTTTTGCCTGTGTAGCCCTTTCCCCTTTTGTTTACTTAGTCCACTACTTATTCTGTGAGTTATTAACTTTTGAGAATTAGGCATTAGAATTCCTTCATACCTCTCCAGTTTACATATCTTTTTTATGTGTCACAGATATTTTGTTAGTCTACTCAGACTGCTACAATAAAATACTACAGACTGAGTGGCTTAAACAGCAGAAATTCGTGTTCTCATGGTTATGGAAGCTGGACACCTAAGATCAAGGTGCTCTTAGGGTTGGTGTCTGTTAGAGGTTTCTTTTCCTATCTTGTAGGTGGCTGCCTTCTTGCAGTATCCTCACATGGCCTTTATTCTGTGCATGAGTTGAAAGAGATTTCTGGTACCTCTAGCTCTTATAGGAGCTGGTCCTTTTGGATTAAGGTCCTACCCTTATGATTTTATTCAACCTTCATTATATCATATAGGCCCTATCTGTTAAGATAGTCATGTTGGGGGTCAGGACTTTAACATACAAAATGAGGGTGGAGGGCACAATTCGGTTCATTACAGGGGTTTTAATTATTTCTTTATATGTCCCCCTTTTCCTTTAAGGAGGGGGTGTCTGTGATCTTACTAGGAATGCCTTTAGATTTATATGGATCTAGTTTTCATTGCAGTGTTAAGGTGTGTACTTTAGAGACCACGTTGGCTGTTACTTTGTTCCAAGAGTTTATTTCTGAATGGCATGGTTAGCCAGGGGCAAACAAGTCTTGAAGAGCTTGTCTGAAGTAACTTTTATACTCATTTAATTTAGAAAAATAATCTGGCAAACAACAATGTTAGAACAGTTTTTAAAGTTTTTTTTACAGTTTTGAGGACATGACTGTCAGATCTATAATTAAATGTATTTTCTTTCCCTTTTTGTAGTTGCTGCAGTAGTGTTATTCTGTTCGGCTTCTAGCCCACATAGCATACCTCTGACGGAAGTGATTGAGCCGGTATGGCTGATGCTGCTCCTAGGTACGGTGCACTGCCAGATTGTCTCAACAAGAACACCCAAACCTCCGCTAAGTACCGGGGGTAAGAGAAGAAGGTACTGTCTGTTTAAGAGAGATCTTTTTGTAGATTTCTGTAATTTGAATCAAGGATTGTTCTTGACTTGAATGAAATGTTATCTTGAAACAGTGAGCTTCAGAATCAGCTGTTGAATAATTTAGTTTCTTTTATTTGCTTCAGAGCCAGTTTGAGACCCCATACCTGTTTGTTTTTGTTTTCTTTCTTGAAGCTCATTGCTGAGGCACATGATATCAATGTAGGGAATATATGTTAGTTGGAATTGCTAATAATTTCCACTATTACAGAACCTTGTACTTAAAAGATGCTTTGGCAAAAACAAAAGTCAAGGAAATTTTTTCGCTAAATTCCATTTATTATATGTCATTTGAAGCTGTTTAATATTGCCCTTTGATTAAGTAAGCACAGCAAGTCTTACTGGCCACTTAGCACAGTGAAGTTCTGTCTTAAGGGTCTTTGGGAACAATTTCTCTTTTGAATGTTGTTGCTAAGAGAGTGTGACATTTGCTGTTTTGGAATATTGATTTAAGCTCTTTATTTAAAAAAAAAACCTAATTAGATAAGTAGCACTGCTGAACAGATAGATTATAAGTCTCTCCAATTTAAATTTTCTTCTTCATCTGCAAATAAGTAGCATTCCAATAGGGAAGGGGTACTTTTGTAAATAATCTGCCTGGTGCTATCCTTACAACCTCGTGTCCACTGACTTGTCAGTATGAGCAAGAAATAATAACTTAACACTTACAGAAACTGGTCTTGAATATGTACTTAATAACTTTTATGCATCATTTTATGCATCAACCTGAATTTTACTGTGTATTAGAGTTCTTGTGTTTATGTTTTCTGAATTTTTAAATGTACTGTCGAGAAGGTGGTTATTAAAATTTAAAGTTACCTTCCACTCTTAATCTCTTCTAATGAAGGAAATTAAGAAAAGCAGCCCATTTGGAAGTCCATAGGGAAGGAGATGGTTCTAGTACCACAGATAACACACAGGAGGGAGCAGTTCAGAGCCACGGTACAAGCACCTCTTACAGCGTTGGCGCTGTCTTCAGAGATCTCTGGCATGCTGCTTTCTTTTTATCAGGGTTTGTATTTATTCAAGACTTCCTATGGCTTAGAAATGCACTGTTCCTTTTTTGGCACTACAGTCTTAATGCGTACTAATGATTTTGAATATGACAGTCCTATTGTGGATTTTATTTTTATAAGTTATAAAGCTATATATAAGGAAAAAAATAGAGACCATAAAATTCACTCTGAGATATACACATATATATGTAAATGTATATTTACATATATGTATAAATAATCTGTATGAGAATGAATATATACTATCAAAGTATATTTAGTTAGTATTTTTTGATTTTAGTTTCTTTTGTGATTTCTCAAGTACTATTTTATTTCTATTAAGTTGCTTATTTAATCTTCATCAGCACTATAGGACAAATTGGCTTTGTTAATATAGTATGTGAGTTGTATGGCATTTTAAAAAAATCTGCCTCAATTACCTAAAATTATCTGAAATAAAACATATAGGTATATGTATTGTTACTTGAAAGAATAAAATATATACTGTAATACCAGATTCTGTTTTTTTGTAGGTTGGGTTTTTTATTTAGTTTGTGCCATAATAAAAACTGATGAAAATTGCTAAGTTAATAAGTCAAGAAAAGGGATACTGCAAGTAACTTATTTTTAGTCACTTCTGGTAACTTCTCTGCTAGTATCATTGTTTTATCAATTTGTGATTGTGTTCTTATGATAAAGTTTATCATGCAGTATATAATTATAGTGCATGTAATTAATTATATAATTAATCAGTTTATATCCTGGGCGTATTCTTTTTTTTTTTTTTTTTTTTTTAGCGCCTCCGCGCCTCCTCCCCCTGTATTCTTATTGATAGTAATTTGGGGAGAAGTTTTCACAAATTTTAATAATTTTCAGTAATGTGGCATTAAGTTGATTCTCTGACTTTTCAACCACTTAGTCTTCTAGAAAATACGTATTTTATATCAGTTCACTGCAGTTGCTCAGTCATCTGTCTCTTTGCCACCCCATGGACAATAGCATGCCAGGCTTCCCTGTCCATCACCAACTCCTGGAGCTTACTCAAACTCATGTCCATCGAGTCAGTGATTCCATCCAACCATCTCATCCTCTGTCATCCCCTTCTCCTCCTGCCTTCAATCTTTCCCAACATCAGGGTCTTTTCTAATGAGTCACCTCTTCGCATCAGGTGGTGAAAGTATTGGAGCTTCAGCTTCAGCATCAGTCCTTCCAATGAATGTTCAGGACTGATTTCTTTTAGGATTGACTAGTTGGATCTCCTTGCAGTTCAAGAGACTCTCAAGAGTCTTCTCCAACACCACAGTTCAAAAGCATAAATTCTTCAGCACTTAGCTTTCTTTATAATCCAACTCTCACATCCATACATGACTACTGGAAAAACCATAGCTTTGACTATATGGACTTTTGTTGGCAAAGTAAGGTCTGCTTTTTAATATGCTATCTAGCTTCGTCATAGCTTTTCTTCCAAGGAGCAAGTGTCTTTTCATTTCATGACTGCAGTCACCATCTGCAGTGATTTTGGAGCCCCCCAAAATAAAGTCTGTCACTGTTTCCATTGTTTCCCTATGTATTTGCCATGAAGTGATGGGACTGGATGCCATGATCTTAGTTTTCTGAATGTTGAGTTTTGAGACAGCTTTTTGACTCTCTTTCAATTTCATCTAGAGGCTCTTTAGTTTTTCTTCGCTTTCTGTCATAAAGGTGGTGTCATCTGCATATCTGAGGTTATTGATATTTCTTCTGGCAGTCTTGATTCCAGCTTGTGCTTCAGCCAGCCTGGCATTTCTTTATGATGTACTCTGCATATAAGTTAAATAACCAGGGTGACAATACACAGCCTTGATGTACTCCTTTCCCAATTTGCAATCAGTCTGTTGTTGCATGTCTGGTTCTAACTGTTGCTTCTTGACCCATCTACAGGTTTCTCAGGAGGCAGGTAAGGTGGTCTGGTATTTCCATCCTCTTAAGAATTTTCCACAGTTTGTTGTGATCCACATAATCAAAGGCTTTAGCTTAGTCCCTGAAGCAGATGTTTTTCTGGAACTCTTGCTTTCTTCATGATCCAGTGGATGTTGGCAATTTGATCTCTGGTTCCTCTGCCTTTTCTACATCCAGCTTGAACATCTGGAAGTTCTCAGTTCATGTATTGTTGAAGCCAAGCTTAGAGAATTTTATGAATATAAATAAATATCTCTAATTTCTGACAGTGAAAATATGATAGTTTTATCACTGCAGAGTCAATTTTTTAAATGTTTCTCAAGACTTTCTGTAAGCAAGTATCAATGGCATAGTAGATATGTTTTGCTTTGAGGGGATCATTTAGATATTTTGGTCATTTGAAACTGGTGTTATATTAATATGTAGTATTCAGAATCCTCCTAACTTAGTTCATGCCTTTAGAATTCTGCCATGTTTCTCTAGTCAAATGAGTTTCAGAATTTAATTTTCATCTTTTGGGGCTGTACCATACTTTGACTCCTAGTTATTGATATCATAATGGCTAAATCCCTTTGGATTTATTCCCTTTAATCATGACAACTGTAATCTGACTGTTTTTAAAGAAGCACTATTTTAAACTGTCTCATTTGGGGTCATTTGCCAGCATATGAATGAGACTGTTTTAAATACTGGGTATAAAAAGATCTTAAGAAAAATGTTAATTTCAAAAGTTCTAAACTGAGTTCTGGAATCTTGATGATGTCTTGGTCTTTCAGGCTTTGATAAGTCACAGAGTGCTTAAACTGAAATACCAACCGAGATTTAAACTTGTTTCTGGTGATAACAAGTTGAATTAGCATAACTGATGGAAAAATAAATGCATAAATACACAAATATCTAAGCTTTGTGTTTGGTGAGTTGATGGTTTTCTGGATGTTACAATGAAAACTGTATTTTTAATACCCTGTATTTCTGTTAGGCACTACTTATTAATGTCATTTCTAAGTATATTTCATTTTTAAGATAAAACTTTTCTTTTTAAAGTAAGGCATAGGCTGATTCATGTCAATGTATGGCAAAAACCACTACAATATTGTAAAGTAATTAGCCTCCAACTAACAAAAATAATTGGGAAAAAAATTAAGACTAAAATAAAATAAAATAAATAAAGTAAGGCATAATATTTCTCATTTGAAAAGAATTGAGAATTATTGTAAAGGGATTCTGTAAACCTGAGAAAACTGAGCCAGACAAAATATCAATTAGAAAGATACACAAGTCAGTCATATTTCCTAAGGATTTAGCACTTTAATATCAGTTAGTTATAGTCTTAAATTGGCATAATTATAGAAAGATTAAATATGAAGAATTGCATCTAGGTTGTACATCTCTTTAGCATGGTACCTGTTTCAAAATTCAGATAGATCCTAAGTTCTCTTTCATATCCTTTAAGATTTCATTTGGCTATCACAATATCATTAAAACAAAAGCATTTGGAGTTATGCTTTTGAGTAGAAAAAGTAATTATATAAATTGAATTGGTAAGTTAGAGACAGCGGAATAAAACCAGGTTACATGTTAACTCCTCTGCGTAACTGACCTACCTTGAAGTGTTCTGGTCCGTTTAGCTTCCATATTTACTGTTTTTAACACTAAAGTGAAAATTAAAGGTTTAGTAAATTGATTTTCTTCACATAATGGAGTATACTGCATAGTGTAAGTAGTATGCAGTCCTGCCAGAAATTTTAGATACACGGATTAAAACTTGGCTTTTACTGACTGTAGTTTAAATAGTTCAGTTGTTTAAGCTGTCGACTGGGTGAAGCTATGTTGCATGTCTTTCACAGATAAGGATGAAGACCATGTAAAAGCCAGTGTATTCTGGCTTTTCCCAGATTTTTAAGACCATCTTATGGACACAACTAGATAACTTATTAAATTTGCTAGTGTCACTGTATTTTAGAGTTGGATTGATCCTAGAAAGATTACAGGTACTATAAATAAATTAATTTGGTACACCTCTCAAACTTATTTGTGATAGAGGATACCTAGAGAAACATAGGGTCCCCAGAGTCTTTGAAAGAGGTATGGTAGCATGTAATCAAGGTGTAGTCATAGATCCAGAAAGCAGTGATGGTTGTAATAGGCCCCTATGTCATTCTCTTATATTTTATGCATTTTGTTTCTATAACTTTCTCTCCCCCTTGATTCTTAACCATGTGCAAATGAGAGCAGGACCAGAAATTTCATACTGTGTTCTAGAGCAGAGTTACCTGCTGCTGTTAACTTTTTTCTTAGCATGTCTAATGTCCTTTAGTACTGAAAGCATGATCTTCAATTGGCTCAGTTTATATACCTCTGAATAGTTTTGAGAGCACCAAAAAAAATACTTCCAATATTTTTTTTTCCATAGCAATACAGAGTATTCTGAGTGTTCTTGATTATCTGACTAGGTTTTTTAATGTAGAAACATACTAAGTTTCATGTTTGGCATAGTAGATTGGATATTTCATAAGCTAAGTAGTTCTTTAAAAGTTGTGTTGACTTTTTGGCCAAAGTTTTAATGTGAAAAAATTTAGTTTCATCATTTATTTATGGTGTAGATCGTACATGTACAAAATTTATTTACATTTTTTTCAGAAAAGAACCAAATTGTCTCTCACTCTGTCTCACGGAGGAGCTAAGGCAATTAAAGTCATGTCCTCCTAAGATATTTTTGACATAGAGCTACCTCCTTTGAACGTCAAGCATGATACTTCAAAGAAAGTATTACACAGGTCATGCCTTCCGAAAGTGTTTATTAGTTATTAGCCCCTTTATAAGCCATGACCATGGCAATGAAATTGCACATTCTGTCATTGCAAATGCTTTTTGTTCAGAATCCAATGCAGCAATATATAAATGCTGAACCACTATATTGTTACAGCTGAAGCTAAAATAATATTGTACATCAACAATACTTCAATTAAAAAAGGCCAAATGCAAGAAATCCCACTTCTATTGTGGAGTAAGTAAAATCAGTATAGACTTGTATATCTCCTCTTTTAAGATACTAACCTCACTGCCCATTGTTAACTATGGTTTTATTAGGCGATTGTATTATATGCTTTAAATGTAGCTATCAAAAGGTAAGATCTTTTTGTAGATAATAGTAAAAAGCACCATATCTTTCTATACTGTAGGATTTTAATTCCTAGCTAGATTCTTTCTACCCTGCTTTTTGTTTTTGGTAGGAAATGATGATTTAGATACATGTGTTTATTTTAAAATCAATGTGCTGTTAATATTGATAAAAAATAATAAACTGACTAAATTATCTCCTGTAAAAGAGGGAATTCTATTAAATGATCCCCCCAAAAAAAGAAAAAGGAAGAAAATCAAAATGATATTTAACTCCCTTCAATTTATTTTTTAACATATTTTAAAGTTGTCTTAAGTAGAAGTAACTTCCCTTTAAAAAATGTATTCTAAGTAGTATTTCACAGTTATCTGTTTTTTAAAACTGAATGTGACTCCCACTGCCTTTCCCTAACAGTTTTATTATCTTTTGTAAAGAAATGGGAGGAATTCCTTAAAATCTGAGTCTTGGTAATCTGTGTTCCTTTTGAGAAATTATTATTCTGTGAAGTTCTTACTTTCAACTATTAATGACAGTATGAATGATATAGCAATCAGTGGTAAAATTAAACCTTGCCTGGAGGTTTAACCTCTTTAACCTACATTTTTTACCTTCTTTAACCTACATTTTTTTTTAACTTAGCTCTCCTACATTTTCTCCTTCCTGCATTTCTCCTATGTTACTTTTAAAAATGTATAATTTTACTTTGAAACAATTTTAACAATTGTTATTTAACAATTAGAAAAGTTGAGAGAACAGTGCAAAGAACTCCCATATATTTTTCACCCAGAGACCCAGTTCAGTTCTGTTAATTGTCCCCTATTAATATCTTTTACAGCAAAAGGATCTAATCTGGGATCATATGCCACACTCAGGGGTCGTGTCTTTTTAGTCTCCTTCACTCTGGGACAGACTTCAGTCTTTCCTCAAGTTTCATGTTTTTCACAGTTTGGAAGATACAGGGCATTCACTTAGTAGAATGTCCCTTAATGTGGGTTTGTGCATTTGATACAGTGGTTTTCTGCTTCTAGTTCCAGGTGACTCATGAGAGCTCAGTGTATATCTCTTCCCTATGCTGTCTTCAGCATCATCAGTTGGTACTTGAAATTGGTCATGGTAGGATTATCTACACCATGGAAATCAGAGGACACTACAGACAAGGACTTTTTACACCTGGATAGCTGGTTTTTCAACAGTTAGCAGTGCACCACTGAGTTAGCTGTGTGATATTTCTTCATATTTAAACCCAGTTCCACATTTTTGGTAGGAATATCATTGTGTACTATCAGGTGGCAAACAGTGTAGATTTGTTCCTCACTAGTGATATTTATATGAATCACTTGATTAAGATAGTGTCTGCTAAATTTCTGGAGAAGGAAATGGCAACCCACTCCGTGTTCTTGCCTGGAGAATCCCAGGGACGGCAGAGCCTGGTGGGCTGCCATCTGTAGGGTCACACAGAGTCGGACACGACAGAAGCGACTTAGCAGTAGCAGCAGCAGCTAAATTTCTCCACTGTAAATTTATATACTTTTCCTTTGAAATCAACAAATATCCTGTGTGGAGATACATTAACTATAAAAATGACCCGTTTCTCATCCCACCATCACTTTCTAGTTTTAGCATCCATTGATGGTTCTTGCTTGAGTTATGGTAGTTGCCAAATGGTAATTTTTCTAACTACATCATTTCCTTCTACATTTATTATTTAGCATTCACTTTAAGGAAGAGCTTTCCCTTAATCATTTACTTAGGGATTTTTATTTTTTCAATTTGTTATTGTCATTTTTTATTTGGATGATTAGATTGACTTCAGTTTGGCCAGGGGATACTTTAGAGCAGTTTCTTTTCTTTTGGGGATTTCCTTGTCATTTTCTGAACCCTTCCTTACTGTTTAGCACAACAAAATGTTTCCAGGTTCAACTTGTACTTTCTTTTCCTCAGGCTTGGAATGAACTGCTTCTTCAAGGAGAGTAGTGTATGGGAACTAAGCTCTGAATGCTGGGCACACTCACTGCTGTTGTGGTGTTGCCACCCTGGAGCCTTCTCAGTGGAAAGATCTAGAAAGTGTGTGTGTGTGTCCTTTTACATTTATATTTATTTCTTTGTCTAGGTATAAGCCATGGATTTTCAGAGATAGTTCCAATACAGACACAATACCACAAAGCTTATTGTATCTTTTCTCCTCTTTATATGTTCATTCTCTGTCACTGAAAAACCTGGTTCCAGTCCTTAATATACTTATTTGATTAATCCTCTGTGTGTATTGATAGCCCATCTCCAGTCCTCTGGGCTGCACCTTGCCCCCTGCCCTAAAACTGCCTTCAGATTAGTTGCCATCGTCTGTTGCTGGGCGACTCCTGCTGTTGCATTCCAACTACTGTACGCTCTTGCAACTCTGTGTTACCACTGCTGTTACCAGCCACTGCCAGGATGCCTCAATTTGTATTTTAAGCTGCTTTGTAAACCCTGAGGTTGGTACTTACATTTAGTATTTTCTTTGTTATTTCAGCTTGATTTTCAGCTTATCTGCATTTAGTGTGAGAGAAATATCAAATAGCTACTGTAGCTTAGTAAATTACTGTTCATACCTTCTGACAGCATTACTTACAGTTTGAGGAGATATTGGGAGAAACAGCCCAGAGAAAATGGGAAGGAGGCAGAGATACGAGAGGAAGTAGGAGATAGCTGAAAGGTATATGGAATGAGTGCTGCTAGAACTCTTTCTCTTGGCTTAATGCAGTCTTTACGTTGTCCTGGTAAAGAAAGAATACATTCTCCTTAGAAATATTTTTAAAGCAGCCATTATTACAGATTCAAGCCCTTTTCCTAGGTTCATATATTTTGATCCTTTGGGGTTCTGGGTCACTCTTCAAGGTTACGGCTACTTTTTCCGCTTTGACAATTGTCTTCTAGGCCTACGTTATCAACTGTCTACTGATCTTTCTCAGGATGTTCCTGGGGACTTTAGCTCCAACATTTTCATCTTTCTTCTCGAATAAATTTCTCTCCTTGCATATCCTGGCTGATTAATAACTCTCTTCTACTAACTTTCCAGTCTCCTTTCCTCTTATTCATGGCCTTACTCCTCCCTTTCCAACCTAGTACAATTTCCGTGAAACTTCATACCTTTCCAGCACACTCTTTCACTGTCTGAGTTTCCCACATTCTTATAAGGTCAAGTAATTTCACTTCTTTTGGTATTTTTCTACATCTCCATGTTGCACAGTGTTCAGGGAGAGGTAAAGGGAACAGTAAATGACAGTTCTCTTGGCAGAGAAGGTCACAGGGGTTCTCTGCACCTTTTATTTTCTCTTTTACCCTGTCTCTCCTCTCTCCCACAGTTCATTTTCCTCCCTCCGTCTGCCATGCTTAAATGATCTTTGTTCTGTAGTGCATGCCCTTAGTCTCTCTGTGCCCCTTAGGGTCATACAGAAAGAATGACCCATTGTGTCTTGCACCTTTGTGAAGATCTGGTCTTTGTGACCAGGAAGGATGCATTGGAGCTCTGTAGAGCACATGGGAGGGATGATCTGTCTGTCCCCTTTTGTAATCTTACAGGAGAAGGTCGGAAGTGTAAGACAAACTTTCTAGGCTTTGAGTGTGTTAGGAAGAAATCCTAACAGGCAGTTTCCCAAAGAGTGGGCTGTTGAAGATCATATAGAGAATAAACCTCAGTCAGAAGGTCTGTGTTCTGCTCTAACTGGCTGTGTGACCTTAAATTAATCATCTAGACCTCTTTTTATTTCTGATTTATTGTTTCCAAAGTGAGTATTTAGCATAGATGAGTTACAGTGTCCTGTACAGTTCTGATAGATTCCAATAGAACTGAGCAACTGTAGTGTTAAAGATAACATTTTTCCCCAAAGAAACATTTTCCCCCCCATTTAAAAGTTCTTCTGTTTTTTGACCTACATGAAGGCATTGTACTAATATTTTTCCTGTCTTACAAAACGGATACTCTGGAGAAAATTCAAGGGAATTTATTTTGAATACAATTTGACACAATTGCTTTTTAATAATGTTTTATGATAGACTTAATCTGCATTGAGCACATTTAAAGTTTGTGTGGGATTTGCATTGTATTTCTTCTACTACCCATTTCTTTTGGATAGCCATTCTTTCACCGGCTGGATCCCTCAAGCATTTGCCTATTAATCAAAAATTATTTATTATTTTCCATGTTACATATTATGTATTGAGAAAAACTTAATTCCTGTAAATGAAGAACCTCAAGTGTAGTCTTTTAGATACTTGTAAGCTACATGATTACTGATATTTTTTTCTGGAGTATTTCAGTGGGTGAAAGAGGTTATTTCTTTCTCTTTGTGTTCTTCATTTTTACCTCTTCCATTATGTAACATTTTATCAGGGTTTTCTCTTTTTTCTTGTGCTTTTATGTTACAAAAGATCCCGTGTCCCCATTGTGTATTAAAATGAATTTATCAGAGGTGTTTAGGTATCTACACTTATGGTAAAGTGTTTGGGTAAAGGAGAGTATTAAAATTAAGCTAAACCACTAATTGTAACTTAACTTTGTAATTACTGAGGTAGTTTTTTTTAAATTAGTCTTTAAAAGTATATTATTAACCATAATGGGCAAAATTTTAATCCTAGGTTTTGCTCAAAGACCGGTTGATTTTGACCAAATATTGTTTGATAAGTTAGGGCATGTCTCTTAGAATTGCTGTTTGTAAAACCTTAAAACTTATAAAGTAAGGTAAAATAGGACCTTGATTTTCATATTTATTTTTTATGATATTATATTTCTGAATTATTTATTGTAAATATAAGATAGCAATTAAAATCTGAGAAATAGCTACCATGTTTAATTTTTAGCAGACTGTAATTTCTACTGGTAACCTATCCAAAATAAACTAAGTCTATATAACATGTTTCACATATCTTTCTTTTTAGATCAAAGAAAGCAAAGAATTCAATTGATAAATCAACTGAGACTGACAATGGCTACGTATCCCTTGATGGGAAAAAGACTGTTAAAAGCAGCGAAGATGGAATACAAAGCCATGAACCTGAGTGTGAAACTCTTCGACCGGAAGAGGCAACCTGGAACACCGGAACACTGAGGAATATCCCCAGCAAAGTGAGTGTGATTAAAAAAAATAATAATACTTTGTGTGATTTTACATTAGTTAATGGAAAGTGACTTAGACATAGTAGTTACCCTTGAGTGTATATATATTCTCCAGAATTTATTCTGTGAGCCTTTACAAATCACACTGATAATGATGAAAATAGATAAAGTAGTGTGAATAAGCCTGATTTCCATTATAACCTGGCACCTTCTAAATTAATTGATTGACTCTAATTTTTCTAAAATGTTAAATTAGATTTAAATTTATAATTAATGTTCCTTAAACCTT
Source organism: Cervus canadensis (assembly GCF_019320065.1). NCBI lineage: Eukaryota > Metazoa > Chordata > Mammalia > Artiodactyla > Cervidae > Cervus > Cervus canadensis. Next base: position 40,692,742 of record NC_057388.1, on the reverse strand, counting down.
TTTATTTCTCTATTTCCATATGTGTAAATGAATTTGTTTCAAATGGAATATCTGTGTTAATCTAAAAGCTTAACCTAGGACCCTGGTTTTCCTTTAATGTTCTCTATAAGAAAACCTTACTTTGTTTTTCCTACCTTTGTGACCTTTGGTGTCAGCACATTTGTTTTGTTTTTTAAAATTCTTACAGAGAAAATACTTAGGGATAACAATTGTTTATTTACTTTTCTAAAAGAAACCCTAGATTTATTGTAACATAGCCTATTATAAATATCTTCTTTCTCTTCATTTCCCTGAAGTTTTTTGGTTAAATAATTTTTTTCTTTAAAAGCTGTTACAGAGAAAAAAATGTGGTCAAATTAAAAGATAATACCTTAGTTACATTTAGAAATATAAGCATGAATGTGGGTATTGAGGAATAGTAAATGAAGAAAAGAGGAGTCTCTATTTGAGTAAAGTATGTGCTATTGCTTGACAGTACATATATTTTAAGTACCTGTAGCTGTATAGTAAATATCATGGAGTGGCAGTAAAATAGAGTCCCTTACCATAATTTTAGATTTTTGAGGCATTTAACTCTCTGGTAATGTGAACCTCACATCACTAGCATGTCTCAACAAATGAAGTTTTTAGTCATGCAGTTTTCAAACATATTTCCAGGTATGTATTACCTACTAACATTCTATAAGAGGAACATGAAAGTATCAATAAAATATCTGTTCTGAAGTCTCTTGGTTTCAGAATTTCTCAAATCTGGGTGTCTTAATGTGTACATGATGTTGTCTGTCTGATATGTGTTTCATTTGGCTACCAGTCACCTCCTCTTGCCTTGTAAACCATTATTAAATCAGGGCTGGTTTTATGGCATTTTTGGTTTGTGAAAATAGTAAATTCATTTTAGGTCTCTCAGCTTCTTTTAAAGGGTCTCTTTTCTACTTTTATACTATTTTATGTTCTCATAATTTTATAAGCTATTTCAGATCTTTTGAACAGAAACGTTGTAGGACAACATTTGATAAATGACTGTTGAGTTACTCTTAAAAGAACAGTACCAAAGTCACTGATTTAAGACGTTTTTTTAGAAAATCAGGTGGTATTAATCAGTTACTTTGAAATTTTTAAAGGTATTTGAAGGTATGTGTATATATGTATGTATAATTTAAAGTTTTGCAGTTTTAAAGCTACAGGTTTAGTCACAAATTACCAATGATCCTCTTTGCATACTCCTAACTTAGGATACCCAAAGGACAATAACAAATGTCTCTGATGAAGTCTCCAGTGAAGAAGGTCCAGAAACAGGATACCCATTGCGCCGTCATGCAGACAGGACTTCTGAGAGCATTCTTCGGAATAGAAAGTCACACCATTATAAGAAACATTACCCTAATGAGGTATTTACTTTGGCCTTACATTTGTGCATATGTATCTATATGTTTTTAACTTACAACTTCTTTCAACTATTGAATATATTACTGAAATAAATATCTCCCATCAGTCTCAATATCTTACTGTTAATATGATCTGGATTTATAGAAGAGTACTTTTTAGATTTATATATTTCACATATAAAGAGCCACACACTTTTATTCATTTTGTGCATCATCTCTGAGGATTCATACGTTCAGTTTGTTGTTTTCTTTTAAAGAGCATTCTGGAGAGACAGTCTGTGAACTCCCATGTTAGACTTCCACAATTTGAAAAGGCTCTATAACTTCTAAATTATAGCAGTGTTACTATTCTAAGTGACTTCCTTCATGGCACTGTCACCAGTTACATTGCCCCAGACTATAAAATTCAATTCCTTTTTCTTCTATAACTCTGAATTTCTTTATTAATGTGTGTTTTTCTTTAAATCTTTTTTCCAGCTTTATTACAGCTCTTGATGTTGTCATATCTCTGGAAACTATTTCAATAGAAAAAAATTTTTCAGTTGTATTTTCACATTTTCTTAAGGATAGAACATTGTCTTTCTTCAGGGCGCATGAATTACTCCTTTTGTCACTTTCTGATAAATGTTACCTTCTGCTCTTTTTGTACTATATTAGAATATATTTTTTTTTCTTGATGGTTTAGAGTCAAACTTCTGAAAAATCTAATATTATTCTATGTTGTAATATGAAAACCTTAAGAGTTTTAAGATTAAAGGAGTTACTTGTTTTTTCTATGCTTTTCTTTGTGATTCTGTCTCTAGTTAATCTTTCTTGTGAACTATGGCTGTTTCTTCTGTTAGTGGCTGCCGTTAGAGAGACACTTAATGCCAGTGTGTCTGCTCATTGCCTCTTCGCCCACAACTGATGTTCCATCTCCTGTTCCTAAGCCAGATAACCACGCTTGTGAGATTCATAGTCTATAAACAGGTGAAAGTCTGTTGGTCCTGGAAAGGATTTAGAACCTTCTATAAAAAGAGGTCTCCACTCTCTTATAGAATAAAGTATTTGGCTTTAAAGTTACTTTTCTTGACTCAAATCTTTACTTTTCTTGAGTTGCAGCTGTATTTTGAGATATTGAGATTCTTTTTTTTTTTTTAAACTGTTTATTTGGCTATACCAGGTCTTAGTTACCGCGTGTGGGATCTATTTTCCTGGTCAGGGATCGAACCTGGGCCCCCTGGATTGGGAGCTCTAGGGGTCTTAGCCACTGGACAACCAGGGAAGTCCTGATACTGAGATTCTTGAAGGACAGAACATTATTCTGCTAGTCTTAACTTTTAAATAAATGTTTCTTCAACTCTTCCAGATTCCAAGCTAAGTAAGGCTGATAATTAATGAGTAGGCATTGGTTGTTTTAAATCTTTTAAAAGTGATGCAAAAGATTACATTAAAAATAAACCAGATCTTCAAATTCTTCATCTGTGAAGTGAGGAACTTAAGACTAGAGGATATTTAAAGGCTGTATTTCAAAATTTTTTACTCTCAAGTTAAACCAACTGAAAAGTTGTTCTTATTTTTTATTAAAAAAGCAAAACAAAACCTTCTTTGAATAAGTAAAATTCAAACAGGATTTATAGTGTTGTTTTGCATCTATATGTAGTTATTGCTGTACTTTTCAAATTACTGGTGATACTGTTTTCTTTTAGGGTGAGGCACAAATAAATCATTTGGGGAAACACTTTGTGCAGGAGCAGGACTGATGGGCCTCACCAAAAGAGTACTTTTCAGGAACTCAGCCGTTTGTTGTAAGCCTCCCAGATGTTAGCATCTGTAGATATACTTCGTAGGGGCGTTTTGTTTTTCAGGAAGAAATCATCCAATCTTCTACTGGCATGGGAGTGGTAGGTACTATACCATGCTGTCATGGTGTTTGGCACCAAGGGGATTGGGGATGAGGTGTGATCTTGCCATTCAGTATCTTGGACTTTGACTTAACCCTCCTGCCTCTTACCCTTTAACTCCCTACCCTGGTTCCTTGGCTGTTTCTGCTGGGTTTCTTCTGATGGGTTTCTTCCAGTCTCCTATTGGGAAGGTGGTGGTGGAGTTACTTGGTTATCTGGGATATAGGAGATGTCCTGGGTAATTGGTAGCTCCTTTTAAGCATTTGTGCTATTTCTTAGCTCTGTCTTGCTTTGTTTAACTCTGCAAGTGTCTCAGTTTTTATTTCTTGTTGTGAATTAGCTTTTCATCTGATGATGGGAAGCATAATGAAGAAACAGTGGGCTTGGAGTCAGACGACTTAAGTGACTTTGGAAAAATTGTTTAGCTTACGTGAGTCTCAGTTTCTGCCTCTGTACAGTGGGGAGAGGAGGGGACTGGCCTCATCAGATTGTTAGGTTTGAATAAGATTATGCATAATTGCCTGGCACAAAGCATTTATGTTATAAATGCTTCGTCCCTTCAGCTATTTCAGTTCAAATAAATAGTCTTTCTTAATATGATTGTATCCTAAATTGAAACTACCAGTCTAGAGATTTGAGATAAGCAGAGGAAACCGTATTAAATGACCTATTGAGCTATTTTCTTCAGTTCTAAAATTTCCTACTTTTAGGCTTAATTCAGCAATTTGTAGTGAAATTTAAAGTGGCCATTAACCACCTAAATATTACAGGTAAAATTCTGTTTGAAATGTAAGCAATTATAGGTAATAATTTTTAGATTTTACATTTGTGAAATGGCCCACTCATCAATGAATATTTGATGAAATATGTTTATTAAGAATTACATAACATTTTTTTAATCCCTGAAATCACCCATTAGTTTCACTTAAACAGTTATCAGGCCTTTAATCTTATTACTTATATTTGTATCTGGTTAGCAAGTCTGCATCAGAAATAAGTTACAGATAATCTAGTTTCATAAAAAATTTTGATTTAGCAATTACTGATTACTTAATACAGTGTGTCTTCCTATCTAATGAAAACAGCTTATGTTTCAAATATTATGGTTGACATTACTGAGTCTGAAGTATTTTGGGAGTGTATGTCTTAAAACAAAGTTGACTTATTTTTACCCTTTTTTCTTTCTTTATTCATTTTCCTGCTCAGCTCTTCTGGGAAATTTTTCTCTCTCAAACCATGCTCCTCCCATAAATACTCTTATCAGTACACTAAATTTATGTTTATGTTATCCCATCCTAGTATCAATAAATTAATTATCAATAATATATCTAATTCATTTAAGATATTTTGTTATTTGTGCTAATGATGGCCAAAAAAAAGTGTTTGGTTTCTGTCTTTCATGGACTTATAGTATATTGAAGAGGTATGACATATTTGAGAATATGAACTACATTGAGCATTTAATTAACATAGGTAAATTTCAGATGCCAGAAAACAACACAAAATTTGTCATTAAATGAACATAAAAAGTAATAACTTGCTTTAGGGACAAAATGATTGCTCTAAATAGAGAGAAGCTTTCTTTTTTCTTTTTCTTTTTAATTTATTTATTTTAATTGGAGGCTAATTACTTTACAATATTGTAGTGGTTTTTGACATACATTGACATGAATCAGCCATGGGTAGAGAGTAGCTTTAAACTAACATTTGTTGAGCCCCTGCTTTGTACTAGGTTTGCATTAAAATCCACAGCGCTCATTTAATTTTCAGTATCTCTTTAAGGTAGGTAGTTCTATTCCCCATTGGTAGATGATTCAGTAACAATGTAAGACAGCTGGAAAGGGTAGAGATGGTATTTTCCTGATACTTTGTAGAGTAGACTTTAAAGGAGAGTAGGATTAGCAGTAAGTGCTAGGAACATGATTAGAGGCTAGAGTGGCAAAGAGCAAGTGGTGTTGAGGGGCTAGGGAGGAGCCCAGTGTTGCTGTAGAAGGAGACAACAGGGTCCGAAGTAGCACATTCAAAGACAAGCATGCAGGTTGAAGGAATGTGAGAAGCCACAGAAAGATTTTAGTCTGAGGAATGAAAGAGCAGCTGCACTGTGGGAAGGTTAATCTAGAAATAGGGAAAGGCCTTTCGGATAGGGGTCAATAAGGAAGGTCTTACAGCAAATAAAGTGTGAATGATGAAATTTGAACTGTTGTGGTAACATGGCAAAGAGAGAGGAATAAATATAAAACATTTGCAAGTAAAATTGACAGTCTTACCGACAGAGGATGGGTAAAAACAAATCCAAAAATTTCAGCGTACTTGACTATAAGGATGGCTATTACCATTCTTTATTTAGGAAGTTATAAAAAAAAAAAGAACAACTTCCCTGGTAGTTCAGACAGTAAAGCGTCTGCCTACAATGCGGGAGACCTGGGTTCGATCCCTGGGTCGGGAAGACCCTCTGGAGAAGGAAATGTCTACCCACTCCAGTATTCATGCCTGGAAAATCCCATGGACCAAGGAGCCTGCGGGGCTACAAAGTCGGACAAGACTGAGTGACTTCACTTTCACTTTCACTTTTGAATTAATTTAAGTTAAAATTTTACTCAAAGGTATTTATTTTGTATTTGAAAAAACTCCTAGTGGAAAAGTATATTGATGAGAAATTATTTAACTTATGCCTTTTAGTTTTTCACTTTTTTTTTTAAACTATAGATTATCTAAAAAACCTGGGGCTTCCTGGGTAGCTCAGCTGGTAAAGAATCCACCTGCAATTCAGGAGACCCTGGTTCGATTCCTGGTTCAGGAAGTTCCCCTGGTGAAGGGATAGGCTACCCACTCCATTATTCTTGGGTTTTTCCTGGTGGCTCAGATGGTAATGAATCTGCCTGTAGCGTGGGAGACCTGGGTTCCATCCCTGGGTTGGGAAGATCCCCTGGAGCAGAGCATGGCAGCCTACCCCCTGTATTCTTGATTGGAGAATCCCATGAACAGAGGAGCCTGGCAGGCTATAGTCCATGGGGTCACAAAGAGTCAGACATGACTAAGCACAGCACACGTCTAAAAAACACAAATTGGCAGTTATCTTCCTGGTATAGAGTATTTGTTAATTTTATATCAATTTATTGAACTTCTGTTTGAAAAACAAAAACAGTAGATATATGAAACCTGTTGTTGCTTAAAAAAAAAAAGACTAGAGTAAGAAAAGAACTTCATTAAATATATCAGTTAAAGTGGGTTAGTATTCACTGGCTATGCAGTCCATATAGATTTAGGCTAGTCTTTGAATTCTGAACTTTGTATAAAGTTTAAGAGAAAACAGGCACAGCTTTTGCCTGCAAAATAACACTGGAGCTAAGATGTGAAATCACATTTTGATATGAGAAAATTTTGTTACTCCTTAAAAATAATATGTATTTTAATGTTTTGCTGTTTATTTCACTGTCATTTGGCAGTGTGTTTGTTGTTTTAGTAAAAAGTAGCAATATATGTTTCTGATAAAATCCGTTGAGTTGGAAAGGGTACATAAATTGTATTAATGTCAAAGAATATCTTGATTTCAGGATGCCCCTAAGTCGGGTACTAGTTGCAGCTCTCGCTGTTCAAGTTCCAGACAGGACTCTGAGAGCACAAGGCCAGAGTCTGAAACAGAAGATGTGTTATGGGAAGACTTGTTACACTGTGCAGAGTGCCGATCGTCTTGTACCAGTGAGACAGATGTGGAGAGTCCTCAAGTTAATCCCTGTGTGAAAAAAGAATATAGAGACGACCCTTTTCATCAGGTTGGTTACAGTGTTGGATTATGTGGGGCTGTTGGTCCAGCTCCTTTGAATGTATGTACATTTTACAGAGGTGAGAGAAAACTTACATTCAATTAAAATAATGTTCCCGTATTTTTATTTTTATGTGACCTGTGATCTGGCTTCATAGGAACATAGAATCTCAGTATTTATATACTGATTGTCAATCACCTTGCAAACATATGTTCCTAAGAAATTGTTGGTAAATAGAATTTTCTGAGTCACATTGTACTTTAGATGTATTAGTCCTTTTCTCACTAAGCATACTTCATGGTCAGATTCATCTATACCTGTGACCTTAATTCCACACACGTATACGATTATAATTCACAAATCTACACCTCATGAATATCAGATTTCTATTTCAAAGTGCCTGTAGGAATGCTATCCAACAAAAATAAAATGAGTTACATACATAATTTAAAATTTTCTGGTAGTCTCATTTAAAAACATTTAAAAAGGTAAAATTCATTTAAATATGTTTTGTTTAACCAGTATATTCAAAATATTATCATTTCAATATATAACTACTATGAGACGATCCAGTGTACTGCAACTAAGACCCGATGCAGCTAAATAAATAAATAAATAAAATAAATAAATACTTAAAAAAAAAAAAAAAGAAGAAGCATAACCCTGACAAGTTGGAGAAAGTGAAGGAATGTATTGGTCCCCAGCTGCTAGATGTGAAGATGGGAGAGCTCTTACGTGCATAGGAGAAAAACAGGTGGGGAAATTGGTACAGTTTTGGTTTCTTAGAGTTCTGGAGAAAAGGTATACTTAGGAAGCCTAGCCTCCAACAGGACAAGGAACACATCCTCTGCTGAAACAGGCAGGGGAGGAAGAGTGCATGAAGCAAGTCAGACCATGAGAGTTACTGCATGAACTCTATTCTTTGAAGTGCTGGAGGCCAGATGGTCTCTTAATAGTAAAGAAGTGAGATGATAGGATAAGGGGCTTGTGGATAGTGGTGAAGTCTTCGCATTATCATTTATGGGAAATGGAGATGGTGAGGAGAGAGTATATGTTTGTTTGTGTTCAAGCCATATAACACATTAAAACAGTCACAGTCCTACTTGGTTGAGTGGAATCTTGGTTTAGCTGGAATCTAAAACTATGAATTTGTAGCTGCCCATTCTACACATTTTCCAAAGCAAACCATTCAACATTACAGTAATTCAAGCCTGTGCTCCAGTCACTGATGCTGAAGAAGCTGAAGTTGACTAGTTCTATGAAGACTTACAACACCTTCTAGAACTAACACCAAGAAAAGATGTCCTTTTTATCATAGGGGATTGGAACACAAAAGTAGGAAGTCAAGAGATAATCAGAGAAGCAAGTTTTACCTTGGAGTATAAAATGAAATAAGGCAAAGGCTGACAGATTTTGTCAAGAGAACTTGCTGGTCATAGCAAACACTCTTTTCCAACAACCCAAGAGATGATTCTACACATGGACATCACCAGATGGTCAATATAGAAGTCAGACTGATTATGTTCTTGGTACCTGAAGATGGAGAAACTATATATAGTCAGCAAAAACAAGATCTGGAGCTGACTGTGGCTCCGATCATGAGCTCCTTATTGCATAATTTAGGCTTAAATTGAAGAAAGTAGGGAAAACCATTCAGGTATGACCTAAATCAAATCCCTTTTGATTATACAGTGAAGGTGATGAATAGATTCAAGGGATTAGATCTGTTAAAGTGCCTGAAGAACTACGGGTGGAAGTTCATAACAATATACAGGAGGCAGTAACCAAAACCATCCGAAAGAAATGTAAAATGGTTGTCTGAGGAGGCTTTATAGATAGCTGAGCAAAGAAGAGAAGCAAAGGAAAAGAGAGAAAGGGAAAGATATACCAAACTGAATGCAGAATTCCAGAGAATAGGAAGGAGAGAGTCTTAAATAATGCAAAGAAATAGAGGAAAACAATAGAATAGAAAAGCCTAGAGATCTCTTCAAGAAAATTGGAAATATCAAGGGAACATTTCATGCAAGGATGGGCACCATAAAGGGCAGAAATGGAAAGAACCAAACAGAAGCAGAAAAGATTGAGAGTACATAGAAGAACTGTACAAAAAAGATCTTAATGGCCCAGATAACCACAATGGTGTGGTCACTCACATAGAACTAGATATCCTAGAGTGTGAAGTCAAGTGAGCCTTAGGAAGCATTACTACTAACAAAGCTTGTAGGAGTGCTGGATTTCTAGGTGAGCTGTTTAAAATCCTACAAGATGATGCTGTTAAAGTGCTACACTGAATATGCCAACAAATCTGGAAAACTCAGCAGTGGCCACAGGACTGGAAAAGTCAGTTTTCATTCCAATTTCCCGAAGAAGGGTAATGCCAAAGAATGTTGAAACTACCATACAATTGCACTCATTTCACTTGCTAGCAAGGAAATACTCAAAATCCTTCAAGCTAGGGTTCAATAGCTTGTGAACCAAGAACTTCTAGATGTACAGACTGGATTTAGAAAAGGAAGATGAACCAGAGGTCAAATTGCCAGCATTCATTGGATCATGAAGAAAGCAAGGGAATTCCAGAAATTTCTGCTTCATTGACTATGCTAAAGCCTTTGACTGTGTAGATCTCAACAAACTATGGAAAATTCTTAAAGAGATGAGAATACCAGACCACCCCACCTGCCTCCTGAGAAACCTATATGCGGGTCAAGAAGCAACAGTTAGAACTGGACATGGAACATCCGATTTTCCAAATTGGGAAAGGAGTACATCACAGCTGTATATTGTCACCGCTTATTTAATTTATATGCAGAGTACATCATGCAAAATGCCGTGCTAAATAACTCACAAGCTGAAATCAAGATTGCAAGGAGAAATATCAACAACCTCAAATATGCAAATGATACCACCCTAATGGCAGAAAGTGAAGAGGAACCAAAGAGCATCTTGATGAAGGTGAAAGAGGATAGTGAAAAAGCTGGCTTAAAATTCAACATTAAATAAAACTGAGATTATGGCATCTGGTCCCATCACTTACGGCAAATAGAAAGGGGAAAAGTGGAAGCAGTGACGGATTTTATTTTCATGAGCTCCAAAATCACAGCCAATGGTGACTGCAGCCATGAAATTAAAAGACACTTGCTCCATGGAAGGAGAGCTATGACAAACCTAGACAGCATATTAAAAGCAGAGACATCACTTTGCTGACAAAGGTATGTGTAGTCAAAGCTTTGGGTTTTCCAGTAGTCATGTACAGATGTGAGAGTTGGACCATAAAGAAAGCTGAGCAAAAAGAATTGATGCTTTTGAACTGTGGTGTTGGAGAAGACTCTCGAGAGTCCCTTGGACTGCAAGGAGATCTAACCAGTCAATCCTAAAGGAAATCAACTCTGAATATTCATTGGAAGGACTAGCACTGAAGCTGAACCTCCAATACTTTGGCCACCTGATGCAAAGAGCTGACTCACTGGAAAAGACCTTGATGCTGGGAATGATTGAAGGCAAAAGGAGAAGGAGGTGGCATAGGATGAGGTGATTAGATAGCATCACCGACTCACTGGACTTGAATTTGAGCAAACTCTGGGTTATAGTGGAGGACAGAGGAGCCTGGTGTGCTGTAGTCCATGGGGTCACAAAGAGTTGGACATGACTTAGCGACTGAAAAATAACAGTTTTACACAGTTGTATGATATTCTCTAGAATATAGTTTTAATAATTATAATAAAGATTTAATAAGCATTGGCCCTATATATCATCCATTGTGCAAAGTAATCTAGATGCATTGCCTCATATAATCTCCATGATCTATGTCAATGTAGTTAGTTTTTTGTTTCATAAATGAGATGAAGGCTCAGGATTAAATAATGCACCCAGAGTCACACAGTGTAGGTGCCAAGTAGTTGCTATTGAAGGGACAGGAAAGGGGATGCTATGCTGGTTAAAATAATGGATATGGCAAGAAGCTAGACATGTTAAATTGAGAAGGAAATATGAAGAAGAGACTGATAGGTTGAAGAATACGTGTGTTCAAGGAAAAGTGTGTTTCAAAAGGAAGGTTTGAGGAAACTTTCCTCTCTGGTAAGATGAAAGATTGTGGTTAGAGGCTCATTTCAGAAGTAGGCATTTCTGTGTGGTGACAGGTTCCAGGGTGTGGTCATGGGACTAGCTGAAGATCCCTTGAATTTAAGAAGTGAAAAAAAAACAGTGAATAATGCATGGGAAAAGGGTGATGGATGAGTCATCTGTATATTCATCTAAGTCAATGAGGATAATAACTGGATTTTAGGTTTACGAAAATGTCTGAGCTCTTTTCTCAGCAACCGCATAAGTGGCACAGAGGTAGGGACCACATGTTGCTTTGCTCATTGTTGTATCACACAGTGCTTGGTACACAGTAGGTGCTTAATATTAGTTGAGTGAAATAATGAAACAAAAATTTTCAAAAGGTGCTAAGTAGACCTTTCTTAAATGATTAAAAATTTTGTTGTAATGAATGTTCTATAGAATAAATTTTGGTCCTAAATCTATTATATCTCTTTTTTCCTTTTTTTTGTAAGATAAAAAAAAACTTTTTTTTTTTTTTTTACTGTTTTACTCTACATATTAATTACAGTACTCTAGATTTACAGTGGTTTTGCTTTTTGATTTAGGATGATTTCACACGCATTTTATATTCTCTGGCTTCTAAAGACAAGCTCATATTTTCAGTCTTAGCTGAAATTAGCTCCCTTTAATGAAAAGCTGCCTTTTTTGTTTGTTTGTTTGGCTAAGATCTGTATAAGGTTTGGAAGACCCTTTCCTGCCTATGATAAAGACTGGAAAATTCCTCCCCATGAAGCACTGAGCATTTCAATCAGTGTGTTCTAGCCAGTGTGTCACCAAATATGTAGTTTTATCTTATTTTCTTGGTAAATAGTTACTGAAATATTTCTAAAAGGGAAAATTTTTATTCTGTAGCCATGGATGAGCATATAATATAATATAAAGGCGCATTCCGGGGGCTTCCCTGGTGGCTCAGTAGTAGAGAATTCACCTGCCAATGCTGAAGACATGGTTTCGGTCCTTGTATCAGGAAGATCCCATGAAGAAGGAAATGGCAACCCACCCCAGAATTCTTGCCTGGGAAGTGCCATGATAGAAGAGCCTGACAGGCTACAGTCCATGGAGTTGCAAAGAGTAGGCACAACTTAGTGAGGGACCACACAATGACGAAGACACATTCGAGTGAAGTTCATTTTTCAGTGGGTAAAGCCATACTTACTGCTATAGTTCCCAGAGGTGGAAACTTCAAGAAAGCTTTGAATGAACAGGGAGCAAAGCAATTGAGATTTTGATAAGGATAATAAGAAGTATTGAATGAGTTCTAAACTTTAGCTTGAAAAACATAGCTAAAAGAACCTGTTATCTGATGAAGCTGTAAAATGGAATGATTTGCTCTTAATGTTTTCTTTGAGACTTTTAAAAAATCTTTCATGTACCAAAGGCAGTGTATATTTCAATAAGACTGTTTTTTGAGTACATTACACATGTACACACACATTCCTATATCTTTTTAAATTTTCCAGGTTTTAGTTACTTTCTATGCTCTTGCCTTTTTCCTTTCTAGAAGTAGGAAAATGCTATCAAATGCTAGTTAGAAGGTACCTGAGCAAAATGAGTACTTTTAGAATTAGACTGAAGAATTTTTTGATTTCCTATTTCTTTTTTTAGATGGACATTCTTGGTATTGTATATCTTGCTTCATAAAATTCAGTGTTACAGACTGAGAGTTTAAAAAAAAGGAGCCTGTATATCGATGCTTTAATCTATTACCTCTGTGGTTTAACACTCTTTGCATTCAGCTTCTCATACTTGTTCCAGGCTTTTTTGTTTCATCATTTTTCATAATTATTATAGTTTCAGGGAAATTTTGACATTTTAGTGTAAATTATTTCTGTTTTGTTTGGGGATAAATTATAAAATACAATTTGAGGAATTAGGTGGATGTTTAATAACTCCTCTCAGTAACGCATAGCTCTTAAGGTTCTCCAGTAATGAAGTGTATACTATGAAGGTTAATGTATATTAAGATACTCTGATTTTGGAATAGATAAATTTTCAGAGGAACTGTCTTGGTAGCCAAATAGCTACACATAAAAGGGCTTTGCCAGTAGCATGACTACTGGCATTATGGTTTGCCTGTATAACTGTTCATCACTTTTTTTACTCTGTGTACATAAATGTGGTATATTAGTTTTACATAAAGAAAATTAATGTATGAGGTCAGAATAATAAGTTCCCCTATTTATTTTCTTGCATATTATTATGTTACTTTTTATACCTTTAATTAAAATGAATCAGTGCAACTTTACTTCCTCCAGAGGGAAATATATTCCTTAAGTCTACAGAAGCATATCTTTTATCATATTTCAATCACATTTTTATCTGCCAAAGAATATTTTAAAGTAGATTCTTTTGTTCATTGTTAGAAGTTCTTTCAATGAAATATGTTATTAAAATAACTTAGAAATAATATAATATTAGAAATATCAGTTGTATCTCATTCTGGAACTAATCTTTTTTGGGGGGAGGGACCAGTCTTTTTGTTTTATTTCTATTGATATCTGATAATGTAAAGATTAGTGTTTTATTGTGTTGCTATCTTTAACCCTCAACTGTCCTATTTTGAAGTTTTATTCTTTTAATTATAGATCTGAAACAAACAAAAAAGACAAACATACACTAAGTATATGATTTTGTTTGTAGTAAAGCTTTCAGCTTTTCTTTCTACCATTTTCTATTCTGTGAAACTGTGAGAGATACTTTATTTTACTTGGGGGAATACTTCTATTTTCTGTGTGCTTCCGTTTGCAATATTTGCTCTGAAGAGAAAAGTTAAATGGATCCTTTGGAGAAATGCTAGATTTAAAAAAATCAGAAAAGTGACTAAATCAAGTATTAAGGGTAAGTGTGTGTCTTTCTGAATGAGATTGTATCACTGTTTAGTCTTTCAGAAAGGTTCAAATCTCAGCGATCATTTTCTTTCGTATCAGACATGCATAAGTTGAACAGTCAGTAATATGAATAATTAGTAATATGAATTTGATACACATTTGTCTTTGAACACTAGTATATTAGGAGTTATGTAAACAGATTGACAACTAAGTGCCTTTGCTGACAAATTTTAGAGTATTTTTGAACAATCAGTTGCCCTAGTACAGGTTCTGAGAGTTCTTAACTTATATGCATTTTTATAACTAATTTCTTATGTGACATGTTCAATGTATATGCTAACTAATTTTAAGATAGAATTTTAGTGTCCTTGAAATTGTACATGAGATAGCTTTATATAGATACATATATCTGTTCTATAAATATAAATGCATTCACCAGTTTCTGTTTTTTAGTGTATGTAGATAAGGTTTTATTTTGAAATGCAGTTAATATACTCACCAATTTCTGTTTATTTTTTATAGAGTCATTTGCCCTGGCTCCATAGTTCCCACCCGGGATTAGAAAAAATAAGTGCTATCGTATGGGAAGGCAATGACTGCAAGAAAGCAGATATGTCTGTCCTTGAAATCAGTGGAATGATAATGAACAGAGTGAGTTTTTAAATTTTATTTGTTTAGATAGTGATTATTAATATAGCAAATGATTACTGGAGTGTTATATTTACAAGCTGCTCACCTCATTTCTTCAACCTGAAAGAAAAAGTTCCTTGTATTTGAGTGGTTTGTCACCAAAACACTCTCATTTTTTGGTGCTTTTCATTTTCTGATCAAGAATAGACCTTGATGGTTTAAAATTTTCTTTTATGTTACTCTTTTTTTTGCTTTCAGTAGACCAAATTTAGGAGCTGCTAGGTGTATCCAAGTGTTAATGAAAACATTTTTCTGTATCATTTATCCCAGTTCATTTATTTATTACTACTCAAAACATTAAAAAAGAGAATTCACACTGGAAAATTTCTATTGATGCTTGCCTCTTAAATATACAAGAGTAATGCAACTAATGGTAAAAGAATCTTAAGTCACTTGAAGATGTAGAATATAAATCCTACAGATTTAAGCTTCAGTTTCTGTTATTATTTTATTACATCATTACTACTTTTAAAATTTTGCCTAATTCCCATGGACAGCTAAGCATGATTTAACTTGCAATTTTAAATTTCTTATGTGTTGCTAACTAGAACTGTTGTGCATACTTTTATATAGGACAGGAATTAAAATAACTGGTTTCAGAAACTGAGCTACTTCCTATTACATATCTCCATGTGAGCTATGAAAAGCTATTGACAAGGAGTCTCCAAAAACTTGCATCTAGTTAATACTCTGTACCTTATTTGTGAATTTTTGCATGCTATGCAATATGATGTTAAAAAAGGTAGCTAGATGATATTTAAAATCCCTCCCAGTCCTGCCAATTTTATATTTTCCATTATTTAATTTCCAAATTTCTTTTTTTCTTATAATTGCCCTGCCCCTTTTTCCCTTGCTCTTATTTAATTTTTACCCCCTGGCATATTCTCTTCTGAAATGGTTTCAGTAAACTATATATATATATATATATATATATGTGTGTGTGTGTGTGTGTGTATATACATAAAAGAAAGTAGTTTTGCAGTTTAAGGAGATTATCCATTTGTATTGTGAACTCTTTGAAGAAGAACATAAAGTATAAATTCTAGATTTTTTTTCTTTAACTGGATTTAAGGGATACAAGATCTCCTCATTCTTTTCAGTATTCTAGTATTTGTAAATATTTCTAAATTTTTAAATAATGAGATAAGTAGAATATTTTTTTCAAGATCCAAGTAAGACCAGGTAAGTAAATCCTTTTGCCTCTACTTAATGAATTAAGAGATCTGATAATGAACTGTTTTTAAAAACTGAAAAATATTGACTTACGTTTTATGTGTAATAGGTTCTCAGACTTTGAGTAAATTTAAATTTCATTATTCAGGTATTAAAATGGATATATTTTAACAGTAATTTCACATTGCTATAAATAAAATAATGCTTCATTAGGAATTAATTTTACTGTAGATAAAATTTGTGTACTTTTTTTTTTTCTCTCTCTCTCTCTAAAGGTAAACAGCCATATACCAGGAATAGGCTACCAGATTTTTGGAAATGCAATCTCTCTAATCCTGGGTTTAACTCCATTTGTTTTCCGACTCTCCCAAGCTACCGACTTGGATCAACTCACAGCACATTCTGCTTCAGAACTTTATGTGATTGCGTTTGGTTCTAATGAAGATGTTATAGTTCTTTCTATGGTTATAATAAGTTTTGTGGTTCGTGTGTCTCTTGTGTGGATTTTCTTTTTTTTGCTCTGTGTAGCAGAAAGAACTTATAAACAGGTGGGTATAATATGGACGTCTCAGTAGAGAATTTTATCCTTTTCATAATATTCACGGTATCCCTGAAGTATTTTGGTGTTTCATTAAATCATTTTGACGTGCTAATTGTTTCCCCATTTTGTTTTTATAATAGTTAACCAAATAAAACCTTAATAACTTCTATTTTGTTAATTTTTGTTTTTATGTGGTAATCTACTTGAAAATTAATTTTTATTTTAATCTTTTTTAGCGATTACTTTTTGCAAAACTCTTTGGACATTTAACATCGGCAAGGAGGGCTCGAAAATCTGAGGTTCCCCATTTCCGATTGAAGAAAGTACAGAATATAAAAATGTGGCTCTCTCTCCGATCCTATCTTAAGGTAGAATGGTAGTGATAAAAGTACTCTTAACGTGCTGGCTCCCTCTCATAGTTCCAATTCTTTGTCAGTATGTATGTATGTCTAGATTTATAGTCAGGTTTGTACTCACATAGTGCTATGTGGCCACGTCTAGTGTTCATTTTGATCCATATGCAGAAATTCAAAATGTTAAACTGGTTCTTTACAGTAAAACATCTGAATTCCAAAAGGCTTAAATGCATTTTAGGTAGATGATTCAAGATCAGGTTGTCCTAAATTTATCTTTGTTCATAAATCTCACCAACTACTACTACTCATTCAAAAGCTAGATTAAAGATTTTGTTTCTACAATAGAATGATTATATCACAAGCCAGCAGAGGGAGCCCACTGCTTAAAAAAGGAAATTAAAAAATCTGTCAATGAGCTACCTCACTGAGGTGGCCTATTACTATTTGAAAACTTTAGCTTCCAATTCTAAGCCATCCTTCCTATGCCATTCTTTTCCTTTAATCTTTTAAAATAACTTTCCTAATTATGGAATTAAGATATAAAAGCTCAGGAGGGAAATGGGAAACATCTGAATTAGTTTTAGGAAACATTTCTTCTGAGGATTATTTCTTTGTTGCATAGCAATAAATTTCATTGTGTATGGAGTAATCATAGCTTAGTAAAATTGACCTAAAGGCCAACTGTCCTCTGACATGCTTAGATCTTTAATGACTTTTATTTTGAGGTAACAAGGAAAAAGTAGAAAACTTTTGCATTATTTGTCTACACTTCTGTTTAAAAAAAAAATCATTATGCTGTTTATTTAACTTGTTAAATTCAGCTAAGTTAGTCTTCATTGGGCGATGCCACAGATCAGTGTAGATTGTTTTTCCTCACTGTGACACCGCTGGAAGGATGGATATGATCCTTGTTACCTGTCTTAGTGAGAAGCCACCTAAAATTTGCTCTCCTTAGCATCCCTGAGCAGGTATTGCATTCTTTTTTGCATTGATTATTTTAGTCCGTAAACATTGATTTAATGTTAACCATGTGCCATTCACTATTGATGAGATCAAACTCTCTCTGCTCATTAGGAGCTCATTCTTCAGTGAGGGAAACATGTAACCCAAGGTCTAGGGATTATCCTGAGTACTGACTTCCTCTCTTGGATTTCCAACATTCAGTTTATCACCAGTTCCCACCCTTTCTGCTTCCAAAATGTATCTCAAATCCATTTACTTCTCTCTCTCTCTCAATTTCCCCACCCTAATTGCAGCCACCAATTATCTCCTGTATTGGATTACTGCAGTTAGATCTTATATGGCCTCTAGTGTTCCTGTTTCCTCCTTTTAATGTTTTTCTCAAGTTTGCTACCAGAGGTGTCTTAAAAATGTAGATTTGACCATATTATTAAAACTTTCTGAAAATTCTCCATTGATCTTAGCATGTAGAACCAAATCTTAATAGGGCTTTTAATGCCCTTCGTGACTCAGCTGCTGCAGACAGCTTGTCCCTCTTGTCTCATTTTGAAATACTTTCCTTCCTGCATTCCAGCCAGCCTACACTGCTTCAATGCTTTGAATGTACTGTGATCTTTTCTGTTTTACACTCTTGCACTTGCTTTTCCTTCTACCAATAACACTGCTGTGTGCCATCATGCTACTGCACCCTACTTTGGTGTAAATATCACTTCCTTGGAGAGATCTTCCCAGGCCTACACAGTCTTTCTAAGAGTTAGGAGTATGGGCCTGGGAAGATCTCTGTAAGGAAGTGATATTTGTACCAAACTTGTCACCAGTGTTCTGAAAGCATTCTATACCTTTCCTTCATAGCTCTCATCACAACTTGCAAGTGTATCTGTCTCTGTGAACTTGATGTTTGACTCCTTGTCTGTTTTGTTCTCTACTATATTTCTAGCATCTAGCACTGTCCCTCATTCTGAGCAGGTGTCCAAGAAACCTGTTGAATAAATGGTTAGGGTTTGACAAAATGGAATATTTGGGAGTTATCCTTCTACAAATTCTAGGCTATCTATTCACCATTTTTCATTGTGTTGCAAATCCTCAGGCAATAGTAACAGTTTATAATTAAAATTCATCTCACAAATTAGGTATATTTTCAATGTCATAAGCTATGGTCAATGTGCAGTGATGGATCAGTACCTTAGTTGAAAGCATGGAATTAGCTGCTAATTAGTAAATATATTTAAAAGTGTTTTCACTTTTTTCCCCCAGCGTCGAGGTCCTCAGCGATCAGTTGATGTCATAGTTTCATCTGCTTTCTTGTTGACTATCTCAGTTGTATTTATCTGTTGTGCCCAGGTGAGTTAACTTATTCTGTGTAGAACTTAGATAATCAGATCTATAAATATTCAACCTCCAAGGCTTTCTAATAAAAAACAAAGTAATAAGTAATTTGAAATTGAATTTTTACAGTTTATTTTTTTTAGTAGAGTAAGTAAATGCATCTTACTTATTTACATGATGAACAATGACTAACTTATTTTCAGGTGTCTTATTAATTGAACATAAAATAATTAGCTTTTGTCTACAATTCACCTTTATTTCCCCAAACAAACTGATGAGTGTCTAGAGTTAGGAAATTTTTCAGACTATTTTTCATGATCTCTGCTTTATTCACATTTAATATTAACTTTTATTTTATACCTGAATTATCACTGTGACTTAACTGCCTCATCTCTGAAAAAAGAATTCTCATTGACCAAGATTAGTCAGGAAGTACGAAAGCATCTCAGGATATATTCTATGCTATGAAATTTAAACTTCCATTTCAAGTAATAAGATATGCTAGATTACCTGAAAATTCTTCTGGTTTAAAATATACAATACTGGGGAAAATAAACAGCATCTTAATATGTATAAGTGAGCTATTTTATAAATATACATATTGCTTGTATATTTCAGTTTATAACACAGTAAGGGGCCAAAAATGAGGATAAAAGTGAAAAACAGAGCAGTTAAGTATATGTGTTAATGTTAGGTTGAAGTGCTTTGTTGGTGTTAGTATGTGAGAGACTTGAGATTTTACGCCCATTTGAGAACGGGAGATGAGGCCTTGATCTGCTGTACCTCCTTATACATAAGCTACAGGGCCAGAATCCTCAAAGGCCTATAGTCTCAGTGAAAAGGTGCAATAAGAAAAAGTCTGCCCAACAGCACAGGAAGACAATAAGGAAGCTTGGTCAGTTTTGCCAGGATTCTGGCCAAGGAGGCAGAGAAAGTCTCTCCTAAGAATATATAAATGTAGGTCAGCTTTTAATACAGGTTCAGGGTTCAAGTGTACATTACAGATCTTGTCTTGTAGCTGCTGTGTCAAGAAGTTAATATAACAAGATCCTAGACTCCTGGATACCTGAAAGAAGCGAAACCAAGACTGTTCTTGGGATGTAACACCAACCCTAATCCTCATAGAATTTGCACAGTTAAAGCCCCTTCAGGTCTCAGAACACATGGAAAAACTTTCTAACATGAGTGAGTCAGCAAATTAACACACAGCAGGAGAACATCTCCAGCAACTTCAGATCTGATCAGATAGAAACTATAAGCTTGTTTAAAATGACTGAAAATGTAGGTAACACTATTAAAAAAAAAGAGCAGATAGATTTGAAAAATACCCAAGCATTGCTTCATAGCAGTTACAAAGTCACTGACATTAAAAACACAACAAACAGAAGAAACAGCAAATTGAAGACAAAGATATTTGGTGAGCTGGGAGATGGAAGAAATTACCCAGAATATAGAACAGAGATGAAGAGACGGAAATATGAAAAGGAGATCCAACATATATCTAATAAGAATTTCATATTGAAAGAAGAGAGAGAGCAATATTTGGAGAGATGATGACTTAAGAGGTTTTCTGAATTAGTAGAAGACATTAATTTTCAGGTTTAGGAAGGACAAGAAGAACAAGAAGCCACAATAAAAGCAAATTGACACTTTGGATACATTATAGAGATACTGCAGTAGAGATACTGCCGAACACCAAAAACAGAAAAATCTAACACAATTAAAAGGAAGAAGACTGATTTCTTTACTCACAATTGCTTGTTGCATTTCAGTCTTTTCTTCAAGGTTTTATTTCCATATTCCTGAAGTACATCCTGTAGTATTTTTGTCTCTAATGAACATAAAATCTATTTCTGTCAACAAAAGACAAATGAAACATAATAACATTGTCAAGTTTTAAATGTAAAAAGATAGAAAAGTACATTGCAGATAAATACTAGCCAAGAGAAAGCTGGTAAAGTAACATTAATAGCAGATGAAATAGACTGTAATCTAAGACATGTTACTGGGATAGAGACAAACCTGACAAAAATTTTGTAGAATTATTAGGAAGATCTAACAATTCTAAAATTGTGTGTGTGTTATCACATAACTTCACTCTTACCTATATGCAGCCTAAATGAATAGCACTGTAGTAAGGAATTGACAAAATGCCACTTTGGGAGCTTTGAACACATTTCTTTCATAATTGATGAAGCAGACAAAAATATGAAGACATGTATCTAAACAAGACAGTTAAAATTTTATTCTGAGATTGGACAATACATACTCTTTTCAGACACAGAGCAGTTTATTAAACTTTCCCATGTACTAGGAGACAAAATGATTCTCAACTGATACCATACAGACCTCTAGTTATATACAGCTAAAGTAGAAAACAATGACAGCAAAAAGAAAACCATGCATTTGGAAATTTCAAAACATACTTATAGATGGCAGTGTTTAAAAAGAAAACTCACAGTATTAAACTGAAATAGTTGAGAATTTTTTTTTAAAAAAGAATAGTAGTATATATTAATGTCATTAAAGTTAAAAGCTTCTGTGGACAGTTTTGTAGAAATGTTAATTAAAACTGACTCAGAAGGTAACTGAAGCGCTGAGAAGACCCTGCAGCCATATAGCAGTATTGATTCAGTAGTTTGAAAATCTGCTACCAACAAAAATCCCCAAGACTCTTGTGATTTTTACAGATGAATTTTGCCAGATGTTTTAATAAACAAGTAATCCTAATCCTATGCAAAAGATCTAGAGAGTAGAAAAAGGGAATATTCCCCCAACTCATTTAATGTACTTCATGTAACTTTGTTACCAAACCAGAGAGACAGTATGAACACCGGAAGCAGTGAACCAGCTTAGATGCAGAAATACTCAGAAGATGAAGCCAGCAGTTAATAACAGTAAATATGCCATGACCTAGACAGCCTATCCCTTGGATGCAAACGTTTTCACTTTAGAAAATCCAGTTATCTAGTTTGAACTCCTTTAGTTGATTAAAGGAGAAATCATCTGATCATCTCAATAGATTCAGAAAACAAATTGGTAAATTTCGATGGGAGATTCATAATAGAGTGACTGAAAAGTACTGTCCTTAATTTGATAAATAAAAATCTTTCAAAAACTGGAGCAAACACTGTACATATGATATTTATTATCTTTGAGATACTTTAAAATCAGGAATGAGATGGGTGCTTTCTTTATCACTTCTAGTTAAGGAAGGTACTAACCAGTGAAGATAGGGAAAAGAAAGAAATTGTATAAAGATTTGGAAAAAAAATAGACTGTATGGATGTCTATGTATAATATTCTAGTAACTTTCCAGACAAAGTATTAAAAACATGACACATTTTTTAGAAGTGCCAGATCAACAAAAATGGATATAACCTCAATATAAAACAATCAGTTTTGTTTCTATAGGTCAGAAATCAGCAAACTTCTGTAAAGGGCCAGTCTAAAATAAGACTTTTACCTGATACATTCAGTCTCTTATTTATTCTTCTCTCCCTAAAATTTGTTAAGTATTAAAAAAGTACCATAAATGACAAAAGAGAGTCTGTGAAAAAATACTGGCAAAATACGTGATTTAAGTAGCTTTGTTATTCACAAAAATAACTTCAACAAATCAAAGAAAACAGACAACCTAATAGAAAAAGTTATATACAAAATTTACAAAGTTAACTTAGAGAAGAGGAAACCCAGTGACCAGTAAGCATATGAAACATACTCATCCTCCCTAAGTAATTTGGAAAAGTAAAAGAGTAAGAGAACAATGTACACCCATTAGAATGGCAGGTGTTAAGAAGTTGAATAATACCCAATCTGAACAGATATGAAGGCAAAGGGAACTCTGATCTGCTGCTGAGAGTATAAATTGGCACAACTGTTTCTAGAAACAGATTTGTAATATCTACTAACACTGAATGTGTGACTATCCAAGGCTTTAGCAGTTTTACTCCTAGATATTAACTCCTGAAGAAGGTCTTACATGTGCACAAGAAGACCAGGAGAGGCATAAGAGAATATTTATAGTTTGCAATGAGGAAATTGGCAACCCAGTGAATGTTAATTGATAGAGTAGGCAAATCCACTGTGGTTGATTCTTTTACTGTAATATCTTGCAGTAGTTAGTATGAATGAATTTAAGTTTAATGAATCATGGATAAGCTTTGAAAACAAAATCCAGTAGATTAAAAAGCAAATTGAAGAATGATAAGGTCAATGTGATAGCATTTATACAAATTCCAACATATATATAACATAACATAGTATAAGCATAAATACCTAGCTAAACTATAAAAGCTGAGTGGAAAAGGTAAATACAAAAGTCATTACCCTTACAGAGGGGTGGGGAAGAAGGGGAATGATGAAAGGAAAAGTTTAAAGGGGCTTCCTTTGAATCTTTACTCTTCTGTTTTTGAAAAATCTAAAAAATATTGCAAGATATTAAGATTTAATGGAAGTAAATATATGGGTTTTGATTACATCATACTCCATACCTTTCATGTGCTTGAAATATTTCCTAAGAAATGTCGAATGTTTGAAAAATGTAACACTATATCCATGATCTATCTGTATGAAGTAAAATTTTACTTTCTTTTAAAGAAGAAATTTTTGAATCACATTCTTTTTCATATTGCCTTTTCCCTACATTTTTAGTTGCTTCATGTACATGAGATCTTCCTTGATTGTCACTACAATTGGGAACTGGTAATCTGGTGCATCTCGTTAACACTTTTTCTCCTAAGATTTGTTACCCTTGGATCAGAAACAAGTAAAAAATATAGCAATACCTCAATATTACTTACTGAACAGGTGAGAATTCATGTTTATTATGTTATAAATTAATGTCTGATACCTACATGTTAAAATAAAAAGTTTTCATTTACTTCAGAATTTTTCAGGAACCTCTATTAAGACCATTTATGTTGCAGAGCAGAACTTGAAATTTGGTAGCGCACAAAACTTTCTTCAGTGTTCAGCCTTGATACAGATTTCAAGTTTAAGCTATTGTTTCTGTGTCCCATTTTCATTTGATAAGCAGGAAATACCATTTTTAGAAATGTAGAAATCCCATTGTTGGGATAGGTTTGCATTGCAGTGTACCAGAGCCATATTTGAATAAGCATAAACTTTTATTCAATAGAAAGTGTAAAGCCTAATAATTTTGATACTTAACTTTATTTTGTATGAATTAAAAAGTTTTCCTTATTTCATAAGAATTATTTAAACAAACTTATTTCTAGTGAACTTGTTGAGTATTTTTGTCAGGAATAGTTTGATTTTTAAAAATTGGTAACCCTGTCAAACCAAGTCAGTTAGAGGGAAAGGGGAAAGTAGGAAACAAACCAGCTGATTTGCTTTACTCTAGTTATTGTTTATTTTCTATGTTGGTTTGGATCTGGGACTAAAGGGTTTCACATTTTAAATAATGAAATCCAGTTTTCCTTCTTTCAGCTTTTAGTTACATTTGAAAAGTTAAAAAAATATTATTTTCTTATTGTAAAATATTTGCTGTAAGAAGTTAGGAATATATAGTTAAGTGTGAAGAAGAATATTAATATCACCTATACTCTTAATAATAGAGAATTACTGCTAATATTTTAGCAAATGTTTTTCAGCTCCTCTTAAAAATGAGTATTTGTTATAATAAAAAAATAAGTATTTGTTATAATTTTAAGTATATTTAATTGTTAATTCTTTTTTTAATAAAAGATAAACCTCTACTTGAAAATGGAGAAGAAACCTAACAAAAAGGAGGAATTGACACTAGTGAACAATGTTTTAAAACTGGCTACTAAATTGCTAAAGGTAAGAGTGAAAATGAAAATGGACATCATGTAGAAAATGCTGTTCTAACTTTTCTTACTTTTTTGTTTGTAGATCCTGCTTTGTGTTTGGTTTTCAGGATTATCGAAATTGTTGTCCAAATTATTTTTGAGCATGTTCATGCTGTTTACATTTTATTTCTCATTGAAAAACTAATCAAAGTAATTCAGATCATTTCATTTTGAAATTTTAAGACTCTTAATAATGTTTAGAATATTGTAGAAGTTGGCATCTTTGGAAATTTTTGCATCCTAGAACTTAAAATAGATTTTAAAAAAGAAGATTTGGTGTTAATTTGCTATTTTTTTTTTTCATTTTGTATTTCTCAAAACAATAATACTGTTTACTTGGCCTGAGTTGGTTTAAAAAGTAGTAATACATTGTAGTAATCACTATAATAATTATATATCACCAATAAATAAATTTTCAAAGCTTTTTTGGTAGCAGTCAAAAATAATATAATTTCAGTATATCTGATCTCATATTAACTCTTTCAGTTCAGTTCAGTCGCTCAGTTGTGTCCGACTCTTTGTGAGCCCATGAACCGCAGCACACCAGTCCTCCTGTCCATCACCAACTCCCGGAATTTACCCAAACCCGTGTCCATTGAGTCAGTGATGCATTCCAACTATCTCATCCTCTGTTGTCCCCTTCTCCTCCTGCCCTCAATCTTTCCCAGCATCAGGGTCTTTTCCAGTGAGTCAGCTCTCTGCACCAGGTGGCCAAATTATTGGAGTTTCAGCTTCAACATCAGTCCTTCCAATGAACACCCAGGACTGATCTCCTTTAGGATGGACTGGTTGGATCTCCTTGCAGTCCAGGGGACTCTCAAGAGTCTTCTCCAACACCACAGTTCAAAAGCATCAATTCTTCGGCGCTCAGCTTTCTTCCCAGTCCAATTCTCACATCCATACATGACCACTGGAAAAACCATAGCCTTGACTAGACGGGCCTTTGTTGGCAAAGTAATGTCATGCTTTTTAATATGCTGTCTAGGTGGGTCATAACTTTCCTTCCAAGGAGTAAGCATCTTGTAACTTCATGGCTACCGTCACCATCTGCAGTGATTTTGGAGCCCCCAAAAATAAAGTCAACCACTGTTTCCTCTGTTTCCCCGTCTATTTGCCATGAAGTGATGGCACCGGATGCCATGATCTTAGTTTTCTGAATGTTAAGCTTTAAGCCAACTTTTTCACTCTCCTCTCTTTCACTTTCATCAAGAGGCTCTTTAGTTCTTCTTCACTTTCTGCCATAAGGGTGGTGTCATCTGCATATCTGAGGTTATTGATATTTCTTCCGGCAATCTTGATTCCAACTTGTGCTTCCTCCAGCCCAGCGTTTCTCATGATGTACTCTGCATATAAGTTAAATAAGCAGGGTGACAGTATACAGCCTTGACGTATTCCTTTTCCTATTTGGAACCAGCCTGTTGTTCCATGTCCAGTTCTAACTGTTGCTTCCTAACCTGCATACGGGTTTCTCAAGAGGCAGGTCAGGTGGTTCGGTATTCCCCCTTTGGAGGTAATTTAATAAGATATCATCATCACTGCAGTGTTAGTAATTCCTTTCTTTCTTAAAAGGAAACTATTTTTTATCAGTCATTTGTTTGGGACAGAAATTGGAGTTACAAATTTAGGTTACAGATTTCTTTTAAATGAAAGTCACTTTTTCCTAAGAAGACCTAAAAGTATATTTACTTACCTCAGGTTTAACCAAGTTTATTCTTTCTAAGACTATCATGATTTGTAACTATCTTTTGAAATGGTGTTTGTAAAAATTCTCTTTGCATATTGCCCTGAATTAATTTAACAACTAATTCTTAATGAATCTGGGTTCATGGTTTTTTCCTCTTCTGCTAGGAATTGGACAGTCCCTTTAGACTATATGGACTTACAATGAATCCACTGCTTTATAACATCACCCAGGTTGTCATCCTGTCAGCTGTTTCTGGTGTTATCAGTGACTTGCTTGGATTTAATTTAAAGGTAAGGGCTTGCAGGTATTTTTAAATTTCTTAGTACCCTGTTACATTTTCATGATGTTTATTTCACCCTTACACTCTTGAGATCTCACATGTATAGTAATGGATCATTTTGGTTATATTATATACAGTTAATGAAGATAACATTTATTTTCAAAGAATGATAAATATTCTTGGCTTATAATACTGATGGAGCTTCTCATTCAGAACAGTATTTGTTACAAATGGTACTCTTGGATAGGATAAGTGGAAGTGCTTATTTTTTACTCATATATAAGATGAATCTAATTTAGATGATTTTTTAAAAAAAGCTTTGGCCAAAGGCTATGTTATTTATCTATATAGCAATATATGCATCCTCCAACATGTGCAAAGCTGCTAGTGAATGTTTATATTAACCGGTGTAGATGTATATTGTCACTTTCCAGTTAGAGAAAGCAAGAGAAATTGGAGTTTCACTTTTTTATTTGTTTGAGGTGAATTCTTGAAAATAAAAGAATTTAAAATAATAGAACCTTCACTTGTTTATGAATGAAATTTAGATAAAAAACTATCATGTGATATAACTTAATAAGTTGCAATATCAAAACTGGCTCTAATGGTCCCTACTTGTATTATTTTTTCACTAGCTCTGGAAGATTAAATCATGACAATTCAGAGAAAAGAAGATGTAGCCTCTTTTCCAGAATAAGAGTACCAACTAAGCTGCCTGAAAGCAGTCACTGACTCTTTGCTTCAGGAATCTCAGCTGAGAAATTGAAGTGTTTACATCAGACTGTCCTGTGCAATTCTTATATTTATTTCACTTGTTCACTGTTTTTTACATTTATTTTAGTCTTTATATTTTATTTTTAGCATTGATATACTTAGTTGTTGAAAGGGTGATGAAACTGATGTCCAGATACTTGAGATCCTGGTAATTGCTCATAAAAAATGACAACAAATTGTGAGAATAGAAGCCATTGCTAAACACTGTTTCTCCATCAATGCCGTGACTTGCCTTACTTGAAGTAAACTTCTTTAACTTTGTCATCTTGCATCAGACTCAGCTAAACACATAAAGCATTTTTCTTCAGTAAATCAAGATCCAGTCCGGGTTTCTTTTGAGTTATTTTGGAACAATGCCAGGATCTAAACTGATTAAGCTGCAGTTTAAGCACCCTTCAGTATTAATATCTATGGTATTACACAACAGGTCAACAAGTGCTCTTTGATGATAAAACTCTTAATAGAGCAATAATTGTAAATGGTTACCATACTGTAAGATATTTTGATAAAAATTAACTAGTAATAATTGTATTTATTTGAAACACTGGGCTGTTTGCACAGCTCCAACTGTGCATGCTCAAAATGTGCACTTTTTAAAATTGTTACTTTTAATGCGTGTCTTTATATGGGGTATGTTATAGTGTACTAGGGCATGATATGGTATCCTTTTGGGTGAGGTATATACTCATCTCACAAGTGAAGTGCCTATTGATATTACTCAAGTATGTTATGTTTACTCAAGTAAAATAATTTCTCCCCATGGTACACTATAGTGTATGCTATTCATACCACACTCAAATGAACAACTTAATAACATTAAGGACTAATCAGATATTCCTGATTGCTAGCTGTAAAACTATATATGAGTTTTCAGGAAAAATAGCGACAGCTTGCAAATTCTGCTATCTCGTACATCTCCCTCCTCAACTCGCAATTATATAAGGGCTATTTTAGATGCTTTTAACCTAGAAAGTAACCCCCTCCCTCCCTTCCAAATAATTTGCCAAGTGTCCAAATGAGAACTTATCTGTTGGCATGTTAGGTAAATAGGGCAAATATGATGGTATCTTACATTGGGCCTTGATTTTAAGTTGTTATATTTGTACAATCAAATTTTAGGAGTTATATGAAATATGAAATGTTTTAGCGAACTTTTTTTTTTTTAAAACTGGGTGTCTAGTTTTTAAAAGACTTTATTTGAAACAATCTAGAATTTTCTTGGTGCAAGTTGTATCATGTTGAATATCCTCACCTTTTTTTACAGTGTTTTAGGGAATTTAAAATAATTAATTGTAAATGATTTATTTGACTGGTGCAGTTTTAATCCCCAAATCATAATCTTAAGATCAGGAATGTGTGGAGAACAGAGCCATATCATAATATCACTTTGCTCTCACCATTCCTTTTGATCAGCCTCAAATCAGCCTCATTGTATAGTATATTTTCTTTCTATAGAAAACAAAAACATTTTGTTTTATTTGCCTATGTTCTAATATGTTTAATAATGACCAAAGTGCATTCTGAGTTTTTTCAAGGAATGTATTACTGGAGCTTTAAGAACATACTTATTTTCTCCTGTGAAAAATTAGGCTTTGTCTGATACGTTTATTCTTCCTCTATTGTCTAATGTTGAGGTTGTTTTTAGGAATTATATTTTATAAACTTTTTCAAGATAAGGTACATACCTATACAGAACTTAACATTTTGCACAGAATATATTGAATATATTTTGAGAAAAAAAAGTACAGCATGAGTTCTGTTAGGAATAAAAATGAAACTATTGTATCTCACAAAAAAAACCTTATTTCAGAATGGAAATATTTTTGAGAAAAGTAGCTGAGTAAACTGATTTAGGAAAATGCTTGTTTTTTGATTGAAGTTCATTTCAACTTGGAGTTGGGAGTTGATTTATTAAGTACAGTGTACCTCTCAACATCGTATTAATAATATGTTGAATTATGTCACTAATATGGCAGCAGTAGAATACTAAGAGGAAAAAGTTGTCATTTTAAGTAATTTCAGAACATTAATGGAACTGTTTTCAAAGCAGAAAAATTGACATTGCTGCCTTTAAGAATACAATGAATGTAAGAAATTGAAAGAAATTGTAAAATAGCACATAATATAGAAAAGACAGTTCAAAGATAGAATTGTGGCAGATGTTGTGTGTTAACTGTTGTTTCTTTGCCACATGTATCGTATTTGAAAGTTTGAACTTGGCAAGTTTAAAATAAAACGTTCTATGACTGACAGTGTTAAACCTGGAGTGGGTTTGGTTTTTTTTGTTTGTTTTTTCAAATTTTCAAGTCATGCACATTTCTATGGTAATTTTGTTACTTACTGTAGCATAAACTTTAGGTGTAACTGTTAGATTTGAGGGGAGTGGGAATACATTTTTAAAACCTTTCCAACATTTCAGATTTTGCATTATGATTCTTAGAACATGAAAGAAGAATCAGCACACAGGCTTTTCATCACCAAAATGCTATGACATCATTAATGTTTGTTTGCTTGTTTGTTTGTATTTAAATACAGAAAACTGGCTGTAGCCTGGGGTATTAAAATTCATTATCAGGAGGATTGTGTTTTTAACCAAGTGATTTTACACATGATTTCAACAAGAGAGATCATGGCCAACAATAACATGGGTAAGCATTGTAATATTTCTGTTCTCTGACTGGTACAAATGTTCATAGGCCTTAATCAGGGACTGTTCATTCAAGTGCACTTTACCACTTTCTTTAAGCTTAAAATTGGGTCTCTTAATGAGTCTCCCGCCACACTTACAGATAGAGCAGTATGACTTGCATCTCTTTATACTGTATGACTTATAACACTGATTCTCAAGCATTTTTCTACCAGCCTTATAAGAAAGACACCACAGATGCGCATCAGTATCTCTGGCTCCCCACAAGGCCTGCTTCCTGGGGCGTAGACTGTGGATCTCGGATGTGGTACACGCATACTCCGAAAAAAGTATTCCATAAGTGATTTTGAAATTTTGTTCCACTTATCACTCCTCACCACCTTGAGAATTACTGTCTTAAGATTAGAGCAAGTAAATTACATAAGATTTTTAACTTCATTGACCGCTGTTTTCCCAGCACATAAAATAGTGCCTAATCTCAGTCTATTGAATCAATGAATTTTGAATGATGACTTGAGTCACATAGAACCTAGACACCACCTAGTCCAAAGCCCTCATTTTACTATTGATAGGTTTAAAAAAAATGAGTCCGAAGAAGAGATTGAAAAGCTTGCCTAAGTTTCCACAAATAGAATCCACACTCTCCTTTATTCCCTTTGAAGGTATATTCTGTAACAGCACCTCTTAACTAATCAAAATGCTTAATCATAGGAAAAAATTCTGGAATATTTATAAATATTTATAAGTCTATGCATATATGTAGTGAGATCATATGTAAACTAAGAAACTTTTTGGCGGCAGGAAAGAGAATTCATTTGATGGCTCCCTGTTCAGCTCTGCAGTGGGACTTGCTAGAGAGAACACATACTTTGGAGTCAGACTTATTTTATATTCTTGGGCAAATTATTTAACCTCTGTGAAATTTGGTTTTCTCAACTATAAATTACTGACAGTTATTTTATAGGACTATTAGAGGGACTAGTAAGATTAATATATGTAAAGCACCAACACTGGAACTGACATATACTGAATGTGCGGAAAGATTGGTTCTCTTTCCCCTCCAAATAAGTAATGGCCTAGGACAATTAACAAAAAGTTCCAAGCTAAAGCATTCACATTATGTAAGATGTATACATCTTTACCAAATATGAGACATAACTAAGTATCATGCTTCATATAAATTATCATACATGAAGAGTTATTTTACAGAGTTGACATCTAGTTCCTTTACTTCATAAGTAGGCACGCTAAACTGTGGAAGGGAATTATTCTCATTCTTTTGTTAGTGGTGTGTTATATCCAATTGTGAATGACTTTACTAAATTCTCAGGTGCATATTCCATTCATATCTTTTCATTATTAGATTTCTGTTTTGTTTATGTTTGTGTTTAAGGTAGATTCCCTTACTAGTAACAGCCTAGAGTCTTTGTCTTCTACCTGATCTCACCTCTTAACTTTAAGTTTCTCCTCACTATTTGTGCTTTGACTAGCTGGAGAACATCTGACTTCACTTTCTACAAATGGTGCTTATCAAGGTATTACTAGAACTTTTGAGCCCTGTATTTGGCAGTGCTTTTTCTTTAATCAATCTTCTGTCCACTTAGATGTTGCCTACGATGGCTTTTCCAAACTTCCTTTGTTATCCTCAAGCTCCTAATCCCTCTCATCTTATAACTATTGGTATTTTATTCCTCTAGCTTTACCAAAGAGAGAAAAATCATCATGTATGAATTCTCTTTTTCCTCCTTCTTCAGCTCTGGGAAGGACACATTGCTTTGTGAGGCCAGCTCTCTACCAGTGCTCAGGATCTGTCTCTGCCCTCCTGTAGATACCTCCTCTGCTCTCCCCCATCATCATCTTTAGTCTTAACCCTTTGCAATTTTATGTTGTAAATCATTTATATTTCAATGAGAGGTGCTTGGATCCTTAGTATGAGATTGAATTTATTGGTCATAGGTTGGATGGGACCATTGTCTACTAGATGGCCCTGTAAGGGCTTGCTGCACTCTGAACCCTCATCTGAACAAAGCAAGAAGTTGGTCAAGGTTGGTTTTCTTCACTTTTCTCTCTCAGCCATAGCTGAACAGGTCAGTGATTTGTGCTGGGCCCGAAAGCAGCCAGCCATTTTACAGGCCTCGAGAAACTTGTGAAACCAACAGGCATGAGAGTTTTGCCCAGCACAGGCTTTCCATCCTTAACGGTTACTTGCTGACCCAGTCAGAATTTCTGTTAATGCTTCAGGAATGAATCAGGACACAGTGTAAACAGGAAGAGTTGGTAGGACAGCAGCGTCCCAAAAGAAGCCGTGAATTAAAAAAAGCTTTGAAGTAGAGAGACAGTGGTGAACATGAAGATGGGAGAAGAAACTAGCAGAAACTTCCCTAAGCTGTCGGAGGCAGAGAGACGGAGTGATAGCTTGACCAGCTGTGCCATTGAATCATTAGAGCTGGTCTCAGACAGTGGTAGCTTCATCTTGTGTCCTGAACCGTGAGGCCAGATGCCCCCATTATAAAGATAAATTCATGATGATAAATTCATCACCTCAAGTAACCAAAGGATGACTGCCAACCTGGATAAGCATCATACATTTGACTAACTGTATAATCTTAAGCCATTTTTCTTCCCTAGTTGGCTTTCCCTCTGCGTCTTTCTACTCCTGTCTTGTTAAGGATAGTGCTTGGCTATCAGTGCTGTCTACTCTTCCAACATATTTATGTCTCCTGTGTCTACAAAATAGTTAACAGCCTCAGGGCTAAAAGTTTTGCTTGTTCCTTCCTTTTTACGATGTTTCTCAATTCTGTGTTTTCAACAATGATATGAAATTTAAATTAGTAGCTTGCTTTCTTTTTTTGTCTTTTAAAGCAAAATCTGACTCTTTGGGCCAAATGTAATCATTTACTTAATGCAGTTATTTAGCAATCTCTTTGACTGGTTTTTTAAGAATTTGGGGTTGTCTTTGTCAACTTCTCTTACAAGTTTTGATCAATTATTTATCTTTGGGAATTTCTGGTTTTCCTAACCTTGTAGTGAGAAGTGTGCTTTAAAGCAAAATAGACGTGTTGCCAAAGGCTGTGACCAGTTTGCATCCCTTGGGATATATACCCAGTGTTTGTAAATGCATTTGCTTGTTTTTGCCTGGAAATGCAGACTGACCTGGCAGCTTTCTGGCCTTCTATTTATACCCTTACTCTTGCTCTCAGCCAGAACTTACTGTGTCAGGTTAGTGGTGCTGAAAGAGTCTCAAAATGTGATGAGCCTACTGTCTGGGGAAAGACATTGGTGTAAGAGGCTAGTCTAACAAATGGGAAACAGACCAAGTGCTTTTAAAATTGCAATTTTATTCTGTTTTTCTTCCATCCATTCCATGGATAGTATTTGAATATCACATACTAGGCACTGAACTAGGTACTAGGGAAATAGAAATTAAAATATAGTCCCTCGTTTCATTTACCATGGAGTCTAGGAGGTACAAATTTTAATTTGTGAAGGGTACGTGCTGTGGAGGTGCCAGTGTAAGTGTCACATGCAGGCAATTCACTATGGCTGGAGAAGGTGTTATATGTAGACAGGGGTTGGAAGATAACACTAGCAGATGATTTTGTGAAGTTCAGGGATTTGAATTTTATCCTCAAAGATTGGGACTGCCTAGCTCAGTTCTGGCATGTCGTAATTACTTGGCAAATACCAAACTGAGGGACCACATTCTTCACTTGAGTATTTAGTGAACAGCTCCAGACTGAGAATTAAGGTTTTTAATTTAAAATTTTTGTCCATGTTAAATCTATGCTAGAATTTTTGTGTCATTAAAAAAATGACATGGCACAAATCTGTATCCAAGAGTATTGTAAAATTAAATTGACTGCAGTTTCTTTCTCCATGTTTGCATGATAGAGTCAATGTATAATTATTGATATTTGCAAAATTGCATCTCTCTCTCTCTTTTTTTTTTTTTAAATTACAGAGTAGCCCAGCTCATCTGCACTATGATGAGGACCATGGGTTCTGAAGTCAGACAGAGCTGGGATACTTTATAGCATGTGTATGGCCTTGGGCAAGTTCCTTACACTCCGTAAAATGAGGTGTGGAGCTGCTGCTGCTGGAGCCTGAAGTGGTTCTTGTGAGTATAAAATTAGAAAATGTCCATGTACTGGGCGTAGTCCTGCTCCACCAACCTCCTGTGCAACAAAACATCAATTTATTTGTCCTCAAACTAAATCCGGCATTGAGCACTTACTGAAAAGATTATTGAGATTATTGTATGTTATGTTTGGAAGAGCCTTTCTTCCCTAGAGTGACACAAAATCCCAGGGGGGATTCACCTAGTACTTGGAAAATACAGAACTGGCCCAGTCCTTATTCTCTGGTGGTAGCTATTCCTCCGTTCTGATGCTCCTGCCTGGCGAATGTGTCCTGTGTCTGTTGGGCAGGTATGCTCTAGCCAGCTCAGAGATACTCCCCACAGAGGTCCTCCCTGACCCTGACGCCAGGATGAGCCTCAAGGTCCTCATCTCTGCTTCAGGGTTTCTGCTATCAGTGCCCATCTCCTTCCACAGATGCCTCACAGCTGTGGGCCATTGCACATCTGCAGCCTATCTTGGGGATGTGCCCCTCTTCCAGTAACCCGCACCCCCTCATTTTCCACTAGATGCTCTGAATCCATGAGACTTCTGAGCCAAAGCCTGGTTGAGTTGTCATCCTGCGAGCCTTGAGAACTACTATTTTCTGTTCAGAGGTTCCAAAGATAATGATACCCTTGCAGGGGAGGGACTTGAGCTCAAGATAGATTTCTGGGACTGTGTTCTTAGAATAGTGGAGGGAAGACATCACTTTTTTTTTTTTTTTTTTGAGTCTTTTCCAGCATCAGATATTCCAAAGAATCCTGCCACTTAAGAAAAGTGTTTAGTTTGGCACCTGACATACAGTCATGTCACAATAACTGTTAAATATTAGCATTATTATTTTTATCAGCATCCTTTTCAGGTAATAAGCAAAGATTCAGTGATCTCCATAAGTTAAAGAAATTATCCAATTGGAAAATGAGCTAGAGAAACTGAAGCTGTCTAGAAAAAAGTCTAAATTGTTAAAGAGATGAAAAGTCAGGCTTTGAGAGAAAGCACTTGGACTACTCAATATGGAAATGGAAAAAAAAAAAAAAAGGAAGGTCACATTTGTCTTTGGGCATGTGATGGCTTACAGTGAGGTCCCTAATCAGCTGCTCTTCATTCACCTCAAAATTTAAAGCTACAGGTAGTACCTTGGATTGTATTGCGGGACTTTAGCTCGTCACACACACAGAGTAGGAAACAAAAAGCATCTTATTCAGCTCTGAATGTTAGTAGAAGCTGGGACTACCCCAACTCTAGAGACACTTCAGGCAGTTATGGGGTTCACCTGCTTGGAAATAGGAACTGGTTTAATTGGTGCATTGAATCCTCCTCTTATCAGTGTAGAATGATACCTTGTAGAGTACATTGTCATTCAGTAGGTGATCCTGAAAATCATATTTTCTCATCTGCAATGGAAGATTTTTTCATCTCAGTTGAATATGCAGGAGATGTGGCATAGGAGGAAGGTCTTGCTCTGAGTATCAGGAACCTAGATTTTTATCTTTCCTTTTAGGCTGATTTCCTTCGTGACCTATAGTAGCCATTTACTCTCTATCTGAATAAAGATGGGACAGAATTAAAATGACTTGGTCTGTTTCCATTGAACTTTACCATTCTGAGACTTTTTTCTTTACATTTTCTCTCTCTACTGCTAATAAGCAATAGAATTAAGAATATTTCATTCTCAGAAGGTAGACTGTGGTTATAATTTCCTAATATAAATACTTAAAAGCATCTAGTTTCTAAAAGGAAATTTAAAAGGTTTTCTTGTGGAGAAATTCAGCAGCTCCACTATTCTAACAGAAGTCTGTTTTAACCAGTTGTTTTAATATAAGGGAACCTGTTCTTCATGGGACAGGTAGTTTGGAACCCTTTTGTTTCTTACCATGTCTCATTTCGTGAGCGAAGTAAGCTTTTCACTGCTCCCAAGTGAACTTGCGTTTGTTTTTGGGTTGTGGAATTAAGCAGTCACACTTTAAAACATAGCCTTGGTGTTAAGACAAGATTTTCTTCAGTTTTAGGTTTTACAGATTTTTTTTGGAATCCGTCTCCCTTGATTCAGCCATGTTACTCTTTGACCAAAGAGTTAATCAGATCACATCTCATTAGCAGGCCCTTATTTTAAAACTCTGGAAACAGAATTTTCTTACTCCATTGATCTTCCACCATACCTAAAGTGTAGCTCATGGTGGCAAACTCTTATTTTCTATGGGCTTGTCTTATTCTGAATAGGTGAATCCCAGAATTGTGAGATGGGATCCTTGACTGTTTTCCATTTCCTCCTTCCCTCCATGCTCCAGTCCCAACAGGGTACTAAACTGAATGCCACCTGTCAGAAAGCGACGGATCCTCTGCACTTCACTCTTTGTTTAGTTTGCCCTTCTGTATACAACTTACTTTTTCTATCCTCTTTAAGCATCTTATTAAAAGATTAAGTAGGCACATGATTTTGCCACCATAATAGAATGTAACATCTTTGTGTGTGTCGGTTATAAGAAACAAAGTCTTTCTTTTATATCTTCCTAAACATCTAATGTAGATCTTTGAACATAACCTTCTCACTGAGGGGAAGATAAAGAGGGAGTAGCAGAGGGAGACCTTAAGGTTTATTAAAGAGTGTGGTGTCTTCATGAGCATCTCAAGCCTGGATGACTAGTAGAATGACCTGGACCCTTAAGAAAACTGATGAATTTGTTCCACTCCCAGAGATTCTGAGAAGAGGATTTTTTAGCTCTGCCCACTCTTACCAGTTGCTCTTGGGGAACCAGAATTGTGATTATTAAAATGTTGGTCTTCATTATCAGAAGCATTTAGACAGTGTTGAAACATTGCCAGTGGATTCATGATTTTAGAGGCTAGGAGAAATGTGTTTTCTATGTTGACAACTGAAAATTTTGTGTCCTAAATAATGTACCACTGTTTTCTCTTTTATTTATTAGTTTCCTGGCGCTTCTCATACCTGGAGACCCTGGTGATCCTCGTTAGCGGCTGACAGCACCTGTGAGTAATATTGTTCCTGCATCAGGACTTAAAGATTGTTGGTACGTTCAGCCAGAATATGTCAGCTGAGTGTTGTCGGTGATGTTTAGCCGGTCTCTGCTTCCCAGAGTGCTTATCTGTGGGGCAGAGGTACAGCAGGTCTTTTAGGTACTTTGTTTCAAGAGGATATTTAAACAGGAAAGCATGGTAATTTGTTGCAGACATTGAACTGATCCAAACTACTCAGGGAATCTAGTCTTTAAATCAGCATGAGGATTACCTTCTTTACTTTGTCACAGATTCTTTAGGGTCAGCTAGGCCCCAGGAGTTGCCTGCATCTCAGTTGATAAAAGATTGAATAACCTAGATCTGCCATTGAAAAGTGTGATTCAGGGCATTTTGGACATTACCAAGACTCTTTCAGGAATCTGCAAGTGTAATATGGATTGATGTATATTAATGTAGCAGCATAAAATATGTAAAATATGGTTTCAGATTCCACCCAGTGATGTTACCTTTAAATAATCCATGTACACTTGAACTTGTATTCTGTTGTTGTTTGGTAGTGAAAAGTGAAAGTTGCTGAGTCGTGTCCGACTCTTTGCGACCCCATGGACTGTCCATGGAATTCTCCAGGCTGGAATACTGGAGTGGGTAGCCTTTCTCTTCTTCAGGGGATCTTCCCAACCCAGGGATCATACCCAGGTCTCCCACATTGCAGACAGATTCTTTACCAGCTGAGCCTAGAGTGTGTGATAAGTATTAGGTCAGATTGGTTGATAGTATTGTTCAAGTTTTCTGTTTACTTACAAATTCTCTACTTTCTCGATCAGTGATTGAGGAAGGGGTGTTGAAATCTCCAAATGTAATTTTTTTTAAAAAATACTGATTTATTTGGCTGTGCCTTCATCATAGCATGCAGGATCTTTAGTTGTGGCATTCAGACTCTTAGGTGCAGCATGTGGGATCTAGTTCTCTGACCAGAGATTGAACTTAGGTCCTCTTCATTGCTAGCACAGAGTCTTAGTCACTGGACAGCTAGGGAGGTCCTCCAAATATAATTGTTATTCAAGAGAATAACAGTTCTCTTTTTATTTCTATCAGTTTTTGCTTCGTTTATTTTGATGTTCTCTTATTAGGTACATATGTGTTTAGCCTTGTTATGAACTTCCAATAAATTGGTCTCTTTATCATTATGAAATGACCCTCTTTATCCCTATTAATATTCTCTGTTCCGAGATCTACTTTGTTTGATATTAATATATAGCCACTTTGGCTTTCTTTTGGTTAGTACTAGCATGGCATATGTTATCACATCCTTTTACTTTCAGCCAATTTGTATTTTCATTTTTAAAGTGAGTTTTTTGGCATCCGGGATGTATTTAGGTCTTGCTTTATTATACAGTCTCCTAATCTCTCTTTTTAAAAAAATTTTAATTTATTATTTATTTTCAACTGTGTTGGGTATTTGTTGCTGCATGGACTTTTTTCTAGTTGTGGCCAGCGGGGGCCTCTCTCTAGTTGTGTTGTGCAAGCTTCTCATTGTGGTGGCTTCTCTTGTTGCTGAGCACAGGTTCTAGGGTGTGTGGGCTTCTAGTAGTTGCAGCGTGAGGGCTCAGAAGATCTGGTTCCCAGACTCCAGAGCACAGGCTCAGTAGTTGTGGCGCACAGGCTTAGTTGCTCCACAGCAAGTGGGATCTTTCCAGATCAGGGATCAAA
Source organism: Cervus canadensis (assembly GCF_019320065.1). Classification (NCBI taxonomy): domain Eukaryota; kingdom Metazoa; phylum Chordata; class Mammalia; order Artiodactyla; family Cervidae; genus Cervus; species Cervus canadensis. The sequence continues at coordinate 40,653,712 of NC_057388.1, read as the reverse complement.
CCCGTGTCTGCTGCATTGGCAGGTGGATTCTTTTACCACTGAGCCACCAGAGAAGCCCCATCTCTGTCTTTTAATTGGGAAGTTTAGACCATCTAAATAAAATGTTGCTATTGATATGTTTGGATTTAAGTCTGCCCTGTTGACATTTGTTTTCTATTTGTTCCATCAATTTCTTGTTTTATGTTTTTTCTGCCTGCTTTTGGGTTGAACATTTTTTATGATACTTTTTATCATTTTTGTTGGCTTATAGTATTTATTTTGTTTCAGTGGTTGCCTTAGGGTTTATAATATACATCTTAAACTTACCATATTCTACTTTCAATTGGTGTTATATCACTTCACATATAGTAGAAGAATTCTGTAATAATAATATACTTTTATTTCTTCCCTCTGAAAATTCATGTTGTGTCATACATTTTGTTTCCATATGTTTTAAATTCCGCAGTACACTGTAGTTGTTTTTACTTTGAATAATTGGCTGTCTTTTAAATGTATTTAAACAATATAAAGAAGTATTTATATTTATTGACATAATTACCAGTTCTGATCTGTTTTATCCCTTTGTGTAAATCTAGATTTCCTATCCTTTGAAGGATTTCCTTTAGTATTTATTTTAGTGTATATCTGCTGGTGACAGATTCCTTTAGCTTTTGTATGTCTGAAACAGTCTTTATTTTGCCTTTGTTTTCAGACAGCTAGTTTTAAGCAGTTTGTTTATGAAGTGACTTGGTGTGTCTTTATTTGTTTCCTGTTCTTGGAACTGATTAAGATTCTTAGATCTAATGGGCTAATAAGCCCATTTAATAAATTTTATCAAATTTGATTCTAGTAAAACCTTGGCCATTATTTCTTAAATTGTTTTCTGCCCCTCATCTGCTTTTGGGATTCCAAATACATGTATATTAGGCTACTTAGAGTTTTCCCAAGGATCACTGGTGTTCTGTTCACTTTTTTTCAGCTTTTTGTCTCTGTGTTTCATTTTGTATGGTTTCAATCATGATAGCAAGTTTACTGATCTTTTCTTTCTCCACATCTAATCTGCCGTTGTATATTTTTTCCTGTCTCTTAGATGATTCATGCAGGATGGTAAATCTGATTGCTGTTTTTCCCATCTATTTTGGAAGCAGAAATCCCGTCCATTCTCTAGAAGCCATATATTAAAGAGATTTGCAAAGATTCAAAACAATTCTACACTTTAAACTATTTTTTGTTTGTTATGGAAAATATTTTTTATAAAAATATTTAGATTGACATGTAATTGATTTATTATCATTACCTTGAAATAAATTAACAAATAAGTGTTTAAACTTTTTCTGTTTTAATTTTGAAAATGGTAAATAACGATAGATACAAGCCATGCAAGCAAAAAGTCTTTGGATTTGTCAGTAATTTTTAAGAGTGTAAGGGCTTCCTTAGTAGCTCAGTTGGTAAAGAATCCACCTGCAATGCAGGAGACCCCAATTTGATTCCTGGGTTTGGAAGATCCCGTTGGACAAGGGATAGGCTACCCATTCCAATATTCTTGGGCTTCCCTGGTGGCTCAGCTGGTAAAGAATCCGCCTGCAACGTGGGGGACTTGAGTTCGATCCCTGGGTTGGGAGGATCCCCTAGAGAAGGGAAAGGCTACCCACTCCAGTATTCTGGCCTGGAGAATTCCATGGACAGTATAGTCCGTGGGGTTGCAAAGAGTCAGACACAACTGAGGGACTTTCACATCACTTTAAGAGTGTAAAGTGATTCTGAGACAAGAATAATCTGAGAACATGTGATCTAAATGTCTGAAGTAGTTACAGTGGGTTGCTTGAACCTACAAGTTGGGTAACCCTGGTGCTGAGGAGGGCCTGAGTATAAACATGAGAAGACCCGTAAGCAGATAGAAGAACAACAAACAAAAGTTAAGTCATGTAACTTCCAAGAGACCCAGGGTAATATAGATTTCTCACTTTTCAGCTGCTGTATAGACATTTGTAAGGCCCACTTATCCCTCCTGCTCTTAGGATTTTTGAGACAGTACTAAAACTAAATTCCATCTTTTTTTTTTTTTCCTTTAAGGAGGAAAAAGAAACAGGAAGGGAAAATAAAACACTATGGTAGACTTAAAGGGAGATATTTTGAGAGTCCAGGGTCCTTTTGGAGTCTAGAAATTACATTGCTATGACAAAGGCTCTTACTATTCACAGTGCTCATGGGGAGGCCAGCAGATTGCATGTCTGAGGTGTAGAAAAGGAAATCTCTAGTTTTGTGATTCTGTGGTTATTTTCAGTATGCTGGTAGTTCATTGGCATACACTGGAGAATGAGGACTTTCCCTCGCCTTGCTGTCCAGTCTGGGCAACACTTCTCTGGGACTTATTATAGTTTCTCTGCAGTTACAAAGTTGGAGTCAGAAGCCTTTCTAGGTCTTCATCTAAGTTACAGAAACCTACATCAAACTAGCTTAAACACAAAAAAGCATTTATTAACTCGTGTAACTAGGAAACCAGGCTGAGCTAGTGCTGGCTTGGATCAGTTAAATCAAGTGTTCAAACTGCCATTGTGGCTTCATTCTAAGTTCTCTTCCCTCTTCTTATTTCTTCCCATTTTCTGCCCATTCCCTCTACTTGGCTCTGTTTACTTTGTTCTCCATTCAGCCACAGAATAGCCATCAGAAGCTCTAAGCTCATATGGACCTTTGAGCTCATGAGTTCAGAGATAGAAACAAACATGCACTCTCAGCAGTCACAGACCAATCCTTTGGAGACTCTTTCATTGACTTGACTTGGGCCACATGCCTGTCTTTTCAACCAATGACCTTAGACAGAGCTAAGGAGAACCTTGGTTAACCAGACTGGGTCATATGCCCACTCCTTTGGCAGGGAGTGGTGGATAAATTGGTATTGGTAGTTTCATCAGAACTACCTGGAATAAGACAGAGGCAGCTTAGAAACTGGAATGGTGCTGGGAAGACTGCAGCCTGCATTTTCAAAGTGTCATGAAGTGAAGCAGACTGTGCCTATTAGGTGTTTATGACTTAAAAAGAAATAACATCATGTGGCTGGTAAAGTATTGTTGAGAATTTGGCATTTTCTTCTGGGTACCCTAATTCTCTTCTTAGGAACAGTTTCCTCTTTTCCTGTTGCTTTTCAGGTAGTTTATCTGCATGCTTTAGAAATCATCTTCGCTCTGAAGCCTTTTACTAACTTTTGTTACATCAAAAGCAGTCAGCTGCACCCAGAGCATTCCTGCTCAGTGATTTTCCTTCCTGGGCCAACACACTGATGCTTCTTTTCAAGTCTAAATCTTTTCTACTTGAATATTTTCTTTAACCCTGATGAGTAACAGACATGTAGAGTCAGAGTTGGTATTAAAAGTGTACAGATCAATAAAAAGGCAAAGAGGATGACCTCTTAATGCAGAATCCTCATCAGATTTAATGTTTAGTTGAGTAATAACCTCCAGCCTCTTTGGGAGTGCAAACACATAGAGTGAACACATAGGTGAAGGATTATTCACAATGCCAGAATGTTTATTATATAAGACATTCTGTTTTTTCTGAAGCGGCAGCCTTTAGTAAAAAGCTCTCTCTACCAATCCACTTTAGAATCTCATTCTGATGTTTTTAAGCCTAGAAGAACTGAACAAAAATGTAGAGTCTGAATTTGTGCACTCGTACAGATAAGATCCACAGGGTCACAAAGAGTTGAACACGAGTGAGCAACTGAACAACAACAACAAAAAATAAGATTAACAGTGTCATTTTAGTTACGTTTGGGAATGTAGCTTATCACCTACATGTTATATTTAGATTGGTACTATCACAATGAAAAGGCAACATGCCAGGTGGTTATTATATTCTAGAATATTCATGCATTTGGAATTAAATATAAGGTCCTTGATCTTCCATAAGATCCAGCCAAACTCACAGTTCAATAAGAGATAAGAATCTGGCATTCACTGGCATTCAAATGGGTAGGTTGCTGGAAGAAATGCTACAAAAAGTTATTGGAAGTTGTCTCTGAAGATGAAAATATGTGTGATATTAATTTTCTTTACTGTCCAAGTGTTTTTGCAATCAGTACATACCACTTTCACATTAAAAAATACTACATATATATAGATATAAGGAACAAGTAAAGGCTATTATTTCAGATCTTTGATATAGCAAGGAGGTCCACCACTGTCACTTGCATTTTAGTGGAGACTCAAAGACAAGTAGAAAAGTGGGATAGCTTTATAGTGGAAAAAAGGGAAGGCCTTGGTTGTGCTCCGATTGGAAGCTGTTTGCATGAGGTGGACTAACTAGAAGGCTAAAACAGGGTATTTTATGGTGTACGTATGTGGCTTTCTCTGACTGGTCCTAAATTGGAAGTGAGGATACAAATTAGAGAAGCTATCAGTTGTTAGTCAAGTCCTTGTCACTTTGAGCCAGTTATTATAGAACTTGTTTGGCTTTTTGGATTATTATTAGAGATAGCAATCCAGTCTCCTGCAAGGAGACTTCCTGGGCTGATTATTGTATACAGTATAAGAGGGTTGGTTTCCTGGGCAAGTTGCTGCAAGTTGTGGGTCAGAGTTCTGTTTTTATACCCGGTTTGGTAATTGTCTCTTTGTGTATTCATTCTCTCACTGGTAGCACTGACTGCCCTTCTCACTGCCTGCCTTTTCTCTTTCGTACATTATTAGTTCACACTGAGTCTGTCAATATCAGGTCCTCAAATAGCTAAAATAAGTTTTACAAAGGCATGTTTTAGATGGTGTGATATGGTGATTTATAATAAGAAACATATGTTTGGTCTTCATCCAGCACATAGGTCTATAAAAAAGAGAATTATCTATTTGATTGTGCTGGGTCTTAGTTGTGGCATGTGGATCTAGTTCCCTGACCAGGGATCAAACTGGGGCCCCTATGTTGGAAACATGGAGTCCTAGCCGCTTTATAGGGAAGTTCCATAGCATATAGCTCTTAAACCTTGGGAGTTTCTTAGGTATTGAGAGCCATAAGGGTATCTTTGCTATGTTAATGAGATGACTTTTTTTTAACAAAAGTAATTTGTAAAAATTGCATCTATGCTGAATTGTGAAAATTCTTAGAATACACCAAATTATGTCTAAGCAGGATACACCCACTGAATGAGACCCACTGACACTCAGGAAACTCTTTGGCTTGAACCCCAGTCTGGGCAGTCTGATTCTGCCCTAACTCTGGGGAGTCCCAGTGTGGTCTGGCATGTGTACCCACCTCAGGACCCTTTGTTGTGCCATTAGGGCTGCAGGAGAGCTGTCTGACAAGCACCCCCAGAGGGAGTTTTGGAGCTTAAGTTCAGGTCTCCAGTTGCCAAGATTTATGACTACGTTGCAAAGAAGAGACATTTCCCCCAACTTCTGAGAGTAAGCTCCCGAGTGGAAAGGGAGCATATCCTTTTAAGTGGGGAGGCAGAGACATAGGCACACTGCCCTGAGAGCAGGCCTTCACCCCCAAGCCCTCCCTTCAAGCATTTACCTGGTCTACACTCACAGCGTATCGGCAGGACCACTGGCTCATCTCTTCTGAGTGCCTGTAACTCAGGTGTCTGCCCACACACAGACCCCGTGGTGAAGGGTGCAGTGTCATAGTGTCGAATCTCTGACCCAGTCTGTGGGAACTGCTCCTTCTGACTTGCAGACCACTTGTTAAAGAACAAAGTCATGGTTAGAAGCCTTAGAGATACCTAACCACCATCCGGTAGCTCCAGGCCCAGGTTAAGACTGAGAATGGTCTTCAAGGTGGTAGGCTTGATGCAAGTCCTGACTCTCAGCCAGCAGCGTTGAGATCTTGAGGCAGAACTTGCCCCTCAGATGATTTTCTTATGTAGAAGTGAATAGTTTATTTTAGAAAGCTTACCAGAAATAAGATGGGGTGAAATGTTGGCAATAGAAATTGCTTAATAAGTGACAGTTCTCATTAATGCAAAATCATATTTACAAAATAAATTCAGTCCCCCTCCAGCAGTTTTTATCAGACTTAAGACCCCATTCTTTAAGTTTCCCATTGAATCTGTTAGTAAAACCAGAAACTATCTGTTGCTCATCTCTAAACCAACTATAAATTGTCTTTATTATGCTTCAGTTAACAGTGCACAACCTGAAGCAGCTTGGCTTCCATCTTTCAGATTCCTGGGATGACCTTTATCAGTTTTGGGAGGCTTAGGCCTGTTATTCATAGGAAGTGCTATTAACAGGGCAGACTGTCATTGCTAGTGTTCAAATTGTATCAGATTTTTTGGGATTTGTTTGTTTTAATAAGGAAAAAAGAAAAAGCAACTCTACTCAGTCTACTAATCCTATAATGGAAGTTCTCACTTTTTTGTATATTCTTATGTATATAGGTTAATTTTGATATTTTGCTTTTCTCTCTTAATAAAACTGTCATTGACAAAGTTACTGGTCACCAAATCAGTGTGTTTCTCTAATAGGGTAAAACTTGTGAGATATGATAGAAGTCTATGAGCATCTGGTCTTACTAAATATAATGTAGGCCTCAGTGGATTGGAACAAAGAAAGCATAACCTTTGCAGTTTTCATTACTTCATACACATGTATACTCTTATTTTCCACATGCAAATGTTAGGATAAGGAAATGGCTACATTCTATTTTTTCCAAAATCTTAAGTCACCCAGTAATTTCTTCTTAGCAATCTGCTTGTTCAGTGTTTTATTGAATCTAAGATGTTATCTATTGTAAAATATATCATTATTCTGTGTGTTACTAAAAAAAAGCACTGTCATAGATTGAGAGATGTTAAATGTGAAAATGTGAGTCTTGAAATCAGTCAAAGATGGTATAGCCTTCTATGTTTGATGAGTCCTTTTTTTACATCCTTTGTGTCTGTTTGCTGACAGTAATACTTAAAGACATTAGTTGACCCATTTGAGAGAATTAATCACAATTAAAATATATGTTCCACTTTATACAACACAAATACAACCATTCACTGCTGGATGCCCTAATCATAACATTTTAAGTACTAATGAAATGAAGCTAGTTTATATTTCATGAATTGATTAAATAATACTAGGGCTCAGTCATCAGGCAGATTGAGACAGGCATCACTGGGAGGACTGGCTGGGTCTTACAGTGTTCAAAGGGTTTGTAAACAGAAATGCCATTTTCTCATTCCTTTTGTCTTGCGCACTTGTTCTTAACAAATCCTTGGGATAATACCAGATTCCCCCACTCCCTGCCTTTTAAAGAACCAGTTATAGAAGAGCCTCAGATTTTGGCTAATACTAATCAGCTCACCCCAGGCAGTTATGATATTTCCCTCAAGGGTATAACAGGCAGAGTTATTTCAGCAAGAGGCTTTGCTAGCAGAACGCTAAGAAAAAGCTCAGCAAGGAAAATGGTAGATGGAAAATGTCAGGAGAGAAATTGGGTTTCTATTTTGAGGATAGCAAAGCCATTACATTTTAATGCATTCAAGTTTGGACTGATTCATAGCCAGTGACCATGCAGGTTAAAGCCAGAGGGTGCGCACTCCCACTGAGAGGCAGGGCATTCACACTCTGCCTTTCAGGAGTCAGAGGACAGGAGGTGGGGGCTGGATCTTTGGAAGCCTCAGTTTCCTTATCTCTGCTATTGGACTTAATGATCTCCACACCCTTTTTTAGTCTTTGATGCTGTGGTCTGGCCAGAGGTCATCGTTGAGCAGCAAAAGCAGGCCTGGGGTCAACTTCCCTGTGAAAGGACTTTAGGACTGAGTAATGGTCATGGTGCCAAGGATTTTAGGCATCAGATTGGCCCATAGGACCTGAGATTCTGGGTTCCTGGACCTTACAGACTGAGATTGTTGTTTTGCCTAACTCCCTGATCTCTGTCAAGGTCAGGTCTGTACTCAGCTCAGGAACGCGGGAGATAAGGGCCTAAGCATAGCCGTGGCCGGCAGGGCACTGCTGAATAAGGCAGAAGGCAAGGACCTGAAGCACTGCCACGTCTCCTGACAGCTTAGAAAGCTCTTCTGGGGGAGTCGGCCTACCTGATAGATAGTAAGTCTGACCATCTGCCTTTTTACCTTGTCCCCTCTGTATATAAACCCTTCCCAATGCCCCAAGCATGCAATTCAGTACTATTTTTAAAATCAGGTTTTATCTCAGCATCTTATAGGTTATCTCTGCTCCCACAGAGGTGCAGGAAACTCAGGCAACACACTAGTTACACCCCACTTGATGGGGGCAGCCTAGGGAGCTGAGATGCGCAGGGCAGCTGTTTTGTTGGCCCTGCTAGGAGGTTTCAAGAGATAGTGCTTATCTCTTTAAGTCTCTGAGATTTTTGTTGAAGTTTCCCCACAGTATAGAGAGTGCCCTCTATCACAGTGCTGGGGTAAGATGGATTTCTTTCTTTCTGTTATTTTAAACCATGCTTATTCAGGCACTGGGGAATATAGTTCCTGGCACTTCAGAGAAGGTGCCCATTTGACTCTGAATAAGGCATTTTTCTCTGCAGTTGGAGACTTTGGCTCAAGCAAGACCTTTTCCGAGAAACCATAAGCCCACATTCTGGTATTTCAACATCTCATTCCTCATCCTGCCACCAGTCCTCACTAGGGTTCATACAGTCCTAGAAGTTGAATGTCACCATGAAACACCCAAACTCATTCTTCCACTTTACAGGCTTAAGAAAATGAAGTTAAAAACATAGACCCCCAAAAACTTCTAGTGGAGCTTTACACGTAATATACATGAAGGACCTTTTCCAGAAGGAATAATAACTAGAAGCCACAAATAAAGCACTGAAATAAAATCCCCCTTTGAATTATGTATAAGCAAAGTAAATTAATAAAATCCAAGTGTACTTTAAGAATAGAGATTTGTGATTTGCTGGGACTGGGGTTTATTTCATTATTGAAGAGTAAAGGGGAAAACGAATAATAAAATCAGTTGTACTTATTAATAGTATTGATGACAAATTTGCTTCAGATTTTTGGTGATCATCTCTCTAATCCATCAGTATATTGTCTGAGCTGCTCCTAGGTTTAAATTGTCATTAAGAGGAGAGTTGGGCTTCCCAGTAGCACAGTGATAAGGAATCTGCCTGCCGACGCAGGAGATGCAAGATGCAGGTTCAGTCTCTGGGTCAGGAAGGTCCCCTGGAGAAGGAAATGGCAATCCACTCCAGTATTCTTGCCTGGAAAATTCCGTGGACATAGGAGCCTGTTGGGCTAGAGTCCATGGGGTTGGAAAGAGTTGGACATGCCTGACACAGGCACAAACACAAAACAAGGCAGGAGTTATAGGACTTCCCTGGTAGTCCAGTGGTTGAGAATTTGCCTGCCGATGCTGGTGACACAAGTTCGATCCCTGGTCTGGGAAGATCCCACATGCTGCAGAGCAACTAAGCCTGTGCTCTGCAACAAGAGAAGCAACCGCAGTGAGAAGCCTGAACCTGAGCACCGCAACTAGCGTAGCCCCTGCTCTCCACAACTAAAGAAAGCCCTCGTGTTGCAGGAAGACCCAACGTAGCCAAAAATAAATAAATAAACTTCTTTTTTTTTAAGAGGTATCTCATTTGACGGGGTTGATTATCTCTTGAGCTGAGGAGATGGAACATGAAGGTCTGATTTTTCTGTCTTCTATTCATTAATTCATTTATTCATCATGAAGCTCCTTCACTGCCTGGTACTGAGGAAGGACATTAACATAGAAACAGCTCCTACTCTTCAGGGCCTTCAGTATTTAAGAATCGTGCCACTTGTCATATGTTTTCTTCACCAGATGACTATGGGAGATGTTTAGTGGTTCTGTTTGAATTTCAAGGGAAAGTCACTGCTTCTTGTCATGGTAACCAGGGATAAATCCATGGAGAGCAGTGGTTTGAACTGGGTTTTCAAGGATAAGTGAGATTTTGACAGGTGGAAATGGATAGGACAGAGGCACTTGAGGGGAATGGGGAGAATGGGCTAAGTATCTGGGAGATTCCAGTAGTATTTATTCAGGAAGAGAGTCCTTTGGAATAAGATGAGAATAGTAGTGTGGAGCTGCCCAGTGGAGGCCCTTGAATAAAGAACAGAGTTGTTCTGAAGAACTTTGGGGCACGGAAGCCCTAGTTTCTTTTCTATCCTTGAAACTTCCTGTAGGAATTGTTCTCTGCATTTCAGTTGTTGATCTCGGTTCATGAAAATCCAGGGGGCTTGCTGTTGCTGTTGGATTCTCCTCCTTCCACGTTTGCTGCTGTGGATAAACTCGGGAAACTTCCACTGTCGGGAGTCAGAGGAGCCAGAGTGACCCTGGCGGGAAGCTTCCTGCGCAGAGAGGCTTCCTGCATGGTTGACGTCTGACCACCCGGTAACAGTGGTGCTGCTCGTCCATGTGGGTCGACAGTGGAAGAGAAGCCATGTGTAGCTGGATGGAGACACCCCAGATCTTTCTGTGAAGTGAAGGAGTTGAACTTGCTCCTCCCTGGGATGCCTTCTTTCCGTGCTTCAGTCTCCCCTGAACTGTCATTGGTGGGGAGCCCCTGCCTCATTTGGCATGGATTTTGCAGATCTCCGGGCTATGGTTTGCTGAGCTCATTTGCTAATATATATATATATATAATATATATATATTTAATTCTTTTTTGTTTCTCTGGGTGATTGCTTGAATTTTAAAAATTTGAGTAGTTGTTTAAACAGCAAGGTTTAAAATCTCGAGTCATCTTAGAGTCTGTGATTTCAGCTCCCTAGCCTCATTCCAGATGTTGATCATCGAATCTGCTATCACGTTGGATGATTAAAGGGATGTGGATGTTAGGGAGAGAGCAGGTGGGGAGTAACATGTGACAGGCTTGATGAGTCTTCTGTAGTTCAGGTCAGGTCAGCACAGGATGTTGTTAAAACTCTTTAAGTTCTGGTACTGTGTCGCTGTGCATAGAAACTCTTAACATTCAGAGGTTTTGCTGCCCTTTGAATGTTGTCAAACTCATAACCCAGCTATGAGCATTAGCTCATTTTATCTCAGAGTACCTTTATAGAATTAGCCCATTTCATTCAAGGAAACACAGCTAAGAAGATTTCACATGTGCTCTAGGCCACTCACAGATAAGGAGTAGTGCCTGATCAGAATCTCTTGGTTTGCACTTAACCCTTACACTGTCTTACCTCCCCCGGAAAAGTGTGCAATGACACCTTCTAACTTTGTGTCTGAGGGTTTCTTTTCCTGGTTTAATAGCTACCTGTGCCACTGGGGCTTCCCAGGTGGCACAGTGGTAAAGAATCTGCCTGCCATTGCAGGAGACGTGGGTTCGATCCCTGGGTCAGGAAGATCTCCTGGAGAAGCAAATGGCAACCTGCTCCAGTATTCTTGTCTGGGAAATCCCATGGACAGAGGAGCCTGGTGGGCTACAATCCACAGGGTCACAAAGAATTGGGACACGACTGAGCATGCACATGCCCACATACACATACCTGTGCCATATTTGATGTTTCATTCTTTCTTGTACCACAGGGAAAGATCTTTTCTTTTGCCAGGTCTTGCTGACACATCCCCTGCTTTATCTGTTACAGTCTGTCTATGCCCATTGCTAATTCCATGTACAAGTCTTTTGACCTTTCTTCTTTTCCTTTCCTCCAAAACTGCTCTTATCAAGGTCACCAGAGCTCTGACTATTGATGACCCAGTGGTGTCCAGTTTATCTGTTTCATTTTTGCTTGTGCTTTTTGGTACTGTTTGGGTACTAAGGAACCATCCTGGTCATGGAGAGTTATGCCTAGGTTCTCTTTTAAGAATTCTGTAGTTTTAGTTCTGACATTTAGGTATTACACAAGGCATTTATTAAGAGGGGTATTGCATAGAATTAGGAGAGTTTGAAGAAATGGCCTGTAGCTCGGGCTTCCAGGAACAAGCCTCCAGACCACATTATAGAACTGTGCTGCCAAAGAGCTGCTGTCTTAACCGTCCGTGAGCAAGGAGCTGCGCCCCTGCAGCTCTAGGGCCCCCCGCACCTCTGCTGTGGCCTGCTACCCCTGTTCCTGTGAAGCTCAGAGCTTCAGTCTCCTCGTTGATAAACTGGGAGTGCTGACCATCTCCAGGCTGTGTTTAGTACATTTCCAGCCAGTGTGGCACAGGCACAGACCAGTGGTGGTGGGTGAGGATTGTAAATCACTTGTTAGGACCAGCTCGTGCCAACCAGCTGAATATCAGCCCTCTTGACAGTATTGCAAGAATTAAATGAGCTTGGCATAGCAATGGCACAGCAGTGGCATGTGGCAAAGGTTCTCCTGATGGTCCTGGGTGCATAGAGCTTGCTAGTTTGACTGACATTACTCAGGGTACCAGTGGTCAGACTGAGGTGGGAATTCTTTGAACACCCTCAAGACCTTAGTGAATGCTTTCACAGACATAGAGCAGAAACTGGGGATGATGGGGCAAGAGGCTGGCATATGGTCTAGGACTCCCGCATCTGGACTGTCCCCCTGAGCGCAACGCCTGCACACACGAGAGGGGGCAGAGTGGGGTTTGAGTGGTAAGTCAAGGAGGAGGCTGCTCTCGCAGCTGTTACTCTAGTGAAACAGGTGGACAGATTGGAGCCTGAGGGGTAAGAGGAGAATAATTTGGAGCATTAGATTTTGGGGTCCCTTCTGCATGATCTTCTGCTTTCCTGATAGCTCAGTTGGTAAAGAATCCGCCTGCAATGTGGGAGACCTGGGTTTGATCCCTGGTTAGGAAGATCCCCTGGAGAAGGGAAAGGCTACCCACTCCTGTATTCTGGCCTGGAGAATTCCATGGACTGTATAGTCCAGGCGGTCGCAAAGAGTTGGACACAACTGAGTGATTTTGACTTTCACTTTCTGCATGTAATGATGGTCACTCAAGCTGTCCAAGGAAGAGATGTGGACAGGAATAAACACAGCAGAGCCTGGAGTCCAAAACCTTGAGAGCTTAATGAGGACAGTTAGTGAAGCAATACCTGTGATTAATCACTTCAAAACATCAGCTAAATCAAGTGGGATCATAGTGGACAATGACTGTTTAATTTATCTATCAAGGGACATTTGAAGCTCTGAATAGTGTACTGTGAGGAGAACTTGACTTCTAAATCCAGGCAGATGAAGGCCCATTATCTCCCCAGAGTAGAGGACTTAAGATCTGAGCCAACTCGGCAGACCTGCTGTGCCTGAATAGATGAGAAAAGACAGGGACATGTATCACAGGAAGCGGGGTCACTGAAGGTGGCTTGTTTGTTTTGCTTCTTTTTATTTTTTAAACATCTTACTTGAGGTCCTAAAAAAGTGATATTAAGAAAGCCAGTAACTGAATACAGGTTATTAGAGGGAATATTGCTATCATGTATTGTGAGCATACTGGACATGTTATGTAAGCTGCAAGTTATAAAAGCTGTGTGCAAAGAGCAGACTTTAATATTTTAATCAGAAAAAATGAGGCTTACAATTCAATGTACCTGATGCGTATTTAATGAAGAACATAATCAAGGGATATTGGAGCTGTGAAGAACCTGGCCAGTTGTCTAGTTCAGCCTCCTCATTTGCACAGATGAGGAATATGCAGAGATGACTTGAAAGTCCTGACCTCACACAGTCACAAGGAGTATAACAGGGATTGGTACTGGCCACTTCATTCTGTCCAGGCCCATCCACTTCATCGTTAACTGTGCTGAAGGAGCCTTCGCTGTAAAACAGACACCTCGTGTTTCTGTGCTGCTACCGAGCAGACTTCAGGGAGGCACCGGGAGAGGAAGAGTCAGACTGAGCCAGGGTTGTTCAGGAGATCCTGAAAGGCTTTGGGTTTGGAACCTCCCTCTCTGAGAAGGAATGTCTTCGGCACCTGCCTGCTCACCCTTTGCTTCCACCTGCCCACCCAGGTGGCAACTAAACCTGGAGACAGTCTGGCTTAAGGGGGTGAAGGGATGGGTGCACTGCCGGTGAGTTACAGGGAAGATTTCTGTCCAATCAGTGCCTTCCTCCTGGTGACCATCGTTGTTTCATCATCCAAATGCCCTGCGCCGTTTTCTTGCCTTACTGTCTTTTGAGTGGCTTGCCTGTCCTTGCTTTTTGCTTGTTTTCTTACTCCATCTCCCCATTTTCACTGGTTGGGAAGTTAGACCCTCTGCTTCTACAGCCTTAGTGTTTGTCCTTGAAACTTTAATATGCACACTCATCAGTACAAATTAATCAATATCTGAATTCCTTTATTATAAAAATAAGGAGACTTGACCACTTCTAACTCAGATCCCCTCTCCTTACTTCCAAGCTATTGGTGAGTATTTTAATGTCTTTTTAACCCCTAAGAATTAGACATTGTTATTATTTTACATAGTTAGTTGTTTATATTTACTAACAGATTTATCAATTTTCTTATTCAAGGTCCTTTCTCAGTCCTGTCTTTTCTGCTGTAGGATACCCTCCCCTTAGGTGCAGGTACTGTTGGTGGTAAACTCCCTCATTTTGGGTATTTCATCTGTCTTCTCGAAAGGCTGCATAATTCTGTGCTGACAGTTATTTTCTCTCAGCAGAGATTTCCCCACCCTTTCCTGTCTTCCTGTATAGCTGTAGGCAAGTTGACTATTGATCTAATTGTCATTACTTGTGACCAAGATGTCTTTCTTCTCTGGGTGCTTTTGTGATCATCTGTTTTTCTTGTTTTGTGGTTTTACTCTAGCAGGTATAGGTGGGGATATTTTTTCTTTTCATTTATCTATGTGCTTCTTGTCTGTAGTAACATCTCATGAATTTAAAAAGGAAACAAACAAACTGCTATTTCTTTACATTTTCTCTGTTATTTCTTTTGAATCTACTTCCTTTGAACCTCATTCTCTCTTTTGTTTCTCCTTACTTTCTTATTTTCTATTTCCATGCCTCTATGAAATTGTGGGTAATTTCTTTGGATCTATCTTCCAGTTTGCTGCCTTTTTTTTTTTAATAGTATATCTAATCTACTGTTTAATCCATTCATAATTTTTAGTTTTAATATTTTTCCTTTCTAAAATTTTCATATGAATCATTTCAAGTCTTTCTGCTTCTCTGTTTCTTGATCCTTTTCTGATTATATCTTCCTCTTTAAATATTTTATACATACTAATTTTGTTTGCAGTGATTCTAACATCTAGGGTTCTTGGAGATGTAAGTCTGCTGTGTGTTGTTTCTCCTGACTCCCACCCATGTTGTTTTATTTCCTTCTATATTTGATGGGATCATTTTTGATGGAACTTACTTTGTTTCTCCAGAGAATTTGTGCTTGCTTCTGCTTGGGCATTAGGTAGTGTTACTAACCTGACACCACTTTCACCACTCTATTATAACTTATTTTTATTTTTTAAAATAATTTTTACTTATTTTATTTTTACAGACCCTAAGGGGGAGGGAGAGAGAATAAAGAAAGAGAAGAGACCATTCTAGCAGGAACACTGGGCATGCTTAGATGGGTTCCTCTGGTGCTCTAAGAGCTCAGTTCACGCCGTGTGCATTTATCCATTTAAGTAGTAGTGATCTTTCAGATGCTCAGGGAAGAAAAGAAAAATAGCAAATGAAATCTGAAGCTCTTAAATGTTGTGTTGGTTTTTCCTCTTTCTGAGGAATAGAAATACTGTGAGCTGCAAAATAGTGAAGCGAGTGGGTCTGTAGGGATGGCCCCACATGTTCCTGCCACTTCTTTCAGCAGTTCTTCATGCAGTTTGCTGGGTTCGGGTGGTCATGATGAAACTGCCTGTACACTGTGCCTGCAGCAGATGGAGGGGTTGTGAAAGAAGCATGAATGGCAAAGCAGGGCTTTGGATGTAGTTGTCCTGGCCCGAGGAGCCACAGGTGGTTCTAGAGGAGAAGAAAGTCACTGCCAAATGACATGAGGTGTAGGAAGGGGTGTCCCATGTGATCAGTAAGAAAATAAGTCATTAGGACGGTACTAAACTCTGCCCAGAGGGAGTGCTATTTCCATTTTTAGCGCTCCACTCCTCCAGGAAGCCTACTAGGATAGCACCCCTTCCCCACAGACCCCTGAAGACTGAACGGACCAGGTCCCCCAGTGGTTTCCGCTCGGCCTGTCTCCGGATCCTAGTTTTGCCCAGGGGTGAAGGGAGGCCAGGGAGGTACAATAGCTTCAGGAGGAGGGGGTCCTGGCAGCCTCAGAAGTGACTGCTGCCTGGCCTGGGACCTGGGTGTGAGTTCCCAGGTGGAGGGGACTGGACCCCACCAGCTCCAGGGTTAAGAGCAGAGAGCAGAGCTCCCACAGAATTCCACCTGGAATTTTGATGGAGACAATCCACATTCTGGCTGGGTTTCCTCTGCTGGAAGGTGAGTTATTTTTCTTTCCTGAAGTCTCACAAAGGGTATACTCCTCTTGAGAGTCCTTGAATCAGTGTGAGGGTCCAAGGTTCACCTCCTCACTCTGCATGATCCAAGTTGGTCTCTGGTTCTTTGTGTGATAGAAGCATTGACCTTCAGGACAAACCAAGCTTGTTTGTTTGGTCTTGTTTTTTTGGTTTGTTTTTGGTTTTATTTTTCATTTACTATCTGCAGACCTGGTTTTAGCTCACTGCTCCTCTTTTGCCCCTTGAACCCGTATTTTCGTTTGAGCTCAGCAATACTCTATTTTTCCCAGTTTTATTGTGATATAATTGACATGTAATATTGTATAAGTTTAAGGTGCAGAATATAATTTGATATATGTATATACTGTGAAATGATTGCCATGCTAAGTTTAATTAACATCCATCACCTTATATAGCTACAGAGAATTTTTTTTCCTTGTGATGAGAACCCTTAAGATTTACTCTCTTAGAAGTATACAAATACTGTATTATATATCTTTCACACATACAATACAGTTTTGTTAGCTGTAGTCATGTTTTACACTACATCCCCAGAACTTATTTATAACTCAAAGTTTGTACCTTTTGACCACCTTCACCCATTTCTGCCCCGCCTCAGCCCCTTCCTCTGGCAAAAATAGTCTCTACGTTTCTATGTTGTGTTTCTATGTTCTTTTTAGATTCCACATATCATTGAGATCAGAGTATTTGTCTTTTTCTGCCTGACTAATTTTACTTAGCATAGTGCCTTCAAGGTCCATCCTTATTGTCACAAACTGACAGAATTTCCTTCTTGTTTTCTTTTTTGCCACGCCATGCAGCCGGCAGGATCCTAGTTCCCTGACCAAGGATAGAACCTATGTCCCCTGCCGTGGAAGTGCATAGTGTTCATCACTAGACTACCAGGCAAGTCCCACTCCTTTTTAATGGTTGAATAATACTCAAATGCACATATATACCATGTCTGCTTTATCCGTTCATCCATTGATGAACACTTAAATTGTTTCCATCTCTTGGCTATTGTAAATAATTCAACTACACTTTAAAGAGTATGTTTTTTATAATTAATCCAGAATTTAGTATTCTCAGGCGAGGATTTTCATAATTGCAATCCATAATCTTACCAGAAGAGCAACCCCCACATGTGTATTGATCTATTCATTTTTCATACCCCACCTAATTCCAAAATTATCTTAGGTGGCCTACAGATATTGGTGTGGTGGAGTCATCTTGTACTGGCTTATGAGAAATTTATTGTTAAACTTTTAAGAATCTTGCAAGCCGTCTATTAAACACAGCCGTCATTAAAAATTAAATTATATAAACTTACAATTAAACAAATTATTAAAAATGTAATAAATACTCAAATTCATCACTTTCTAATTATGTTTCACTGTTAGTTATATTGTTGAGGTTATTTATGTCCATCGTATCTGCATGGTGAAAATGCTACAGAAAGGTGTCCTACTGCACATCTCTTCCTAAATCCACGTTTGACAGCCTCATGTTAGTATCTTGAAATTGGCCATGGTAGGAGTATTTACACCAGGGAAATGGGCACACATTACAAATCAACCCTTTATTTATTTCTTTATGGATTCTCTAAGTTTCATATAGTGATGAAGAGAATGAGAACAGTGCAGAGTAAATACTCGTGTGTCATATCCACAGCAGTTACATTCTGAATAGCACAGAAAGGTGAGGGAATACTCTTCCAGTGTTTGGAAGCAGTTAACGAATTTAGCAAAAAAGTTGCTTACATGGGGAAGAGTGAGTGGATTTCTGACACATGACATAGGTCTTTGTTGTTGCACTTTTGTCTCCCTTGTTAAAGTAAATGGAAATATCAACCAACATTCATGTCTAAACTATTCTTATTTATTGATTGCAACCACAGGTTGGCTGTGGATAAAGGATTTGACAAAAATGAACAAAAGCATTGTATGGGAATCAATTGGCTGCTTGGAATTGACAATAAGTATTGTGTATTTTACTATTATTCGTTTGCTGTGTATTATACATCTTTTATAGCAGCACGTTTGTAATATACATGTACATTGTTTTCAGAGAGCTGGGTGTGGAACATTCACCAGCACACCTCTGCTTACAGGGACGTGTATAGATACACTAAGGTAAGATTTGAGGTAGATGAGAAAGATAAAAGGAACAGCAAGGAGGGGGCCTCACTAGAGCCGGAGATGATGCTAACAGACAATTCCATATTATGGAGGGCAGACATGGGGCATGGTGGGCTGCAGGTTTGCCTCTAAGCTTCCCAGCACATCTTATTAATATATAAAGGGAAATTTGATCATGTACCAGTTTTTCAGTGTTTGGGTCAGAAATTGTGGCATTTCTCCTAAGCTAAGTCTGGAAGGAATTTTACTCTGAGGGTGTGTGTAGAGGAACTGTGTTTTTCTAAATATCAATAATATCCTTAAAGCAAACCCTCACTTAGAGTCAAAGGAATACTTCTGGGAGAACCCCTCTCTGAAGGCCGGACACTTCCTGCCAAAGTGCATTTCTGTAAGATACACTATTGAGGTATTTGTGGATGAAATCATAAGAACTCTGGGACTTGTTCTAAAATTCTCCACAAAACAAAGGAATAAACAAACATCTGTTGAAATGAATAATTGAAGCAAAAAGAGTGAAATACTGATAAATATTGAAGCTGGATGATGGGCAATTGGGGATTCATTGAACTCTTGGCTGTGATCTTATTAATGTAGTCTGTTATAACAGCTCCTCCTCTCTTCTCCCCTACATACCTTATCTCCACTTCTCCCTCCTTGCTATTCCTGTGGTAGAAAACTGGGTCTTTTGTCCTTCCCACATTGTGGATTTGGCTGTTGCTACCTCATGGTGACAAAAAAATATTACCTAACAGAAATCCACTAAACTTAGAAATTAATCCTACAGGAATGAGACAGGTCAGGGATGTTTTAATGAAAACAGAAGGGAAGAAAAATGAGTCATCTGACCCAAAGAAAGGAATGGCAGTAACAGGGCCACAACCCACAGGGAAGGTGAGGAAAGTGGGGGCTGAAAAGCTGAGGACCTGCAAAGAGAAGCACTGGAGATAACCTTTGCCTGCTGCTGATTTCTTAGTTCTTTGTCTTCTAGCACCTTCCCTTCCTCACCCTGCCACCTCAACCCTCAGGCAGAGGGGTAGGGCAGGGGCAGCAGGGGAGGAAGGTGTCAGGGGCATTTTCCTCATTCTGGTTGCACTGTTGAGCTAAAACTTAAGGGATTTGACAAAAATTATTTTTCTTGAACCACATGCTTTTTAAGGGAAAAAAAGTCAAATACATTTAAAATCAAATCAGTTTTGAAGGGGCAGCATCTTTATCATCTCCCATCCTTGGGATTCATTTCACATTCAAATAAATAAAAAACTACTTGCAAAAAAGCAAATTACACCTAGATTTACCCACAAGTGGCATTTCATGCCATGACTTAATGGCACTTCATCAACATGAGCTTTTCTGGGCTCACTGATTAGTTCTTGGAATATGGAAAGTGCCTTACCATAATTTTTCATTAGTTCACAGGTTATGTCATTTGGGACCATGTAAAGTAGCTAATGTTTTGGTGGTTTTCAAAACCCTGTATAGCCAAGAAATTCAAGCACCACGTGCCAGTGACTTCGGGACCATTTAGACATCTGAGATATGACTGTGATTAAAGGTTAGTTGTAACAGTATTATGATGTTTTAGAATCTTTGAAATGTATGAGTGCTTATTTTACTAATGATGATGAGCATCAGCCCCAGGCCTGTCCTGTGGCTCTGCTGCAGCCAGAAGCTGTGGTTCCCTGCCCAGGCTCACTCACTCCAAGCCCTGCCCCTCAGCTCTTCTCTCTGCTGAGGCGATGCCTCTGCTGTCCAGGCCTCACAGAGGAGCCTTCCCCATGCTCTCCAGGGATAACTGGTAGCAGTCTGCACCCAGGAGATGCTTGACAACTGAGAAAATTGATCTTTTCAATAGAGAATTGCCTGGAGGGTTTGTCTGACCTATCAGTGGGTCTTACCTAGTTTCTAAAAAATTGAAATGCAACAGGATGAAATAGAATGGGAAACCATCAGAGCATGTGATAAAGATAAGTACTATCTTATGAAAGCTTTGTTTCAATTATTTATGTGGGTATATGTGTGTACTGAGACATAATGTGAAATGTATTTTTAAATGTGGTTCAAGTCAAAAGGTCTTGAAGAGTGCTGCTCTCAGAATGTGTAATTTACCACTGGAGCAAGCCAGACTAGTAAGACTGTTGCTTAGACACATCACAGTGGCTCTGAAACAGTGCTTAAACATTTCCATAACAAGTTTAAAACAATGCACACCTTTCCTCTCGTACCTTTACCTTTCTGAGATATATGTGAGCTTAGTGAATTCCTCTGTTCAGGTAACAAGAGTTAGCATATATTCAGTATTCATTCCATCCACAAACATTTACTGAGACTGTTCCAGGCACTGAGAATATAATGATGGGGGGAAAAGTGGATAGGAATCCCTATTTTAGTGAAACTTGTATTCAAAAGTAGAGGACGAGGCAGACTATAAACACGGTAAATCAGTGAAATAGAAAATGTTAAATGGTTACAAATGCCAGGGCAAAAAAGTGAATCCTCCTTTGGGAGGATAAGGGGGATATATTCTCAATTTTTCTGCATAACATATTACTACAGACTTGACCAGTTAAAACAGCATATGTTTATTACCTTACAGTTTTTATGGTTTGAGGAATCTGGACACAGCTTCATCGGATCCTCTGCCCAGTGTCTTATAGGACTGCAATCAACATGCCACCTGGGCTGAAGTCTCATTTGAAGAATTAACTGGAGAATCATATTCTTGCAAGCTCATTCAGGTTGTTGGCAGAACTTAATTCCTTACAGTTGTATAACTGAAGGCCCCAGCTTTTTGATGGTTCTCCACTGGAGCCCACTTTCAGATCCTAGAGGCGTCCCGGTTCCACTGGCCCTCTCACTGTATGGCAGCTGACTTCTTCATGTCAGCAGGGAAGAGCTTCTCGCTCTAGTTTCCTGAGATGGTGTCTTTTATCATGTAGTATAAATATGGGGTGACAGCCCATCGCCTTGCTCTATATTGTAACCTAATCAGGGAAGTGACATCCCAGTACCTTTGCTCTGTTTTATTAGTTAGAAGCAAATAACAGTTTCTGCTCCCACCCAAGGGGAGAGGGATTCTAGGTGTGGCTCATTAGAGGTCACCTTAGGGAATATCCAAACCCAGTGAGGTTGCAGTTTTAGACAGGGTGGCTAGAGAAAGCATCCCTGAGAAGTATCATTTGGGTAAGGACCTGGGGAGGAGAGGAAGAAAGTCATGTGAGTATCCTGGGGAAGAGCATCTCCCCAAGAGGAAAAAACAAATACAAATTTTCAAGCAACATGCCTGCCATTCTGAGACAAAATAGCCTGTGTGCCAATGAGAAAGATCAAAGTGAGGGACAAATGGATGCTGCAGGGGAAAAAGAATTGCTGGAGAATCACCTATGAGTAAGCAGGAGGAATCCAGTGCAGAAGTCAAGGGGTTGACATTTGCTAGTAGTAAAGACAAATTCCTGGTAAAAGTCTTGAAGGCAGAGTAAGTGGGCACATGTACAAGTGTAGACATGGTGATGGGAACGTCTGCTTTCTCACTGAACTAAGAAACAAAGACTTCTGCTGAGAGTGAGGATTAGGGAGGTGTTCACCATCTGAGGGGGAATAAGAAGATAGGAAATAGTCATCCATGAGGATGGGGTTAGAAATGGATCCTTCCGGGGAATGGGGAGTGTCTGTCTGTTCAGTTGACAGCAAACAAGGCCCACCTGATCTTGGTGCTTACAGATTTAAGGAGAGACCATTCACCATGTGGGGTGTCTTTCACTGACCACAGTCAGTATGTGTGGAGATAGGCAAGATACATGCAGAACGCTGGATTGAACAGGGTTGTAGTTTCGGTAAGTGAATGCACAGAAGCAGAGAGGGGCAAGGTGCAAGGGAGGACCATGGTGAGTGCCCATGGAGTGTGAGCTCAGTCAGACCCAGCTGGCAGGCAGGCAGTAAGGAGATAGTTGAATTGAACAACACTGTTATCAACTGGATCTAGTTCATGTTTATACAGTCCTCTATCTCACAACAGCAGAATATTCATTCTCTTCATGCTCATATGGATGATAAAACACATTCTGGGTCATAAAATATACCTTAACAAATTCAAAAGAGTAGAAATCCTACAAAGTCTGTTCTCAGCCACACGGAATTAAACTAGAAATCAGTAACAGAAAGAAAGCTGAAAAATCTCAAAATCTTTGGAGATTAAACATTACACTTTTAAATAACATGGGTCAAAATGAAGCCACGGGAAAAATTTTAAAAGAATATTTTCAAGTAAATAAAAATACAACATGAAAAATTATGGAATGCAATAAAAGCAGGGCTTAGAAGGAAATTTGTAGCAATGAATTCATATGTTAGAAATGAATTATTGAGTCAGTTGACATGAGTTTTAAGACTAAACATTTTATAGAGGAGGATGGAGAGGTGCTGAAAGTGACATGAGATGTAAGAAAGACACTTAACCCTCAAAGAACAAGAGAAGTGGGAGAGAAAACTGCCACCACCTGAGAGCCTGTAGGGGAAGCAGAGTCCCAAGGGGAAGGTAGGTTCCAGTGACCACAAAGATTCAGAAAAGTTCAGAGAAGAAATTAAGGCTGTGGACATTTTGCTGATGATTTTCAAAGGGCTCTGTGGAAGAGCTTCAGGGAAGGGGATCACAAAAAGGAGTGTCAGAAAGGGGTGGGGTAAGGGTTTGAGGGTTAAAGGACACTCAACCAAAACAAAGTTAAGGGCGTGATGAGTTAGGGCAAGTTGTCCTCATGCTGCAAGAAAGAAGTTGTAGGGGTCTCCTGTGGACACACGGAAATTCTGTTGTCACACAACACTGAGGCTGGTGGTAGAGTGGCTTCACTCTGGGTACTCAAGTCTCTTGTGACTCCTGCGGATGGAAACCTGCAGAGGGCACTCTACCTGAGCAGGGGAAACAGTCCATCCTTGAGTCCCCCAGAAAGAGCATGGGGAACCTTAGTCAAAAGAGGGTTATTATAGAGAAACTCAGGGAAGTAAGGAAGACAGGCAGCTAGACTTGCTAGTTAGAAGACTGTGATACATTTACTTACCGTGTGTTAAAATTTGTGACCATGCTGGCTGAGATTTTAACTGTGTGTGAGATTGCAGTCATTTGTGACTGCTAATTTTAGTGTTTAATCTTTTTGTAAAACAGTTGTTCATACCTCTGTTTTTACTGTTAGTTGTTGCTCATTCTCATTTCATGTTTTAAATTCAAATTCTGAGAGGATATCCAGTCATCTCCACCAGCTAATCCACCCATTCCTTTCTTTCTGTCTCCCTTCCTCCCTCCCTGTGATTTCCATCCCTGCTCCCATCAGTGCATCCAGTCCTTCATTTATTTGTTCATTTAGCAAGTATTTATAATATCCCAAACTAATATAATACTGTATGTCAATTACACCTCAAAAAAAGAAGCTTCTTCCGAGAAACAAAAAACTCAGGTGTTTATGGAGCATTTGGAGATCCCCTGGAGAAGGGAATGGCAGTCCACTCCAGTATTCTTGCCTGGAGAATTCCATGGACAGAGGAGCCTGGCGAGCTACAGTCCATGGGGTCACAAAGAGTCGGACACGATTGAGTGACTAACACTTTCTTTCACTTTAGTATGTTTCAGAAACTGTTTTAGGAGACTAAAGTGATGACAGCAGATAAAGCTTACATTCTTATGCAAATAAGCAAAAAAGGTGCCTGAGAAGTGCTATGAAGACAAATAAAACAGAGTAAGGAGGAGAAGGAATACTGAGAGAGAGAGAGGGAGAGATCAGCAAAGAGCTCTCTGATAGTGACATTTGAGCTGAGGCCTTGAGGGAAGTGAAGGAGGAGGGCATGCAGAAAACAACAGGAAGAGCATCATGAGCAAAGGAAAAAGAAACTACTTCAGGAAGCACAAGGAAGTCAGTGTAGCCGGAGTGAAGCGACAGGGAGAGTGGGAGGAAGTGAAGTCACGTAGGTGTGCACGCGGTGGGAGGGTGGTGGGTGCTGAGCCTGAGCCGAAGAGTGAGAGTCTGACTTGTTTTATTTACAGTCGTAGAATTTTATTCAGGTTCATAAGTGATTAATTTTCTTTCTAAAAGTCTAAACAGAAATCCTATTCATATATAATTTTTTTAATTCACATACAGTAAAATTCACCCTTTATAGGATCTGCAGGAACACTATGCCTGCAGAGAACAAAATCCATGGATGCTGAGGTTCCTTATATTTACATATAACCTACGCAAATTCTCTCACGTACTTTAAACCATCTCTGATTTCTTGTAATACCTAGTACAGTGTAAATGCTGTGTAAATAATTGCTGGGATGCTGTGAATTCGAGTTTTGTTGTTTTGGAACTTTGTCAAAGAAATTTTTCCCCTGAATCTGAGATTGGTTGAATTTGTGGATGTGGAACCTGAGGATATGGACTGCATAGTTCCTGTGAGTTTTGACAAACACATGTGGTCGCGTGACTGTCCCCACAGTCTAGATGTAGACCAGTTTCCCCACTCAGAGTGCACTGGGACCCCTTTGTGGTCAACACGGCCCGCACCTGCAGCCCCTGGCACCGCTGTTCTCTTTTCTGGCCTTTTACCTTTGTCTTCAGAGTTATGTGGGGACTTCCCTAGTGGTTCAGATGGTAAAGCGTCTGCCTACAATGCAGGAGACCCCAGTTCAATCCCTGGGTCGGGAAGATCTCCTGGAGAAGGAAATGGCAACCCACTCCAGTATTCTTGCCTGGAAAATCCTGTGGATGGAGGAGCCTGGTAGGCTACAGTTCATGGGGTCGCAAAGAGTCGGACATGACTGAACGACTTCACTTTAAACTTTTTTCAGAGTTATGTCTGTATGGCGTCATATAAATGAAACTATATCATGTAGCCTGTGCTGTATATATGTATATTTATTTGGCTGCCATGGGTCCTAGTTGCAGCAGGCAGGATCTTCAGTCTTCGTTGGAGCATGCAGAATGCCCCCTGCAGTGGACGTACAGAGTCCTGACCACTGGACTGCTAGGGAATTCCCTAGTCTTCATAGTCCAGTGTGTGCATGTGCCTCCGTGTGTTTATCCAGTCACAAGTTTAGGGACATTCAAGTTGTTTCCAATTTTAGATGAATAAAAAATAAAGCTACTATAAAAATTCACATACTAGCTTTTGTGTGAACATAGATTTTCATTTCACTTGGATAGTTGCCTCAGAGTGGGATTTCAGAGTCAGATGGCAAGCATATTTTAACCATATAAGAAACTATCATACTGTTTTCCAAAGTGTTTGTCTCATTTTGCACTCCCACTACCAATGCATGTCACTTTTTAAATTTTAGTCATTTTAGTTGGTATGTAGTGATGTCTTCTTGTGGTTTTAAGTAGCACTTCCCTAGTGACTAATAACGCTGGGCATTATTTTTATGTAATTATTTGCCTTCTATATATATCTTCTTTGATGAAATGTCTTTACAATTATTTCATGCCTTTGAATAACTGCTGTTGAATTTTCAGAATTTTTAAAAATGTATTTAGGATTAACTTCTTTATCAAATTTTTGTTTTGCAGATATTTTCTACCAGTCTTTGACTCTTTTTTCCCATTTTTTTTTAAATAGGGTCTTTTGAATAGCAGATGTTTCCAATTTTTACTTAAGTCCAGTTATCAGATTTTAGGTTTTACATTTAGGTCTGTGATCTATTTTGAGTTAAATTCTATGCAGTGTGAGGCATGCATCAAGGAACATATATATATTTCTTGAAAAGGTTATTCTGTCTTCTTTGAATTGCCATTTAGGCTTATGTATGGTTGTGTTTATGAGCTCTTATCTGTTCCATTGATCTGTGTATATTTGCCAGGACCTCACAGTCTTGATAACTGTAGCTCCATGGTTCTCAAGTGGGAACAGTTTTGCTTCCCCCTCACCCTGCACCCCAGGCTATCTGGCAATGTATGGGGACAGTTTTGGTTGTCATAATTGGTGGGTGGAGGTCAGGGATGTTACTAATCATCATATAATCCACAGGACAGCCTCCCACAGCAAAGAAGTATCCAGGCCCAAATGTTTGTCTTGTAGAGTTGAGACACTCTGTGTAGTTTTACAGTGAGTTTTGAAATAAGATATTGTGACCCAAACAAGAGCCATTTTGGAGGAGTGAGGAGAATAATATGAACATATGAGGATGCTGTGAGGATAAAACTGGACAGTGTATGTAAAAGTGCTGGCCACACAGCTTATGCTAATTAAATGCTAATTTCCTCATCTTTTGTTACTGCTCCTGAGCTTGACCAAGTTTTCTGTCTTTACAGTCCCTTCAGTGTGACTTCTGCACTTGTCCAGGGCCTCCTTACTCGATTTTGAGACTCTCGCTGTGACAGGCGTTGTTAATAGAATCCTTGTTTCTCCCTTGCACACTCATGTCGTGTGTGCCCTGGTGCGGGGCCTGGTATTTGTTGTCAGAGCAGTGTCTCTTCCCCTTTGGCCACCTGCTCACTAAGGAGGTGTCAGGGTGAGATCATGCTTAAGATCTTCTCCTGGCAGATTTTAAGTGTACAATGCACGATTAGCAGCTGTCCTTGGTTCCTTTGTGAGGGTGGTTCATGCTGGTGCTGAACCGTCTGATGTATTGGACAAGAACGTGAAAGCCTCAGGCTATCCTGTTCTGGGAGGGCCCTTCTGGGCCAGATTGCCAAAGATTAATGACCTTGCTGATGACTTTCTCTGGCCTTATGCTGATCCTGTGCTGCATGGCAACTCTGACTGGGCAGTGCCCTTGGCCAGGATGGACCTCAGAGCATTTGCTGCAGCTGTTCCAATCTGAACATTTCCCCATGCATGACATTCATTTCACTATTCATTCTTTCATTTAAATGTGACATTTATGGTGCTGTGTTCAAGGATTATAATAAGGAAGGAGATAGAAATGGTTCCTGTCCTCACAAAGTTTACACTTTGAACAAGAGGCATTAAGTAGCTTAATAAATACTCAGTAAAGTTTGTAAAATGAACTATAGTCAGTTCTCCATACCGTTTATATAATGTGAATTAGTTTACATTTTGTCTGCTGCTTTTATGCTAGAATGGTAGAGCTGAGTGATTGCAGCAGTCACAGAATGGCCTACATAGCTCATAATATTTATTATGTAACACTTGATAGGAAAAGTTTGCTGACCCCTGGTTGGATACCTTAGATGTGTTCAGAAGATAAGGTCACTCAGGGATGTCCTCTGAGTTAAGGGTGAGGAGGGAAGCAGCACTGATGGAAACCACGTGTGGTCACAGACTCTCATAGACGTGAAGCCTTGCAGGGGCATGTCCAGTACGTTGGTCCACTTAGCACCAGGCTGGGCCACCTTCACATTGGAGGCTGCATGGTGACTGTAGTTAATGATACAGAATTGTTTACTTAAAACTTGTTGGAAGTACATCTAAGTATTCTTACCACAAAAATCCATTAAAAAACCCAAAAGATAGCTGGGAAAACTCCCCTGTCACTTTATTCCAAGACAGTTTCTAGGAGAGAGGAAGACATTTCTTTCTACTCGTGGAAAAAAATGGAAAAAGTACTGTGAGTCAGAAATGTCTGTCTACCAAAATCCGTCCTAGTTTTGTAGTGTGGCGTGGTAGCTGCCTGAGAGCTGTCCATTCAGGAACTGCATTTCCCACTGTCCTTTGTGTGCCCATGTGTACCCACAGCCTCGTGTACCCATGTGACTAGTTCTGACCAATGGATTGGGAATGGGAGTGACCTGTCATTTGCAGGCTGGGATTTTTAATGAAATGCTCACTTGCAAGCCCTCTGTCTCCTTCAGCTATCTGGATATAGAGGGCTCTGAGGTTCTACAGCAGGACTTCTGAAACTTCTGTGTGTTTCAGTCACCTGTACCTGGAGATCTTAAAGCACAGGGCAGGTACAGTAGGTCCAGGGTAGGGTCTGAGATCTTGCGTTTTTAACAAGCTTCCAGGAGACGGCAGTGCTGTTGGTGCTTAGACCTCTATTCTGTAGTGGAGCCATAAAATGAAAGGAACCTGTCTCTGAATCTCTAAATAAGAAAAATCTCCTTTACTCAGCAACTCCTGATCTGTTACCTGAGTGAGAAATAAGCCTTTGCAGAGGGGTGTGGGCGTGTGTGCATGCTTAGTCAGGTCCGACCCTTTGCAACCCCTATGGACTCTAGCTCCTCTGTCCATGGAATTTTCCAAGCAATACTGGAAAATACTGGTTGCCATTTAGCGGATCTTCCTGACCCAGGGATCGACCCCACGTCTCCTGTGCTTCGTGCATTGCAGGCAGGTTATTTACTGCTGAGTCACAAGGGAAGCCCATTTTAAAACCTGCCAAAGCCTTATACCATTAGCTCATTGACAATAGCAGTGGTTAAGGGGAAGAAAAAAGTCTGGATTTTATATTTGTTGACTTGGTTTAAAAATAGAGAGTGAAAATGTTTGGGATGGGTTGTGACTGACCTGCCTCATCTGGCGGGAAGGTTAGTGGAGAGCAGACCATGAGGGTCTTTGACCCTGAGAAGTCTCGGTGCAGGGAGTTGAGTTAGTCTCTTAAGCAAGGGACCAGCGGGTGAGTACTAGGGCCCTGGTGCAGGTTGCAGGGCAGAGGTTGGCTGGAGGAGCCCAGCCAAAAGTGTGGTCACTCAAAGGCTGCTTGACACCAGTGACAGAAGCCTGGGCAGGGAGGCAGATGGGATACATGGTATCTGAGTGTGTGTGTTATTGGGGAAAGTTGCAGTTGGAGCAGAGAGGCAGAGAGAGTCCAGACCTGCTCCAAGGTCAAAACCCACAAGAGCCTTTTGCCTCCTTGCAGTGAACATTCACAGTGGGGAGGCCAAGTTCCTCTGAGGAACCTTGACCAGCTGGACCCAGCGTGCTAGAATTCAGCCAAGGATGCTAGTGGGAAATCTCTCCCTAGGTTCTGAGGAAGAAAGGCTGGAACAAGAAGGCCTGCCCTATCACTGTTGGTATGGTCCTGACCTTACCTTCCTGAAATAAAGCCAGAGCTGGGTCTTCTCAAGGCCTGCTGGATTTCAGACAGAGCTAAGCCTGAGCAGGAACAGGAGGGAGTCAAGGGAAAATAATTACTGGTTTTGGATAAAGCACCTGGGTGGATTGCAGAAGCTAGCCTTCATCCCATCCGGTATTCAGATAACATCAAGCCCTTCTGTCAGAATTGTGTAGAAATAGCAGCAAACCTGAGAATTGCTAACTGTCCACTTTGACTAGTCAGGGTCACTTACCATGTTGAAAACCATTTTTATTCAAGGGAAACTATAGTGGATTTAGACATGAGACCAGTTTGTTTTTTTTTTTTTTTTTTAATTATCTGATGTATTTAAATACTCGCTGAGCACCCATTGTATGTTAGGCACCATGAAGATTAATTGTAGAAATCCAGGATGAATTTTCATACTTTGATGATAGAGAAGAGAGCAGATTATAAGAAAGTGAATCTGTGTACTGATTAGATGCCTGTCCAGGAAAGCTCTTGGAAGAGTTGAAACACACTAGCAAGGCCTCCAGGGTCCTTCTGGAAAGGCTGGCGACTGCCTCATCTGGGGCCTGGGAGAGGCTGAGCTCCGGGTCAGCAGCCTGTGAGAGCTGCAGCCTCCGGCAGAGGATGGAGAGGAAGGAAGAGGGGCAGGAAGCATAAAGGTGGTCTCCACCCCAGCTCCGGGTTCTGTAGGGGGACCCACATCGTGTCAGGCCGTCCTTCCAATGAAACCCATCAGTGCCTCCCTGCGGTGTGGAGGCCCACATCCTGGCCAGGGCCTGTCAGGCCTGTGAAGTCTTCACCCCACGGCCCCCCAGCCTTCTGGCCAGTTTTTGATATCCTCTGCCCCCAGGTGATCGGCTGCTATCAGGTCTCAGGATTTGTAGCTTGGCCCCCAGGCCTTTTTCTTCTCAGGTGGCTGAACCACTCCAGTTTGCCCAGGACTCAAGGTGGGGAGGGTGTTGCTTGGATGCCCACTCAGTAGTTTCGAAACCAGGACCATCCTTGTCGAACTGGGGGAAGTTGTCACCTTGTTCCCCGAGGCCTGGACCCCCCACGCTGTTCCTGTAGTGACATCTGCACACATTGAGCCAGTCCCCGGCTGTTTTCTTAGAAGCCCTGGATACCCCTCCTGGCCTCATGGGGCCTCCTGCTTGCCCACTCTGGCTCCTTCACTTCTCCTTTGTAGCTCTTATTACAACTGCAAGTAACATAACTAGTTGTGGAATTAGCTTCCTGATACTTAAAGCCTGCACATCTCTGACAGGTGGGTGGTGCCTGTCTGGTTTAAAGTTATAGTCTCGGCCCTCTGCACAGCATCTGCCACACGACTGACACTGATAAATATCTGCTGAACGAGGATTCCGGAGCACCAGTGCAAGCCATTGCATATCTCTCAGCTGTAAGAGCAACAGCTTAAAAATGTGTCTGTGTCATTGTGTATGTACTCTGTGCTCGAGTCAGAGTCCCTGGCTGTTTCTTGGCACCCCTAACAGGTGCTCAGGTCTCCTTATTTCTCACCTGGAGGATGTCAGTGCCTGCCAGCGCGTCTCCTGTCTCCACTGCACCTGGACAGGGCTGCCAGGGCCTCCTCCCAGAGCTGAGTGCTAAGTTCATCTTTGCTCAGAAAGCTCTAATGACGCTCGACTGCTCATAATAGCATTTGTGATCTGCTTTCCCTTACCTCTGTTTATTCTTCTGCCTCTCTGTCTGTCTCTGTCAGTCTCAGTCAAAATAAACAATTCATTGTTTCTCTAACGTACCTCCAGGTTTCTTAACTCTGACTTCCCTCATGCTGTTCTACCCTTCCCTTCCCTTTTGAAATCCTACCCATCCTCCAAAGCCCACTGATACACCCCTTGTCCAGGGTCACTTCTACCTGCCTCCACCCATTTCTGCGTTCTGTAGAAACAGACATTCCCACTGTGTTAACTGTCTTGATCTTCTAACCAGATTATAGGCAACTTGAGAACAGGGGCTGTGTTCTGTACATCTGTAATGCTTTATAGACCGTACTCAACACTATTCAAAAATGTTTGTTAAACTGAGTTAAGTAGGTTTAACTTCATGCTCCTTTTGTTTCATGTAGCCCGTAAAATAATTTTATAAAAATTCTAGATCTGATTTCATTTTTAAGTTGACATCTCCATTTTTTCAACAAATTTAAATATTGCCAAGGATATACTTTTTTATATATGCTTTAAATGTATCTTATTTAAACCTTGTAGTTATAGATTTGACTCATTTAACTTATGGAAAATACCTGCTGTATAATCTAACTGGCAAAGCTAGTCCTTGTGGTCAAGTCAGACAAACAGCCAAACCACACATTCAATCAGAAAAGAAGTCTGGCTTTATTTTAAAATGTAGATAAACGTGGGTGCTAATTCTTAGATAGGAACCCTATGGGGCTCTTGAATTGAAGGAAGGCATTGCCCGTGTAAGTGATGCTCTCTAGTTTTCTAGTTTTCTCTCTAGAAGGCTGCCTTCTCCAGTTGTCACTTTAATGCCCTAGAGGTTTTACACTTCAAGGGGATGAACAGAGTCAAATTTAGGTTACGTGATAAGTCCATCTTTCTTCCATATGTGGAGGGTCCTTGTGTAGGGCAGGTGGGAATGGGCAGTGGGCAGGCCACGGGCCTTGAAATTCATAAAAATGGAAGATGAAGTTCTGGAAGTGGATTCCAGGTAAGCCAGGTCTCTGCCTGTGTGTGCCCTGGAAAGTCTCTGTGTACCCCCCAGGGACTGTGTGTTCTTGGTGTGAAGGCATTTGACCCAGGAGGAAGGCACAGTGGAGATCGCATCTTCTTTCACATGGATACACCTTGTGAGGGTTTTAGAAAATTTACCTTCCACTTAATGAAGAAAGGCCACTTTGTTGTTTCACAAGATTTCCAGGTGAACTCATTCTCCAAGACACCGTTACATCAGAAGAAAATATCCAATGAAACTCTCGGAATCATTTAAAACAGATGCGGCCTTCATCTGCGGTTGCCGGCAACCCTCCCCCAGGGCGGTGGACAGACTTCAGCTTTCCTGGATCTCTGGGCTGCCGGGGTGATATGCCACCAGTGTGGCCCAGCAGGAGGTCAGTGTAATTCGAGATTGTTGCTCCATCATTTATTCCCAAATGTTTACATACTACAGCTGCTATTACCACCAGTGAGCATAACCATCATCTCCACACATTTAATTGGTGCCCTAAATAAACTTGACATGATGCAGAATCATGCACTATCATTGGACATAGTGCCCTTACTATGTTAAGACTTGGAAAGCACTCTGGAGATTTTGTAGGCATCCCATCTGGCGCTATGGTTATCTGAAAAAGAAATATTTTTAGTCCAAATTCTTCAGCAGTTAGGTCACTTGATTTTGCAGTGAGTTTGGCCTGAAAAATAATACCAGTTGGGCAGGGTCAGATTCATTCTAGGGGAGCTCCAAGCTTACACAGTTTGGGAGAGACTCAATAAGAAAGAAAACGTAAAATTTCCCATGAGCTTGAGGGCTCACACACGCTTCAGTTCCTCCAGCTTCACAGCAAACCCACCTGTACCGTAGGAACAAGGGTCAGGTGTCTGGCAGAGTGCCTTGCACTTGGAGTACTCACTTGAAGCTATTCCAGGCATTTGTAGCCCCCAGGAGCCGCACACTTCACCATGTCTGGGGTGTGTATGATCCACTGCTTGGAAGGGGAATCAGATCCTGATGAAAGCAAGGGGTTCTCTGCTGAAAGCCTTGCTGTTGTTCCAAGACAGAGGCTGCAGATTGGTAGGCTGTGGGCCAGACTCGGTCTGCAGATGGTTAGTGTGGTAGTGTCTTATCTTCTTGTTCACTGTTTCTTAAAAATGTGAATTAAACTTGTCAAACTTTAAAAACCATAAATTTCATATAAAAAGCTGATTTCTTTTTTTGTTTTCTTCTTTTTTCCCCCCCCCACCCTTCTCATGAGGAACTGAAAGATAATTCCACAGTGACAGATGACAGCTTTAGAGGAGGGATGCGCTTATTGGTCCACCCAGCCCCCACCTTGGCTAGCTTCACGTTTATTTTCTGCCTGACCTTGGAAACTTGATTCATGGTTAAGGCCTTGTCCTTTGAGGCTCCTCACTTGCTCAGCCCTGGTGCTGTTCTGTCCCTTCCCTGATACCTTTGGTGTCTGGTCTTCGTGATCTTTTTGATGTCCTAATGACTTTTTTCCTTTTAAAGATGTAATTGCCTGTGCATGATTAATATTGACACCTCATTTTTTAAACTAAACACATTGTTTTATAGATCTTGCTTTTTTCAACTTGCACTTGGCTTTTCTCTGGTTAGTCCATAAAGAACGACATACATACGTTTATTATAATTATCTCAATTTGTGTGCTTGATTTAACACTTCATATCAGCTTCTTCCCTTTTCTGAGCGATACACAGTAGGTTTAAATCTTTAAAAAAAAAAGCCTACTGAGGTAAAAATGGTCAGTTGGGAATTTTAGGCCTCCTGTTGACATCAGTGGGAAGTCTTGATTAGGGTTGAGAACTATTTCTTTGGATTGTAATCTTGATGGCACGGTTGTCATTATCCTATTCCTAGTACTTCCTAGAACTCTCTTCTCTGTAGTGCAAGTATTGCTTTATGGTGCCAACAGTTTATCTGGTCATTCATTTTGTACCTTCACACTGCTTTTCATTAAATCTTGGCTTCTGCATAAGCTTGGATTTTGCATGAAAAAAATTCAGAATTAAAAGAAAAAAAATGCAATGGAATTTACTGGTGATTGATACCTACCTTTTTGGGAAAAAAAAAGTCTCAGTATCAATCAGCATAGCAAGCAACAGAAACAGTGCCAATTCATGAATGATGTAGTCAGTTGACAGGCAAATACCAACTAGAGTGTCTGTGAGAAAACTGTTTACTAGGGTGAAAAAGGTCTACAGTTATCTCCCCTTGTAGTTTCACTGCATGAGTCAACTTTCAAAGAAGTCCTGTTTGGGGCATTACACTTATATTTTGAAAAATCTAAGACAACTGCAGTTTTTAAAAATCAACTCAACTTCTGGTAATTATTTCCTTCAAATTAACACTGCCGAAAAAAAGAGTTTTGTGCATGGTTAGAACTGGCTAAGTTTAAAATAAATTTAGTGGAGTAAATGAATTTTAAAAGTAAGCTGGTACAAGACTTGAATTTGGTTTTTATTTCTGAGACATTTTTCTTAAAATGTTGAGCTGCCTTTGATAACATATTTTTAAGTTTCTTTACCTATTAAGTGATTTGATTTGTATTTGCCTTTGAAATCTTTTACTGTCGTTTTTGTTGTTGGTGTTGTTCAGTCGCTAAGTTGTGCCCTACTCTTTGCAATCCCGTGGACTGTAGCACGCCAGGCTTCCCTGTCCTTCAGTATCTCCTGGAGTTTGCTCAAACTCATGTCCCCTGAGTCAGTGATGCTATCCAGCTATCTCATCTTCTTCTGTCATCCCCTTGTCCTCCTGCCCTCAATCTTTCCAAGCATCAGGGTCTTTTCCAATGAGTCGGCTCTTTGCATCAGGTGACCAAAATATTGGAGTTTCAGTCACTTTTGTTAAGAGAATGTTATTCTGCAGTGACCTATGATCCTGTCTGACCAAGGTTTTTCAAAATTTTTGATAATTTTTTTTAACAAAACTTCCCAAATCAAGTTCTAATGAAGTTCTTTTGACCCCTAGCTAATTTTGGGTTGCTTCAAAGGGCCCCTGGAAAACTTCAGAGATATTAAACTAATTAGGTTCATTTGGTATGTTAAATTTCATGGTAAGTACTGTCAAATGAGTAATAAATCTTAGGTTATGTTATAAGGGGAAATGTTATTAACATAGATATTCCAGAAGTTGCATGGAATTCTTAAAATCTGATACTCCTGGTAAAATTATCACTCATAATTCTAGTTATTAAAGTGTTATATGTTATAGCAGTAGCCAAATTTCTTTGTCAATTGCATTGTAGTCAGGTTTTAAAAGTGCCATATGTCTTTTGTCACTATTGACATTTATGGTTTTATTCTGATGCTTTTACAAAAATGCTCCTCTTCAGAAAGATCTTTGGGAAGAACATTAGGACCAGTACAGGTTTCTGACTTTCAGACAATAATGCTGAACTGGGTAAGAAATTAAGGAATTCTGAAAGGAAACCTGATGGCTTCATAAAACAATAGGAGTGAATGAACTGATGACTCTGGCTGTAGTTTTTATGGTTTCTATCTGAAAAGTAACTGGTTTTAACCTGTTTTCCAGATACAAGGAAACCCTCCTCCTCAAGCTAATTATGACTTGATTTGGTAAATTATGCTTTTGTAAACTGAATTGAAGCATTTATCTCACCTATCTGATCCTTCCAGAGATTGGAAATGCTTAGATTCCTAGTAGCTTTGTCTGATATATTAGGAAGGACACCTCCTAACAGATATAGGAGTCTCAAGGAAAGGAATTCACCTGTCTGTGAGACTGTCTGTGACAAGCCCTTGGGTATGACTTTCCTATTTCTGAGAGGCCTTTTACAGGTTCAATCGGAGACTCCTTATAAAAGAAGTTCCCTCAAAGCTATTAAAAAAAAAAGCCTGTGCAATCAACTATATTTATATAAATCATCAGGCCAAGTTTATTGAGATCAGACTTACTCTGGAAACAAATTAGTCTTAATTTGGTAGAAATGAGAGTAATTTTAGAAAAAGATTCTTTCAGTGAGTACTAAATTCTAGTTGTGTTGAGGTCTGCATTTATGAAAACTCAGTTTTCAGATGGTTCCTTGCTGTTAAGTTTAATTGAATAATTAATAGGACAGCCTAAGTTTGTTTCTGAAGCTTATCTTAATAGTCTGTCTTTAGAGGAAGATCATGTATCCCACAACTTGCAAGCAGTATTATGTGTATTGGAAATGACGTCTTTTAAAGGCCCACCTCCCACTTAGGTAGAAAGATCCTTATCAGGTACTCTGCACTAGCTCATGCACTGCAAAATTGAAAGAAATTGACTGTTGGATTAATATTTCCACTTAGGGCGCCTACACTGGATTGGTCTACAGAGAGGACTGCTGATCTCAAATTCACCTTCAAATGACGCTCAAACAGAGGAGAAACTACACTCAGACCAGGATGAGAAAACGACACTTCAGGAGACAGCTGACTGAATATGCTGGACCTAACCCGTAAGATCATTTATTGTGTTTCCTTGACTTCTTGGGCCTTTGTACTTAAATCAAATGTTTTTCTATCATGGGCATGATCCTGAGCTGGTTTTAAAATTCAGTCCAGTTGTTGGGTTTGTGACCAATTACCTGTGTCTAGTATTTCTGTGTTACCTTGGATTTCTCCTCTCCTTTTGGTTGGCTCTTAGGAAATTTATTCTAAAAGAAAGAAAGAAATTATAGTTCTGTTCCAGACACTATTATTAGGTGATATCCCTTCATCTGGCCAATTAATAATACCTTCTCTGACCCTGGCCATAAATAGACATTTTCAAGTTCAGTCAGAGCAACAGACAAAAAAATTTTAGCCAAAGAATATAGCTTCACACAATTTTGAGACTATGTGGTTAACACTAGGCTGTGTCCATTTAAGTTTAAAGACGCCCTTATGTTGGGTACAGTTAAACCATACTGTGGATAGCCAGGGCTTCCCAGGTGGCTGAAGTGGTAAATAGTCCACCTGGAGGAGGAAATGGCAACCCACTCCAGTGTTCTTGACAGGATAATGCTGGCAGGCTGCAGTCCATGGGGTCACAAGACAGATACAACCGAACAAACACGCACGCTCAAGGATAGCCAGCCTAGTCACACTAGGAAGTTGGGCTGGGTGCCTTACAGACAGTGCCAGGATTGGTAAACAGACAACCTGGGCTTGCTCCTTACCAATACTGGTAGCTGTATTTTTTGTATACTGCCTGTTTTACAAAATTGTTTCTTGCATTATCAAATGTGTGACTGAACCTCTGATAAAATGATTGGAAGCACTTGACCAGATACATAGTTCTCCTATAAATATATATATATAATATATATATAAATATATATGAGAGAAATGATTTTAATAGTATAACTCTAGATATGGGAAGAAGCAATAAGAGGGAATTTTTTTTCCTGGACCATAACAGACTAGTAAGACTGGTATTGTCCAGAGACTCTGACTACTGTTAATAAGGCCTAGTCCAGTAGTAGCACACTGAGTGGCCTAACAATGAAATCCTCACCTGACCTGGGGATCCCTAGCACCGTGGGCCAAAATAGGCACAAAATGCCTCCCAGTCCACACATTTATGACCATGAGGGAACCCTGCCAACTAAAAATGGGCACTTGCCATCTGCCTCTACACAGATGAGGTCACTCTCCACTGCAGTCACTGACCTTCAACACCTCCTGAATGGAGGTCAGGGTAGAGATCAGGAATGGGACACTCTGTGCTCTGGGAGAACAGGCCCTTGGATAGCCAGGTGTTCTCTGGAGATTTTACAAGCTCAGTGCTTGCATCTCCTCACACCTAGAAAAGCACTCAAATCATTAAAGGTGACATCTGCTCCTCATGACTAGCAGCAAGCCTCCACCAGAATGTGTGCCTGACTGCACATCCCACCCCTTCACTAAAATCATACATAGTACTGACCTCTCCCCACCTCTCTGAGGCAGTTTCTCAGTTTCTCTGAAATGCTGTCTTCTGGGCTATAGTCCTCATTTTGCCCCAAATAAGACTTAACTCACAACTCTCATGCTGTGAGTTTTGTTTTGTTTTGAGTTGACAACACACAGCCTATATAGTTGGAAAAAGAAAATATTTTTGGATATATATTTTATTTGACAGTGTTTTAGAATATCATACAGTAAACAAGATTTCTGTAAAAGTTAATTTATCCATAGTGGTGCGTTTCATAAAAATAGTTGCTCACTTACAGTCTTTCTGTGACTATTAATACATGTAATTATATTTATAGAGATACACTGTACAGGGTAAATTCACCGCTAACACTACACAGAGAGATTATCTGGAACGGGGTTTAGCTGATGTGCTGTCCTCACAGGTTATGGATTACAGCCGCATACAGCGGTTACTGCACAAGCAGTGGCTGTGAGCTGTGCAAAGGAGAGCCTACGCGAGCGTAACCTCAGGGTTCTGTCCTCCTGTAACACATGGAAAGTAAAGGGCAGGGGATACAGTACCCGGACGTGCAGCTACACTACAGAAGCATTGTCCAAAACCAGGTTCAATAACTTAATGGCAAAATAGACTGGATTTCTAGTCCAGGGAGAAAGACTAATTGAGATAAAGCCAGAAGTACTGTAAACTACTACGTGTGTTTGTGCTTTAGTTTATAATGACTAAGTTTCATTTTTTGGAAATTGCATTTACAGGCTGCAAGACTCTTCACTTGAGGCTTTCAACTCTATTGTCCTCTTGTCAAACAACTAAACTATACCTCTGCCTGATGGGAATTAAACAGCTGGTGCTCAGGATACTGCACTTACAGAGAGAGGGAAGAGGCAACCCAAGGAAGCGGTTTACATGTGCCCTCTTGTGGTGGACCTGATCGCCCTGTTTGACGTTCTGACTTCAGGTTGGGGAGGTAAGGCTTATTTACATGTGAACTCCTGTGAGGGGCAGAGTATGGGAAGCCTTAT
This sequence comes from Cervus canadensis, assembly GCF_019320065.1. Lineage (NCBI taxonomy): Eukaryota > Metazoa > Chordata > Mammalia > Artiodactyla > Cervidae > Cervus > Cervus canadensis. The sequence goes on along the minus strand of NC_057388.1, from coordinate 40,614,733 downwards.
TATATCAGGTCACATTAAAGAGAAACTGCCCTCTGAAACATTTGCCTTTTAGTATGTGTAGCTACAAATAAGAATGCATGGATAATTAACTGAAGGTAAAAATTAAAATGGCAGAGAAGATAGGCAAGCCTTGGAATTTTCCTAGGTTATCAACCATGGACAAGGAAAATAAACATCTAGACAAAAAAGCAAACCCAATAGAAATAAAAGGAGAAATAATAAGATAAGCAGAAAAGAATGCTAAAAAGATCTGTATTCTTTAATGAAAATAAATGGGCTATAATAATGATTTTTTAATATTAGAGATTCACTGTAATCTGAGAAATGTAGGAGGAATACTTTGTTCTGTCAAGGTGAAAATGTAATGGAAAGAGGGTTCTTAAAAAGACAACAAAATGAGTGAAATATAACACTGCTGTCAAGGAAACTTCTGTCTCTGAGCCTGAGAGGAGAGGAAAGCCTTCTCATAAAGGAACTGCAACAATGCCAATCTCAATTTAACAAATTGTGGTCCTTCAATTTATAAAGTTTGTATTGTAGATGAAAACTGATTAAGATCTATGAGCTAAACTGCAAAATTCTGACTTATGGCAAACTGTTCCCTAGAATACAATTTTTAAAACCTTTTTTTCTACCACTGAAATGTACAGAAACGTGATTACAGAAATGGCAGTACAAATGGCATCACACCAGTGAATTCACTAGGTTTCTAACTCACCCTGCAAGTGTGCAGGGAACACTGCTTCTAAGACTGGTGACGGGTGCCACGAGTGAGCCGTGGAAACAGGTCATGGGCGAACAGTTCTGAATGTTTCAAAGAAACCTTTTAACCCCTGTCTAGATATGTCAAGAACAATTTATTTACAACTCTTCAGATCAATTAAAAGATATAATCTTGTCTCAGTTTCAGCTTGCTCCGTGCAGTTTGATTTTTAAGGCGATATTCCAGTTTGTGATTGCTCTTAACTTGTCCAGTTTCTTGAAACAAAGTTTGGATGACATCCAAATCCTTCATGCAGTGGGGGAAATTTTTTTTCTTTTCTTTTTTTTTCTTTTACTAAAGCTACACTGCACTCTCTGTGATGTTCTTCATGTTATTTTGGTTCTTCCGTAGCTGCCAAAGCCCCCACTGTGTAACAGGGGGCTTTAGGATCAGTTTAGGTCTGCACTGCGGACACCGTCCGGACCATGCTTGTTGGACACGTGGGGCTTCACGTCGGTGCTCCCAAGCCTTGGTGCCTCGTGGATTTATGCATGTGACAGTGGAAATAAATTAAAACGCCGAGAGACGGAACCTAAGAAGAACGGCCTGCAGGTATTGAGGCGGGGCGGCGGGCTCATCTCCCCGGGGCTGAGGCGCCGGGTTTGAGGACGCCCGGCAGCTTGTCGGAGCCTGGCACCTTCCACGGCCCGGGCGCCACGGCAGCCTTGCGCACAGGGGCGCCGCCGGGGGGCCGCGCGCCCTGCCTGGACCCCGCCCGCGCCCCCGCCCGGCCCTCGACCTCCCGCGCGCCCCCGCCGCGGCCCGGGCCCACGAAGGCAGGTGCTGCGCCGGGGCCTCCGTGCCGGCCGAGCTCGGAGCCCGCCGTGGCCTGCAGCCCCTCCTTGTTGCTGGCCCGCGCCGCTTCGGCCACTGCGGGCCCAGGCGCCCTGGTCTCCGAGGAGGGCCTGCCGGCCTCAGGCTGCCCCTGGCCGCCAGGCACCTCCTCGAGCCCGGGTTGCATGGCCCTCTGCGGGCTGGCCGAGCGCTCGCTCTGCTCCCCAAGGCGCTGCTTCTTCTGGCTGCCGGCTGAAAGCTCCTTTGGTTTCCTAACGTCGTGTTCCCTTTTGATATCCCAAGTTGGGTCTGGGCTTATCTGGTGGGAAGGGTCGGAGTGTGGGGTTGGATGTGATGGAGAGAATGGAGAGAGGACGTCCTCCAGGGAGACGCCTACTTCCGGCAGACCTGGGGAGGCGGCAGCGGGAGAACTCCAGGAGCCGGGTTCGTCTGTGGGGCAGGAAGCGCAGGCATTAGGGGCCAGCCGCACACGCTTTCCACGTCCCGCCACCTCCCTCCATGTTGGGAATGAGAGCAGGTGGCCGGGGACCCCCTGTTCTCAACGCCCCAAGCCACTGCCACCCCCACCCACACTGCCAAGAGGGCAGCTGACCTCCCCCCGGGGGTCTCTGTTCCCATCCTCTGCCTCACCCCTTCCCTCCTTGGTGGTTCAGGAAGGCTGTTAGAAAGCCCAGGCCTAATCCATCCCTTTGCCCTGAGGTCTGACAGTGACTTGGCAGAACGTAAATCACCTAGGGCAGCCATGAAAAATACAGATTCTTCGATGGTCAGACCCAGAGCTTCCAGTAGGATAGGGCCACGGAAGTCCTCTGCATTTTTAACAGGCATCCAGGTAATTGAGAAAATGATTGGAGAACCAGCTTTTGAGAAATACTGGCCTGCATTCTCTGGAAGAAGTTGGGGGAGTGACTTTCTCACAGTTCAGTGTCACTCAAGACATATTTCTTAGCGACCACCAGACAGAGAATTTGGATAAAGACACCTAAAAAGGTTCGTTTTTCTGAGGACAGGGGTGGGCACTGGGACCAGGCTGGTGTGGAAGGAGGGACCCTTCTATGAGGCTCTGCCTTAAAGTGTTAGAAAGTTTTGTAGAAACTTGGACTTCCTGGATGGACACCCTCTAGGAACTCTTTCCTATATACATATATACACACACATATATAAATTGTATAATTTCCAACTTTCCTTTGGCGTTATATTGTCAACCTGAGTTCCGAGATTCAAACAGGTAATATAAAGTTGTCTACTAGATGTTCAAACTTTATTGTTAAAACACAAATTATTTTATTCTGCAGGAACCTGAGGTTGATTGGAGACAAGATGGCAGAGTAAAAGGACCTTTCATGAGCATGCTGGTCACAACTAACTGCTGAACAGCCATTGATAAAAGACAGGAATCTACCAGAAAAGGATATTCTGCATCGAAAGACATAAGAAGAAACCACGAGATAGCGGTAGGAGGGGCACGCTCACGATATAATCAAATCCCTTACCACCCGGGTGGGAGACCCACAAACTGGAGAATAATTATATTACAAAAGTCCTCCCACAACCTAGAAGAAATAGGCATATTCTTAGAAAGGTACAGTCTCCCACGACTGAACCAGGAAGAAGTTAAAAAAAAGAACAGCCCAATGACAAGTACTAAAATTGAATCTGTGATTTAAAAACTCCCAACAAACAAAAGTCCAGGACCAGATGGTTTCATAGGCGAATTCTACCAAACATTTAGAAAAGAGTTAATTAACATCTATCTTGAAACTATTTCAGACGAAGGAAAACTTCCAAACTCATTCTATGAGGCCACCATCACCCTGGATTGAAAGACTCAATATTATCCAAATGGACTATATTCTCTTACAAAGTGCAGTTCCTATCAAACTTTGGTTTCCCACCTGGGCTCCTACCATGACCCAGTCTTCTCTTTACTTGTCCTCTTCCCCACCTCTGGTCTCCATGCAGCAGCCACAGCAATGTCTCTGAGACATAAATTTGATCATGCCATTCCTTTGCTTAAAACTTTTGGTGGATTCTCACTGCTCTTAAGACTAAGATCATTAACAAGGCCCACAAAAGCATGCCTCGTCTGGCTCCGGCCAGCCTCCCCAGCTTCACCTCTATTCATCCCCCTTTCCTCATCCACACTGGTCTTTGTGCAGTTACTCAAACACACAAGCTCATTCTGTATTCTGGGACCATACATCATTGCCGGCTCCTCTGCACCCCCCAGTGATTCACATGGTGAGTTCTTTTTCATTCTTTAGGACTCCTGAATATTACCCAAGAGAACCCCAACCCACAGTAGGTACTCTGGTCTCCTTGAGAGCTGCTTGTCCTTTTATTTCCTCATAGTGCTTATCATTTGGAATTAATACTTGGCTGCCCCTTTGATTAACATAAGTCTCAATTAATAGATTCTAAGTTTCATGAGGGTAGTGACCACACTGGTCTTGTGTATCACAGTGGACTTAACATCTAGCATAGTGCTTGACACAATAATACCTGTTCACTGTATATTTGAAGAAAAACTAAATCTACTGCACAGATAGAAATGGAAGACTTTCCAGGGGGAGGGTGGTGATGAAATGATGATGACGTCTGCTTGAAGTGTGAGAGGAGAGAAGGAAGTCTGCGGGAAGAGAGCAGAAGGAGGACACCAGTGATAGGAAGTCCACGGGGAGAGTCCTCAGCTTTCCCTGGTGGCTTCTCGGAGGCAGAGTGTGGAGAGGTTCCCGACCCAAGTCCATCTGATACAACAGATGTGCTTTCCCTCTGTAATCTTCTCAGTCATAACAATAATAATGCCTTTGCTTAAAGGAACGCCATCCCTATGGAAGCATGAAGCAGCATGCCAGTGAATGTTCAGATTAGCCCACAGGTAAGACAGAACCGACATATCTTACGCGCCCTCGAGGGAGAAGCAAACCCCTTTCCTAAGTTAGGATCAGCTTCCTTCCCCTTGCTGTTACCAGCTCTAGCCAGTTTGGATCTCTCCTAGAAAACAAACCAGTGAATACACATTACATATTACTAGTATATGGTATACACACATTACACACTCACACACACCATTATCTCTGGGTTAAAAGATGTATGACCTCTTAAATTATCTTGTAGGAACCTGGCAATATTGAAAAAATAAAATGCCCTCTTTCACTTCATATGTCCAAGCTTTAAAAAGAAAAAAAACCCTTATCTATTGTGCTTCGACCACTCTTTTATTTTATTGAATATCACTAGAGTGACAATAACCAGAGAGGTGATCTGCTAGGAATAAACTACTTATTGTAGTAAATATCTTTACTTATTGTACTACTTATTGTAGTAAATATTGTAGTAAATATTTTTATTGGTTTTCCCAGGTGGCTCTTATTGGCAGCAACAATTTGTATAGAAGAGGAAAACAAGTCAAGGAAGAGTTGATTTTTTTCTATGCTGAAGGGTAAGGGAGACCCTTGGAAGGAAGGAAGCCAGCCAGGGATTGTGGCAGGGAAAGAGGCTCTGTCTCCTGCTCTACCTCTTACCTAATGGCCTCCAGGCTTCCAGCTTGGGCTGACTGGTCCCCCATCTCTCTCTCTAGGCCAGCTGCTCTATTCACCCTTTTTTCTTTAAAAGATAAAATTAAATTATCAAAATAATTAAAAAGTAATGTATTCATTTCTGATCACGAATACAGAGCAACAGCAATGGCTAGTCTGCAGCCACTTGGGTGCACATCTTGGCATACCTTGGCACCACTCCAGGCTTCATCCCCACAAGCATTTCCCTACTTTCTAACAGCCGCCGAGGACAGTATGCCACCATGTGGGGAGTTTCAAACAGATGTCCCATTCACAATGCAGGTTTCCCCTCCAGTGGTGGTTTTACAGCTCACTTGTGCAAATACTAAAACTGAAGTAACTAGTTCCTACCACTGATTTTCTAAAACTCCCTCATGAGCAAGTAGGTCACAGTGTATGCCTGCACAGCTCTTAGAGGTGTTTAAAGTAACTTTTTAAAGAAAGGTCTTTCTTCATCAGGAACAATGACCAAGGCCTCTTCTGTGACCCCCAAGCCTACTAAGCCCCAGGCTGCCTGTGGCCCCTGGATGACTGCCCTTAGGTCCCCACGTCCCAGGGTGGTGCTGGGTGAAGGGCAGACCAGGCAAGAAGCATAGACTGCCATTATTGTGCTCAGCTCAGGAGTCCCTGGGTTTTGAGGATCTCTGTGGATGGACTGGTTTTTCTTCTCCACGTTCCTTTCAGCCTTTTTCTGTAGACTCATGAGCTGTTCTTTCCTCCAGTAAAGAATCCTGGCTGTCCTTCCCTTCTCCTCCAGGTGCCATCACCTCCATACTCCCAGTCAAACTGCTGATCCCGGGCCCCCTGTGTGGACAGATTTTCACAAAGCTTCCAGACACACAGTCTGGAGGGCAGCAGAATGACCACCTATTTTCTCTTGTCAAGGTTTGAGGGATCTTATCCAACACCACGGAGGTCAGGCACCCTGGTCTCGCTTGGTCTTGTGGGTGGCATGCCTCCTCCATCCACCAAGGGATGAGAATGGCGCTGGAGGAGGGAGGGGCCACGGGACCAACTGATGTTCATACACTTGCAGAGGAGGGCCAGCCACTTCAGCTTGTTTCTGAGAAACTGCCAGAGATGATGTTCATGCCCACTCAGCACATGACCATGCCTTCCCACCCAGAGGACCTGCGTGGCCACGATGGGTGCCTGTGGCCCAGGAGATGGCCTCAGTCATCAAGCACCAGACCTACCCCACTGCCACCTTCAGCAGATGCCTGGGGGAAACTTTTCATTAAACAAATGTTTATGTTAAGCAGATCTATGCACTGAAAATATACCTGTGAAAAAAGCAATATTCCTGTCTTCATAAACTTTACTTTCAGAGTTGAAAAGACAGAAAATTAATACACAAATAGGCAATGGTAATGAATCTGGTATGAATCAGTACAATGCAGAGAAGTAAGGTTAGGCAAGGAGATGGAGAGAAATTTGGGTGCTATTTGAGATAAGGTGGTCAGAGAAGGAACTTCCCAGGTGGTACAGTGGTAAAGAATCCGCCTGCCAATGCAGGAGACATGGGTTTAATCCTTGGGTTGGGAAGATCCCCTGGGGTAGGATATGGCTAACCACTCCATTATTCTTGCCATAAAAATTCCACAGGAGGCGGGCTACAGCCCATGGAGTCACAAAGAGTCAGACATGACTAAGTAAGCAGGCACGGTCAGAGAAGGCCTCTGTGGTGAGGGGACACTGAGCTTAAATGCTGAAGGGCAAGTCATGTGAGTAAAAACAGAACAAGAGCAGAGAGAGGGTTTGGCATGTTGGAGGCATATACACAGAGTTGGGAGGCAGAAGAGAGAAAAGCTGGATCCATGGGGCTTCAGTGGGGAGTCTGAATTTTATTCTAAGTGTGATAGAAACCAGAGGTTGGTCTCAAGCAGGAGACTGATATTTTAAAAGGCCAATGGGGCTTCTGTGTGTGGAATGGATTATAAGTGGAATCAAGATAACCAGATAGGAGGCTACTGTGAGGCCCAGGCGGGAAATGATGGGGCTTGGACTAGGATGGTAGTGATGGAGGTGGAGAGAAGGGGCTGAACTCTGGATAATTCTGAAGATAGGTTAGACCGGACCTGCTGATAGGTTGGATATTGGGTGTGAGGGAGAGAAGAGCCATGGAGGACCCAAGGGTTTCTTCTGTATTTATTCATTAGAAAATGCAATGACCTTTATGCAGGCACTGGAGAGGTAGAGATTGATAAGACACAATTAGTGCCTTAAAGGAGCTCACAGTGCCCTGTTTCAGATTTATAGACTTTGGGGGGCAAGTACAACGTGCTATGAGGTGGGCAGGATGAGAACAGCTTGTTCTCTACTTGGGACTTAAGGGAGGTTTTAGTTTGAGCTTGAAGGCAGAATGAGTCCACTAGATGCAGAAAGTAGGAAAAATAGGAAAATTGGTTCAAGATGGCAGAGTAGAAGGATGTGCACTCATCTTCTCCTGCCAGAGCACCAAAATTGCAACTAGCTGTTGAACAACCATCAACAGGAAGACACTGGAACCCACCAAAAAAAGATAAACCCACTCAAGCACAAAGGAGAAGCTATAACAAAATGGTAGGAGGAGCACAATGACAACAAAGTCAAATCCTATACCTGCCAAGTGGGTGACCCACAGATTGGAGAACAATAATACCAAGAGGTTCTTGTACCATTGTCAAGATTCTAGCCCCTCCCCACCCCCAGGCTGGGGTTCTGGCCAAGGGACTGGAAATCCCCAGAGAATCTGACTTTGAGGCCCAGAGGGATTTGATTACAGGAGCTTCATGGGACTGGGGGAAACAGAGGCTCCCCGCTCTTGGAGGGCACAAACAAAATCTTGTGTGCACCAGGACCCAAGGAAAAGGAGACTGAGACAGACCTACCTGTAAGTGTCTGAGGGTCTCCTCAGAGGCATGGTTGGCAGTGGCCCACCATGGGGACAGGGGCATTGGCAGCAGCAGTCCTAAGAGATGTGTCTTGGCTTAAGTCCTCTTGGAGGTCACCAACATCCCTACTACAGAAGCCAACAGACTCCAGGACTGGGTTATCTCAGGCCAAACTAACAGGGAGCAAGCACAGCCCCACCCATCAGCAAACAATTGAGTTAAAGTTTTACTGAGCACAGCCCTACCCTCCAAGAAAGACCCAGATCCCACCCCACCCCCCAGCCAGTCCCTCCCATCAGGAAGTTTGCACAAGCCTCTTATCCTCATCCACCACAGGGCAGAAATAAGAACTACAACCCCATCAGCCTCCAGAATTAACACCACAATCACAGAAAGCTACACAAAATGAAAGAAATATGACTATGTCCCAGAGGAAGGAATAAGATAAATCCCTAGAAAAACAACTAAATGAAGTGGAGATAGGCAACCTTCCAGAAAAAGAATTCAGAATAATGATAGTGAAGATGATCTAGGATCTCAGAAAAACAATGGAAAAGATGCAAGAAATGTTTACCAAAGACCTAAAAGAACTAAAGAGCAAACAAATAGAGATGAACAATACACTGGAAGGAATCAATAGCAGAACTGAGGCAGAAGAACAGACAAGTGACCTGGAAGACAGAACGGTAGAAATTAATACTGCAAAACAGAATACAGAAAAAAGAATGAAAAGAAATGAAGACAGCCTAAGAGACCTCTGGGACAACATTAAATGCACCAATATTCGCATTATAGGGGTCCCAGAAGGAAAAGAGAGAAAGGACCCAAGGGAACATTTGAACAGATGATAGCTGAAAGCTTCCTGAACATAGGAAAGGAAACAGTCGGCCAGTAGCACAGGAGTCCCACGCAGGATGAACCCAGGGAGGAACACACTGAGACACACTGGAATCAGACTGACAAAACCTGAAAGACAAAGATGAGATATTAAAAGCAACAAGGAAAAGAAAGGCAAATAACACACAAGGGGAATCCCATAGGATACCAGCTTATTTCTCAACAGAAACTCTACAAGCCAGAAGGGAACGGCATAATAAATTCCAAGTGATGAAAGGGAATACTCTACCCAGCTAGACATCTTATCAAATTTAATGGAAAAATCAAAGCTTTTCAGACAAACAAAAGTTAAGAGAATTCAGCACCACTCAACCAGTTTTACAACAAAGGAACTTCTCTAGGCAGGAAACACAAGAGAAGGAAAAGAGCTACAAAAACAAACCCAAAACAACTAACAAAACAGTGACAGGATCACACATATTTCTAATTACTTTAAATATAAATGGATTAAGTGCACCAACGAAAAGACATAGACTGGTGGGTACAAAAACAAGACCCATATATATGTTGTCTACAAGAGACCCACCTCAGATCTATGGACACTTACAGACTGAAAGTATGGGGGGTGGGAGAAAGTATTTCACACAATAGGAAATCCTAAGAATGCTGGAGTAGCAATACTCATATCAGGCAAAATAGACTCTAAAACAAAGACTGTTTTAAAAGGCAAAGAAGGACACTGTAACAGGCGGGAAAATGGCGGGGCACAACTTTTGAAAGAATGACATAGCCCAAGAGAAGTGAAGTCGCTCAGTCGTGTCCAACTCTTTGCGACCCCGTGGACTGTAGCCTATCAGACTCCTCCGTCCATGGAATTCTCCAGGCAAGAATATTGGAGTGGGTTGTCATTTCCTTCTCCAGGGGATCTTCCCGACCCAGGGATTGAACCCAGGTCTCCCGCATTGCAGGCCTCCCGCCTTGTGGGCAGACACTTTAACCTCCCAATGACACAGCATAAACAGATTAGAATCAAATGGGAGCAAGATGGCAGACAAGACTAGACCTTGATCCTCAATCAGCAAGTGAAATGACAGTTCCAAGGCACTGTCAAAAGACCAAGGAGTGGGCGGTGGCCCAAATCCTGGAAATCTCTGCCTCTTCCCCAAAATAGCTGGAATAATCCTCCCACTCATTAGCATATGAAATCACCCAGCCTGTACAAACTAACCACACCGTATTTTGCAGCCGCACTCACCCTCTGCATGGCTCACACTGTCTGTGGAGCGTGCTTCTCTCTGAATCTGAATAAATCCATTTCTTACCTATCACTTTGTCTCTCACTGAATTCTTTCTGTGATGAGACATTAAGAATCTGAGCTTTATTAGGCCCTGAAACCAGGTACCACGGGTTTTGGGTTTGAGTTCCAAGCAGGATTTTGGCTGGGTTCAGGTCCCAGCCACGTGGGTTCAAGTTCCAAGCAGGGTTTTGGCTGGGTTTGAGTTCCAGCAGATGGGTTCAAATCCCAACCGGAAGTAGGAAGTAAACAGTTTCAACACTACATGATGATCAAGGGTTCAATCCAAGGAGATATAACAATTATAAATATATATGCACCCAACATAGGAGCACCTCAATATGTAAGGCAAATACTAACACACATAAAGGGAGAAATCAACAGTAACATAATAATAGTGGGAACATTTAATTCTCCACTTTCATCAATGGACAGATCATCCAGACAGAAAATTAATAAGGGAATGCAGCCCTTAAATGACACTTTAGACTAGCTGGACTTTGTAGTTGGACTAATTGGTATTTGTAGAGTATTCCATCCGAAAGCAGCAGCCTACACATTCGTCTCAAGTGTACTCGGAGCATTCTCTAGGATTGACCACATGCTGGGCCACAAGATGAGCCTTGGTAAATTTAAGAAAATCGAAATCGTATCAAGCATCTTTTCCGAACACAATGCTATGAAATTAGAAATAAAATACAAGAAAAAAAAACAAACCTCTAAGAAACACAAACACATAGTGACTAAACAATATGCTGCTAAACAACCATTGGATCACTGAAGAAATCAAAGAAAAAAAACCCAGAGACAAAGGAAAACAAAAGCATAATAGTCCAAAACTTATGGGATGCAGCAAAAGCAGTTCTAAGAGGGAAGTTTATAGCCATACAATCTTGCCTCAAGAAACAAGAAAAATCTCAAATAAACAGCCCAACACCTAAGACAATTAGAGAGAGAAGAACAAACAAAACCTAAAGTTAGTAGAAGGAAGGAAATCATAAAGACCAGAGCAGAAATAAATGAAATTGAGACAAAGAAAACAATTGTGAGGATCAATGAAACTAAAAGCTAGTTCTTTGAAAAGATGAACAAAATTGATAAACCTTTAGCCAAACTCATCAAGAAAAAAGTGGAGAGGACTCAAATGGGCCTGAAGCCCATTATACAGATTGAAGTAAGCCAGAAAGATGAAGACCAATACAGTATACTAACGTATATATATGGAATTTACAAAGATGGTAACGATAACCCTACATGCAAAACAGAAAAAGAGACACAGATGTACAGAACAGACTTTGGGACTCTGTGGGAGAAGGCGAGGGTGGGATGTTCTGAGAGAACAGCATTGAAACATCTATATTATCTATGGTGAAACAGATCACCAGCCCAGGTTGGATGCATGAGACAAGTGCTTAGGGCTGGTGCACTGGGGAGAGCCAGAGGGATGGGATGGGGAGGGAGGGGGGAGGGGGATCAGGATGGGGAACACGTGTAAATCTATGGCTGATTCATGTCAATGTATGGCAAAAACCACTACAATACTGTAAAGTAATTAGCCTCCAACTAATAAAAATAAATGGAAAAAAAAATTAAAAAAAAAAATCTCCCAACAAACAAAAGTCCAGGACCTGATGGCTTCACAGGCAAATTTTATCCAAAGTTTACAGAAGAGTTAATACCTATCCTTCTGAAACTGCTGCAAAAAGTCACAGAGGAAGAAAAACATCTCAATTCATTTTATGAGGAAACCATCACCCTGATACCAAAACCAGACAAAGACACCACAAAAAAAGACAATTACAAGCCAATATCACTTATGAACATAGATGTAAAATTCCTCAAGAAAATACTAGCAATCTGTACTCCACAATACATTAAAAAGATCATACACCAAAAAAAAAAAAAAAAAAAAAAGATATACACCTTGATCAAGTGGGATTCATCCCAGGGATGTGAGGATTGTTCAACATCCACAAATAAATATGATATACCACATCAACAAACTGAAGAATAAAAAACATATGATTATCTCAATAGATGCAGAAAAATCTTTTGACAGAATTCAGCTCCCATTTATGATAAAAACCTTCCAGAAAGTGGGCATAGAGGGTACCACATACCTCAACATAATAAAGGCCATATATGAAAAACCTAGCTAGCATCATACTCAATGGTGAAAAGCTGAAACCATTCCCTGTAAGATCAGGAACAAGACAAGGATGCCTCTTTTCACCACTTTTATTCTACATAGTTTTGGAAGTTCTAGCTACAGCAATCAGAGAAGAAAGAGAAGTAAAGGGAATCCAAAGTGGAAAAGAAGAAGTTAAACTGTCACTGTTTGCAGATAACATGATCCTACACACAGAAAATCCTAAAGATACTACCAGAAAACTGCTAGAACTCATCAATGAGTTTGGTAAAGTTGCAGGCTATAAAATTAATACACAGAAATCTATTGTATTTCTATATACTACCAAAGAAAGATCAGAAAGAGAAATTCAAGAAGCAATTCCATTTACCACTGCATCAAAAAGAATGAAATATCTAGGAATAAAACTTCCTAAGGAGACAAAAGACTTGTACTCTAAAAACTATAAGATGCTGGTGAAAGAAATCAAAGAAGACATAACTAGATGGAAAGATATACCATGTTTGTGGATTGGAAGAATCAATATTGTCAAAATGGCTATACTACCCAAAGTACTCTACAGATTCAATACAATCCCTATTAAATTACCAATGGTATTTTCCACAAAACTAGAAGAGAAAATCTCAAAATTTGTACAGACACAAAAGACTCCAAATAGCCAAAGAAATCTTGGAAAAGAAAAACAGAGCTGGAGGAATCATGTTCCCTGACTTCAGACTATACTACAAAGCTACAGTCATCAAAATAGTGTGGCACTGGCACAAAAACAGAAATATAGATCAATGGATCAGGATAGAAAACTCAGAAATAAGCCCAGCACCTATGGTCAATTAATCTATGACAAAATAGGCAAGACTACACAATGTTGGAAATATAGTCTCTTCAACAAATGGCACTGGTAAAACTGGACAACCATATGTAAAAAAATGAAATTAGATCATTCCTTAATTCCATACACAAAAATAAGCTTAAAATGGATTAAAGACCTAACTTTGAAACTGGCCACTATAAAACTCCTAGGGAAAAACATAGGCAGAATACTCTCTGACATAAATCACAGCAACATCTTTTTTCAATCCATCTCCCAGAAAAATGGAAATAAAAGAAAAAGTAAACAAATGGAACCTAGTTAAACACAAAAGCTTTTGCACAACAAAGGAAATAAACAACAAAATGAAAAGACAACTCACAGATTGGGAGAAAATATTTGCAAATGATGTGACTAATAAGGTATTAGTCTCCAAAATTTATGAACAGTTTATGACTCTTAATAGCATTAAAACAAACAACCCACTCAAAAAATGGGCAGAAGACCTGAATAGTCATTTCTCCAAAGAGGATATACATATGGCCAATATGCATGTGAAAAGATGTTCAACATCGCTAGTTATTAGAGTGATACAAATCAAAACTATGATCACCTCACACTAGTCAGAATAGCTATCACCAAAAAAATCCAGAAACAAACAAATGTTCTTTTTTACTTAGCCATTTAAAAATGAAACAATGCCATCTGCAGCAACATGGTTGGACCTAGAGAGTGTCATACTGAGTGAAGTTGGACAAAAGGAGAAATATCACATGACATCCCTTATATGTGGAATGTAAAAAAAATGATACAAATTAACTTGCTTACAAAATAAAAAGAAAGGCACAGACTCAGAAAACTAACTTATGGTTGCTGGGGAGAAGGGATAGTTAGGGAATTTGGGAAGGTCATGTACACACTGGTATATTTAAATGGATAACCAACAAAGGCCTCCTGTATAGCACATGGAACTCTGCTCAATGCTATGTGCCAGCCTGGATGGCGAGGGCGGGGTGGGGGTGTGGTTTGGGGGAGAATGGATACATGAATATGTTTGGCTGAGTTCCTTTGCTACTCACCTGAAACTGCCACAACATTGCTAGTCAGCTATACCCCAATAAAAATGTTTTTGCTGTTAAAAAAAATTAAAAATAAATGTAGTAAAGAATATTCAAGAAAGCGGGGTCAGCAAGAGCTCAGTGGGTTGTGGAAATGGTAAGAAGTGCCCGCCTGGGCTCGTGATGGAGGAGGAGGTTGGGGAGGCAGACTGGGTGCCTAGGAACTGTGGGTACCAACTAAGGGGTGAAAACTTCAACCTCAAGACAGTGGGGAGGGTTTAAATGCAGGAGAGTGATAAGGGTGGTTCCCCCTCCTTCACTAACAAGTGAGTCAATTCACTGACGCTGGAACTAAAACTTACTGTCTGCTGCCTCAATCAGAGTATCAAGTTGTTTTAGAGTCCTATATCATGAAATGAAATTTCTTTTTATCTTACTGGTTTTGGCAAGGAGAAACCCTATAGCTCTCAGGGAAGACAAATACTATTAATCTTGCAGTTAATTAATAATAATTGAATATCTGCTGTGTCCCAGGCACTGTGTTCATTGCTGGGAATCCACAGTCAACAAGGATGATGGTCTTTCCCTTATGTACTTGTTATATGAGGCAGATACAGAACAAGTGATTTCAAATATGATGCATTATCAAAAAAGCATAAAAAAGTAAAGGCTGCTACAGAAGCATTTAATGGGGGAGCTGACCTCATTTAGGGGTTCAGGAAAGCCTCCCTGCCACAATGGTCTTCAAGTGAAAACTAGATTAATTATAGTTTTATTGTTAGGAGCAATATCATCCCCTATTTCCTTAATAATTAGGCTTTTTCTCTCAAGTGGTTGCTTCTCTTCCACCTTCAATCATGTTCAGTTCTTGCCTACCTTGGAAAAAGGAAGAAAAAACAAATCTCTCATGCGTACACACCTCAAACTAAGCTCCTCTGTTTTTCAGAGTCAGCCACACAAACCTGACTCCTGGTCATTCATATTTGCACACACTTATTTGTTTGCTCAAGTTTTGTGTTATGTGCACAGTGTATGAGGGGCTCCAAATAGACTATCCAAGCACGTGAGGAGTAAAGTAATGGAAGAGGAGGTGATGGTGAGCTTCTTCATTTGCAGGCATGTGAAGGAGTTCATTCATTATCCAGGTGTCGGGGAACCACTGGAGGGTTTGAGCCTGACTTTGTAATGTCAGTGTTCATGAACACCCATGAAAAAGCATGGATGGAGATCTAGAATCGAGGTGGTGTAGACTTAAATCCTAGCTTTACTACTGACTGGCTGTGTGACTTTGGGAAAAGTACTCAACTTGTCTGAGCCTAAGTGATATAATTACTTCCTCAGATATCTACTATGAAACTTAAAATTACCCAAACTTTTGTAGACATTAAACAAACATCTATCACAGCTTTTGGCACATAGTAAGCACTTGTAAGGAGAAGGCAATGGCACCCCACTCCAGTACTGTTGCCTGGAAAATCCCATGGACAGAGGAGCCTGGTAGATTGCAGTCCATGGGGTTGCTAAGAGTCGGACACGACTGAGAGACTTCACTTTCATTTTTCATTTTCATGCATTGGAGAAGGAAATGGCAACCCACTCCAGTATTCTTGCCTGGAGAATCCCAGGGACAGGGGAGCCTGGTGGGTTGCCGTCTATGGGGTTGCACAGAGTCGGACATGACTGAAGTTACTTAGCAGCAGCAGCAAGCACTTGTAAATAATAAAGATAATGGTAAAAAAACAGCTAACATTCACTGTGCACTTACTATTGTGCTAAATGTTGTATGTGCATTCTGTCATTCAAATTTCACAGCATATCTTTGATGTAGATATTGGCATTACCCCCATTATATAGATGAGGAAACTGAGCCTCAGAGAGGTTAACTGGCTTGTTCAGAGATTGTCCTCTTCCACCCTTTTAGCCTTTCTGTAACTTTTACAGTTCCCATGAGAAGCAAAAAGGCAAGGTGAGTTTTATCTCTTGTTTCTCCCATATCCTGTAGAAGATGCTGAGAGCAGAGCTATGGCCCCAGAGAAGGATGAACAAATACAGATCCTAGTAGATCCATCTCCTGGATAATTCATCTGAGAAGGAACCAGAGCCCACAAGGCATCCATCCACGCAGTGAGTTTGCCTTTCCTTGAAAAAGATAGTTCTCGCTGGGTTCTGAAAAAGACTGTCCAGGAATTTTTCCTCTGCACACAAAGTCCCTGCTCTTCCTAGAAACAAACAGTATCAATTTCTGCAGCATTTTGGTCTCATACATAATGTTCAATTTCCAGCAGGTTTAATTTCGTTTTAGCAAAAGATAAGGGTCTTTTGTTGGAGTCTCTTTTTCAGAAATGAAACTGAACTGAGAATACCAGAAACTCTAATTGACTATCACTGCGGTGGATGGTTTATCAGCCCCCAGATTTTCGCGGGTCTGTGCACAAGGAGAAAATGCCACTCGTCTCGGCAAGCCTGCAGGGGCGTTAGTGCAGTGGCTGCATGGGGCTGCAGACAGGAGGGGACCAGAGGCTGGCTGGGGAAAGAACGTCGCAGCCGAGTTCGAGGGGTCCACGGTGAACCGCTGGCCGTGATGCCGGCTCGGAGCTGAGGGCCAAGCTTGTGCAGCGGCTCCTTCTGTTCAACACCCACTTGCTGCCAAGGAAGGAGCAGCTCCCTCGGCCGTGCACGCAGCTGGAACCCAAACACTCGGGCCGCTGTTGTTTCACATGAGCAGACGGTTCAGCTTCAGTGTCATCTCCTCACACAGGCCTCTCTCACCACTTTGCCCAAAGTGGCCATTTTCTTTATTTAGGCTCCTTTTCTTCTTTCACAGTGTTTACCCCAACTTGTGTGTCTCTCTTCCTCCAATACAAATCCTAGTAGACAGTCTTCTGTCTTGTCCACTCTTACAACTTCAGTATCTAATACAGCTGTGGGCTCATACTGGGTATTCAATAAATAGCACTTGAATGAAAGATGAATATCACTTAGAGATCACTTACTCTCCTCTCCTAAAGGTGTGACTGCAGCCAACCACGGTGATTTAGAGAAATGTGGAAAGCTGGTATACTTGAAATAAATGTATATGTATCAATGTCTGTATCTATAGGTAATATCACTCAATGTTATACAACTCTTATTTAGTTACATTTTATTGCATTAGTGTCTTGCTAAATGAAAAAAAAAGTAAAGATATTCCACGCCATGTACAATATGTAGGAAAAATTTTGCACGAATTGCTAAAACTTTGTTATTTAAGCTGTTCCATGGACCAGCAATATTGGCATCACCTGTGAGCTCATTGAAAATGCAGAATCTCAGGCCTCAATCTCAGATTCAAGGAATAAGAATATGCATTTTGAAAATCAATCCTTTGTCAGTTGTTTCATTTGCTATTATTTTCTCCCATTCTGAGGGGTGTCTTTTCACCTTGTTTATAGTTTCCTTTGCTGTGCAAAAGCTTTTAAGTTTAGTTAGATTACACTTATTTATTTCTGTTTTTATTTGCATTATTCTAGGAGGTAGGTCATAGAGGATCTTGCTGTGATTATGTCAAGGAATGTCCTGCCTATGTTTTCAGCTCATGCAGCTTAATACCAGAAAAACAAACAACCCAATCAAAATATGGGCAGAAGACCTAAACAGACATTTCTCGTAAGAAGATATACACATGGCTAACAAACACATGAAAAGATGCTCAACATTGCTCATTATTAGAGAAATGCAAATCAAAACTACAAAGAGGTATCACCTCACACCAGTGAGAATGGCCATCATCAAAAATTCTACAAACAATAAATGCTGGAGAGGGTGTGGAGAAAAGAACCCTCTTGCATTATGGTGGGAATGTAAATTGATACAGCAACTATGGAGAAAAGTATGGAGATTCCTTTAAAAAACAAGGACTAAAACTTCCATATGACCCAACAATCCTACTCCTGGGCATATACCCTGGGGATACCATAAGTGAAAAAGACATGTACCCCAATGTTTATTGCAACACTACTTACCATAGCTAGGACATGGAAGCAATCTAGATATCCACTGACCGATAACTGGATCAAAAAGTTGTGGTATATATACATATAATAGACTATTAACCATAACAAGGAATAAACTTGAATCAGTTCTAAAGAGGTGGATGAACCTAGAGCCTATTATACACAGGGAAGTAAGTCAGAAAGAGAAAAATGAATATCAAACATTAATGCATATATATGGAATCTAGAAAGATGGTACTGATGAAGCTATTTCCGGGGCGTCAATGGAAACGCAGACATTAACAGACACGTGGACACAGTGGGGAAAGGAGAAGGTGGGACAGAGAGAGAGAGAGAGCAGTATGGAAACATATACACTACTAAATGTAAAACAGATAGCAGGAAACTGCTGTGTGTCACAGGGAACTCAAACCTGGTGCTCTGTGACAACCTAGAGGAGGAGGATGGGGTGGGAAGTAGGTTGAGGCGGGGATAGGATATCGGTATACCTATTGCTAGCTCATGTTGATGTATGGCAGAAATAAACATAATACTATAAGCAATTATCCTCCAATGAAAAATAAATTAAAAAAAAAAAAAAAAAGAATCTGCATTTTAATGAGTTCCCTAGCTTGAGAAACTGCTCTAAAAGAGCCAGTTTAGCCTGTGAGATCATTCCGTGAACGGCAGGGGGCGCTTTCCCAAAGTTGAGAAAAGAGCAGAGCGCTGGAGTGAAGGGTGGTTCAAGGATGAGTCAGAAAGTCTGTGCCTCCCAGGCAGCTTTTGCTTGTGAAGCTGAAGAGACTACTGGCTAAGTTAGTGGTGTTTTAACCAAGCACAAGGCATGCCACGTTACTGGCGTATTAACTCTCAGTGTTTCATTCAGGACAGGACAGCAATCATCCCTGTCTGCCCCAGGTATGACTGGAGAGAGGGTCTCTGAAAAATGTGTTGATAGACAGTGCTTTTTAACGTTTATAAATGATTTGATGGTTAATACTAATAGGACTTTTTAAAAAGGAAGTTAGCTGGCTGTTGTTATTAAGAACTTGAGCCTGTTAATCCTGTTAGTATATTCCTGAGGCTGTCAGCTATTCAAAACCCACCTCTCAGTACCTGGCTCCTATCATTTTCTGGCAACCACTTGAGGGAAAATGGTGACAGGCTCTTCCCTGAAAAGCTGTTACCAAAAAAACCTCAATTCTCTAAATGGTAGATGTGATCAGTGATGGGGATAATAAGTGGTCTGAGCTCTCACACTTGAATTGATCGATTAAATATTCATTTGTTCAGTGCCCAAAGGTACCAGTGTGGGGCCAGTGCTGGGAATCAAGACTAATAAAGCCAGATTCCTGCCTTCAATGGGATTATGTGACTTCAGTTCACCCAGACAAATCTCTTCCTGGCCTGGTGAAAAACCGGGAATTCCCTCTCTCTTTAATCAATTTACTCTGTGCCCTAGGTCAACAGGAGGATCAATGGCAATGAGAAAATCTTGTTCTTTTTCATCTGGAAAATTAAACCTCCTTCCCAAAATGTTCTTAGTCACTGATCCTCATCAGTGAGGATAATCTTTCCTTTACTCTGAGCAGGCTGTTTTTATTTTGTAGGCCTTCAGAGCAGAAAGAAAAATCATTTCCGAAGCTTCCTTTGCTGTTGAATGTGCCTGGCACACTGGTGCTAAGCAGGCAATAAATCATAATAAATGGAAATAGTCGCCCATGGCATGATCTGATTGAGTCGTTTAAATGATCACTTTGTGTTGACAAAGGGTAGGGTGATTATGCCAGAGGAATTCAAAGGTGCTTGAAACAAATGAACTGGAGAAATTGCTTGAAAAATGTAGGGAGGTCCTTGCAGGGCAACAGCTTCTTGCATTCTGGCTCAGCCTTGATGTCTATATACCCCGGTGGATGAGTAATTAAGATGCTGCTAATTCTTTGCCCTTAGCCTCGGTGGAATGGACCCGACTGCATACCTGCCACCTGAGATTTGCTTCCTGAATCTGCGATTTTGAGAGATGAACCTCACAGTGACCTGCTAATACTGTTCCACAGGTTGGGGGACTAATCTTCACACTGATGTGTCCAGTCATTTAGAGGACTGCTCCCAGCACACATGCAGCCATTCTAACACGGACATTAGACTTCAAAAGGCAAGTTATTATTCGTAACGATAATAATTCCTGCAAATGGGCTGCTTTTGCCAGTGCATTCCCCAGCCATCCCACTGTTACTCTCAGGGCACTTGTCTAGGGCTTGTGGGTAACAGTTATTTTTGCATGTATTTTCCAAAGGAAAGTGCCAGACAGCAAATGACTTCCCTTGGGTCACCTCACGTGCAGGAAGGAGTTAGAGCACAATGCTAGTTCTTCCCCATCCTCTCCGCAGGCCACCACACAGAATGTGCTGCGTGGCCTGGCGTGGACTGGAGGAGGACAGGCATACCCTGGTGGACTCCCGGCTGAGCCTCCAGTTCCCCACAGCTCAGTCCTGGGGTGGAACCTGGGCGCCTCATTCTACGTTTTGCTCAACTTTCCCTGGGTTGGCAAGCTCACCCACTCGAGTTCACACGGCGGTTCCTACACTGGGAATGAGGGGATCCTCCTCCACCTGCACTTGAAATATGGTGGGTGGGTTTCTCCCCCAGTAGAGGCACCATGGACCAGTCCCTGGGCTCTGGAGGTGTTAATCTTTCAGTGGTCTTTCAGGAGGTCATAGACATCAAGGACACTGGAGGAGAGCCTCAAGGTATGCCTGTGGCTGCCACTGTGCCCCACCCTCCCCCACCCCATCACCTTCTCTGCATCATTTGATTCCACTATCAGCTGCTTTGCTGAACACACAGGGTGTGTTGTTGGGGGAAGACAGAACCATCTCAGGCTGCTTTTAGCACCAGAGACCATGTCACTCCTCACCTGAAACCTGCATGCTTTAACACAAGCACCCTTGGAAAGAAAAATCCACCCACCATGACCCCTCAGGGCCAGTCACTAGAAACTAATGCTGGTGGTGGAAGACCTCTGTAACCAGTGTGCAAAGCTGCTTAAGAAGCCTTCAGTCAACTTAGAAACCCAGCCCTGTGAATGCCAGTTGGCTGGCTGAGGTCAGAATCTGCCCGACTCCATGCCCTGCTGCCCCTCTCGGTGGTTCCTTTAAAGGGCCTCACAGAACCCTGCTCCTAGGGGTGAGGCTGCTGTGTGGAGGAGCTGAGGGGGTCTGGAGGGGATGAAATGAACAAGGGAAGGCCTGAGGAGGTGCTGCTGCTCCTTTTGCCAGGGGCTGTTTTCAAAGCAAAGGGTGATTCCGTTAAAATGCACACTCAAAGCAGTACAGAAGACACAGGTCCTAAACGGCTCCTTCTGATCTCAAATCAGTACATTTATTTCAAGTCTTTATCTTTTCTTCCACTAATATGGATTTTAGAGAGTTTTGCTCTTGACTCCAAAGAGTCAGGGTCATGGGGCCTTTGTTCAGGTTCCCAGTGGTTGAGGAATATGTTCTTTGGCTACATTTACATGGCTCGATAAATGACCCAAAGAAGAATGAGAGGGTAGTTTCATTGTGCTAATAAAATGGCAGCTCTTCCCTGTCCTGGCAAACATTGCAGGCCATAAGCCAAGGGGGCTGGCTGTTGTTTTTTAGGACAGTATTCTTTATAAAGGCTTTAAGTCTGGTTAAATTTCAGGAGTCTCTGGAGGGCTGGAGCTGATTAAGAGGGCATGGATTCCTCTGGGCTGTTGTAACACATCTTTTAGAAGTCTGGACTGTGGAGTCCAGCTGCCCTGATTCCACTCTCTGATCAGCCTCCCCAGTCAAGGCCAACCAGCACTCTCTACTCCTTGACTTTCTTCTTAGGGAAATGAGAGGATTGGACTTCCCTGGTGGTCGAGTGGTTAAGAATCCTCCTGACAATGCAGGGGACATGGGTTTGATCCCTGGTGCAGGAAGTAAGATCCCACAGGCTGTGGGGCAGCTAAGCCCATGAGCCACAAGTACTGTGCCCGCGTGCCCTAGAGCCTGTGCTCCACAACAGGAGAAACCATCGCAATGAGAAGTCTATGCCCCACAATGAAGAGGAGCTCCCGCTCGCCACAACCAGAGAAAGCCCGGGCACAGCAATGAAGATTCAATGCAGCCAGAAAATAAGTAAGTTAAAAAAAAAAATGAGGAGTTGTAGTGCCCAACTCCAGAGCTGTTATAAAGTTTGAGGGAGTTCAATAACCACGTCACCCATTAGAGTGCCAGACACATAGTCGATACAAAGTAAATGCAAAGTGAATTAAATGTTGTTGTTATTATTGGTTGACCACAAAGACCCTGTCCTCTGGAGACTCTCTGAAGGCCTGACTGGACTGAATTGCCTTGAATTACTCTGAATGAGTCAGCTTTATCCATAGCTACAGTATTATAGGGGGTGAACCCTGGAGATGTCAAATGCAGCTAAATGACACAACTGCCGGACCCTCAAGACCAGGACTTCATCAGTACATCAGTTTACACAACACGCAGGAATATACCAGCATCCTCTTAAGCTGAGTAAAGCCCCTGAATCAGGCCAGCAGGGCACAGCTGAGTGAAAAGAACACTATGCTTGGAAGTCAGAAGATGGGTTTAAGTACACTGTTTATTGCTTACTTGCTATGTAACCTTGGACAAACTTATCTGGGCCTCAGTTTTCTTAACTGTTAAATATTAATTACTTTCCTTTTTAAAACTGCCTTGTATGAAGTAAAGATGCTATACAAATATAGAGTGGGATATATTATTTTTCTTATTTGTATTACCTGACAAGAACTTTTTTAAAACAGTAAAAATTTGGGGGGCTACATTTTAGCAACTGAAATTGCTACAAAAGGCTTTGGCTATAGCCAGGTAAGCTGGATGGCCCCTACAGGTTCTGTGTGTGGCAGGTGGAGTCTGAGAGGGGGTGCATCTGTGTGGGAGCCTGTGCTCTGGAGCTTCTTATCAGCCTTAAAGACCAAGAGAAATTTGCACGGGGAACTGAAGTTTTAGAAAAATTTGTTGTAAAAGTACGGATGCTCTATTGACCTCTGGGGGTAGAATGGATTGGTCAAGTTCTCCATTTATAGCCACTTGAAATAACCAGCAAAGCTAGATTAGGCTTATGGATTCAGAGAGCCCTAGAGGATGGTCTGTTAGCACTTTCCTCTTTTTTAGCATCTAAGTTTAAATGAGTCAAGCAAGTCAAAGATATTTTAACTTGATGTGTGGCCACTGTCTTCATGGTCAACTTGCCACACTGCTGTTTTAGGAAAGAGTGAATGCTAATCAGCCTTGCACTTTATTTTTGGCAGTGCCTTTCCCTAGGACACACGTGTCCTCAATTTACTGAGAAGTAAGTATAAACCTTAAGAGATGTAAATTTGCCTCAAAAACTTAAAAATTGAGAACCAATATACTCTGGTATAACTATTACCTTCACCAAGTTTGATTTTTGCCAAACTTTAATCTAAAGCAAATGAAAAAAGAATAATGACAATTAATGGATCAAGACAATTACTGAGGTATAAATCTTATCTCTTTCAAGTTCAAGCTCATTCTCTTTGCTCTTTCATCTTCCCAGGGGTAGCTTGATTAAAGGTAAATGGGGAGAAAAAGGTAATTTGTGTCATAACTTGTACGTCTATTATGAGGAGGTCATTTTTATTCCATTATTTTATGAGAAATATTTAATAAAATAACATGATTTCTCCTCCCTAAATTTATAGCGCTATTACTATTCCCTTTCAGGATCCAAAGTTCCCGGGGCATTCTTTCTCTTAGTAAGACTGACAACAATTATTTCTAAGTGGAAATACTGCTTCTTTTAAGTAGGAGGTCTTTGTGTGTATGTGTTGTTGTTTAGTTACTCAGTTGTGTCTGACTCTTTTGGAACCCCACAGACTGTAGTGCTCCAGGCTCCCCCATCCATGGGATTCTCCAGGCATGTGTATGTATGTGTATAAAGAGAGAGAGTGTGAGTGTATGTGTAGGGAACAGTAGAGACTTTTTCCTCCTCTCTCAACACAGCCTGAGGAAAACAGGTTGGTGGTTGTCACTGCCATTCCAGGGACAGAATGACAAAATTTCAGAGCCATATGAAGTGGTATTAGTATCTCCTCAGTATCTAGTTCCACCTTTTGCTGAACACAAGGGAACCACCCATTCTTAATGCAGAGCTCTAGTATTGCTTTTTATTTCTGTCTTTTCTTCCACAGCAGTATAGAGGACTGGTTAGATGGCAGCAGACTGAGAAATCTTTAATTTCTCATTTGACAAATATCTTTGGAGTAACTATCAGTGGTAGTACTCAGGATACAGAGGTCAACAAGACATCATCAGTGCCCTTGTAGAGCTAACATACCATTTGGGAGGCAGTATTTGGCAAACAGAGGCTCCCACCAAGAGATGGAGTCCGAGAATCAGTGGCAAAGTCAATATGACATTCAAAAAACTTCAGTGTTATCATTTGCTACAAGTGGGGATAAATGTCAAATGCGGATGGAAACTTAAGACTCTATAGAGATTTTGTTTGGGAAACTCCCCCACCAGATGCTTCAAGATGTATCTTAGTGGCAGAGATCTAGGTATATGGAACAGAAAACAGCCATTTAAAGATCTTTGGTTGGGGGTCTGATACTCCTTAGTTTCTTTTCATCCATCTATTCATTCAGTCACACGCTGAGTAGCCTATTCATATCCCTAAGGCAGAGTGAAGTGCTCACAACTGGGAATATGAAAATGAATTTAAAACCTGTTCTTCCTGACCTCGCACAGCTCACATGCTAATGAAGGGAAGACACCTAAAGAAAGAAGTACAGTACAATTTGTTAAGCACATCAATAGAGTTATATACTGACTGATATGAAGACATGGGACAATTCCTTAGCAATGTTATTTTAGAGAGAAAGTACCTGAGTAATGATGGCACTTTCATGAGCCTTTTCAATTTCAGTCAACAATTTTAAGGTTATGTATATACATGGGGTAAGTTCACTTTCCCTTCATCTGAGATGGAAGATTCATCTAACATGAGCCTGTTTCCTTTACAGCTACATACAACTCTCTTAGTAAAGAGCATGGATACAGTGAAAGCACTTTAATATTAAAATTAATAAGCCTAGATGAATGAGAGATGTTTTAACTTTTCAAGATCACTTGACCTTCCTGCTTTACCATTTCTTTGACCAATTTCCCTTAAGACAGACTGACCTGAGGCTTCCTCTTAAAAAAGTTAAAAAAAAAAAAAAAAAGCTGTAGTAGCATCATATGCTTATTTCTCAGTCATGTTATGCTTACTTTAATATATGAAACAGTGTGAGGGGAAAAACTCAGTTGCTTTCTGAGCAATTCATCCTTGGCTACTGCACTTTTCTTTTTGGCTCAAAAACTTTCCTAGTTGGAACCAGAGTTAGATCAAAGAACAGCTTTTCTGTAATCAATGCATTCTGGCTTAACTCTGAAACAAGCTGGCTTTACCTATAATTGAAAACATTTGGTGACTATGGCAACTCCCTGATTAGCCACCAAGGTCCGTGGAGTGCTTGTTTCCTGGTGAACAGACAGGCATTCTCTCTTCCCCTTTGGGGGTTTGCTTTCAGGCAAGGAGCAAACCTCTACAGGAATATTCAGGCTCCTTGCAGCCTTATCCCATGGAACTTAACATCTATATGGGGGATATGACATCTCCATTCCCTATTTCTTAGTTCTTCCCTGCCAGCAGCCTCCCATAATGAGTTCTGATATATGTCTTAGGATACTGGCTCTACTGAACACTCAGCAGCTTTGCAACCTTGTTGCGAACATCAAGGTCAAAAAACCACATGATCCCTCCTGCCCTGGTCCTGCCAGTCTTGCATCTGCAGAGCCTGGATGATGAGTCCACAGTTGAGAAACTGAGGAGCTAGGAACTTAATACCAAGAGAAGGCATCTCCCGTCCAGAAGTAGGAGTGTCTCCAGTATCAGGCTCAGTAAAGATGCTGATGAGATGACCTGGGTCATCATAGGTAAGGCTGCTGACCATCCAGTTTGAACTGCTTTCAACATGGCTTCTGTGGGCTAAAGGTCATGACCATGGGGGAGAATAAACTAAAAGCTAAGTATCTGCTCAGAGCTCTGACAAACTGGGCTACAGTCAAGTCATGAGGCCACAGGGGAGCTGCTGCTTTCAATCAACTTCCTTTACCAAATAACTTATGATAGATATAAAAAGAACAAAGCTAGCTATGGACCAACTGCATGACAGATACAGCAACCCTTATTTGCCAAGCAGGAGATAACGAAATCAAAAGCTATAATAGAAAAAGATAAAGATTTTAAAAGTAGTTTTTATTAATAGAATTAAGCCATATTAAGTTTTGAGATGGTATCACAAATGTGCTAATAAAATGTTCTTCCCAGATGAAAATGTATATGGACTAGAATATTTAGGAATTGCTTACTGCATGTTAGTTTATAACATTAAATATTAAATATATTAACTGGTAATATAAAGTAGTTTAATGACATTGTGCATCACTAGCTAAATAGCCAGGTAACTGCTTATCCATGTTTATAAAATATATAGACTACATCCCCATCGACAGGATGTAAAATTAGGATACTGACTAGTCAGAGACTGGGCCCTTTTATAAAGAACCAAGGAATGAGCTCTGTGTGTATCATCTTAAGAGGGAAGGAAAATAGATTGGGGCAGGACGAACTAGATAACCTGCAAATACATTCTCCTGTGAAAACTTAAAATGGGGTTGGAGGGAGAAGAACTTTCTTTGCTAGGTATATGCCTAGCTCAGCTGTCTGGGGACGCTCTGGCGTGGAACTGCCTGAAGAGCAGAAAATGAGCGGGATTATCTCCTGGTGAGCCTATGAAGGTGCCAGCCCGGACCCTGCGTGGCAGCATGCCGCCTTTTCGGGGGCTGCTGGGCCTCCCTGGACTTGCCGGGGATGAGCTGCCGCCGTCTGACTGCCTGCTCTCCTTCCTCTGCCAGTCAGTCACTCGGGAGCCCAGCCTCAGGGTGCTCCTCTCCCACCGGCCCTTAATACAGTCCTGGCGGTTCCCCATGTCTCTGCCTGCCTTTCCACTCCTGCCCTAGTTGAGGCCTGGAGTCTGCTCTCTCTACAGCACTGTGGTGGTTGGCACGTGGCCACTGCTGCCTCCACCTCCAGCCTCTCTTTTGCTACCCCACTGCTCTATCTTCATGGCAGGGCCTGAGGCTGAATGGTAGGCTTTCCGGCTTTCCCTCCTTCCTGCTGTTTCTCGAACATGCACCTTACCCTCCAGTCAAATTGTTTTCCCTGCATTAACTCTCAAGCCCTCGCTTTGATTGATTTCGCCTATGACTGGATTGCCCACTCTCTCTCTGCCTCCTAAAAAGTCAGCCTATTCATTCAAGGCTCAGTCAAATGCCACCACATTCTGGAAAGTCTTCTTTGATAACCTCACAGGGAAAGATACATTTTGCTCATCTCTTCTGAGCATCTGTTGGCTGATATTTACTTTTTGATCGGCTTTTTCGGGTCATGCCTACTACGTAGGAAGTGTGGCTCATTCATCTTCTGTTCCTCTCAGTGGTAAGGTAAGTATCTTGCACCAAAAACTTTGACTTAAGAAACGAATCAATTCAAGAGAAAGCCTCACCCAGGTGACATTTTGGAATGAAGGCTCTGCAATTCAATGGGTAACAATGTGGATATTATGATGTCCTCACTGGAATGTCTCCTCCATGCACAGTATGTTAAACTGGGGTACTGCTTTGCTTTTTATATGGATAGTATTTCAGAAAGAAAGCCTGGGTGGGGAACATGGTGATTCCCCCAGGAGTTGTCTGAAAGTCCTTGTGTATATAACTCATGTTCTCACCCATACATATATCTACATATAATAATCTAGAGGAAAAAAAAAATAATCTAGAGAAATGAATCAGTCACCCTCTGAAGGAGTCAGTCTCTCATCTTCCTTCTCCTTGTTCTCTGAATACTAAAATATATTAGAGACACTTTGGATAATATATAGAGGTGTATAATCTGGGCAGTATTTCTTGCTACTCAGAAAAAAGATACTATTAAAATCTGAATTTCCTTCCAGTTTTTTTCTTCTTTCTATGACATTTCTCCTTGATAGCCTCATTTTATGTAAACTAGATTTTCATTTCATACCGATTTTGTGTTGGAGGAGTGGTTTATCCTGGGTTCTCCATTTACCCAAGAATGGATCTCAAACATAAATAGTTTCATTGATTTCTTCTCTTAGTTATGGGGCATTCTGAGGAATTTATAGCCATAAAGAAGGCAGGGAAATTCTTAAAAAATGGTTTCAAAATTAATTTTTAATTTATTCTGTCCTCTCCGCTTCAAACGTATGGTGCACTGCTTTTGTTTTAAGGACACAACGTGATGATAAAGAGACCCTGTGGAATAAAAGATGTGAGGCAATCTCATAATCACAACAATCTCATCACTGCCACAGTTGCCAGTCTGATCTGTAAAGGGCTTCTCCCGGGAATGGTCAGTGCAAACCGCAAAGCAAGTCAAAGATGAGGAAGGAGAGGAGGTTAAACTCATCTCTGGCTCAGAACACGTAGGGCTAAGGCTCGTAGCCAAAGTTTCCTCCTTCTAGAAGTTTCACTTCGTGCTCACTTCTTGGCTAGTGCTTCTTAGCCATTCCTGCTTGACTGAATTCCTCTCTGAGCTGTTCTTCCACCACAAATCATGGTGGGGGCTCTGTCCTCACGCCTGTAATCAGCTCTAGCTTCTAACAAATGGTTGCAGACAGAACTGCCATTTCATGATGTTTTAGTGGCTGGCAGTCAAGCACCTAACAGCCATTACCGTCCCCTCTCCACCCGGATCGTGGAGGCGGGCGGGCAGGGGATCCATTTGAACATGATAAACAAAACCCATCGGTTCCAAGGATACAGTCTGCCAGCTTGTGCCTGATGACATCCTCTATCAATATCCCTGACTGAGAAAAACTCTCAATGTGATGCTTTCTTTATAACATGGCAGGAATGTCTCCATGTTTTCTTATTCATTTCAGAAGGGGAAAATGAGAACTTCAAGTATTTAGGGTCTCACTGAACATCGATGTGCTTCAGAATTTATCTCTGTAATTTTCCACACATTTGTCCTCCTGGAAAAACTCACTTTAAGATCTTTGAATCTTTTGGCCTCTGAAATATGCCACTATTTTTCTCTTTAAATACCATTTTATACATTGGTACTGATAATGAAGGCTGTCTGATACCTATGTAAAAGGCCAACAAATCTTTCACAATAGAGAAAATTTCTTATATCACCAGGTAGAAGTTGTCCAAATTTTCTATATTAGGAAGTTGTCTCAGCTCTCTTTGTTAGCTATTACATATTTATTAAGTGCTACAGCCGTGTGTGTATAATAACATTCTCACACTCAGTTTTGTCCTTGAATAGTTTTTACCCTTAGCCATAAATCTGTTTATGTAAGAAACCTTAGGGATCTTAAACTGCCTGATGGTTTTAGACCAATGTTACCGACCAGTATTCAATTCATTTAGTTACTCTTTTTCTTCCCCCCACACTATATGCTCTTCAAATTAAGCCCATCTTGCTAAAAACAAGACAGTGGCTATTTAAAGTGAAGACTGAACAGGAATGAATATTCTCAGCTCAGTCAAGGTACTCCATAAGACAGCTCTTTTTGGAAGTGCCAAGGGTGTCTGCTTTGGACAGCAACTAGATGACACAGGGGTATTTCACCTCAGCTACTGCTGTTCAGCTGGAAACTTTACTGAATGAATGGGGAGAAGGCAAGGAAATGGAAATGTTCATTTCTACACCGGCTTTGTAGGTTAGTGTGATCAGAAATTCCTCTTGCGTCTTAGATTTCTCAACTGTAATGTGGAGATGATTCTCCCAGGGGTCTGATCTGTCTTGATCTGCTGCTGCTGCTAAGTCGCTTCAGTCGTGTCTGACTCTATGCGACTCCATAGACGGCAGTCCAGCAGGCTCCCCCGTCCCTGGGATTCTCCAGGCAAGAACACTGGAGTGGGTTGCCATTTCCTTCTCCAATGCATGAGAGTGAAAAGTGAAAGTGAAGTCGCTCAGTCATGTCCAACCCTTAGCGACCCCATGGACTGCAGCCCACCAGGCTCCTCCATCCATGGGATTTTCCAGGCAAGAGTACTGGAGTGGGGGGCCATTGCCTTCTCCACGTCTTGATCAAGTTTAAGGAATTCTCAGAGACCTGCTTCCTTGAAAACATCATCTCATAAGAACTTTCTTAGTGAAATAGCACATATTTAGAGGTGAAGGCAAAGGAAGAGTGATAGTTAGATACCATGGGTTCTCTTAAATATTACCATCTCAGTCGGTTCCCCAAATGGAAGCATTTCCACACTTGAGTCAACAGGAATGGGCCTCAAAATCTGCTGTGCCAGAGGACAGATAGCTCTGAAGTCAGAAACCACAGCCTCCTGCTGCCCGCCGTCCCTCCCTCGGATGTCAGGCTGTCCTGCCCCTGCCCAGGGAGCTACAGGTCCAGCAGGTCCAGCGCCACAGGCCAGGCCGCCACGGTGAGCGAACCACCCAGCACTCACGCGGGGTGCCTGCAGAGCTCTTACTGCCCAGAACACTTTGGAAGAAACCCAGAGCACTGTCAGCGGCGCCCTGGGCCTGGCCTCCCCTTGACTAATTGCTCTTCCTCAGCGTAATACGATACACAGACGCAGACAACTTCTAAGTTATCCGAGAAGGCCTATGATTTTTTAAACTGTCAAGGAGGTGTATTATAAAACTGCAAACACACAGCCCTCTGCTTCTCTGAGAAATATTGCTAGTGTTGTTTAAAAACAAACTAAACAAAACGGAAGCGACGATAACAGTAAAACAAACTGTAGGTAGACATAAATATGAAGCAATTGTTGGGCTGCATTCTGTTTTCCAATTTTGAGTGGAGTCTTCTTGTGCTCCAGCCTGAGGGATGGTCAGAGAACCTGTGGTTCGGCCTAGTCACCAGGTTATCCATGAGTTGTGGGAGCCCCAGAGATCAGGGCCGGGGCCTGAGGGGTTTTGCGGGGCGTGTGGGGCAGCCTGGCCTTCCTGCCCAACTCTTGACTCTTAGCTCCCGGCACTTTTTATTAGATCACAAGGCTTCTTCTGGAGCTCATAGATGCTTGGCTATTGGAAAAGATGCTTTATTATAAAGTTGACTCCATCACCCAGGAGTAGATCCCACATGGGTCCACATGATTCTCTGACTTCGTGTACCCTCCTGTGAGAATGCAGATACTCCGCCCCAGCGGTTTTACTTTCCAAAGTTATCCTGAGGAACTACAGATACATGGGAAGAAGGAGCTGCTGCTGCTGTTTAGTCACTAAGATGTGTCTGACTCTTTGCAATCCCCTGGACTGTAGCCCACCAGGCTCCTCTGTCCATGGAATTTCCCAGGCAAGAATACTGGAGTATTTTTCCAGTATTTCCAGTATAATGGAGATACTTTTCTGGGGATCTTCTTGACTCTGGGACTGAAACTGTGTCTCTTGCACTCACCTGCCAATGTAGGAGACTTGGGTTTGATCTCTGGGTTGGGAAGATTCCCTGGAGAAGAAAATGGCAACCCACTTCAGTATTCTTGCCTAGGAAATCCCATGGACAGATGATATAGTCACAAAGATACTCTTCAGTAATTTTCACAATAGTGGACAAATCAGAAAAAAATAAGAGAAGTTCAAACAGGAGGTTGGTTGAATGATAAACCTTTATAACAAAGTGCTAAGCAGTGGTGCAAAATGATGTGTAGAAGGGTATTTTCTATTGTGGAGAGGCAAGCAGATTGGCAAATGAATCAAGCAGGTTTCCAAACTAAATGGTTACATTTTCAAGAGAGAGAAAGAAGTTTTTCCTCTTTTTTATAATTTCTTTGAGATATTCTATAACTAGTATGTATTATTGTGTTAAAAACAGTAAAAGCTATCTTAAACAATGATGCCCTTTGCAGCATCACTGGAGGATAAATGCAGCCACAGAATGACAATAGGAACAGTTTCACAATTGAGATTTAAGATCCATCCTTTTTTAAATTTCTGTCTTGAGTTCATTTCTGAATGTTAGCCGTTCTGAAGGCGGTGCCCTGGAACACTTGGTGAAGAGACCCAGTACAGAGGGAGTCCCAGGGATGGCGCCCCTGAACTAGCAAGTTTCCAGGCGAGGGTCCCACCTGTCTCCCTCCTCTGACTTTCCTGGTCACACTGGTCCCAAAGGTGGAGGAGGACCTGAGAGGACAGACAGGCCAGGTACCTGCCGCAGGAACATGTTCTGTTTGGAGACGGGAAAGTGAGGCTAAATGTTTTCTCTCAGGAGAAAACTATTAACTAGGAGTTCGGAAAAACATAGTTGATGTCTCCCTGTATTTTTTCCTCTCGGGTCTCTGGCCTGGGCAGCGGTTTGTGACTCACTTCCCCCACACCCTGTCCTTTTCCTCCTTCGAAGCGGAAGCATCCATTTTCTGGGGTGGGTGGACTGAGGACAGATCAGATGGAGAAGGGTGATGAGAAGTGAGCAAGTGGGGAGAAAGAAACTTTCTGCTGGAAATTGTTTACCCTTTGCTAGGAAACGGAGGTGATCTGGTTTTTCGAAGTTCTGTTCAGCTGTCCAAACTGAACTTCCAGCTGCTGTGAGGTGTTAAAGGATGGATAAGTTCTAGCTTTTTGAGTTTTCAAGCGCACATGTCCTCCTGTGGGGTCTGCCTCAGAATCAGCTGGATCCAACACTATGTTCTTTATGAATTGAGTTTCCTTTGCACCTTCTCTTACACACTTACACACACACACACATATATTTTTAATAGAGACGTTTAGTATAAACACAGGCAAAAGGTGTTGTAGTTAGTTAAAAGAATGTATTTTTCACAGACTGGAAGGGTAGGAATGCTCTTTAAAAAAGTCTCCCACACACTCAACTTACTCTTTTGGGCATCCTCCTCATTTCAGTGTGTGTATGCACTGTGTTCTCATTACTTTTAAGTTCCTCCTCTTAAGTTTGTTCTCTTTTTTATCTTTTTCCTAATAGACCACAATCTCCTGGAGGGCAGGGCCCGGCTGCTGCTATACGTCCTGTCTAGTCGCTCACTCATTCACTCGTTCATTCATACAGTGCAGCACAAGGCTCCACTGGGTGTGAAGCTCAGGCCCACTGCGCTAGCAGTCGTGGCTTCTGTCCTCAGGAGGCAAACAGCTCTCTCAGGGGCCCGCGTGGGGCTCTGGGCTTGCTAATTGATGAAACAAATAATAACCTCACAAAAACTTTCATAAACGAGGTCACAGAAAGGCACAAAGGATGCCATGCTCTTCACAGCACATTTTGCAATAAGTAAATAACCTGGGAAGGCATTTCCACTTCCATCACCTGTCACTGTGGGGAGGGCTGCAGCCGCCACAGGAGGCTCCTGACGGATGGGAATGCTTTCGCCTTGTCATTGAGTCACTGAGCTTCTGGGTGGGGAATGAGGGCCGTGTGTTCTATTAGCATTTGTCAGTTTTGATATCTCGGCTGGCAGGACAATTGATATTCCTCTTCTCCAGTGAAATGGAATATTGCCTCAAAGAGGCCTTCATGAAAAGAGGCGGGATGCAAAGGAACGGAAATATTTAAATGATCTCTGAAATGTCACGAGACTCTGGAATATCCTTTTCTATAGGAGCAGTCCTGCTTCCTTATTGTCCCAGTGGAACCCCAATGCTACCCTATTCCAAAATCAACCAAAAGCAAGAACCGAAACAGCAGCAGTGAGAGAAGCAAAACGGAAAACTCTCTAGAGGGAAAACGGATACTAATGTCAATCCTTCTACAACAAGCTCCTCCCTCCAACTGATGGCTCCTTTAAGAAACTTGAGGCTTCTCATCTAATGGCCCTGAGGGAAGCACACTTCAGCACATTTTACAAAATAAAGTTCAAAGAGAAGTCCTCTGTGTTTTGAATTACTAAGCCTTAGAGATGCTAGTTCTTATGAGAGCCCTATGTGGCGCTGTTTTTTTTTTTTAATTTGTAAAACTGATTATCTTAATAATTTTAAACGTACACTATGGTATTGTACATCCTCTTCATGGATCACAGGCTTGTCATAGTGAAAGGGCTTGTGTAACTCAATAAAGCTGTGAGCCATGCTCTTCAGGGCATGACCCAAGGCAGATGGGTCATAGTGAAGAGTTCTGACAAAATGTGACTCACTAGAGGAGGGAATGGCAAACCACTCCAGTATTCTTGACATGAGAACCCCATGAACACTATGAAAAGGCAGAAAAAAAAAAAAAAAAAAAAAAGATATGACACTGGAAGATGAGCCCCTCAGGTTGGAAGGTGTCCAATATGCTACTGGAGAAGATCGGAGGGCAATTGCTAATAGCTTCAGAAAAAATGAAGAGGCTGGGCCAAAGTGGAAATGACACTCAAGTTGTGGATGTGGCTGGTGGTGAAAGTAAAGTCCAATGCTGTAAAAATAACGAATCAAGGTAAATTGGACGTGGTCGAGCAGGAGATGGCAAGAGTGAACACTGATGTTTTAGGAATCAGTGAACTAAAATGGATGGGAATGGGCAAATTTAATTCAGATGACCATAGTATCTACTACTGTGGGCAAGAATCCCTTAGAAGAAATGGAGTAGCCTTCATAGTCAAACAAAAGATTCCAAAATGCACTACTTGAGTGCAACTTCAAAATGGCAGAATGATCTCAGTTTGTTTCCAAGGTGAACCATTTAACATCATAGTAATCCAAGGCTATGTATGTCCCAAACACTGATGCTGAAGAAGCT
The DNA here is from genome assembly GCF_019320065.1 of Cervus canadensis. NCBI lineage: Eukaryota > Metazoa > Chordata > Mammalia > Artiodactyla > Cervidae > Cervus > Cervus canadensis. The sequence continues at coordinate 40,579,835 of NC_057388.1, read as the reverse complement.
GAAGTTGACCAGTTCTATGAAGACCTACAAGACCTTCTAGAACTAAGACCAAAAAAGATGTCCTTTTCATCATAGAGGGTTGGAATGCAAAAGTAAGAAGCTAAGAGATACCTGGAGTAACAGGCAAGTTTAGCTTTGAGTACAAAATGAAGCAGGGCAAAGGCTAACAGAATTTTGTCAAGAAAACAGTGGTCATTGCAAACACCCCTTTCTAACTGCACAAGAGACAACTCTACACATGGACATCACGAAATGATCAATACTAAAATCAGACTGATTATATTCTTTGCAGCTGAACATGGAGAAGCTCTATATAGTCAATAAAAACAAGATCTGGAGTTGACTGTGGCTTAGATCATTAGTTCATTATTGCAAAAATCAGGCTTAAATTGAAGAAAGTAGGAAAAACCACTAGGCCATTCAGGTATGACCTAAATCAAATCCTTTATGATTCGACAGTAGAGGTGACAAACAGATTCAAGGGATTAGATCTGGTAGACAGAGTGCCTGAAGAACTATGGACAGAGGTTTGTAACATCATACAAAGCCATCCCAAAGAAAAATAAATGCAAGAAGGCTTATCTGAGGAGGTATTACAAATAGGTGAGAAAAGAAGATAAATGAAAGGCAAAGGAGAAAGGAGAAGATACATCCAACTAAATGCAGAGTTCCAGAGAATAGCAAGGAGAGATAAGAAAGTCTTATTTTAAGTGAACAATGCAAACAGATAGAGGAAAACTACAGAATGGGAAAGACTAGAGATCTCTTCAAGAAAGATGGAGAGATCTCAAGAAAGTTGGAGAGATCAAGGGAACATTTCATGGAAGGATGGGCATGATGAAGGACAGAAATGGTAAGAACCTAACAGAAGCACACTTGATTAAGAAGAGGTGGCAAGGATACACAGAAGACCTACACTAAAAAGGCCTTAACTCAGAAAACCACAATGATGTGGTCACTGACATAGAGCCAGATATCGTGACGTGTGAAGTCAAGAGGGCCTTAGGAAGCATTACTACGAACAAAGCTAGTGGAGGTGATGGAATTGCAGCTGGGCTATATCAAATCCTAAAAGATGATGCTGTTTAAAGTCTGCACTCAATATGTCAGCAAATTTGGAAAACTCAGCAGTGGCCACAGGACTGTGAAAGCTTAGTTTTCATTCCAATCCCAAAGAAGGGAATGCCAAAGAATGTTCATACTACCATATAGCTGTGCTCATTTTGCATGTTACTAAGGTTATGCTCCCTGGTGCTTAACCAGCTTCCCTGGTGGCTCAGACAGTTAAGCGTCTGTCTACAATGCAGGAGACCCGGGTTCAATCCCTGGGTCGGGAAGATCTCCTGGAGAAGGAAATGGCAACCCACTCCAGTATTCTGGAAAATCCCATGGATGGAGGAACCTGGTAGGCTACAGTCCATGGGGTCACAAAGAGTCAGACATGACTGAGCGACTTCACTTTCACTTTCTAAGGTTATGCTCAAAATCCTTTAAGCTAGGCTTCAGCAGTATATGAACTGAGAAATTACAGATATACAAGCTGGGTTTAAGAAACTAGGTGTGCTGTTTAAAGGAAGAGGAAACAGAGGTCAAATTGCCAACATCCGTTGGATCACTGAGAAAGCAAGAGAATTCCAGAAAAACATCTATTTCTGCTGCATTGACTACTCAGAAGCCTTTGACTGTGTGGATCATAATAAACTGTGGAAAATTCTTAAAGAGATGGGAATACCAGACTGCTTTACCCGTCTTCTGAGAAACCTGTTTGTGGGTCAAGAAGCAACAGTTAGAACCTTACATGGAACAATGGACTGGTTCAAAATTGGGAAAGGAATAAGACAAGGCTGTATAATGTCATCCTATTTACTTATATGCAGAGTACATTATGAGAAATGCCAGACTAGATGAATCACAGACCAGACCACCTAGCCAGACCAGACTAGATGAATCACACCTTGGAATCAAGACTGCCAGGAGAAATATCAACAACCTCAGATATGCAGATGACATTACTGTAATGGCAGAAAGTGAAGAGGAACTAAAGAGCCTCTTGATGAGGGTGAAAGAGAAGAGAAAAAAAAGCTGGCTTAAAACTCAATATTCAGAAAACTAAGATCATGCATCCAGTCCCATCACTTCATGGCAAATAGATGGGGAAAAAGTAGAAGCAGTGACAGATTTTATTTTCTTGGGCTCAAAATCACTGCAGATGGTGACTGCAGCCATGAAATTAAAAGACGCTTGCTCCTCGGAAGGAAAGCTATGATAAACCTAGACAGTGTATTAAAAAGCAGAGACATCACTTTGCAGACAAAGGTATGTATGGTCAAAGTTGTGGTTTTTCCAGTAATCAATTATGGATGTGAGAGTTGGACCATAAACAACGCTGAACGCCAAAGAAATGATGCTTCTGAACTGTGCTGGAGAATGCTCTTAAGAGTCCCTTGGGCTCCAAGAGATAAAACCAGTCAATCCAAAAGGAAATCACCCTGAATATTCATTGGAAGGATGGATGCTGAAGTTCTTATACTTTGGCCATGTGATGTGAAGACCCAACTCATTGGAAAAGACCCTGATTCTTGGAAAGATTGAGGGTAGGAGGAGAAGGGGGTGACAGAGGATGAGATCATTAGATAGCATCACTGACTTAATGGACATGTATTTGAGCAAACCCTGGGAGACAGTGAAGGACAGGGAAGACTGGCATGCTGCAGTCCACGGGGTCACAAATAGTTGGACACAATTTAGCCACTGAACAACAGCAACAGTACTGTTATTTATACACAGTCCTCTAGAATTTTGTTTCATCTTGTCAAACTGTTACCCTGTGCCTGTTGAACAATGCCTGTTACTACCCTGAACCCCTGGTTAACCACCATTTCAAATTTAAGACTTGACTACTTTAGTATCTCATATAAATGGAATCATGCAGTATTTGTGTTTATGTGATTTGCTTATTTCACTTAGCATAATGTCCTCAAGTTTCATTCATGTTGTTGCATGTGTCAGGATTTCTTTTTTTTTTTTAAAGACTGAATAATATTCTACTTCTTTATCTATTGGTCCAAAGATGGACATTTATGTTGCCACTACCTCTTAGCTATTGTGAATAATGTTGCAATGAACTATGAGTGTGCAAATATCTTTGAGATTCTGTTTTCAATTCTTTTGGAAATATACCCAGAAGTGAGAATGCTGAATCATATGGTAGTTCTATCTTTAATCTTTTGGAAATCTCTATACCATTTCCATAGTGGCTGCACCATTTTACATTCCCACCATCAGTGCACAAGGGTTCTCATTTCTCTACATCCTTGCCAAAAACTTGCTGTTTTGTTGTTTTTTTTTTTTTTTTTTTTTTCCCAAATAGTGGCCAAACAGATATGAGGTGATATTTCATTATGGTTTTGATTTGCATTTCCTTGATCCTTAGTGATGTTGAACAGCTCATCATATGCTCACTGGCTATTTGTGTATCTTTGTGGTCTAACCATAACACAACCAGGGGTTTCTAGCTAGAGCTTCTGTGGGCTCCACAGCTTTGGGTATGGAAAGACTGCGACTTGGTTTCACTGATTTGACAGCTGAAAGGCAATCAACATTTCACTTCCATGCTGAATAAGCAGTGAGGTTTTTTTTTTCCCTCCCCTGGACATTGCCTAAAATTTCACTTTGAAAACAAGCTAAAGATATTGATTTCTGTATGCCCAGGGGTGATGAGCTATTGATAGAAATAATAGGAAAAGGCCAACTGAACAGATGTATTTCACTTGTAAAATATAATTTTTCTCCCTCCTGGCACTTGATATGAAAACACAGAGATATCTTAAATATTAAAAAAGAGCCATTAAGATATCCTGCTACTTTTTTTCTATTAGTAAATTTTCATAATGAATTACAAAATGATCCAATTCAGTTTTCAAAGGCACTGTTAATAAGAGGCGATCTTTCTTCAGAAAAACCTTGTATATGACAGCAACTCCCAGTAGTCCTGTGAAAAATGGTTGTGTCCACACATTAATGGTGAGGTGATGAGGGGCAGCAGGCACTGTGTCCTGCTCACCAGTCACAGCGTAAGCAAGGCAATAACACAGAACTTGGAGCAGGTGACGAGGCAAATTCTCAATTCTCAGTGTCCTCTCCTGACCTACCCTTCAACCCCAATTTTCTGGGCTCTTCCCTGGAGACTCCATCTGCTGAAGCCACAGGGCTCTGATTCACTTGCTTGTTGTGAATCACTATTTAAATGTCCACATACATCTTGAAATTCCGTATGGCTTTTTATCCCAGATTAGTTCATTCATTACTTTCAATGCTAGAACTTGAAAGGAACTGAGACATCAAAAAACCCAAATCCTATCATTTGTATAGGTGAGAAAATGGAGGCCCTGAGAAGTTGAATAATTCTTGAAAGGCCACCCAGTTTGTCAAAGGCATCATTTCTGAATTTTCCCATTTATTTTCCCCCTTGACAAAGGCTGTGCCATCTTCCCAAATACTTAGGATTTTGTCTGGGGATAATTTTTGAGTTCTCCTCATTCTTATTCCCTTTATGTCAACAGTCACCAAGTCTTAATGATTATTCTTTCAAGACTCTCGATATTGTCACTTCTGCATTTTACTTCTGCTATTTTCAGCACCTCATTACCCCCTCCCTGAATTCTCTAACTTAATGTAACAGCCTCCCTATATAATATTCCTACTTATCTGATCGATTGGTGATTCTCCACTCAGGCTGCTCAGTACACTGACCCGGGACATGTTTCAAAAAAAAAAGCAGCATACCTGCACTATCACCAGTCCTGGCACAGTCTGTTTTAATTGGTTGGGGAGGAGCCTCTATTTTTTAAATGAAGTCCCCCAGGTGATTCTAATGAGTAGCTGGATTAACATAGGTCACAGCTACCCATGTGAAAGAAAACACCTTATAGAAACAAAGGTGAAGTGAAGTGAAAGTCGCTCAGTCGTATCCGACTCTCTGCAACCCCATCGACTATACAGTCCATGGAATTCTCCAGGCCAGAATACTGGAGTGGGTAGCCTTTCCCTTCTCCAGGGGATCTTCCCAACCCAGGTCCCCCATATTGCAGACGGATTCTTTTACTGTCTGAGCTACCAGGGAAGCCCAAACTTAGGTTAACCAGAGACAATTACCTGGAACATTCAATTAGTCAGTTTTTCTCCATTCAACTCTGAACAGAAAGCAATATATTACAAGAAAATAAGCAAAATAATCAGAAATTTCCAAACAAACAAATAAACACCTGCTTCTGATTTCGGTTGAGATGGTCAGTCGAAATCTGGGCCATCCTCCTATGCCTCCAATAAAAGCCTGCATAGAAATTTGCTCACTTCTGCTCACGAGTGTACCAAAATAACAACTAACTGCTGAAGAACCATCAGTCAAAAAGACTGGAATCTACAAAAAATGATACTCTACATCTAAAGACATAAAGAAGAAACTGCAAGATGGTAGGCAGGGCACACATGCGATATAATCAAATCTCATACCCCACAGGTGGGTGACGCACGAACTGGAGAACAATTAGGTCGCAGAAGGTCTCCCATAGCAGAGAGGCTGAGCCCCACGCCATGCTCCCCAGCCCGGGGCAGGGGTGGGTCTGGCAGTGGGAAGAGCAGCCCTCAGAGCAGGGCCTGGGCACCGGAGTCCCACAGGAGGGGAAACAGAGACTCCACTCTGGGAGGGCGCACACAAGGTCTCATGCCTGGCCCAGGCCTACCTGCTGGTCTTGGAGGGTCTCCTGGGGAGGCGGGTGCGGCTGCGGCTCTCTCTCTGGGTTCGTAAAAGCTGGTGGTGGAAATATCAGGGAGTGTTCCTCTGCTTGAACTCTTAGTGGAGGCAGACATCCAGCTGGAGTAGTTAGGACCAAGACCTGACCCCACGGAACAACGTTTAGGCTCAGGCTGGGACGCCTCAGGCCAAACAACCAATAGGATCAGAACACAGCCCCAACCCAGCGGCAGACAGGCTTCTTTAAGACTCCAGTGAGTAGACACGCCCCTGACAAGGCCCTGCCCAGCAGAGGGCTAAGACCCAGCCCCACCCACAGTGGGCCAGCAAGGCCTCTCCCACCAGGAAGCCTTTCACAAGCCTCTAGACTGACTCTCCAACAAGGCGGCAGACACCAGAAACCAGAAAACCACAACCCAGCAGCATCCGGAATTGAGTCTGGAAACACCGGGGACAGGCTGGTCCCTGGGCCTTTGAGTGATCGAGGGGAGTGAAGTGCTAGGACATGCAGCACACCCCTACAGAGGACCACTTCTCCAAGGTCAAGAAATGTAAGAACTCTTCCACATACATAAAAATACCAGTAGAAATTTAGACCAAATGAGATGGCAGTGGAACAAGATAAAGCTCCAAAAGAACAACTAAGGGATGTAGAGAGAGGCAGTCTACCCGAAATCTGACATAGAATGATGACTTAATGATACTGTAAGACTTATTTACTCATTCACATACTTATTCACTCTCTCTGCAAAGCACTGTTATAAGAACCCAAGGTAATAACCAGTATTTGAATTCCATAAAAGGGAGAACACGTGAACACTGATAACCCTGTTGCAAAACAGAGTCAGAGGGAACAGAAAAGATGTATGAGGAGCGATGGGACTTCAAAGGACTAAGAAATTACTTCTGATTGATGGATTTGGGGAAGGATTCATGGAGAAGGCAGCCTTCAACCTGGTTTTTGAAGGAGGACATGGCTTGGGGAAAGGGTTTTCCAAGGTAAGGGATCAGCATGAGCCTAACCATGAAGGTGGAAACACAGGACGATGCCAAGCGTCTCAGCAGCACAGCTGGGTAAGAGGATACTGTGGGAGAGGAGAGAGAAGACAGATTTGAATGGGGCTGGATCAGGTTTGCTCTGAGGACTCATTTAACATTTTGTGTGTGTGTGTGTGTGAGAAAGGTCTCCAAGTGGGGCGGTCCTTTAGGACAATCAATTGCTCTGGCATCAGTGATCAGGGAAGATTTACCATAGTAGTAGGGAAACAAGTAGAGGCTATTTCACCGTGTAGAATGGGCCTGAACAGGAACAGAACGACAGGAGGAAAGGAGGAGGGGGCCCTTACGAGAAATGGGGAAGTAAAATCACTTGAATTGGGGAACTCGTTGTATACATATATATGTATATACATACATACATACATATATATGAGTGTGAAGGCACTCAGATGGTTTTGAGCTGGGCAACAAGGAGGGTTGATGGTCTCTTAATTAATAGGTGATTCAAGAGGAGGAGGAGTTTAGGAAGAGAGATCATGAATGAAATTTTGAACACATACATGTTGGGGCATCTGGAGAGAAATGTTGAGAGGGCAGGTGGAAATCTTGGGAATGAAGTCAGAGATGGCAAACAGACATCGGAGTCATCTGCATGGTGGTGACGGGTGGAACCATGAGAACAGATGAGGTCCCAAAGGAGGGGTTGGGGATGGGGTGTCACTGCGTGAGAAGACAGCTGAAGGAGACCCCCGAGGAGCAATCGAAGAGGAAGGAGAAAATTCAGCTAATACACTGACCACTAGTCTCAGCTTACAGGCCGTCCCAAGGGGATGAAGGGTTGACTCCATCACTGGATGTTGTTACTATGGTGAGGCTGGTGATCACTGAGGGGACGCTTTTCACTGGAGTCCTGATGGTGAAATCCAGATTTCAAATGCTGAATGTGTCAGGGGAAAAGGGGAACTCAAGAGCATGCCCATTTTCAGGATACTGTGTGCCTCAACCCAAGTATGTAACACAGTACATTTGAGAATGGTTTCAACAAGATGGTGATTAAAGAGCATTTTCTGTAAACAATGAGCACTCTGTTTTTCTTAAATATTCCCTACATACAGAGTTCCTTTAGAGTAGAACTGGTGTCTTATTCATCTTTGTATCCTACCTACCCCTGCCCTCTGAAAAACCAAACCAGAAAAGCCAGGCCTTTGCCCCAGGACTGGATCTGAGCACCCATGGTCTTGCTGGGTGGGTTCCCAGTGCGTCTCCGACCGTGGGGCAGTGTGTGGGGAAGGCCTGTGGGGAGGTCCCTGCAGAGGAGCAGCTGAAGGCCCCTTCCCACCGTCCTCACAGCGTTAGCGTTAGTGGAGTTCCGTGCACCTGCACTGTGCTAAACCAGCAGGTTCTAGGCCCTGCCCCTCCCCTTTGCTCCCTAACTGCCTCTGCATTCCCTTTCAAGGCAGAGGTCTTTCTCCCTGCGGCCTCCCTGAACCCCCACCCTGGCTCCCCTCCATCTTCTCTTCTGGAAGAGATCCCTGGCTCTCAGACTGCCCTCTCCTGGTCTTCTTCACTGACTTCCCTCACTCGCCACTCAGATGTGGTTGTGCCTGGCAGATTCTCCTCTCCTCTCTGATTATACTCTCCTCTCCTCTCTACGCAGCAAGGTCTCTTGGGGAGAGCTCGTCCCATTCCAGGATGGTCCCTTCCAGGTCTCCCAAAATGCTCTGCCCTAGAGCACCACATCCTAGTGCCCTGAACCTAGGCTCTTCCCCTAAGGGTCCTCCAGGCACCAGAAACTCACAAATCTGAAGCTAATCTCATCATCTTTGTTCCTAAACTTGCTCCTTCACCCATGTGGCATCATCTTCCACTCAACCCTGGCCACAGCTCCGCTCCCTGCACCCTTCCTTTGTATTCACTATTGACCAAGCTTTATTTCCATCAATAAATGCCTGAGGTAGCTCTGCAATCTGTTTCCAATGTGCTTTTCCGTCACCACTTCCCTAATTCTGGTCCTCACATCATTTGCTTTAACTTTTACAATAACATTTTAATTGTCTCCAGTTTCCTATAAAAACCCATTTTAAATACGATTGAGGCACAATTCCAAATACAGATAGTTTTACCCTTCCACTTAATTCTTTTGATGACATATAATTATATAAAATTCAAATTCCCTTGTGTGGCATAGAAGGCCCTTTTCACTGAGCCCCATGTTCTTTCAGTCCATCCCTCTCGTTTTCCTACTTCTCCAGTATAAGCGCCACTGTACCTCCTGCCCACGCAATTGAAATCATACTTGTCACTCGAGGCCCAGATAACCTGTCACCTCTTAGGTGGAGTAGAATCTTCTACAGCTCTGCTCAGCAGGTTTCAGGTGCTGTGTCCCTTGGGCTCTTTGCTGATGCTATCCTTACTTGTCCCCTTACCTCATTCTCTCCCCATCACTCCTCCTTGCTTTCGAATGCGTAGAGTGAGAGACTCTCTCATGAATCCTTATCTCCCTAGCACCAAGCAAGGTGCCTGATAGATGTTGGTGGAACTGAACTGAGACCACAAAGAGCCCTCTAGTTCTTTTGTTGTTGGTTTTTAGCTAATGACTCTAGCGAATTGATTCAGGACATCTTAACCTGCATGGATTGCAAACTAGTCAAAGTAAATTATATGACAAGCATATACACTTCTTTTGTCAGAAACAGAAATCTACACCTCTTTAAAGCATGGTCACTGGACTAGATGTTTCCAATAATGATTCCATGGTTTTTTATTTTTTCCAGTACATTGCAACGGTCTTCTTTATGCCCTAATTTAGGTTTCCCCTGATCAATAACTTATCCTTGAGAGACACTTTAGAGAAATGATTCATTTAAAACTTATGTCTTTGTAGACATCTTCAGGGAATGATTGTGATGGGGTGGGTGTGTGTGTGTGTAGGCACATATCCACATAAATGTATTTGATAAGGAAAAGTTCAACAATAGGCCAATTCAATAAATCACTTAGAGAATAATATTTCCTTTCATTCTTAATTCAAACCAGTCCTAGATGGCAACTAGCAGGGTTATTAACAATTGAAAAATATATTTCAGAGAACATTCAGAAGGCCAACTTAAAAACCTTTGTTGGAGAGATGCTTAGCCATGGCTCGGAGAGTGTAAGGGTGTGTAGAATCAAGTCAGAACTGAGCAGTGTGTCAGTCTGACTCCTGTTACCATGGCAAACCGTGGGAAAACTACTTCTGAAAAGTTAAACTGACATTTTAAAATTGCAGTTTTTAAAAACTGTGCTGGTAGTCACAGATCTACTGCAAGATTTGACAGTGGACATGGGGGCTGCTCTGGGGATGTCGTTGAGGGGTGAAAAGTTGCTTGAACCATATTTGCAAGGCTGTTATTTATATTTTGCTTTATTTGTGTGTGTGTGTGTGTGTATGTGTGTATGTACAGGATGCTTAATTTCCTTAAGAATTTTGACCAAATGTTATGCTAAAATATAGCATGAGAATGTTCACTTTGAAATCGTTAGATACAAACTTAGGACTACTTTAAAAAAAGTCATAACTGTTTTTTCCCTTTAAACTCGGTGCATCACTGAGTATGCAGAAGGAGAGTTAGAAGATCCGGTCCTGAATAAATAACTGGCACACAGGCTGGGGGATAGCACAACACTGGGGGGAGTTCTGGGTTCCTAGGGCTGACATGTCTGATGACTGTGGCTCCCTCCGTCTGGCATAGAAAGGGTGACCTCCTGGGAGCTGGCCAAACCAAACGTGGGCTGAGAGAAGATACATTTTGTTTTCCTGCACTGACGCCCAGGGATTGCTTTCTGAACTGTGTGCGCGGAGCTCACCCAGTGCTGCCTCTGCTGTACGCCCCCTCCCAGCCCTTCCTTCCTGCTGGGACCACACTGGGCTGGAACCCAGGAATGAGTGCATCTCTAATTTTCCTGAATCCACAAATCTTATCCTCACCACTTATAAGGTCTCAGCTATAAATATTTTCCAGAGCTCTAGCAGTAATTAGACAAGCTACTATGAAAGATAGAGCATTATACATCAGTTAAAAACATATGCAAAACCAAAGCTCATTAGAGAAAGATAATATTCATGCAGATTTTACAAACCGTGTCTTTAGGGTGGCCCAATAAGTAGAAATATGGGGACCCATGCTTGTCACTTTTCATGCACATGGAGAGACTGGAAGGTACCATTCCTAAAGGAAGGGGAGGAACAGCCTAGGACCAATCATTAGAATTAACAGAACCAGTGACAAAGATATAGTATTACTGTTAGAATCAAGATTGCTTAGTACGTTTAGAGTAGCTGAATAAAAATTATCTAGGCAGTAAGAATAAAGACTTTAAGTAAAGCTGACCCTATCGAGCATGCAGCAAGTGAAATTAGTGAAAGACTGAGCTACATGTGTATTCCAAAAATAGATTTTTTTTTCCTCAAAATATTGAGGGCATCCTGAGGTGCTTTTAAGGAGGCACAAATGTTTAAAACATCTTGAAATCATATCAGAATTTTTGCAGAATTTTCTCATAATGAGAGTGCTTCAGTGAGACCAGCTGTCATTTGAGAAGTCACAGTAATCATGTTTCTAAATTTTGAAAAACCCTCAAATTAAAGCCATGGTTTGCCTATGTTTATATTTATGTTTTCTCTAATAATCTCATAAATTCTTATAGCTCGTCTCTTCTGTAACAATTTGCTCATTTAGATTCAAACTTCACAGTTGACTTGCTGGCCGTAATTGTTCTTTGGGAAAAAAAAAAAAAAGCTGAAGAAAACACAGCCAGGTTTTGCCTGTTCTATGTGGCTGTACTCGCCTGTCCAAGGACCGTACTCTGAAACCTGCCTCTTAGCGGCTGCCTTGGTCTAGGCCTATCTCAGCTCCTGGGCTTCAGTTCTTTACCGACAAAAAGACGGTACTAGAAATTCTGGGCTGTCAGTGATCTCCACCAGACAGGCCCTGGGAGATGTAATAACCAGTCCCTGCAGCACCCAATGCCATGTTGTCTTAGCTCCATACAGTTTGAGGTAGAGGGTGATGTGGGGCTGCTGGATCAGAAGCACTGAATCCACATAGCTCAGACATTTGGGAGCCTGATCCCCTCTTTGCCAGTATATTCTTATGATACTACCCCTCTCCCAGCCCTCATGTCAATGCCTAACTTGCTCCATGCGCTTCAACACACAAAATAGACAGTGCCCCCACATGGATGTCTCATTATGCCCCTCCTCGGGTGTTTTTCACCGCACAGCTGTGTTGAGGGGTGTGCTGTGCCAAGTTGCTTTAGTCCGACTATTTGGGACCCTATGGACTGTAGCCCACCAAGCTCCTCTGTCTATGGGATTCTCCAGGCAAGAATACTGTAGTGGGTTGCCATGTCCTCCTCCAGGGGATCTTCCCAACCCAGGGATCGAACCCACATCTGTTACATCTCCTACACTGGCAGGCGGATTCTTTACCACTAGTGCCACCTGGACAAACAATTTGAAGTTAAAGGGAAAGTAGAGGCTCTCTGTGGTGTGGAAACTACCACTTAACAATGAATGTCAGGAGAGAAATGAAGTTTCAGGATTTATTAACTGAGTTTACCATTTAGCCCTGCCAAGATGCAAGTAATTTTGTACAAAATACATCAAGTGGTTTTACGATCAAGTACAAAAGGGTCTCATTTAGTTCTAAATGTGGCCTTTACTGGGCTTGAAAGATACATGTGCTAGGAAACGTTGGGGCCAGAGGGTCAAACAAAAGAGCCCAGAACATGGTGGGGGAAATAGCTGTGAAAACTGTAACAGAAATTACGGTGAAATGTGAAAAACAGTGTTGCATCCTGAGCTTGGCATATTCGATGCACATGCCATGAGTCCTAAAACCCATGTTCAGTCTGAAAACCCAGGATCCTGATGAGGATCACTATTTGTTGGAGACCTTGGGACAGGAGTGTAAATGCAGGCTCTTCTCTAAGCAAATGTCTGAGCTACCTTAGAGTAAACAGCTGTTTAGTCCGGGCTAAGTGTCTGTTTGTTGTTTCTATTAAAAAATTTTTTTTTTTGAACCCAAACAGCACGTTGAAGAATGTGTGATTCTCACTGTTTACAGAGATTTTGCTACAATTAGAGCATATAATTCAAGCCTGGAGTAAGGCATTATATAATCTTATTTTGGTCCTGTCTGAGGGAGTTCGGTTGAAAAGAAAACCTGGGAAGACTTTGTCAGAACAGGACATCAGGGTAACCCTACCTGTGAGCAAAGTTGTAGGCAGAATTCTCAAATAACAACAACAACAAAAAATCCAACCTTATGGACTATTTCTTTCACTAGAAATGAGGGGTTTTTAGTACTTTAGTTTAAAATGAACTATTTGCTTTGGGAACAGTGGGATAGGACTTAAGGACTCCAGAGCTTAAGGACTGCTCCAGAGACCTGATGTTTGCCGGTTGTGGCGGTTGCCTGGATCTACCCAAGAATTTGTCTTATGATGTTAAACTCCACTCTGAGCACCTGGATAACGGTGTTGTTAGCAAACTCCCTCACAGGGGTCAACATCTTCTGTGTCATCTCTATTTTGAGACAAGAGAACAATCAGACAGTGGAGAAAATGGCTTTGGCATTTAGCACCAGCTTCATAATGGGTGTAGTTGAGGGGTCACAAGCTTGACTTGAATCTATACCATCATGCTATGAACACAGGTCAGACCTCCTCAGTGAGGAGGGTGGGAGTGGAGCTGAGATTGTCACAAAAGCCTAAGATTGAAAAAGGGAGGAAAATCTTGTCTCCTTTCTTGACTTTAAACAATTGCAAGCCTGAATGGAGAGTGATTCAGATTTGATGGGCCAAGGGGTAGCTGGGTTGAGGGGTGAGGCTTATACAGCGAGAGGTCCACAAAGACACAGAGAGGACAAGAAGTAGAAACTCCTCGGGTCTTTACAGGAGAGCTACAGGAGACAAAGCCAGCTATCTCCATGGCATGAAACTGCCTGGGATGACACTTGAAAAATACAGAGTGCTGGGCCAAATCGACCCAATCCTCTGTGTGTGTGTGTGTGCACATATGGTGCATGTGTGTGTGCAGATGTAAAACCATGATGTGTGAGCTTTCTTTCCTCTTAACCTTAATGCTTTGATCTCCACTCCTACCCACTCTCTGCTCACCATGTGAAAAAAAAAACAAACCGTTTCTCGATACTGTGACTTCTCTGAGATCCATTTCAATGTTCTTACGGATCTCATCAGCATTCTGTCTAAGAGGCTGCCTTCTCCCTGGACTGTGGTGGAGCCAGCCCTTGCCCAGGAGAGCTCAGCTTCATATTAGGGGAGGCAAGAGAAAGTTTTGTCAGAACCTAAATCCAACTGTCCAGCATGAGTTACTGGAGGAGTTGGATTTTTTAGGTTTTCCAAGATGCATGTGGAGTCCTTCTCAGTGGGGTTTGGGAAAGATAGCTGTTCACTCATTTGTCTCCTCCAACAACGTACTGTTAGGGAACTGAAGGAGGTCAGACCTCAAGAGCAAAACTGGTTTCTCTTGGTTGATTTCTTGGTTACTTCGGTCTAATGTATTTTATCAGAGTCTTAAATACCTAACAAGTGTCAACTGGGTGAAGTGGGTCACTTAATATATCCTGAGAAAGAAGAGTGTATGTTGGAAAAACTATCAAGAAGGAATATCATCATAGTCCAGGGTTTCCAATAAAACAATGTGAAGAAATGGGATTTCACCCTCATCCTTAAAGCACCTTAATAAATGAGGTTTTGGCTGAGCAGTGGGGAAAAGAATTTCAGAGTTGGGCATCCTTCAAGGAAGCCCCTGGGTCTGACTCCATGAAACAGGAACCTATTGGAATTTTCATGGTTTGGACATTTCCTGGGATTCCCTAAATTCTGAAGAGAGCAGTCTGGAGCCTTCTAGCCAAGGAAGGACTCTGTTCTTGCAGGATGCAGCCAGAGTACTGCCTGACAGCCTGTCCTCTTCCCTGGTCTGGCTCAGTCAGGGTGAACTGGAGTGATTTGTGGAACCACTCATGGAAAAGGGAGATACACTCAACCATGAATGTCAGAAGCTGAAATTAAGTTTCAGAATTTATTATTGAAGCCAGCTGCCCTTTGCCCTATTAAAAATGCAGGTGAAACAGTGCAAAGGCTATGGGACCACTTAAAGTTCCCATAAATGTGGTTTCTGAGGAAGAGGCAAAGGCAGCAGAAACTCTCCCCGTGTCTGCACTGTGGACACCTCCGGCTGTGAGGTTACAATGCTCCAGGCTGCACGCTGAGGGCCACGGGAGGGGAAGAGCAATGATTAGCAAATTTGCTCAAGAGAATTCTGTCTCACTAACATGGAACTGAGAATAATTCAGCCAAGGTATAGGCAGAAATTTATCCATACTCAGCGAGTTCTTTCTTCAGAAAACGTACCAATTATTAGTATAAATATTACAAAGGAAATGCTTAACAGACAAAAGAAGCCAAGGGCTTTTCAAAGATCCTTAACCCTCTAGATGTATTTATTAAAGCCACATATACCTAGTAAAACTAATAAAAAACTAATAATTTTTTCATTAGAGTAGATCGAGACATTTTAATCAGTCACCCCTCTATTAAAATCAACTGTTACACATATCCTCATTTCAGACTGTCAGCTCACTGAAGGCCAGGACCGTGTCTTCCTTTCAGTGCCTGCAAAGTGCCTTGAACATAGTAGGTGCTCAGGAAAATCCTGATTTAGTTGAGGAAATAGTAATGATATTAATTAATGATACTAATTACAGGATCTGCCTCACCTCACATGGAATATTTATTTGGTAGGAGTACAACGTCTAGAGTTGACCTTTGTGTGATCAGAGGAAGGACTTGAACAAATAATTGTTAACAAGATTATAGGAGCATGCTTATAATAGTCACATGCCAATGCACACTGTTAAAGAAGAATAAATGAAAAAATATGTTAATTGCCATATAAGTAGAGACTGGTACTGCTTAATCTGTTGCTCTGATACTACTATAAATCATTTTCGTTTACTGATTAAAGGAAGACCTTTAACTATTTAGCCCATTCATTTCTTCAGCTAGAGTATGAATACAGTATGGCTCAAACAGATCTTTTCTTACCTAATGCAGTTTTATTACACTTATAAAATGTAAACAATTTCATTTATCATAGGCCTTATATTAGTCAACACCTATCAAAGATGCAATTAACTTTGAAAATGGTAGTGCAGGAAGAAGTCTAACTCATGGATTGATGATTTCTTTCCCCAAAGGGAGACGTGGGCATTAGTGTTAATTGTCTCTGGGCATTCTGAGAATTGTGTTTCCTCCTGGGAACTCTGTCTGGCCTCCTAAGACCACTGAGGCCATTTACAATCAAACTTGCGTCAGCATTCTTGTCATAAAGACCTGCAATGCTGCTTAAGAGAATCAACAGGCCAGACCACCAAGACTGGAAGGCATAATTTTTTTTTTTTTTTTTGATGAGATCTGAACAGCAAGTATTACCAGGGGAAGGCTCTGCATTGGCCTGAACTGCCGGCGGAGGACATTTTTTCATCCAGGGGCACTTCTGTTTACCAAGGCCCTGGCTCTGTGGCTCAGTGTGTACATCAAGTGAACATTCCTTATAGTCCCTTAATGCTGATGAAGGAGATAATTTGCATAATATATTCCTATGCAGCTTTAGAATCAGGATCCCTGTTTTCTTTTCTCTTAGCCTTTTTAGATTTCATTGGAACTGTAACAGTCTGTGTTAAGGAGAGCACTGCTTCTGCTGCATCCATTTTTGATCCTTTCCTCAGTATGGTGGAGTCAAATTGCCTTCTTCCTGCCAGGTGTTGAGATGTATGTGTCAGGGGAGGGGGTACCCAAGCTGTCATTGAGTTTACAATCAACAAATTCTTATCCTGAGGACTAGAGTGCAGTTGAAGTGCTTATCTCCTGAGCTGCTCTTTCAAGGACTTAACTACGAAAGCAGCTTCTCCTTCGAAGCCCTTATTATCCCCCCTCCCCTGCCACAGCTGCTCAGCCACCTCTGTGAGCAGCCAGTATGCTTGCTAGTGGCTGCCTTTGCTTATTCTTGCCTCTGGATCGGCTGAGGTGTGTCTGCCGATTAGTCTCATGGTAATTATGGATGGCATGTTTGCAGCATATTTATTCCCTTCCTCAGCTCACTTGGCTTCACACTGACTTTGTTTAGTCAACAATCTGACAGATTACCTGGGGTATTTTTTTCTTCCCATTGTACCTGTGCTTATCTCTCTGTCACAAACCACCTTAAGGACTCTGAGCCAGAATTTTCATATTTCTCTTGACTGAGATCAGCTTTCCCCTGACATGTTCAAAAGTCCAGATAAGGGACAGCTTCAGAGCTGTTCTGAATTCTGAATTCTGCAGGTATCAGAGGCAGGGCTTATCAGAGGGTTATCACCTAAACCCTTCCTAGCCTGCTGTTTGCCAGTCTCTTCACCTTCAGAGCTCACTCTCCCCCGGGCGGGGTTAAGCCCGAACACTTCCCTAACAGGTAAAGTCTCCTCTAGATTCTGATAACCTCCCTTTAACAATCTTTTGAGATTGAATTTTATGCCAAATTTGGGATCCTAAAGGGCAAACAAAGGAAAAAAAAACATAGGATTAAACTCTTGGTTGACAGAGAAATCAGTTTTCCTGTCATTAGGGTGCATTTGGACAAAGTGGATTATATTTTTGGTTATATCTACTATAAATCCAAGCATTTTCTTTCACTGCTCTTGTTGCTATTATTTTGTTTTGTTACCTGCACCCCAGCCACTCCCCCACTTTTTTATGTCCAAGATAGAGTATATTTTAATAAAAATTTTCATAAAAGTACCTTAATAAAAACATATTCTAGTCTATCTTGGATAAAAAAAAAATTCTTTGTCATGAGATAGTTGATTTAACTGATGCTGGAGGAATTGCGATGTTCCTTAGCTGCAAGAACTCCTCAGATACTGGGGGACTCTATAGAGTCTGTGAATGTGGCCACTTTGTGGTTTGTTCCTGGTTCAGTTCAGTTCAGTTCAGTTCAGTCACTCAGTCGGAATGCATTTCCAGAGCAGGCCTGTGACTGATATCTCAGAAAGGCCTCCTCGCCAATCTGGTCCTGGGCTGGCATCCGGGAACGTGACTGGTAATTCGTTCCCTCACTAATATAAACCTTTCCTAAGTGATACAAGTCTTTCACTGTATCTCAACTGTTTGCACAGGCAATGTGGTTGATGCTCAGCACCTGCTGTCCTTCTGGGAGTCTGGGATTCTGGTACGTGCCAGGCAGGGGGTGCCAGCATGACAGGCCCCCAGGAGAAACCATGGGCACTGAGTCTCTTATGAGCTACCCAGGGCAGCCATACCATCAGGGCAGCAATATAATCACACATATGCTGCTGCATTCTTATTGCTGCATGAAGAATGCTCTCTGGGTAACCCCTCATGGGAGACAGAGAAAGCAGAAGGAAGCCTGCATGTGGATTCCTCCAATTCCACCTGTGTTGTTCTTCCTTATGATTCTACTGGGTATCCTTACTATTAATACATCAGTGTCATAAATCTGAGCTGTGACCACAACTATATTCTGTGTTCTAGGAGTCTTAAAAGCAAATACCTGAAGGTGGGATGGCCTTGGGGACCCCTAAAACAGCCCCTTCATGAGGCACTGTGAGATTTCAGAAATATCATTTGATGGCATTATCCTCAAAAATGCTGATCTGATCCCTACCCTCTTGGTTTTTCACACATAATTTTGGCTTAGAGTTTCCTAAAGAACTAATGTTTACTTAGTTTATAACTGTTCATTTACTTCCCTAAAGGAGATTGCTTTACTGTATTAAATTTGTTATTTTATGACATAATCTCTAAAATTACAGTCACATTCCATGTCAAATCTAACATGAAAAGTAGCTGATAAGCTCTGCTACCAGTGTGTATGATTTTATATTACATTTTAGAAGAATATATTTAGAAGAAATTTTGCAATACTACTAGAGTTAACAATATTAGTTAATATTCAAAAGTGTGTCCAGATATTTAACAAACTCTCTGTGTTGGTTAATTTTAGAATTTAACTTTAACTAGATATTTTCAGATGATGTTAAGAATTAATGGGATAATGTTGACATGGTCTTGGATTTTCATGCTGTTCAGAAACATATTTTTATTCTCATGCCTCGAGGCAGCTTCGTGCTGATGCATCACAGCCTGAGTTATACCACATGTTGGTCGGCAGACTGTTTTAACTGCTCTCTGTAGAGCAGCAGCTGGAGTGGTGGGTGCTCAGAATAAGGACCAAACAGTGATTCTACAAAAAGAATAGAAAGCTCAGGACAGCCAAGTTGTTCAGATTAACTTTTTAAAGATTAATTTGTTAGAACAATAAGAACAACATTAATTCTATGAGAATTCCTGGGTATAGATAATAGGTCTTGGCATGGAGTGAAACACACCTTGAAAGCAAGGTCTTCTGTAGAAGTGATAGAATTTCACTGGTTGGTTTCACATTACTGGATGCCTTCATGCCCCAGGGTGCAAAACATGATTCTATTTCAAGAGTTCAGATTCTTTACAAAGGGAAGAATGCTGATGCCATTGAACAGGCTTAAGTCTGTGCTTACTGCTAATATTAATAATTAAAAATATTTTATTAGATCCAAGTATTAAGGATGGGAAGCTGGGATGAAATATTTCCCTGGGCATATGGCCAGCCCTAGAAGCTTCTAAATGCTGTCCTACTCTTAATGTGAGAACTTGCCAGCCCTTCTTGTAGGCTTTCAGTATGTTCAAGATCCTGGAAATATAAAGTATTTAAGGGCCTTTGAATTCAGATATTTAAACTGAATTCAGAATTATATCTATCCTACTAAATAAGCGTTCAGTCAATTATTAGGTAACATAGGCAGAAAGCACAATTTAAGAGGAAAAAGTACTACTTAGATTTTTAAGAATGGAAGACTGAAAATGGGAATCAATTTAATCTAGATCAACATCCTGAGCTACTTATACAGATCAGTGGTTAGATCTTATTTCCCTAATCGGGACACTTATTATCTGTGCTACTCTTGACTGATGTCTGTCTGTCTCTCTGTTACTCCCTAAGATTAAAGACAAGCCAAGGTTTCTCTGCTTCTCATGTAAAGATTACATAATAGTTTCTGACATACTAGGGTAATGATGTTGGCTGTACCTTAAATGGGCTTTTGGGAAATAACACTCTTAAAAACTTCTGAAGGCAAATCTATAAATTAAAATGCACTGTAAAGCCTTCCTCACAAGCATCTAGATACACAACATAAGAGTGAACTTTTGGAATATCCCTGAACTCCAAGGCAATGCAACCACTGCCTGAACTGAAGTTTATGTTTTAATCTTCATAGCCTGAAGATTTGGTTTTGCTGGTTCCCTGGCCCAGGTTACATATCCCACAGGACAGTCTGACGCACGAGTCATTTTAGGAAATAATTGATAAATTACTGTGGACTCAAATGAACAGAGGACTATCAGTCAAATAACAGAAGTTCTAATATATAAATTTAGCCAGATCTCCCAGCACACTCAGAGATGCCTTGAAAGGTCCTACATTTGCTATTTTCAACATTACCTAAATAAGGGAGCAAAAGAAAGAGCTCACAAACATATAATATATACCTTGTCCTTAAATATACACACGTGTATAGATCTATGTCCTCTGATCACTAAATATATATTTAGGTAGAATTAGAGAACTTATGTAGCTTTATAAATAAGCATAGGCATTTATGGACACAGAAGAAACAGAAAAAACATGAATCAAAATGTGAAACGTACCATACTCTGGGACCTGTCCCGTCCCGCGCTTCAGCAGCAGCCTCACTCTTCTTCCGCCCGATTTGATGAGCTCTATTGCTCTGGCGTGGGTCATGTCTCTTGTGCTCTCCCCGTTGATTTCAATGATCTGATCTCCTACCTGTTAATTAAAGAAACGTCACGTTAGTCAAAGATGGTTTTATTCAAGTTGCATTTCCAACAGAGAAGCACCCATAGACGACCAGTTTCCAGAGAGCAGAAGAAAGGCTTGGTTGTAGCCCGCTGCTTCTTAGTAGAGGCTAAATCCTGGCTGCATCCTGAATCTGACCACCAAACTTTATTTATCTTTGTAGAAATTCAAATGTTAGACCATGAAGGTTGTGATGATATGCCGCTTATATTTAGCCAGTATGACAGAGGTCATAATTAAACTATTCAGGATTTTCT
This sequence comes from Cervus canadensis, assembly GCF_019320065.1. Classification (NCBI taxonomy): domain Eukaryota; kingdom Metazoa; phylum Chordata; class Mammalia; order Artiodactyla; family Cervidae; genus Cervus; species Cervus canadensis. Next base: position 40,558,849 of record NC_057388.1, on the reverse strand, counting down.
TAAAAAATTATGGGATGTGTTTGATGCTGCAGTTCAAAATAAGCTGGCATCTTCGCTTTGAATCAAGAAGTAAATATTTTAAGGACTTTTCATTGAACACAGGGTAGGATCTAATTCAGTGTGTTGGATGGAATGATTGGTTTTTGGGCTTCTCTGAGAATTTTTGTTATGCATCATTTATTTACATTTCCCTGGGTGCTGTTGTGATATTGCCTTCTTTGTAAATAGTGGTTGGTTGATATTCAAGTTTGATGATGAATATTCTATCACAGTCGTATGAATTAAAAATGACTCCATTCTCCATACATGACTAATGCCCTTGCTAAATCTTTGTCATTCTCACATCTGACTGTCAGAAACTCTTTGGTTAAATACCAATTCCTCTTAAATTGTTGACAATACCTAGGCAAGTCAACCCACTTCACTACTCTTGCCTGGAGAATCCCATGGACAGGGGAGCCTGGTGGGCTGCAGTCCATGGGGTTGCAAAGAGTTGGACTCGCTGAAACAACTTAGCATGCATGGGTTCCATAAGCAGCTCCCATTATCCTTTGTGAATAGATATTTGGACTAAAAGAGGTTCAACCATGAGCACATCATATAACTCCCACAGTACTATTACTGTCAGGAACCTCTGAATTAAAATATGTTTCATTTCAGTGCAAGTCACTTAAGACAAATTAGCCAGGAAAATCACAATGAGTTGCTTTGCAAAAATGCTATTTTAGGTGGGTCCCTGAACTTGATAATGCAGACAGAATTGCAAATAAGCCCCTTTTAAGGGAGCACTATCAAAGTGAGTGCTATAGGCTGGACCAGAACAGGAACAAAAAGTTGCTGTCACAACAGCCAAAGGGTAGAACAAAGTGGGGGGGAGGGGAGAATAAACAAGTGTTTATTATAGCAAGGAAGTGATGTATGTGCTTGTGCGTGTGCTACGTCACTCCGGTCGTGTCTGACTCTGTGTGACCCTGTTGACTGTAGGCTCCTCTGTCCATGGGATTCTCCAGGCAAGAATCCTGGAGTGGGTTGTCATGCCCTCTTTCAGGGAATCTTCCTGACTTAGGGATCAATCCATGTCTCTGCATCAGCAGGCAGGCAAGTAGGTTCTTTACCACTAGTGCCATCTGGGAAGCCCATGGAAATGATGCCTCTACCTAAATAGGATTCCCTAAGGGGCAAGGACTTCCAGGTAATGAAGGTAAAGGCTCCCCACTCTGTGTACTCGGTGGCCTCTGGAAGTACTGTTTCAAGTACTCCTCAATGGCACGAACTCCACATAGAAGAATCACTAAAGACAGAACTAAATGAATTTGTTCTAGAGCCAAGATTTACACCGGTTTTCTTCAGGTCTCCTTTCCCAGGAGGCACGAGGCACAGCCTGAAGTCCAGCAGCTAGCCTGAGGTCAGGTATCCAAGCCAGGGGCAGAAATGGGAGCAATTATCCCTCTCTCAGCAGTCCTCACCTGTGACTGAAACCGCAAGGCACTGCATCACATTGTAGAAGTAAGCACAGGTTTCAGTGAAGCTGTTAGAATAGAGTCTTCATTCCTGGCTACTCTCTTCAGGTTCACATACCTGACTGATTGCTAAACATCTCCTCCACTGGGATGTCCTGCAGGCCACTCCAACTCAACACCAGTCGATTGGGCTCACCATCTTTCTCCCCAGATAGTCTGTCCTCTCGATTCCTCATCCTGGACAACAGCGCCACCATTCACCCAAGCTAGAAACCTGGGGGTCTGCTGAGCTCCTAGGTCGGTTCCTGTCTCCATCGGGATTATTCCCACCAAGATCTTCAAGTGCTCACCAGCGTCATTCTTCTGAGGGAAATCTCCCCAGATGCATCATACTCACTGAGGTGGCTAGGGCCTTCCATATGCCACTGTTCCCTTGCCTTGTCTTCCGTATAGGCCTGGTGCCTTCCCAATCTTCCCCCAAGGCCAACCCATGCTCTTCTCCCCAGGGGTGACTTCCTAGACCCTGTCTTCTCCTCAAGCAAAGTATGCAATCCCTCTGCTCAGTCATCACGGCACCCCACTCTGTTATCTGTCACACCTCATTATGGAATTATGCCTCTTTGTCTTCCTTCTTAGACTTTGAACTTCTTCACTCATTAAACAATTTCTGAGCACTTATTATGTCTTGGACAGTCTACTGGGAGGTCGGATAAACAGTGACAAAAAGTATAGTTTTTATTTACAACACATTCTCAGTCTAGTTGAGGAGAAAGTGGGTAAATAAGACAGTTACTGTTCAATACATATTTGTTATGACAGAGGTATACACAACGTGCCAAGGGAAGAGAAGGGAGGGGCATCTAAATTAGAATAAATGTGGCTGGTAGTCAGAGAGAGCTTCCTACAGCTAGTGACATCTCAACTGAATTCTGAAGTCTCAGCAGGAGTTCCCCTGCTAAAGGAAGAGGAAAAACATTCTAGGCAGAGAGGACAGCATTTGCAAAGAGCCTGAGATCTGAGAGCATGGTATATTTGGGGGAACTGCCGGTAGAGTGGTGTTTAGAAATTTCCCTGAGACATCAGTATGAAGAGTGGACTGGAGAGAAAGTAGGAGATTGAGGAAAGGAGTTGAAGTTGGGAGGGTGTCATGTTGTTTATTCAGATGAGAAACTGGAAGATGTGGGGAAGAAAATCATAGGATAAATGAGGGCAGGGACTGAGTCCCGTTTGACTATTGATCTTGTAGGGGGTTCACTGTACATACTTGTAAATGAATGAATGAATGAGGCATTTCCACCTCTTGAGACCCACGGGGGAGGGGGTCATATGTACTCTTGATCCGAAACTCAAACCCTGACAGACACCACTGCCTGAGGACACTTCTCTCTCAAGACTGACATTTCAACAAGAATTGTATAGAAGGATTCTTATGGTGTGATAGAAATATTAATAGCTATACTTAGAAAGTTTGATGCTTTCATTCTCTTGTCTATTTGTTATTTTCCCTTTCCCTTACTAAGAGCCATGAGAATTAAGGGAGGAAAAAATAGCCAGGGAGAGGTGGTGAGTTGGAAGGTTGTGTAGGAGTTGGAGGAACAGAGGTTTCAAGGGCTTCATGGGGCTGGGCGTGGTGTCTCTGGTGTGGAATTTTCAGGACTGGGCTCTGGGAAGATTTTTATTGAGTTTTTGGAAGTCTGAGCTGACCTCTTGGCTTGGCAGCACTCCATGTGGGATCCCCTCAGAAGAAGAAAATAACTCTGATGCTAGTTGAACTGAAGGTCCTTAGCCCCTTGTCTAAGATTTTTCAGTTTCTCCCAAGCCCCTATCCATTCCAGGGAGCCAGGGAGACAGTCTTCCTGCCTCACTGGGAGCAATGGAAGTTTGAAACAGTCCAAGATCTTGGCAAATTCAGAAAAAAAACTTGGTAGTGGTGGTAGTGGGATAGATGCTGGTTGGGCGATGAGACGGAAATGCTGCCACTGTTGGAGATGTGAATCCTACGAGTGTTCTGGGCATATTGCAAAAGCGGTTAAACTCATCTGGACCTAGTGTCAGAGATAACAAACAGTCCAGGCCCAGCCAGGAGATGCCCATCTATCCTTGTGAAATGACACAAATGCTAAAAAGGTTTACTCTTCACTTTCAGCCCAATATCAGTCTTATACATAGTTATTTGACATGGAACTCCATAAACAAATTTGAGAAGTGATTCTTTTCACTTTCATCCTGTGAGCATCCAGATGAATAAGAAAATGAATTTGTCAGGGAAAGAAGAGGTTCTCATTACCTTCTGACTTTCATTCAGATGATGGGTGTGGCCAGTTGAAGGGTCCTTTTCTTATATGGCATGTGAATTATTTGGGGGAGTTAATTTGATAATGGAATATTACTCAGCTATTAAAAAGAACTCATCTGAATCAGTTCTAATGAGGTGGATGAAACTGGAGCCTATTATAGAGAGTGAAGTAAATCAGAAAGAAAAACACCAATACAGTATATTAACACATATATATGGAATTTAGAAAGATGGTAACGATGACCCTATACACGAGACAGCAAAAGAGACACAGATGTAAAGAACAGACTTTTGGACTCTGTGGGAGAAGGCGAGGGTGGGATGATTTGAGAGAATATCATTGAAACATGTATATTACCATATGTGAAATAGATCGCCAGTCCAGGTTCAATGCATGAGACAGGGTGCTTAGGGCTGGTGCTCTGGGATGACCCTGAGGGATGGGATGGGGAGGGAAGAGGGAGGGGGGTTCAGGATGGGGAACACATGTACACCCATGGCTGATTCATGTCAATGCATGGCAAAAGCCACTACAATAGTGTAAAGTAATTAGCCTCTAAATAAAATTAATTAATTAATTAAAAAAATAGTTTTCAACGCAAGAGAAAAAAAAAAGAAACAATAGAAAATGTGTAGGTTGTTCATGGATGAAGAAAAAGACCAGCTGTGACTCTAATGTAGTCTTCTTTTTCTACATGCTTCACCACGTGAAGCTATCTTCATCTTCAACTGAGCTGTGGTACTAAAATGAAACTTTGAAGATCTCCTCCATTTGTTCTTAGAGAACTTTTAAAGTATTGAGTTTGAGTTAGAGTTGAGAGAGGGATGGGGGAGGAGAGAGAGAATGGAGGCGGTGAGGACGACAAAGAAACAGACAGATGGACAGACAGCCATAGACATAATTCAGGAATGTGCATACTGTTTTATGGGGATCAAGGAGATGTTAAATGTAGGAAACTAACCAAAGGATATAATATGAATTCTAGGCATTCTTTTTTTTTCCCTGTAGAAGAAATACTTGTATCTGTGATCCCCCTGGGAAACTGACAACCTCACAGTGGTGTCTTAGGGGCAAGGCAGAGTGAGAGAAGGCTGCCATCTTGGCCCAGACTAACAAGTTCTGCATTTCTACGGACACATTTCTATTCACATCTTCGCAGGTTTTTTTCCCTAACAAAACTAAGTCCTTGAACTTGCTTGAGGCTCTGCAGGTAAAACATCTCTTCTTATTGGAAAGCCAAGGCAGGTAAAAGTAAAAGTTTCAGCATATATGTATATATTGGCCGTGCCATATAGGATCTTACTTCCCTGACGAGGGATCAAGTCTAGGCCCCCAGCTGTGAAAGCACTGAGTCCTAACCACTGAACCACCAGGAAATTTCCCAAAGTTTCAGTATTTCTTAAGCAATTAATAGTCCAGGTTGTAAGAAAAAAAATAAGCTCTATGCTGTACACACTTTTGTAGACAGTATTTGGTTTGACTCAACTAAATCTTTACAAGGACTATATTAATTCTGGACTTGCTGCAGCCCCTAATCATGGTAGTTTCCACTCAAGGCTTCCTCAGGTTTCTCCACAAACATTCCTGGCTGGCTGCAATCAGTTCACTGCCTTTATACCACAAGAATCTATTTCATATGATTATGCATGCCTGAAGTGATCCTAGATTATAAGTAGGTGTGAGGAATTGAGCTCCTTTAGAATTTTATGCCAAAAAATAGTTGATGCCTCTATTTGCTGCTTCATGAAAGACTTAGCTGTGGACCATTTGTGTGGCTAATGGTCCGAGGTCACAGGATAGTTTTGTCATAATTCTTCCCTTAGAGACTGGTTTCTCCTGCTGACTCTAGATCCCTCACGAGCAGGGAAAGTGCCTACTGCCTCCGTGTCATCTATACCTGTCACAATTCCCAACAAGTAGGCCTTCAGTTAATCATGTTTGAGTAAATGAATTTTAGGTTTGCTTTTCAGTTATAGTAACCGTCTTTGTTTTCATGACACAGAAAACTCAGCTTTCCGAGCACCTCTGCATACCATAAAGCTGTCTTGAAATACTGCCTTAGGCACTTGCAGCCAAACCACAACAATTTCAACAGTATTACAAGAGACCGAAAGAGGTTTCAGTAAAGGTGACCTATAAAAATTGCTAGAGACAGGTATGTTATTGTTATGGGAAACAAATGCTAAAGGATCAAGAGAGAGAAGAAAGGAGGGTGAGTCTAAACAAAATCAGAAAAACAAAATTAGAATTCGCGTCTTCACTTCTGCCAGAAGCATTGTCACTGGTGCTATGACAACAGGACACCTGGTCTGTAAGGGCCCTGCTGGGCAAAGGACAGGCTGATTTTCACCTCAATAGTGACCTTTACTATATTATGGTTTTTTTCACAATTAACCTTTGTTAGATATTATTTAATGACTATTATAGTATAAATCATTTCCAAGGGGATACACTGAGTGCTTTGGTTCACTTTCCCATGTCTTCCATGAGACTGTTGATTGAATTAGACAGGATCAAGTGTCTATTACAGAACCTGGCTCTGGTTATAAACTGGTGCACAAATGCCTCAGCAAGGCACAGGAGCCCATTAAGTCAACACACTTTTCCTGAAAAAACTTCTATACCCCTGGAAATTGAAGTACAGATTGAAATTGAAATTTTGACAACACCAAAATTCTGTGGATTTTATTTGCCTCAATTATTGTTTACGTTGAAATCTGTCTGAGACTCTATGTTTCAACTGTAATCATTTAAAAAGAAAACATTTCTTATGAAATTTCGTCCAAAGAGAAGTGTGAAAAAGCCCTGGTGGATCTGCAGAAAAGTTCTTCACCAGGGTTATGAAGTGAAGTGAAGTGAAGTTGCTCAGTCGTGTCCAACTCTTTGCGACCCCATGGACTGTAGCCTACCACGCTCCTCTGTCCATAGGATTTTCCAGGCAAGAGTACTGGAGTGGGTTGTCATTTCCTTCTCCAGAGGATGTTCCCGACCCAGGGATCAAACTCTGGTCTCCCGCATTGTAGGCAGATGCATTACCGTCTGAGACACAAGGGTAGTCCTTACCTGAGCACATACCTGCTTGGAAGGGTCATGAAGGTGAGAGGAACCAGAGGGGAAAAAGAAGTTATGAGTCACTGCAGAGCCTTGATGTGAGTGGGGTACCTTACTCCACATTTTCTTAATGTGTATATCTTCTCTTTGGAAAAGATTCAGTAACAACTCAAAAAATGTTCAGTCTTTGACTTGGGCAGGGGTGGTGCCCTGGCTGCTCACTCAGGGGACCGCTTTGGTGGAGATTCAGGGGGAGCTCCTTATTCAGCAGTTTCCATTTCTCATTCTTACTTTTACAATTATCTAAATTAAAACATGGAAATGTATGTGAAATTTAAAGATGACACAGTAGCCCAATTGCGGAAGTAAATTCTAAACTATAATTTGGTATCTTTATCACCAAAACTTCCCTTTTCCTTTGTCAAATATTACTAACACTAATCTCATATAGGGGATATTATTAGATTGCTTCCCCCCACCCCTAAATCTCACTCTTCTAGGGCTTTTAATTGGTGTTGATGTTTTCCTTCCTCAGGTCACCCATTTCCTGCCTTATAAATACTTTCCAGGAGGAGTGGTTCTCTCTATGTACCTTTGCATATGTGGTTTCATTTTAGAATCTGCCCTTCCCCATTCAAACAACAACTAAATCCTACTCAACCCTTAGGAGAAACCTCAGGTATGCCTGCATACAGGAAGCCTTCTATGATCTTATAGTTCGGGTTGGGTACCTTTCCTAAGTATTTCTTTAAAAGTTTGCTCTTCATTTCCCTAGGTGTTAGTGTCAAATATATATACATTTTTAATTCCAGAAAGTTCCAAAAAGCAAAACTTGAAATCGGCATGCCTGGCAACTATTTACCTAACATTGACATTGTATTTACAACTGCTTATATAGCATTTATATTGTATGAGGTATAATGAGTACTCTAGAGGTGATCAAGTATGATCATTGATGTATATAAGTAGTTTATATATTTTACATGCAAAATATAAGGAAACATATTGTATGTAAGTAGTTTATATGCAAATATGATACCATTTTATATGATGGACTTGAGCATTCCTGGATTTTGGTGTCTGTGGGGGTCCTTGAACCAATCTCCATAGATACCAAGGGATGGTATTGACCCTTGCCTATCATAACACTGTAAGCTCTCTAAGGGCAGGGACTCCATTACATGGGGAATACCCATATATATTGCTTCAATGGATGAAGGAACAATTGAAAGTAAGGGTTTTTCAGAAGCTGTGTTCTGACTCCACATTCCTTATTGTTTCAATCAAGTTCAGCAAAATGTATAAAACGTTTTAAATCTGATTTCGTGATATGCATCAGCCAGACTTGACCATGATCAAATAATATAAAGTGTATATAAGTGCCTTGTAAACTCTATTTAAATATTAACTTTATTATTAATTGTAGTAGCTATCATCATCATCTTCATAATGGTAGAAGAGAGAAAAAAAAATGAAACATGATGGTAAGTTCTTCACAATGAATCTAGGAGAGAAGCCTCTGAGGGGTTGAAAATGTATTTCATGGAGAAATGAGGGAAGTGGTTTTCTGAAAATGTCACTGAGAGGTTAAAGACTCCCCAAATCTTCTGTTGGTTTGCTAAGTACTGCCTTTTAGGAATTCCTATAGGATGTTAATGCTATTTTTTATTCTATGATTTTGACAAATAGTTCTTACAAAAAGAAACCTCCTTGAATGTTGAGCAACTAATCCAAACCCTAAGCCAGGACAGGGTGATAACTGCCTATGTGGCCACAAACAGAAATGCAAAGAAGATTTTAAAGACAAGCTGGTTGATGCAAAATATTTTCTACGAAGCAAAAAATAAGCACAACCATTCCATTTTCATACACTGTTTTGACTGCTCAGGCAAGAAGAGGAGACTGGGGAAATATCTTAAAATTATCTGCCTGAGCAAGAATAGAAAGCTATCATTGGCGGCTCAGCTAGTGGCTTATTCATTTTCTTGGAAATCACTTATGTTAGGTCATGAAGTCAGTTTCCCTGGTTGATTGAAAAATAAACAAAAGCAAATCAAAAAGAAAACTTTCCACTGTGGCCCTAATATAGGCTGTGATTTCCCTTCCCTGGATGTAATTGAGAGAAAATGAGGGATTATTATTCTGCATACTTATCTAATCAGATAGATTTATTTTTCAGATGCAAGTGTTGGTCATTGTGTGGTGACTGCTATATAGGCAGAGGATAACCAATTCTTGTTTCCCTGAAGCTGACCTATTTGCAAATTGCCTTCTCATTTACTGTGTGTGTGTATGCATATGTGCACACACCAATTCCAGACCTGATGTTTATAGTGTGAGTTACAGTGAAAGGTATACCCAGATGGGTGTATCAGTCAGCTGGGATTTTTAAAGAGAATTTAATGGTGGGACTATTTCAGAGGTGTGAGCAGGGTTAAGACAACCAAAGAGGGCAGATGCCAATAGCATCTATTCCTCTGCCACCGCTGGGCCCAGGGCACCATGGCAGGGAGCAACAGGGATGAGAATAGATTGACATTTCTGAGGCTGATGGAGTAACATCCCCCCAAGGACATCGACATCTAGGCCCTGGAATCTGTGAATATATTACTTTACATGGCAAAAGGGACTTTGCAGATGTGAATAAGTTAAGGATCTTGAGATGGGAGGGCCATCCTGCTTCTCTAAGTGCACCCAATGTAATCACAGGGGTCAAAGTCTGAGAGAGAAGAGATTTGGGACTAAAGCAGAGGTCAGGGATAAGGGAAGATGATCTGCTGCTGGCGCTGAGGATGGAGGAAGGGGCTACAAGCCAAGGAATACAAGTGGCTCCAGGAGCTGGAAAGTCAAGGGAATGGATTCTTTCCGAGATCCTACAGGAGGAAACAGACCTGCTGATAAGACAACTTGATTTTTAACCCACTGAAAATGCTTTGGAATTATGACCTCTAAAACTGTAAGATAATAAATGTGTGCTGTCTTATGCCAATAAGTATGCAGTACTTTGTTACAGCTGGAATAGAAAGCTAACACACTGCCCTCTGATTTCCTACTAGTGCTTCTTATCAGCCTAATCCAACAGGAAACCAGAGGGCAAGAGAGTTTGGGTGATGCAGACATAGTGATCAGTTCCCAAGACTGCAGAATAGGGATAGGAGGGAAGAGACTAGATTTGGAAGGAGGTAAAACAAAAGAGGCACCAACACTGGGGTGGGGTGCAGGTGGGATGGGAATAGATTTTAAAGCCATGGATGAATATGACATGACATATGAAGGTTCCCATGATCTGAACACTTGTATCCCCCACCCGGTTCACACGCTGAGATCCTAGCCTCCAAGGTGACGACATCTGGAGGTGGGGCCTTTGGGAGGTGATTGGGCCCTGAGAGGAGAGCCTTCATGAATGGGATTAGTGCTCTTATAAAAGAGACCCCTGAGAGGTCCCTTGTCCTTTCACCTTGTGAGGACACAGGACCAAGAAGTAGGCTCTCACCAGACATTAAATATGCTGGCACCGTGATCTTGGACTTCTGGCCTCCAGAACTATGGGAAATAAGTTTCTGTTGTCTATAAGAAGCCACTCACTCAATGGTATTTTGTTATAGCAGCCTGAAGGGACTAAGACAAAGGCTTTACAAAATAACTCAAGGACAAGAAATAAAAATCAGGTGGTGGTAACTTTGTCCACATTGGAGAAACTATTTTTGGAAGGCTTTATTGTTTTAATATTCCATTTTTATATAGATAGTCTCTTAAGATAATGTTATAGAAAGACAAGTGGCATCAGGGTTACTGAATTATACCTACTTTTTAAAATTGCTAAAGATTTCGGAGTTGCCTTTGCATCTAGTCAGTTTCCACTCCTCATCCATCCTACTCCCGCTAGGTCTCCAGCCTGTTATTTCTCCTGCCTCCATTCTCCATTCTCCGTTTCTCTCTTCTCCCTCCTCCTCTGGTCCTCGTGGCTGCCACCGTCATGTTTTGAAGCTCACCTCTGCTGTGGTTTCTCTCCTTTTCACACACCTACCCTCCTTCCCCAAACTTCCTGAACAGAATCCAGACCCTCAACACGGTGTGATGATCATCCAGGATCTGGTGCCCCCAACCTTCCAGCTCATTCCTGCCACTCTCTTGGGTTTAATCTGGCTGGCTGCTTCTTCCTCCACTCTTCACTGGGTGCTCCCAGCTCTGCATATTTGCTCTTGCTATCGCCTCTGCCAGTTTTTCTTGCCGTTCTCCTCCTGTCTTATCTTGCAATTGTGCCCATTCTTTAAGGTTCTGCTCAACTCCTCCATGAAGCCACCTCTGGTCCCTCCAAGGGGAGATGTCACCACCTTTCTCTAGTCCACTGCATACTGACTATGCCTCTCTTACAGGGTATAATTATGTCTCCCTGACTACGCCTCTCTTATTCTCATCATATGTGTATTTATTCTCCCACCATGTATGCACCTACTGAAGTATACACCCCTGGAAAGAGGGATCGTATCTTTGTTCCATCTACACTGCCTTAAAAACAGCAGATAATAAAACTTGCAACAAGGACAGAAGTTATTACTGTGTAACATATAAGATGATTAATGGGAGGAGGAAAGTCCTTGAGGAGTTGAGGATGTGGGGGAGTTCGAGGGGGACTGGCTCTGGGGTCAGAACCCTTTGAGGGAAGTTCTGTGATTACTCATTTTTCCACTGTTGGCTGAGGTGACTAGCACAGGATAAGAGCTTCATTAGCATTTCTCAAGTGAATGAATAAATGCTGCCTACTACATTTTGGCCAAGGCTAACCTTGAATTCCATGAGAACAAGGACTAAAGAGAAATTTGTAATCTCTGTTATAATATAAAGGTGAAAAAGTATATAAAAGTAAAAATAATACAGTCTTCTACTTGCCATGAGAATTAAGCTTAGCAATAGCAGGGTTTTGCCAGGAATCAGCTAAAGAAGACCCAGCCACAAGGTGGAAGCAACTCTTTTCTTTCTGATATAACCACGCCTGTGCGGGCAAAAGCTGGCTGAAAGCAGACATATTATTTTTGTGTTTACTGAGTCCTGTGAGAAGCACTGGACAATAAATTCATATGAGACATAATTATACCCTCCCAAAGTACACCGTTTGAGTGCAGAGATCATGATTTACACTTCTACAATATCCTTTGTAGCATCTAGCAGTACTGATTGGTGCGTGTGTGTGAGAGAGCGAGAGAGAGAGAGAGAGAGAAATGAGCAGCTAATTGATTTGGGGGTAAAGTAAATCAAGGAAGCAGTTGCTAACAAGACACCCACTACACACACTAAACCATATACAGGGCCAGTGAGGGCCCATCTTATTAATCCCTTCATCTCTGGTTTCTATTATCTTTACTTTAAGGTGAGGACTCTGAGCTTGAGGGAAGAATAGGGCTTTGTGAAAGGCCACATGGCTCATAAGCAGAGGTCACAAGACAAGACATAGATTCCCTAATTCCCAAACCCACAGCTCCCTATTCTTCTCAAGTTGCTTCCGCATCACTGAGGAGGGGAGTGTGACTCATCCGTGGGTTTTTATTTAGTTCACCGTCAAAGGTTCCTTCTATAGGAACAAGACACTGTGTAAGATATTTGTGATTTATCACTAACCTTTGGGCTATTTTTTAAAAGTATACACACAATCATGTGTCATAAACAGTTTGGAAGTCCAGGTTCATTCAAGCATGTGTAGGATGAGAAAGAAGGTCTGATTAATGGCGTAATGAGAACAACCTATAATTGTAAATAAATCTAGTTAGTATTTTACATTCTAAACTTCCCTGATCACTTCAGATACTTTCTGCATGAATAAAAGTTAGTTTTTTAGCATCAAAGTTTCAGATCAGCAGAATAATGGATGTCCTTGGGCCCGATTTTAATATGCAAAAAGAGTCTGTATAACAAGGCAGAAAAACTCATGTCTCTGGGGTCGACTGTCTTTGTTTGGTCATATTGAAAACGCCATCTTTCTTTAACAGCTTAATTTTAAGACAGCTCTCCAGAGGGTTTTTACTCATCGCCACCATATTCAATTATCCTGGCACTGAATGTGTGGATTACAATAATTTTTCTATTGATATGCTAACACTGAATAAATAGAAAGAATAGCAGTGTATTACTATTATTTTGATGCACAAAATAAACATTATCCAATTTCCTTTACTCCTTAAAGTCACATATTAATTACTTAAAATTTACTACTAGGAAAGAAGCCGAGTGTCTAAAAATCTTGTTCCTGTTCAAGTTAATTCAGATTGTCCATCCATGCATGAGAACAGCTGAGCTATGAAATTGGGCGGCGTGTTTTCTGGCAATAATAAGGAGATAACATTCCTTAGGAGTATTTAAGTGATATCAGTATTGATAGGTTAATTGGAAATAAAAATGTAAAGCTTTCGTAAATCGCTAGAATAAAAAGCCTCTGGTTCATTGTAGCTTCGCAATGCACTTTTTGAACTCTTCCCCCTTTGCAGTTTAAGTTAATAACTATCTGATTAGTGTAACTGTGGTGGTACTCAGAATTCCACGGACATCCCATGGTAAATCAGCTGTTTTCAAAAAGACACTCTCCCACCTCTATCCTGAGTCACAATCATTTTGCTCCCTCTACTGCTTTACCAAATTCCTAAAAAATGACCCCACATGGGAAGAAATGCAGAGAATAGTGGGTGGAGAAAAGAAATGCAATTTGATGTGAGGTCGTAAGAGCTGTGTTTGAGAATCTGATATAAGAGAAACCCTCCATCTTCAGAGCTCAGGGTACCACTTGGTGCTAAATATAGCATAATTAATAACAATTAAATCTCATAATTAATTATTTTGAAAAAGGCAAATAAAGTGATATTCTGCTATCATGCATCTTAACTAGACTCAAAATGATTTTCAGGTCTCCGTGTGAGTATATACACTGACATTTCTACATTAGGTCTGTACACTAAACTCTCAATTAATTGTCCAAGATCTTGTTACAGTTGTGAACCACTCAGATGAAAAATTGGACCCTTCACATTAATTGACACTTTTTGAACAAAGCTTTATGCCAGATACTTTCTAGGCATATTAGAAGCATTATTTAATTCTAAAACAAACAAATAAACAAAGCAAAGATACTCCCAGTGAGCTAGAGAAAACAAAGAAAAATTCAAATTAACTTTGGGAAATGAAATCACAATTTTTTTTTCCATTTATTTTTATTAGTTGGAGGCTAATTACTTTACAACATTGCAGTGGGTTTTGTCATACAATGACATGAATCAGCCATGGAGTTACATGTATTCCCCATCCCGATCCCCCCTCCTACCTCCCTCTCCACCCGATTCCTCTGGGACTTAGCAGTGCACCAGGCCCGAGCACTTGTCTCATGCATCCAGCCTGGGCTGGTGATCTGTTTCACTATAGATAATATACATGCTGTTCTCTCGAAACATCCCACCCTCGCCTTCTCCCACAGAGTCCAAAAGTCTGTTCTGTACATCTGTGTCTCTTTTTCTTTTTTGCATATAAGGTTATCATTACCATCTTTCTAAATTCCATATATATGTGTTAGTATGCTGTAATGGTCTTTATCTTTCTGGCCTACTTCACTCTGTATAATGGGCTCCAGTTTCATCCATCTCATTAGAACAGATTCAAATGAATTCTTTTTAATGGCTGAGTAATATTCCATGGTGTATATGTACCACAGCTTCCTTATCCATTTGTTTGCTGATGGGTATCTAGGTTGCTTCCATGTCCTGGCTATTATAAACAGTGCTGCGATGAACAATGGGGTGCACGTGTCTCTTTCAGATCTGGTTTCCTCAGTGTGTATGCCCAGGAGTGGGATTGCTGGGTCATATGGCAGTTCTATTTCCAGTTTTTTAAGAAATCTCCACACTGTTTTCCCATAGTGGGCTATACTAGTTTGCATTCCCACCAACAGTGTAAGAGGGTTCCCTTTTCTCCACACCCTCTCCAGCATTTATTGCTTGTAGACTTTTGGATAGCAGCCATCCTGAATGGCGTGTAATGGTACCTCGTGGTGGTTTTGATTTGCATTTCTCTGATAATGAGTGATGTTGAGCATCTTTTCATGTGTTTGTTAGCCATCTGTATGTCTTCTTTGGAGAAATGTCTGTTTAGTTCTTTGGCCCATTTTTTGATTGGGTCATGTATTTTTCTGGAATTGAGCTGCAGGAGTTGCTTGTATATTTTTGAGATTAATCCTTTGTCTGTTGCTTTGTTTGCTATTATTTTCTCCCATCTGAGGGCTGTCTTTTCACCTTGCTTATAGTTTCCTTTGTTGTGCAAAAGCTTTTAAGTTTCATTAGGTCCCATTTGTTTATTTTGCTTTTATTTCCAATATTCTGGGAGGTGGGTCATAGAGGATCTTGCTGTGATTCATGTCGGAGAGTGTTTTGCCTATGTTCTCCTCTAGGAGTTTTATAGTTTCTGGTCTTACATTTAGATCTTTAATCCATTTTGAGTTTATTTTTGTGTATGGTGTTAGAAAGTGTTCTAGTTTCATTCTTTTACAAGTGGTTGACCAGTTTTCCCAGCACCACTTGTTAAAGAGGTTGTCTTTTTTCCATTGTATATCCTTGCCTCCTTTGTCAAAGATAAGGTGTCCATAGGTTCGTGGATTTATCTCTGGGCTTTCTATTCTGTTCCATTGATCTATATTTCTGTCTTTGTGCCAGTACCATACTGTCTTGATGACTGTGGCTTTGTAGTAGAGTCTGAAGTCAGGCAGGTTGATTCCTCCAGTTCCATTCTTCTTTCTCAAGATTACTTTGGCTATTCGAGGTTTTTTGTATTTCCATATAAATTGTGAAATTATTTGTTCTAGTTCTGTGAAAAATACCATTGGTAGCTTGATAGGGATTGCACTGAATCTATAGATTGCTTTGGGTAGAATAGCCATTTTAACAATATTGATTCTTCCAATCCATGAACATGGTATGTTTCTCCATCTGTTTGTGTCCTCTTTGATTTCTTTCATCAGTGTTTTATAGTTTTCTATGTATAGGTCTTTTATTTCTTTAGGTAACAAATTCAAAATTTAACTTTGAAAATTTGAAAAATTCAAATTAACTTTGGGAAATGAAATCACAATTTTTTTTTTTTTTTTTTAAAATTGGGAGCTGATTTAGTGAGTGAATACTGCATACTGAGTGCCATTGATGCCAAGACAGCAGGTTAATCTCTATGTGGTTAGTTACTTGAGCTGTCCCACATCATCAATCGCGCCCCTTCATTTGGGTTGGCCAGGTTCCTTTAATAGTTCACGTGGCTGGACATTCAAGACTGACTTGGATCTACTTCATTATGCTTCCTCTGATCCTGTCTTCCAATGCTGAGTGAATTTTCTGTGTTTTTGTCCTTGGTTTCTGCCTTGGACTATGACCCTGTCACCTCTCCAATTTGGTTTCCTACACTTTCTAGTAATCTTTGGTTATCTCTTGGTGATGGCCCCTCAGATGCATCTGAGGTCATCATTATACTGATGCTTTTGGAAGCTGACATTTCCTATGTTATCTCTGTTCAGTCTTGCATTGTTATTGATGTGAGGCCATCTAGTCATTTGACAAATATGGGCCACTTGTCACCAAAAGGACTGAATATAAACATGTGAATGGAAACATCCAAATTCATCATCATCCCTAGAAAAACAATTCTGTAGGGTTGTCCTGATGGAGAATCCTTCTTTTCTAATCACTTACATTTTCCAAGGATATCACATTATTAATGCAACTTGTTTGGCTGAAGTGTTCCTGGTCACTGAGGTATGGATGTGTGATTGGTTTATTTTTCCAATAATTGCTGCCAACTGTGCTCTGTTAATTCCCCTTGCCCTTCCCTATTGGGTAGTATTCCAGTTCCATTATTTTTCAGCACTTTTAGCTATTGAAAAGTATAGTACAGTTAGCACTGCAAGCTCACTTCAGTTCACCACCCCTGCCCCACTAACCTGAAGGCTTGAGGTACTTAAGCAGGGAAGGATCTTGTTCTCTTCTCTCCCAGACTCCTCACTCTTCCTCATCTCTCCAGGCTGCTAGAGAAGCTCCCATGGCAGGTTTACATAAGAGGGGCGACATTCTCTTGGGTGATCAAGAGTTACTGGTGGCTCTTTTTTTTGTTTCTGTTTTCCACGTGGCAGATCTGAGTTGGGTGTTCACTTTGTGTCAGAAACTGTTCTCGGCGCTGGGGATATGGTGGAAATCAAGGAAGAAAAGATTTCTGACCTCAGGGAATTTCGATTCAAGGATATCCAAATGCTGCCTCTCTCTTGAGGATGTTTTGGGTCACTTGTTTGGAAGACTTGATATATCCCCACATTGTGAGACACGGTTGAGGTTCCTCTTTTTCTTTTCCACTTGGCATCCCTTTCCTCCACTATGGATAATATGATCTATAGCCTCTTTCAGCATGGGTCCCTCTGTGCAGAAAATATTCCTCCAGAAAGATGGCTTATGCCTCAAATCACCTTCTGTTGTGTCTGCTCAGCCCACAGGAAGTGGTGGGAGTGCAGGTTAACCCACCTGCAGGTTCCCTCTTTTTACATTTCATCTTTCCTTTTTTTTTTTTTTTTCCTTTTCCAGGTCATCTACTGATTCAAAAGCTCGGCCACTTTAAAGCAAGAAACAATCATGGGTCTCCCATGGGGTAGAAGGCCAAGATGGTTTGAGCATACCCCACTCTGAAGGAAGGCAACAGGACATGTCTGATATCTCTTTCCCTCTTGGAGGGGGGCCAGCAGCATAGGGAGAAGAAAGATGAATGCTTCATAAACCCTGTTTTGTCTGCAGTAAGAGCTCTTGCTTCTACTCTCCCTTGGAAGAGTGCAGGGGAGGATGCATCAGTAGGGCCGGTCCTGTGAGACAACAGTTCCCACAGCAGACCCCACCAGTCACCCCTGGTGATTCTCTAAATGGAATGCAGGGAGCTCAGTCTTTTATCCTCAGCTATGGCCTGAGTCACCATTTCCTAGATAATTGGAAAGATCCAAGCTGGCATCTTACATCATCATACCACTTGGAGACGAGTAACAGAATAAAAATAGGGGGTTGGATGAAGCTTGTGGATTGCCTATTAGTTGTACTTACTCAGGTACATTCTGGATAACTGAAAAGTGACCTTATTTTCATTTCTTTTTTAAAGTCTTTATTAGACAAGAGTTTCTAAAAAGAAACAGGTTACTGACTAAATGTGTATGTTTATTATTATTAAAATCTAATATACCAGGTTTTATTCTGACACAATGTTTCAATTTTTATTTTGTGATTGTTTCGATTAGATAATTTATGTAGTGAAGGCATGATAGACACTGGAGATGGAGTAGTGTGACAGTGGGATTAATGGTACAGGCTTTGGGGGTATTAGGAGCCCTGGGCTTGAGTTTTATGATTAACATCACTTATTAACTCAGAAATGTTAGGCAAGTCATTCAACCTCTGTTAAGTCCCAGTTTCCTCATCTGAAAATGGGGATGATAATGGTGTCTATCTCATGATGACTATCTCTTAGAATTGTTGAGAAGTTCACATGAGAAACACATGCAAACTTAGTACTGTGCCTGAGCCATGGCAAGCATTCAATAAACAGTAGTTCTGTTAAATTTGATTCAGTAGGAGACTTTCAAACTCACTTTAACCTTGAATATATACAATACTAAAGATTGGGGTTATCCTGTACCAAAGGAGAAGGAAATGGCAACCCACTCCAGAATTCCTGCCTGGAGAACCCCAGGGACAGAGGAGCCTGGTGGGCTGCCGTCTATGGGATCACACAGAGTCGGACACGACTGAAGCGACTTGGCAGCAGCAGCCTGTACTGAAAGGTAACGTTTGGGATTTTGGGCTCTAAGAATTTAGAGTAGGGGTTGGTAAACTATGGCCCTTAGGTCAAATTCAGCCCACTGCTTTTTTTTTTCTTTTTTCTTTTTTAATGTAAAATTTATTGGAACACAGTCATATTCTTTCATGTACCTATTTATTGCCTATGGATGCTTTTATACTAATATGATATGGTTGAGCTGTTGTATCAGAGACTATATGGTCCACAAAGCCAAAAATATTTACTCCATGGTCCTTTATTGAAAAAGTTTGACCACCGATGGACCTTTAAATTTAGGAAAGACAACTACTTGTCTTGGATGATTTATACACTAACAGATCTGTGCGTAGGGTGCAGTTCACACTTGACTTTTTGAGAATTCTTCTCTAATTAATGAATCTAGGATAAACATTTTCTTTTTTTTTAATTTAAATTATGTACTATTTAAAACATTTAAGAGTTGAGAGTAATAACATTTCTACCCTTGCACTCACCAACCAGATTTTAATCAAGTTAATACTGTGTGACATTTGCTTCTAATTCTTTGGCATAAAAAGAAAACCTTATGGATAGAGTTGAAGTTCCCTGAATGGTTTCTGATTTCATTCCCCTCCCCACAAAGGTAACCCCTATTTTATAGTTGATGCTCATTCTTTTCTCATTTTTTAGGACTTTTACTTCATATGTATAGATTTATAAACAATACATTATATTGCAAATGTTTACATTTTACATAAATAGCATTGCATATATAATTCTGCAAGTTGGTTTTACATTCATCATTTTGTTGTTGAAATTTATTCATGTACTGGATATTGTTGTTCAGTTGCCAAGTTGTCTGATTCTCTGCATCCCCATGAGCTGCAGCATGCCAGGCTTCCCTGTCCTTCACTATCTCCTGAGTTTGCTCAAACTCATGTCCATTGAGTCAGTGATGCCATCCAACCATCTTATCCTCTGTCACCCCCTTCTCCTCTATCCCTCAATCTTTCCCAGTATCAGGGTCTTTTCTAATGAGTCGGCTCTTCGCATCAGGTGGCCAAAGTATTAGAGCTTCAGCTTCAGCATCAGTCCTTCCAACGAATATTCAGGGTTGATTTCCTTTAGGATTGACTGGTTGATCTCTTTGCAGTTCAAGGGACTCTCAAGAGACTTCTTCATCAGCACAGTTCAAAAGCATAAATTCTTCAGTGCTCAGGCTTCTTTGTGGTCCAACTCTCCCATCCATACATGACCACTGGAAAAACCATAGCTTTGACTAGACGGACCTTTGTCGGCAAAGTAATGTCTCTGCTTTTTAATATGCTGTCTAGGTCTGTCATAGCTTTTCTTCCAAGGAGCAAGTGTCTTTTAATTTCATGGCTATAGTCATCATCTGCAGTGATTTTGGAGCCCCCGAAAATAAAGTCTGTCACTGTTTCCACTGTTTCTTCATCTAATTGCCATAAGGAGATAGGACCGGATCCCATGATCTGAATTTTTTGAGTGTTAAGTCAGCTTTTTCACTCTCCTCTTTCACCTTTCAAGAGGCTCATTCATTCCTCTTCACTTTCTACCATAAAGTGGCATCATTTGCATATCTGAGGTTATTGATATTTCTCCCAGAAATCTTGATTCCAGCTTGTGCTTCCTCCAGCCCAGCATGTCTCATGATGTACTGTGCATATAAGTTAAATAAACAGGGTGACAATATATAGCCTTGACATATGTTGTCCTTTGACTCCTTTCCCAACTTTGAACCACTCTGTTGTTCCATGTCCAGTACTAACTGTTGCTTCTTGTCCTGCACATAGGTTTCTCAGAAGTCAGGTAAGGTGGTCTGATAGTCCCATCTCTTTAAGATTTTTTCACAGTTTGCTGTGATCCACACACAAAAAAGAGATGGGACTATCAGACCACCTTACCTGACTTCTGAGAAACCTATGTACAGGACAAGAAGCAACAGTTAGTACTGGACATGGAACAACAGAGTGGTTCAAAGTTGAGAAAGGAGTCAAAGGACAACATATGTCATCATCTTTTAGCATTTGAAATAGCTCAGCTGGAATCCCATCACATCCACTAGCTTTGTTTGTAGTAATGTTTCATAAGGCCCACTTGACTTCACATTCCAGGATGTCTGGCTCTATGTGAGTGACCACACCATCATGATTATCTGGGTCATTAAGAACTTTTTTGTATAGTTCCTCTATATATTCTTTCCACCTCTTCTTAATCTCTTCTGCTTCTGTTAGGTCCTTGCCATTTCTGTCCTTCATTGTGCCCATCTTTGCATGCAATATTCCCTTGGAAGCTCTAATATTCTTGAAGAGATCTCTAGTCTTTTCCATTCTATTGTTTTTCTCTATCTCTTTGCATTGTCTACTTAAGAAGACTTTCTTATTTGTCCTTGCTATTCTTAGGAGTTCATTCATTCCAACTACTATATGATACTCCATTATATAAACATTCTTTAGTTCTTTTTGTTGTTGTTGTTCTACAGATGCATATTAGAATTTGTCCCTCCAACAGCCCCCAATATTTGCAATTAAAAACTATGCTGCAGTAAACACTGTTGTAAACGTCTCCTGGTGTGTGTGAGGAAGGACAGGTTACATGCATAGGTCAGTGGAGTGCTGACATATAGCATATCTGAGCATCTTCAAATGTCTTTGTTGTTGCCAAATTGCTCTGCAAAGTGGCAGCACCAATTTACTTCAACATCAGTAGTGAATAAGAGTTCCCAGTTCCCCACATCCTTGCCAGTGTTTGGAATTGCCAGACTGTTCAACATTTGCCAATCTGATGGAGATAAAGTGCTCTTACTGCTTAATTTGCTTTTTCCTGATGTTGAACATCTTTGCAGATGTTTATTAGCCATTTTCTTTCATAAATTATTCATCATGTACTTTGTCCAATTTTTGCATTGCATTATCTTTTGTTATTAATCATAAAAGCTCTTTGTTATTTATATGTTCAGGAGAGCATACTTTTGTCACTTTCATGTATTTCAAATACATTCCCTTAATGTGAGGCTTGTCTTTTCACTTGTTTCATGGTGTTCTGTCAGAGAGATGCTTAAAATTTTAATGGAATCACATTTATCAGTAATGTTCCTTGATGGTGGTTTGGGCTTTTTGTGATTTGTTTAAAAAATCCTTTTCAAGCCAGATAAAATACATAGATTTTTCTATATTTTCTTTTAAAGTTTTTGGCATTTGCTTTTCACACTTAATCTTTAATCCACCAGGAGTTGACTTTTGTGTAGGGTATGAAATAGACTTATTTGTATCGGCATGGGTATCCATTTGTCCTAGTTGTGGTTATTGAGAATCTGTCCTTCACCTCCTGTTTGCAATGCTGCCTCAGTCAAATATGAGTCTCCAGCCCTCCACTGTTGGTTTTCTAAGGTTTTCACAGTGTCCTCTAGTTAACCTGGCCTCATCAGGGCCAACATTCCCATTGTTTTGATTCCTATAGCCATAGACATAAATCTTGAAATCTTGTAAGACTGGATATTTTTAGAATCTTATACTCATTACCTTCATTTTCATATACAAATGATTCCTAACATCTTTAGGTTATACACAGTGAATAATTATCAGAGTTTCAGGTTTGAGAGCAATACCTGCACTTAATCTTTTCACCTCACTGGTAAAGTATTATGAAATACATTAGGAACCAATTGCTAACTCAAACATTTTAATTGTAATTTGCAGACAAAGGTTTTACTAGAAGTTAATCCATAGCTGTTTAAGAGGTCTTTTTTGGAAAGACTTAAATCATATAAATAAAAGTGGAATTATTTTAACCATTGTAATTTTCTTAGTGAAATACTTAGGAAACAACTGAGTTATAAAGGATTAACTTTTTTTTTTTTTTACTTCCATTGTACATTTTACAATAGTGATCCATTTAATGCTCAATTGCTATTCCAGCCTATTTAAAAGTGGGTTTTACTCAGGGGTATGCATCAGAATTACCTAGGGAACTTTTTAAAGCAAATCTGCCCCTTTCCAAATTAGATATCCTCAATAATTTCTGAAAGCAATGACATACCATTAAAAAGGTAGGGTTTTGTCTCTCTAATAGAACATTTATGTCATCTAATATGGTCTATAAAGAACTGTATAAAGTATGAGTTTCTCTAAACTCTTATTCCATAAGCTTCCTTGCTGCATCAAGAAGCACTATTTTTGTTAGCACAGAAAGCTATAATATACTTTTTTTGGTCTCATTTTTCTAACTGTGGCCATGTTCTCTTGGGCATTTGCAATTTATTTCTATTTTCTAGTTTACCTTTTCCAAATTGAGTTTTATTACCACTTGATATCTATGACCTAAATGGAACATTTACATGGATTCATTCCATTCCAGGACACTTTGATGTGCCAGTGATAACAGTGTGGCTAGTTTTAAAAAAGGGCCAGCACACATGAGTAGGGATACAAACAGCCAAGAGCTTAAAAACTCTGGGATTCACTGATTCCTAAGCTGTTCTTACAATGACAACATTCTTAGATGATGACATTCTGTGTAGTTTCACATATGATACATCTGAATTGCCTTTTTTCCTCTAGAGGCTTCTCTAATTTACCTTCAGAAATTTAAGAAGTTTAGACATGAGACAGTCCTATCCCAGAGGAGCCTGCCTACTCAGTGCATCCCTCTGGGGCCAGGCTAGGAGGCTGCCGTGCTGTATCGCGTACATTTCCCACCAGCACTCCTCCTGGGGTATCTACTGTTCAAGGTCACTACCTCAACTCCTAGCTGACATTCAGAAAGACTTCTTTTCCCCACAAAAAGAGTCTAAGCCACAATCTGAATCACAAAGCTCTGCATTCAGGGCTGGGTTATACTTGCTCTACATTGTTCTTGCGCTCCCTCTCTTCAAAACAAAGTTTGATCCTATACCTCAAAAATACCCATGATACCATCGACCTCTGTCCCAAGTAGGACTCAGACAATTTTGCAATACAAGTTAACTAGAGAAAAAGACATCAAAGAATCACCAAAAATACCACATTGACTAGTTACAGAAAACAAGTCAAAGGCTAAGCATACTACCAATAATATGGTTCCCCCTCTTTTCAATAAGCAATGGAAAGTCTTTTATAAATGAAATTTTACTTCAGAAAGGCATACATAAAAGCAAAGCTACTTTGCACATGAAAAATGCTCAATATCACTAATTATAAGAGAAACGTAAATCAAAACTAAATGAGGTATTGCCTCATACTATTCTGAATGGCCACCAACAAAAAAATCAACAAACAATAAATGCTGGAAATGGTGTGGAGAAAAGGGAACCCTACTACACGAGTGGTGGGGATGTACTTTAGTATAGCCACTAAGGAGAATGGTATGGGAGTTCCCTAAAAAACTAAAAATAGAACCATCATATGATCCAACACCCCACTCCTGGACACATGTCTGGACAAAACCATAATTCAAAATGACACATGCACCTCAGTGTTTTACCACAGCACTATTCACAACTGCCAAGACTTGGAAGCAACCTTAATGTCCATTGACAGAGGAATGCATAAAGCAGGTGTGGTACATATATACAATGAAATATTACTCAGCCATAAGAAAGAACAAAATAACACTATTTGCAGTGACATGGATGGACCTAAAAATTAACATACTGAGTGAAGTCAGACCCAGAAAAAAATATGGTATCACTCACGTGTGGAATCTAATTAAAAATGATACGAATAAACATATTTACTTATTTATTTGTGAGAAACACCCTACAGACTGTGAAAACAAACTGTGGTTACAAAAGGGGAAATGGCAGGGAGGGATAAATCAGGAGTTTTTGGATTAACCCACACATACACTACTATATATAAAATAGATAATCAACAAGGACCTACTATATGGCACAGTGAATTCTACTCAATACTCAGCAATAACTTATATGGGTAAAGAATCTGAAAAATAATTACTATGTGTATATGGATAACTGAATCAATTTGCCGTACACCTGAAATTAACATAACATTATAAATCAACTATACTCCTATAACATTTAAAAAAAAATTAAGAAAAAGCAAAGCTGCTTTGTTGGAACAGAGATGCAGGTGTGAGGTGGTACTCAGGTTCCTGCTCACTTTACCCCTGCCTATTTACCCAGCTTCCTTTCCCACCCCAGAGGAGACTCTGGAGTCCTGAGGATTATCTACAGTATTTTCTATATGATAAAAAGGCATCTGGGGAATAGGGCCATGTCGTCCAGCCTGTTTCATGACACCTTCTCTGCTATCTGGAATTCCTCCTCTTTCCTCATAGAACCTGTTGAAAGGACATCAGGAGCCCACTCAAATATCATCTTCCCGAGGAATTCTCTCTAAGACAAAACTTCCTTATCACAAATGATCAGTGCTTCTATTACAGCTTTAGGGACTGTTAGTCTCTTGAGCGACTTCACTTTCACTTTTCACTTTCATGCATTGGAGAAGGAAATGGCAACCCACTCCAGTGTTCTTGGCTGGAGAATCCCAGGGGCGGCGGAGCCTGGTGGGCTGCCGTCTATGGGGTCGCACAGAGTCAGACACGACTGATGTGACTTAGCAGCAGCAGCAGCAGCAGTCTCAGATATTCTGAAACAATCCTGATTTCTAATACTAGATTCTAATATGCTCTTGGATCCATTTATTTGTCAAACCACACTTCAGTTTTGGCTTGGAAAATATGGTTATAATTACAGCTCTTATCACAGTCGGCTTTGTTTCTGAGTTATTGATCCATGTAGTAGTCATAAAGTATGCATCTCCAAAGGGCAGGCATTGGGTCATTTCATCACAATTAATCATCATCCCTCCTCCTCCCTCTTGTTTTCATTGTCTTCATCCTTAAATAGTTTATTCATTACTGGAAACATACCAGGCAGGGTTGTGCACTTATACTAATTACCTCATTTAATTATTATAAAAACTCTGCAAGGTAGGTATGTCTTGATCTCCAGTTTGGTGATGAGGAAGTTAAGGTTACTCAGTTAGTAAGTGACTGAGCTGGGATCTGTCCAAACCCAAGCTCTCTCCTTCACACTACTTTGCCACTCACAGTGTTGCCGAGTGTTTCTCTGCATGTTCTAGAAACGTTTATTCTAACAAATACTGAATAAATATATGCTCAACTGCTCAGAAATGAAAGCATGGAAAAATCATACATGGATAGAGGCTGGGAATTGAAGTATTTCCCTTTCATGCTTGTATGATTCAGAAAAGAACTTCACACTTGTATTTAGTTCCATGTTAACCACTCTGGTGGTTGAAAAGCAAAGCAAATCCATTGGGATTTCCATTTTGCTGCCGGCCTATGGTTAAGGAAACTGGCGCCTCAAAACACAACAGATGCTTCTCCATGATTTGTGATGTCTGAGCCATGCTGGATTATGTGAATGCAGGCTGGGATCGGTTCCACATTGCTGAGGCCTATCCCTGGAGTCCTACAATATTCCTGGGAGGTGCACTACGAGGCTACGGTAGCCAAAACAAAACTGGCTGGCCATTGACCATGTGCCCTCACATCTGGAAGTTCCAATCTTTGGCTGTGCACATGTGGAACAGAATAAGAGAGCAGCTTATAAGAACATTTTCAGGGGATGGGATGGAGAAGGGGAGGTGTCTGATAAGATGTTCCTTGCTATAGGGTCTTCTTCCTAGTGTTTGTTATCAGAAGCACAATGTAAGGACAGGGGCACTGGAAGGCATCCAATGGCTATGATATTCTGACCCTCCTGAGTAGCCACTAAGTAGAAAGAGTTGTGCTAAGACAGACAGTGGAGGACAGAGAGATGATTATGATAAAATGTGACACCCCCAGGTGTTTACAGTCTAACATACTAAATTTAACTATACACTGAAATGAACTAAGTGTTGTGGTTAAACATCTTTCAGGATGAATCTCTACCTCATGACATATACAAAAATGAATTCCTTAAGGGGTTTTGAATTTAAATGTGAAGGGTCCAACTTTAAAATTCCTAGAAAAAACTATGACTGTGAGATAGGAAAGGATGTCTTAAACAACCAAAATTCAAATAATTCAGAATATTGATATATTTGATTATACCAAACTTAAGAATCTGATTTCATCAAAATGGGCCATAAAGGAGAGGGAGCTGCCACAAACTGGGAAAAGATATGTGCAATGCATATAACCAACAGAAACGCAATATCCATCATGTATAAAAATCAATAAGGAAAAAACAACAATAACAATAGAAATATGGGCAAGATGTATCAACACACATATCACAGAAGAGGAAGATGAATGACTCAGACACATAAAAAGATGTTCATTAGTAATCTGGAAGAAAATTAAAACCATGATGATATAGCATGTCACATCTACTACACTAACAAAAATTTAATATTGATTTTATATCAAATCTTGACAAGGATATAAAGCAAAAGGGAATCATATGCACTATATAGGAGTAAATATAGTGGTACCAACACTTAGGAAATTTTTCTGGGGTTATTTAGTCAATTTGAAGTTGCTCAGATCCCAGGACTCTGCAAATCTACTCCTATGAATAGATGCAGGAGTTTTTCCTGATAGAAAACCTTGCACATGCATAACAGGAGACCTTTACATGAATGCTGATAATAGTGATGGCTCTGATACTAAAAAATTGGAAACCGCTGCAATGCTCAACAATAGGAAATGAATAAATAAATTCATATTCATATTATAGGAATCCACACAGTAGTGAAAAGGAATAAACTACAGTAATACACAGTGACAATGGGTGGCATTCACAATGTTGAGCTAAAAATTTCAAGAGAATATAAAAAATATACTTTTATGCTGATAAAGTTCAAAAATATGTGAAATTGAACAGTATATTGTTGAGGGCTATATCCACATGTGGCAACTTATAAAGAAAAGCAAAGGAATGATAAACACAGATTTCAGAATAGAAGTTACCTGAGGCAGATGGTGGCATGGAGGGAGAGGAGATAGAGAAGGCTTCAAATATATTAGCACTGCTCTATTTCTTAAGCTAGATATTGGTTTGCAGGTTCTTATTTTATCTTGTTGTTAAACTGCACATACATATTCTATAATTTCTTTTCTATTTTATTACATTTCACAATAAAAATGTATTCAAAAGTGTGTGATGGGAGTACTTTATCTGAATGAGAGAGTGAGAAGCAGGACTTAGTGAAGGCTTCATGAGCTGGCTCCTGAAAGATTCATAGGGTCTGAAGGACAGAATTAGACAGAGAGAAAATTCCACGTAGGAAGAAAACATGAGGAAAGACACGAAAGTGTGAAATGGCATAGCGTGTCCTCCAATTAGCAATGGTTGGAGTATAAACTGGGGGGATAGAGTAGCATGTTAAGATGGAAAACTGTAGTGGGAAAAATGGCCTTCCAAGAGACAAAGAGAGAGAGGCATCAAACATGAAACAACTGAAAAAACAAAACAAAAAGTCTTAACACTCTTAGATATAATGCTGCAAGCAAAGGGGAGTTGTTGAAAACTTTTGAGGAGACAAGATATTTGATTATACCTGCAATTTAGGAATATATAATTTGGGTGGTAGTATGAAGAATGAACAGGAGAAATAGGAGACAAGTGGAACCTATCTGGTTACTGGGACATTTCAGGCTAACAACGATGAGGGTCTATATTGTGACAATGGCAGTGAAATTAAAGATGAGAATGTATAATTTGGGATTTGACATAAGGATCCTTGAAGAAAGGTCAGGCTGGATGGGTTACAAGCTGGAATTAAGATAGGTGGGAGAAACATCAACAACCTCAGATATGAGAATGATACTACCTTAATGGCAGAAAGTGAAAAGGGACTAAAGAGCCTCTTGATGAGAAGAAGAAGAGTGAAAGAGCCGGCTTAAAACTAAATATTAAAAACAAAACAAAACAAAACTAAGATCATGGCATCCGGCGCCATTACTTCATGGCAAATAGAAGGGGAAAAGGTGGAAGTACTGACAGATTTCCTCTTCTTGGGCTCTAAAATCAATGTGGATGATGACTGAAGCCATGAAATTAGAAGATGATTGCTTCTTGGCAGGAAAGCTGTAAGAAACCTAGACAGTGTGTTGAAAAGAAGAGACACTACCCTGCTGACAAAAGTCCATATAGCCAAGGCTATGGTCTTCCCTGTGGTCACTTATGGTTCTGAGAACTGGACCGTAAAGAAGGCAGAGTGCCAAAGAATTGATGCCTTTGAACTGTGGTGCTGGAAAGGACTCCTGAGAGTCCCTTGGACAGCAAGGAGATCAAACCCATCAGAAATAAACCCTGAATATTCATTGGGAGGACTGATGCTGAAGCTGAAGCTCCAGTATTCTGGTCAACTGATGAGAACAGCCAATTCAATGGAAGAGTCCCTGATGCTGGGAAGGACTGAGGGCAGAAGGAGAAGAGGGTGTCAGAGGATGAGATGGCTGGATGGTATCAATGAACATGAACTTGGGCAAACCTTGGGAGATGGTGAGGGGTGGGGAGGCCTGGCATGCTGCAGTCCATGGAGTTGCAAAGAGTTGGAGATGACTGGGCGACTAAACAACAATAACATCCTTGAAGTATATATCCCTTTCCAGAAAGACAGATGGAGGCACTGTACCCTGGCTTCCTTCACGCCAGCCTCTGCTCGGGACCTAGCACGCTCTGAGTAGCTG
Organism: Cervus canadensis; assembly: GCF_019320065.1. Classification (NCBI taxonomy): domain Eukaryota; kingdom Metazoa; phylum Chordata; class Mammalia; order Artiodactyla; family Cervidae; genus Cervus; species Cervus canadensis. Next base: position 40,529,574 of record NC_057388.1, on the reverse strand, counting down.
CTTCCAAGCACTGGCTCAGCAGTTTGCTCCCCAGTTCCCTCTGGTATCAGGTACACCTCCCAGTCTTCGTTGCTTGTTCTCTCTTTATCGAGGAAGATGATATTTGGAAATGACCCACTTTTCAGTAGTCATTAATACTGCCTCTCTTTGCTTCTTTACATTTAACCTTAACTTCCCTTTCTGGGCTCAATCACTCTACTCTCAAGAAGAACAGGGCAAAGTCATCCTAAGAGGTTGAAGAGTCTCCTTTACTTCCTGCAAGAGACTAATACTGCTGACAGTGTCCTAAAGACTAGTGGTGTAGTCACTGCTTTGGCAGATCATTACGCAAAGAAGTGAGACTCTAAGATGGCATCGTGTCAAGAAGTGGTGGCTGGTTTGAAATGAAAAATGAGTGCCTTGGACATCCAACAGGCAGTCAGAAATTCAGGTTAGGCATTTAGAAGGAATGTCAGTCCACAACTCCTAAAGCTGGCCAGTAATGAGACAAGCCTGCCTAGGAGATTGTGCTGTTTTACACAGGGTCAAAAACAGCTGATGGATTCCAATATACAGAAGAACTTACTGAAAAACCAGTATCTTGTCAAGTTGAATCAGTCAGGAGCCAGACACAATAATGACCTTTTAATCCCAGAGAAGGAGGCATCAACCTTCTGCAGGCAGGAACAGAGGCCATTTCTTTATTCAATAGTGCAGGCACCAGGCAGCAGCCCCAGTGAATGAACAGGCTGTGGACTGAGGATGCTGTTTTGCCAAAGGGCAAGACACCAGGGCACCCCGGAGAAGAAGCATGAATGACCTGGACTCACATTTGAAGACAGAGAGCCTGGCTCTTGATAGCTTCTGAATTGCTCTGCTGTTCATTTGACCTTAACTTCCCTTTCTGGGCTCAATTGTTCTTCTCTCAAGAAGAACAAGGGAAAGTCATGCTAATAGGTTGAAGAATCTCCTTTACATCCTGCAAGAGACTAATATTGCTGACAGTGTCCTAAAGACTAGTGGCATAGTCACCCCTTTGGCAGATCATTACACAAAGACATGAGACACTAAGATGGCTTTGTGTCAAGATAAGGGCAGTACTGTTTGCTCTGCTGTGCAAAGTCCTGTGTGCATAAGGCTCAAGATGTATTTTGTGTCCATTTTCCTGATTAAAAGAGAAGTAGAGGAGTAGACAGAGCAAACCATGTGACTCTCTACCTACTCAGAAGAAAAGCTTTAGGTCTACGGGAAAGATGGGATGACCAAAAAAAAAAATCTCAGGCAGAATACCAATTTGCATAAACACTGGGAAGACACTTTGTAAGAATGAAGAGGGAAGAAATCTTGATTTATTCTCAGATACAGATGGAGAAATGATGATTTAGTAGAAAAGAGGAATCTATACTCATAAATCCTCCTCTCATTGAAGAGGCAAGTAAAATGTGTTTGTGAGATCACAGCAGTGGTTTGTAAATGTTCTCGTTTTTTTCCATAGGCAGAAAAAAAAAAAAAAGAATAACTAAAATGCAATGATTCTCCTAACTTCCAATTTATTCAATTTCTTCTGTGTCTTTCCCCACCAAGATGCAATCCTAACGCTAACCCTTTGATTCCTTATCAAACCTTTAACTAGCCCTCATGGGATGCTGCTTTTGAAATGGTTCAAATTGGGCATCCCATAGAAGAAGAAACAGGGCAGAGAAACCGGAGCCCTCCCCGCGTGGGATGATGAGCCTTAGATAATTGACAATGGCGTCTGGAGCCAGGGAGCAGGCCCCTCTGCCTATGGGTCCTTCTCTAATCAAGGCAACGCTCTCCCTCATTCCTGAGAGGAACTCGAATAGCACATTCAACAGTGTTCATAGGTCAGACTCTGAAAATAGAAAGGTAATGGATTTGATCTTTGTGAGGGGTTTTTCTTTTTCTTTGTAAAAGGCACAGAGCAGAATCCAACAATAAAGGGAAAGCCTTACGTTTGCAGATGAGCTGAAGGGTGATTCAGAGTGATGGCTGAGGGACTATGGGCGGCTGAGTGATAAGGGCTGTGATGACATGTAAAGGCTCACGCTTCATGTAGGATAAGCCTTCTGTGTTTACTGAGTGTCAGCACCCAGGGGTGATGAAACATCGGGTAGGTGATCTTTGCAAGGCAGTGCTCCTGAAATGATCTACCTGAGCCCAGACAACTGCTTTGATTCTCCAGTTGGACCGCTTTATTCCTCTCTTAAGCACTTGTTATCTCTCTTCTCTCCTGCTCTCGATTTTATCAACTCCTTACCTCATTTATCTGCAATGACCTGATAGGAACTCAGCTCTGCAGAGTTGGAATATTCTGCCAAGCTCTGTTTTTCCCACCATTCAGCCAACTGCGCTGCTCTCCTGTGGGACTTTCCTAATAGGCTTCAGCACACCTGTCTTGCAACCCATTATTCTGTCATGTTTCGCATACCTCATGCTTTTGAGGTTCTTCATTATTTCCTGTTTGACCTTGTTTTACCTTATTTTCCACTCTTACCTTGTCATTCCCATTTGGTGATAAGGAGTTTACAGATGAGGAAAGCAAGACATGAACTGTCATGTAATTTAAGATTAAGGGTATTTAAATAATATTAGGCACAGTAAGGTTTTACATATACCATCTCCCTGACACTGCAAAATCTGTAATAATTAAACACAGCCTCAAAACAATGGTGCATTTACAATGAGGCACTAGGGCATAAGAAGCCCTATGAGTTAGACTGTTAGCCCTGTGTATTCATAAACGTACTTATCTATGAAATCCTACAGCCTGGTCCATCAGGTGCCTTTGTGGTCATTTACTTAATGTTAGGTAGTTAGAATAGGAAAAAGAAGCCCAGAATGGCAGTGATTAAAAAACAAGGTAAGGGAAGAGCTTGCAAAAATAGAACAAAGGAAGGTCCCAGGAGGACCGGAGTGAGGACCACAGGTAAAACAAACAGCACTCCTGGCAAGTCTAATTTACATAGGGCAGGCCCAGGGGGAGGAGAAAAAATATATAAAAAGAGGAGCCAAAATTGGGCCGGAGGCCTCTCTTCTTTTCACGTCTTTTGGGTCGGCATGCCCTCATACCTCAAGGATGTATTTTCCTTTACTTTCTAAATAAAACTGAGCTGTAACATGAGCTGTAACACTGGTCCGTCCATTGCTTCAAATTTTTGTTGCAACGAGACAGAATCGAGGAAATTACAAACTCCCCGGAAACTTAGTGAGCTTGCTTGTTGTATCCTGCACTTCAAAGGCTTCTGTTCATGCATTCATTCAGCAGTAAATGTTTACTGAGCATTCACCATGTGTCAGGCACAGGGGTACAGTGGGGAGCAGAGAGCAACACGGCTCCTGCTCCCATAGAGCTTATATTCTAGAGAGACAAACATCATAACACAATCACACATAAATGTAAAACGAGCAGCAGGAAAGACGCTATGAAGCACCTGTGACAGGCAGATGTGACCAGATCAGAGAGGGGAGAATAGACGCCTTCTCTGGAGATGAGATGCTTGAGCTGGGATGAGAAGGACAAAGAGACAATCTGGTGAAGAGGAGAGGGAAGAATGTGAACTATCAGAGACTGAGAGGGTCTGGTTGTCAGCTGCATGGAAAGTAGGGGAGCCCAGGTGAGTCAAGCTGTGGAGGGAGGCAGGGCTGGAACATGCAGGGCATGGATAGCCTTGGGCAGGTCTGATCTTTACCCTGAAAGAAATGGGGTGCCACTGAAGGTTTTTAAGTGCTGGGCAGACAGACCAGATTTGCATTTTCAAAAGGAGCCACTTTATCTAATAGACAGGGGGAGTGGGAAGGTAAATACATGTTGATTTTTATTTCAAAGCTTTCATGGCCTCTTGATCTCCATATTTACTTAAAAAAATGCTTTCTGTATCTCCAGTTTAGACTACTGAGTATTTTAACAGAAGCATAAGCTTTGAGGAGAAGGAGAAGGAGAAAGAGAAAGAACAGATAGAAACTCAGGAGTACTGAAGCAGGCACTTTCCCCTTCCTGGAAAATATCTCCCCATTTTACAGATGAATAAAACTGATTCTATTAAATAACTTATGGGATATGTGGACATGCTATCATTCTATGAGTTGCTAGGGTTGATTCAACTGGTCATGCTGGCTAGGAGGACACTTTTCCCCCTAATGTGTGTACCCCTGAAGCTGCCCACAGGAGGCCTGGTATTTGGTTGGAGCTATAGAAACAGCTGTATGATGGGCTAACTCGTCCAAGGTCAGAGCTAGACAGGCAGTGGGTTGTTGAGCCAATGTTTGAATATCAGGTCTCCCAGGTTCCCGCCATTTTTAGTATCCCGTATTTCCTGATAAGGGAGGAGTAGACAGAGGAAGAAGGAAAGGGACCAACGTAGGGAGTGGCCTAAGAAGTCACTAAGACAGATAAGAACTTCCCTCTAAGCCAGACTTTAAGGTAAGGAAGAAACTGAGTGAATTTAAGTGACAATGAAAGTAACTTAGATTAGATGATTAAAAATAAATGAAGTGAATGTAGTTCTTCACAGACATATGTCAATTACCAGAGATAGACTCTTCAAGACTCATGGATGGGTCTATCTCACTGTTTTTAACCTAACTTTTTCCTCCTGCAGGGAAATTCTGTGTGAGAGAGTCTCTTGTTGCTAAGGGAGACAGATTCTTTGCTTTGTTTCTCTAGACTCAAGGGCATATTAATTCAAGACAGTATGTCATGCTACTCAAACTCAATGGCAGGATTTGAGCTAGATATGAAAAGGGCTCCTCCCCAGATTCAGGCAGCTATGCAGGCCCATGCATTCATGGCCTAGACAAACAATACTGGTTCATGGAAGACAAGGTTGGGTTCTTCTGCACAGTCAGCAGGAATCTGCACCCTATTAAACATGGCCTCTCTCAGAAATGATTTCTCTAGGATCTGGCAGGAGATGACAAACACAAAATCATTTTGGGCCATCAAAATATGTTTTCTAGGAGTGAAAACCATCTTTAAAATTTCAAGTACAAAGAGGAGGCAAAAGATCAAAATTTTCCCAAGATTTTCCTCACCATGTACAATGTTGAAACATTTTGAGCAGTCCTGCATTCGCTTCTCCTAAAAGTTACAGCAGTAATACTGGAGTAAGAAAAAACAAGAGTACTTGTTACACCAGCGTACTACTGGCTGACTGCACTGGGTCCCCAGAATAGGAGCTGCTTCCCCATCCCTGCCCTCAGCCATTCTGCCTCTCCCCTGCTTTAGGATCTGTTCACAATAGATGACAGAAATGGGGTAGCTGTGAACCCCCCACCTTCTGGAGACTTGTTTGGCTTGTGCAGGTTTTTTAAATGAAAATTTTTTTCAAGTCTAGTTAATTCTTAAGAATACAGATTTTTGCTTTCTCTTGAAAGTTTGAAGACTTAGAAGGAGGAAGACAGCATTCCCACAGATTCACAATTGGCTTTGGCAGTAGAGGTGGCTCCTTAGAAAGGCCAAAGGCCCTGTGTTCTTCACTTATTCTCTTCCCTGCCTGGCTCCTGCAGGCATTGAGTCTGTGACCACCCCTAAGCTCTGTGAGACTGTGGGCCAACCAGAGCTACTGGAGTGCTGAGGAGGCAAAACGTGGCTGGGGATGAGGAGGAAGCCATGCTTCTCTCTGCCCAGAACCCAGCAGAGTGCACATCAAAGGGGCTAGACACCTTGGACCCACTCAGGGGCCAAGCTGTGGAGGTCTCAGCAGGGCTGGAGCCAGAACTCATCACTGGCTATATGGGCAGAGGACAGTGGGATTGGAGTTGGAGAAGAAGACAGGCTATAGAACGACTGTAGCTGGCACATGTAGGGTACCCTCAGGGGTTCTTACATAGGGACACTGAGAGGGAGATTAATTGCCAGTTCTAAGACAGGAGATAGTTTTAGCAACCATAATTTGGTCATTAAGGATATATGTGACATAAACCTGCTTCTAGCAAAATGCTGGGTTAGATACCCCAAAATTACCATTGCTGAATAGGCAAGAAACTAAAGAATCCTCTGATGCCAAAAACAAAGTGAATGTAGGTAGGACTCTTAGGCAAACAAATGCCAAACAGAGTTTTACCTTTTCTGGGAAACCTGTTTCTATTTTGATGGATGGGCATCAGGAATAGAAAACACAGCTTGGGGCTATAAATGAGGAGTTAAATAGGAGATACCTGCATAAACTGGACACCCAAAGACTTATTCAAAGGAAGCTAAAAAGAACAAAAAGAGTGAGACAGAAAAGGAACAGAATAAACAATAGGATCAAATAAAATTATTAGTAATCAAATTAATGTAAATTGACTACTAATGATTTAGTGAAGACATATTGTTTAAAAAACACAAAAATAGCTACATAGACCAGAGAAACACATAAAATATAAAGACACAGAAAGTTGGAAGCAAAGGATAGAAGACACCCCAGATAAGGAAAACTAGTGTACTTACTAATATCAGACAAAACAGCCTTGAAAGTAAAAAGCACTGACAGAGATGTGACAGGTTGTTGCATATGATAAAAGATTGAATTCATCTGGAAAATATAACAAATATCTGAGTACCAAATAACAGAGTAAACATAAAGTAAAGCTTGACAGATCAAAGAAAAATGTACAAGATTTTTAACAAAAAAAAATTTAAAGCACCTTGTTCAATATTTAACATATCAGATAGACAGAAATTATTGAGAATAGAGAATATTTGAATAACACAATACCTAAGCTTTATCCAATAAACACAGCTATAGAATATTGCACTCAATAATTACAGAAGGCACATTCTTTTCAAGCACATATGGATCATATAAAAGACCTGAATACACGTAAGCTCAAAGAGTAAGCCACAACAAATTTGAAAGATTGAAATCATATAGAACATATTCTCTTATGGCAATGGAATTGCATTAGAAATCAAGAAGAGACAACTAACCAAAAAATTCCCATACTCTTAGGAATAAAAACCAAACACACCTTCTAAATAATCCATGCACGAAAAAAGAAACTGGAATGAGTCATAATGGAAATCAGAATATATTTAGAACTTAAAAAAAAATGAGCATACTATATATTGAAACTACAGCCTTAAATCTGTACATTATTAATAGAAATAAAGAAAACTTCGGAACTACTGATCTAAGCATTCAACTTAAGGAACAAGAAAAATAAGAACAGAGTTGACCCGAAGAAAATGGAGGCATGGAAATACCAAATATAAAAATAAATGAATAAGCCAGAGAACAAATATGTAAGCTGGTTCTTTAAAAGAATAAAAAAACTGGCCAAATCCCCTGACGTGATTAACAAAGAAAAACAGAAAGAATACACACACAAGCAATAGTCAGATAAATGAGACGGGAACATAAACATAAATCTTTAAATATTAAAAATATAATAAGATAATATTATAGAAATTTTGAAAACTAAGATGAAATAAATTATCAGAAAAAAATTATCAGAATTGACCCAAGAAGAAACAGAGAATCTGAAGAATACTCTAATTATTATAGAAACGTAATGTAGTTTAAAATTTTCACACAAAGAAAATATATTAGACCTGGATGGATTTACAGGTTCGTTCTACCAAACATTCAAGGACAATTCTCAACTTACATAAGCTTTTTCAGATAACAACAATGATGACAATAACAAAAGGGATTATTCTTTCTCACTTAATAAGACTAGTATAACACTAATGTTGAAATGATTCACCAACACTTCAAGAAAAGAAAATTACAGTCTTATCTTACCTAAGAATATAGCTGCAAATAGTTTAAAGGAAATAACAGAAAATTGAATTGAATGATGCATCAAAAAGATTATCATTAATAAATATAGCTTATCTGAGGAAATCAAGAATGATTTAACATAAAATTCCATTAATATATGAATAATATTCTTAATTATATTAATCAGCATATTAAAGGGAGAAGGAAATGGCAGCTCACTCCAGTACTCTTGCCTGGAAAATCCCATGGATGGAGGAGCCTGGTGGGCTGCAGTCCATGGGGTCGCTAAGAGTTGGACACGACTGAGCGACTTCACTTTCACTTTTCACTTTCATGCATTGGAGAAGGAAATGGCAACCCACTGCAGTGTTCTTGCCTGGAGAATCCCAGGGACAGGGGATGCCTGGTGGGCTGCCATCTATGGGGTCGCACAGAGTCGGACACGACTGAAGTGACTTAGCAGCAGCAGCAGCAGTAGCACATTAAAGGGAAAAGAGTATATGCTTTCTGTGGATGTACAAATAGTTCACAAAGTTCAACATGTATTCATAATTAACTATCTAGCAAACTAGTAAGAGAATGGAATATTCTTTTTTTTAAATTTATTTTTACTTGGAAGATAATTGCTTTAAGATGTTGTGTTGATCTCTGCCATACGACAATGTGAATCAGCCTTAAGTATACATATATCCCCTCCCTGGTGAACCTCCACCCCTCCCCACCCCCATCCTACCCTTCTAGATTGTCACAGAGCACCGGGTTAAGCTGCCTGTGCTATGTAGCAACCTCCCACTCGCTATCTGTTTTAATATGGAAATGTACACGCTTCAGTGCTACTTTCTCAATTGGTCCTGTTGTGTTCACAAGTCTGTGCTCTGTGTCTCTATTTCTGTCCAGCAAATAGGTTTATCAGTATCATTTCTCTAGACTCCATATATATGCATTCATATATGATATTTTTCTCCTGACTTATTTCTCTCAAGCTCTAGGTTCATCCACCTCAGTTCAACAGACTCGAATTTGTTCCTTTTTAAGGCTGAGTAATATTGCATTGTGTGTATGTACCAAAACTTCCTTATCTACAGAATGGAACATTCTTAATTCATAAAGGTTATTTATATAAATTCATTCAACATTATGCTTAATGGTGAAAGCATTCCCTTTAAGATTATAAATAAAATATGAGTGCTTGTTTGACCATTTCTATTTAGCATCATACTGAAAACCAAGTAAATAAATATATAAAATAATTAAAATAAATAAAAGGCCTTAAAAGAAAGACACAGAAAATTTGAGTATCTATGTAGAAAACCTAGAGGAAGTTACAGATAAGTTATTTGAATTAATATGAATTTAGTAATTTTGTATGATACAACTGGTCAATATAGAGAAATCAATTGTTTTCCTTTTCATTGGTACAGTTAATTTCAATATTACATTAAAATACAAGAGTAAAAGTATTAAGAAAATGTGCAAATGCTTAGACTCAATCTATCAAAATTATGGAAAATACTATGAAACTTTAAGCACTTTATAGAAAATCAAAATAAATAGTTGCTCACAGATAGAAAGACTCAATATTATAAAGATGTAAGATTTTCCACTTTTATTTATAGATTCCAAGCAATTCCAATAAAAACCCCAATAGGACAAGAAACTGCTAAAATTTTATATGGAAGGGCTAAGGTCCAAGAACATTCAAACACTCCTGAAGAATTAAGATGTATGTCTGGGGATGAGGGGATAGGAAGTTTCCCCATCAAAACTCAAGACTTATTAAAAGGTACATAAATATAGTATTGATGTAGGCATAGACAAACAGACCAGTAGAGGAGTATAAGGAATCTATAAACAGCCCATCGTATTTACTATGGAGCTGTCACTGCAGATTGCAGGGAAATGAGAGGATACCCAATAAATGATGCTGTGACAGCTGGTTATCCATATTGAAAAACTGAAATTGGATTTCTTCCTTTTACCACACACAGAAATAAATTCTAGCTAATTAAAGACAGATATGAAAAAGCAAAATTATAAGACTTTTAGAAGAAGATGTAGGGGGTCTTCCAGAATATGACTTAGGGAGTGATTTTTCAAAGATGACACAGACAGCAGAAATTATAAAAGAAAAGGATGATTAAGTCAATTACACTAAAATTAAGATCTGTCTATGAAAGGGCATCTTAATGAAAGTGAAACTAAAAGCCATAAGGTGGAATAAGATATTTCCAACATATCAATCAGTGAAAAATCATCATCAGGAACATATAAACACTTGATTCAAAATCAATATGAAAAGAGGGAATAATTTAACAGAAGATGGGGTAAAGATATGAATAGGCATCTTTATTTGGGAGGAAATAAAGCCCAATAAACCTAAGAAAAGAAAATAAATATTATTTGTAATCAAGAAATAGGTTTATATATGCATTTATATATCATTTTCTACCTACCAGAATAAAAATTTAAAAGCCTGAAGTACAAGTCTTGTGAGGATGTAAAATAAGGGAAACTTTCATATTGCCAGTATGAGTATAAATTTGTACAACTGCCTAGGAAAATATCTTTGTATTATTTAGTTAAATATATACTCTCCTAGATATATAGTCTAGTCTAGAGAAAGTTGTGCATATGTGCAGCAGGAAGTATATACAAGGATAGTATTAGTTGCAAAAAACAAAAAATTGGAAAAAATCCAGTGTCCACTAATACAGAAAACTTCAACTCTCCATTTATAACTAAGGGAGACTGTAGCATATTCATACCATGGAATAATTTACATCTTCATGCATCAACTTGTATGAGTGTTTATGAACATAATGTATAAAGAGTAAACCACAGAGAAGAACATGTACAGTAAGATTCATTCATGTAAAGCTCACTAAGCGTACAAGACTAAATGATATAGTTGAGAGGTACACACATGTGTGGTAAGACCAGAAGGAATGATAATATTTAGGGTGCTGGTTACCTCTGGGGGTTGGCAAGTGGGAGGAGAATGGAATCATGGGAGACTGGAGATGTTCTGCTTTTTTACTGGGATAAGGGCTCATGGGTGCTTGAATCATTGTTAGTGTTTATATTATTACATATGTTAGAAATGTTCTTCTGGTTTTATGTTATATAAAGTAGAATGCTTTCTTTCTGTAGTCACAGGCTAGCCGTGTCTGGTCCACAGGAGAGGTGATGAATTTAAGAGAAGCTGCCAACAGGGAAGTTGCTTTTTCATTAAAAAGGAAAGAAAATGATGGGTAAGCAGTATCTTTTTCACACATTGTTCAGCCTTACAAATTTTTGTAGGTGATCCCAAGGCCCACTGCTGGTTGACTTTGTCACATATGAGTTTCAGGAAGAAGATAAACCATTTTATAAATAAGTTTATGCAATGCTAAGTAGGCACAGATAGCTACTACCCAGTTATTAAGGTGGTGAAGCTGAAAGTGATGTTATTTCTTTAAAATAAAAAAAGTATTTTCTGGATTAGGGAATGTATTATACTTTTATGGAAACAGGAAAATAGTTTACCTTTCCAAGGTAAATATTCAAGGAAACATTTTACCTTTCAAACTTGTTCTCTTTTCAGATGTCTTCTAACTTGACTCTGATTTTTATTTAAGCACTATCACTTCCCTCCAGAAGTCTGATTTCTTAGATTCCTGATTCACTGAGCTTCACCAGTAAATTACTTCATACATTCATTATTCTTTGCCTGTGTTTTCTATTTATACTCAGTTTTTAATTAGATTGTGTCCCTAAGAGCTTTGTACCAGAGATTTATTCATTAGTTATGAACATTTTATCCCTCTCAACTTTATTAGACTCTTTTAGAAACTTAAAAAGTCTTCTTTTAAAAACAGATTATCAATATTTTCTAATCCTTTCTTAAACTTTTCCTTGAAATCTGAATGTCATTTGTGTTTCTCTTCTGATGTCACCCTTCTTGAATGACTGAGGAAGAGCAATCAGACAAGATGATTATGTTTCTATTTCCCAGTCCCCATATTTTCTACATTTACAGATTGTTTTGTGTGTTTAATTTTTATTACATAGTGTTAAAACATTAGCTAGTAATTAAAGTCAAAACTTGCTACTCTCTAATTTTTTAAAATAAAGTCAGTGTTTCATGTAATTATGTCTCACATTGTTTTTCTTAGTGTTTATTCTAATTGCACTATGCTATTCAAGTTCCATTTCATGACATATTCTCATGTATAAGTCTCTCAATAACATAAGTCACTCACAAATTAATACCTCCCTTCTTTGTCTTAATAAGAAAAATCAATTCTACTTCCCGAAAAACTGCTTACACTTTCCCAACAACTCTATATGGCATTAATAGATATAATCCTTCCTGTTTCATAGGTACTGATGTTAAATGGTTGTTGGTGGTGGTTTAGTCACTAAGTTGTGTCTGACTCTTGTGACCCCATGAACTGTAGCCTGCCAGGCTCCTCTGTCCCTGGGATTCTCTAGGCAAGAATACTGGAGTGGGTTGCCATTTACATCATGTTTGCTTATTTTGGAGACTGAGAGCAGGGCTGTGGGTTTAGAAGGGATCAAAATAGTTATATTTTTAATAAATCTTTAAATTCATTTATTGTTACCTTTATATGTTTCTGATAAAGGGGTTTTTAGAACCTTTTTAAATAAGCATCAAATTGATCTTCTGAAAAAGATTTTCTTATCGTCTCCCCTGTATCTAGACTTGCTTTGTAAATTTGACCCTCAAAAGAGTCACTATCTTCCTCACTACTTTCTGAGTGTGGTTTGCTTTTGGTATTAAGGAATCCATTGACCTTACCAGGAAAAGTACTATCAGGATGCTTGCCTGATCTGACTCTTGTTTCATCAAGTGGAAAGAAAGAGTTTATTTAACCAAAAAATTGAGTAAGCGTATAATACTTTCCAAGGGAGAAAAAAAAAATCATGTTCTTTGCGAGTACTTCTTAATCAATTTGAAAGTCAGACAGTCTAATTTGCCAAAGATCTCTGCTAAGATAACTGTCTCTGCTGCAGGTGCCCAGAAAGACTAGAGTGAAATAATTCACCTGGGACCCACTTTTGGGATATGCCTACCTGTCTCTCACGAAATCCATGAGAGAACCCCTGAGGAGGGAAGATCTTTGGCATTTCTCTTGGATGCCCAGGTGGTCACTCAGATGCCCAAGGACATTCTTTACAAATCCATATCCGTGCCATCATTTATTAGACTCCCCAGTGTAAGGGGGTGCTTTCACACCGGTGCTAGACACCTTCTTTGACTCTCACTTTACCTGGCTTCTCTGTAATCTCAGCAAAGTCCTGTACTACTAACCTCCACAAACCACGACTGTCCTACAAGCAAGCCTAACATAAAACACCCAGGAAAAGCCTCAGGTTCAGAGGCTAACACCTGTGCATTAACTCAGTGTTCAAAAGTAGTGTTACAGCCCTAATTCTCAGGCACAGAAATTCATTAACTGTTACATGAAATGATTTTTCAGAATCACCTGGCTCTTGTGTAGTAATTCTGAGTTGGGCAATTTTACTGTACTAAGTTTAATCTAAGACACCCTGCTATTATCAGATACTTCCTGACTTTCCCTTCTATTTCTGATCACAAAAAAGGTGGGGGCAGCTTTACAGTGTTCCAAGATTACTTGATCACAAAGAGCATGTTTAGTCAATAATGCATTAAGAATGAAGGTGAAGAAATCACAATTAACAAGGAGAAAGATGACTGACTGGTTTAAAGGTTGGGAAAAATTTGTGCTAGCTTCCTGTCTTGAACTTATTATTTTTTTTTTCCATTTATTTTTACTAGTTGGAGGCTAATTACTTTAAAATATTGTAGTGGTTTTTGTCATACACTGACATGAATCAGCCATGGATTTACATGTATTCCCCATCCCTATCCCCCCTCCCACCTCCCTCTCCACCCGATTCCTCTGGGTCTTCCCAGTGCACCAGGCCCGAGCACTTGTCTCATGCATCCAGCCTGGGCTGGTGATCTGTTTCACCATAGATAATATACATGTTTCAATGCTGTTCATTCGAAACATCCCACCCTCGCCTTCTCCCACAGAGTCCAAAATTCTGTTCTGTACTTCTGTGTCTCTTTTTCTGTTTTGCATATAGGGTTATCGTTACCATCTTTCTAAAATTCCATATATATGCGTTAGTATACTGTATTGGTCTTTATCTTTCTGGCTTACTTCACTCTGTATAATGGGCTCCAGTTTCATCCATCTCATTAGAACTGATTCAAATGAATTCTTTTTAATGGCTGAGTAATATTCCATGGTGTATATGTACCACAGCTTCCTTATCCATTCGTCTGCTGATGGGCATCTAGGTTGCTTCCATGTCCTGGCTATTATAAACAGTGCTGCGATGAACATTGGGGTGCACGTGTCTCTTTCAGATCTGGTTTCCTCAGTGTGTATGCCCAGAAGTGGGATTGCTGGGTCATATGGCAGTTCTATTTCCAGTGTTTTAAGAAATCTCCACACTGTTTTCCATAGTGGCTATACTAGTTTGCATTCCCACCAACAGTGTAAGAGGGTTCCCTTTTCTCCATGTATTTCTTACCACTATTGCCCAGATTCATATATACACAGACATAGATCTGGGCAACAGTGATATAAAAGGGGGATTTTATAGTAAGATGAAAAATGAATTCCTAACTACTTTTATTATTAAATTCCCATATTGGTAACCTATATGTTATCCAGTTTATCCATGATTTTAAAGTAATCAAACAAACAAAAAAATAATCAAACCACTGAGTTGTGCAAATATTAATCTATCCTGTTCCTTGCTGAAATAATTTAAACATATCTGTGAAATAAACATTATTGCTAATTAGTAAATACTAATGAAGGTAGAAAATATTAGCTTTAAGTGATGAAATTTGATACCAAACATGAAAATAAAATCTGAATTAATTATGTGCTATGATCAAGAACAATTGCTGACCTTTAATTTTGCAGATACAAAATATTTATCAAATTCAAAGCAGCTAATACAAGTACTTCTGAACTTATATGGTGAAGTAGTTTCCTTCCCTGACATGGAGTTTGTCACCCTAGACAAGTTCTCTGTTGGTGCTATAAGAATCCATAAGTAAAAAAAAAACACCAAAATGTCTGAATATTAAGTATAACCGTAACAGCAGAAAAAAGTCATCCATTCATCCCTGACAAGTCCTAGCCTTGTTTTAAAGATCAGAGATAAAATCAACCAGTAAAATCTGATCCACAGAATTTCCATGACTCTCAAGTGACTTGTTTTCCTTGAGAATTAAATGTTAGAAATATATATGTATATAGTAGTCCAAAATAAACACTCATAATATCTAAAACTGGCCGTAATAACTTCTTTTTGGACAGCTTGTACACAGGAAGAATACGTTGCTATATAAAAATGACACCGAAAATGAGGAAATACTGCTGATTTTTATAATCGTTGACAAGGAGTGAAAGTACCATTTTTTGAAACCCAGGTAGAGACTCATTTTTATCACCTGCCAGAAGAAAAACATCTTTCATAAAATTGAGCACCTGTCTACAGAATTCTAAATCTGTGTTTACATGGCTTTAGAGACCTGAGGTAAAGCAGGGGGACAGAATGGAAAGCTCCCTGGACAGGATCCAGGTGGAATGAAGACAGCCTGGGTCACACACATCCTCGCTGTGCCGTACCTATGTCGCCACAGCTTCCCTCTAGCTCAGCGGTTCTCAAACGTCACCTTGTACCAGAATCATCGGGAGACGGATCGCACGAACACAGCCTGGTGGCCTCAGTCCTAGAGTTTCTGATTCAGTGGCCCTGAGATGCGCATCCAGGAGATGCGGCTCCATGTTGTGTTGCTAACTAACCTGCCCCTCTCAGGGAAGCTGATGCCAGGGGACCACACAGCAGAGAACTACTGCTCTGGTTTAAATTCTGTAAGAAAGAATATTCATTTTATGTAAGAGTGCTTCTATATTTAGGCTTCTATGCCTTGGGAGAACTGAATATATTGAAAAGTCAACTAGACCATTTGTTATAAAATGTGGCCACCTTTTGCAGCCCACAACTCTAAAATCCAGGCATGGGCCGGTGGTGGGGCGGTCCTCTCTCACGGAGCTCTGGTCATTTCACTCACGGCTTCTGCGCTGTGTTGTGTTCATCTGCACTGCAGAGATTAATTTCGTTCTATTGAACAACTTGTGAGTTGGCTTTGCAGCATGTTAAGGAAGTGCCCTTCTGTTTAGGGAAGCTGGGAGCCAAGAAACCAGGTAGAGACTGATCCTAAAACCACACGCAGAGGATGTTAAGAGGAGGTTGGGGCTAAATCAGGGCAGGGGCTGTTATTCTCTGCAGTCAGCCTTGCCTGGGTTCAAATCCCCTGGAGACTCCCCAGATGTCAAAGGATTGTGAAGGAAGGGAGAAAAATAGACACATTTGCTCTTTCTACTTTTGCACTGTGGATGATTCACTGACTCGAAAATGAGACTACAGAAATGGCAGACCTGGTGGCAGGAATAACAGGTTCATTCCATTGCCAGGAGCAATTGGTTGGTAAAACAGTAGAAGAATCTGAGGCTCTAGAACCCAGGAACCACAGCTTTTCTGTATTAACTTAAAGGGCAAGGGGGGAGGACAAGAATGATTCTAGATTTTACTTATAATAACTAACCTTTATTGTGTGCTTCCTGGATGACATTTTATAGAGAGAGACTGACTAATGTGCTATACTTCTAGCAAGTGCTGCTTTGTTATGCATCAACTAGATGCCTCAAAGTAACTATTATATTAAAAATCTACCCTTAACTTACACTCTAACTGGAAAATTTTTGGCTGCTACCATTTTAAGGGCAACATGTATCCAAGAAGCTTCATCCCCCTTTCTCCTGCTTCTTTTTGCCCAATATCAAACCCAAAGTCAGTCAACTCAAAAGAAATATTTCCAAAGAAAAACAAAACCATGTGAAGAAAAAAACACGATGCTAAAAATAAATTTCAAAAGATTCAATCTCAAATCCTCAAACCACACAAAAGATTATGGAGCCACATTTGCATTTCAAGGTATCTCTTAGACTTGTTTACTTTGTCCATTTTCTTTAATTTGCTTTTTAGAGAAACATATATGTAAACCATCATACTGAGAGTTGTCAATTAGAAGCCATTAGAAAGAAAATGAGAGATAAGTCTCAAACAATGTTTGGCCAAACCTTTAGAATACTGGACTGTGAAATGGAAAGAAGGCAACATGTACATCAAGTCAGTTTGCTTAATAGTGGGCTTTAGCACTGAATCAATACCACAATAGGCATTTCTTTCAGAATTAAGCAATTCTATAAAAAGAGAACATTCTTACCCTCATCCTTCCATTCCTTATTGCTGGCCCATCTTCTGCTAATCTCAGCACATACAAATCCATTTTGTACTCCCTTCCTCCATGAATGCTGAATCCAAATCCTTTGGCTCCTTTCTCCATGTCCACAGTGAAATAATCAAAATCCTTTGGGGTTGCGGAGAAATGGAATAAACAATTGTTTAATATCAGAGAAGCTTCTGCGGTCAGTCCCTCTGTTCTCTCTCATAGTTACTGGGATCCAACTGACAAGATATCATGAGGAGTAATCTGTCTTCAAGACAACATTCAAAAGGTTTGAGCAGATCAGAACAGTTTCCTTGGTCATTAAAAGAACTGCTGCGTAGCGTGTGGACTTTAGTTCTTATCCATTTACGTGGAAAACATGTAACTATTGCACATAGGCCTCAGTGGTATTATCTCTCTGAATTTTCTCATTCACTGCTGCTGAGCACCATAAATAAATGCACCAGAGTTGCGTGTGTTTGTGTGAGAATTATAGGTCTGCTGATTAGAAAAATGAAACAAACATGGTGGGGTCTTTGAGGTACCTGGGGCTGCCTGTAGTCTGACAGCGGGAACTGCCTGGTGTCTGGGGAGGCTGCCTGTAGTCCAGGAGCGGAGGCTGCCTGTAGTCCACGGGTGGGGGCTGCGGGTAGTCCCCTCCTGGGGGCTGCCTGTAGTCCAGTGGAGGCTGCCTGTAGTCCGTGAATGGAGGCTGCCGGATGTCTGGTTTCACATCTTGCCTCGCTTTTACTTCTGACCTGTAACCAAATGAATGGAAATGATACTTGCTTTGGTATCTCAGGATTCTAAAGAGATTAGAATGACCTTAGGACCTCCAAGCATGTACAGGCCATACCTCTTGGTGGTTCTTTTGCATATTCAGGATTACAAGAAGATTAAATAAATGATAAGCATTATTTTAAAATCTTTGACAAATGCCATATTATATACTTTTCACTTGGCCGCTTAAGAAATCAAAGTAAAAGTGATGGTCAATCAGAACTTTGTGAAAAAGGACTCGTGGATCACCTTCTTTGACTTGGCTATTTAAAAGCTGTGCCACTGCAGCTTAACTCACATACTTAACTATATGTACCCAAACAGCAGTCTGAATTAACATCAGTAAACCCTTTGAATTTTTCTTTCTCTCTCTCTCTCACACATACACAGCATTCATTACTTCATGAAAACACAATTTAAGTGATCTCTAAATACCCTGTGCTGTGTGCTTAGTCTCTGAGTCGTGTCTGACTCTTTGTGACCCCATTGTAGACCACCAGGCTCCTCTGTCCACAAGGATTCTCCAGGCAAGAATACTGGAGAGGGTTGCCACGCCCTCCTCCAGGGGATCTTCACAACTTAGGGATCGAACCCAGGTCTCCTGCACTGCAGGTAGATTATTTACCATCTGAGACACCAGTGAAGCCCTACAAATATCTAATTAAAGGTTAGTTTAACCTGTTAGCTTGCAGAATTTTTAGTATCTTACAGAGGTTAAAGGAGTGAAAGTAAAGTATAATCACTAACTACAAATCAGGGAGAAAGTCACTGTTCAGTTCAGCTCAGTCGTGTTTGACTTTTTGGCAAAAGAGGCCAAAACTAGTTTTTTAGTTCTGTTTTGTAGATTCAACTTGCTCTAAAATGAGGAGTTTCCAGGTCCCAAAAGGGCTAAAGCAGTCAATGCCTACCATTATGGGATCATTAATGAGATAAAGCAAAAAAATTATTACCATGTATAGAGGCTACAGAACTCCATAGTTCATTGCCAATTGCCAGAACAGTGTTCTACATAATGAGTTACTTAGGGATATAGGTCGATTAAAAAATACATTCTGTATAATAATAATTTTATCTAGAATTAATATGGAGGATTTGAGAAAATGTTTAGCAACAAGGAAAAACTCAAATGTCTCAGGGAAATGGGTTCAAACCAGCAGAATTTTTACCTCTCACCATCTAAGACTAGATGAGTTCTGGTTTTATTTGTTTTTTACTGACTTATGGTCTGATGAGTATTAAACATTTTAAAGAATGTCTCACCTGAACAACTGCCATTAGTGTAATCTAAGATTTGTTGAGGACACACTGACTGTAAATGGCAGTAGATGTGTTTTTATTTGGGGCTTTGAAGGGGGTTAGCAATGCAGTTACTTTAATAAAGGGTTAAGTAGTTCCCATTAGTTACTTAACTAACAGAAGTGACACTTTCCTTTTGCCAGATGCATAATTCAGGCTTTGCTTTATACTTCAGCAAGCTGTCCACTCACCTACTGAGAGTGTGCATGCTGAGAACATAATTATTTAAAAGAAGCTTTGAAAAAGACACTTAACTATGCAAATGCATGAATTAAACAAAAGGAATTAGATGGTGACATTCGTTGGCGGGTGTTGGTTCTTTTCTAGAAATTGTTTGCTTGGTGGTTTAGATGTCACATTGTTTCAAGCTACAGCACAGTCACTTTATTTTCATTATCGCTGTGGTGCTGGTATGAAATATCCATTATGAGCTTCCTTTCCAACCAGATGTGTCATGAAGTACAGCAAAAGAGGGTGAAATGTTAAGAGTCTCCCCGGAGCCTAGAAATAGGGACAGTTAGAACTTGTAACAGCTGTCATCCAAGCCTGCCTCTCAGCATTCAAACTTCATTCGACAGTGCCATGTGTCAGGATTTTACATTGAACAACAACTGAAGAATTCTCTAATAAGAAAAATACACAAATTTTTATGAGTATTGCTAACTTTTAAGTGAACAACATAACAGTTAGGGCAAAAGTTGTTACTGTGAATTTGTAAAACAGTTTATTTTAAGGAAAATTCAGGATTATTATTATTATTTTTCAAAGTCTCTTAAGAGTTCCCTTACTTCAGTTCAGTTCAGTCGCCCAGTCATGTCTGACTCTTTGTGACACCATGGACTGCAGCACATCAGCCTTCCCTGTCCTTCATCAGTTCCTGGAGCTTATTCAAACTCATGTCCATTGAGTCGGTGATGCCATCCAACCATCTCATCCTCTGCTGTCCCCTTCTCCTCCCACCTTCAATCTTTCCCAGCATCAGGGTCTTTTCAAATGAGTCAGTTCTTCACATCAGGTGGCTGAAGTATTGGAGTTTCAGCTTTAGCATCAGTCCTTCCAATGAATATTCAGGACTGATTTCCTTTAAGGATGGACTGGTTGTATCTCCTTGCTGTCCAAAGGACTCTCAAGAGTCTTCTCCAACACCACAGTTCAAAAGCATCAGTTCTTTGGCTTTCAGCTTTCTTTATAGACCAACTCTCACATCCATACATAACTACTGGAAAAACCATAGCTTTGACTAGACAGACCTTCGTTGGCAAGTAATGTCTCTGCTTTTTAATATGCTCTCTAGGTTGGTCATAGCTTTTCTTCCAAGAAACAAGTGTCTTTTAATTTCATGGCTGCTGTCACCATCTGCAGTGATTTTGGAGCCCCCCCAAAATAAAGTCTGTTACTGTTTCCATTGTTTCCCCATCTATTTACCATGAAGTGATGGGACCGAATGCCATGATCTTAGTTTTCTGAATGTTGAGCTTTAAGTCAACTTTTTCACTCTCCTCTTTCACTTTCATCAAGAGGTTCTTTAGTTCTTCTTTGCTTTCTGCCATAAGGGTGGTGTCATCTGCATATTTGAGGTTATTGATATTTCTCTTACTGATGGTAGTTCCCTTACTTATGAAAGGAAAACCTTTGTAGGTTGTATACTAGTATAACTCTTTGTAGCTACTAATTACATTATTAAAGAGACTTTAGAGATGATAAAACCAGATTGCTAATGGTAAATTCTAGGAGAATTTTATGGTATAAGTTCCAGAATCAAAAAATGCTGCTCATGTGGTAGGGGATATTATGGTGGGATTTTGCCACATGTGGGTCTTTCAAGAATTGCTTCCAGTCTTCAGCATCGAGTGTACAAAGTCTCTGAAAGAAGTCAATTTCTAATGCTTTCCACTGACCTTGATATTTAAGACATGTAAATAATGATTGCTTTTGCTGGGAAGGTGAACTCTGCTATTTATACTTAGTTTTTGAATATATTACACAAGGGCTCTTCACTGTTTTCAAAAAATGCTTCTCCTTCAGCAATGTTTTGCTTCTATCAAAATTATTTTGTTTCCTGAGCACACACCAAAAGGATGTTAAGAGAGAAGTGAATAGAGGTGTGCAGCATGTCAGGAGAAAGCCAATTCAAGAGTAAATAAGACAGGGTAAAATATTCACTTCTTCTAACTCATATAAGAAAATTTGCAAGCAGATTGTCATTTTATTTTATCACACTTTAACATGGAAACTGGCTCAATTTGACATGGAGGTGGGCACTTGTACAAACGAACTAATAGGAAATTCATACTGTGTTTGGCATACAAGTTGCCTTGCAGACATCTGTAGCCTGATCTAGAAAAAGGCAGAGTTTCTCTCTGATACCATGAACATCTTGAAATGAACCTAGAAAAATGGTTCTAGAAAAACGGTTCTGTGAGATTTTAGAATTATTTCATTCATTTGGAAAAGATCCACCTACTGGCAATCAAAACGTTAAGCCAGGAAACGTGAGTCTCAGGAAAAGGGCCCTGGAATTGGAATGAGCACATTCCAGACATTTAATGTTACCGAAGCAAAAACAGCTAAGAATCCTGGGTAAATCTGTTAGTAATCTATAAAACAAATTGGATCAACCTGTTAATCCCAGAGTTAGGAAATATTTTATCCTGAAGTCAGGCAAAAAACAAACAAACATCCAAAGGCTGCTGTTTCTGTGACAAGGGCTGAGTCCCTGTTGTAACTAGTAGCTGATGGGGACAGGGCAGTGGCCTCTCCCCAGCGCCATTCTCCCTGCTGAACTATTACACTCCAGCAATGAGATTATCCACCCCCAGGCCAGAAGTAAGAGCCTGATTCCAGCAAAGTCTAATCCACAAAGGGAAGATGAAATTGTGTCTGGGAAGCTAACTGACAGAGGCAGAGCCAAGAAGCAGGGGCGTCTGATGCTGGCTCAGGAACTGCAGGAGCACTTGGATCCCTCCTCCCAAGTCTAAAATGAATCCTGGGGAAAGTCAGTGTGATCTGTCCAAAGCATACATGGTGAAAGCAAGCACATCAGGGACTTATTACCGAGGCACCCAGGACATACTCCTCTTATGGACTCTTGGATTCTTGCCTCTGTATCATTTACTCTTTGGGGCTTAGTCTTTGTTCTTCTCTGGGCTATATTAAAACCATAAACAGCAGAGGACAACAGACATTTACTTCTCTAAGAAAGGAAATGGGAGAAATCAGAATAGGACTGGGCTTCATGGAAAGAACACTTGTGGCACAGGGAAAATATTTGCTTTGCAACATTCTGAGTGATAAACCTAGAGAGTTCTGGGACTCAAAAACTGGGTCTCACTTCATCTTCACTAACAGGGGAGGCAGGAGATGGGTAGCAGATGTTCACGAAAAGGACCAGTGAGGGTTTTGTTTTCAGAGATATTCCTGTGGGTTGTTCTATTTTTCTCCTTTGAAAGGGTGAAAACAACATGGGAACATGTCCTCATCTCTTTCTTTAATGGCTCCACCTAATTCAGGCTCCCTGTTACACACAAGTCTCAATAGGAAGACAGCATTGATTTTCTATGGCATCCTTTTATTATGGAAGTTCATAGTACCTGATCACATTTGTTCATGATGTGAGATGGAAGGATCTCATTAGACTGTTGGTAGGTGGACATAAAGTAAAATGCAGTGAAAACACTAACCTATATTCATGCTCACAAATTCTTCAGCATTTCCCCCTCCATGCCACTGTTATTCTCTGGGCCATCAGCGACTTGGTGGACATTGCAGCCACATCTAACCACATTCATCTCGATCAGCCTCCAGTCTGCTCTCTAAGGGGCCAACTGAGAGAGAGTCTTGCAAAGCTAATCCAAGGATGTCAGTCCTAAGCTTAAAATCCTCCAAAAACCTCTTTGCTACACTTAAGATAAAGATCAGAATCTATAACATGCCTACAGGACCCTTTAGGGTGGGTCCCCACCACCCATGCTCCCTCTCCCTCACCCCTGACACTGGCTTTATTTCCTCCCTCATGCTTGCATGCTCCCTCCTGCCAAAGGGCCTTACTGCATGCTACTGAATACTGTAAATATTACTCTCTTTAATGTGCTCTTCAGCTAGCTAACCCCTTACTTATCTGCAATCATGCACTGTTTACTCAGGAAAGCTTCTCTTACTGTGAAGGACAGACATCTACATTTGCTAATGAAACTATGTTTATAACACATACACAATCTCAAAATCACACAAAGGTGCACGTGGTAATTTTTACTTTTTGAAAATCTCTCTCCTGCCTGCGTTCTGTCCTGTCCCAAACTCTCTCCTTATACTTCCCTCACTATTCAAAATTAGAAAAAACACAGGAAACTTTACCTATTTTCATGTCCTTGAGGCTGAAGTGGCTGAGGCGGAGCTGGCTGGGCGATGGGACTGTTGGGGGTGGCTGGGCTGGGCTGGGCTGGGCCAGAGGACTCTGCTGGGCCAGGGGGCTGTGCTGCTGGGCCATGGGGCTCTGCTTTTCTGAGCCGGGTGCTGAAGCAGGGCTGTTGAGTTCTGCAGTGGGAAACCAAAGAGGCAAATGAAGTCAGGCTGGCATTTGATAAAGGGCAAGAGGTGGCCAGAGATGGTTCCTCTGCCTCCTCACATGACTCAAGGCTATGGTTCTTGCAGTTTCTGTTAGGCTTTAAGATAACAGCTTAAACTTAGCAAGTTCTAATACGCTCCTAGAATTAGTATTCTTTCATAAATGATAAGGCTGCTGAACAAGGTTATGAACAAAAATCTCTCGTCCTTTGTCAGAAGAAAAGATTACGATAAAAAGTATTAAAACTACGAAAAATAATTCAAAGGACTCTAAAATATATTCTACTTATTCTAGCATTACTTGTTGAAGCAAAGTGTTTCAGCCATACATTTTGGTTGTAATGAGAAGTCCTATCAGTATCCTAAATTTTGGATAAGGAATTAACCGCAAGAAAACAAAATGCTTTTCATAATCCTTTCTTCAGTTCCTTGTTAGTCTTATTTCCTAATAACCCTCTCTGCACTCCATTTCTCCAGAAAGAACATTCAACAGAGGAAAGTTAGTAAGTTGTTCTTTGTTAAAACTGCTTCTTGGTCTTTCTTGTTATAGCATCAAATTTTCATCTGAAATTATCTCTCTGTGTTGGACTAAGAGCAGGAGAGACACATTTCATACAGGAAAAGGGAGAAGCAAATCAGGTTTTTGCAACCAATTTTGCTTGAAGTTGACTCCTGTTGAATATTTTATACATAATGTTGTCTGCATATAACAGGTTAAAATGGTTATTTTTTTTCCTGGGTGACAAAAAAGTGATATATTAGTGTTCCCTTATAAACCACTTTCCTCTTTCTTTGCTCCCACCCTACATTTAAAATTTTATTTTCCACTTGTATCAGCCTCGGCATCGTGGACACTTGGAGCCAGAGGATTCCACGCTGTGGTGGGCGGCCCTGTGCTCTGTTGGATGAGTACAGGGGAGCATTCTTGTCCTTTCCCCACTGGAGAGCAGGAGCATCCCCACCCCAGACATGACAACCAACAAGGTCTCTAGGCATCTCCAAATGCCCCCTGATGGGACAAGATCATCTCTGCTGAGGACAGCTGTTTTATATTTAAAGTCAGGTGGCTACTTGATGCCTGCTTGTTAGATAGTCCCAGATGAAATCAGGAGATGGAGGAAACCAGAGGTGTCCAAGGTG
The DNA here is from genome assembly GCF_019320065.1 of Cervus canadensis. NCBI lineage: Eukaryota > Metazoa > Chordata > Mammalia > Artiodactyla > Cervidae > Cervus > Cervus canadensis. The sequence continues at coordinate 40,504,743 of NC_057388.1, read as the reverse complement.
ACTGAGCCCATCCCTCTCCACGTGGGACACTGTGGTCCAATCACCAGTGAGCTCCAAAGACTGAGTCCTCAAGTAACAGTACTGAGTCAGCAGCCTCAAACTAGTAATGAACCCACTGTGTCTGGAAATGGTGAACTGATGGTAAATTGATGCTCAGAATTTCGTTGCTCTTTAAGGCATGGCTATGGGTTGTGATGCTTATGACTCCTCAAGCCTCAGGGGGGAGTCCTTGTACAGAGAAATTCAAAAGGCTAGGTGGGAATTTAAAATTCTTATCAGATGCAACATTTTCTAAATGAGCTCTCTTTTTACCACAAAACTTCCTCAAGCTTTTCAAAATCAATCTGACTTTGAAGAATCCTCCAGAGCTTAAGTGTTAACATGAATATTTTTTTTTCCTTCAGATTTGTAACTCTATCATCTCTGTTGAATGGGTTCTGGCTTAATATATAACCATAAAAACAGTACTCCTGGGACCAAAGGGAATGACTGAATAACCCGGTGTCTTGGGATTCACACTAGTTATCTACAACACCATATAGCTTGATCCTGGAATCACTGGTAATGAGTAAATAGGATATGGGTTGCCTCAGAGTGTTACTTTTTGCAAGATTGGATAACAACTTTGGACATTCTGATATCCCTGACTGCAGCCAGGTGAGCTCCCGGGCCCCGGCTCAGGCACTCACCCTCCTGAGGAATGATGCGAAGGGTGACACTAAGACCCGCATCCTTGATGAGCTTCACGATGTCTGCATGAGGCATGTTGATGATAGACTGGCCGTTCACTGCTAGGATCCGGTCTCCCACTTTTAGCTTTGCACAGCGATCTGCTGGACTCCCATCAATGATGCGTCCGATTTTATGTGGCACAGCTACAAAAACATCCCAAACAGAAACAGGTATCAGGGCCATTACCAGTACAAGTTCTACCTTTGAGTGCCTGCAGCATAGGAAACAACATGATGTCAGAATTCTGCCTTTTGTCAGTCTCTCGAGACTATGATCTTTTCTATCAAACGCAGCCCTGTGCATATAGCTGAGACCAGAGTTTCTACAGTCAAGGCTAAATTCTGTGATGGGCCAATTCCAAACACATGCACCAGAGATTCTCAAACTTTGAGGTAAATTATAATCACCCTAGGATTAAAAATACATCTCTTTGAGTCTCATCCTAGACCTTGTGAATCAGAATGTTCAGGAAGAAGGGGAGGATAATGGATTTTTAAGAAGCTCCTCAAGAGATTCCAATACATACAAAAAATTTAGAACCAGGGACGTAGAATACAGTACCCAAAGAGCTCATACTCTAGAGACAAAAATACAGTTTAGAAAAACACAATAAACCTGGGAACTTATATCTACCCTCTTCTATTTTACTAAGAGGATAAAACAGGAAAGGGAAGAAATACTTACTTATATGGGAATTATACAGCTGATGAAGAAGTTATGACCAACTTCCTACCCAACTATTAAGGATAAAGGCTGATGCAGTTTTCAACTATTACTTATTCTTTCTGATTCAGTGCAAGTGGTGCTAAGATCTTGTTAATATCTGGTATGTAATGTAGTTCATCAAATTTAAAATTCCACTAAGATATACTTTTCTTTTATGAACCACAAGAAAGAAAAATAGGAAAAAAAAAACCAAATCTCTAGCATTGAAACAGTAACTCCATTTGACAAAGCATGTTCTCTAATTTTTGAAATGTTAAAATATGAAAAATGTGTATTACAATTAATGGAATATGGTGTGTGTCTCTTTAAAACAATGACAATTCATTTTGTCATTATTTATTTATATGCATGGGGAGAGCCAGGTTTGTGGGGATATAGATTTTCTAATGGGTTGATTTGTGTTCAAAGTCAATGTCTGAGTTCCTAGAGGTTAACTATTTTTGGGGTCAGATATCAATAGTGCATGGTGTCCTTATGCGTGCCCTCAAGGTGCTGACCGTATAGAAACCTGTTTCTTTTCCTTTTTCCCTTCAAGACAGGAGCCCAGCGGGAAAACTGCCTGTCAACGACTTGCTGCACTCCCTGTGGAAGTCAGGGACTGATTTCATCTGCATAAAGAGGCAAAGACATACTTCACCATTCATTATGCCCCAGGGATGTCTGTTCCTTAAACTCTCAGTCTTGTGTCTGAGATACAGTGAAAGGCAGAACATCAACTAATGACCATGGTAAGGAAGGACAATCAGAGAGTTAATGAACCAGTACCTTGATCATATTTCTGTTGTGAAAGGTTATAGGTAGCATATGAAAATATTGGCCGAGACTGTGTCTCTGAAGTGAAACTCATCATGTTGGAAGCTCAAACACATTTTTATTTACCATAAGCATGGATGGCTTTAATTAAGAACAACTTACTTACAGCATACTGATGATCATCTGAGAATCTTAGGACAATACATTGCTCAAGCAGAAATGTAACAAAAACTCATTCATTTACTAATTGTGTAACATGATATGGGTATTGCAAGGTTGTCTGGCCTTCAATCATAAATAGAGTGAACTTTCATTCCTGTTTTTGCATTCTTTCATGGCCAAGAGTATCCTGGATCAGTCAATAAATAATAAGATCTCCCTGGTCACACTATGTAATATTGTTATCTATCCTGACCTTTAAACAACTATCTGACCTCTCTGACTTTCTGTATTTCAAAAGTAAAATTAGGATAGTAATATAGTTGAACTCACAGGATGGTTCTGAGAATTAAATGAGTTATCATACATAAAATGACTAAAACAGTCCTTGGCATTAAGAATTGCTCTGTATTAACTCTTCATTCATTCTTTCTATTACTGTTATTTTAAAGTGACATCACTATTGATATGTGTGTGCTTGGATATTGGCACCAGCTGAAATTCTGTCTGCATGGGGCAAACCTGTAACACAGCTAAAATGGAAGGAATACTGCTTACTACAGAGCAATATTCCCTAAGTATCAACAGGGGTAAACAGTTCATTTGGGAAAGAGAGGTATGTTTTATGGAAAACAGAGACACCAGCTGAGGTCAAGAGTCCTGTTCGCTTTTCTGAGGTTTCACAAAAAGGTGTTGCAACAATCTCTATATGAAAACACCAACTTACAAGTTAAGAGTTAATTATCCAAAGGAAAATGAGCATAATACAGATCTCTTCTGTATATGATGCATTTTCTGCATTGAACCTCTCTCACACACATACACACACTTTTAACTATGCTAAGATAAATGCAACTTTATCTTCAGTAAATTATGAGACAGCTGACAGTGTTTTTTTTTTTTTGAGACAGCTGACAGTGTTATCACTGCATGTTTACAGCGTAGGAAACTGAGGCATTAAACAGTCTGCGGTCTGCCCAAGGTCACAGAGGCTAACCGGGGTTTAGAATTCCAGACTGTCAGATGCCACAGCCTGTGTCCTTAACAGAGCCCGGCACTGCCTGTCTCACGGTCACCAACTCCTCCCTCCACTCGAGTGCTCCCTGAGCACCTGGGGCTTTAATTTGGGGAGTGCAGGCTGCCCCTAAGAAGAGAGTCGTAAATGCTTCACCACTGGCCCTGATCCAGAGGAGGGTGAAAGGCAGGAGGTTTGCTTGAAGCGGTTTCTTTGCGGCAGCTCTTTTGAAAGGCAAGGAAGGAGGAGATAGGAAGGGGAGAGAGGGCAGCAGGGAGAGGAGAAAACAGGAAAATTGGACAGCTCCTCAGATCCCATTTAGCAAGGACTTCACATCGCAGTGTCATTCTTTTGAGGCAATTTCTCTGGGTATTAGAAACAGTCACATTTGAAATGAAATTAAAAAATACATTTCAAAACACATACAAATGATATTTAGATGATTTGCTCTTTTGAATTATTCATGCCTCTGCTCCCCACCATTACTGCGCATCATTTAGAATTTCTGGGCATAAAACTCCAAATGTTTCAAAACAAGATTTCACATACACGCACACAGGCACATTATGCTACTATTTATTAATTTCCAGGCACTGTATTAGGCACTTATTTTAACTCCTTACAACTTCAATGTGAAACAGCTGTAAAAATTTAATAATCATGCTTATTTAACTGTTGAGAAAACAACAACAAAAAATGTCAAAGCCTATGACTTGGAAGCTTGGGGTTACTCCCTTCTTTTTTAAATATGTGACAAAGTGAAAGTGAAAGTCGCTCAGTCGAGTCTGACTCTTTGCGACCCCATGGACTATACAGCCCATGGAATTCTCCAGGCCAGAATACTGGAGTGGGTAGCCTTTCCCTTCTCCAGGGAAGAGAAGGGAAAACCCAGGGATGGAATCCAGGTCTCCTGCCTTGCGGGTGAATTCTTTACCAGCTGAGCCACAAGAGGCTGAAAGCAATTTGAATTAAGAGAAGTGAAGGACTGCTTGGTGAAACAGCTTAGGAAACCATGCTTGAGATTTTAAGATGAAAGTTTCATTCTAAATATGTGTATGGTGATAATTCTTTCAAGGTCATTTTCACTTTATTAGGACAGGTAGCATAAAAACTAAAAACCAAGATAAAAGAATGAAAACTAAATTCTATGACAACGTCCTGGAATGATGGAGTGGCTTACATAATATCTGAATGAGTACACAATGCAGAAATGGATGCCCCATCACTGAAGTGCCTGGAATGGCTTTATTCAAATAGTTTGCTATTGGCATGTACTGTCATAAAACCAGTACCTGAAACTCTTGGCAGGTGCAGACAGCCTCACTTCCCTTTATCAGCATTTCCCCTCCATACATAAGCACATCAACTGCTATTCTACAACAAGGGGTAGGCTCAGAGGAGGCTCACTCCGGAAACAAGATGCAGCTCCACTCGCTCAGTCATGAGGTCTACAGAGCTTGTGACCTAAGGACTTTCTGTGCATAGTTAATGAGATTACAGAGCATGGAAGAGGCCCTGACCTTGATTTCTATTATTGGGATGAATGGTAGTCATTAATTCTCTGAGAATTGATGATTAAGGTAACTGCTGGAGTGCAGTCCATTTAGACGGCATGCCTCCCAGACATCATCTGTCAGGCAGCAACATAAATCAAGTCTTTGGATCAAGCCTCTTGACACAGTGTTCTTAAGATACACGGATATTTGGGAAAAGCTGCAATATGTCACGAAGCTTTGGGCATACTGACATTGGAAGGGAGACAACATATTACTAGTTAGAAATTTTCCTTTAATTGCAAATCACATAAATTACGGGAAAAAGAAACCGATCTTTTCCTTCTTTATTCGTTTTTGGGTAAAACACTACTGTGCACTTACACTGCAATATGTCTCGTATTTTCCTGAGATGAACTGACTCTTCTGGCAATGCTCAACACCGCAAACTTGTTTTAGTAAGAATATTCAGACACAATCAGTTGGACCAGATGGTCTCTAAGTTAGCACTAAAGGTCTGGATTCTTTGCGTGTCTAGCCATAACCATTACAGGAAGCCACGATCCTCCCTTCTGGCTGTGGCTTTCTCTTCTGGGACCTACTATGGTCTATCCAGACACCTTCAGTCACTGGACAACCAATGAGCTCTTGTGTTCTCCTTTGGGTCAGTTCCCATCAGAAGGTGGGAGGACTTTTCTTGCTCTGGTGGTGTATATTTTCGGAATCTTTTGGTGACGGATTAGTCATGGAATTTTTAGCTGCATCATCCTACTGAAGGGAATAGTGGATCTTCCTCCCACCTTTCCCCCTAATATTTCCTTGTTGTTTTATATGTATCTCATTTCAGAAAAGGAAGAACCTGTGACTCATGTTTACATTTAATTATTTCCTTGTTATCGGACCCCACGAAGTAGAGTTGTATGTTGAGGAAAGCGTTAGATGGGGAAAGTGAATTCTGCATCATTCATGTCAAACTTACAAGGGAGAAGTTTCTGAAATGAAAGTGACAAAAATAAATTCTTCAAAGGCAATCAACAGTATCAATTCTCATTAGCTCACAATTCCACTAATTTGTGAAGGTTAAACAACATGCCATTAGCTTTAAGAGGCGACAGAAGTTAGTCTGGGTTTAGAATCTATGACCTGACACGAAAAGAATTTTTTTTAAACTAGATGATTCCAGTTGGTTTTCTTAAAATCACCTGTGAAAATTATCTATTGCCTAGTTTTAAAATTGTGGGTCAGGGTAGGAAAATCAGTAGTTCTATCAATAGCATATTCCTGCACAGTATCTTCTGAGTAACAGGCAAAATGCTAGGTACATTGGGGACGACAATAATAAAATAAATGCATGGCATTTGCCCTCAAGAAACTCCCAGTCCAGTTGCATAGACCAGGGATAATCATATCAAATATTTAAAACACAACACAAGTGGAAAATGTGTGGTGCAAGTAACATACAAGAGTAGGAAGGTGGGATGGATTACTGCGTCCAGGTGTGGACTTACAGACTGATAAGGAAAAGGAAGCCACTCTGGGGAAGACAGGGCACATGGCCCCTCGGCTAAGTGGCAGCTCCCTTAGTGAAAAACTCATGACAGTAAAGGGGGTGCCATCACATCCATGCGGGAGATGCACAGAGAGGATGCTATGCGGACGGGGTCCCTCCAACCATCACTATGCTTCCATGTTTCCCCGAGAGCCTAAATATGATGCCTCTGCCCAGCTTCTCCAGATATACAGAACAACAGAAGAGTAATTGTCACAGGATATTTCTAATATATGATAATTGATTCTGATTTTTTATGGGGGGGGGGGGTCCTTCGGAAAGCTAAGCCTAGTGCTAATCTTGCTCATTTTCCATCTCTCTCCTTCCTAGAAGTCCCGAATGAGAATGTTCTATGGTGACAAGCCCATTCAGCTAGATTCTCTCCCTTCCTGCAGTGTGACACAATGTCCTTCGAAAGAGATTTTCTAGGTTGTCAGGGGGCGAAGATGTGGGGAAAACATGTGTTTGGTATTTTAAAAAAAAATTTGTGGTAAAATTAAGAAAAAAACAGACTGCATGACTTGTTTTCCTCTAGAAGTCTGTAAAATTCAGATTTCCAAAAATGAAAACGTCTTCTCTGAATTTCATAGCCAAATAACTTGCAATCCAAAATCGAGCAGCTGGTGTTTTAAGGACTGCAGATTCCAAAAGTGCACTTTCCCCTCTCCAGCTCCCATTAGTCATTCTCTTGTGGTTGAACAGTTTAGTCACCCTGCAGGTGGTAACAAGCAAGACAGTCAGATGAGAGAATGGGGAGAGGGCCCCACCACTGGCATTTTGGGAAGCCTGCTGATTTCGTGTTTCAAGGGGCAGAAAGACCACCTAAAAAGTTAACCACACGGCTGAAAAGGAGTAGACACTCATCAACTGTACCTTACATTTATGCTATTACTTTCCTGACAGTGAACTGGTAACCAAAAGAAAACTCATCACATTAGGAAATGTAATTAGCTATTATTTGACCATCCCATCCTGGAACACGAGGTTGAGTTAGCAACCTCATCTTGTTTGGAAAGATTTGGTGAACTTGTAGGCACAGGCCCGATTTCATGCATGTGCGACCTATACACAGATTTCTACACTCAAAAGGGTCTTGTGTTTGGTTCAGTGGTGTACTTTCAACATCCTCATCTTCTTAACAATTTCTAAATAAGGACATCATGCTTTCATTTTCCACTGAAAATGAATATGGGTGCTGAAAATTATATAATTGATCAAATCCGCTATGAATATACAATGGAGGTGACAAACAGATTCAATGGATTAGATCTAGTAAACAGAGTACCTGAAGAACTATGGGCAGAGGTCCGTAATATTGTTCAGGGGGCAGCAAACAAAACCATCCCCAAGGAAAAGAAATGCAAGAAGGCAAAATGGTTGTCTGAGGAGGCTTTACAAATAGCCGAGGAAAGAAAAGCAAAAAGCAAGGGAGAAAGGGAAAGGTATACCAAACTAAATCCATAGTTCCAGAGAATAGCAAAGAGGCCTTCTTCAATGAACAAAGAAATAGAGGAAAACAACAGGAAGGGTAAGACTAGAGATCTCTTCAAGAAAACTGGAGTTATCAAAGGAACATTTCATTCAAAGATGGGCACAATAAAGGACAGAAACAGTAAAGACCTAATAGAAGCTGACGAGATCAAGAAGAGATGGAAAGAATACACAGAAGAACTGTACAAAAAAGATCTTCTTAATGACCTTGATAACCATGATGGTGCAGTCTCTCACTCAGAGCCAGACATTTTGGAGTGCGAAGTCAACTGAGCCTTAGAAAGCTCTATTGCCAATAAAATACTAGTGAAGATGATGGAATTCCAGCAGTTATTTAAAATTCTAAAATATGATGTTATTAAAGTGTTGCATTCAATATCTCAGCAAATTTGGAAAACCCAGCAGTGGCCACAAGACTGGAAAAGGTCAATCCTCATCCTAATTCCCAAGAAGTGTAGTACTAAAAAATGTTCAAAACACTGGACAATTGCACTCATATTCATCTCATGCTAGTAAGGTCATGCACAAAATCCTCTGAGCTAGGCTTCAGCATTTCATGAACCAAGAACTTCCAGATGTTCAAGCTGGGTGTAGAAAAGGCAGAGGAACCAGAGATCAAATTGCCAACATTCGCTGGATCATAGAGAAAGCAAGGGAATTCCAGAGAAACATCTACCTCTGTTCCATTGACTACACTAATGCCTTTGACTGTGTGGATCATAACAAAAGTTGGAAAACTCATAAAGAGATGGGGAAAGGGGTACCAGACCATCTTATCTGAGAAGCAACAGTTAGAAGCGTGAATGGAACAACTGAATTGTTCAGGATTGAGAAAGGAGTACAACAAGGCTGTTTATTGTCACCCTGTTTATTTAACATATACACAGAGCACTTCATGAGAAGTGCCAGGCTGGGTGAGTAATAAGCTGGACTCAAGATTGCCAGGAGAAACTCAACAACCTCAGATATGTGGATGATACCACCTTAATGGCAGAAAGCGAAGAGGAACTAAAGAGCCTCTTGATGAGGGTGAAGGAAGAGAGTGAAAAAGCTGGCTTAAAACTCAGTATTAAAAAAAACTAAAATAATGACATCCAGTCCCATCACTCAAGGCAAACAGAAGTGGAAAAGGAGGAAGCAGTAACAGATTTCCTCTTCTTGGGTTCTAAAATCACTGCAGATAGTGACTGCAGCCATGAAATTAGAAGACAATTGTTTCTTGGCAGGAAAGCTATGACAAACCTAGACGGTGTGTTAAAAAGCAAAGATATCACTTTGCTGACAAAGGTCCATATGGTCAAGGCTATGGTCTTTCCAGTAGTCATGTACAGATGTGAGAGCTGGACAGAAAAGAAGGCAGAGCATTGAAGAATTGATTCTTTTGAATTGTGGTGCTGGAGAAGACTCTTGAGAGTCCCTTGGAAGGCAAAGAAATCAAACTAGTCAATCTTAAGGGAAATCAACCCTGAAGGCTCATTAGTAGGAGTGATGCTGAAGCTGAAGCTCCAGTACTTTGGCCACCTGATGTGAAGAGGTAACTCATTGGAAAAGATCCTGATGCTGGGAGAGATAGAAGACAGAAGGAAAGGCAACAGAGGATGAGTTGGTTGGATGGCATCACCGATTAAATAGACATGAACTTGGGCAAACTCCAGGCGTTGGTGTGGGACAGGGAAGCCTGGGGTGCTGCAATCCATGTGGTTGTGAAGAATCAGACACAATTTGGCTACTGAACAATAACAACAACAACGTGACTATATTCATAGTATATTTTGTCATCATACCACTACGTTATCATTTCAGTGTTTGCAATGGAAGGTGTAAACGAGAATATGGTATGTTATCAAGAAAAATTATCCCAAAGGATGGTGGAGGAAGAAGCAAAAACAATTTCTTTCTCCAGTGGTCGCTGCATTTCTCATTCCCATGCACATCATTAGAAGAGATAGTCCAAATAATTGCTGCTATTTATATTCTTAAAGATCTTTGATTCTTTGCGTGTTGATTCAAGAGGCCTAAAAATTACCTTAATTCTCTTATTTCATTAAATATTCATATAAGTCACTCATTACTGAGCATCTGCTAAGCATATATCCTTCTTTCTCTTTTTTTAAATAGATTTTTACTGTTACCACGACATTTTAGGGCTTCCCTGGTGGCTCAGACAGTGAACAATCTGCCTTCAATGCAGGAGACTCGGGTTCTCATGGGCAGAGGAGCCTGGTAGGCTACAGTCCATGGGGTCCCAAAGAGTTGGACACGACTAAGTGACTAACACACCATTTGAAGGAGTTTGTGTATTCTTTGTATACTATTTATATCCCTCATCATCTGACAAAACATCTAGACATGAGAGTGGCAGGAGTTAAAGAAACTTCAGAATAGTCACGCCCCTCAAATCTGCAGGTGGCCAGAAAGGCATGCATGTGGGTATGTGGAGCTGGAGAGGGAGAAGATAGGGAAACACTTCCATTTCTAGATATCACTGTAGAAATACATTTCACTTTACTGTATATCCCAGGAAGTCCTTTTTTCCCTTGCTAATTTCCAGGCAGCTGGGACATTCTTTTTATTACCTGTTTTGGTCTGAAATTGACATAGAAAATGTGTCCTTCTAAGTCAAACATCAACTCTACTCAACATTTTTTGCATTTTCCTCCAAAAATTCTGTAAAGGATACATATTTCCACCACTGAGTTAAATTAGTGACCCAAGATTTTCCCGTTATGGAGTAAAAACTAAAAATAGAGCTACTATATGACCCAGATATCTCACTCCTGGGTATCTACCTGAAGAAAACCATAATTTATAAAGAAAAAAGTACCCCAAAGTTCACTGCAGCACTATTTACAACAGCTAGGATATGGAAGCAACCAAGCTATCAACAGAGAAATGGATAAACAAGATGTGTTACATATATACAATGGAATATTACTCAGCCATAAAAGAAACACTGTTGTGTCATTTACAGAGATGTGGACAGACCTAGAGACTATTATATAGAATAAGTATGTCAGAAAGAGAATATTGCTTACATGTGGAGTCTAAAAAAATGGTACAGATGAACTACCTGCAAAGCAGAAATAGAGACAACAGACATAGAGAACAAAGTTACAGATACCGAGGAGGAGAGAGGTGGTGGGATGAACTGGGAGATTGGGATTGATGCATATATACTACTATGTATAAAATAGATAACTGATGAGAACCTGCTGAATAGCACAGGTAACTCCACTCAGTTCTCTGGGGTGACCTAAATGGGAAGGAAGTCTAAAAAAGAGGGGACATATGTATATGTGTAACTGATTCATCTTTCTATATAGCAGAAACTAACACAACATTTTATATTTCAATAAAAATTTTAAAAAAATGAAAGTTTGAATTTATTTTGTCAAAAAAAACCACAAACAAACCCCAGGTGAATTCCTTTTGTTCTCCAAGGTGGAATACATAGTCAGTAAATCCTGAGTCTTTTTTGATGCACTCTTTCCTTTTGCTAAAGCATATCCTATAGTATCTTCCTATAGAAACTATACACGGCAGAAAGTAATGGTTCAGTATTTAATGTTTGAAAACATCTTCAGCTTTACCTTCTCATTTGAAATAAAACTCTGGCTTTGAATTCTAGGTTGTATGAAATTTGAGATTTAAAAATCCCTTTTTCCTTAGAAATTTGCTGGCATTGTTCTACTGTCTTCTAACATCCAGTGTTGCTACTGAGATGTCTGAACTCCTTAGGATTTTTTTCCCTTGTATACAACCTACTTATTTTTCTGTTTCCTTTCAGAAATGTTTATGATTGTCCTTGTACGTTTTGTGATCTAAAGTTTTGCAGTGATGCATTCTGGTTCATTTCAGTATGGAGACATTTCTTTTAGTGTTGCTTTAGGGAACTTTTATTATAATAATCTTTGATAACTTCCATTCTGTTTCTCCGCTCTTTCTCTGTGAAACTCTTGGTAGTTAGACATTGACTTCCTGTATTGACCTGCTAATTTTATCATCTCTTTCATTCTGTTTCTTTTTGTCCTACTGCCAGTGAAACCCCTTTACTCTAACTTTCAATCCTTCTGTTGAATTTTTAACTTTAGGCAAGATATTTCTGATTCCTAAGAATTCTTTCTTTAATCATATCATTCTTTTTTTTTTATAGCATTCTATACTTATTTTATGATGGTAATATTCTCTATCTATGTATGTAAGTGAGTGATCTTTGAAGTTTGCTATTGTTCCATTTTTCCTTTTATTCTTTCATTAATTTGCTTGCTTTTCTGTTTTAAAAATACAAATTTCATGTCTGGTGGCCATGGTTGTTGTTTTCCATTCTTCCCAAAGTTTCCAAAGTTCTGAGCTGGTCTGAGTTTCTAAGAGAAAATGAGCAGATCAGTGCTTTTCATTTCTCTTTTTGGTTTCCTTTGTCTTACTAAATGAGTTGCCATATTTTTGTCTTTAAAGTATCTTCCCCATTCATAGCCATCCTTTCTTCTTCATTTACCACCATTTTATTGGTGTCTAAGAAATGGGAAAAGATAAATCTTAATGACATCATTAATTAGAACTTGAAAATATCTTCTGTAAATTTTATTTTATTTTTTGCAATCAATGTTGGCATACCAGTTAAAGACTTGGAATCTATTTGGGGAAAAAATATCAATATTTTATGGACCCAAACTTTAAAAGTCCTGCTGTTTCCTGTAGCCCTGACAGATAAAATATAAAAGATAACTGACTTCTTTTCAAGAGTTCAGAACATGTCATAAAATTACATTTCATCGACTCCAGGTATTGTGTTAAAAATGTTCAATGAAACCACACTTTCTTTCCTCTATATGTCTCAACTGCCTTTGAGAATTCACACCCATCAATGTACTTGGCTTTCAGTAATTTCTCAGCAGGCCTAATAGAAATGGTTGATAGTTACAAGCCGGTGTTGCTGACAAGCCATGTTTCTCATTTTTACAGATGCGGCGTATTCTATCTCTGCCATCTCCGTTTTCCTTTTATAGCTTCTGAAATTGTGTTTTGTAAAAAGTCACTTGGCTATCTTCACACAGTTTCCCTGTTACAATAGGTAAATGTCAAAAGCAATCAGGTGCAATATCAGCTTTTCATTGTATTCCCCTAAGCCCTCAGGTAGATAATAACTTCTTGCAATATTTTCTTAATGTAAACGGAAACAGATACTAACCCAGGCAAACGATCCCTCCTGAGCCAGCTGTCCTTTTCAATATGTTATCCAGAAGATTACATGAATATTTATCGGCTGTTTAGTTTCTCACAGAAGTCAAAGTTTCACTAACAGGTATGTCACGTTTTAACTTGAAATAATGCAATTTTGCATGACTGGATAAAGCATGAATAGACCCTCAAGCAAAGGGTTCAAGAGCTAGAAGATCTTGATCATACATTAATTTGAAAACAACTTTCAGTGTGACCTCTGGACGGCCAAATAAATCATGTCAGTTTCCTTATCGGAAACGTGAGACCATTACAGCATATAATTTTTCTTTCTTATCCTTATCTTTCTTACCCAACTATTACACATTTTAACTTCATTTGAATTTCAGCTTATATGTATTTTATCTAATCCCTTGTACTTTAAAGCATAGCAATTATATGTATTTTCATTTTTACTAAGCAGACATACATCTTCATGATAACTTCACTTGAGATCATCATCATAGGGTGATTTTTATTACTCTACCAGGAGAAATGATTGAGAATTGAAAAAACAAAGACTGAAGAACCTCAAAATGTGTTCCCTTGTCCAAAATGAAACACCAATTACAGTCTACAGGGAAGAGACCAAAAGTGAAAAAGAAGGTATAAGGATGGCAAAAGTGTGCATGAAAAGATCCTCGATATCATTAGTTTTAGAATAGCTAAAAAAAAAAAAAAAAAATCAACGAAGCCTGGAAACAGGAAGTACTGGCAAGGGTGTGGCTCATCTGGAGCCCTCATCCAGGGAAGTACCAAATAAAACAGTCATGCTGGAAAGTGGTACCACATGAACCAGCAATTCCACCCCTGGATATTTACCCAAGTAAAACAAAAACCTATTGCCACACAAAACCTGTATGAAAAGGTACGTAGTTGCTTTATTCATAATCACCCAAAACAAGAAACAACCAGAATATCTTTCAACTGGGAATGGATAAGCAGGCTATGGTACGTTCACACGAAGGAATACTATTCAGCAATTTAAAAGGATCTGATATTGACACATGAAACAACCTGAGTGTATCTAAAATGCATTCTGCTAAGTGGTTACATACTGAGTGATTCCATTTACATGGGAAAAGGCAAAATTACAGAACAGAAAACAAATCCGTGGCTGCCTGGGCTGGGAGTGGGCGGAGGGCTTGACTTCCCTGTGGTTGTGGTTACAAAACCAGACACAGAATTTGTCAAAATTCACAGACTATCGACTAAAAATGGTACAGTTTACTATCTACAAGTAAACCTTGAAAATGAGAGAAAAGTAAAAAAATCAGGGAGTGATAAAGAAACGGTTTTGGGTGGAAATAAATAGAGAGTAGTTAAAAGAAGTACTGTCGAATGAGCAGGAGAAAGGAGGTGGGAAGAGGACAGTATAGAGGAGGAGGAAATGCTGCCCACGTGCATTTGAAAGGTGAACAGGACTCTTCCAGGTGGGCAAGGCTGGGGAGACCATCACAGTCCCAGGTGATGTGACTGGCAAAGGCACAGATCTGTGAGTCTGCGGTGTGGGTACAGGGTTGCCACCAGCATAAACAGTTGAGCCTCAGGAAGAAGGTGAGAGGGGACAGATTATGGCAGGCCTTAGTGGTTGTGGCCAAGGGTTTGGAATTTATCTGAAGGCCAACTGAGAAGTCACTAATGATGTAGGAGAGACATGATATCATCAGACTTGTTGTTTTAGAAGGAGTACCAGAGTGGAGGTATGAAGGTTGGACGAAGGGTGGGAGGGTGGGAAGAAGGCTGGAGGCAGGGAGGACATATAAAGGCCATTGCAACGCTCAGGGCTGTGCAGCCCAACATGGTAGCTACTCGCCACAAACAGCCATTTCGATTAATTGAAAGACAATTAAAAATCTAATTCCTCAGGCACAGTAGTCTCATGTCCAGTGCTCCCTAACCACATGAGCACGGCTAGTGGTTACAGTATTGTTTAGTGCAAGACAGAGCACTGGCATCATTGCAGAAAGTTCTACTGCAAAGTGCTACTCTAGAGCCTCTTCTAAGCCTTGGCAGTGGAAATAGGGAGGTCCTGATGTATCCATGGTCTTTTATTTGGAAAACATGTTTGGGTAATAGCTTACATTAGTCTCTCAAGTATGGAAGATGCAGTTGTGTATAAACTCAGCTAGGATACGAACTTAGGTACTAGGAGGCCTGCTTTAAAGCTTGTGAGTATATACACTGATTGGAGCTGAAAGTATACCGATCAGCCTTCTCTTAACCCCTAAGCCCCAGGAAGCATCACTATCAGTGACTAACTTTATACTAGCAACTGGATGTTTGTGTCCTCTCCAAATTCATATGTTGAAACCTAATCCCCAAAGTGACAATTATTTGGAGATGGGGCCCTGGGAGGTGATTAGGTCATGATACTGCAGCCCTCATGAATGGGATTAGTGCCCTTATGAATGGAATCACACAGAGCTCCCTTATCCCTTCCACCATGTGAGGGGCAGTGAGAAGACACTGTCTATGAAGCTAGCTCTCACCAGTCTCTGAATCTGTCAGTGCCAGGATTGTGGACTTCCCAACCTCCAGAACTGCGAGTAATACATTTCTATAAACTGGTGTTTACAAGCTACCAGTGTGTGGCCTTCTATTAGAGAAGTCTGCACAGGTTAAGACACTTGGCAAACAATACAATAAAGGTTTCATTGTATTTGAATTTTATCAAATGTCTACAGGAATTTAAGCTAAGTTTCATCTTGCTGTTCATCTAGCATGTCTAAAACACATTTGAATGAAGACGTCTAAGTGGAAATATTCCTCTACCTCATGTTCTTTCAACTGTTCTCTGTCAGAACACCCTTTAAACTACATGCTCTTGTTTACTGGGAGACCCTTCTCTATGATGAGTCCATAAAAACGTATCTATATTGTGAACAGTCTCCAAACAGAAGGTTTTGGGCACCTCAGCCTTGAGAAAGCAGATGGGTTCATCAGGTGCCCAACATCTGGGCATGTTTGTGGAGCAAACTGTTGTCTGGCTTAGAGAAAGAGGATCTGGAAGAGATCAGACTGGGAAATGAATATGCCAGTAGCAGGCCCCACTATTTAGTTAATTTTCTTTGGCTCAGTGTACACATTTGGAATGCCTAGTGATCATCAACCCAGAGGAGGCTGCCTGATTAATTTTTAGGAATAATTCTAACCAAAGACTGCCAATGGTTTGTTTGGGAAAAAATTCAGCATAAATGTCAAAATTATTGGTGGTCAAGTGAACAAACAAAGAGAACTCTTACCAGGATTTGGTATGGCAGGGAGGATTTGGGTATAGGCACTCTCTGAGTCCTTGGTGAAAGCAGGGCCACAAAGAGAAATGCTATTTATCCCAGCCCAAGTGGGAAAATATTTCCTAATGACACCCTTTCAACATAGCTAGAAAATGGGGATTAAATAACCGTCCTGTGTTCACTTAACAACATGCTTTTAAAATAGTTGTCTTTGTGGAATCAGCTTTTTTTATGTGGTTGATTGTTGGGAAAAAAGAAGAAAAACAAAATCACAGAGAATTTAATCCAACACGAGGCCCTGAATGGATCATAAAGAAAATATGCCTCTTGCAAAAGTGAAATGTAGGCTCAGAATTTGTTTGAACCTCATGGGCATCTTCTGCTGGTAGAGGCGGCTCCTGTGCACCTAGTCTGGGCTCTTTTCACAGCTGTGATCTCCCTGTACCATCCAGGGAATAACAAGGACTTGCAGGATATAAGCCCAGAGGAAGCAATAGCTAAGAAGACATTCACCTTCTGCAGCTGCCTGGAGAGAGACTTTGAACGCAATGATAAAACCCTCCTGAAAAATAACTCCTAGTGGGGAAAAGTTATGATTTATGAGCTCCATTCAGATAAGAAAAATGGTCAAGAATATTTTTTAAAAATGCAATATGAGCACTCACAGATTTTTTTTCTTTTTTGATAGGTTGCACTGTTCCTCTTCTTGAAAATAAATAATAATGATGCTGTGTCTCTCTGGATTTATTATTATTATTTTAAAGTTTAATGATCTTTAAATTTGTTAGTGCTAAGAAAATAAAATGCTTACATTTGTTTTTGCATTTTAGTCAATACATGTGTGGCTGTTTGGCTATCAGAGGACTTAGAGTTTGATGCAAAATCTCTTCTCGTTTTGTTGTTGCTTGCCAGTTCTTTACTGTTAAGACCTAGGCAGCCGAGTTTTAATTTGGGAACAAAGCTAGTCATGTGCAGGACTGAAAAAAAAATTGAATTTAATCAATAGGTTCTAGTCATCTCGTTTTAGTTGGTTATGATCCTATGAAGAAGTAATGTGATTCAGAGGTCGTTCACTTGGAACAGATAGGGGTTACCTTGTTAACGAGGACTGTGAAGTGAATAAATAATTTGAAGTCATACTTTTTTCTAAGGATTTTGGGCTGCCATCCAAACCATCCTGCTTAGGATGGTATCATTACCACTGAGATGGTGTTCATATAGATGGATGGCCATTTCCGGAACAGTCAGTGCCAGGACGAGGGGGGTCGGGGAGCACACTGAGGCCTGCAGCCTGGCCCTTCAGAGGATAAGGGTTTGGTGACCCAGACAGTCATGATTAGAGGTCTTCCTGGGGCATTTCCCTGGTTCACCAGGGCCTGATTTCTTAGAGGGCTCTCTCACCTAAGACTTCACCAGGCCCTTAGCTGCTGTGGAATCATTCACTTAGGCTAAGTACAACTGATGGGAAATCTGTATAGAATCTGGGGCCTTGTTACAGTCTTACTCTCTTATGGTATAATTTCTCAGGATGCACAAGGCCCAACTTGCAAACATTTCCTTCCCTGAGTTCTATGCTCATTCTCAGAGATATGTCTTGCTGCCTTTAAGGGACAGAACAGCTAGGTTTAGGTATATAGAGAGTTGGAGCAGAGAACATTCATACTTTGACGAGGGCAGGGCTGGATCACTGTATGAGGGTCCAATCCAACCCTATCCCACCAACATAAATTATGTAACAAATCTTTGAAGAGCATACTACCAGGAACTGTAAGGGATTTAAAGAAATGTCATAATTTCTTGCCCTTAAGGAACTTCCATTTAGGGTTAGCAAAACATATGAAAAGTAAAATGATAGTGAGAGTAATAAGTCATGATAAGAGAAAGGAAATTACAGAGCAGTCAAAAATCAAGAGGTTTGAAGACAAAAAAAAAAAAAAAAGAAGAAGAATTTCATATAAGAACTGCAGAAAACACTTAAGAAAGAAGGGTGAGGCTTCAGGCAGACTCTCATTGAGAAATTAAGAAGAGATTTTTGAGCTGCTTTTAAGAGATGTTTACTATTTGGGCAGTAGTCTCTACCTCATGGACTTCCCTTGTGGCTCAGCTGGTAAAGAATCTGCCTGCAATGTGAGAGACCTGGGTTTGATCCCTGGGTTGGGAAGATCCCCTGGAGAAGGGAAAGGCTACCCACTCCAGTATTCTGGCCTGGAGAATTCCATGGACTGTATAGTCCATGGGGTTGCAAAGAGTCGGACATGACTGAGCAACTTTCACTTTTCTACCTTGTAGGGTTGATGTGAAAATTAAACACAGTGGAAGATTCTTAGTACAGTACCTGGGGAAAAGCTTGATAACATTTATTAGTGGATAAAAGAAGGTATTTCAAGTGGCAGCAGCCAAAACATGGACTATGGGGCAGGAAAGCAAAAGTTGTCTTTCAGGGGTAACTAAACCAGCTTTGATGGAGCGGAACTGTGAGGAGCTACTGGTAAAAAGTGGCTGCACTTACATTACTTAGGGTCTTGCATGTAAGAGAGGTGTGTTTGACGTTTACTCTGTAGATATTTTTTATCAGGGGTATTATGATCAAGGACTCATTATGGGAAGATTGGATCATACACAGAAAGTGCCACCTCTCTGGATGAACTTTGTTTCATTAAAAACACATGTACACCCATGGCAGATTCAAGTCAATGTATGGCAAAACCAACACAATATTGTAAAGTAAATAAATAGATTAAAACAAACAAACAAACAAAAAAACAAAACTGCACTCCACTCAGACCCTAGCCCCTGGCTACTTCCTAAAGCAGAAATCAAGTCACACATATAAATGTGAAAAGGTTGGTTTGCCTTAAAACATATGTACATCAGTGCAGACTGAACACCTTATTATCTTTTTTATGTGTTAACATGTAGATTTTCTACATATTAACATGTAGAAGATTATGAAGACATTTGCTTATCATATAGTTTCATGAGTTATATTTAGAAGCAGATATTTGAGGGAAAACTAGTGTTTTATATATAGTCCTCTGCTTCTGTTACTTTTGTACCACATTAACAGTGTGGGTGACACCATCATACCTCCTGAGTGAACTACTTTCAGCATAAAACTCAAAGCAAAAGCCACTATGTCATTAAAGGAATTCAAAGTAGAGATTCATTCAAGGATTAAGGGAATATTTTAGTTTATAAAGCTGACTGAGAAGTCTGAAAGGGAACTTGCTTTTGCAAACCAATGACAAACAGAGAAACCAAGTGGATTCGCTTTCTAATTCTACTGCATGGGTATAACTTCAGAAACCTTCTGGCAAGGACTTCTGGAGTATTGTTGATTTAGAAAAGGCCAGGGTCCCAGCAGCAGCATGAGTAGCACCAATTGCCTCTATTTTTAAGGTGATCACTGAACAAACCTCGGTATAGAGTTTGGAAGAAAACCCACTGATAACGCAAAGCAATAAAATGTAAGATGGGCCGCTTACTGATTGCTGATGTTTCTGCGTCCGTGCTGAGTCACTTCAGTCGTGTCTGACTCTTTGCGACCTTATGGACTGTAGCCCACCAGACTGCTCTGTTCATGGGATTCTCCAGGCAAGACTACTGGAGTGGGTTGCCCGGCCTCCTCCAGGGGATCTTTCTGACCCAGGGAGTGAAACGGCGTCTCTTATGTCTCCTGTATTGGCAGGAGGATTCTTTACCACAATGCCACCTGGGAAGCCCCTCAGAGGCTTCACTTTAGGGCAGACCTTTGTGACTACAGGACACTAAAACAAGCGTTCCACTGAAGGTTCCAGGTATGCCGAGAGCAACTGCTTCCCGAGGATGGCCGGCTGAGGTGAGGGGCAGAGCCCCATGGCGTGGTTGTCTTTTGTCTCCATCAGCCTCATTCATTTTACCTCAGTGCAATATACAAATGCTATCATTTTATAAGTGAAAGAAGGAGGGAAATCTTGCCTTAAAATGCCTTAAAAGGGGAGCTAGTTAGGTATGTTTAAGAGTTTAATGTTTAAGGTATGTTTCAGATCATTTCCTGACAAAGGATAAAGTGAACAAAATAAATGAAAGTGTGAGGAGCACCCTAAAAATATAACAAAAATGAAAGTAACAGAAGTTTAAAGTGATAACTTAAGGCAATGAAAAATACAAGCCAGGCCTCAAACTAATCCAAGGCTTTTCACACACAAACCTAACCAAATACCTTATTTCCATGATGATTCATGGCATAATATAATTTAGAGCTGAAAGAGGCTATTAAGACCATCGTTCCTGATCACATACACAAGGAATGGGCACAGGAAAACCAAATGACTCACTCAAGGGACACAGTAGTCAGTGGATGAGCTGGAGAGAGGCTCAGACTTGTCCAATGCACTTTTCATTTATTTTGAATCTCTCTGTGTTAGGGCAAAACTATAGAAGTCTTGGTTTTAGGTCTTAATTTGTACCTCTCCTAAACTCAAATGACTATTCAGTGGCTGCATGGTTGGTGGGATGAGTTTAGGTGGAAAAAAAATTTCTTTACTGATTGTTCAGTTTTATTTAATCCTTTTTGGTAAATTACACTTAAAATGTCACAAAAGAGCCCCTGGATAAGCTTCTGAATCTCTAGAATAACTTTTCAACACTAGGGCCTATGGATATCATTAAGAACTTTGCGAGTCCTCAGGGCATTCTATCAAAGGTAAAACTAACTTTTTCCTAGAATAGATTGCAGTGGGCATTAGGGAAAGGCAACAATGACCTATTCTGTACTCCCCACCTGTGCCAGAGAAAATTCACGTGCGGGAAAAAAGATTTCCGACTCTCACCCAGTGCTGCAAGATGAAGAGCCAGCATCGTGTTGACCAGTGAGGCATTTCCAATAAAGACATGGAAACCAGTTGATGACATTAGGACAATGTGAATAAGGGAAAGAAAGGCTGAAGTGCTTGCTCCTCTACTGATGCTGCCTGGGGGTTATGGTTGCTGTCCTGAGCATGCCTGACCTTCAGTCTGTTTGCACCAAAGTTTATGAATTCCCTCAACAGGCTGCCGGCCTCCACCACTGATGTCCGTCCGAGCTGCCCTGGCATGTTGACTCCATACATTTCAACATAACCTTCCTCACAGGTTTTATAAGAGCAGGACACTAAGCATCACTTTATTTCCTCAGCTGCGTCAAAGCCCTTCTTGGGAACCTCTGGTGGGAAAAGAGGTTTTGGGGTCAGAGCAAGAAGCATCTGTGGTGACAGGTTATAGCTCTGTAATAAAACCAGAATGTCAGACTCAGACTTTCCACTAGGGAGGCCCAAAGACTGATCTGTCAACCCCACTGCACATGGCCACTGGGGCATTTTTATAGAGCAGGCATCTGATCCACTCTGGGTCAGAAGCCTACCTGAGCCTTCTTTATCCTGGGTACAAAACCTCAGCAAGCATGATAGGAAAGTCAGTCATGGGCAGCAAATGCCTTGAACTTTCCAAATATACCAGTGTTTCCGGTTCTGGAGAAACTTCTAACATTACTTGCAACTTTCAATGTTTATCAATAACATGGCCATGAACAGCTTTCTATATAAATTTTTTTTTAATCCTTTCAAACACTTTTAATTGCAAATGCCTGTTATAGTTTGCTGTTACCCTAGGTTCTGGTTTGCAAGCCACTTTGTTTTCCTTTGAGTTCAATTCTAAGGTCTGAAAAACAAAAACAATATTTTGGATAATGGGACAAAAATGTTCAGGAAGCTTGCTGGTTTTCAAAGTTCCCATTGATTAAACATCTGGCCTCCCTGACAAAGTTGCCGCCTGGGCTGAAGAAGCTGGGGAAGGGAATGCTTTCTTTGTCTGGAGGGCAGGGAAGCTTACAGGGGGTCTCCATATCTCTGCTCTTCTCTGATATAGTCAATAGAGACGTCAGGTTTTCAGGATATTCTAAAAACTACAGCCTTGAGTCTGAATTCTGATGTCTGCCATGCCTTTTCTAGTCCATTGGTTAGTGAAGTCTGGGGAGACTTCCTGCCTGAAGCCTCAGCAAGGTCTGCCGGTCTGCCGTGGCCGTCGACACTGCTGCTCTTACTGCCCCTCCTGCTGGCCCAGGGGATCGGGAAGACTCTGCACCCAGAGGTAAGCATGGGAGAGGGGGTGCTGGCCCTCAAAGACGCTCATCTGTGGCTCAGATTTAGCTGCTTTGGGAGAGTGGGGGGCACTGACAAATGGCAGACTGAACTGAGAGCCAGCGTGAACACTGCACTCTGAGAAGAGTGAGCTGATGGAATGCAGTGATGATTCCTAGCAGGCAAGGTGGCCAAGGCAGCAGCAAGGGCATACTTAGCGCTTACTCTGGGCCAGAGTTTTTCTAAGCACTTATATGTACTAATTCACTCAACCCTCATAGCAACCCGATGACACAGGTATTAGAATTACTTTTTCTTCTCATTCAAGGAAACTATAAAGTCCAAAAAGGTTGTGAAACTTCTTCAAGGTCACACAACTAGTAAATGACGAGCCAGGCTTTACATGCAGGCAGTATGATGATAGCCACACCTCTTTCTCACCTAAATGTGATGGTACACCTATCAAAGGCATAAATAACAGCTCCTGTCCATTAAGGAAAGCGTTTCAGTAGCCTTAAGAACAAACTACAAATGTGTTCAAGATCTTGTGCTCAGATAAGAAACTAAGAGAAACATGACACAACCCAGGAATGATTGTGACTCCTGATAGCATCAGATTCTCCCAGCCTCCCGGAGCCCAGGAAGCCTTGATTTTCTGACAGTGGCTGTGTGGCACAAGAAGGAGGTGCTTAGCCTTTCTCTCCAAAATTAGAGTTGAAAATTATTATGAAAGTTAAGTATAAAACAGTATTAGGTCTAGGAACCTTTTAGCTGCATGTTGCAAATTATAGGCTGTAAACACTATGTGCTATCAGTGTAGTAGCTACTCTTCCCATGGAACATAGGGACAGTGTGTGTTTCAATTTTCTTAAATTGAAAAGAAATAAATATGTGAAAAAAAAGAAGCTAAGAAGTATCATGAACTCTAGAATCTATTTCCACTCTCCAGGGTGATATAAAATAATACCATTTCAAAAAGGGGTAGAATTACTCTTTTGAGGTCAGTCTAAAGTCACTTGGCAGAAAGACAAATCCACACTTAATTGTAAGCATTGGTACCTGGTGTTTTCCAAATCTGTCCATGCACGGATCTTCTCTGCAAGAGAAAAATCATCTGTGGCTTCTTTACGTAATAAGTGCTTGTATGTATGTACACACATCCTCCTATACATTTAGCAATTATGCTGTCACACTTCAAATAAAAATGAGACCTTATGTACATTCTTAATACTCTCATTGTGGCAGTATACTTTGTTTTATTTCAGTCTTTTAGGTATCCTGTCTCAACAAACAACTTGTATGACTGGAATAGCTACAAAAGCTCTCTGTGAATGTTTTCCCCAAGTGTAAATTATTGGAAGACTATTTATATAATTCATGAAAATCTTTAGGCTTGTGTCCTTTTAATCTTGGTGAATCCACCACACTGACAGAATCCTGCTTTTACTCTACGCTTAAAGACTGGATTTATTTCTTTGGCTTATCATGAAGAAAAAGATAAGTGAAATTGTACTTTCAGATGTATGCAATTTAGCTTCCGTACATATTCAATGAGGTTTAATGCTTCTATAGTTTCCACTCTTGAATTTATCAAAGCTAAAGCTAAACAGGGCAATTCTCTGGCATTTAGTGCTGGTAGTATTTTGCTAACATTCACTTTATCATAAAAAAGGTCGTATTCATGCTCAACAATTTGATTTCTTGAGCACTGTTTGACATCTGCACCCCCTGCCATGTGCTGGGAACAACCACAATTCATACGAAACTTAGGACCACAACATGACTCAATTTTTTTTTTCTTTCTCTTATTGCTCTCTATTATGGTGTTTCTGTTCACAGCATTTTGGGCTAAATCACTTCCACATAAAAATTGAACAAGTTTTCCTATCACTTCCGTCCTATAGCTTGCTGGCTGACAAGTAACTTTTGAAATAGTGTGGCTGAAAGGAA
The DNA here is from genome assembly GCF_019320065.1 of Cervus canadensis. Classification (NCBI taxonomy): domain Eukaryota; kingdom Metazoa; phylum Chordata; class Mammalia; order Artiodactyla; family Cervidae; genus Cervus; species Cervus canadensis. Next base: position 40,480,327 of record NC_057388.1, on the reverse strand, counting down.
AACCACTGCAGAAGCTGAGAATCTGCAAAGATGCTTGATCAGAAGAGAAATATAACCTCTGGCTGTCACCTGTTGTACAGACTCTTGGAACCAGAGATTTGGAGGAACCCCTGAAGGTGAAATCATCCACTTCCCCCATTCCACAACTTCTACCCTAAGGGAAGGCACTAGAACCTCTAGACCTCCAGGGCTGTCTTATTATTTACTTCTTGTAAAATTTATTTTTTTTACTAAAGTATAGCTGACCTACAATAATACATTAGTTCCAGTTGCACAGCATGGTAATTTGATATTTTATCCATTAGAGAAGATCAGCACAATCCACAGGACTCTTTAAAGGCCTCCTCACTGTGTCTCACACTTCCACTCCAGCTCTCTTTCCTCTGATTTCATTTTTAATAAGTAGCTGGATTCATCTTTTAAAAATATTAAGTTAGATATCTGTCTACCATTTAAAACCTTTCAATGGCTCCCAAAGATTTAATCTATAATCTACACTCCTTCACAAGGGTGTGTGAGGCCCTGCATGGCCTGGCTCATGCCAAGCTCAATGTCTTGGTCTCATATCAGTCATTCTAAGGAACAGGAGTGCCCCTTTCCTCACATCAAGACTCCTACATCACTCTGCTTTATTTTCTTCCCAGTAAAGAATGAATGAAGAGCTTTCATGGGGGTTGTGGGTTTGGGGGGACATCAGTGATAGTCTTGCATTCTTTCTAAGCCAAAGTCAGCAGTTTGACTGATCAAGTGTTAAAGATGCCTTAGTTGTGCCCGTAGCCTGTGACTTTCAGGCTGCACATTTATTTATGAACACAACAGTTCTCTGGTCTGCTTGTCTGGGATTCCCAACACCAGACAATGAAAAGATGACTTCTTATTCAAAAGCAGGCAGAGCGGTCACTTACTTATAGTGGATCCAGACTCTGGCCTGTTCAGGGAGCTGATGATGACAAAGCCGAAACCCTCGTTCTCTTTGCGGTGAATAACCACGTCGCTGGTCTGCAGGCTGTGGGAGGCGAAGCCTTCGGGGGGAGAGGCGTTGCTGGTGGGGACGGCGTGGTTGCTGTTGCTATAGGTGTTGGTGTAGGTTGCGTAGTCACTGCGAGGAGAACTGTGGTGGGTCGACACGGAGCCTGGACTCCTCCCATTCTCTGGGCAGGGCTCCCCTGGAACACACATCATACACAGGTACCCGGTTATTTAGCCAGAGTCTGAACGAACGAGCATCTCCTGTGCGCTGGGCACGGTTCCAGACACTGTATTGTTACAAGACTGGCTGACTGGCTTCTATTCTCCCAGTCTCTGGATGTGATGAGTATTTAAAAGGCTACGAACCTGGTTATGGAGGCCCCTACGTCTTGTCCCCTTCTACCCTTCTCAGCAAATGCAAGTAAAACCCCTCCTCAAGTCCCCCTCTGCTGTTACTTGTTTATAAATTATCCTTGGTAAAAGTACAACTGCCCTAGACAACACTAGTTTGAAATATAGGGCTTCTTAGTTTCATGACAATAATTGATCTTAAGACAGATCATAAAATACCATCAAACAGGTAGGCAGAATCCTAAACTACACATAAAACTTACTTAAAGAACTAGTATGAAATATGCATCTTCAAAGTCTACCCAAGGAGTTTTTTCAGTAGATACAGGAACAACTGAGCCCAGGAAGCTAGATGAGGTTTTAAGGCTACTCTTCGAGAAATGCTGATTATAGCTGGGGCTAACAGGGGATGTCCACATAAGGGATCTATTGCAATTTTATAAACAGCCATGGTTTTATTTAATATTGTGAGACCCTGTTAGCCTTGAAGTGTTAATTCACTTTGTATAGGTGGGAAACACTTACTTTGCTCACTTTAGGATCAAATCTAACAATGATATCAGGCTAAGGAATGATGAACTTTAAATCTCTAAGGGAGGTGTTAGAAGCCTTGTTTATTTACATTCTGTATTATTACAGAATATAGTTTATATCAACCAGATAAACCAAGCCAATACTTTCATGAGAAAGCAAGGATATTTTCAGCGGGAAATGACAGAAAGTTGGCAGCCAAGAGAAACTAGGTTTTAAATTGAAAGTTGATCTATCATCCAAGAAAGAATTTTGTTATTTTACAATAATACCTAGGTTCTGATATTCTGATGAAAAAAAACTTAAGCAGGCATGTAGAATGCTGTAATTAGAAAAATGACCATTTCATCTCTGTCTTACAATTTGATTCAGTTTAGTAGCCCAGTCGTGTCTGACTCTTTGCGACCCCATGGACTGCAGCATGCCAGGCCTCCCTGTCCATCCATATTCAAAAGATATTTATGGAATAGAGGGACATTAAGATAGAAAATAATGATGAAAATAATGATAATTAATGATTCCTTTTTGGGTCTTTAGATATGGTTTCCTATTTAGCATACTGGAAGTTGTCTCATATGGCAAGTTAAAAATAATTAGCCAAAGTTCCAATGAGGGATTCTTACTTAAGCTGCAATTACATTCTGAAATGAAAAATCATTTCATTTCAAAAATCAAAGTCAGTTCAAAAATCAGCGAGCAAGAACACTGACTATAAGAGATGTTTTGTTACACTGATACCTACAGAAAATGGAACTGCATTTGCTAAAATACTCAGTTTTACAAATGATCTTTACAAAAATGTATTCATTTCTCATCTGTAAGTACAAAATGAAGAAGATCCAGGCTGCTGCTTATTATCACTTGATAAATTTGAATTTTTCTGTGATATTTACTCAATCAGGTTTTAATAAAATAAAGCAAATAGATGCCATTCATCTGTAAGAAATGTACTGAAGTGATAAAAGAAAAACAACAAAAAATGTCAATGTCAAAGCTTTTCCCTCTTTTCTACCAGAATTTCAAACTGCCTGTAAAATGAACCCTCTCCACTAGAAAACATCATCCAAAGACAAGCTGTTATTGTCTTGGTGAAGCACACATGTCCTTTATCAGTCCTTGCACAAGTTGGAAATAAAGTGATTAGAGATAGTCAGGAAGAAGAAAAACAAACAATTATTATGCTGCAACATTAAATTGAAAAGCTCCCCGAGTTACTGGACCAAATCAGTAACTAAATGTCATAGGCAGTGACAAGAAAGATCTCATTTTCTGGCTGTCATATTTTAGGGGGTTGAGAGCTGCAATCGTCAGGACAGCAGCAACAAAGAAAAATTATCTGTCTTTGCAGTAAATGACTCACAGTGGCTCTGCCACTGGTTCTAAAGGGAGAAAGAAAGACAATCACTGTCTAAGTCAAGGCAAGTGGTCCCTGGGTGAATGAAGGAGTCAAAAACATTAACAGAATACATTTCTATTGCTTCTGGATGTCTCTTTCATCGTCTCCAACAATGTGCTTTATTTTTAACACCATGAGCACATTTAAAACCAGGGAGTTAAGAAAACTTCCGACGATTGGCTTTGAGGAATAGAACTGATTCCATACCATTTTTCCACTTGGCTGTCTCTAGACCCAGATGAGCCTGTCTTCTTTTCAACAACACTTCCTGGTATAGAGCATGAATTACTGTTTTAGAATAATATAGTAAAATGTCAGAAAGTGACTAAATACTATGTGCATTAAAAAAAAACATCAACAACAACACTAATTTCCAGTATCCCTGACTCATCTTTCTGGCTTACAGCCAAATGAGCATACAAAATTCATTCACTTAATATCTACTCAAATCAAATAGTTAATTTTTAGGTTTAGCTTCTGTTTGTCCTCACCAGATATACTGGAAATCACTGTGCTGACTGGGAGAGAGAGTCTGTTTGGGAAGGCAGGCGTCATTGATAATGTCCTCCAGGTTGAGGTAGTTTTGACAAGAACAGTCAAGTGCTGACCAGGAGCTGCTCCTGGTCTGCAGACCTATTAATGATTCCTGCACAGTGCTGGCCTAGAGTTTATTAACTGATTATTAAAATTAATTGTCAATATTTTTAAATAGGGAGATTTTACAGAAAGCTGGATTTCTAGTTTCTCTTGAAATATTTGGCTCCTCTGTCCATAGGATTCTCCAGGCAAGAATACTGGAGTGGGTTGCCTTCTCCAGGGGATCTTCCAGACCCAGGGATCGAACCCGCGTCTCTTATGTCTCCTGCATTGGCATGTGGGTTCTTTACCACTAGTGCCACCTGGGAAGCGTCCAATAATCAATTAGAGTTGGGCAATGCTGCCCCCATGACTGAGTATGAAATGTGCAAGGCCCCACAGTCTCAACTACTCCCCAGTGTCTCCTGTACTTCCCTGATTTACTCATTTACCCGAGGAGTGAGGAGCATGCAGGGCCAAAGGGACTTGTTCAGTCAGAGTCCTTGTTTCCCTTCAAGATCACCCGGTGGGTATCAGAACTCTCAGACTCTGTAACCAAGCAGACCCTGCCTGCTTTCAGGGTGTGCCTGGGTCTCTTCTCAGGACTGTCCCCGGGAAGTATGACAGCACTGCAGATGTGTGAGTCTTAAAGCATGGCCGAGGCAATGGGGTCTGTTCGTGGTAGAGCTTAGACACGTGTGCTGGAGTGTCCACAGGCACAGTGCGTCCCTGCGGTGCCTGGCAGGTGGGGGCCCTTCCCATGTTAGGGGCTGGCCCACCCACAGGCATTTGATTTTATGTACTCCTGCTTTATGCTCAGCAGGGCAGACAACTTATTTAAATGCTTATAGACAAAGAATCAGGGACTGCATCTAGAACTGACAAAAAGTATAGCAGCCAGGAGCAGGAAATTCACCAGTACCCTAAATACTGACTGAACTTTTCACCCAGTTGTCAAGAAGACTTTTCCCTTTCTCAGCATCGGGCCAAGAATCATACTCTCCCTTGAAAGTGAAAGTCGCTCAGTCGTGTCCAACTGTTTGTGACCCCATGGCCTATACAGTCCATGGAATTCTCTAGGTCAGGATTCTGGAGTGGATAGTCTTTCCCTTCTCCAGGTGATCTTCCCAACCCAGGGATTGAACCCAGGTCTCCCACATTGCAGGCGGATTCTTTACCAGCTGAGCCACAAGGGAAGCTTTCCCTTAGGTGTTAGCGAAAAGATGCTGATAGCTTTAAGATGGACTCTAACAAGTTCTGATTGAGTCATAAAACGTTCTTGTACATCATCACCTCTAGATTTACACTTTATGAAACTCCTCAGAGACACTCTTCTTTCAGATGAATAGTATGTATTCAAAATAATGTGTCACTACGTTGAGCATCTCAAAGCTGAGACATATAAATATTTATACTTTCAGTGTAACAATTAAAGCCACACTTCTACTATCCTTGGGGAAAAAACAGCTAAATATTGGAACTAGTGGCATGGATAAGACAAATCTCAAAACTAGTTTAAGGTGCAAGATCTGTGCTAAAATTATCTGATAAAATTGGATACATCATTGGATGTTTTCATCCTTTACTTCACAATTTCTCACCTTTGAGTGTCTAGTTTGCCATTGTCTAATTGAAAATTTTGCCTTTCTATCTTTAGTGTGTTATGTATGTAACATACATAATGTATATGTTAACATTTGAAGCAGGTTTCTCTGTTATTTTCATTTTTCCCAGTGTAACTAACTGGTCTATATTTCTCATAATCAACTTTTTTTTTTTTTTCCCCTCTTGAGCATCAGCTAGGAAACCACTGCCTAGGCTCTTCTGAGGTGAAGCAGGACATTTGAACAAGCCGAAGCAAGCATAAGGCTAAAGGGTATAATCTCTATGACCTTCCTTCTTTCAGCTCTTTTTCCATTACAGTGCTCCTTTATGCAAGAAGTGGGTGACACGGCCTGTCTTCTTGTTCATCTTCTGTCTCTTCATTATTTAATTGCTCCTTTTGCCTTGGGTTTGAGCCATTTCATCATAAGTCAGGCTTGTACCCCACTGCCTTGGCTTAGGAAAGCATAATAATTTTAACCATGATAAGAACCCTAGAAATGACATCTCCATTCCCATATCCATTTGCAGCTATCTCTTCTCACTGTTGAAGAAATGGCAGCTATGAAGAAAGACTGTCTTCCTGTGCATATTTTTAAAATCTGTCCCATCCTATTTCAAGGCATTGACTTTACCATCGAAGTATCCTTTGCTGAACTTAATCGTTTTTAATACTCATAAAGCTTTCAAGGAAGAGTGGGTTGAACTAACTTGGAAACTCTTCTGGTGTGAATGAGCAGTCTGCAGTAGAACGTTTTCAAAAATTAAATGCACTTGAAATGTACTTGAACGCCTAAATGAGTAAAGTTGGTAAGAACTGCATCAAAGAGCATCTTCATGGAAGTCACACAATCCACAAATTGCAAGAATACATTTTTGCAGTATTTGGCATACACTCCAATAGCTTGGGTTGATTAGAACAAAATTTAATTTGCAATGATCAGCTGGTGGCAAGAAGAGCATGAAATTATGTTGGTGCACTGGTTTTTGCACTTTCCAGTATGTTTCCTTGTAAATCAAGTACCTTCCTAATTTGTCTTTGGGTTACAGAACATATAACACAGCAAACGCTTTATTAAAAATCATTCTGGAGGGTGAGAGACAGTTAAATGTTAACCAAGCAAACACTGTCTTCCCTCCTGGCACCTTGCCCAAGGTTAAGGTATAATTCAAGGTGCTTTACTTCACTGGGTCAAGTGGTCTGCCATGAATTTCTGAAGACAAATGGCATCTCTTAGCAAAATCTCCATATGATATAAGATCTACAGTAGTCTCTATGGGTAAGGGCTAACAGTACTTCTGACTTAGCCTTTTAAGTGATGGCTCTTGTTCCAAATCTAGTTTCTAGAAGACTCAAAAGGGATTTTTAATTTGACTAGCAAACCTTATCTTTTTGAGTGGTTCAGAGCCTGTAATTAGCTGGTGGCCTTTTAAAAAATTCAAACGTGTTATGATAATAGCACATGTGGAAGAGTCCTTATGTTAGGGAGTGACATTTGCTAAAGGTTGGTCTAATGTCTTTGAATTCACTGGACATGGGGTTGGTTGTAGAGTGTGGAAGGGAACTGGAAATGGTATAAAGAAAGAAGCCCTGGCTGGAAAGATGGGTCTCTGCATGATCACTGACTCACTGCAGACCACAGGGTGATCTACTGAACCCCTGGGCCTTGATTTGTCATCTGTTACATGAGCGATTTCACGTTGCTCTTTCTAAGTTCCCTCCTAATTCTAGCATTGATCATTCCGTATGAGGAGCAGTAGGTAGCTAAGCAAAGAGGCCGGCAGACTCACGGGGCAGGTGACGACAGAACATCTTTGGCACTGTCACTCCTATAGTTCACAGAGCAAAGCACTTGTGGTTTGGAACTATATTCCCAATGTTACTGAGTGCTCAGATGATAAAAAAAAGTATAATGCTTGTCATGAACATAATTCTTACAAATATAAATCTTTTTTGGGGGAGTTGAGACACGGTAAAGAGAGATAAACTGAATCATCATAATATGACTAAGAGGGCTGACTTTTAAAAGTATGTCTTTGTGGATTCTTTTATGAAGCTGAGAAAATGGTTGCAAAGGGAATAATTACTTCTAATTTCTCTGTTTCGTAACTTTGGAGTTATATGAACTGTGTTTTCTCGGAGTGACATATAGCTGTATTTTTCTAAATCAGGGTAATCATTTTATTGTTACCTTTTATCAGGCTCTATAAAGGAAGCTAGTTTTCCATCCTAGTTGCCTTATCATGGTATCAAAACATTGAGGTTTTTGGCTTGTAAACACAGTGAAGAACATTTTCAAAAGCTATATTTTTCACTACTATAATGTTCTTCTTATAACTAACACCTACTAAAAAGCAAAGGGCATACACATCTTAAATTAGCCCCAGGCTTTGCTAGGAATTTTTTAATGACTCCATGAAAAATGTCAGCTGCAAAGACTGCTTAGAAATGTATTATACTAGTGAGGTGAAAATCTGCACTTTCAACTTCATTGTTACATTTGGAATATCTAGGTTGGTCTTTTCCCTCATAATATGGAAACTGATTTAAAATGTTGTCTCCAGTGTCCTGACCACGACTCACAAAGCATTACATCACCTAGCACCCAACTCTTGCTGCTCGTTCAAGCTACCTACCTCCACATAGCACCTTTCTTCTCACAGTGAGGTTGACCTGCCCATTCCGGGCTGCATGGTGCATGAGGTCAATGACATAGCGGTGGGTCTTTCCAGCCACTGGAATTCCATCCACATAGACGAGCTCATCTCCTGGGTGTAGGCGGCCATCTCTGTCAGCTGAGCCCATGGCGATGACAGCTCCGATCAAAATCTACAGAAGCAGTGAGAAGAAAAGAACATTTATGTTTCAAAATTTATTTTTCCTTCCTATGTATGCATGTAGTAATTTAGTGGAAGATTTTATACTCTCTACCTGCTGAGTATGTACTTGAAAAATGAAAAATGAGAGGCTGAAAGGATGCTCTTTTAACTCTTCCAGGTTGCTAACTCCTCTTATAAAAACATGTTTTGAACTTGCTCTTCATGGCCATAAAGTTTGGGGGACACTTTCTAGCTGGCTCGTAAGTTGCCACCCTTAACTCCAAATGTCTGATGCTGCTGGCACTGCACGTGGGCTCTAAAATGAAACAAGTTGGGGATGTAATCCTAGCTCCAGTTCTTTATTTGTGTGGCCATGGGCAAGGCCTTTGCACCTCTGCAAGCCTCAGTTGCTTCACCTGCAAAATGGGGAAATAAAATAATAGGACCTACTTTACGGAACTGTTGGGAGATGTGAAATAAACAGCACATGGGAAGCATTTAACTTTGCTCAGGGCACATAGTGAGCTCTTGAAAAGTGTCAGGGCAAACTGACTGCTGTATATTATTAAATTCAGATAAAAGGTTCAAAATGCTTTTCATCTTTTAATTTTTATCTTGCTTTGAAAAGCTGGAGGTAAGGAGAAAACAAAACAAAACAAAGCAGAATTCGTGGCTGACTTTCCCTGGACAGTTCATTTCAGTTAAGTTCAGTCGCTCAGTCAAGTCTGACTCTTTATAACCCCATGGACTGCAGCATGCCGGGTTTCCCTGTCCATCACCAGCTCCTAGAGGTTACTCAAACTCACTTCTATCGAGTTGGTGATGCCATCCGACCATCTCATCCTCTGTCGTCCCCTTCTCCTCTCACCTACAATCTCTTCGAGCATCAGGGTCTTCTCAAATGAATCAGTTCTTTGCATCAGTTGGCCAAAGTATTGGAGTTTCAGCTTCAACATCAGTCCTTCCAATGAATATTCAGGACTGATTTCCTTTAGGATTGACTGGTTGGATCTCCTTGCAGTCCAAGGGACTCTCAAGAGTCTTCTCCAAAACCACAGTTCAAAAGCATCAATTCTTTGGCACTCTGCTTTCTTTAGAGTGCAATTCTCACATTCATACATGACTACTGGAAAAAAACATAGCTTTGACTAGATGTACCTTTGTTGGCAAAGTAATGTTTCTGCTTTTTAATATGCTGTCTAGGTTGGTCATAGATTTTCTTCCAAGGAGGAAGCACATTTTAATTTCATGGCTGAAGTCACCAACTGCAGTGATTTTGGAGGCTCCCCCCGCCCCCAATAATGTCTCTCAGTTGAACAGTTTATTTACTTTAAAAACTCAGGTAAATCTCCTCCAGGGACTTCCCTGGTGATTCAGTGGCTAAGACTCTGAGCTCCCAGTGCAGGGGGCCTGCATTCGTACCTGGTCGGGGAACTAGATCCCACATGCTGCAACTAAGCATTCATATGCTGCAATGCAGACTGAAGATCCTGCATACTGAAATGCAACCAAATAAATAAATAAAATAAAATAAAATAAAAAAAATCTCCTCCAGATTTTTGCTCTGTTTCTTTGAACATCTTCTAGGAGCATGTCCCTACACAAAGGATGTCCCCAGTTCTGCCTGCCGCCTGCAATGCTCTGCTGTTTAAATGACAACTATACCAGGAAGTTTGGAGGTACACATTTGGGAAACATGCATACTGTCATAAATCCCTGAACTGGGGACTGCAATGAAAGGCACAACAAGGTAAGTTTTCTTACTTCCCATTAGAAACACTCCAATTAGTGTCCATTAGCAAGGCTTTTTTTTTTTTTTTTTCCTGTCACAGAGGAAAGACAACAGCACTAAGTATTTCAGTTTTGCTCTTAAACCTACAATTTTTCCAACTCATGGACAATAGAGTTCAAAGGAGTAGACTTTCTTTTGCCAAGCGGCTTAGGCTCACGGCATCTGAAAGCAGTGGCTATCATTAGTCTGATACTATTACAGAGGCTATATTCTAGGTTGTATTGTAAGTCTTTATAAAACGAGCCTTTGTTCACAGATTGATTTCTTTCAGGCACTAATTTCTCTCAGATCTCAGCTCTGTGGATTCCAGTTAATTTGCAGCTGGTCCATGGTGCCCAGCAGGCTCACATGTCTTCAGGTTCGTCTTCCTACTCGGTCACACTGCTCAGTGCGGTCTGTCGGCACAGCCAGCAGATCGGAATGTCCAGGCCTTCTCAGTTAATATGCGAAATTATGGGCTGGAGAGTTTTCTTTTTCTCCTGAGGACTTCATATTCTTGGTTCACTGAATAGGAATGAAAATCCACCCTCCCCCCACCATGGCTATTTTTCCCTATTCCTGGGGGATGGGAATAGGAAAGTGGGCAGTAGATTTGCTCCCATGTTCAATATTGGTGCTCTGATGACTGATTCATTATAGCTGTCATGGGAATCCCATTTCCGGCCTTGGATTGACTGGGCTGTGCCCATTTGCTGTAGGCCAGCAGTCAGGCAGGCTTCTGATATTTTCCATTTTCCCTTATCATTATGCCAGCCTGAATTTACAAGATTCTTTCAAAGATAGTCCAATCTATTCTTCAAAAGATTCAACCCACTATGGAGCACTTCAAAGATTTAGTAAGCGCTTTGTGCAAAAACCAGTTAAAATGAATGTTTATGTTTTTCCACAGCCCTGTGAAGAGCTGCATTTGGCTGGGTTAGCCCAAAGAAAATGCTTCAACCTTTAACTTTCCTGTGTGCCTCAGTGGGAGAGCTTACAGCTAGGCATAGAAAAAAAATGGCTAGTGAAATTCTTAGCTTAATTATCACCATTCAGTTGTAATTTTGATTCTAACTCATGAAAAGGAGTAAAAAAATAGGTTACAACTAAGAGCTAACATTGCAATTGGGCCCTCTACAAAAATAGCAAAAACAAAATTTCACATTGGAAAATTCTCACACCTCTCCCGCTGTGGGAAAACAGCAAAGAAATACTCTTGAAGTTATCTTCTGTATGACTAGTTTAATAGCATCCATTAAACAGAGAATTCCAGTAAAACATCTGTTTTTTCTATTTGCTTGCTGTGATATGAAGTACTCTCCTCACTAAGTAATTCATTTATCTAGCAGATATTCATGGAGTCCAGGGATGCTTCTAGGTGCTAGGAACCCTTCAGTGAACAATAAACAAAAATCCCCATCCTAAAGAGTCATTCCAGTAGTCATACAGTAAAGAAACATAAAAAAATATGCTGTGTGTTAGTAGGCATGTACTGTGGAAAAAAATACACCAAGGTAGGATGTTGGGTGGGTGTCAACTTTGTGGCTGAGGTGGGGTTAGGGCAGATTAGAGCAGGACTCATTGAGAAGCTGACATCTGAGCAAAGCCTGAAGTTCACTGGACACACTTTTTTTTAAACTTGAAGGTTTAATCTTCAGTCTTCAGTTTGTTCCACCAAATCTTACAAATTCACTTATAATGTATTCAACATAATACTTCAACATAGCTTATTATATATATTGCATAATTATTATATGTTATTATTATATATTATTGTATAATTAGATTGTATAATCCATCCTCACTTGTTTCAAAAAAAAGTTGCTTTGGTTAAGAAACAAGCTTGAGTTGAGCTGAGCATGGGGACTGGAGTGGCATTAGGGCTGCTTGCCCATGAATCACATACATGAGCCACACTGGCTCCTTCCTTCAGGAGCTGCTGCCTTTGCTGGGAATAGGCTGACCACCTACACCGCCTCTGCTTCTGGCTCTCACTGCTGGTGTCCTTTAGCCTTTGGCCAATGTGCACCTTTGTGCCCTGTGTTTCTCTGCTGACACAGAGCCAGCTCTGTGCATCTATTCAGGAAAGAAAATAACCCACTTTTTCCCCCTTTAATTCAAATATGCTTTGTACACTTGACACATTTGAGTGGTTTATTTCCTATCTGCCACTGGAACTTCAGGGACTAGATAATCTATGATTCTTTCTTGCACTGTAACTCATATTGACTTATATATATATATATATATATATATATATATAAGAATATATATATATTCTTATGTTCATCTAAGTTCTTGAAAACATACCTCAGAATATCTGATCCTTTAAATCAGTAGTTCTCAGACTTTACAGTGCACGTGAATCACACCGTGAACTTGTTAGAATTCTGCACTTACCCTGAGAGCCTGATTCTACAGGCCTGGACTGGAACCTGAGATTCCGCACGCCTACCAAGCTCCCAAGAGGTGCTGGGTGCCTCTGGTCTCTAAATCTGACACACTCTGAGCAGCAAGGTTCTGAGTGTTCTCATCTGATCTGGTGGCCACAGAGTGACACACCGGTCATATTCTATGTTCACTGAAGGACCTTCCCTCTGGTGCCTGGCTTGAGCCTCCTGCCGCATCGCACTGGTCACTTTCCAGGTCTGCTGAGCGCAAGGCCAGGGCTCCCTAACCCATCAGTCTGTATTTTCCTTCTGCCCTTGGTGACCCCTGGCTCCACTGGTTAGTGAGCTTTCCCAGCAAACACTCCACTCCTCACCTCCCTCTGACCTCCCTGGATCCTTCAACCTCTAAGGATACTTCAGCCCCACTCATCAGCTTTCTCATTGGTCTTGAGAGAGTTCTTTATCCTGCCTCTCTTGCTTTGGCCCTGAAGGAACAACTCCGTGGAAAAACAGATCTTCCCCAGCCTTCCCCCCCACCACCCCCATTCTCCAAACAATTGATCTGGCCTTATCTTTTCAACTGTCTTCTCTAAAGAAGAAAGAAAAGCAAAACCTCTACAGCTCTACTTTATCTTTTTTTTTTTCTACTTTATCTTATAGGCTGTAAGGGCACAGAACAAAATGAAGTATTTGATATGAAATAATAGCAATTCACATTCAAGTGGCTGATATCCCCGTAAGCCAGGGAGAAAACTAACACACACACACACACACACACACACACACACAGAGAACAAAAACTAAGAAACAAAGAAAACCCAAACCACCTTTGCAGTCCTTTGAATTAGGCTTTAATTCTTTCCCAATACTACCTAATGTCAGTCTAAACCCAGCAAGTCTGATCTGCAGTAATTATGATCTGCCCAGGGCAACTTGACAAGGTGGCAAGCAGATTTCAGGCTCTTGCTTTCTGAAACTCTTTCACGAGTTTGCACTGGACCCTCATGCCAAGGCCTACGTCTATCATCAGCTCTCTCTTCCCATGCACAGTTTTTCTCCACACAGGCCTTTCTCCACTGCAGTGTTTTCCAAGCCTTTTCATCTTGATGCCTTCCCATCTCTTTTCAGATCACAGCTGGAAATCTCATTTTCATTCCTTTGTGGCAATTTTTTATTTCTTTCTATTTCTATTGTTATTTAACTGTGAAAAGTATTTCCTCTTGCAGGAAAAATGCCCATACACTTTGTTTGAGCTGGGGTCCTGCTGTTCATTATTTGCCAAAAGCTGTGCTGTCGTGTTTAATGTGCACCATGAGATGTCAATACCATTTCATCTACATGGAGGCAGAAACCCGTTTGATATAATTTATGAGACCTCCTGTGGTTCGGGACCAAGTCACCTCACACGCCTCTCCCTTTGTAGCACAATAGCAACTAAATGAGGCTAGTGCATTTTGTTTGCATGTTATCTCTGGACTTACAGCGGAGGAAAGCAGGAAGGAAAGGCACAAGGGAGATCTTTACGGTAGACTCACCTTTCTTGACATGGTCTTTCAGAGGTGCAACATTCTGGCCTTCAAGACAGTACATTCTGGCTTTGAATGCAACAGGGAGATTGAGGCTTCTACTTTATGGTTTAACTGTAAAATTGTAACTTGCAGCCTGATTGTGTTTTAAATTATTCAAATGAAAGAATAAGCCAGAGTAAATCCAAATAAATGCAATAAGGATAATCAGCAAAACCTGTAATCTGAGGAGGCTTGTCATAAATACTGGATGCCCGCCCACTGGAGGGGAGAAAGGACAGGGAACACAAAGGCAATGTTCAGAAGGGTTGGGAACCTGAGATCCTGTCTTCTCACCCCAGTAGAACGCTGTCCTGAGGCTGGATGGTGACCATACTGCATTCACACACCTGAGCCTCATTCTGAGCAACATGTGTTTCATTTGGGTAACAATTCCATCGCTTCTGTTGTTATTGCTTTTGCGCCATGCTAAGTTCAACTAGGCCTTTCCCTTCTCGAACCAGCTGATGCTATGCCTTCCCTGTGACTTAGTCATGCAATCCCTTCTACCTCTGAAGAGGGCGAGATGTGTGAAGGGAAAACGGTGTTGTGAATATGGTGCTAGTTTACCCACAAAGCAGACAAGCATGAGCCTATAGGGGTAGGAGTGTCCAGCAAAGTAAGTGTAAGAATTGTGTATCTCAAAGACTGCATTGAAGTAAGCATTATGAGAAGAACTGGAACTCTGTTATTTCCCCCTACATTTATTTTGCAGTTTAATCTTATACTTGCATTGATATATAGGAAAGGACTTGATCGTATTTCAGGGCCTAAAGACCATTTATGAACTTTTTATGAACCTGACTCAGTCTTATGTGTGTGTATTAGTCGCTCGCTCATGTTTGACTCTTTGCAACCCCACGTACTGTAGCCCCCCAGGCTCCTCTGTCCATGGAATTCTCCAGGCAAGAATACTGGAGTGGGTAGGCATTCTCTTCTCCAAGGAATCTTCCCAATCCAGGGGTTGAACCCAGATCTCCTTCATTGCAGGCAGATTCTTTACCGTCTGAGTCATTAGGGAAGTCCAACTTAGTCATACTAGGTATGATTTAAGGTACATCCTTTGTATCATAAAACACAATGAGTGTTTTATGGCTGTTATTTTAATACATGGTCAGAAGTCTAGCTTTGCTGTTTTTTTTTTTTTCTGTATATTAATGAACTCTGTTATTTTATATTTTCACTCAGATGTATTTATACAGAATTTCTTCAGAGCCCTTTCCAAATTCCCAATATTATGCCAACTGAAGCTGAGTTCGTGAACATCCTCTAACTGTAATCACCTAATTAAAATCTGGTGAGACTCTGCAGTGTTGAACTTGATTTTACTTATGTTGATCCCCACATTTTCTCTCCCCTGTAGTTCTGATTGAAAACATACACAGTTCTGTGGTTCTGAGTCATCTCCTCACATACATCTTCTGTCATATTGCATGTTTATCTGTGAGCTGCTGCCCAAAGAGACTGGGTATCCAATACAATTAAATAACTGAAATATTCAAGAGGAATCCGATCCCTTCTAAGAAAGAGTAATGTCTCTCTCTTAATGAAATGTGCATTGATGTATGATGATTTACTGGCATGGAAACAGTGGCAAGTTTTGGAAACTTAAATAGCAAGAAACACAAATCTCATAAATTTTTATGTGAGTCCTAAAAGACTTCCTTTTTCATATCACACTGAATGATATTTCACCTCAGCCATACATATACAATATAACCCAAAGTGTAGAAATAAAGATAATTCAACTCACAGGCTGTCCAGGCTCATCTCCCCCGAGGATTCTAAAGCCAAATCCAGACTCCATCCTGCGAAGGTGAACATCCAGCTCCTTATAATCTGGACCTGGCATAAAGGAGATTCCCATTGAGTAATGAATCCTGCCTCTTCCCTACCCCCTGGGGAACTGGACACACCAATGATAAATTAATTTTTTGGATGTGATTGATGAGAGTGCTGTTAAGAGTCAGTGACGAGCACAGAAATAAAAATATATATATATATGGTGACAAAAAAGTATGCATTCCAAAATTAGGTAGTCTCTGGATTAACAGTGACCAGCCAAGGACATTACTAGCATATTGCCATAGGCAGAAAGAGCACACACATTTTCTGAGTCAGAAAAAAAAAAAAAAAAAATCAATGCCTCTGTAATTCTTTATTTTCCTGAAATCATTGAGATTGCCCTCAAAGATTGGCTGCCACTTTGGGGATGTTACTCTGACTAGGATGGTTGTCTTAGAAGTATGAGAGAACAGATGGCGATGCCCTGGAACTACCTGGTGAAGGATAGTCTAGTAATTTACTAATAGCTGCTTATGATTTGATGTGTCCCACTTAGAGTGTGTGTGTGTGTGCACGCACGTGCAGGCTGAGGGGCATAAACTTACACCTAATAGAAGCTGTCTCTTTTAAAATCATTAAAGTTAGAAAACATAAAATTGAAACTGTTCTCTATTGAGGTCTGAGTGTAGTTTTAATTTCCTGAAAAGCTCCTTCAGGTTTCTCATAACTTATTACTAGAAATTTACCTGAGTCTAAGTGAACTCTTATCCCTCAAACATATTAAAATGTGGAAGCCACTAGTAGATTGACTGCTGACTTCATAAACACATTCAAAATAAAGCTGAAGAGGGATACTTTTCTGTAGTTAGCCGAAAGAATGGAAATGTACTGAAAAATAAGATGAGAAATTCCTCTGAATGTCATTTTCAATTCTAGAAAAAACAAGCTAAAACCATAAGAAACCTTTTGACTTTTAAAGGAGCATGTGATTTAAATAGGATTTAAGCTTCTCCCTTGCCCCTGGCCCTTTGAATCTTCTTCAAGGGCAAATGTCTCAATTACGACTGGGTTGTGCATACTTTCAAAACCACTGTTAGGATGTTAATCAATAATCAGCAACTTTGGGGAATACTTATTAATACCATCCTTTGCTTAAGAAGTATTTGTGATCTCTGGGCCTTAATGGTTTAAAGGAAGTATTAAAACTGACAGAAGCAATTATTCAGTTAAATGTTAAATTATTATTATTTAATCAGGATGGTTCTGGAAATTGGGATTGACTTCAGATGAGACTCCTCAAGGGACAGGAAGCTATGTCTTAGTCATTTGGACATATGGTCATAGTCATAGTTGGTGATGGCCTGGCAATCTTTTCTAGAGTCTATAGTAAGTGAAGCTGCTAAAGTGAGACGGTAAGCAAAGTACAATGATATGGGGCTTGCCTTTGTGTCCGCCCACCTGGCTGTCATTTCCCAGTGATACGTGGAAGGCAAGTCACTTACTTCTGAAATTTAGGCACAAGCGTGTGTCTAGTACTCTCAAGGGGAAAAAAAAAAGCTGAATCAAGCACCTATGTACATATGTATATATCACCCAAGACTATGACTTTCATGTCCTTTTATGGCCAGATGCATGTATAACCAAAGGCTTTCCCAGTCAACGATGAATATAAAACTCAAAGAGTAATAACCAACTGCATTTCCACATCCATTAGTCATCCTTTATGAATTGTATAATCATTCATATTTGAAAGATAAGACAACTTAGCAGAATTAAGTTCCTATTAAACAGTTAATTAGACTCATGTGGTAAAAGGAAAATGAAACTTTTGCCCTATACTCTACAAGTCTCAATTGACTTTTGAGCTCAGTTTATCCCGAGGTCTAGAACATCATATATGAAATCACATGTTGGGGAGTGTGCTAAAACTTCAGGGCTCTGGAGCATGTGGAGCAGCCCCATGAAACCATAGCAGGTATCATTACTCCTCCCAAGGGAGGTGGAAAGGCAAAGGGAGACGACAGACAATGCCCAGTCACTATTTAAACCTCCAAAATTTGGTTATGGTATGACTGCTCACATCAATCTCTTCTCCAGGTTACTTTAGGCTTAGTGGACTCTAGACCATATATAAATAAAAATTACAAAGAGAGCATGATGTACTTTTGTCACTTAAAACAACAGAGCTAGCATGTTAAACCAGAACCCGCCATCTAATTGTAGATATTCTCATTTTTGCATTGCTGCGGAGTATGATGAGAAATTGTTTCTCCAGTGGCTTCAGCACCAATCCATATCGCATGAGGAGCTCTAAAAGGAGTTTACTGTGTGATCCATTTTATTTGCTAAGTGAAACTTTCCCCCAAGGAAATGCTGAAATTGTAACAGTCCCAGTAATGGAATTTTGAGATATGCCAATGTACAGGGGAGTTGTCTTGTGTCAGAGAATCCTGTGATTCCTGGGAGATTTGGAAAGTTTTTCCTTAATGAATGATTCAGGATTCTTTTTTAATTAGGAGAAAAATACAGATGTTTGCTAGTTCGTTTTATTTAACTCTGAAGAAGTAAGCAGAGCACATATTTTCTTTTCCCTGTTCTTTGTGTGCACTTTGGTGACATTCCGGTCTCTTGACTATTGCTCTGACTGCTCTGATTTCAAACCTGGGGCAAAACACGCCAACCATGTCATCTTCACCTTCCATTCTTCCAGGCCGAGATGGCTAGTTTCATGGTACATGTACGCATAGAGAGAGGCAAAGAGAGACCCATTAGAGAAGTCTGCCACAGATGTGATTTAGTTTTTATTTTTTGGTTAATTTTGGAACACAGACTCAGAGGCTACAGGGCATAGAAACCTAAGAGAAATAGTCAACTGGATAAAAAAGTTTAAATGATAGATTGTGCCTAAGGCAGTAGTATTTTGTGTGTGTTTAAGGAAAATAAGAGCTTCCAGAAAGACACTTTTTCTTTGGTTTCTCCTTCCTTCACCCTACCCATTTGAGTCTGGCTTTAGAAAGTAACTAAAATTACACACACAAAGCTTGAAACGTTACTTTTCCTCCCCACTTTGTTAGCTCTCTTGAAAGATTATGATGTTTCTGATAGTTTTCTTCAGTTGCTCTTCTGGTGTGATGACATGTTTAAAATGACCGTAACATGCTTTATCTCTTCCCCTGTCAGTGTAAAGACTTAAAGCAAAGAAATTCAAGGGCCAGTCCTCATCCCACTGTTTCACAATCCTCACTTCTCTCTCCGGTTGGTTTACAAACCATGCACCTAGCAGGTTGTTAGATGAGGGGGTTGGGTGAACACTCAGTGGGACCTGAGTCACTCAATGTCACTCAGTCATGCCCCCACCAACATTCTTTTTTTCTTTCTTTTCTGCCTTATTTTTCTGTATTTGCACTCTTTTTCTTCCCTTATTTTTCCTCCTCTTCTTTCTGTTTGTGAAACCATGAGAGGTGTTCTCAGGCATGGCTTGGTGCAACTCAAGATGAGGCAGTGGTTGTGAAGAAATGGACTAAAAGAGTCAGAAAACTCTTCGGATACTGGTGTTCAATGGCTAGCCATGGCCAGTGTTGCTGGTTCTTTAGAGGTAGGTCTTGGGATCCTCAGGCATTATGAAATAAAACATCTGAAGATCCTTGTCCCAGGTGGGACTTTGCACGACCTCTGGGACAAGCTATGGTGATGGAATTTACAAGTACTGATTAATCCTGGGATCTCACTAATATTGAAAAAACTACATCCAGATAGCAGGGCAACCTCTGTCATAATAAAGAAAAGCAGCATTCCAAAAGCTGATTCTTATTTTGCATTAAGACTCCGGGAAGACTTCACATGCTATATGTACCCTTGGTCTAGCTTCTGAAAGACATGGCTTCATGCACAGTTTCAGGGAAAAGGATGGGCAACTGAACACAACTGATTAATTTTGTGAACATATTCAAGCTTCAAAAATGCAAAGAATGGCATTTTTATGGATTAATTTGGCACATGGGATGCTGCTGTAAACATGTCAATTAAATTCTGGTACTTGAATCCCCTTTCATGTTTTAATTAAACATAAGCACCACGGGCTTATTACCACAGTCTGGCACAGAGAATGAATTCATTCTATATTTTTTCTACTGGAAAAATGTTATTATTATCTTTTTTTTTGCTTTTCCTCATAAAGAAATCTAGGAAAGACAGTACTAGGAAGAAATCAAAGGTGGTTTCCAAAGAACTCCAGATACAGAATAAGTTAAACAGGAATTAAATAACTTTTATTGCTCATATCTAACATTACCAGATCAATAACTAATACATATCTGCCTTAAAAGAATCACTTCTCTCTGCTTTTTTTTCTCTTTATAACCTTTGGTGATATGAACATGACCAGACATGGTTTAGCCATAGTAGAAGCCATCTCCCACTCTGCATATGGTTCTCTTCAAATAACCAGAATTTTCAAATTAAGTCAGATTTTTCCCATCCTGAACACTCCCCTGCTCTCCCCATCCTTTTCTCTCTTGGACACAAGCCTTCCCTCTTTCCTCTCTGACTTAGTCCTGCCAGTCTGGTTTCTGTGCTCTTGGCATTACTGAACTGCTCTAAGGTCATTGATGACATCCTAACGACCAAATCCAATGGCCATTTTTTCTTTGTTCATTCTGCTTGATTTCTATGTCTCATTTAATACTGTCGACAAACCCTTTATGATCCTGGATTTCTTTTGTTTCTAAACAAGAAAAAAGATCTCCTTCCAGAAGCGATTTCTAGTCTTGGTTTCTGTGATATTCCATACCTTGGTTTTCTTGTCTTTGGGTGGAGCTGTCCACTCAAAGGTCCTGACTATGGATTCATTGTTTCTTCTTAACATTCTACCCTGGTGATGGCATAATTATCTTTGTTTGTTTATAATATTCCATTATGAATAGCCTGCATGAGTTGCTAAATAAATGTGTCTTAAATTTAATTGTTTCCAATCTAGTGAACCTGATAAACCATAACACTATTCTATTGAGATTTCACTTAGCTTCCTAATTATATTAGGACTTCCTATCATTAATTTTGCCTAGGGCATCTTATTCAGTTAAAGTTAGCAAAATAACTTACAATCATAATAAACAGATCCAAGTCAAAATCATGACAAATAGCTTGGTGAAGAACTTTTTATAAATATGAGAAGTAGTATAGAAGATCTATTTATTTTGGATGAAGTCATAATTTTCCAGAATAGTTTCCTAACTTGTGTGGACACTTAACAAAATATTTGGATTGGTTCTTAACCTGAAAATCTGGATTGCATGGTAGTATAATACACTCAAACTATATTAAAACTTTCCTCTTTCAAGTAATACATATTTTGGAATCATTTTGCCTATATATCAAGGTTATCTAAGTTATTACATAAACATAGTTCTTCTCTTTCTTCTTTTGGTTTTAAATAAAGTACATTCAGAAGCTGAGAAATGCAGAAAATGTGCTTATTGTGGCCATAAGCTAAGATTCAGACTCTCAAATTAAATCTTGCCTTCATTTTGCACCTGTAATTACTAGGTCTCATTTTCCCTCTGGTTCTAAGATACTCTTAAAAACTACAAGGATTTTATAGTTGGTATAAAATATATATTATTATATATAAATTATGCTAAATTTATAATATATATAATTATGTTTTTAAAAATTTCAGACAAAGCTAAACCAAATACTTTATACATTATCTGAGGACAAAATGCTGAGCAATATCTTCCATATTTCCTACAAATCCAAAAAAATGACATGAAAACTTATAGAATGAAATGATCTCAAGCACATATATTCTCCAAGGGGTGTTAGAACATGCTGAGATGGATAATGAGCTGTCATCATGGAAACACTCTAGAGATGTGTGTTGTGAGCCCACAGACCTGAAATAGTACTATTATTATGAAACATTATTTTCTACAATTGTTTCAGTATTCTGGCTTTCAATCCAGTGGTCTAAACAGCTGTTCAAAGTACTTCTTAAGAGTAAGAAGATCTAAATCTTCCTTTTCTTCATTTCCATAAAACTAAATATTTCAGCCTAAACCAAATTAATAAACATTTTTTCAGATTAGGTCAAAAATATTTAAGTAATTTAATTATTACTAAAAGCTCTTAAGCTTCAAACTATTCTATTCTAACTTAAAATACTATCAAATGTAGCACTTTATAACTGGCATGGTTTAAAAAAATGGTTATCAGTATTTAACTGATGTGAAAATAATTTCATTCTACATTAGCAAAATTTCTAGTAGTTTTTAAGTAATTTCTAGTAAGTCTTATGGAAATGTCTAAATTGCAAATCTTTTGAGATACTCTAGCTTATTTCAATTATCTAGTCCAGTGCTTTTCAATATAAACAAAATGCAAGCTACACAGGTTATTTAAGTCTAGTAGCCATATTTTAGAAAGCAAAAAGAAACAGATACAATTTTAATAATATGCTTAACCTAACATATCCAAAATACTATTTAAGTACTAACACAAAAATAATTAGTGAGATATCATACATCTTTTTTTCTTTATTTTTGGTACTAAGTTTTTGAAATTCAGTGTGGATCTTACACACTTCTTACAGGACATCCAGACTCAGAGGGGCCACATTTCAAGCACCTAGTAGCCACAAGTGTCTAGAAGCTTCTCAACTGGACAGCATGATTTAGTTAATCTGATAGCTTCCTTTGGTACCTGTTTTTTTAATCTAGTCTTTTACTAAAGCATTTTATGAATGAACTTAATGAATAAATGATTGTTTTCTTTTGACTTTTGTTTGTTTCCTTGGCTGCCATATAGGTCAAATTTGGTGAGACTTGCCCTCTACCTTAAATATATGCTTATGTGGGTGAGTGAAATTAGCATGGTGATTATATGCTAAAAAACTGATACTACTCAGAAGAATGATTTGTTACACAAAATGGAAGACATTTCATTCACAGGACTGTGAGTACTGAAGAATACTTGCCAGAAGAATCCATTCGAAAACTGGTCCTTGGTGGCACTTGTTCTGGATGGGAAAATGGGGAATTAAAATGGAAATTCATTTATGGCATTTAAAAATTCATCTTTTTTTCTTTTTTTTGGTTGTGATTAGAACTCACCCCCAGTCTTTTTCTTGTGTTTCATGATTTTTTCTCTAAAATCCATGGAGTTAATGGACAGATTTACCCTGTTTTACATATATGAATATGTCAATAAATGTATCTCTTTTACATGCAGGCAAATGCCTGAATTCTTTTAGATCAGAATGGAAAAAAAAGAATCACCATTTCCAAAGATTAAGCTTTGATTCTGATGATAAGAATGCTGATTTGAAAGTAAAGTCAATCCAGAACCCAAAATATGCACACAATAAATAAAGATCTTTGAAATCACATTATGATATTGTGTCACCAAATATCAAAATGGAAAGTGAAAAGTTCAATCAATGATTATGCTGATTTATGTACACCAGTCCAAATATTTTGATCCTTATAATTATTTGGATAGTTGAAGTTATATATAAATAGTTGAATAAAATTGGTTTATTTTAGCAATAGGGATCCTTCATGAGAACTATGATACCACAACATGTTACATATAACATAAAAGTTTATGGACAAGAGTGTAAATTACTATATATATTCTATAATGTGCATATGAAATACTATGGAAAAAATGGGTATTTTATCATTAAATTAAAAAAATTAGAAGACCAAGTTCTGATTGCTTTCCTACTGAGCTTTGTTTGCTTCACTATGCAACGCTGAAAATGAAATAGAAGCCTCTTGAGGGCGATGACAAGGCTTCCCCAGGGTACCCCACACAGCTAGTCTCACTGCTGTGGGGAGAGTGAAACTCCCTGGTAGGCAGTCTGCATTTTCACAGGAAATTAGCTCTCCAGCAAAACTGTTATTGTTTAAAAAACCTCCCTGTTTAGTGTAACTGTTTAGGATTATGAATTGAGAAATATTCTTTCATCATAAAGATGGAGCTATAACAGGGATGGAAGACTGTGCCCTTCTAAACACCTCCATTAGTTGTAACGGTGACACCATCTTTATACTATCATAATCTCACTAGGACCTACTTGCCATTCAGCAATCACACTCAGTTTACTGCAGCCCCGATGGTCTCATTTTTAATCATGAAAGTACTCTGGGTTACATTGTCAACTTGTGCTACCACCAAAATGCTCTGACAAACTAACTTCCAATCAAGGACTGATTTTAGAATTTACTTCTTGAATTTCCATCCCCTTTTATCCCCTGCCTGAGTCCCAGAGCATTAAGTTTTAAACTAGTGAATTAAATGAATTTATAAGCTATCAGACTGAATCTAATTTCTAAAATATAGGGGAAAAACAACTCTCCAACCTGACTTTTATTTCACTATCATTATTACTTAGCTATTTCTTTCTCTATTAAAAGGAACCTGTTAGAAATATAATACCATAGTTATTTACAAAGTTACTGAAAAATATTATTTTTGAAGTTAGACTTTCAAAATAAAATTCAAATATGAAAAACAGCAAGCACACTTAACTGGATTTACTGACTCCTTTACCAACATACTCTAACTGCAAAGTGACGTACAATGTGATATATCAGAAACTCCAGCTGAAAGGCAATTTTTTTTCACAGATTAAACCATAACATAAATTATATTAAAGACAGCAATAATGATTTTCCTGAACAAGGTACAGGAAATTAACCTTCATTGTACAGTTGTGGACTTTTTTTAATGCTCATTTCCCCCATGGAGTGTTTTTTTTCTTTTTTAATTTTATTTCTGACTGTGCTGTATGACATATGAGATCATAGTTCCCTGACCAGGGACTGAACCTGCATGCCCTACATTGGAAGCATAGAGTGCTAACCACTGCATTGCCAAGAAAGTCCCAAAAGAGGATATTTTAAGTGATGATGTTATTAAATTTTCCTGGTCTTCTTATGATTCTAATGTTAAACTCACTTGTAAAAGTGTCTCAACATTTACACATAATATTATTTTGATTTTTCACTAAAATAAGGTAGTGTTCCAGAGGACATTTGCGGGTGGTACTGGACTACCCACAGGCCACTGGACATCAGCAATGTCCAAGCACATGTGGTCAGTGCTTGATCTAGCTGTGTTCAGACATGTGGATGTTCTAGAAACCAAGGTAGCTGTTTATGATTACCGAATAGCTGCCTGCTACTATGGAAGCCACCACTCTATCTAAACCTTCCCTAAACTATTGGTGTTTCCAGTTTGACTGTATTGAGTATTTAGTCACAAGGGCAGAGGAGACTGGAGAGAAGAAGGCTCACGCAGAAGCACTTGCACAGGCTGTGGAGCTCTGGCTCTGAGCTCAGTACATCTTGTGCATCTACCTTGTGTGCTGTGGTTCACACCATTGGTTTCCATTTAGGGTCTCAAGTGATGTGCTGCAGTGAATAATATTTTTACACTACCCCAGCTTTCCAAATGGCTCTGCCATTAGGATGGGAGACACTGCTAACTACAACCCTTGCTCACTAATAACAAGGAAAGAGCAGGAGAAAAAAAGAAGACGGTTTAGAAATACAACTTCCCATTTAAGATGTTATGAATTACATGTGCATTAAAATCCCGAAAGAACTCCATAATGAACAACAAAAGTGCAGCATAAAAGCCATAGATGTGAAAAACACAATGGTCCATTTTTGATCAACTATGAATTATAATTTCATTTCAAACTTAGTACTAAAAACAGTCTTGTAGCCTTCCTTCATTATGCTATTTAACTGGCCTGTGGTTGCTCTTGACTGCTATCTTCAGCGCAAAACTCATTTCTTATTACGGATTAATGCTTCCTCATTTCTTGAAAGAAAAGTTGATTGTGTGAGCTCATTGTGAAGAAATTCCAGAGGAATTTCTGTTCTAAGGAGGTCCTACCAGAAGGCACATTGTACTATATGGATCCCTCAGTCTTTTACAATCCTACGTTTGAATGATGTCTTACTGCAAAGGAGTATGGACATGTTGTACCTCATAAATTGTTTATTTATAATAACCAAGGTTCAATGTGAAGAGAAAAAAGTTTGAACAACTTGAGTCATAATTCACCTTGGGTTCCTACTAAGGGACAGAATTATGAGGGAAGAGTTTCAGGGAACAAGGGGTTTTCTTCTCTGTCTCTCTCTGTTTTCACTGGCTGGCCTGCTCTAGCTTCTGAGATTGCAGTGTGGAGTGTGTTCAAGAAATGGCCCCATGAGCTGAGGGGACAAACTCTAAAATAAGTCTGAATTAGAGAAAAATGAAGCAGCAGGACATGGCCCTCATTCATAAATTATCAAGTTCCTTGGCATGATCACAATCTTATTTTGTAAGATTCCAAAGTGAGTCACACTCATTTCTTTGGGAAGCACTTTGTATTCCCTTGCATTAAAAAGAGGAGCCAGTATGGCCATTTTTCTGCAGTTACATGAGTACAATCTGTCTTAGGAGCAGAAAGACAGACAAAGTAAACTCTTTTTTGGTCCTGTGATTATTGCGATGATGAATCTGATTTATTCTCTGTGATAAGAATGAGAACTCCTCTTCACTTAGATTAGTGAAGCCTCACCACCTACTTTTTTTACTTAGTTTGCCATGCTCTGGACTTGCACATTTGCATAGTTTTCTGAGTATGGAAGGAGTTCTCTGGGTGTTTGGCTACCAAGACAAGTCAGTACGTACATCTTTACCTCAAATTAGGGATAAAAGATGTATGGACAAAAATTCAGGGAGCCAAATAAATCAGTTTGAAAGAAATTATTTATCTGATTAGGCTTTAAAATTTGTATTCACAGCCTGTATATTTAGATATATGCTTTTCTTGGACAGTAATGATGTCTATCTCTTTAACGAACTATGTAGTAAAGGAAAGTCATATAATTTATCATTCAACGAGGACAATCTGCAGTGTTAAAGGGAGCTATTAATTATACCAGGCAACATAGAGCAGGGCTCTCCCAGGCAAATGGCATGCAGAGTCACCCCAGATAGTCTTGGGGTAAGCAGGGCATTACACATTGTCTCCTATCATATTAGAAATATGTGGTTGAAACAATATGTAAACACATATACAGAACAAATGGCAGGAGGAGGTGGGAGGGCAGAAGGCAGTACGGATCTTTAGAAATAGTCTTTTCCCCTCAAAGTCAGAAATGGCGTACGGAGCCCAACATTTAGAATGTTCGCATACAAACTGAGATAATTCAAGACCTTCATCTTGTGACTGCAAAGAAAATTAAAGTCCTTCTTTCATGAGATTTATGGGAAAAGGACAGAGAAGGGAAAACTTAAAAATAGCATGGCTTATCTCATTACACAACGGTGGGTATTTTCCTCTGCTTTCAATTTTAGAAAATCCAAATAATGGAAACAGCGAGAAGTCAATTATCAACAGAGACTGTTACACAAAGGAAAGTGAGATTTATCTAAAAGTCTTGGATAGAGATGAGGGTGGGTAGATTTTTGCTGTTTTCTGGGAATTTCCAGTAATAATATAGGGTGTCAGCACTTGAAAAACTAACATGAAAACCCAGAAACCCCACTAGTCAAAATTTCTTTTGGGACTTTTTAGGCATGGTTCTTCTACTATGTTTACAAGCTTATGTGGAATGAAGTTAATCAGGAAAATTTTTCTTTTTGCATAGAGCTTGCCAGTAAGAACTAATGAGATTTTGATAATTAAAAGATGTTTAATGCAAGACATTCTTCTGATTAAATATCAATTCTGAACATGGAATGAAAAATGATGGGGCTAATTGTCTAATTATATTTAAACTATTTCTATATCAATTGCAACATTTTGCATGTTAAAATACTGATAGTTATTCGCTGTTACATAATAAAATGTCATTCAGGAATTGCTTTCCTATGTTTGCGTCCCCAATTTCATTGTAAGCCTCATGTGAGTGGAGATTATGTCTTGTGATTTTTCTCTCGTGAAGTGCCCAACAGAGTTCCAGACACACACTGAGCTTCATACAGTCTTGTTGATTGATGCGGAGCCTGGGGCTGCCACCTCTGGGCACTCTGCCGGATGCTCTGCAATCAGAGGCATTTCCTGGCCTGCTAGATGGAAGAATCTTCTTTCTCTCAAGTCCTATGTCATCATAAGAAGATCTTATGAGGACATGAGGTGTTTCTAGCTTTTCCTTTCATAAGCATGTACCTGCCATGTTCTGTGTCCTGTGGCTCTAGTATACTATGGCTGTCTTTATTTATTTAAAATCACAGTATTTTTCCTCCCAGGAATACATCTTTATTAAGATGTCCTGTGCATGCACATTAAAATGTCGGCATAATCTAATTATGAGCCAAATGAGGCACAGCATCATTTACATCGTTTGATAAGTTTCCATCATTTGCAGAGGACTAGTAATTTGAATCCAAATACGTCTTGACAGACTGGATGTAACAAACATTCTGTAGCTCTGTAGAGTAGAAGCTTGTGGGTACAGGTACACTCTTTTATTAGGTAACTGCAACTCAGTTTTAAACATGAATTTAAAAAAATCTGCTCAGTTTCATCCATCTCATTATAGCTGATTCAAATGAATTCTTTTTAGATTCATGTCAGTGTATGGCAAAACCCACTACAATATTGTAAAGTAATTAGCCTCCAACTAATAAAAACAAATGAAAAAAAAAATCCGCTCAGCGTTAGATTTCATTGTAAAAGAGGATACCATGAGGTCATTACAGGTCAACGAAAATGTGAAAAGACTTGGTTTAGACACTCTGGTTAGGATTCCCTTCCATACTTTCCTTGGTCCCACTGATTTTTCTCCTAGGAAACAGTTCGGAGGTACAGAATAAAAGGAGTCACACCTAAATATTACGCATGTAATTCATAAGAATAGAGTGGCTCAATATGGGCCTTTTGTTTGGATGCATACATTTTACAGTGGTTAAAAAAAATCAAAACTATTAGAAGATGATGAGAAATAGACTGAGCTTTCCCTCTGTTCATTAAAAGAATGCATTTTTGGCATTTTTCTAAAAATTTAAAAGAGATAATGAGACTTTTTCACACTTGGAAACAGGATATGGATACGGGGCAAAGGTCTATGTGAAGCTGAGAAAAGCAAAGCGAACTGATCAGCTATCCAGAGATTAGAGAAAGTGGTGCCCTGTGTTTTTCTTTTGTTTGTTTCCTTAATCTTCAGAGCAGAGCTTTTCTTACCTTGACATGATTTCTGTGTTTCATTCACACTCATTTAGTGTTACAAAATAACAGGACAGAGAGAGAGGATGGGAAAAAAAATGGCTCTTTTGGCTCCTAAGAGTTGTGACCCTGAAAACATCATTGTGTCCTTGGAAACATTAGAGAGAGCTGAGAAAACAAGATAGAGGCGGCGGGGAGGTGGCGGGGAGGAATAGTGAAAGAGGTCCCCGCAGAGGCATAGGCTGGGCTCTGATGGACACGCAGGGGCGTGGGCGTGGGGCGGGCAGTCAGGATGTTTGTTGTTCAAGTGGCTGCAGACACAAAGGTGTACAGAATTCCCAGAGGAGGACTGAAAAAGAAAGTCATGGAGGTTAAGGCAGATTGGTTTGCGAGGTTTGTCACAGGTGAGGAGTGGAAAGGCAATGAACAGAAGGAGCATTGCAGGGGCTGGATAAAGAAATCAGAATTTGTTCAGGGTTAAAAGAAGGTCATACACCATTCCTTTCCACAAAGAGCATTAGATACCATAAAGAAAAGACAGAATAAACAGCAACACTGCCTTTGTCTTGAATAATAAAGCTTGCATTGGTCAGGAAACCACAAAAGGATGGAAGCAAATGACTAATGAAGGGACGAAAATAGGAGGAAGCATCTCTTGATGTTCCCTAAAGGTAACCACAAAATTCAGCAAGCAAGGACAGGAGGATATGTTCTACCTTCTGAGTTAGGACTTCTCCTGTATCCTGATGTCTACTCGTTTACACTTATTTTTCTTATCTTCCAGTTAGTGATAGCAGGACATAGAACTCAACTTGGGTGTCTCCTCAGGGTGCTAAAGGTCAAGTAGGTATTTAATAAATACTTGATTACTGAAGTAGTACTGGTATTAAGAACCGTGCTGAAATTGTTCCTATTTTTTCAGTATAATGACCGTTAACACCATGAATTCATACTCTCTATCACACAGTGAAAAAAAAATTCTTTATTCTATCAGAGCAAAGACACTTTAACTACAGAGCCCTTTAAAAACATTTTAGTTGTTCAGCCAGGAGAAAAGTGAAATACACTAGCCCTGACACAGCCAATTATTTTTAAAAGAGTGGCAGGGGTGGTGGCGGCGGCGGGGAGGTTCATTTTGATGAGAGTGATTTCTCAATGGCCTGCTGTCCTAACTAGTTCATCAAGTAAAATTACTTTTACAGAGAGTTGTAGAGGATGGGGAAAGGGTATTATGTCTACTTTCCCCCTTACCAGCTGGGGATATAATTCTCAGCCCCTGAGCTCATCAAAGAGTAAGCAGATTTGAGATCCTCTGAGATCACACACAATTTAAAACTTGCTATTCATGCTTCAGATGATAAAGGTGGAAAGAAGACACTGGTGGAATACCGAAACAGGAAATCAGCAGACTGTAAACAGGAGCACCAGGAACCAAACCCTGCTCTCTAGGCTAGATTTCTCAAGCCATTCCTCAAGTTCATCTCATACTGTGCATTTCCTTCATAGATTATACATTCAAGCCATTTTGATTCCTGTTCTTTAACGTTCAAAAGAGATGACCTGTTAGGTGGTGGAAAGTGGCTCAGTGAATGCATATGCAATATTAAAAACCTTTGTTTTCTAATATTTATAAAGTGCAATGAAATTATTTTAGAAGACTTTTAAATAGGGTGACAAGTGCCTACATGATATTTTATGACTCAACTTTCAAATGGGCCCCAGTGCATTAAACAAGAAACAAAGTTCAGGTAGAAATGATTGGCACCTGCTCTTTCCTGCTTTTAGAACCATTACTTTCACCATCATGAGTTGGAAGGACTTGGTTGACACTTTAATCACATTCCTAAAATCTTCAGTGACTGCATTCATGCTCTAAGAAAATCTATGCTTCAGACTAAGATCAGAATAAACATAAAAATCCTAACTATTTCTTCTTATTATCTGGTGGCTTAAGCTAGTCATCTCTTTCCCTACTGCCTACCCTTTGCCCCCCTTCCCCCCCACATTCCAGATTTTGTTAAAGGATTTAGGGAGAAAAAGGAGGAAACAAAATTTAAACCCAAAAGATATGAGCTCTTTTTGAGTTGATATAGATTTTTTTCTTTTTTAAGGAAAAGTTTATATCAGCTGGCTTTACTTTAGAGATAGGTTTTGAACCTCAAAATATAAAATCACACCAGATCATTCCAGCCTCAATAAACTCCCTGGCAGGGCTTCAGCTATTTGTAATACGCTCTTGTTTTATGTGGCTTTCACTTACGCCTACTTTCATAAATGGCTCTCGATTTCTCGTAGAGCTCATATGGGTCAGGCTTCCTTGGGTCAAAGGCCTCTGTTGAATCAGGAAAGGAACTCCTGTGAAGGGCGGGAGGGAAGGGCAGGTTCTGTGGTATGGCCGGAGCAGATAAACTCGTTTGAGGACTGCCTTGGTTCTCCCATCGGTCCATTATCTGTAAAGCCAAAGAGAACAGAGAAGATGACTGACAATGAACTCTTTCTTGCTGTTTCCCTTGTCACACACCACAGCGCTCACATTTAAGTTCAACTTCCTTGTCCTGCAGACTTTTCTTTTACAAAACATTCAAAACTTTGGTATAAGTGCCTTGAAAGAAAAAATTCTATTTCTATATAATAAAGCACCATAGATGGTTATAAATACATGAGTAGCTTGACTTTTGAATGCAAACTTTCATAACCTTGTCACCTATCAGCTAGTAATTTTCAGCGAATCACTTAATCTCTCTGAATCTGTTTTTTTTCTCCCTATAACAAAAAACACTGTATGTATTTCAAGATAATTTATCTTACCTACCAGGATCCTCCATTCATGGGATTTTCCAGGCAAGAATACTGGAGTGGGTTGCCATTTCCTTCTCCAGGAGATCTTCCCAACCCAGGTATTGAACCTGGGTCTCCCACATTGTAGGCAGATGCTTTACCATCTGAGCCACCAGGTAAGTCCAGTATAAAATAAGACATGTATGTATTTCAAGATAATTTATCTGTAAGTGCTTATAACTGTATGGTATTGTTCCTTTTCTAAGATGACTCCAATTCATGACACCATTTTTACAGAAGAAGAAAATAGCCTGCAGGTATTCATTTGACACCTATACACATCCAGACCACTTCCTATACTTGAACATTCAATCACTTTCCTCAAGGTTGATAAGTAATTATACAACCCTTTGGGGTTTCTGAATTGTTCAAAGTCTTCTATGAAGCTTCATTTATTGCTGATCTTGTGGTTTCTTCTCCAAAATGCTGCTGCCGCCACCATCATGCTTTATTAACAGTCTGTAGAATACTTTTTAGTTCACCAAACTCTTTCATTTACATTATCTTCTTTGATCATCACTATAGCCCCATGAGGTAAAGTGAGGATTCATTTCTTTTTATCAAGGAGAAAGCCACGTTCACCAAGATCACCTGTTTACACAACCAACTTAAACAACCAATCGATTTCTCTTTCAAACTCAACTTCAGCTTTTCAGTTTTGACTAAACCTGTTGTGTGTAGAATGAGATTAGGGTACCCTCTTGTTTGAAATTCTGCACTGAGTGTAGTCCTCAGGATAAATGCCACCTTCGAGTGGGGCATGGCGGCTCTCCAGCTGATCCTCTTTCTCTTCTCCACTGATGGTCCCTCCTCTCATTCCCTAGAACCCTACAGGTTCTCTCCCTTGCATATTTTATTTCTTTTTCTGCTTGCAAAGTTTACCTATTTTGCACTCTTCCATCTCTCATCTTCATTATATCTGGCTACTAGATTCAGATGAGGCCCCTCCCCCAGAAGGCCTTTGCTGACCATTCCTGATCTGGTTACTTGTCCCTCCTGGGTGCGCCCATGGTACCCACTACCTACCCCTCACACTCAAGTGTAATTGCAAGCCCACCTTTGTCTCCACACATAGATGATGCTGCGGACAGAGATTTCAGGGGATAGAGTCTCTCTCATTGTTGCATTATCAACACACAGCAAGTACTCAGAAAATGCAAATTTAGTGAATGGATGAAGTCAATAAAATATGGTCACCTGTTCTTTCTTGAAGACCAGTTTTGATACACACTCTTTTGAGCTTGTCAGGATTATAACTTTCTAGTCTCTACTGCACTGTCACTGCTTTTGTTTTTATAACAGCTATTGTTTGGTTAGGGCTTCAATGCCAGCTGTCACCTATCAACAACATATGTTTTAAAGTTGGAGAGGATGTGAGATAGCATGTAACACAAAGGTCTCTGTGACCCACTTATGTACCTAGGATTGTGGCAGGGGTTGGACCATTCAGCAAACTGGGCAAGAAATGGGTCACTGACCCTTCTCTCAGTACTGCTGGTGATAACGCCTGAATATTTGAGCTTTTTTGAAATTCATTTATTGACATTCTAACACCCATGGTGACACTACTAGGAGGTGGAGCTTTGGGGAGACAATTAGGTCATGAAGTTGGAGCTTTCATGAATAGAATTGGTGCCCTTATAGAGGAGACCCCAGATAACTCTGTAGTCCCAAGTGCCAGGTGAGGTTACAGCCATCTAGGAGGTGGGCTCTGACCAACACTGAATCTTCTGGTGCCTTCATCTTGGACTTTTAGCTTGCAGAACTATAAGAAATATATTTCTGTTTTTATAAGATGCTAATCTATTTTATTATAGCTTTCAGAAGAAACTAAGACACTTGGCTTCATTTTAATTTGTTTTCTTTATGGGCTACTGACCAAGATTTCATTTGAACAAAGGTTCTATAACTAACAAAGATGGAAAACCCCTAGCTGAGTTCAACTCCCTAAGATTAAACATGATTCCTAGGAGCACAGAGAGGCCCAGCAGCTGTCAGCGCCCTATCCTGGGTCAAAAACAAATCTATAACTATAATGGGGGTCCTTTTTTTTCCTTTAACATAATAATACATTGAGGGGAATAATTGGTAAATTTGCTTAGAGTCCTGGCTAATTTTCTGCTCAGTGACCCTTTCGCTCCCATTTAGTAAAAATCTTTAAGTACGCACTTCATAATTCACTTGAAAGTAAAATTTGCCTGGGAAGCCACTGTAGGTTCCTTTGGTCATCCATTCTCTGTGCTTGTGCTCTGACAGGAAGACCCATACTGTGGCTAAAGGCATATTCTTTTTTATTTTTCATTTTAACCGACTTCAGGTGTCATGTGGGTGCATTTTGGCTGTGACTTTCTCCCTTCTGTTTCCAAACATAAGATACTTAATTCTAAAAAGTAAATAAATTAGAAATATGGTCTGAATCACTGAGTGTCCCACTTGTCATCAAAGGGCTTCAGCAAATGTCTATTTATTTCTCCTATCTTCCGCGGAGGGTTATCTGATTCTCCCATAAGTCTTGCTAGTGTATATATTGTTCATGTGCAGTCACTGGAGCAAACATGCTTCAGGTGAAATATTAGTATTCTAAAAAACATTCTTAAATCTACAAAATAAATAATGCTTTTGGCATTGTTTAGGAAAGTTTCTGTGGCAGATAGAAAAATCCTACAATGTCTACAGCATGGAGATGGAGAAATCTGTTGAGTCCAGTTCACGCTTAGTAAAGCATTCACAGTGTCTTGCTGTGACATTAATCAACCCTCGAGTCACTCTGTCAGGGATTCTAAGACTGTAGAGCAGATTATCACAGTGCCCATGAAATTACTGAAAAAGAAGACTCATAGTCCTTCACTCCCCCACCCTCTTATCAAGTCATTTGAAGTTCAGGCCTAGAAGACCATGGTGGAAACCCCCTGCTGTGGGATCAATCCCCCCACCCCCACCCCCACCCCCTGCTCACTGGAGCTGATGTGCTGATCTGACAGCATCTTTTCTTTTTTTTTAAATTTAATTGAAGGATAATTGCTTTTACAGAGTTTTGTTGATTTCTGTCAAACATCAACATGAATCAGCCATAGGTATTAAGGGTTTTCCTGGTAACTCAGACAGTGAAGAATCTGCCTGCAATGCAGGAGACATGGGTTCCATTCCTGGGTTGGGAAGATCTCCTGGAGAAGAGAATGGCTACCCACTCCAGTATTCTTGCCTAGAGAATGCTATGGGCAGAGAAGCCTGGCAGGCTACAGTCCACGGGGTTGCAAAGAGTCCAACATGACTGAGCAACTCTACTGACTTCCCAATACTTTCTTAGATACCTTGGTCTCTGCACTTTTGCTTTCCAGCTGGGTTACCTTGCACTCACTAAGCAAGTAAGTAAGTAAAGTCGCTCAGTCGTGTCCAACTCTTTGCAACCCCATGGACTGTAGCCTGCCAGGTTCCTCTGTCCATGGGATTTTCCAGGCAAGAGTACTGGAGTGGGTTGCCATTTCCTTCTCCAGGGCATCTTCCCGACCCAGGGATTGAACTAGTTCCTCTCAATATTCATAAACCACCTAGATTCTTATCCCAACTCCTTATTCTACCTAGTGTCTTCCTGGCCTTGACCTCTGAAGAGCTGTGTTACCTGCCAGGTGTTAACCTGTCAACAAGGCTTCGATTGGAACTTTCCAATCCTAGCCGTGTCCTTACCTATGCCAATATTTATAAACACTTCACTAGAGTAAGGAAAAATGGAAACAAAATTGTTTTCTTTATCTGGGAGAAGACCTGTATTGCTATTCTCCTTGATGAGTGAGTGAATGTTTTAACTGTATGAAAGTATAGTCACTGAGATAGAAGTGGGCAGAGTGGACATATAATCCATGATGGGATATCAAAGAGTAAAACAGAAAAAAAATCAATCATGGTGTGGCCAATTTTTTTAAACCCACCTTCTGATTCTAGGATGCACATTGAGAATAGAGAGCTTGTGAACAAGGTAAATGGGCCTCCCCATGAAAACTAGAAACTGCTTGCTACCTGTAGAATCTGGGATAGTCTAAACACACTTCCTTACTATTTTAGGGAGCTGGGAGATGAAGACACTTGGCTTGATTCAGTACTTGAAGAATGAACTTGGATTCCTTCCAGATGAAGAGAACAAGAACTCACTACAATTAGTGTACTACTTGTTAAACAGAAGTGACTATCTTGATGGGGATTAGTTTAGATGTGGGTCAGTAGGACAGAAGAAGGTCAGGCAGTGACATAGGACCAGGAGAAGGGGTGATCTCACTCGGGATAACATTTCCTTATCCTGATTAAAAATGTCATCATTCTTCTTCAAAGGAGAGAGTGTATAAATCCAAATACTGGGGGTATGTATTTATATATTTGTTTAAGTAAATAGTTTTGCAAACTATGTTCATTCATTGAGTGATTAATTTATTAAGAGTTTATTCATGGAAGGTCTGCTTTCTAGAAGGAGAGTATTTTATATTTTTGAGCATGTCAGAGGCTCTGCTTTAAGCACCTTACATGGATTAAGTCATAGACTCTTTACAATAACCATGAGAGGAGTATTATTATTATCCCCATTTTATAGAT
This sequence comes from Cervus canadensis, assembly GCF_019320065.1. Taxonomy (NCBI): domain Eukaryota; kingdom Metazoa; phylum Chordata; class Mammalia; order Artiodactyla; family Cervidae; genus Cervus; species Cervus canadensis. The sequence goes on along the minus strand of NC_057388.1, from coordinate 40,443,984 downwards.
GAACTTGAAATACTGAAAGCTTAAGCAGTTAGTCGAAGGCAACCTAGCTAGTAAGGAGGGGCACAGTTTGAACACAGGCAGTAAGCCTTCAGAGCCTGCACCCTAAACCACTGTACACATGTCCTGTCACCAGAGTCCCTAATCTGAAGAGTTTCTGGTAGATGCATGGAGGACATTACACTGACAGTCCTCTATCTTCATTTAGCTTAGTACCTGGAAGTCCAAGTCCTACCTTTTGGAGGGATGCCTGGGTTCAGAATTAATTTTAAACTGAGTTCTATGAAAACCCATTTTTGGAATTATTGAGTGTGGATGTAATTAGTGTAATGACAGCAAATACTATTATTATGCCAAATGGCATCATTTGTGTAAATGTGGTACCTATAAGGAAATCAGTAGATTATATAATTGTAGCATCATGATGAGGTTGCAAGATTCCTTGTTAAATTAGATAAAGATATGTGTAACCACAGAACACAGATATTTAACTCTGGTGGTGAAAGGAAGGGATTATTCAGATTTTGGTCAAGGCAAAACAAATTTCATTTTAAATATATTTAAATACTTATTTTCAAAATCACATGTATCACTAAATAGTTTAACTAGGCCCAAGGAAGACTAGTTTTCTCATCTGATATTCTCTGTGGACCAGATGAGCTGAATCCCAAAGGAGGACATTCGTGGTGTGAAAGTTCTGAGAGCATGGGCCTCTCATCACCTGCTCCCAGTTTTCTCATCTTTGAGAGAAACCTGGACCTCAGGCACACTCCAGGGCTCAATAATATTTTATTTTCACATGTCTTCAAACAATTTTAAAGCCATGTTATTTAACTAAGCCAGTTTTTGCACTTGAAAAATATGCAAAATCAAATTATGTCCATTTCTAGAATGAGAAAATGAAGCACTTAAATATACCTTGAGTAAAAGGGGGAAAAAAGGAGCATAAAATTAACCCAAGAATTCCCTACCTACTGGCCAAACTAGGGGCCACTTGTGTCAGAGCTACTTACTGTGAGAGGAAAGAAAAGTAGGTGGAAGACATGATTCCCTGAGATTTTGAGGTTTTTTTTTTTTTTTTTTTAATTGTTTATTTTGTTTTGTTTTTTGTTGTTAACTTGAATCACTTTGCCACAGCTCTCTTCCACTTGTGGGTTTTAGCCATCTCAGTTAGGGTCGGCTATTCTAACACAGCATAGAATGGGACCCCAGAAAGCTAGTCCCAGCTCTTGGGATTTGGACAAACTAGTTTAATCTAATGGCAAGTAAAGATCTTCCCAGCTGGGAAGGCAACTTGGCTAAACTTGTGTCACAAAAAGATTAATAAAATACCAGTCTCCTACATTAGCATCAACATTTCAGGACAGCTGATAAAGAAACTAGGCTCAGAGAGACTAGGTGACGGCAGAGATCACCAGTTTCTGAAAGTTCAGAGCACCACTTTGAGTGATGTCAGGTATGGTGGAAAAACACATTTTTTTTCACAGACACACATGTATTTAGCTCTGCATGCATTAAAATGTAAATATAAACACAAATATATATATAGCTAAATTTCTTGAGGATCAGATATAATTTGTAGGTCAAGACATCTGGGTCTATAATTTGTATTGTTTTAAAAATTTAATGCAGTAAGAAACTCCGATATTTCTGATGGTGAAAACAAAGCTTTCTAAAGAATTTTCAGCACACCATACTGAACAGTGTTAATGCTTGTTTTGTAAAAAAACAGAACTATCTTTATAGGAAAATAAGACAAGTTAGTTTTTCACAGAGAATTTGTTCTTTTGACATCAAAAATCTCAAAGGAGGAAGGGATTTTGAGGTTACCCAATTCAAATATTATTTAGTGGAATTGTAATCATAACTAGTAATAAAGAAGAATTTCAACTTACAGGCTTTGGGGTTTTCCATGGAGAAAAGAAACCTGCAATAAAGAAAACAATATATGAACTTTGAAAATACATTCCACTACCACTTACAGTTAGCATGATATTAAGACTCCTGCAAGTACTTTATATAAGTTAATAGTAAACAACAAGAACGACAACAACACATTCTGCCTGGCTGCTCAGTTTTTTTTCAAAGGGACCAATTTTATTGGAATCATATTAATGTATCTAGGAACATTTCTTTATTCGGCAGCTGAGGATTCTGAAGCCCAGGGATGGTGAGGAACTGTGTAGCAAAAGATCAGTCACTTTACAAGAGCTAAGGCTGAGTCATCCTTCAGGCTTTCTGTGGCACAGCCTTAGCTGTGTGTGTGTCGGGGGGGGGGGGTGGGTGTGGGTGGGAAGAGAGAGAGAGAGGGAGAGAGGGGAAGAGAGAGAGAGAGAGAGAAAATGAGAAACAGTGAGGAAGGGTAGAGAGGGACAGACAGAATATAGATAGAAATTGAGACTTTTAAAGGTTAACACCTGTGATTAGTATAACAAATAATTCTGTTTTGAAAGTGGAAGTGAAGTCGCTCAGTCGTGTCTGACTCTGCAACCCCGTGGACTGTAGCCTACCAGGCTCCTCTGTCCATGGGATTTTCCAGGCAAGAATACTGGAGTGGGTTGCCATTTCCTTCTCCAGGGGATCTTCCCAACCCAGGGATCAAACCCAGGTCTCCTGCATTGCAGGCAGACGCTTTAACCTCTGAGCTGCTTTATGTGGTTAGAAATCAATCAACAAGCTTTCATTAATCCTAAATTTATAAATAATGTATATACTTATATCATGAATCAGAGTCTACTATAATTGCACATGGCCGTTTCTCCCACTGATTTTTTCTCTACAGCAGATATCTATTTTTTTTTTTTTTAGCAGATATCTATTTTATTATCCCTCTGCTCTAGGGACAGCACAATGTTTTTCATGAAGAAGCGGCTAAAAATGTTTGTTAATTGAGTGAATCATGTATCATCAAAGACAGGATTTTTTTCAACTCATTGAGCTCTTTCAATGATCACAAATGATGTGACAGTTGGACTGACTTTGTTTGATCTGAATGACCTTTAAGATAATTAAAAGTAAAGGACAGATTAATTCCTTTTTCCTTTATTGTTATTATTTTATCATATACTGATCCCAGCAAGCCAAAACACAATCCAGCATACAGAACAAAATTACTTTCTTCTCATAGCATCTCTCCCCTTTCAATGATTTCACTCATGTTAATATTATGTGGTGTCTGATAAAATGCCTAATAAAAAATGGAATGTTGAAAATATGCCATGTAATGTTTACTACCTTTAAAACTTGGACTGGCATAGAATGGGCCATGTTTTTCAACTATTTCCATTTATAGGAAATATCCACAGAAAACGAGAAACACACTTATCTAGATGCTGAAGCAATCCAACTCAGGCACAGTATAGATACTAATTTAAATAATAACTGCACCTCAACACAAACATTGTAAATAGCTGATGCTGCATTTTATGAAAAGAGTGAAAGCATGTAAGCCATTATATTCCTCAATTTTCCTTGGAACAGAGTTAAATTTAATGCTGAAGTATAACAACTATCTTACCTAAAGAGATGGGTGGAATTGGTTTACTTTCTTGTATACTCTGTATGTATGTTCTTATTTCTCTTTCCAACTATTAAAAAAGTTCTATTCAATGTGTGGCTTGATTATAATTTAATTGCAAGGATTTAATCACATCCTTTTTGATAATAGCTGAGAGTAAAACTACAGATAAATAAATATATTTATCTCTGTGACTCACTCTGTAAAATGCCAATGAAAACAATCTGACCAATAATTATAAAAGTGAAAAGCATTGTGACCTATTGGCCAATTAACTATTCGTTTCATTGAAGGATAAAATTTATTTGCTGTTTCATGGAATTGCCAGCAACAGTTCTTTTCAGAAAAGATATCATTTATACATTCTCCAATGTTAAAACATTCAGTGATTTCCTCTGCTTTCTCTGTGTTCCTCCTCTTTCTTCTTCCTGCAGTGCCAGAATGGATTTTGAGTATTTGCTGCTTTACATTTGCTAGGTACTGGGAGTTTCTTAGATTTACAGATGTATTGAAAATGGTTTCCTTTTATGGAGCTCTCATCTCTACATGGGGCCTTATCTTAAAAGATGATTATCTCTCCCGTGGAAAACGTATAATCATGGGACCTCTCGGTAGTTACAGTGCCAGAACTGAAATGGCATAATAGGGACATTGGTTAAGATCAGACAAGGAGAGAGGGCCATTTAATTTGACCACCTGTCATCACTGGTATGTTGGCTTCCTCTTCTTTTGAGGTTGTTTTATTCAGTCTGGCCTCAGACTATTGGCATGACCCAGGACTTCTCCACTGTGCCCATTATGGCAGTTTCTGAAATATGTCTAATGTTGAGTTGTGAGGAAGAGGCTTCGATCTCTGAAGCAATAGCTTCACTTTCTGAGTCATTGTCAAAAAGAAGCAGCTTGCTTCAGAGTAAGTAATTTTAGGTAGCAGAAATAGTATCAGAATAGATTTCCTTAAAAATAACCTATGTGAGTCTTAGAGTTCCTTTGGCAAATTAGCAATCATGCTATAAACACTTAAATGAAGATGAACAGAAAACATCTATTTTGCAATACAACATTGTAAAGCAATTATCCTACAATTAAAAATAAATTATATAAAAAGGTATGTAATTCTTCTTTAAAGACTTAATTGGTTGGCAGTTTGCTGTTTTGATAATTGTGTAAGTAAAAATTCAAAAGAATAATGAAAGAAAAGAGAACATCTATTTTGGGTATACCCAATTTGGCCCAATTAATTGATAAAATCATGTTTTCTACATGATTAATCTCCAGTTTTCTGCTTGACTTCATTGGAAGAGCTCCATAAATGCTATAATGCTGCTGCTGCTAAGTTGCTTCAGTCGTGTCCGACTCTGTGCGACCCCATAGACGGCAGCCCACCAGGCTTCTTCATCCCTGGGATTCTCCAGGCAAGAACACTAGAGTGGGTTGCCATTTCCTTCTCCAATGTGTGAATAGCATGGGTCAAATAATGTAGGTCAAATGCTATACTAATGTGGGTCAAATGATTATAAATGTACAATAAATTTTCATAGGGATTACACCTCTAAGAAATCTAGTCTATTGCAATTAACATAAAATACCCCAAACAAAATAAGAACTTTTAAATCCTTATTTCTGGAATTTTTCTTTTTCTGAAATCATTCTGGCCAAAATAGATCACAGAAGGAAGACAGGCTTGGTTTGTTGAGACAATTACTTTTGGGTGTCTCACCACCTACAGTCACAGGGATACAGGATGAGGAATATTGATAGCTTTTTCTTAAGACTTTCAGAGCTGATAGTCCTTTTTACAAAGGCAAATTCATAAAAAAGAGCCTTTTCTTTAAAATACTAATAAAACTTGCTTTATATTTTAGTTTATTTCTGGCCTTTATTTCCCCTACTTCTATAGAATGTGGAATATTATAATTCTCTTATGGAATTAAAATTTATTTATTTATTTATTTATTAAATAACTTGACCTGTTTTCCATACTGATCATTTATTGAAGTGTGTTGATGTGTCTGTGTATGAATCCAAACATTATTTAATTCTAACTCTAAAGACAATAAAAATGAAAGGCCTCAAGAAACAGTTATAAGTTAACTGAAACATGAGAAGAGACATTTTAAAAAGGAAAAAGGTAAGAGAATAAATGGGAAAATTTAGATGCAGCCAATAAAGAAATTTTAATACATTTAATATGAAGAACAAAACTGAGTTAGATCTCTAAAATCTGTCTTCTTTAGAACAAGAAATAAAGTTAAAATATATTTTTAATTCCTCATGTAAAAGCACAATTAGATGGGCAGAGAAACAGAAACACAGTACAAATAGCTTAAACAAGAAATTCTGATGCTTAAAAATGGAAGAGGAGAAAAGACAAAACCAGTTTCATACTGAAAGTTAAATCAAATTTACATATCAACTAAATACAATTTTAATAAATTATAGGACTATGGTTGCCCAGTTAAATATGAATTTCAGATAAGCAATGAATAACTTTTTAGTATGTCCTGTATACTGACTGCATGAGACATATACTACATAGGACATACTTATATTAAAAATTACTTGTTTATCTGAAACTCAATTTAATTGGGAAGTCTACATTTTCATTTTCTAAATTTGAACACCCTATATAGGGAACATTTTATATAAGACCTGGGTAACCAGTTAAAAATAAAAACACAATAACAATGTCTATTGTAGGTAATACCCACTCAATTAAGTAAAAATACAGAAAATATTTAGTATTTCCCATTTTTGCACCCTCTCCAATGTTTTCTTGTTAGGAACCTTGCTTTAGGAGAAACCAGAAAACATTCTATGCACATCATTGGATTGCGTTGGTTGGTTGTTCATAAGGAGCAATTTCTACCTAATGTCTCACCTCAGGTGACACAAACTCTGTGTGGCCAATGTCAGTGCCACAAAGGAACATTTTCAAATAATGTGATGACTGGTTAGCAATAGTGCCTTATCATAAGAAAGTTCCAAAAGTGGCTTTTTTCAGAAACTACTTCTGACACAAGATACCCCCAATGAAAGAATATCAGTATATTTACTGCAGCTCTGAAGGGACAGTCACTTTCTAGCATGCATTTGTGAATTGTTTGGTAAGAGTTTTTTTTTTTTAATCATTATATAATAATTATTTTCACAGGGCACAAGATGATGAACTTTCTTAAAACTCCCCACTTCAAATAAGGGTTCAAAATACAATGAAGAGCAACTTAATCAGAGAATGCCATCATGATATCTTCACTTTGGAATTAGGCCAACGCAACTTTTTGGGATTTCTAGTAATTTCCTAAACAGGACTAAATCTTTCAATATGCCTCTATAGTCTGTTCGATATACTGAACTACCATTTGCAGAATGTGAGATGATTTTTTCTTTAACTGAAGTACTTGCTACAACATAGGACTCTGGCTTTGAAAGCTATCATTAATTTCATGAATTTTATAGAAAAATCCACATTACTACAAATGACAGAGATGCAGGAGAAACACTTTCTATTTCTCTTTTTCTTTAAGCGACAGAAAAGGACTAGGAACCATTTTGAACTAAAGGTCTGTTGCAGCAAAGATGTCCATGCTCTGAGTTACTAAAAGCTTTGTTCTGGTTTGCTTGAAAAATAAGATACAACAATTAAATATACCTAACACTACTCCTGAGAGTCCCTTGGACTGCAAGGAGATCAAACCAGTCAATCCTAAAGGAAATCAACCCTGAATATTTATTGGAAGGACTGATGCTGAAACTGAAGTTCCAATACTTTGGCCACCTGATACAAAGAGCTGACTCACTGAAAATGATGCTGGGAAAGACTGAGGGCAGGAGGAGAAGGGGGCAACAGAGGATAAGATGGTTGGATGGCATCACCAACACAATGGACATGAATTTGAGCAAACTCTGGGACATAGTGGAGGACAAAGGAGCCTAGTGTGCTGCAGTCCATGGGGTCGCAAAGAGTTGGATACGACTGAGTGACTAAACAACTACTATACACTTTAAATATGGTTAATATGGCAAATGTTATGTTACATATAATATATTTTATCACAATTTAAAAAATAAAAAAGTAAAGCAATAAAAAGAGCTTGAGGAGAAAGAAAGGGAGAATAAAAGTACACACATATCACATGAATGTGAGAAAAAAAAAAAGAGAAAGTGAGAACGATAAATTTTTTTCACAGTCCCTTTGGTACCCTGCTGGAGGTCAGAAAACTCACCTGGCCACTTGCACAGACCCCCCCCCCCTCCCACCCCGCCCCCGCACCTCTTAAAAGATCATTTCTTATAAAGGATTGTGACTAATAATGGAGATTCATGTCCCTACTACTTCCTGAAAATATTTCAGGGACAGTGAGAAATTCTTTCTGTAGAGGAAATCATCTTTTTTTTTTTTTTAAGTTTCCCAAAGGGGAGAAAGACCCAAGGTTTTAAAAAGCCTCCAGTTAAGGCTAATTTAAGGGAGAAAAATACCACTAATACAGTTAATCTTTAATTTAAAGATCCTCCCATTTTCCTACAGCCTGGCAAATTTTCCATCAAAAATTCAGCTTTTAGTAAATGTACGCCAGCAGGGTAATGAGCTAATTTCCATTAAAACTAGTTCAGTGTTATTCATTTTTTTTTCCAGGTTTTTGACTGATCATGTTATTAAAATTCATTAAATGAGTTAAACCCTGCAGTTACCTTAGAAAATTTGTTTAAGCTGTTTCATATCAGTAAAAGGGCAGTTTTTCTTAATGAAACTGACCTAGGCTAAGAAACAACCTTTCCATTAAGATACTGCTGGTGGTACCCTAACCTCAACATCACCATGTTTCAGTCAAGCAAATTATTCAATTTGCAAAGAAAATTTCAAATTAGTTGCCATCTTTGGCCTACAGAATCCATTTTTGTGTGGAGAGCTGAGGCGTTCTCTGCAATGCTTTAAAAATGATCCTTTCTGCATCTTTTAAATAAAAGTGTTTTACTTATAAACACTATAAAGCTGTTTTTCAGAAGGTCATTTCCCCCCAGGGCTTTGTTCTTTATGGAGAGAGCAATCTGACCATTTCAAGTAATCCCAGCGAGTATTGAAAAAGGGTAAGCCTGCACATGTCTTCTGATAAACTCAATTACATAAAGGATATGTTCAAAATAAAGCAGGTCAGGTAAATAGCCTTGAACAGGAATAAAGCAGCACACTGGAAGAGGAAGAATTGTGTCAGCGAGGCTAAAACTCAGACTGAGGTAAGGCTTGCTGAAAATATTAGCAACTACAAAGGGCTTACGCTCTGAACAAGACCAAGGGCAAAGAAGAGAGAAACCACTCCATGTGCTTATGGTGAGCTGTAAACAGTTGGCAACGGAAATGTGGAAGGATATCAGTCTTGCAAACAGAAAAGTCCAGTTCTGAGAACAATTTTCTTTATAATAATGGATATGTAGCATTAAATTCTCTTCTATTGAGAAACCCATCTAGAAACATCTTTAAGTAATTTAAGAGAGATTAAACACCTTAGTCATTAAATTACACCAACATTAAATAAATATTTATTAAGTTGTGGGTGTGTCACTAGCACCACGGCAAAATGGAAGCTTCGGCCTTCCCTTCTACTTCTTGTCTTATGTGTTCAATATTTGGGAAAATTTCACCTGCCTTTCCAAATTTTAAAGGCAGGAACCTGAAGTCATTCTTAATCTCTTTCCCCTCACTTCCTTATCACCAACTTCTGTCTATTCTATCGCCAAAATCTATTTCAAACCCATTTCTCTCCATCTCTACAGTCACCATTATAATCCACGCTCACCATCATTTTTACCTCAACTGAAGCTACAGTAAATTTGCTGATGTCACAGAATCTGATCATGCTTAAAATCCTTAAATGGATTCCCACACATTTATGATAAAACACAAAACCTCCAAGGACTTATATAAGTTTGTCCCTACCCACTCCCCTGGAGAAGCGAATGGCAACCCACTCCAGTATTCTTGCCTGGAGAACCCCCTCGACAGAGCAGACTGGTGGGCTACCATTCATAGGGTCACAAAGAATCAGACATGACTGAACAACTTAGCACACACACACTTTCCCCAGAGTTATTTCCTCATGGGTTATTTCCTTTCACTCACTGAAATTCATTGAATATAAGCCAGGCTTCTCTAATCACAGAGCCTCTGCATAATCTCCTTCATTTACCTATCCTTTTTAACCCTCCACCAAATCATCTCTGGCTCCTTCTTTATGTCAGCTTAAACACTACTTCCTCAGGGAAGATGTCCCTGACCTTTCATCTTGAATCTAAGTCATTCATAATAATTTTTCATTGCATTCTCTATTTTTCTTTGTATGGAATTTATCACTATTTAGAAATATGTTTATGAAATCATATCTATGTAATTGTATTTGTGAGATTGTTAGTTTAATGCTCATCTCTCCATCTAGAGTATAGATTCCACTAGGGGAGATCATATCTATTTTGTTCACAATATATTCCCAGTACTTAGCACAATGCCTGACAGATAGCATATACTTCAATAGACACATTTTAATGAATTAATAGTAGTAGTGAAGAGTGAGGAGGGTAGCAAGAAAGAAAGTCACAAGATACTCAGGATGATATGCTTGGCGTGGAGGAGTATAAAGGAGAAGATGAAATCCATGATGACTTCTAGCTTGGGAAACTGGATGGTTTCATTAGCTGAGATAAAAAATATAGGAAAAAGGTTTCTTTGAATGGAGTCTAGAAAGTTAGGTTATGGGCAAAATGAGTTTGAAGTGACTTCTGGAGTTTGGATTCAAATGTAGTCAAACTACATTTTGAAGTCTCAACCTTAGTGAATTTGGGTTCAGGTAAAGTCAGGCAGTAGTTGGCTTTCTTGTCTGGAGTTTAATAGAGATTATCAGGATTAGAGATATAATATGTTAGGTTAAACTTAAAACAAGACACCAAAATTGTGTGGCATGAAAAGAGACCACTTCAAGGTATGTAGAATGAAAGAAAGTATCTGAGATGTAACTGAAAGTCAAGTAAGAAAAAGGTTTCAAGAAATAGTAAACAGAAATACTCATAAAATAAGGCCTTAAGTTTGTCAAACAGGAGGGTCACAGGTGGCCACAGTGGTGGCAGCTGATTGCTAGAACTGAGGCAGAAATCAGATTTCAGTGGGTCTGAATGATGGGAAGTGAGGAAGTGGAACCGAGAAGTGTCATGGTGGCTATGGGAGGAATAAAGCTGCCAATAAAGGGAAGACTTCCTTTTGGAGAAGCATGCATGTAGATGAGATGGTACCTGAACAGAGACAGAGTCTGAAGACTGAGGAGAAAAGGAGATAACTGGTGGAATTATTTCATGAGGAGATAAGAGGTAGGATCCAGAGTGCCGAGGGGAGAAATTAACGTTAATTGAGAGAGCGCCAGCATCCAAGCCCTTATCAAGAGGCCAGAGCAGATCTTTGGGGAAAACCTCCAGGATCTACCTCATGGGGCAGGGACGGGACTGAGTAGGAGAATTCACTTACGGTGGCTGAGAGTAAAAGGCGTGGGGGTTTGTAGGGGTTCTGAGTATCCAGGGGCACTGGAGCAGAGAATACAAGTAACCTGCGTCAAAATGTTTGGTTCATGGGGATGAGACAAAGATAGGAACAGAAAAACAACTTCTGGCACAGCACAGTGGAGAGGTGGTGTACACGGAAGGGGGGATAACGCTGACCTGGGCTCTAGTCCCAGCTCCACCTGTCACTAGCTGTGTGGTCACACACATACTTGGCAGGGCGTGTCCCCCAGGATCAAGCTCCAGGCTCTGAGTGAGACTCTGGGTTTCCTTTATGGCTTATGCCCGGGGTCGCCGTAAGTGAGTCCCCTGATCAAGGTTCTGATTCCTTATCTGTAACAAAGATGATAATAATAGGGACTACTGCTGCTGCTGCTGCTAAGTCACTTCAGTCGTGTCTGACTCTGTGTGACCCCAAAGACAGCAGCCCCCCAGGCTCCCCCGTCCCTGGGATTCTCCAGGCAAGAATACTGGAGTGGGTTGCCATTTCCTTCTCCAATGCATGAAAGTGAAAAGTGAAAGTGAAGTCGCTCAGTCGTGTCCGACTCTCAGCGACCCCATGGACTGCAGCCTGCCAGGCTCCTCAGTCCATGGGATTTTCCAGGCAAGAGTACTGGAGTGGGGTGCCATTGCCTTCTCCAGGGACTACTGCAGTGGGAAGTAAATAAACGTGAACTTTACATTTTATCAATTTAAAATGGTGCATTGTTCCACTTAATGGCTTTGATGTATTCTGAATTCTTCTTCTGAAAAACAGAGGCCCACTTTTCAGAAAGGTGTTCAACAATTTATTGTCACAATGGATCTATTATTTTATCCTCTTAGTTGTTTTAACTTTTTTGCTCTTTTAACATTCCTTTTTAAGGCCTTTTAAATTGGTATAAAAGGAATTGTAGGAGGAGGAGTCAAGATTAATCAAGATTAATCAAGATTAATAAAACCATCTTGGGGTTTTGAATTTTGGTTGTCAGTATATGTATGCAATTTTTTCAGAAACAGCATTATGTTTGATTTTGTAGGTACAATAATGGCCTCCTACAGTCTAGTCTTTAAAATTGGTACATGTGTTACTTTACATGGCTAAGGGGATTTTGCAGATGTGATTAAAGTTAAGGATCTTGAGATAAGGATCAGTATTACTGGTAGAAGAGTATTGTACATGTGATTGCTGTTAAGATGGAACAAAGCTGAAGATCTATTGTTCTGTAATTGGGAAACCGCTCAATTGGGTCTCTACACCATTACCTGCTTACAATATCAGTTCTACAGGATTCCCTGGTGGGTTAGTGGTAAAAAAAATCCACTTGCTAATGCAGGAGATGCAGGTTTGATCCTTCGGTCAGGAAGATAGCCTAGGAAGGAAATGGCAACCCACTCCAGTATCCTTTCCTGGGGAAATTCCATGGACAGAGGAACCTGATAGACTACAGTCCATGGGGTCCCAAAAGAGTCAGACACAACCGGGCAACTAAACAACAACAATCAGTTCTACATTTTACTGATTCTAGTGAACATAATCTTCTGAGATAATTTCAATCCTCCAGGTTTGTTTATTATGACCCTCTTACTTTGTTAAGCATCACTTTTCTTGATTTTTGCATTTCAACCTGCTCTATCCATTTCTGGTTTGTTTTTTTTTTAAATGTCATACCTTCTAGCATCTGAGGATCCCAAGCATGTTTTCTCAATTTCTTCTGTTGTCTACAGTAAATCTATTTCAGTGTCACGAAGGTTGATCTTGAAGGCTACTTATAATTATCCCTTTCTTACATGCTTAGCTTTTTGTTGTATGTTCCATGCTGGGTGTTACTTTTTTTTTTTTTAAGGGAAGATTTATCCAGATTCAGGCTCATGGCCTTATTGCTGCTCACTCAATTGTGTGAAATAATGCCCATTTTGGAGTTCAAACAACAGTGAACACATGCGCACAGCTTGTAGCCAGACTTCCGCTGGCAACAGTGTCGCTTAGCTTTTCTGGACTGTAGGGAGCGTTCTCTTTGACACAACTTCATAATTTTGTTTGCTTGGTTTGGCAAGAAACATTTGTGCTGTAAAACTGTGAGATGGTCTCTATATACTACCCCAAAGGATTCTTGTAGTCCTACCATCTTTGGTGCTTAATGTAATTGTACCACTGCCCCAGGAGGCAATTTTTCATCACTCTTGCCTCTCTGCTTCCTGTTATGCTGCGCTCTAGTATTTGAGACTTCAGAATTTGTGGAAAGAGAGTTGTAGGGAAATGAGAGAGATTGTTCAGCAGGGAAGAAGTTTAAGCACAACTGAGCAGTATCTCAGCAGTCTTATAAGTGCTAGAATCTGTGAATCCCTGACATTTTCTTTTCTATGTATTCTTGGCACTTTACTGAGCAATTCAGAGAAACCATATAGACAATTCATTGCCCTGATGTGATCTTAAATAGAACTTCTTAAAAAGAAGAATTTTATCTCTATTTGTCTATGTGTTATATATTCAAATATAACATTATGTATTATGTATTTATATATTATTATTTATAAACTAATATCTGAAATATAGACAGAACTGATGCTTATCTCCTGCTCTAACTTTACAAGCTAAGGCTCCATCTTCATTTAAAGTTCTGGCATCCCTAATTAGCATCACTTAAGCAAGGTGGGCAGAGATAAAGTACAAATAGGACTGTCCTTGGAATGTATTTTTCAGTCAATCACAAAACAGATAAAAATTTTGTTTGCTTGTGGTGGGAATTGATGGTGCAGTTGAGTTAGTTTCTTTCTCTCCCCCTCCACCCATTCTCACCCCTCAGGTTGTCCTGTGGGACTCTGCATAAAGGACACATGGTTTGACTGGGTCTGCTGTGGAGCGGAGGGTCAGAGTCCACATCTCAGTCCAAGATCATTGGGAGGTACTTCACTGACTACAGTCTGTGAATCAATGTTTTATATAACATGAAGACAGAAGATGCCCATTTTAGTTTGGGTTTTCCCCAAAGCAGGCCCTGATGTGAGGACTTGGGTTACCCCAGGAAGCAAAAATAATGTGGAAAGTGAATTGGGGACCAATTTGGGACTCTCCCCGTGGCTCTTCTGAGAAGCCCTGGGGAACACACATCAGAAGCTTCTCCTGTGGAGTGGCGCAGCCAAGGCATTGGTGCTCTGACTCTCCTCTCCCGCTGGGTAAATGGTTGCTCCTCACTGAGTATTGCTCTTCCAGGGTGCTAACTTTCCCGCATTTCAGGGTTCTCCCTGTGTAAGGCTGAGGAAACACCTGTAGTGCCACAGAAACTTCTGGGGTGGAGAATAAGAGACACTGGTGCTTGAGGCAGGACAGTCAGCTGACTGGAAACATCCACCGCTGCCTGTGAGCTCAGGTGACCTAAGAAGACAAGGACCAAAAGTCCATGGAGGTGAAAACTGGCAAAGCTTATCTGTGGTGGGAGGAAAAACTAAATAAATATGTCCTTAAAGTAATTGTATTTGGGGGAACAGAGGATTTACATAGTCTTAAAACAAGAATGACAAATAAGCTCCAACTCTGATGCCAACTCTGATCAACTGACTGCCTGGAGAGCTGTGTTGAGGAGGATTCTCAAAAGTCTCAGCAGAAGATCATACCTTTAGCAATTAGCATCCTAAACATGGAAATGGGAGGACAGAAGGGTGGTATGTGATACATGTGGGGCATGTATTTGCCACCCTGCTTTAAAGTGGAGACTATTCATATCAGTGCTGAGATTTCCTTAATGAAATACAATTCTTTCAGCTATTTGACCTTTCAAAATGCACAGCATGTGGCCTGACTTTGGTTAATGAAAGAATTCTCCAATTAATGTTAAGAATAAGACTGGGATAAACTTCAAAGGCACAGCAGTTACAGGCATTAGCCTTGTTATTCTGCTACAGGTTTCAAGTAAATATGCTAATTTTTTTTCTCACTGATATATAAAAAAATGTAAGAGTCATAATATTAACTGGAAAAAGGGATCAAAGGCAGGTGGTGTTCAACAGCATTAGTGCTTGGTCATAGTGTCAGTGTTGAGAAAAGTATACTTTTTGGGGGTGGGAGTGAGACTATTTGAATTCTCTTAGCAAATTTCATTACACAATACAGTATTAACAACTATGGATGTGTTAATTAACTAGATGGGAGAAATCTTTTCACAATGTATATGTATGTCGAATCACCATGATGTACAATTTCATTTGTCAACTATACCTCAATAAAACTAAAAAAACGTGCCTTGGAGAAAAATACGTAGTCATTAAATCAAGTAGGGAAATTTTTTAAGCACTTTGTCATAATGTCTTCACAAGGAAAACATCACCATTTACCCTGGGTCATGATTTGAACTGTTGATTCAAAGAATAAGCACAGTATTAAATATATCTCAACTTGTACTACTGCAATTCAACTTGCTTTCAAGTCCTGTGGTTATTACTTCCTACTTTTTTTGAGTTTTTAGTTTTTGTGTGCTTAGTCATGTCCAACTCTTTGCGACTCTATGGACTGTAACCCGCCAGGCTCCTCTGTCCACAGGATTTTTCAGGCAAGAATACTGGAGGGGGTTGCCAGTTCCTCCTTCAGGGGATCTTCCCGACACAGGGGTTGAACCAGTGTCTCCTGCATTGCAGGTGGATTCCTTATCACTGAGCCATTGGTTCAATTCAGTTCAGTCTATCGGTTGTGTCTGACTCTTGGTGACCCTATGGACTACAGCAGGTCAGGCTTCCCTGTCCATCACCAGCTCCCGGACTTGTTCAAACTCATGTCCATTGAGTTGGTGATGCCATCCAGTCATCTCATCATCTGTCATCGGGGAAGCACATTATTTCTCAGTTCTCACCTCCAATGATGTATCTGAATCTGCGCATGCGTGCTAAATCACTTCAGTTGTGTTCGACTCTTGGCGACGCTATGGGCTATAGCCCACCTGGCTCCTCTGTCCATGGGATTCTCCAGGCAAGAATACGGGAGTAGGTTGCCATGTCCTCCTCCAGGGATCTTCCCAATCCTGGTCTCTTAGGTCTCCTGCATCGGTAGGAAGGTTCTCTACTACTAGCAGCACCTGGGAAGCCTCGTACCAACCTACCATTAAGTACTGCCTGAACTGCCACTCGCGTCCATCTATTACACACAATATATTCACAGTGATCTTTTTTCAGAGCCTGAATCCTATCACGTCGCGCCTATACTTAAAACTTTGTAATCAGCTTCCTGGTGCTGGAAAGAACCAAGTGAAATTTGGTTACAGAACCTGACTCTTGTTTCCCAACCCTCTTTTTAGACTTGACTTGGTCTGGACTCCCGCCTCCTTTGCTCTCTCTACTCTAGTGTCAGGAACCTTCTTGCAGTCCCTCAGACTATCCAGGCTCCCTCTCACCATGAGGTCTTTGAACCTGTTTCCCTTCTCTCAGCACTTGGTTAACCCTGTTTATTGTTTAGATCTTGGTTCCTGGGGTTACTTCTTAGGGAAGGCACCCAGGGCCTCTATAAACCAAATCCCATGACTAAAGACTTTCAGCTCCATGAACCTCTCAACACTCCTCTTTCCTCCCATTTCCACAGCTAAGGTCACTAATTGGTAAGAATATTGCTTCTTTTGATAATGCATTCTCTTCCCCACAAGTTTAAAATTTCCCTGATGACTGGGGTTGTATCTGTAGTTTTGTTCCTTGTTGATTCTCCATTTCCTAACACAGCACCTAGCATATAGCAGGTGCCCGCTAAATATCTGTTGCATGAATAAAAGAAAAATCAAAATGAATTGTTACTAATACTAAAATAAAATAATTTCTGAGAAAAAGTTTATTTCTTTAGTAATTTATAATTTAAAAGGCAGTTTGTGGTATACTGTCATATATTCCTTATGAAATCCCTGGGGAGAAGGCATGCTTACATGCATCTTACAGAAAAAGCAGGTTCTGACAATGTTCTGCCTACAGGCATGCAAGAGGGAGGTGGCAGAACCAGTTCAAGCCCCCATCTTCTCTGACTCCAAGTCTAGAGTTCTTTTCCAACAAACAGTGTATCACAGAACAATGACAGATTTTTATGCAATTTTAATTGCTCTGATCTTGTCCTAAGATCTGCCAGATCAGCAAGGAGATCTGCAGCATCTATTTGGGCATTATTTATTGGTTTTACAGTTGATGGGACAGAAACAACCAGCAGCAGTGACCACCTGGGGGCACATGACACTGGGGGCGGTCAGGGTTGAGAGTTACCACATACATCTTGACTTAGTATGTTCTTATCTGTGCCTTAGAGACACCGCCTAAGGGGCATAATCCCGAGGTGCTGTTCTAGTTAGGGAAGGAATTTAACTCAGAGACCTTGTGAAGTCCTACAAGGATAGGTTGGAATAACTGGAAAGGGTAGAAAAAGACATCTGGAACTGAAGAAGTCAGGTGTGCTGGGCAGAGAACAAAGCCTTTCACAACTCTAAAGTTTTCCAAAATGTCATCGTTTCATCCTATTTCAGAGACGACAGGATGAAACAAAGACTTCCGGGTTGCCATGCTTGGCTCCTGATAGCTGTATTATATGTTGATAGCACATGTGTGTGTGGGGAATAGAGGACCCTCTAGCCACCTGATTTCTTATTTTACAGATGTGGACACAGAATGAGTCTCACTGGATCATCACAGAGCTGATGACTTAACTGCTACCTGTGCATGAACATCAGAAGTGATACAGATCTTTCAGAGAAGGAGGTAAATCAGCTCTTAAATTCTCCTGTCACTAGATGACCTCTGAGCCAAATAAAATCATGATCTGCTATGGTTTACATCTTAAGGAAATTAGTGAAGGCAAGGATCACATTTTTCACTGGCAAAACTAAGAATTATTGTTAAGAATTTGTTAAGAATTAATTCCTAGTGACCCCACAATAAATACTTTTCAGTTGAGCAGAATTCCATTAAGCTGTCAGCTTATTTTTGAGTAATTTCCCATTATCTTTAAGTCACTTAAAAAAAAGATACCTAGCCCCCAAAATGGAAGCTTTCAGGTTTCTAATGACCTCATTATGTAAAGATAAATAGGGTTTGAAAGAGCTTGAGCCACCTTCTGTCCCCTGCAGAGGACAAATAAATCATGTCGATGTCACCTGGACCCACTTAGGAACTTGGTGGATCTGGTTTGCTTTCTGAAGACTCACTGGTGCTGTGGGCTCATGCTCACCCCTGGTCCTGCTTTAGTGGGGAGTGGAAAGGCTGCATCTAGATTTTTCCTAATGGAATTAACCAGTGGAGAACCATGTTTTACTGTACAAGATACCCCTCCCCGGCTGGTAACGTGCTTCTGCTGAACCTGGTACTTCATCACAGCTGACATTTCATGCTTCCTCTATCTTCATCTGCCTCCCACATGAAGGAGAACCAGAACATCATCTTCCCTCTGTGCGGATGAAGGTCAAACTGTGGTTACAGCCACTGCTCCTGCTGATGGGCTGCTCTGACTAATGATGACTAATGTTTTACAGAGAAGCGCGGAGAACCTGCAGTGTCTACCTTTTAATGAGATCAGCGTTCACTCCTAAGTCCTCATTTTCTCCCTTTACACCTGTTCCCTCGGGATCTCCTTCACTCTCAGGGCTTTAGTTTCCGTCTGCGTGAGGATAATTGGTGGTGTTGTCGTTCTCACCCTGACCTCTACTACCTCCACTTCTCAGCCCCATGGCTGCCTTGTTTCTCTCTCAACTGTTACTCACTCGTTCATTCACTTGCTCATCATTAAACCAACAGCTATTGGATGAGAGCTGAAGGAACAGCACAGTGACTGTCTGGACAGCTGACTTGCTAAGACAAGGTAATAGCTGATGCCGCTGACTCTGTCACCCCTGTTTCCTCTGTCCTTGACCCCTTTTCTCCTCTTACTGTCACACTCCCCTGAGGTGAGCTTATTTATCCCCAGGGCTTCTCCTGTTGTTTAAGATTTCTAAATCTGCTTCTAAATTAGCCCATCCTTCCCCTGAGGCCAAGCCCAACATCCCATCTGTATCTGCACTGGCCATTCTATAGGACTCCAGTGCTACATGCTAGTCTCTCTCCTGTAAAGCCTGCTTTACCTTCAATAGTCCCTGAATCTATAAAAGGCACGGACAATCGCCCAAGCTGGAAATCTTGGACTTGTCCCATATTAACCTTTTCCTTCCTCCTCCACAGTTCATCATTCCTGAAGGTGCCACATAACTTCCTGCCTACACTACTGTAAATTATCTCTAGAACAGTCATTCCTTTCCTTTACTCTTGTCCTCTCTAACCATTCTCTCTATTGAACAAGGACATAAGAAAGACCATAAGAAGCTTATGATTCAAACTCAGAGAAAGGACTCCCAGGTTTTCCTCAGGTCCGTACAGAGGCTATGATGAAATCAGAGCCCTGGATCTGTCAGATACCACAGTCTACTCTGTGCTGACTAGAACATCAGAATATAAGTCTCTTGAGGGTGTGGGGTCGTATTCTTACCCTGGATTGAAGAAATAATCAGAAAATAATCAGACAGAAAAAAAGCCTACCCCATGAAACATGATCATGAACACCACAAACGTTGAAGCTTTGCAGATCATCAATAACCCAGCCGCTGCCTGGAGAGTCCAGGATGTGACGCAGATGCCCCTGCCCCTTCTCTCGCCCCTCACAGCATCTCTGGGTGTGCAGCCGCCACTCCTGGGATTTGTGAGTCCTCAACCTATATTTTTTAATGACATTATTCTCTCTTTAGGACGATTAGAAAAACATGTATGCTTTCTCACTCTGACCCCTAGACCATTCATTATGTCAGCTTTAGGTAAAATGTTCTCCCCTTTCAAGAGTCTTCTGTACTTAAAAAAATGCTCTCCCATACTTGACCTATAAGTCTGGAAAACCATGCAGAGAGGTGTGTTTTCTTTCTTTCTTTCTTTTTAAAGAGAGTCAGCTTTGAGATTTCTGGAAATAGGAACTCTTTTCTTAAAGTACTTATAAAGAGGGAAGTTATAAATGATGGTATCACATTCCGATTTAGAAGAGAAGATAACTTTCAAAAGGTCTGAGACTTTGAAGAAATAGTAACAAAGAATTTAAGGAATATATTATCAAATAGTGTAAGGAATATTAATCAACAATTTAAAAACAATATTAAATATTAATAAATATGCTGTATAATCAAAGAACACCATTAAGGGTGTGATAAAGACCCAACTTCACCAAAAGCACTGAGTGTCAATGCCACAAATCTCTCTTTTTTATGACTTATGAGTAGTATTTTATATTGCTCCTCCTTTTTTTTTGCATTATGATGAGTATATATATATATATTGTATATATATATATTATATATATGTATTTATGGTATGAAAGTCAGCAGAAACTGAGCACAGAACTTGTTCATTTTTGAATCCAATAACTGGGAAGGGATTGGATAAGTATAAAAAAAATCACTGTTGTGTGTGTCATTATTATTGTGTATGTGCTCAGTTGGTTCAGTTGTGTCCGACTCTTTGTGGCCCCATGGACTACAGCCCGCCAGGCTCCTCATCCATGGGATTCTTCAGGCAAGAATACTGGAGTGGTTGCCATGCCCTCCTCCTGGGGATCTTCCCACCCAGGGATCAAACCCACGTCTCCTGCATCTCCTGCATTGCAGGCAGATTCTTTACTCGCTCAGCCACTGGGGACGCCCGCAAATTATTATTAAGTCTATTCTTATCACAACCACTGCTTTTTCCAGGCATTTAGAATACTATTTTAAAACAAAATTGCCCCCACACCTTTTAAGCTGACAGAGACTTGGTACAATTGACGTGCAGAAGCGACTGCCCTCTGTATGTTTACCAACTCTTGATTTAAGCTCATGTAAAGCCCCAGACTGCCTGAGTCAAAGGCAATGTTACACAAACACTGGGCTTCTCAGTCTCAATTCCTGAAGAAGAAAGAGTAGACAGATTTCACTGTGAAACAGAAGCGCTTGTTCAGTTGGTATTTTTATGGTGTTGGATTTTCTGCTTCATCTAGGGGGTGGAGCAAAAAAACAGGGCAATTTATACAGGAGGAAAATAAATAATTACTCTTTCCTTAAAATAGTTAGAAGGAAAGTTTTTACCCAGAGACAACTTCTAATGTGAGTTATTATTTTGTGTGGGCGAGAGAGAGTGATCTCCCTTCATTATTCTTCATAATCCTTTTCATTTTACAGAAGGAGTAATAAATACACTTTTTGGCTTTATTTCATCCAGTATGATTTTTTTTGGGTGGAAGTGTATTAATAAGTAATTGCATAGTGTTCCTTCTTTTGCCTTGTTTTAAGAGTCTCAATTCCAAAGAGTCAAAGCCTCATGGTGAATAATTTTCTGGAAATTTACTAGCTCTCTGTGTGTGACTCAGTTTCAAGTCACCACACTGCAAGTCATGCCAGAATGTCCTCTGGACCCAAGTCTGTCATCTCCAGCTGGGTAACAGGTCTACTTTGCTTCTCTGCTCATTTCCCACTTGCTAAGAACCAGCTCAGCTGGCACTGGCCCAGCACATGTCCTGGAAACAAATGACCTACTGGTCTGTGTTTCTGAGTATGGCGTCCCTCAAGTCCCTTTTTGGGATGTTCCACTATTACTCTAAGACCCAATATTGGGACTTCTCTGGTGTCCAGTGGCTAAGACTCTGAGCTCCCAATGCAGGGGGCCTGGGTTCAATCCCTAGTCTGGGAACTAGGTCCCATATACTGCAACTATGAGTTCAAGTGCCACAACTAAAGATCCTGCATGCCCATTGAAGACAGAAGATCCCGCGTGCTACAACTAAGACTCAGCGCAGCCCCCTAACACCTCCTCCCAAACACAATCCTAACTGCTCACCCAGAAACCAATTGTCAGGTCACAGCAGACCTCTGGCTTGAATTTTTTCCCCTCTATTTTCTGAGATTTCAACTTTTCATTTACCTGCACCAGCAGTCTTTCCTGTCAGTCCATCAGGAGGACCACTGTGCCTCTTATCATCAAGAGACTCAATCCAGACAGCAGTCTGGTGAAGACCCTTTCCACGCTAATTTTCTTAGCATTTATAAAAAGAATACTTAATTAAAAAATATTTGTTGAGCACTTACTATGTGTCTGGATCCAAATGTTCGTCTCTCTGCACCTCAGAGTTTTAAAGTAGAGCTATTTTAGGGCACAGTTCCTAAAGCAGAACAGTCTAATTGGTTGGGGTAAGACTGTTTCAAAACCAAATCCATATTTGATGAGGGCTGACCAGAGAGGCTAATTTCTTCTCAAACACCCTGACCTACAAAGCATTCTGGGCAATGGCTTCATTTCATCATAGTCTACTCTTCTCCATGTGACTAAAATATTTCTAGAGAAATTAAAATTCTTTTAGTTCTTTGGGTGTCCAGTGGCAGACCTTGGTTTCTGCACAAATCCTGGGGACACTGTTTACATTATAGAAGGTCTAAGATAAGACAGTGCTTCTCAAACATGTCTGACAAATGACCATTAAAAAAAAGAATTTAATCCTCCCAAAAATTATTAGAAAATTAAAATAAAAAATACAAGGTCCTGGTAAAAATATTTGCTTCCATAGACATAAAATGATTTGAGTTAGTTTGCTATTAACAAGTTTTAAATGCTTATTTCATTTCCTTGCATCTTTTTTTGAGCTTCTGGATGATACTGGTCCACGGTGTGTATTCTAACACTCACAGGTCTAGGACATAGATTCTATGTGAATGGTGCCCCCTAGCCTTGTCCAGGCGAGGTCCTGCCTGGCCTTCAGCATTTTGAGTTTAACTGTCTGTCAGAGAACAAGGAGAGGAAGTGTAAGATGTATATAAAAAAGACAAAAAGAAGGGGGGTAGCAACAACTTCTCACAGAGACTTTGGTATGGTAGGCAAATTAATTGGTGATACACAAAACACAAGGCTTCACTGTCCTTATTTCAACTTTATACCTGAGCCTTTCACCAACTTAAACCTGGGACTTCACATCCATGCTCATTAGTGATCTGATGCCACCTCCAAGGAACGAGACTTTTTTCAGTTAATTCAGATATTCTGGCCAAAGTCCAATTTGGGTAATTGCGCCTGTCTACATGAATGTCTCCCACTACTGAAATTAT
Source organism: Cervus canadensis (assembly GCF_019320065.1). Classification (NCBI taxonomy): domain Eukaryota; kingdom Metazoa; phylum Chordata; class Mammalia; order Artiodactyla; family Cervidae; genus Cervus; species Cervus canadensis. The sequence continues at coordinate 40,420,863 of NC_057388.1, read as the reverse complement.
ACTTTCGCTGCTAAACTACTGTGTAACATCACATTCTGCCTTTTAATAGCTGCCATCATAAACTTTAGAGGTAACTACCTTTTTCTGCCAGGTTAAAAAAAAAAAAAATGCTTGTGTGTATGTATCTTCCTCTGTGAGGTTTACAAACATAAAAATGGCTTTTCAAGGGGAAAATTGTTAACTCAATGAACAGTTAAGACTTCTATCAGAATAGGAATTTAACTGGATGTTTACATGCGAGGCTGGTGGATCAGAGAACCTAGTCTCCTGTAAATGAGGACATGCAAATATCAAAAACTGCAGGGCCTGGAGAGGCGTGGTCAAATGCACTGGTTTAAAAAGCCTTTAGTTTGATTATAGATATTTTGTGGGACACCATTATTAAAAAGAGAGACTTAAAAGATTTTTAGAAAAGTTTAGGACATAAGTCTATTTATTTAAGGCTTCCACCTCTCTGCACAGTTTTGGTCTTATTCTTTTCTTGTACAGTTGGTGTAAAAAGGGCTATAAAAGTATAACTGAATATTCATTGAAAAATAAAAATAGACTTCTTAGCTACTTTTTCCCCCCTTTTTTTCTGAATCTAATTTCACATTGTTGCCAGAGCCATTTTCCTAACACATGTTCATCACATAGTTCCTTGATGAAGCATCTACATTTGTTCATCATTTCCCACCAGAACAAGTCTTGGCTCTCCTGCTGGGTCAGTAAAGCCCTGCAGGCTCTGTCTCTGTTTCACTGACCCAACATTATCTCTGATTACTTCCCAGCATGAACTTTCACTGGAGCTGGGCTGATCCCCCAAAGTCCCTCTAACTGGCTGTAGGTTTTCTCATATCTAAGCTTTCATGGCTCACAAAGCTATTCCATGTGGGAAGTCTCTTTCCTCTTTCTCTGCCCTTTAGCCTTAAATCCTGTCCATCTTCAGTCTTACCTTCAGGTAATTCTTTTCCTTAAGTCCTCTAGCTTTTATTTGTATCCCAGGATTTATATTTTAAGTAAATATAGCCCATATTCTATCATTTCTTGGTTGTTCTGTGTGTTTTAGCTCCATCTCCTTAATGAAATGAGGTAGACTTCACAGGTAGACCCTGTTTTCTCTTTCCCATGGTGTGTAAAGCCTGGCTAACCCTCCTCCCTCCCTCCGACTTGGCACTGCCGCTGTTTTCCTGTCACCTCTGAAGGTGTGCCAAAGAAGCATTGCAACAACTTCTTACTCAGGTGCCTGTAAAAATCCACAAGAACAAGCATCATTAGTCACTGTGAATACCTAGATCAGAGGCTGGTCAACTTTGTTGGTACAGGGCCAGATAAACATTTCAGGCTCTGCAGGCTATGTGGTCTTTGTTGCAGTGATTCAACTCTGCCACTTCAGCAAGAAACTGGTCAAAGACGGTACAGAAACAAACGGATGTGTCCGTGTTCTAACAAAATTTTATGGACATTGAAATCTGGATTCTATATAATTTTTGCATGCCAAAAATAGTGTTCTTATTTTGACATTTTTAAACAGCTAAAAATGCAAAAACTGGATTTAACAAAACTTACTGTAGTGATCACTTTGCAATAGATACCTATATAAAATCACACTGTTGTACATCTTAAAGTTACACAATGTTATATCTCAATTGGAAGTGAAAGTGTTAGTTGCTCAGTAGTGTCCGATTCTTTGTGACCCCATGGATTGTAGCCTGCCAGGCTCCTCTGTCCATGGCATTCTCCAGGCAAGAATACTGGAATGGGTGGCCATTCCCTTCTTCAGGAGATCTTCGTGACCCAGGGGTAGAACCCAGGTGTCCTGCATTGTGGGCAGAATCTTTACCATCTGAGCCACCAGGGGAGTCCACTATATGTCAGTTATGTCTCAATAAAGCTGGAAAAAATTAAAAACACTATTCTTAGTTCAAGTGGTAGACCAAATTTGGCTGGTGGGTCATAGTTTGCTGACTCCTGGTCTGGATCTTTGTTCCCAAAGTTATACTTCTTAGACCACTAGAATCAGAATCTCCCTGGGCCTAGAGTTTATAGAAAATAGAAATTCTGGAACCAGTGAAGCAGAATTTCTGATCACATTAAAGAAACTAACAAAGAGCTATGAATTGCCACATCTACAACAGCTAAGATGTTTTAACTTTTTGAGTCAGTACTGGGCAGCCAAGGAGTGAAATTCTAACAGGAAGCAGGGAGTGACAGAACAGGCTCCTTAGGAATCAAATTTATAAGACTTGGAACCAAAGGGGTGAATACCAATAACAGGAACTCTATGCTTTTAATCAGCATTTAGAATCTTTTCAGATGCAGAAAATTAAAAACCTGGGGATTCTGAGTGTTTGCATTCAAAATGCATGCTATTCAGAATATCAGTAGATGCAGCAAATTTTTATTTAACTTGAACTTAGTAAAAATAGAAGTGTATTCATGGGGAAGAAAAGAAATTCACACTCCTTATTAAATATAATGTGTACGAGACTAAAATGTAAAAAGAAAATATTTTTTATGTTTCTGCCCCCAAAGAAAGCCTCTGTTGCTCAGGCCTTTGCTATTGATGGCAAATTCAGGAGAGACGATTTTTTATCAGCAATTAGTTCTGAAGGGCATATATAATGTATTTCTCAAGGCTCTATATAAACTCAACACATTGGATTAAGCAAAAAAGCATCTTCAAGGAGGAACTATCTGGAAAACTGTGCCCACAGGGGCCCTTTGCCAGTGCCAATCAATTGAGGCTAGAATATGACCCATGTGAGAAGAATAAGTCTAGTAGTTTCTGATCTATGACATAGACCATCATCTGTATTTTGCAAATTATCACCAAATTCTAAAGGTAAGGAGTGGAACAGGAAAAATGAGGACTTCTAACTTCCAACATTGGCCAAAATTTAGTGAGAAGCTCTTCTATGTCAGGTGCTGTGAGAAGCACTTTATGTGGATTTTCTTGTTTAATCCTCAGAACAAACACATGCGTTGCTACATTTTACAGGTGAGAAAACTGAGTTTTGAAGATCTAAAGGAACATGTCCAAGATCCCACAGGTCAAGTTAAGATCTAGATTTGTGCTCAAGGGCTGTGCTCCTAACAACTGTGCTGGGCCACCTCCCAGCACCATCACACTGAAACGAAATCAGGCTTTGGTGGGGTTTCCTTCACTCTAGATGGGGTGGAAACCAGAGGTAGGGCTGTGTGTAGACTGGACAAATTGCTAAGCCACCTGACAAAGAAGCCATCACTCCGGTGTGGCCTTGTGCGGGGTCAGGAGAAGGCAACCCTACTGTCTTGCTAGGACAGCTCTGTGTCACCCCGCCAAGGATGGGGACAATGTCTTTTCCTCTTATGTCATGTTTGAGAACCAGCAAGCCAGGTTTCTAATAGAAAGAGACAATAACAGCAAAGCAGGCTCCTTGGGAATAAATCTATCTTACAAGACCTGTCAGGGGCCACACTGCATATTTCTTTGGAGAGGGAGCCTGGATTCTGGCAGGCTTCCCAGGTGGCACTAGTGGTAAAGAGACACAGGAGTTGCCTGCCAATGCAGGAATTGTAAGAGATGCAGGTTTGAGCCCTGGGTCAGGAAGATTCCCTAGAGGAAGAAATGGCAACCCACTCCAGAATTCTTGCCTGGATAATTCCATGGGCAGAGGAGCCTGGTAGGCTACCATCCATGGGGTCGCAAAGAGTTGGACACGACCTAAGTGACTTAACACGTGTGCACTGGAGTCTGGATAAATGGACAAGGACATCAGGTGAAAGCTAGGATTCCAGACACAGATTTTTTCTGAGCTGAGGGTCCATGAACATCTAGTGAACAGGGACTGGTGATCCACTGAAAAAATAATTATTTGCACGTGGCAGTGTTTAATGTGCCTAAATTATATGCTTGAGAACTGCTCAGATCAACACATACTTTTTTTCCCCTTTGGTCCTTATTAATTTCCCAAGTTGAAGAAAGCCTTTAAGTTTGGTTCAGGGGAACAGCACTGGGATGAATGAGACCAAACCCTGTGCACATCTCCTCATGCCTGAAGAAGTAGTATGGCTACATTCTTCCTAACAGTTGGGACTGCTGCTTTGAATTAAAGAGTCCTCAGACATTTCAGATTTAGAGTACCATGCTACTTTTTTGATATAACCATAACAATTTAAAGTATAACTACGTGTGGTATGTAGAGTCATTTTTATACCATACAATTTTCAAAGGACAGGAGTGATAAGCACAATTTCTGATCACTTCTTTTGGCAACAAGGTTTTATTTCTCTGTTAGAATGAATGTTGTTTAAGCATTTTGTAAGAAGTGGATCTGAGTTTCTTTTGCTGGTACTTTTTTAAGAAAATGTACCATTTATAAACAAACTTTATGTTACATATGTGAACTGCAGTTCACATTTTCCATCTATCAATCAAATTCCTGTTTTTAGTAAATAATTTCACAATTTTCTTGAGTAAATTTAAATCCTAGGTTCTCAAGCAAAACATCAAAAAGGGTCTTTTTATTCAGTGAGACTTTCAGGAGCAATTTGGTTTAAAAAGGAACAATTGGGAGGCCCCTGATCCCTTCATCTGACACCAGCTCAGATTCTGGGCATCTCTTGGTTGAACGAAAACCCTCGAGCATGACTCTCCCGTGGGCCTGACTGTCTCAGGAGTTTACCTGCTCAGAGGTTCCTTCTGTGCTCCCCCCAGGCAGTCTTTCAGTGTGTTAAGACACGTGCCTCACAAGGGTCATTAACCAATTTTCATAAACTCCCGTGGTTCAGGGACATTTGTTGAACTTTTCTTAGGAGCCTCTGGGGAGGTCTTTATTAATTTGGCGTAAATCTCTTAGGAGATGCTGTCACTAGGCCAGGATCAACCATTCCACAGACAAAGTTGCATATTTGAGGAAGCAAATTTAAATTTGAATATGAATCTCCTGGGAGATGTTGTTAAAATGCAGAACATGAGGTTTGAGGTGGGACATGAAATTACAGGGTCTCAGAGGCAATGGGGATGGCGGTCCTCAAGCACATTTTGAAGAGCAAGGTGCTTGCTGCTTTCAGGTTACCTGAGAAATCAGCAGGCTCTGCCAGTGGCTAAAAGAACCAAGGCAACATGTGCAGAGAAGATCCCTGGTGATGGCAGTCAGGATATTCTTCAACAGAAACAATACTGACTGGCGTTTTGGATGAGATTTTCGAACATGTATTCCTATCCTTTATAGCAGTAGCTTCAGCATTCCTAGCCCCTGGGTGCTCAATGGCAGTAAGGGCCCAGTCATTATAGTAACTGAAGAAAAGTAGCCTTAATAACAAACAGAAATTCAAGTCATGTATTCTCAAAGTTAAAATTGCAACTAAAATTAATGTCTTATTCCATCAGACAATCACTGTAACACTGTTATGTATCCTTAAAGGTTTATTGAACAAATCTCATGACTTCTTCCCCTAGTGTAACTGAGACTTTCTTCAAAATAGTGTTCCTCAAGTTGCTCACTTAGATGACAAAGTTCTCTCTCCTTCTGCTCCCCTGTAACATCATAAGACCTCCTTTCCCCTTTGTTGAACAGAGAGCAATTCTATGTGCTAAGGAAAACCTGTAATTTGGATTATGTTGAGAACCAATGTGATGGAAGTCCAGCTATTGACTGACGAGTACTTGTCTTCTTTGAGCCTGCAACGCAGGTCTTATAAATAAAATTTAAACTGAGTTTTATTTCAAACTCTGATCCTGAGGACTTTTTTTCATAATATAATCTGAAAATGACCCTGTATCAATACACTCCTGGAGACAGGCGTGGATGAGACAGACTCCAATGGGAACCACTGTTAGAAAACCACAAGAGAAAATCCACACAGGAGAAAAGGAAGGAACAAGAAATCATGTGTTATTATACTGTTGGAAAGCATGTAGCTTCAAACAATATTGGCAAGCAAACTCATGACCTTAATAGTCTTTTTTGAACCAAGGGCATATCTGCTAAGTAGCTGAATGCTATTGGCTAAATGCAAATAGGTGGATATGTAGAAATTATGTCTTCTTGCTTGTATCTTCTGTTAAAAGGATAATCCTTAGTTTATGAAAAAAATAGAAGTTAAAAAGAAAAGTGTGATTGTGTTGCTGGATTTGTATCTATTTTTAGAATAGTATTATAATTAGACTAACAGCAGAATTTTAATACATAAGAATAGTATGCTAAATTTATTCATTTTTCACAATATATGTAAGCAAGGCTGTTTGAAGCAATAAATGATCCCCTTCACTATGCCAGGAAAATGACATATGGATTATTAACAGAGTTCAACTGATCAACCTATGGACTAGCAGTCCACTTATAATTGATTAAAGGGCACGCTGGCTCTTTCAACCTGGAAGGAATAATGAGTCTTTCTGGGATTCTCCTGATAAATTCTGAAGAGGGATAATGGTAACTCCAATGCCATGACTTAACAGAAAATTTTCACCTGATATATTTATAAAGCTTCCAGGGGAAGTGCAGAAGGCTGGGAGAATCATCCTAGAAGATGTAATATTTGATCTGAATTCTCAAGGGTAAACAAGAATTTGAAAAAAATAAAACCCCAAAATAGAAGGTATCTTTCATGTAGAAAGAAATAATTTTCTATGACAATGAATAATAAAACAATAGTTTTATGTTGCTAGGAGGATATAAAGTCCATGAAGGCAGGGGTTTTAAATCTGTTTTGTACACTGCTGTAGGATAGAATTTCAAATGGTGTCTGAAAAATGGCAGATGCTATTTGTGGAATGAAGAATGTGACATGAAGCTAAAGAGGCTGGTATGGACCAATTGATGAAGGATTTGTACGTAAGATAAAGAACTGGTCTTAGTTCTCTAGAGATCATGGAGAAGCACAGGAGGGCATTAAGAGGGAACATAAAACCATAAAATTCAATAAGATCATGTAGGTGGCTGTGGTGGTGGTAAAGCTATAAGGTTAAGAACAAAAGTATTAAAAAGAATAGAATCTGGGAAATCTCAGTTTTTGAGGGATGAATAAAGAAATAGGATTCATTAAAGGAGTCTGAGAAGAAACAGAGAACTGGAAGACAGCTAGAAGAGACTGGGGAGGAGAGATTCTGAAAGAAATGAGAAGTATTCACCTGACACAGAGGAAGCCACTGTTAACGTTAGAGCATTTTCAGTAGTGCAATGGGGAGGGAAGTCAGAAAGCAGTGGGTCAAAAGGTACTGGGACAGTGAGAAAGTGCAGATATTAAGTAAAGCCTATTCCTCCAGGAAAATGATCTTAAATGACTTATGGAATAAGGTGGGGTGTATGTCGACACATATAGGGATGATATTTCAAAAAAATTATCTGAGAATTAAAGAAAAGAGAAAGAGACATGGCTGAAGGGTAATGCAGAATTAAGAAAAGGTTCTTAAAGTATGGGATAAATTTCAGCAGGTATATAGGCTAAGGGTAAGATGCCCAAAGAAAAGTTGTAATAATGTCCATGATAAAAGATGTGAATGAAGCCATTCTCTGAGAGGATAGTGGTGGCTTCTTTGAAGAGCAAGGTGAAGCTGGTGCCTTTGCATAGAGGATCTATAAAGAAAATCCAGAGGTGAGGAAGAAAGGATGGGCCTATGTAAGCTGGTTTCTGAGAACTGAGAGAGGAACTTAACGATACACACTTGCAATGATGAATATTAGATTAGGTTCAGCTAAATGTAGATCTAAAGAATGTATTTAATGGTACAACTGTTTTCATTTTCATTTGATTTTCTTTATATAGGAGTGGGGATATATATGCCAAGTGGCAAGGAATTCCATATGGGATTTAGCAGACCCTCAATCTTATGTTAGATTGTTGGCATATGTGGTCTGGGTAGGTTTTAAACATAGGGAAAATATACACAGCTAAAATGCAATATTCATCATAAGTTTATAGCCATTTAGTTGAATTGGATTCATCTATGCTTTCCTTGGGCTTCCCAGGTGGCACCAGTGGTAAGAACCCACCTGCCAACGCAGGAGACATGAGACGCAGGTTCAATCCCTGGGTCAGGAAGATCCCTGGAGGAGGGCACGGCAAAACACTCCAGTATTCTTGCCTGGAGATTCCCATAGACAGAGAAGCCTGGCGGGCTACAGTCCACAGGGTTGCACAGAATCGGACATGGCTGAAGCACTCAGCGCATGCCTCCCTCACTAAATTTCATTCCATATTTTAAGTGGATGTCAGTCCGGTGCAACTCTTCCCAATCTACCAGCAGAAGATGCTTTGTGACGTAAAACTGTTTCTGAACTGAAATGTATTCTAAAGCTCATTAAAACTCACTCTCCTGGAAATGTAAAACTGATTTATCTAATGCACTACAAGATTCTCCATAAATGTACCACACATTGTGAAATAATGTTAATTAGCAGGAGAGGCAAAATAATACATTTTCTTTAAATTTTAGGGCGATTATCATAACTCCCATTAATATGGTATAATAACTATAATTATTTTCATTTGCACTTTTGATAGAATATATATTCATTAAAAGTCTATATTTGTATTCTGAAATATGAAAAAAATGAACATGACATTACAATGTTTTATAGCAAGATAATGCTGTAGGTGATTTCGTTAATCTATTCAACAAGTAAGAGCCTACACGCAGGTGCTATGATTCAGCAGTCTTCATGACAAGACTTTCTAAGTTTACCATCCGGAATGCTCTTGCACAGAACTTTAATTGCACTCAGTCCACTTAACTTTCTGCTCTCATGCATTAGCAACTAGCACTCGAGGGAGTGAGCACATTTTTGACATGATCAGCATAATTTTCTCTATATATTACATTATAGTGGCAAAGAGTGAGGAATGTGTGTGTGTCCATGTGTGTTGGTTACTTATTTTAAGATTTATAAAATCAGGAGACTTTGAAATTTACTCAAGTAAGCTTATTGTATACTGGTCATTTTCAGATTTGAGTTTATAACTTTTTAAAGTCTCAATGAAAAGACCCTAATATTCTCTCCTCTCACACAAAAATAATTTGCATGAACTGATCAAACATATTCCACATAATAGTAAATGTTATCATCTTTCTGAAGCTTCTGAATTGTTGGCTATAGCCATCCTCACTTTTTTCCTTCTTTCCTCTGACATTTCTCAAAATCCCTAATTCTCCTATTGCCAAGTTTTGTAGAAGGTTAGAAAATGTTTGGTTTGTAAGCTCAAGGAAATTATGATAGTGGATTAGAAGGAGGCATGAGATATGTTTAGAGATATCACATGAAAAATAAAACTATTTTTCACAGCTCCTTCCTCCTGGTGTCCCCAGCTAATGAATGAATGCACAGTTATAGCCAAGTAAGCTCATGGTTCAGAAACACTGAGAATTGTAGAGTTTATGAGAAAATATGGACATCACAGATTCTTTTCAATTTATAGACAGGGAGCTGGTACCCAAAGAACTTAAGTGACACATTCAAAGTAGCCATGTGAATTAGCAGCACAGATTATACTAGAAACCTGGTATGTTGATTCTAGTTACATGAGCTTTTTTTCATCATTTAATGCCAGTAAGCCTGTTTTGTTTTCTGAGTGAAGATGTTGTATGACAGGTTTTATAGTCATATAACTCTCACAGCTGGTGGATTAATTTACAGGTTTGCCTGTTATTACCCATTAGATTTTAAGTAAGCTCTCTAAGACCAAGGACTTATTTTGTTTACTGGATGTCCCCATATTTAGAACAGCACCTGTGACACTTGTGAACTAAATAAAGAAGAGGAAGAAAGACAATTTAGGTAAAGGTTTGGTGTATGACCAAAGAGAAAAGAGAGATGCTAAGGATGTTTAAAAGCCTAGACAGGAGAAAATAATAGTTTTGTCCATTTTAGTCCAGTCAGCTACATTATTTGACTCACATGTGCATGTTCCTAATTTTGTTTTATAACTGTCCTTCTCTTCCTATTGTCATAATAGAATAAAATAACTTAACATGTATACTCGCCAAGCTCTGAGGAAAAAGTAGGGCAAAAGATACAGTCCCTGCTTTTGAGGGAAATTAGCTAGTATTTTTTAAAAAATGAGTAGTTTCCCTGAATTGACATTTCCATAAATCTCCATTAGTGCAATTATTTATATTTATACTGGTGAATGTAGGACTATAAATCTTAATATACCCTTTATGTGCATGAGCATGCTCAGTCGTGTCCAATTTTGTGACCTCATGGACTGTAGCCCACCAGGCTCCTCTGTCCATGGGATTTCCCAGGCAAGAATACTGCAGTGGGTTGCCATTTCACTCTCTAGGGATCTTCCTGATGCAGGGATCCAATCTGTGTCTCCTGAGCTTCTTGCATTGTCAGGTGGATTCTTCACCACTGAACCACCTGGAAAGCCCCTTTCTGTGCATGTGGGGTACCTCGAATTAGAAAATAGGGTAAAAACGGTAAATACTAAGTCACAATAACTAAATTATATCTTGTCACATGTAGATTGTATTCACCAACCACAGACCTTTTGTCCATTTATCCATTTATATTTAGAAATGGCCAGATATATTTTTAAAGAAAACAAATTGATATATTAAGTTGATTACTTAATTGATGTGTATATATGGGTTAGGGTGGGGTTGGATAATTTTTGTATGAAATAGAGTCTGCAGTTTTAAAATCTGTATTTTTATAGTACTTGAGCTTTAGGAAGAGAAGTTGAAAAAGTCATTCAGCTCCAAGAATCTTCTGGATACACAGAATGCCATCTTCTACTTCATAAGCCCTAAATGAAAAGCTCAGTTCAGTTCAGTCACTCAGTCGTGTCCGACTCTTTGCGACCCCATGAACTGCAGCACACCAGGCCTCCCTGTCAATCACCAACTTCTGGAGTCCACCCAAACCCATGTCCATTGAGTCAGTGATGCCACCCAACCATCTCATCCTCTGTTGTCCCCTTCTCCTCCTGCCCTCAATCTTTCCCAGCATCAGGGTCTTTTCAATGAGTCACCTCTTCACATCAACTGGCCAAAGTATTGGAGTTTCACCTTCAATGTCAGTCCTTCCAAAGAACACCCAGGACTGATCTCCTTTAGGATGGACTGGTTGGATCTCCTTTCTGTCCAAGGACTCTCAAGAGTCTTCTCAACACCACAGTTCAAAAAGGGCCGTCAATTCTTCTGTGCTCAGCTTCTTATAGTTCAGCTCTTCACATCCATACATGACCACTGGAAAAAAACCATAGCCTTGCTAGATGACTTTTGGCCAAAGTAATGTCTCTGCTTTTTCCACATGCTGTCTGGTTGGTCAAACTTTCCTTCCAAAGGAGTAAGCGTCGTAATTCATGGCTGCATCACATTCGCAGTGATTTGAGCCCCCTCCAAAAAAATAAATTCAGCCACTGATCCACGTTTCCCCATCTATTGCCCATGAAGTGATGGGACTGGAGCCATGATCTTATCTTTCCTGAATGTAGCTTTAAGAGCCAAACCTTCACTCTCTCTTTCACTCATCAAGAGGGACTTTTATTCTTCACTTTCCACAAGGCGATGTCATCTGCATATCTGAGGTTATATATTCGTCCTTGCAATCTTGATTCCAGCTGTGCCTTCATCCAGCCCAGCGTTTCTCATGATGTACTCTGCATATAAGTTAAAAAGCAGGGTGACAATATACAGCCTTGACATACTCCTTTTCCTATTTGGAACCAGTCTGTTGTTCCATGTCCAGTTCTAATTGTTGCTTCCTGACCTGCATACAGGTTTCTCAAGAGGCAGGTCAGGTGGTCTGGGATTCCCATCTCTTTCAGAATTTTCCACAGTTTATTGTGATCCACACAGTCAAAGGCTTTGGCGTAGTCAATAAAGCAGAAATAGATGATTTTCTGGAACTCTCTTTCAATGAACCAGTGGATGTTAGCAATTGATCTCTGTTCCATCTGCCTTCTAAATAGCTTAAACATCTGGAAGTTCATGTTCACAATTGCTGAAGCCTGGCTTGGAGAACTTTGAGCATTACTTTACGAGCATGTGAGATGAGTGCAATTGTGCGGTAGTTTGAGCATTCTTTGGCATTGCCTTTCTTTGGGATTGGAATGAAAACCGACCTTTTCCAGTCTGGTGGCCACTGCTGAGTTTTCCAAATTTGCTGGCATATTGAGCGCAGCACTTTCACAGCATCATCTTTCAGGATTTGAAATAGCTCAACTGAAATTCCATCACCTCCATTAGCTTTGTTCATAGTGATGCTTTCTAAGGCCCACTTGACTTTACATTCCAGGATGTCTGGCTCTGGGTGAGTGGTCACACCATCATGATTATCTGGGTCGTGAAGATCTTTTTTGTACCTTTCTTCTGTGTATTCTTGCCACCTCTTCTTAATATCTTCTGCTTCTGTTAGGTCCCTACCATTTCTGTCCTTTACTGAGCCCATCTTTGCATAAAATGTTCCTTTGCTATCTCAATGGTAAAGAATCTGCCTGCAATGTGGGAGACCCAAGTGCAATTCCTAGGTCTGGAAGATCCCCTGGAGAGAAGGGATTGTCAACCCATTCCAGTATTCTTGCCTGGAGAATTCCATGGACAGAGGAGCCCAGTGGGCTCCATGGGGTTGCAAAGAGTCAGACATGACTGAGCAACCAACCCATACATATAAAATATTAAACAGTATAGCAGCACCCCCCCCACCCCCCGACTCTTTTGTAACCTACCACAGAACTAACTTGGACCCAGCACAAATAGGGATGCTAGTTCTTGGTGATAAACATGTGATCTGACATGAGTTGAATGGCAGAAAATAAAGATAATTTAAGGTAATTATGGGGCTTCCCAGGTGGCGCTAGTGGTAAAGAATCTGCCTGCCAATGCAGGAGATGCAAGAGACAGGGTTCGATCCCTGGGTTGGGGAGATCCCCTGGAGGAGGAAATGGCACCCCACTCTAGTATATTCTTGCCTGGAAAATTCAATGGGCACAGGCGTCTGGTGGGCTACAGTCCACGGGACCACAAAGAGTCAGACATGACTGAGTGACTGAGCACAGTTCAGGTCAGTTGCTCAGTTGTGTCTGACTCTTTGCGACCCCATGGACTGCAGCGCTCCAGGCCTCCCTGTCCATTACCAACTCCCAGAGTTTATCCAAACTCATGTCCATTGAGTTGCTGACACCATCCAACCATCTCATCCTCTGTCATCCCCTTCTCCTCCTGCCTTCAATCTTTCCCAGCATCAGGGTCTTTTCAATGAGTCAGTTTTTTGATCAGGTGGCCAAAGTATTGGAGTTTCAGCTTCAACATCAGTCCTTCCAATGAATATTCAGGACTGATCTCCTTTAGGATGGACTGGTTGGATCTCCTTTCTGTCCAAGGGACTCTCAAGAGCCTTCTCCAACATCACAGTTCAAAAGCATCAATTCTCGGCACTCAGCTTTCTTTCTAGTCCAACTCTCACATCCATACATGACTACTGGAAAAATGATAGCTTAGACTAGACAGACCTTTGTTGGCAAAGTAATGTCTCTGTTTTTTAATATGCTGTCTAGATTGGTCATAACTTTCCTTCCACGGAGCAAGCGTCTTTTAGTTTCACTGCTGCAGTCACCCTCTGCAGTGATTTTTGGAGCCCCCCAAAATAAAGTCTGTCACTGTTTCCACCATGAACTTCCAGATGTTCAAGCTGGATTTAGAAAAGGCAGAGATCAAATTGCCAACATCTGCTGGATCATCGAAAAAGCATGAGAGCTCCAGAAAAACCTATACTTCTGCTTTATTGACTATGCTGAAGCCTTTGACCATGTGGACCACAACAAACTCTGGAAAATTCTGAAAGAGATGGGAATACCAGAATACCTGACCTGCCTCTTGAGAAATCTGCATGCAGGTCGGAAGCAACAGTTAGAACTGGACATGGAACAACATGGTTCCAGATAGGAGAAGGAGTACGTCAAGGCTGTGTATTGTCACCCTGCTTATTTAACTTATATGCAGAGTACATCATGAGAAACACTGGGCTGGAAGAAGCATAAGCTGGAATCAAGATTGCCGGGAGAAATATCAATAACCTCAGATATGCAGATGACACCAGCCTTATGACAGAAAGTGAAAAAGAACTAAAAAGCCTCTTGATGAAAGTGAAAGAGGAGAGTGAAGAACTTGGCTTTAAACTCAACTTTCAGAAAACTAAGATCATGGCATCTGGTCCCAGCACTTCATGGCAAATAGATGGGGAAACAGTGGAAACAGTGACAGACTGAGCACAGGGTAATTATAAAAGGAAAATGTATACTTTCCTTTTTTGGAATATTTACCATCTCACAGTATATGAAATAAATGCACTGTAGAGGTTCAAATATGAGAGGCTTTGTTTCTATGAGACCAAAACACTGATGCTGATTTCTCCCCAACACATCAAGAAAAAAACAATTTTTTTTTTAGTTTTTCCTTTTTCCCCTGGTGATTTGAAAGGTCATGTAAACTCAAAATATTTGATACTGTTGCCAATCCAATGTTAAATTCTGAGCCCTGTCTTACTCAGCACTTGATACAATTGTTCACACTTTTCATCTGGAAAAATTTTCCTTCATAAAACAACCAGTACCCCATCTCACAAGTCATGCTTTCTTAACATTTGGCTGCTCACTCCTTCTCTTCATGACTCTGAAGTCGGAGGTCCCAGGCCTCAGTCCTCAGAGTGTTTCTGTTCTTTCCTCATATTCAAGCCCTAGGTGTTCTCATCCAGTATCCAGCTTTAAACACCCTCTACACACCAGCCATCACCACTTGGAAAGCTAAAAGGAATCTCAAGTTTAGCATGCCCCAAACTGCATTCTTGATTTCCCTGCAGCCCTGCATGAGTATTTCCATCCATCACACTCATCATGTCCAGCTGGTTAGGCCAAAAACTTTACAGTCTTTTATTCCTCTCTTTCTTCAATATTCCCTATCCATCACAAACCCTATAGCTTTTCCTTTGAAATATATTCAGAATCCATTCTCACTGCTTCCACTCCTACCGTCCTTCTCCACCCTCCTCATCTCTCCTTGGGTTGCTGTGAAAGCCAACACCCTTGTTTGCCTGTTTCCATCCTTGTCTACCGACAGTTTATTCTCAATGCAGCAGCCAGAGTGAGCCTCTTAAAATCTTATATCACATCCTTCCTCTGCACAAACACTTCAAAGGCTTTCCATTTCACTCAGAAGTAGAATTTACAGTCCTCTCTACGGCCCATGACTACATAAGGCTCTCCATTATCTGCCTCTCTACAGACCCAACAATCTGTCTGACCTCAGCCAATACTGCGTTTCTTCTGCACTCAGCTGGCATGAGCTTCCTTGCTATTGTCTACACCAAGCACAGTCTTGCCTCAGGGCCTTCCCTCTGCCTGGAATGTTCTTCCCTGCATATCCACATGGCTGGCTCCCTTGCTTTCTTTAGGTCTTCGCACAGATGTCTTTCCCCGACTACTGTTTCTAAAAGAGAAGTTTCTTCTTTCCCCACCATTCTCCTTTCTTTTACTCTGCTCCTCAGTTTTTCTTCATTCTTATCCCTAACATATATTTTTTTCTTTATTACCTGATCCCTGCAAGAAGATAAGCTTCTTGAGACAGGGACTTTGTCTTGATTACTGACATATTTCTAGCACTTAGACCAGTGCTGAGCACACAGTAGGTTCTCAATAAATACTTAAGTGAATAAATAAATCCTACATATCTAAGCAAGAGCCATCAAAGCTTGATGTCCATAAAACTTTGGGAAGCTGACATAATGTAAAATGCACTGATAGAGCAGTCAGAAAACAAAGATTTGAGTTCTATTTTTGCTACTTGTAAGTGGTGTGACAACTCTACAAATATTCTCACCATCCTGTCTCTCTCACTCCAAGGGTCATCTGTGCAACAAGGTCCATGTTTGGTGTATAGATAGTGACATCCACGACATTTTCCACATTATGATGAGGTACCCTGTCATTGATGTTTATTCATATTTCTTATATTTAGGGATCATAAATCGTCCATCCCTCTGTCTACACATGCATTCACTGAACTTGAGCCAGTTACTTAACAGTGAGTCTAAGTTTCTTTACTTATGAAAGTTGATTTAAGGAGGGAAATGTGAGGAGACCTTGTGAACTTTAAAACATATACTAATTGCTTAAGTGTACCCAAAAAGCTTGGGATGAGTCATATTACAATATCATGTTATAAAAAAGATTTCATCTCACACTTTGGCATAATCGGTAGTTATAATCCCTGATGTGCAGGTCAAGGTGTAGGCAGCATATTAGAAATATCAAGGGCAGAGTGTCTACTATGTGTGTGACCCCAAACCATTCCCTTATTCTTGGGCACACAGGAACACCACATGTCCCAGCTTCTGATGGTTAACGGGGCCAAAACTGAGTTCTGGTCAACTAATTATATGAGAAAGTGATACACACACCTCCTGGGGCTGGGCCCCCAGCCTCCTGCATGATCCTCTGTTCTTTTGTTTGTGCTTTATCTGCCAGTTGGTTAGAGAGGACCCGGTGGGGGCCTTCAGGGCCTTAAAGCATGAACAAGGGAGAAGAAGCCTGGTTCCCTGAGCCACTGTATGGAGGATAGTTGCCTAGAAAACCTGTGATTCAGGAATGTGCAGTGCTGGAAATCATATAAGTGAGAAATAGACTTCTATTGCGCTTTTGAGGCCCAGGGCATATTTGTTAATACAGGAGCCAGTAAGCCATGGTCATTCACACCTCATGACGTGGATTTGTTTTTGTTTGTTGTGTCATGTTTATTGTTTTCTGCTGACATCAAGTGGAATGGTGGAGTACATAATATTAATTGTGTAATATCCACTTTTTCACCTAATCTCTGGAGGTGAAAATCACTTAATCTTTTCAAATAATGAGTGCTTCTCTCTCTCAGAAATATTCCAGTGACAGATCCTTATTATTGGTGAGTACTGACTTTCTCTTATTTTAGTCAAAATAGCTTTTGATGACCTCTTAAGTCTTTCATTGCTGTGGTAGTAAGGATAGTTTTAAACTTCTAAGTGTTTTTTAAAAAGCATCTTTTATAACTTTAACGAACTAGCTGTTAATACATTTCTCCAAAAAGTAGTGACGTGAAATAAACACTAAAATATCTGGGGTCACGGGGCATGAGGTTTACAGCTTAGTCTTAAATGGTTCAGAAACATACGTTCACCAATGCACAAACACACATACACACACCCACATTCAGAGAACTGGGCAAAATGTTAACAGCAATGTGGGTAAGTGGTATATGATGTTCTGTGTACTATACTTGAAATTTTCATGTGAATTTGAAACTATTTTTAGACAAACACATTTGTTTTAGATAAAAACGTTAGTATTGTTAAAAATGTCAATACTTCTTATAGCTTTATTTTTAACATTTTCTCTGTGCAATTTAAAACTTGTTATTACAATGTTCTTGATAGCATGCTTTTTGAAATTTCAAAGCAGGGGTTCTCTACATAGACATAATTCTGTGTTCATGATTTTTATGCTTTGCCCTCAAAATCTTGTTATAATCTATGCTGCCTCTCAAATACTATGAATTCTATTGAATGTAAAGCAATGGGAATATGTGCATTGCTGATACTATTTATTATTATATTGTCAGCATGACAAGGGAATATTTTGATACAGTGAAAACTTCTGGTATCATATTTTCTAAAAAAAAGAAGAGCAATTTTCAAATATTAACCAACTACAGTTTATGGGAGACTCACAAATTAAGAAGGGAACTTTGTTGCATTTTAATATAAATAAGAGTAAAATACATGACGAGGAATTAGTAATCACTCTGGAGTTGCATTATCCCAGACATCACATAACAACCTCCTTGGGTAGAATGTGTAACAATACCCCACCATACTAGGCTGAGCATCAGTCAACAAATTATTTATAAATAAACTAATATGTTTCTTGAACCACTGAAACAGCAAAACTATTAGCCAGTCTATAATCAAGATAATAGCACCTATAAGACATGAGAATAATAGAAATAGTCTTAGGTCAAGGGGAAAATGGAGGGAAAAAAAAATAGAAGACACTTGAGTCAATTCTATTTAAATGCATTTGAAAACATGAATAAAAGACACAATTTTGTAGGCTATAATATATATTATATAAAAAACTAAGTCCAGCCAAGACAGAAACTCTAAGAAGATTAATTACCATGGAAGAAATTGAGAAAGTTGTAAAAGGGTATCCCTCTCCTTACAAAATCAAGCCAAGCCAAAACCAAAATCCAACTCACTAGAACTAGATAATTTCAAAGGTGTATTATATTATTGCCTCAAGAAATAGAAAACTTCAATGTTACTTAAATTGTTTTAGGGCAGAGAGAGAAGGAAAACTATTGATTGCTTTTATGACACCAGTATAACTTTGAACAAACCAAAACAATGCCCCCATCTCCCAAACTTGCGACAGATCTCATTTACTAATGTTGATGCAAAATTACACATAAATAAATAGAATTGAGGGATGTGTTATATGCATAATACATTTTATTCTAGAAATGAAAGGATAGTTCAATACTAATAAATTTCTTAATGTAATTCATTCACAATGATAATTCAAAGGAGAAAATAATGATCATAACCATAGATGCCTTTTTGGGTTTTTGATAACATTCATTATCCAATTTTGATAAAGATTCCTAATGAAATCAGAATTGAAGGGTACTTCCTTAACATGATAAATAAAGTCAACGTTGTGTTTGTGTAAAATGAGACAGTTTTTATAAGCCAGGGATAAGAATTTCTATAATCATCTTTGTTAACTAACAATGTTCAAGAAATAACAGATGTATTAAATAAGACAAAGCAGAGGTATGCAAAGAGGAATGGAGGAGGCACAGTGATTGTTATTTGTAGGTAGTATGATTATATGCTCCCATATCCTATGAGATGAACTGAGATAAATATAAGAAACATGAAGATAACTCGGGGTAAAGAACTGATTATAAAATTAATATTCAAGAGTAAAACTCCATGGGGTAAGGAGATATGTGACAAATAAAGGGCAGATTTATGTGGACACATATTTATTTATTTATCTATTTTTATCTGTCACCCTCCAAAGGAATGCCAACTGCATGGAAAAAAGGATGTGACTTTGTATACTGCTCTACCTCCAGTCCCCCCAAAATGCCTAGTACATAGTGGGCACTCAAGAAATATTTGTTGAAAGAAGGGATGGATCTATAAGAGATTTATTCTTTTGTGTAGAGATAGATGTGCAAAGATACATCGCTTTTTAATAACAGATAAAAATGGAAAGCAACTGTAATATCCATTAGTGGTGATTAAATAGCTATCAAAAATAATGAGGTGTATTTCTGAATATATAAAGCCCTCTACAATAAATTGTTAAGTTAAAAAAAAGCAAGACACTAGTCCATAATACAAGTCTCAACACATTTAAAAGGACTGAAATCATATAAAATATATTATCCTCCAAGTAGGAATCATTAGAATCAACAGAAAACTGGGAAATCCTAAATGTTTAAAAAATAAACAACATGTTTCTAAGTAACTTATGGTTTATAAAATAAATCACAAAGGAAAGAAGAAGATTTCTTGAGCTGAATACAGAAAACACAAAATATAAAAATTTATGGAATTCAGCTAATGAAGTGCTTACAGTGAAATTTACAGCTTTAAATAATTTTATTAGAGAGAATGAGAGTCATTAAGCTTTCACTTCAGGGTGACAGAAAAGGCAAAGTAAATCAAAGATAAAATAAATAGAACAACAACAACAACAAAAAAGTAGAACAGAGAAAGTTAAAGATCAGAGTGGAAATAATTGAACTAGAAAATAGAAAAACATTGAATCCAAAAATTAGAATATACCTAAACTGATAAAATAAATTTAATTAGTAATTAAAAATCTTCTGGGTAAAAACCCAGGCTAGATGTCTTCACTGGTGAATTCTATCCAAACTTTTAAGGGGGAAATAATATTAATACTACACAAACTCAGAGAACAGAGGGAAAGGCCAACATTATCCTGAAAAGAAAAAAAAAGCAGACAAAAGAAAATTACAGAAAATCTCCTATCCGTAGGTTCAAAGATTCTTAATAAAACGCAAGCAAACACAATCTAGCAACATACAAAAAGAATTATGCACCATAATCAAATGGGGTTATCCCAGGAATGATAGATTAGTTTAAGATTTAAATAATCATAGAGTGTATAGCACTTTATTAATGAAGAACAATACTACATGATCATCTCAATAGTTGTGGAAAAAATATTTGGTGAAAGTCAAGACATGTTGATTATTAAGATTCTCAATAATTTACGAATAGAAGATTGGAATTTTCTCAACCTGATAAAGGGCGTGTGTCGAGATGCACCCCACAGGCCTACAAGTCCGTTGCTTACCCAGCTTTAAGACCTAGGAAACAAACAGGAGTCAGCAACAGAGACACCAATGGTTTAATGGACTGCAGAGTTTACATGTCTAAAGCAAGATTCTAGAGATATCTAGGGCTCCCTGGTGGCTCAGATTGTAAAGAATTTCCTGCAATGCGGGAGAGCTGGGTTTGATTACTTGGTTGGGAAGATCCCCTGGAGAAGGGAACGGCTACCCAAACCAGTATTATGGCCTGGAGAATTCCATGGACTGTATAGTCCATGGGGTCGCAAAGAGTCGGACACAACTGAGTGACTTTCACTCAGAGAGATATCCCACTGTGTGTGGTTGATGGCAGGCAGTCTTTACTCTCGGAGGAGCGGGGAGGAGATGAGGTTACCATTTACAGGAGTGGGTTCACTAGTTACCAGGGAAACCAGCAGAGGGGCATGACCCTCACCACCCCTTCGATAAGAATAATCATCAGCTGGGGCCTCGGGCAAGTACAGAGGAAGGTCAGTCATGTATATAGGGTTTAGGTGAAGCAGGCAATGCTCGGGTGAAGGATAGACAGAGAACAACAGAATAGTCCTCTTGAGTGCTCTGACCACACAAAATATAAAAACTACATTTTAAAAAAAACTTAATGGTGAAAAGCAAATGCCCTATCACTAAAATCAGCAGTGAGGTAAGGATGTGTGTATGGGTTAGTTGCTTAGTCGTGTCCGACTCTTTGCAACCCCATGGACTGTTGCCCGCCAGGCTTCTCTGTCCATGGAATTCTCCAGGCAAGAATACTGGAGTGGGTTGCCATGCCCTTCTCTAGAGGATCTTCCAGACCCAGGAATTGAACTTGGGTCTCCTGCATTGCAGGCAGATTCTTTATCATTTGAGCTACCTAGGAAGTCCCCCCACTCTTTTTCTTTTTACTGAGGTAAGGATGTCCTCTCATAATTATTTCTATTCAACATCATACTGGAAGTTCTAGCTAGTGTAGCAAGTCACAGAGAAAAAAATTGAAGACATAAAATTGTAAAGAAGAAAATAAAGATTTGGGGCTTTCCTGGTGGCTCAGACGGTAAAGTGTCTGCCTGAAGTGTGGGAGACCCGGGTTCTATCCCTGGGTTGGGGAGATCCCTTGGAGAAGGAAATGGTACCCCACTCCAGTACTCTTGCCTGGAAAATCCCATGGACTGAGGAACCTGGTAGGCTACAGTCCATGGGATCGCAAACAGTCGGACACGACTGAGCGACTTCACTCATTTCACTCACTAGGTGACATAATAACTATGTAGAAAATTTGATGGAATTTACAAAAAGAAAAAGCCCAGAACTAAAGTGAGTGTAATAGGGTTACAGTGTCCAAGATCAAAACAAAATATATGTTTCTATACATTAACAATAAACAATCTGAAAATGACACTGAGAAAATAATTCCATTCACATTAATTTCAAGAAGAATAAAATAGGTAGGAATAAGTTTAACAAAAGAAGTACAGATACGTACATTAAGGACTACAAACCATTGTAAGAGAAATTAAAGGAGATTCAAATAAATGAAGAGATATACCACATTTATGAATGAAGAGATTCACTGGCAATTCTTCAAAAATTGTTCTACAGATTCAACGCAACATCAGGATCTCAGCAGGTCTTTTATTAAAAAAAAAAAATTTAAAAAGTTGAACTTAAAATCTATATGGAAATGCAAAGGGTCTAGAATAACCAAAATAATTTTGAAAAAGGGGGCAGAAGTTGGAGGACTCATACTGCTTGATTTTAAGACTATATATAAAGCTAGTCTAGACAGTGTGGTATGCCCATGGGGACAGACATATAGGTCAATGAAATAGAATAGAGCCTAGAAATAAATCACATTTATGCCAATTCATTTTTTTTTTTTCCCAGTGGGTTTTGTCATACATTGATATGAATCAGCCATGGATTTACATGTATTCCCAAGGAAATCCAAAGGGAAAGGACAGTTTTTTTTTTAATTTAAACAAATAGCGCTAGAACAATTGGAAATCTATAGATAGCAAAATGCACTTAGATATTACCTTATTCTATGCTCAAAAATTATCTTGAAATGGTTTACAGGTTTAAATGTAAGAGCTAAAACTACAAAAGTTCTAGAAGAAAGCAGGGAAAACTCTGTGATCTTGGATTACACAAAGATTTCTTAGATCTAACACAAAAGAAAGATTCATAGAAGAAAATAATGATAAATTGGATTTCATCAAAAAAACTTTTGTGCTTCAAAAGGAAGCATTAAGAAAATGAAAAAACAAGCCACAGACTAGGAGAAAATATCTGCAAATCATTCTTCTTTGAAAAGACATGTAATCAGAGTGTAAAACTTTTTTTACAACTTTTTTTTTACAACTTAATACGAAGACAGCTCAAGAAATATACAAATGAGCAAAATGTTGAATAGGCATGTCACCAAAGAAGATAATTAATGTTAATAAACATATGAAAACATACCATGGTAAACATATGAAAAAATTAGAGGAATATAAATTAAAATCAGAAAAGGCATCATTATACCTAAAGAAGGCTATAATCAAAATGACTAACTACACCAAACATGGGCAACAATGGGCAGAATGTAAACCTTACACATTGGTAGTGGGAATGTAAAATGGTATAGCCATTTGGGAAAACATTCTGGCTATTTCTGAATACTTTAAATATATACTTATCATATAACCCAACAGACCCCTAGGTATTTACTCAATAAAAGAGAAAATATATGCACTCACAAATACTTATATGTAAGTGTTCACAACAGTGTTATTTATAAATGCCAAACTTGAAAACAACTCAAATGTCCATCTACTGGTGAACAGATTTTTAAAAAATGTATACCCATAAAATGTACTACTCAGGAATAAGAAGAAACAAACTATTCATTCTTTTCCCTACATGGGTAGATCGCAACAGTGTTATGTTAAATAAAAACTACAGTCTGTAAGATTCCACATACAAAAATTTCTAGAAAAGCAAAACTATCCAGAAAGCATATTAGTGATTATCTAGGGGCTGAGGGAACTGGGATGATGGATGTTCTAAGAATTATGGTGACTGCTGCACAGCTAAATCACTATAGCAAAACCTACTGAAATATGTACTTACATTAATAACTGAGGCTTCCTAGTGGTGCAGTGGCAAAGAATCCACTTGCCAAAGCACGAGATGCAACAGACATGGGCTCAATTCCTGGACTGGGAAAACCCCCTGGAGTAGGAAATGGCAACCCACTCTGGCACTATTGGCTGGGCAATTACATGGACAGAGGAACCTGGAGGACTCCAATTCATGGGGTCTCAGAGCTGGACTGAGATCACTCAGGGTTGGTCTCAACAGCACTCAGACCACTCACAACTCAGGGTTGACTGAGCCACTGAGCACACACATAATTGGTGAATTCTATGGTATGTAAATAATACCACAATGATGTTCGTTAAAAAATAAAATACACCTTAATAATCAAGCTATTCAGAGCCAGACATGTGTATGTATAATAAATATCATTCCATTTATGTTAAACACACTACATATATTAACATACATGTTAGTTAAGACCACAAAATTTTTGGAAGTGTGTATATATAAATGATATGGTTACCTCTAGGAAGAGGACTAAAATCCTGGAAAAAGAATTACCTTTCATTATATACCTTCTGACACTATTTGTTTGAGAAAGTAAACCACATAACCACTTTATAAATAAAAAAATCCTAGTAAATAATTTAAAACAATTGATGATCCTTATATAAAGACCTAGGTGCATGAATTTGCTCTTGAAAATTTATGCTTATCTGAGTGAGGCTATAAGCACTTATGAGTAGCCTATGGTAAGACAAAGTGATTTTCATCATAAAACATGTTAGTTCCTATTAATTCCAGACAGCTGAGTTCAAACAGTAGGAATCTGAGGAAAACATGAGAGGTTTTTTGACCAGAAGTACTTTATACATCACAGGGTACTACATTCTGCAATTCTACACTAGCCACAAAATAAAAACAAATTCCTCATCCCAAACACAAACAAAATGTAAACAAAACTTTGAACACTTGATTTCTATATTCATTTGCAAAAATACTCAATCACTATACTGTACTGCTCAGTGAGTAAAGAATCCACCTGCAATACAGGAGACACACGAGACACAGGTTCAATCTCCCCAGGCTGGGCAGATCCTCTGGAGGAGGGCATGGCAACCTGCTCCAGTATTCTTGCCTGGAGAATCCCACGGACAGAGGAGCCTGGTGGGCTACATTCCAAAGGGTTGCAAAGAGTCGGACACAGCTGACTGCACACTCCCCACATACCCCCCGCCACACACACACTGTACATCTGAAGCTAAGACAGTAATGCAAATCAACTATGTCTCAATTAAAAAAAAAGAAAAACACAAAATAAACTTTGAATACGTGAGGATTAAATGGAGATGCTGGAGAGTAGAGGAAAAGAACGAACAAGAATAGGGTGGTCTGCTGACAGCTGGCACACACATACGTTTTCGGTAAAGGTATAAACAGCACTAATATGAGTATATATTATGCATGCATGCTAAGCTTAAGTTGTGTCCAACTCTTTGTGACCCCACAGACTGGGAAGACCAGGGGGTCTTCCCAACCCAAGGGTTGAATCCGCTTTGCTTATGTTTCCTGCATTGGCAGGCAGTTTCTTTACCACTAGCGCCAGCTGGGAAGCCCAAACATTTATTATATATGTGGGCATATATATATATCTATGAAAAAATGATATCAGAATACTTATTTCTACTATATCATGCCTTTTAAAAAGGTATTACACACAAAAATGTGTCCAGACTTATTTCTATGACTCATACAGAGGATATTGCAGTGATTTTCAGCTATACCATTTGATATCAAGAATCTGTCTCAAAGATTTAATTTTGATTGCACATTGTAAAATTATGGCTTTTTATTTTTTTTAATTATGGCTTTTTAATTAAGGGTATTTGTTTTAATCTTAAGCAGTGGAAAATCAAAATATACTGTCAATATTGAATTATCATGTTTCAAGTGCTATTTTGTAATAATGCTTTAAGGTCATATTTAAGACTTGCTATTATATTAATTTCTGTTTTTAAGATAGGAACATAGTACTTTGTACTCTATACCTATTTGTGAAATACTATGCCTAGTATTTCATATCCATTTTTACACAAAAATCAATAATGTAAATACCAGGAAACACCTGCAGAAAGGGCAGAAAACATCATAAAAGGTGCTTCTTTCAGCTTTGACTGCTTTCATTTGCATTTCAGACTGTCAGGCCTTCCTGCTGCTTTTAATGCTTTGAATAGACAGTCACATATGTTTGCCACATGTGTGCTCTTCACGCAAGAGTTCCTCCCAGTACTGCCCCTCCTGACCCATTCCTGCTGTAGCTCTGGTGGTAATCTAGAGACAACAGACATTTAATGACACCTATTGTGGGCCATTTCATTAAGAACAGTACGATAAGCATAGGTAGTATTATCATCAGAATGTAACAGATGAGACATCTCAGACTCATGGACTGAGTGTCTTAAGTCCCCAAATTGGTAAATAGAAAACCAGGACTTGCTGAAACCCCTTTATTTATACTGTTTTCAAGTACCCTCTCTGTCTCCGACCCTCCCGTCCTTTTTCTTCCTAGTTTCACTGATAATCAAGAGCAGAGGAGCAGAGACATGAAGGAGGTGCCCTCCGCTTAGCCCCACTCCCGCCCCACAGAGCAGGGAGAAGGGAAGACACCTCCAGGGCTCAGAGCTCCTACCACAGTCCTCGCTGCTTCCAGTTCCACACTTCACGTGGGACACCCAGCTCAGAACTTCAGCCCCAACCCTGTTCCATAACTTTCTTCCCAGGTCAGAGAAGGTGCTAAGGTAAGTATTGATGAAGTGCTCCTGTAAGTACCGGAACTGTCCTGAGCAGCCCCATTCACCACTCGGAAAAGATTTTTCTATTTGGACACCGTTCCCATTGGTCCTTATGGGGATTATCAACACTGTACTTGAGCTTGGAAGGAGTTCAACCAGCTTCTACCTGTTAGCATGCATGCCTATGGACAATTCAGAGTCTTGTTTCCTTGAGAAAAATCAAGTTTCTTACTTTAGTCAATGGAAACTAGTCTGAAGCTCCACAACTGATATGTTAATGAAGTTTTGGAATATAACCTATTCACACTCGGGGATTCAATTCACAGTTCACAGCAATACACACACACCACACACACACACACACACATACACACACACAGGCCCCACTTTACAGCTTGCGGGATCTCAGTTCCTTGACTAGGGACTGAACCTGTACCCTTAGAGAAAGCTTGGAGTTCTAACCAGTGGACTGCTAGGGAATTCTCCATAGCAGTAGATGTTTGTAAGACTGAAAGCACTATTTTTATTGTGTTTAATATAAAATAGGAGAAATGTTCTCAAAATTCAAAAGCATAGCTTCCTGGACTCATATTTTTCTCTATTACTCTTACCTTCAACTTTTACAGTATGATTTCACAGGCTTGTGGTTGCCAAAGACGAGGGGTGGGGAAGAAAATGACTGGGGATTTGGGATTAGCAGACAAACTATTATATACAGAAAGGATAAATAACGAGGTCCTACTGTATAGCACATGGAACTATATTCAATATCCTGTGATAAAGCATAATGGAAAGGAACATGAAAAGGAATATACATATAAAACTGAATCACTGCTTTACAGCAGAAATCAATACATTATAAATCAACTACGTTCAATAAAAAATTAAAATGTACAATTTCATTCAACCCCAAAGAAACTTCCATTTCTTCAATATTACTATAAAGGTTCTACAATTTCACCTGTATACTGATTGCTAAGCCAGTGTTTATCTTACCTCCTCGATGAATAATCAAAGAAGTCTCGCTTCCAATGGGACAGTCCTTAAGTATATCCACTACTTCCGTATGGCTCAGGTTCTGTACATTCTGCTGGTTGATCTCAATAATGAGGTCGCCTTCACACAGGCCAGGGCATCCCTGAATGTCAAGTATTTGTTTCACCCGCTGTCCTGTAGGACTGTCTGCAATGGTGAAGCCAAAGCCCTGGGCACCTTTCACAATGGTTAAGGTCATAAGTTCAGCTTGGGTGGCCCCAGATGAAGCCATAGATACATTGTCGTCATGGACAGGTGGTGGATACGTGCCATCTAGCTGACCATCAGCTGGCATTGAGTGCAAAGTATGAGGCGGCCGATCTGTTATATCCGGAACTGACTGTGAGGTCCGAGAAATGTATTCCAAATATGTTTCATAGTTATGTCTTCCATTGACCATCACTGGAGGTGGCCTCTCCATTATTGCAAGGGGTGGCACCATGCTGTTAGCAGGATCTTCAGGATCAAAGGGCAAAGGGTAGCCACGACACAATACCAAGTTGACACTCTGACCAATAGGAACAGACTGGAAAAGTTTGACTACATCTGCATGAGTGTGTCCAAGGACACAAACTTCGTTAATATAGACAATGACATCACCTGCAAGGGAAAAAAAGAAAGAGATTGACAACATGAGGTAAGTTCAATTAACATTGACATAGAGAAATGGAATTATTTGTGAGACTAGTGAAAGAGGTGCTCTGTTTCTTAGTAAGCAGTGAGAAAATCAATTAGAATAGTATCTAAATTCCCTGTAAGTGAGTCAAGGTTACAACAGGTCTGACAACAAATATAGTGAGCAAATGCTGAAAAAAAATGCTATTTGGTTATTCCTGAAATTCAGAAACAACTTCATATACAGGAATAAAGCTACAGAAACATTTAGATGAATGTGTACCTTGAAGAAGGACACATTCTTTGTTTCTTTTTCATCTTCGTTTTCAGTGCAATTCAGTTAACAGAATTTTCAAGTTACTGAGAAGTGGTAGAAACAAGTTTCAGATGATAAAGCCCAGTATTTGGGGTTTTGAGCATCATTTTATTGAGTCAGTTGTCTTTTTTTCCCCATTTATTTTATTCTCCTATAGTAAATTGCAACTGCAAAGGTTCCATGTGAACACAGGTAGATGTCTAGGGCATAGATTTTGGGCTCAGGGATCTGGCTCCATATCCCAGCTCTACTACTTAGCAGATCTGTGCTAAGATCTGGGCAGGTGACTTACCTGCTTTGAGCCACGGTTGTAAAGTTGTTGTGAGGATGAAGTGAGATGATGCAGAAAAAGGGCTTGGTGCAATGCCTGACACACAGGGAGTGCTCAGTAAGTGTGGACCATTATTAACATTATTGTTGCTAAAATAAGATGGGGCTTCCCTGGTAGCTCAGCTGGTAAAGAATCTGCCTGCAATGCAGGACACCTTGGTTAGATTCCTGGGTTAGGAAGATCTGCTGGAGAAAGAAACAGCTACCCACTCTAGTATTCTTGGCCTTTCCTGGTGGCTCAGATGGTAAAGGATCCACCCACAATACAGGAGGCCTGTGTTCAGTCCCTGGGTTGGGATGATCCCCTGGAGAAGGGAATAGCTACCCACTCCAGTATTCTGGCTTGGAGAATTCCATGGACTGTATAGATCATGGGGTAGCAAAGAGTAGGACACTACTAAGCAACTTTCACTTTCACTTTCAAAATAAGATGAAGAGGATTTCAGAGTCTGGTCTAAAAAAGGAAGCTGCCATAGATTCAACCTCTGATCTCAGATAAATTGATATTTCTATAGACCTTTTAAAAAAAGGCATTTGTCTTTTCACTCCAATGAATTTTTAATATTTTATTTGGCTGTGCCATGTCGCTTGTGGCATCTTAGTTCCCTGACCAGGGATTGAACCCAGGCCCTCAGCAGTGAAAGTGTGGAGTCTTAACCATGTGACAGCCAAGGAATCTCCCCCAATGAATTTAATCATGAAGTTACTGAAGACCACTGGTCAGAATGTAACTTTATGATATTAAAATTGTCCTGAATGTAAACATTGTTAAAAACAATTCAATCATGTATAAATAATAATTTTATTTTTGGAGCACTGTTCTACAATGGATTGGTATTTTTATCCTCAAAAAAGATAACATTTGAGAAATGAACTTGCACACTGAGACTGTGTCTGATGATACTGAAGAGTACGTGAGATATGAAAAGACATATTTTCACAGAATGTCAAGTGGATAATTCAACAGATATCAGTTTATCAGTATAATTCTGAAATGGGTAGTATAAATGGCTAGGAATCTCATTCTGAGACATCATTGCCCATCAAAACTGCAAATATCAAAAATAAAAAAGAAGGTGAACTTTCAGAGTTAAATACTTTTTGGCTTCTCTCAGCTATCTGATTGAAAATGATTTGTCCACTAAATACATTGTGTGTGTGTTAGTTGCTCAGTCACATAGGACTCTTTGTGACCCCATATACTGTATCCTGCCAGGCTCCTCTATCCATGGGGATTCTCCAGGCAAGAACACAGGAGTGGGTTGCCATTTCCTTTTCCAGAGTATCTTCCTAATCCAGGGATCAAACCTGGGATTCCTTCATTGTAGGCGAATTCTTTACCATTTGAACCACCAGGGAAGCCCAAAACACATTTTAAAAATAAGTAATTCTATGAATAGAACAGTCAGGAAAATGCCCTTAACTATATACACTCAGTTAACAGTTACCAAATACTACAGAATTGCTTGAAAGTGTTAAAAAATACAAAGACAGAAAAGGATAACCAATCAAACAAAGCAAAATAGTATTTTCAGTGATCCAGTTTAGGTCTGACTTTGGAAAATGTCACAGACCATATGACTGGTCAGATGGAACTTCATTCTTCAGCTACATCTATCAGAGAAGGTGCTGACGTCATGACTGGGACACTGGGCCATGACTTAGGCCTGAACTGAGATGGACATTCACTCTCTGCTGCTATGACTTCTCAACAGACTGGAGCCATTGGGGATGCTTTGGCATCATTTTGCACTGGTTAGGGTCATCCTAGAGTCCCAGAGATGTATTTGAACCAGATATTTTTTTCATCTTCTCCTGTCTCTTCTATTTTTAAAGCTGTTATATATATTTACACACTGAAAGTTGAAAGAATATAAATACTTGTGCACTATCATCCAGCTTAATGATTAGAACATCGCTCATATTAGTTGAAGACCCCCTTGGTGGCATCTTTTTCCACTTGCCTTTCCTTACTGCCCTTTTAAAAGGTAACCATTGTCCCGCATTTGAGGTTTGTTATTCACACATCTTTATATTTTTATGCTATATGTAGGTACCCATAAAAAATATCCCTACATAATGTTTAATCTCTAGAGCAGGGGGCCATGAGGAGATACCCCACATCCAAGGTCAGGAGCGGGGGCTATGAGGAGATACCCCACATCCAAGGTCAGGAGCAGGGGGCTGTGAGGAGATACACCATGTCCAAGGTCAGGAGCAGGGGGCTGTGAGGAGATACACCACGTCCAAGGTCAGGAGCAGGGGGCTGTGAGGAGATACACCACGTCCAAGGTCAGGAGCAGGGGGCTGTGAGGAGATACACCACGTCCAAGGTCAGGAGCAGGGGGCTGTGAGGAGATACACCACGTCCAAGGTCAGGAGCAGGGGGCTGTGAGGAGATACACCACGTCCAAGGTGAGGAGCGGGGGCTGTGAGGAGATACACCACATCCAAGGTCAGGAGCAGGGGGCTGTGAGGAGATACCCCATGTCCAAGGTCAAGAGCAGGGGGCTGTGAGGAGATACCCCACATGCAAGATCAGGAGTGGGGGCTGTGAGGAGATACCCCACATCCAAGATCAGGAGTGGGGGCTGTGAGGAGATACCCCACAACCAAGATCAGGAGTGGGGGCTGTGAGGAGATACTCCACAACCAAGATCAGGAGTGGGGGCTGTGAGGAGACACACCACGTCCAAGGTCAGGAGCAGGGGGCTATGAGGAGATACACCATGTCCAAGGTCAGAGAAACCTCAGTAGGACATTAGGCACTGAGAGAGGGCATCAGAGGGCAGACAGACAGAAACCACAGCCACAGACAACTAGCCAATCTGATCACATGGACCACAGCCTGGTCTAACTCAATGAAGCTATGAGCCATGCCATGTAGGGCCACCCAAAACAGATAGGACATGGTGGAGAGTTCTGACAAAGTATGGTCCACTGGATAAGGGATGGCAAACCACTTCAGTGTTCTTGCCTTGAGAACCCCACGAACAGTATGATAAGGGAAAAAGATAGGACACTGAAAGATGAACTCCCCAGCTCAGTAGGTGCCCAACATGCTACTGGAGATCAGTGGAGAAATAACTCCAGAAAGAATGAAGAGATGGACCCAAAGCAAAAACAACACCCAGTTGTGGATGGGACTGTTGATGGAAGCAAGGTCCAATGCTGTGAAGAGCAATATTGCATAGGAACCTGGAATGTTAGGTCCATGAATCAAGGCAAATTGGAAGTGGTCAAACAGGGGATGGTAAGAGTGAACGTCGACATTTTAGGAAATCAGCGAACTAAAATGGACTGGAATGGGTGAATTTAACTCAGATGACTATCATATCTACTACTGTGGGCAAGAATCCCTTAGAAGAAATGGAGTAGCTATCATAGTCAACAAAGGAGTCCAAAATGCAGTATTGGATGGAATCTCAAAAATGACAGAATAATCTCTGTTTGTTTCCAAGGCGAACCATTCAATATCACGGTAATCCAAGTCTGTAACCCCACCGGTAATGCTGAAGAAGCTGAAGTTGAACGGTTCTATGAAGACCTACAAGACCTTCTACACTAATACCACAAAAGGATGCCCTTTTTATTATAGGGGACTGGAATGCAAAAGTAGGAAGTCAAGAAACACCTGGAGTAACAGGCAAATTTGGCCTTAGAGTACAGAATGAAGCAGGGCAAAGGCTAATAGAGTTCTGCCAAGAGAACACACTGATCATAGCAAACACTCTCTTCCAACAACACAAGAGAAGACTCTACACATGGACATCACCAGATGGTCAACACCAAAATCAGACTGATTATATTCTTTGCAGCCAACAATGGAGAAGCTCTATACAGTCAGCAAAAACAAGACTGGGAGCTGACTGTGGCTCAGAGCATGAACTTCTTATTGCCAAATGCAGGCTTAAATTGAAGAAAGTAGGGAAAACCACTAGACCATTCAGGTATGACCTAAATCAAATCCCTTATGATTATACAATGGAAGTGGGAAATAGATTTAAGGGACAAGATTTAAGGGACTAGATCAGGCACTAGAGTGCCTGATGAACTATCGACAGAGGTTCATGACATTGTACAGGAGACAGGGATCAAGGCCATCCTCAAGAAAAAGAAATTCAAAAAACCAAAATGGCTCTCTGAGGAGGCCTTACAAATAGCTGTGGAAAGAAAAGAAGTGAAAAACAAAGGAGAAAAGGAAAGTTACACCCATTTGAATGCAGAGTTCCAAAGAATAGCAAGGAGAGATAAGAAAACCTTCCTCAATGGTCAGTGCAATGATAGGCTCAATAAAGGACAGAAATGGTATGGACCTAACAGAAGCAGAAGATATTAAGAAGAGGTGGCAAGAATACACAGAAGAACTGTACAAAAAAGATCTTCATGACCCAGATGATCACAACGGTGTGATCACTCACCTAGAGCCAGACATCCTGGAATGTGAAGTCAAGTGGGCCTTAGGAAGCATCACTATGAACAAAGCTAGTGGAGGTAATAGAATTCCAGTTGAGCTATTTCAAATCCTAAAAGATGATGCTGTGAAAGTGCTGCATTCAATATGCCAGCAAATTTGGAAAACTCAGTAGTGGCCACAGGACTGGAAAAGGTCAGTTTTCATTCCAATCCCAAAGAAAGGTAATGCCAAAGAATGTTCAAACTACTGTACAATTGCACTCATCTCACATGCTCGTAAAGTAATGCTCAAAATTCTCCAGGCCAGGCTTCAGCTATACGTGAACCGTGAACTTCCAGATGTTCAAGTTGGCTTTAGAAAAGGCACAGGAACCAGAGATCAAATTGTCAACATCCGCTGAATCATCAAAAAAGCAAGAGAGTTCCAGAAAAACATCTATTTCTGCTTTATTGACTATGACAAAGCCTTTGACTATGTGGATGACAATAAACTGTGGAAAATTCTGAAAGAGATGGGAATACCAGACCACCTGACCTGCCCTTTGAAAAATCTATACGCAGGTCAGGAAGCAACAGTTAGAACTGGACATGGAACAATATACTGGTTCCAAATAGGAAAAGGAGTACATCAAGGCTGTATATTGTCACCCTGCTTATTTAACTTATATGCAGAGTACATCAAGAGAAACGCTGGGCTGGAGGAAGCACAAGCTGGAATCAAGATTGCCGGGAGAATATCAATAACCTCAGATATGCAGATGACACCACCCTTATGGGAGAAAGTGAAGAAGAACTAAAGAGCCTCTTGATGAAAGTGAAAGAGGAGAGTGAAAAAGTTGGCTTAAAGCTCAACTTTCAGAAAACTAAGATCATGGCATCTGGTCCCATCCCTTCATGGCAAATAGATGGGGAAACAGTGGCAGACTTTATTTTTTTGGGGTTCCAAAATCACTGCAGATGGTGACTTTAGCCATGAAATTAAAAGATGCTTACTCCTTGGAAGGAAAGTTATGATCAACCTAGACAGCATATTAAAAAGCCAGAGACATTACTTTGTCAACAAAGGTCCATCTAGTCAAAGCTATGGTTTTTCCAGTAGTCATGTGTGGATGTTAGAATTGGATTATAAAGAAAGCTGAGCGCCAAAGAATTGATGCTTCTAAACTGTGGTGTTGGAGAAGACTCTTGAGAGTCCCTTGGACTGCAAGGAGATCCAACCGGTCCATCCTAAAGGAGATCAGTCCTGGTTGTTCATTCAAAGGACTGATGTTGAAAGTGAAACTCCAATATTTTGGCCACCTGATGCGAAGAACTGACTCATTGGAAAATACCGTGATGCTGGGAAAAACTGAAGGTGGGAGGAGAAGGGGACGATAGAAGATGTATGGTTGAATGGCATCACTGACTCGATGGACATGAGTTTAGGCAAACTCCGGGAGTTGGTAATGGACAGGGAGGCCTGGTGTGCTGTGCTGCAGTCCATGGGGTCACATTCAGACACGACTGAGCAACTGAACTGAACTGAACTGAGTATCCACCCAAGTATGTTTTTGCATATTTTAAACCTTTTTAAAATGGTATACAATATTGTAAAGTAATTAGCCTCCAACTAATAAAAATAAATGAAAAAAAAAATCCAAACATTAGCAGATGCTAACTATTAAAAAAAATGGTATACATATTAATACTATATTATATTCCTCAAAATGTATTTTTGATATCTCTTTTGATATATTTACCTCTAGCTCAATTCTCATTGTAATATAATCTCTATTGGGTGACTGGACTTTCCTGGTGGCTCAGATGGTAAAGCATCTGTCTGCAATGCAGGAGACCTGGGTCCAATCCCTGGGTTGGGAAGATCCCCTGCGAGAAGGAAATGGCAACCCACTCCAGTATTCTTGCCTAGAAAATCCCTTGGAAGGAGGAGCTTGGTACAGGCTACATCATTATTTATTAATGTCTACCCATACTTTCACCTGTATGATCTCATTTCTTATTTCCCATAGCACACTAAGTTGCTATGATTATTGTTCCTCATTACTTCTGAAGAATCTGAGTCACTGAAGATTTAAGTTGGTTTTGAAAGTCACATAGCTAGTGAGTGATGGAGTGTAAGCTGTAAATTGTTATGCAAAGGATAATTGCTATTTCAGGAATTATTATCTGTCCTTGGTTATATCTGTTTATAAAATCAGGACAGTCCCACCAAGATATTCCCACCACAGTCATAATTAAGGTGGATATGAATGTCTAAATGGGCAAGGCAAAGGCAGGAGAGTAACAAATGCTGTTCTCTAAGGCTCTCCCTAACTGTAATCACAGTTAAACTCCCCAGCCTCCACGTTGCTTTCTTCTTCCCACAACTATGCCAGAAAGTCACAGAAAAAAAAAGAACTAAGGGTAATATTCTAAGCTCTCACAGTTCCCTGCCAAGTCTAAAGAGTAGTTACTTGAATTATAGTGATTAATGTTATCTATTTTTGAGTTTTAATGTGATCTTGCTATTTAGAAATAGAATGAGAACTACTTGTGGTTCTTAGTGAGACTGCCTTCTAAAATTTATGGATATTTTCCACTCAGAGCAATTTTTCAAGTCATCAAGCAAAGCGAGTGCTAAACAACCCTGCAACAATATCTTTATGGAGCTACCAGATCTCTAAATATAAAAGATCAGTGGTCAGTTATCACATCTAATAACCTGACACTACTTAACTGCTCATTTAAAAAAGTAAATGGATGCCTAGATATGGTGTCACGCCAAAGCTGTTGTTGATGGAGATGTAAGCAAACCTTGCTTACTCAAATAGAACTGATTGGGTAGTATTTATAGATCATGCTGTATGAATATAATTTACATGTTGTGAAATAAAAATATGAGCCACCTGGTATGTGCCTTCTGACAATGCCATGCTAAGTCCTGAGACTGACTGGGCTTATGAGCGCAGACATGGTCATCATTAGGAAAACTGGCTCCAGATCTAACCCTGTTGGCCTGCTTAAATGGGAGAATTGAAAAAGAGTCACTTGTTTGCTCCATCTCTCAATTTATTCTTTTATAAAATGAGAATTAAAATATCTCCTTCATTTCCTCTTTCACAGGACTACTGTGAGAATGAGATCATGCTTGTGAAAATACTTTTAATTTTACCAAAGGAAAGTTCTCCATAAAAATACGATGATGTATTTCTTTTGAGAGCCAAGCACACATTTTCATCGCCATATTGCCTGTGAGGTTAACTCTGTTCTATGTGGCCATTCGCTTCAGGCCCTATTGAGGCCAGATGGTTTCAGGGTTATTGCCTTCAGGTCTGTCGGTCGATTTTGGTGTGGCTAATGAGCTTGGTGTCCCCAACAGGGCTGGTCTCATAATGTCCTGATTCCCAGTTATGGGATTTCAAAGTGAAAGTGAAGGAGAGTGAGGCTGATGAAGCGGGAAGTTTAAACTGCTGGCCTCTATGAGAAGATGTTCTAAGATAATTGGTTTCTTTCTTAGTCATGGAAATCAAAATGCAATATTGGCAATCTCTTGGGTACTTCATCATTTTGGATAAAATAGAGCACTGTTTGTAAAGCACTGCTTAAAATGGAGATATTTTTATACCTCTTTTCTCTGCTCCCACATTCTTTGAGTCACTGTGGCTAAAGAATCTTCCTTTTCAGCTGCTCTCACTTACCACCTGGTGTCTGTCTCCCTTCACCACCACCTTGGACCAGACTAGAATAATTCATTTCACGCTCCATTCTCATCCTACAGTCTCCTCTATTAACTTCAAATCACTCAATCTTCAGACCCACTGTTTAACACTCTTTACCACTAGGCTTTCTGATTTATTTCTGTATTCACCCCCCAATGAATTACCTTTCTGGGGAAGCTGGGATTGTTACTGTTCACAATTCATAACTTGATAACTTGTCTCTTAGTTGAATCCTGCTATTCTTCTACCCTTAAGTGCACGTCTTTTCTCGGTATAATTTCAACCAGATAATTTATTTCTTTCCTGACTTTTTCAAAGAAATCCTTCATTATTCCTACAAAGATTGCTCCTGTGACTACAAACTCTTCTCAGACTTTATTCCTTTGTGAGAGTTTTCTACCTGTTCCAAGTTTTTTTTCCCATAAAATATACACAGTATCATTACTATACTGAGAACTCTTTAGGTATTCAATAAGAATAAAGGATAGATAGGCTTAGAAAAACACTGGAATGGATTTCACTCATTCATTGCCTTTAAGCGTTTCTAACTTGCTTTTGCCAAGTCACATGAAAAAAGAAAGTGAAAGTCACTCAGTTGTGTCTGACTCTTTGTGATCCCATGGACTATATGGCCCATGGAATTCTCCAGGCCAGAATACTGGAGTGGGTAGCCTTTCCCTTCTCCGGGGGATCTTCCCATCCCAGTGATCGAACCCACATCTCCCACATTGCAGGCAGATTCTTTACCCACTGAGCCACAAGTGAAGTCCAAGAATATGGAGTGGGTAGCCTTTCCCTTCTCCAGCAGATCTTCCCGACCCAGTAATTGAACCGGGGTCTCCTGCATTGCTGGTGGATTCTTTACCACCTGAGCTACCAGGGAAGCCAAGTCATATAGATTTTTGTTAAAAGAAAAATAATTCTCACTGACTACTCCCATCCTACCAATTACATGTACTCTACATTGAAAAATGACTGTTTCTTGGTTTTCTTTCCAGCTAATACAATTTGACTAATTTTTCTCCTTTCTGAAGCTTATTTTAGTTTCTGTTTTTATAATAATAATATATAATTGTATTATACTAGGTAATTTTATTATAATGCTGAATATTCATTTTCCCTCTGTTCTACAACTTCCACAAAGATTATAAATTTTGACATGTATTTTTGGGAGTCTGCTACTCACCACTTTAATTAAATTGAAAATAACTGTTCTTGATAAAATGTATTCCCTTAAGTGAAGTACGGTGGTATGTCAGACAGACAAACAGAGTTGAAGCCAGGTCTCTGGGTTGCTCTTTGAAGAAGTGATTCATCAGTTTCCTCATCTACAAAATGGGAGAACAATAGCTGTTCTACCTACCTTACAGCAAAGAGATGTCTGTGAAAGTGTTCTGTAAATTACCATGATACCACATATATAAATATACATATTAAAATTTTTAAACAAATGACTGATAAAGATTATAAATTAAGAATATCTTAAGAACGGGAAAGAATAAATAGTTCAAATCTTTAAAAAGAAACGGCTGGGTTTTATTCAATTATTTGATAGTTTGCTTGGAGAAATCTGAGAGGACAGATAAAGTTCATCTTTGTAGCTGAATATGATTTCACAAGAAGGAAGACCAGTGCCTCATGAAAGCATCCTGAGATTCCTCATTTCCTTCTAGAATGTAGGTACCATGTAGTTAGGGCAGAAGGGTCAGAAGGCACATGTGAAGTGAGGCTGCAGCTGTGGTGGTGGTAGGTGGGACTTAGAACATCCACACTTCAGGGTCTTGACATATTCTCAACTATGTCAGAAAGTGAGAAGGGTCTGATGATAAGCACCCACCAAATAAATGATCTCTTGCCTTTCTCAGTTTTCCAGATGAATCTGTTAACAGAGTTCTATGCTTCTTATTGCCCCAAAGGTTTCCTTATACCTAAATCTAATTTCTTTTGTTAAAGATCACTATTTCCTCAATTTCCATTCTCATGGAAGCATCATTGTTTCAGAATAATTTAAAATGGTTTCTTGAATTCCCAAATGGTCTCTTTAGGGTACTAGTTATAAAAACAGCCATGAATTGGAGGAGATTCTGTCTTAGATGTTCCAGAACTAACCATTGTCTGTTGATTCTAAACATCTGTCTTATAGACAGCATTATTGCTGACAACACCAAATTGTGCAGAAATGCAAATACTTAAGTTATGGAAGGTATAAGAGACAGGACAAAAATCTTCATCAGAAGAATCTGAATTTGTTAATTCTTATGTGCTACCTTATAAATAACACTGTGAGTGAAAAAGAGGTGAATTGATCTATAGCAATAAAATAAGGTGTTTTCAATCTCTCTCTCTCTTTTTACTTTAAAAAACCAAGTGTGTCATAATGGAAAGAGCACTGTTTTAGGAGTCAGAAAGTTTACATTCTTACATCATGTATGCCAATAATTTGTGGTATCAATCTCTGGGTCTTATCCCTCCTTATTAATTTATGCAGCAAGTATTTATTATACTCAATAGCTACCATGAGTCAGGGACTATGGCATAAACAGAGAATACTGAACTGGATGATCTCTAAGGTATATTCTTCAGTCTGAAATTCTAACACAAAGTCCCTTGGAGTCTACGTCTTAGCTGTCTCTGCAATTGTTCCACCACAGAGGTTGGGAACTTGCCTCTTATATGGATTTCTGCAACAGTCCCTTAGCTGGTTTCCTTCATATCATAGAAGAGAAGGAGGGAAAGAGGATAGGAGAGCCTAGCAAACGGAATGACTCTGAATCTGTGGGATTATGGGGTTCTATAATCTCACCCCCTATGACTAAGATTACAAGGGATGGCTAATAAGCCCCCTCTTCTGATCAAACTGTCTGAGAAGCCAGAAGAGTATAAATATTCTACAGGTCAGGGGCATTAGTTTCAGGGACTCCAAAGCACTGGGCACTGCATTCTTCTATCTGCCTCTCTGTCAACTCATTTTCATACCATACTCTCTGATGTCCTTTCTACTTAATGTCCTTTCAATGCCTGCTCCTAGAAAGAGAACAGAGTCCAAGTTCTCTAGTTCAGCATACAAGGCTCTCAGTCTACATTTTTACCATCTCCTGCCTTTTCCTAACCCACTCTGTGCTTCAGCTGGGGTAAGCTCAGACCCATGTCCTACACATGCTATGTTTTCCTATCCTCCCATTTCTCATGCTTTGTCCCCACTAATAAACTCCTAGTCACCCTTTCAGACCAACTTAACCTTTCTGATCATCTTTCTGACCACCTCCGACCACCACATAGCTCAGTGTTATTACCTCTTCCTGTGTGTTACCCTTCAAGACACCTTAATTCTTCAATCTCTCTAACCACATTAACCCCACCTAGAGTTTCTCTGAACATAGTG
Source organism: Cervus canadensis (assembly GCF_019320065.1). Taxonomy (NCBI): domain Eukaryota; kingdom Metazoa; phylum Chordata; class Mammalia; order Artiodactyla; family Cervidae; genus Cervus; species Cervus canadensis. The sequence continues at coordinate 40,380,869 of NC_057388.1, read as the reverse complement.
ACTACCATTTTAATACAGTTAATACTTATCTGGCATTTGCAAATTCTGTTTTACCTAATCCTTAACAATTCCTCTGAGCTTGTTACCATTGGACTTCATACATGTGGAATCTGAGCCCAGGAATACTGAATCTTGGTAGTTAGGCTGAGATTCAGGAATTGAACCCAAGTTTTTACACAAATGTTAAGAATTTCAAAGAGACCAGAACATATTTTGACTTGGGGACACTTCTGTGTCTCTCCAATTATATCAGCTGGCATGTTGGGTAAATATCTTTAATTCCTGAATATGAAAATTGAGAGATAAACTGCAATATTCTTTTGATTAGTCAAGTTAATAGAGGGAAGCAGTGAAGCAAATAATTGCAATGGGGGAATCTGCTGCAATATCTCAGTCCACTTTCTGCTGTGCTCCAGAAGAATCTGTTTGCAAGAGGACTCTGAAGAGGTGGAGGGTGACAGGGCACGGTAACCCACAGGACTCTGTAGCCATCATAAGCTATATTATAAATTATTTCAATAGTTGTGTGATTTGGGGGCAAGAAATGTAATTGTGTTTGATCTAGCTTCTTTTAATGCATGGAAAAGTCAGGAAAGGTAGTTTCTAAGGTGCAGTTTTAAAAGTTCCTACATCTGATGAGAATGTGAAAAGCTCTCCTACTTCACTCATAGAAGGCATTGGAAAATTTCAGTGGTGCAGTTAAACAGGTAAGTGACCAACCTTTTTGGGCTTACCCCAAGGATCCTCGATTTTGGAAAGGCAGCCAGTGATGCTAACATTTTATCTACAGGCAAAAGTATACCAAGCATGGCCCTTTATTTCTCAAAAGAATGAAAGCTTTCTTATTCATATTTTATAATTGCATCTGTGTGACCTGGTGCAGATGCCTAATTAAAAGCTTGGTTAAAAGAATTATGTTTAATCAGCACGCATCCAACAATTACTCTCTGGCAGATGTGGATCAGCCTGACGGTATATTTACATTTCTTTTGTGTTTGGCACAGAGTGGTAAGATATATTTAAATACTTGCATTTTACTTTGTTGGAAAGGAGGAAGAAAGAAATACATTCTGAGAGAATCTAAAGGCACTGATTATGTGCTGATCTGACAGAGATGAAACAACACTTTAGATTAAAACTATAAGTAAAGCCACAAAAAGAAAGCATAAAAGACTGTTTTTTAAAACCTTTTTCTATTTTTTAAATTTTTGTGCAAAGCTCCCAACAGTAGACACTTTCTAAATAGCTGGTTCACTTTAGGAATTCAATAGCATAAAAGGGTCAGTGAATCTATTTCCTTAAAAGAATGCAAAGAATTTTAAACAATGATAAGAAAAAGAGACAAATATGTCATCAGAAGGACTCTATAAAATGAAAATAGGTTCCTGAATCTAAAGAGACCTTATGATTTCACTAGAAGAAAATAAAAACAAAATAATTTTTAAAATATCTTAAAACCTTTGTGGGACATGAAAGTTTATGAGAGTGAGACAGAAATGCATTCCAGAGTTTTCCTGTGTGTATGGACACACATGTGAGCAGACGCATGACAGAAATACGTTCAGCTACTCACAACTCCCCACGAAACCCAAGCTACAGAAGTACCTTATAGGAAAAAGTCGCCATTTTACACGAACAGGAAGTGGTGTGCATGTTTATTTTCAAACAGCATTAAATGTATTCCTGAACAAAAATGATTCTTTTTAGCATAAATGACTCCTGGGAGCCAGCATGACTCAGTGCCGTCTTCTGAACTAACTCCAACAGTGTATAGAGTGGCTGTAAAACCTCCTCTGAAATGATGGGGAGACAGCTGGCCGAGGTGGAGCCAGGCTGGGCACGGGCATGCTTTCCAACAGTTTATTCTACTCTACCTGGAGCTGTCAGTTGTCAGCCATCCTGACTGAGCAAGAAAACTAAATAACAGGAGGAGAAAGAACAAGAGAGATGAAGAGGACTAGAGCACCCACTGTGTTTCAGACAGCGGGCTCCTGCCAAATGTGGGAAAGCGTGTGTAACTCTGTGTGTGTTTGCTATCTGATCTACACACCTACATGCACTTTTAAGACAGGTAGAAGTGATTTTTCAGTCAGAGGAAAGAAGAATTTAGTTTTTGATACTGTGAAATCGATACAGAAAAGGGGGGGAAAAAAACCTTTTTTTCAAGGCTCCAGATAACATTCAGTGAAGTTATTTCCTTGAATTGCTTTTGAAAAATACATACCATTTGCTCTAACATGAACTGCGGGCTGGTGTTGAGGATCCAGACTGGGGATGGGGGTGGGTCTGTTACTGGGGCTACGTGGCCAAGGGAGATCTCAACCCTGGATGGCTGTCACCCTGTGTGATATTTCTGGAAAGTGTTCTGGCTAGTGCAGGCCAATCAACAATCTTTAACTGGTAGTGTAACATATCAGGTTATGCTGATCTACTTCTCTACTCCCTTCTTGTGAAAAATTACAGAGCCCCCGCTGCCTTACTGAAACAAGAGCTGCCAGGATATTTCTCCCATATGGATTTCTGAACTGGTGCAGCATTAAGTTGCTGAGCTTCATCAAATGGCCGGCAGAAAGAACAAATGTTCCATACTAAAAATGTGTCTGTATATTGCATACACACTGGTCCAAGGTTTGATGAGAGAGCCCTTCTAACTTGTTAAGAGGGAAACAGGCTTGGCAAATGTAATTCTTCACTGACAGATTTTGATCATTCAAACTTGGCTGCTTTTATTTCCAATTTCAGTTTCTGAAAGAGCAATATTTTATACAAGTATCAAGAAGTCAGTCTGCTCATTGGGCCATATACACCAAAGATTGCCAATTAAAAATCCCACAAACACATGGCAAAAGGAGAGAAAAAAAATTTTGTCCTGGATGCACTGAAATTTTGGAATCTAGAGAAAGTCTTTGGTTTATGTGCAGAGAAAGGGAAATCAGTATGTATCAGACACCCAGAACTTCCTCCAAAGGGCATATACCCTGCCACTACCCTATCTATGATCAACACTGTACAATGATTCTTTTGAGAATGATTAATATCACTAGGCTAGAAGTTTCAGGAAAATATGCAGCAACTTCCCTGCAGACAATGGGAGATTATTCTATTAGATACAAAAGACAACTGGCACAGAAAAAACAATCTAATCTCCTGCTGTTCCAGATATTAAAAATTTTATACCATACTGAAGTCAACTGGAATATGTTACTAGAGAATCATCATCAAAGATTTTAAGTTGTCCTCTCTATCCTCTATCACTAGAGACTATATATCTATGTGAAAATATAGGTAAATAGATCCACGTGTATATGTTAATTTGCTTATTTAAGGGTTACAATTTACATTCCAATCAGATTTAGTTAATGAGAGTCAAAAACAATGAACAACTCTTGCTTTTTAAAACTAAATCTAGTAATAATTATAGTACTTGTACTTTATTTTTTCAAGTTCTCCAAGTCACAGTAAAAGGCAAGAACCATAATGATATAGTTCCAGATGAATCAACTGAAAGTTTTATACTAGATCTCATCAATGAATTTGGTAATTGCAGTTACAAAATTAATGAACAGAAATCTGTTGTATTACTATACACTAACAACAAAAGATTAGAAAGAGAAATTCAACAAACAATCCTATTTACTATTTCATCAAAAAGAATAAAATACCTAGGAATAAACCTACCTAAGGAGACAAAAGTCCTGTATGCTGAAAACTATAAAGTGCTGATGGAAGAAACTGAAGAAGACATAAACAAATGGAAAGATATACCATATTAGTGGATTGGAAGAATCAATATTGGGAAAATGTCAATACTACCCAAGGCAATCTACAGATTCAATGCAATCCTTATCAAATTGCCAGAATTTGGTATTTTTCACAGAACTAGAACAACAACAACAACAAATCTTAAAATCTGTAGGGAGACACAAAAGGGCCTGAATAGCCAAAACAATCTTGAGAAAGAAAAATGGAGCTGGAGGAATCAGGCTCCCTGACTTCAATCTATACTACAAAGCTACAGTCATCCAAACAGTATGGTACCAGCACAAAAACAGAAATACAGATCAATGGAATAGAATAGAAAACAGAGAAATAAGCCCAGGTACCTAAGGATAATTCATCTACAACAAAGGAGGCATGTCTACACAATGTTGGAAAGACAGTCTCTTCAACAAATGATGCTGGAAAAACTGGACAGCTATGTGTTAAAAAGAAAGAAAGAAAGAAAGAAATTAGGTCATTCTTTAACTTTATACTCAAACATAAGTTTAAAATGCATTAAAGCCTGAATGTGACACCAGAAACTGTAAAACTCCTAGAGGAAAACATAGGCAGCAAACTTTCCAACATAAATTGCAGCAATATCTTTTTCAATCTGCCTCTCAGAATAATGGAAATAAAAACAAATAAATGGGACCTACTTAAACTCAAAAGCATCTGCACAAAGAAGGAAACAATAAACAAAACAAAAATATAACCTACAGACTGGGAGAAAATATTTGCAAATACTGTGACCAATAAGGGATTAGTCTCCAAAATTTAGCATCACTCATGATGCTTAACAGCATTTGTTTTGCTTATCAAAACAAACAACACACTCAAAAAATGGGCAAAGGAGCTAAATAGACGTTTCTCCAAAGAAGACACTGATGGCCAAGAGGTACATGAAAAGATGTTCAACATCACTAATTATTAGAGAAATGCAAGTCAAAATTATAATGATATATCACCTCACGCCAGTCAAAATAGTTGTCATCAAAAAATTCACAAAGACTAAATGCTGGAAAGGGTGTGGAGAGAAGAGGTTCCTCCTACACTGTTGGTAGGAATGTAAACTTATACAGTCATTACGGAGAATAGTTTAAGTGGGTTCCTTAAAAAACTAAAAATAGAGCTACTCCACTCCTGGGTGTATATCTGGAGAAAAGCATGATCTGAAAAGAAATATGTACACGAATGTTTACTGAAGCACTGTTTACAATAGCTAAGACATGGAAACAACATAAATATCCATGGACAGAAGAATGGATAAAGAATGTGTGGTACATATATTCAATGGAATATTACTCAGTCATAAAAAGAACGAAATAATGCTATTTGCAGCAACATAGACGAATGTAGAGAGTGTCATAGTGAGTAAAGTAAGTCAGACAGAGGAGAAATATGATATCCTTTATGTATGGAATCTAGAAAGAAATGATACAAATGAACTTGCTTACAAAACAGACTTATAGACTTTGAGAACAAGCTTATGGTTGCCAGGGTAGAAGGGAAGGATGGAAGGAAGAGACAGGGAGTTTGGGATGGGCATGTGCACATTGCTATATTTAAAATGGATAACCTACAAGGACCTACTGTATAATACATGGAAATCTGCTCAATGTTATATGCCAGCCTGCATGGAGGGGGGTTTGAGAGAGAATGGATACACGTATATGCATGACTGAGTCCCTTCACTGTTCGCCTGAAACTATCACAACATTGTTTGTTAATCAGCTATACCCCAATACAAAATAAAAAGTTTTAAAAAAGAAAGTGAAAGTTTTACATAATTTCTTGTTTTTTTTCTGGTTTAGATAATGCAAAACAGTCCATTAAATCTTTTCTACTGATAGAAAACACTATTGGAGCCTACACTGGTGGTGGTTGTGTCTGACTCTTACAACCCTATGGACTGTGGTCTTCCAGGCTCCTCTGTCCATGGGATTCTCCAGGCAAGAATACTGGACTGGGTTGCCATTTCCTTCTCCAGAGGATCTTCCCAACCCAGGGATTGAACCTGGGTCTCCTGCACTGTAGGCAGATTCTTTACTGTTGAGCCACCACAGAAACCCTGCTGAACCACCAGGGAAGCCCATTGGAAGTCAAAACAATAGCTATTATTTATGTGCTAAGAGGGGTAAAACTGTATGCCAAGAACTCTGCTAAGCACTTTAGAGACTTAACTCTTTAGTCCTTAAAATAATCTGATGGAGAATAAACTGTCCCATTTTACAGAAGTGACTTAGAGAAGTCAAGTCTTATATTTACAGAGTAGCAGAGTTGTCTTATCTCTAGTGTGTTTGGGGTTACTCTCAGGCTTGTCTTCTAACTACACAGATGTTTGGTTATATAAGCTCATGAAAGTTCAAGATTCATTTCATTTATTTACTTGGAACTTTTTAAGACACAGACTACAGTTTATCATTTGAAATTGTATTTACCCTAACTTCACATTTTTGACCACCTGAATTGAATAGGTATTGTGGCACAATGGAGACTTGCACAATATCTTACCATGAGGTAACAATCTCGTTTTTACTCACAAGTTGTAGCCCACACAAAGAAATCACCCAGTAATAGAAAAATCTATATTTAAATAGACTTGTCAGCTTGCCCAAGTGTTAAAGGAAGCAAATCAAAACAGAGAAAATCACAAGCTACCAGAGAAGATCCCTGGGGAGGCAACTTTGAGGTCGTAAACATTTAGCAAGTTCAACAACAACAAAAAAGAATGAACATTAATTTAAGGTATATTGTAAAATGTTTAAACTTTGAAAATCTGGCTTTCATGAATTCTAGAAGGCACAAGAATCATTAGAAACAGGATTGCATATCCCATTTAACTGAAATCAGAGTAGATATTTTTAATGGATTCAAATATGGAAGGCCAATTAGCTCATTAGCTAATTCTAAAAGGAATCAGTTTCTAGAATTTTTAAAACAGTGGGGTAATATCTTTTTCTTGCATGCTCTATTTCCAATATTAGTGTCACAGACATGCTAACTTTTCTACATAAACAATAATCAATGATGTGACTGTTACCTCTTCCATTATGAATTCTACCCAAGAAACTGGCACAGAGAAAGCATAATGTCACATTTCACATTCCTAATTACTGGCCTATAGAAGCAAGAGATCTAAGGATTTAGTCAATAAATAATATAAAAATACAGTCAGCAGATTATAAATATTTATTAGTACATCAAAAGTTTGCTAGACAATTTTCAATGATTCCTTCAGCATAAAATACTTGAGTCAGACTTAGCTCTGAAAGGACAGGAAATTGGAACTATCTCAAATATTTTCTGCCATGAAATATCTTTATCTAATTTTTGTCTTAGTTTCTTTTTTCCCATATAGATTTGATTACAGGTTCTTAAATTTATTCAAACTTACTAAACATACAATTATTCACTTTAAATCTGACAAGGCATCTTCCTGTTTTGTGGAGAAAGCATTAGAATTGAGGCAGAATTTTGTGTTTTTTGGCAAAAACAAAACTAAAATAAACTTCAGCATCTTTTTCACGTAATTTAAATATTTTTCTTTGTCCAGCCAATTTTTTTCTCAGAAATTTTTCCTTCTTTTAAACAGAAAAGACACACTGATACTATTTTTAATTGTAAATCTACTATGATTGATTGAATCAATCAATATATGCAAAAGATATCTGTAGTTGCAACCTACCCTGTATATTCTATGTATACAAAATACACAATAACATCTTTATTTTCAATATCAAGAAACATGTTAACCTTCTTATCTGTGAAAATGATCATATTATTAGTGTGGGTGAAAATTTGTGGTAGGAAAGAAGATAAATACTGATTTGTTCTTGGTAAATTCTAGTGAAAGGGACTTGCAAACACAGAGGTGAGGGGCTAGAAATATTAAATTTGGAGTGATGAATAGAGAGATCTAGGTTCTATGCTTTCACTCAGATTCTTTTGTTATTTCTCTATGGATTTTGTATTTAAAATGATTTTTCCATCTAAACTTTTTATTGAGAAGTAATGAATTAGTTATATTTTCACTAACTACTAACCAAAGTAACTCTCATGTGGTTGATATATTTTTACTCATAATACAATAATTCTGATGTCTTAATATTTATTCAATGGATATTTATAGGGTCCCTACCATGGACACTGGGAAGGGACCACAGGACACAAAGAGTAAGATAGAGTTCCTAACCTTGAAACATTATGACCTATAACTTAAACCAACAAAGAAAACTAGCAGATATTTATCATGGATAAATATATGATTCCTTTTCAGTATTCTAGTGAAATATTAAAAATATCCAGTGCTCTTAAAAGCACATTACAAAACAAACCAATAAAAAACATAAAATGTTTACCGCTTTTCTTTGGAGTGTTACAGAAAATAGCTATGCTTATTTCTCATTTACCTAGTTGGCATCTAATATAGCAAAGGCACAGAGCAAGAGCTCAGGAACATTTGTTGAATGTAGAAATTAGGAGTCATGTAACATTTTAAGAAAGCATGAGCTAGCCAAAGAAGAGCTGTCAAAAGGTGCAACAAGTTTTGGGAAATGGGTATTAGCTGGGAGGCGAAATCAGTGAAGGAGAGGAGAAATCAGTGAAGGAGAAAGGAAGAGTGCGGATTGGTCATTGGTTTAACCAAGTGGGTGAATCCCAGAGACATTTTCAAGTTTTGTTTCAGTAGGCTTTTGAGGGTAAAAACAATAATACAGGAAATTGTAGTGAGTAGTAAGAAAATGAATATAGTGCTTGTCTACCTACTACTAAGAAGTCTGGAGGTGAAAGGCAGGAAATACATAGAAAAGTGACCAAAAGAAGCAGCCATCCTGGAGGAAAAGATGAGCAAAAAGTGGGAAAGGGAAATTTAAGGTATTAGATAAGGATCAGAGGCTGCATATTTGAAAGTTTAGCTAGAATTTTAGCTTCAGAATAAAGTAAGAACAAACATCCTCTTTTTTTTCTGACTCTAGAGTGGAAAACTAGTATGAGCAATAATAATATTTTACCTTCATCTTCATTTATGAGGAAACCCATTATCTTTTCCTTATTTATGAGGAAATTCATCATCTCAGCAAAGAAGGGTGAGAGATGGTTATCTTGGGGATCAGGGTAATGATACAAAATTATAGACTTCCTGAAAATACTGCGTTTAGACATTTCTCAGTGTTCCATGCTGTCATCATGTAAATACCATTAATTAGCTGATTTCACAACACTACTGTTCCTCAAGGACAGGTTTGGTACTGGGAGAGAAACAATGTCTAGTGCACTGAGGTCAGTTGGCTGCTCCACCAGTTCAGACAAGTAAAAGCTGGTCTTTCAAATATTTCAACAATTGCCCAAACTCCTCACCTTGGGTAATAGAGCTGGATCTACATGGTCTTAAGGAATACAAATTAAAGAAGAGATCACTATTCAAACATAGATGTGAAAGATTTTATTTTCATAAGGAGACTCTGATGATTAGTTTTAGTTTCACTTTGGCATGCAGTACTTGGATGCAGTCTCAAAAATGACAGAATGATCTCTATTCGTTTCCAAGGCAAACCATTCAATATCACAGTAATCCAAACCTATGCCCCAACCAGTAACGCTGAAGAAGCTGAAGTTGAACGGTTCTATGAAAACCTACAAGACCTTTTAGAACTAACACCCAAAAAAGACGTCCTTTTCATTATAGGGGACTAGAATGCAAAAGTAGGAAGTCAAGAAACACCTGGAGTAAGAGGCAAATTTGGCCGTGGAGTACAGAATGAAGCAGGGCAAAGGCTAATTGAGTTTTGCCAAGAGAACACACTGGTCATAGCAAACACCCTCTTCCAACAACACAAGAGAAGACTCTACACATGGACATCACCAGATGGTCAACACCAAAATCAGACTGATTATATTCTTTGCAGCCAAAGATGGAGAAGCTCTATACGGTCAGCAAAAACAAGACTAGGAGCTGACTGTGGCTCAGATCATGAACTCCTTATTGCCAAATTCAGACTTAAATTGAAGAAAGTAGGGAAAACCACTAGACCTTTCAGGTATGACCTAAATCAAATCCCTTATGTCTATACAGTGGAAGTGAGAAATAGATTTAAGTGACTAGATCTGATAAACAGAGTCCCTGATGAACTATGGAAGGAGGTTCGTGAAATTGTACAGGAGACAGGGATCAAGACCATCCCCATGGAAAAGAAATGCAAAAAGGCAAAATGGTTGTCTGAGGAGGCCTTACAAATAGCTGTGAAATGAAGAGAAGTGAAAAGCAAAGGGGAAAAGGAAAGATATTCCCATTTAAATACAGAGTTCCAAAGAATAGCAAGGAGAGATTAGAAAGCCTTCCTCAGCAATCAATAGAAAGAAATAGAGGAAAACAACAGAATGGGAAAGACTAGAGATCTCTTCAAGAAAATTAGAGATACCAAGGGAACATTTCATGCAAAGATGGGCTCAATAAAGGACAGAAATGGTAGGGACCTAACAGAAGCAGAAGATATTAAGAAGAGGTGGCAAGAATACATAGAAGAACTGTACAAAAAAGATCTTCATGACCCAGATGATCACAACGGTGTGATCACTCACCTAGAGCCAGACATCCTGGAATGTGAAGTCAAGTGGACCTTAGGAAGCATCACTACGAACAAAGCTAGTGGAGGTGATGGAATTCCAGTTGAGCTATTTCAAATCCTGAAAGATGATGCTGTGAAAGTGCTGCATTCAATATGCCAGCAAATTTGGAAAACTCAGCAGCGGCCCCAGGACTGGAAAAGGTCAGCTTTCATTCCAATCCCAAAGAAAGGTAATGCCAAAGAATGCTCAAACTACTGCACAATTGCACTCATCTCACACGCTAGTAAAGTAATGCTCAAAGTTCTCCAAGCCAGGCTTCAGCAATACGTGAACCATGAACTTCCAGATGTTCAAGCTGGTTTTAGAAAAGGCAGAGGAATGAGAGATCAAATTGCTAACATCCGCTGGCTCATCGAAAAAGCAAGAGAGTTCCAGAAAAACATCTATTTCTGCTTTATTGACTATGCTGAAGCCTTTGACTGTGTGGATCACAATAAACTATGGAAAATACTGAAAGAGACGGGAATAGCACACCACCTGACCCACCTCTTGAGAAACCAATATGCAGGTCAGGAAGCAACAGTTAGAACTGGACATGGGCAAACAGACTGGTTCCAAATAGGAAAAGGAGTATGTCAAGGCTGTATATTGTCACCCTGCTTATTTAACTTATATGCAGAGTACATCAAGAGAAACGCTGGGCTGGAAGAAGCACAAGCTGGAATCAAGATTGCCGGGAGAAATATCAATGACCTCAGATATGCAGATGACACCACCCTTATGGCAGAAAGTGAAGAGGAAACAAAAAGCCTCTTGATGAAAGTGAAAGAGGAGAGTGAAAACGTTGGCTTAAAGCTTAACATTCAGAAAACTAAGATCATGGCATCTAGTCCCATCACTTCATGTGAAATAGATGGGGAAACAGGGGAAATAGTGCCAGACTTTATTTTTGGGGGCTCCAAAATCACTGCAGATGGTGATTGCAGCCATGAAATTAAAAGACGCTTACTCCTTGGAAGAAAGTTATGACCAACCTAGATAGCATATTAAAAAACAGAGACATTACTTTGCCAACAAAGGTCCATCTAGTCAAGCCTATGATTTTTCCAATGATCATGTATGGATGTGAGAGTTGGACTGTGAAGAAAGCTGAGCGCCGAAAAATTGATGCTTTTGAACTGTGGTGTTGGAGAAGACTCTTGAGAGTCCCTTGGACTGCAAGGAGATCCAACCAGTCCATCCTAAAGGAGATCAGTCCTGGGTGTTCATTGGAAGGACTGATGTTGAAGCTGAAACTCCAATACTTTGGCTACCTCACATTGAAAAAGACCGTGATGCTGGGAGGGATTGGAGGCAGGAGGAGAAGGGGATGACAGAGGATGAGATGGCTGGATGGCATCACCGACTCGATGGACATGAGTTTGAGTAGACTCCGGGAGTTGGTGATGGACAGGGAGGCCTGGCGTGCTGCAGTTCACGGGGTTGCAAAGAGTCAGACAAGACTGAGAGACTGAAGTGAACTGATTCAACTAAAGAGTAATCTTGGAATTACTGGAAGGTATTTTGTAGATGGGATTAACATCTATAATCAGCTGACTTTAAGGAGATAATCCTTAATAATTAGGGTGGACCTCATCCAATCAGCTGAAGAGCAAAACTGAGGTTTCCCTGAAGAAGAAGATATTCTGCCTCAAGAGTGAAGCATTAGCTCGTGTCCCAGAGTTTCCAGCCTGCCCAACTGCCCTATTAATTTCCAATTTGTGAGGCCTCACGATTTTCATAAGCCAATTCCTACTGATTCTGTTTTTCTGGAGAACACTGACTGATACAGAGACGAAAGCTCAGACTTTCCTGAAAAAGAGTGGATCTGATCTCCTATTTCTGACACTATACAGTGTTATCTATCAAAACTAAGTTTCGTTTATTAAACTTATTGAAGGAAAATAAAGATTTGTTAAATATTAAACATTTATTGTGGGGTTTCCTACGTGGTGATGTTCTGGGTGGGGAACATCCCCTGGAGAAGGGCATGTGGCAACTCACTCCAGTGTTCTTGCCTGGAGAATCCCATGGACAGAGGAGCCTGGTGGGCTACAGAACACGGGGTTGCAAAGAGTTGGACATGACTGAGCATGAATGCAAATGTTTATTGCATTGTGGTATTGAGGAATTTATTTAACATTGGGTCAAGCACCTGGTTACCTTTAGGTGAAAGGTTAAAAAAAAATAAATCACTCTTGAGTTTTAGTATCGAGAAAGGGTATAATTTTCATCAATTTCCCCTATTTATGTTTTACTAATATGAATTAAATGGATAGGTACTGGCTTTCAAAATGTCACTTTGAAATCTTTGGAGTTACTTTGCTGTAACAAATTTATTGTTTTTAGGCTGATTACAGATACTACAAACTATAGCAATAAGCATTTGGGAATAGTCGTGCATACTATAAAAGACTCCAATCCATGATTTAATTGTTTATCTGAGTCAAACTCAAGATTTCACAGCTATTCTCTTCCATGCAATCTGGAATCTAAAATATCCTTTCAGAGAAGCACAAAATTGAAAGTCATTTATTATAGTCATGAAATGCTAATGAGAACATTTAAAAACAGTGGTCAGGCTACTCAGCCACCATGCACTTCATAATTTATAGGTATATTTTATTTATTCAGGTTAATAAAGGATGTGTTTGACATATTATCAGACTGACCTTGCTTCTTGGCAAATGCTATCTGAAAGTCTCTAGAGTTAATTCCATTGCCAGCCATTCTTTTCAAGGACGGCTTGTTATTATTCTCTTGGAAACAATTAACAGACTGTCGTACAGAATAACATGTACTTGGTCCTGAAATTCTTTATTGAAAAAGGCCCAGAAAACAAAGTGGTTCCAAACTTTGACTCTTGAGACTCTTAATTTTGGATAACTTTTTCTCTGCACTTAAATTTTAGAACCTTCAACTATTATGAAAACACATTAGCTAGAAAAATGATTTTAAAAGGAAAGCCAGAACATGCCTTAAGTTAAATCTGGGATTCAGCCTAACTTGCTTTATTATTTCCACTAATATCTACTTTGCTAGACAATGTGATTTGATGTTCAGTTTGACATGAACATTAAATTATCATTAAAGATAAGTTTTTAATAAATAAGATATGTTTTTATTTAATAAATAAGATATGTTTTTATTTCTCTGGAATTTATTAAGTTGAAATTCAAGCAGAAACATTATGGATTCTCCTTTCATGTTGATTTTTCTAAATCAATAACTTTTGAAATCAACAGGATTTTCTAGCTAAATATCCTAATCCAGCTTTATCAAATCATTTTTGACTATTTTAGAATAAGATTTCATTTAACAAGTGAGAAATCCTGTTAAAGGAATTATTTACAAATAGATTTACTTTCTACCTAATCAAGCACATAGCTGAATTAGGAATTGAGTGCAGAAATTATATATCTACAAATTCCCACTTTTTCTAAAGCTTATAGTCTAAGGCAGGGGCCAGCAAACTTTTTCTGGGAAAGGCCATACAGTAAATATCTTTTGTTTTTATGTGCTATATGTCTCTGTAGCAACTACTCAACTCTGCCACTGTAGCACAAAACTAGTCATAGACTATGTGGAAATGAATTCATCTGGCTGTCCCAAGAAAACTTTACAAAAACAGGCAGTGGACCAGATTTGCTCATGTGTCATAGTTTGCCAATCATTGTTCTAAAGGGAGTTCATGGCAAGATAAGTAGCACTGCTTCCTTGGCCTTGGAGAGAATGTGGCATAAAGGCTCTAGGTGGTATCAGAGCTAGGACAGAGGATATTAAAGTAAGAAAGCATCACTCACAAAATGAGTTTTACATTGCTAGGACACTGATATTATAATTTTTTTCAAACATTATCAATACTATTATACACAATTTATAATCTATATAATACTTTCCCACAAAAAGATGACTATGTCTATTGTACAGAATAGATAATTATTGCTCAAAGTAATTATGCCCATTATTTAACTGTACTAGAGCCCATCTTCTAATTCCAAGTAATCCAAGTTTAAACCCTTAAAAGAACTCACAGTGCAAATTCTTTAAGAAATGAGGGTGAATTGAAGAAATCTTGGAACATGAAAGCTTGGCAGGCGGCCCATTTTTAAATGGAGGAGAGGTTTCTAGAAACTCCAAACAGGTAAATAAGATTTGTTACTCTTTCAATATAGTGTTAGAAAAGTTGTTCATGACCATTTTGAAAGGAAGTGAATAGTTACTAGAAGCTAACACAGGATGACTGAAAACTAATCACTTAGCTAACTCTTTCCTCTATGCTATAAGGTTATCAGGGCTTCCCAGGTGGCACTGGTAAAGAATCTGCCTGCAATACAGAAGATGCAGGTTCAATCCCTGGGTGGGGAAGATCCCCGGGAGTAGGAAATGGCAACCTGCTCTGGTACCTTTGCCTGGAAATTTCCATGGATAGAGGAGCCTGGCGGGCTACAGCCCGTGGGGTTACAAAGAGTTGGACATGACCGAGTGACTGAGCATGTGCATATAAGTTAGGAGGACAGTTCTTAATACTCCTAAGAGTATTTTGGGTTGAGCGAGACATTTAACAAAAACTCTTGATGAAGATAAGTTAGAGAAATATGATCTGGAAGACACTTCCCATGACTTATAGTTTTTCTTAAACTACTTTATTGAGATGTAATTGATGTACACATTTAATGTATACAACTTGATGAGCTTGGAAATGTGTCTACCCATGAAACCATCGCCTCCATCACCACCAGCCATAATACATATTTATCATCTCCAGAAATTTCCTCTTTAAACAGTATTCCTAAGTATAAAAATCATTCATTATTAAAAAAAATCATTCATTATTATTTTTATAATAAGGACATTTACTATAAGTTCTACTCTTTTAGTGAATTTTAAAGGATTCAACACAGAATTGCTACCTACAGGCTCCATGCTCTACAGTAGATCTCTAGGATTTATTCCTTTTGTATAATTGAAACTTTGTATGCTCTGACTAATACCACCCCGTTTCACTCTCCACCAGTTCCTGGCAACCACCATTTATAGTTTTTTTAAATAGCAGAACCCACATAAGTTGATAAATGGATTAATGTCACCATGCCGTTAGACTCTATGAGTAATTGCATTTAATGTATGTGTTGTATATATAGAATTTAAAAAAAAAATGCCAGTAGGTCATACTTGAATGAATAATGAGAAAGCATGCCCTCAGATTTACAAATTATAAATCTGGGAGAAATGAATCTGGATTCAAAAGGATCTAAAACTGAAAATGAAAATACAGACTGAAATCAGCAGATGAAATCTAATAGGTATAAATGTTGAGTTTAGGTGTTAAAAATGAAAAGGAATAGAAAAAAAATGACATCTGATGACTCACTGAAGGATGTCAGGAAGGAGATTCTGATTCAATTTAAGGAAGACCCTTGAAGACAATGGGCTTCAGAGATTTAGAGCATTGTTTCCCAACCTTAATGTGCCTATAAATCACCTGTTAAAAACTGATAGAAGGCAATCCCTGAACCAGTCGGTCTGCAGTGGGACTTGAAGTTCTGTATTTCTAACAAGCTCCAGAGATGCTATTGTTGTGGTCCACGGCTGTCCACAGGGTAGCTAGGCTTTAAGGAATGGACTTAGGAGTCCTGTACATCTGGTTCTACCACTTTCTGCTGGGTACCCTTGGAACATGCTTAATGTCTCAGTCGAATCTTTCTAACCTGTTTAAATGGAGATAATAGTTCCTGCGGGCTTCCCTGATTGCTCAGGAGTAAGGAATCCACCTGCCAATGCAGGAGACGTGGGTTCAGTCTCTGGGTCAGGTAGATTCCCTGGAGAAGGAAGTGACAACCCACACCAATATCTTTGCCTAGGAAATCCCATGGACGGAGGAGACTGGTCAGTTACACAGTCCACAGGGTCACAGGAGAGTCATACATGACTTAGTGACTAAACACCACCACCACCTAAATCTCATAGCACTCTTATGAGGGTTAAACAACATTTTATATGTTGGCACATAGCGAGCATTAAATAAACACACATTCCCTTTTGTCCTTCACTTTCTCATCATCAGATATATTTGAGCTGAGGTAGGATGGTCCTGTTAGGAATTCTGAAATAGAGATTTATGCATTTTGCAGGTCTCTTAAAGACAATATGTTACAAACTGGAAAAACTGAAGTCCAGTGGCTTCCCTCTGTTCTTTCCAGGCTTTAAAGTAGCTATATACATATTTGGTATCTACCATTAACCGTAACCTCCCTCAGTATCCACACATTTGTCTCTGTGAAGAGGGTATTTGCGAGTGGGCCACAGGGTATTGGGCCTTGAGTTTAACTAGATAAGGATTTTTCCTCTCTCCACAGGACATGGCTGCTCCAAATAACAGTCACTCCCTACTCCTGCAGCATCATGGAGCTCTTCCAAACCTCCTGGAACACTATCCTGGGCAGTATGACACTTGGTTCTACCTGAGAGCATTCAGCTTCCAGCTTAAATTCTCAGCTCTCCCAGAAACCACTCTGAAACCTGCAAACTCACCATTTTTCAGCTAATGTGTAGGACTGCTGTTGGGTTTGATGACTCCTCCAGGTGTCCTATGTGAGGCGAGTCTTATGCTTTTGGTTTTTAATCTCCCTATTGATAGTAGTTAAGCTTTGTCTCTTTGAGTTAATGACCGCTCCTGCCATTGGAGCCAATAGAGCAAGATTTTTTTTTTCCCCTGCGTCTGTGCTCACTAAAACTGTAGCTATAGCATTGATGGAAGGGAACACTCTAGAAATGAGTGCGCACGCGCACACACACACACACACATTATTTTCTCTCCACTCAGAGGGATCGGCACAGGAACCATGGGTCAGGTTCCTCTCTGTTGGCTCATGCCTATCAATTTAGGTCCACTGGTTCCTACTTGACTTCTATCTTCTTCCTTTCCTAGCTTCAACTAAGATGCCCTGAGGGTCATTTAATTTGGGATATAATTCACTTGAGTTTAACTAGAGAAGGAATTTTCTTCTCCCCACAGGACATGGCTGCTCCAAATCACAGTCACTCCCTATTCCTGCAGCATCATGGAGCTCTTCCAACGGTTGCTGCAGTTCTAAGCCTGATGTTCAGCCTGGACTCTCTTGCCAACTAAATGTACTTTTTAAGAGCCAGTTCCTAGTTCTTTTTTGACATTTTAAAACTGAAAAATAGCCAATTCTATTTTAAAATAGAGAGCTGTGCAGTTTTATTCTTAAGTTACTATACCATCTAGGCTGCTCTAACCATGGGAACTTCTGACAAATATAACTTTATTCATATGTCCACTTTCCTGTCTCCCTTCATCCCTGTTTGGGCCAAGGAAACTCTAGCTCATTTTATCCTGAGAATCCTTCATTTTCTGGAGAAGTTGGTCATGCTTATTTGGCCAGAAGTCAATGAAGTATATTTGTCAGGATCTAGCTAATCTTCTAAAGTAGTGTATTCTCTTTATATATTCTTTGTCCAGTTGATTCAAATATGATTTTTCAGGCAAAGAGGAATAAAAAGTCCACTGACCTATGGGGTAGATCTACTTTCACTCCACTTGCGGTTTGGTCATCTGGAGAAATCTGGCTGCTTGTCATCAAGTGGGAGCAGAATCAACCATCAGTATGTCCATTAATTAAGAGACCTTGATTATATGGTGAAGGGGTCTTCCTAGCCATCCCCGGCCCTCCACCCAAAACTATCACTGCCTGAACAAATGGCCAAACAGAATTCTCTGAGCAAAGTCCTGTTCTCAATTACATGCCAAAAAAGGGGGGGGGGCATAAAATACATACTAAGATTAATATGATTTACAATTTTAAAAAGGGCACTTTATAGTTTAAATTCTGATAGATATGAACAGATGCTGGAGGATAAATAAGTTTTGGCCAACTGACTGTAGACTCTATAAATGGCTTAATGGCCTGCAAAAGTAACTCTGACAACTTCTAAGTTAGCTTTTATGAGCCAGAGCAAAATGAGCTCACTGAAGCCACTAGTTCAGTGCATGAATTTACAAAGAGACGTTTAGTGAAACTTGTACTCCACTAAGTACCAAAACCTTGCAAATTAGAGACTGTTAGCCACAGGAGAGACAGACTGGATTAGGCATCCAAAGAAATCCAGATCTATTCTTAGAACTCCTTTATATGCTTAGATTTTTGGTAAACAAGTTATATAATTTAATGAGTTATCTTACCTCTCTGAGTCTCTATTTGAAAAAGTGAACAGCACCATTTTTGAATGGCTACTACTTGGCAGTCATTTTGCTGGCACTGAGGATAACACTTGGGTAACACTTGGGCTTCCGAGGTGGTGCTAGTGGGAAAGAATCTGGCTGCCAACGCAGGAGATGTGGGTTTGATCCTGGGTCAGGAAGATCCCCTGGAGGAGGGCATGGCAACCCACTCCAGTATTCCTGCCTGGAGAACTCCATGAACAGAGCCTGGTGGGTTACAGTCCATGGTGTCACAAAGAGTCAGACACGACAGCATGCATCATATTGCCATACTGAGGATAATACAAGTAAGTGATGCTTATTTCTTCCATGTTATGTGCCAGGCTATATGCCAGGCATTGTGAAAAACCTTTAATATGAATTATCTAATTTAATTCTCACAGGAACCCTACAGAGAGAATACTATCACCATTACTGAAAATAATACTGTTCTGTGCTTGTTTGGGAGATGGTGAAACCAAAGCAGGGAGAAGTTAGTAACCTGTCCACAGTCACTGCAGCCCACACTTTTTTTTTTTTTTATAGTGAATCTGTATTTTATTTTTTTTATTTTTTTTTTTTAGTTTTTATTTTTTTATTTTTTATTTATTTTTTTTTAAATTTTTTATTAGTTGGAGGCTAATTACTTCACAACATTTCAGTGGGTTTTGTCATACATTGATATGAATCAGCCATAGATTTACACGTATTCCCCATCCCGATCCCCCCTCCCACCTCCCTCTCCACCCGATTCCTCTGTGTCTTCCCAGTGCACCAGGCCCGAGCACTTGTCTCATGTATCCCACCTGGGCTGGGGATCTGTTTCACCATAGATAGTATACATGCTGTTCTTTTGAAATATCCCACCCTCACATTCTCCCACAGAGTTCAATAGTCTGTTCTATATTTCTGTGTCTCTTTTTCTGTTTTGCATATAGGGTTATCGTTACCATCTTTCTAAATTCCATATATATGTGTTAGTATGCTGTAATGTTCTTTATCTTTCTGGCTTACTTCACTCTGTATAAGGGGCTCCAGTTTCATCCATCTCATTAGGACTGGTTCAAATGAATTCTTTTTAACGGCTGAGTAATATTCCATGGTGTATATGTACCACAGCTTCCTTATCCATTCATCTGCTGATGGGCATCTAGGTTGCTTCCATGTCCTGGCTATTATAAACAGTGTGCAGCCCACACTTTGAACTGTTATGTTTAACTGCTTCCATGTCCTCTAAGCTGAACAGTGCCTCCTAAACGTTAATGTGTTTACAAATCACCTGGTGAGTTTGTTAAAATACAGTGTCTTTTCTTTTTTACATGGAAAAAAATGTTTATAATAGCCTTAGTATAATACAGATTGAGACACAGTCATATGATAGAATATCATTCAGAAATATGAAATGATAAATCACTGATACTTATAATAATATAGATACATTTACATATTTATTATAGATTCCATTACTAGGAAGTTCCAGACCAAGCAAATCTAATCTATGGAGATCAATGAATAGGATTTGTCTCTGTGGGAGGCAGACTACCCATAAGGTGGCATGAGAACACTCTGGGAGAAGGAAAATATGAACTATCTTGGCTGTGGTGATTTCATATGGGTATATATTTCTTCAGACAGATCAAACAGCACATTCAAGTTATGTGCATTTCACACTGTAAATTTTATCTCAATTTAAAAGTAAGTGGGGAAAATGGTGAATTTTTAAAAGATGAACTATTTCCTCTTAAAATTTAAATTGTTACTACTATTGGCCAAAAATATATCAAGTTCTAAATAAGCTTTTTTCTTTTTATTGCCACACTGTCAAATCAAAAGCATGTTGTTTTCACTGTTAAAATATGCTCCATCTCCAGATTATCTACATTTTATTAAAATGTTGACCTTGAATTTCAAGAACTTTAAAAAACATTCTGGAAATTCTAAGCAATCAAAAACAAAGTGTTACTATGTGGGAGATAATATGTTAATTAGCTTGACTGTAGCAATTCATAGTCCTATACATATATGAATATTTATGTATTACAGAACATTATATTGTATACCTTGAATATATAGTTTCAAGATAATTTTTTAAGAATTAAGATAAAATGCAGTTTCTTGCCATACGACCCAGCAATCCCACTGCTGGGCATACACACTGAGGAAATCATAATGGAAAGACACGTGTACCCCAGTGTTCATCGCAGCACTGTTTACAATAGCTAGGACATGGAAGCAACCTAGATGTCCATCGGCAGAGGAATTGATAAGGAAGTTGTGGTACATGTACAAATGGAATATTACTCAGCTATAAAAAAGAACACATTTGAGTCAGTTTTAATGAGGCGGATGAAACTGGAGCAGATTATACAGAGTGAAGTAAGTCAGAAGGAAAAACACCAATACAGTATACTAATGAATATATATGGAATTTAGAAAGATAGTAATGATGACCCTGTACATAAGACAGCAAAAGAGACACAGATATAAAGAACAGACTTTTGAACTATGTGGGAGAAGGCAAGGGTGGGATGATATGCGAGAATAGCATTGGAACATGTATATTCCCACATGTAAAATAGATGATCAGTGCAAATTTGATGCATGAAGCAGGGCACCCAAAGCTGGTGCTCTGGGACAACTCAGAGGGATGGGGTGGGAGGGAGGTGGGAGGAGGACTCAGGATGGTGGGACACATGTACACCCATGGCTGATTCATGGTGATGTATGGCAAAAACTGCCACTGTATTTTTTTTTAACAATATTGTAAAATTAGCCTCCAATTAAAATAAATAAATTTTAAAAAATAAATAAAATGCAGTTTCTGGTCAAGACAGCTGGAGTGAAGTCCAAGAAT
This sequence comes from Cervus canadensis, assembly GCF_019320065.1. NCBI lineage: Eukaryota > Metazoa > Chordata > Mammalia > Artiodactyla > Cervidae > Cervus > Cervus canadensis. The sequence goes on along the minus strand of NC_057388.1, from coordinate 40,359,426 downwards.
CTGCATTTCCAACAAACTCTCAGTGATGGTGATGCCTCTGGATCATACCTGAGTAGCAAGACTGCAGTCCTGCAGTTCCATCCTAGCCAGCAGATTAGAAATACTTTGGACAGCTATGGAAACATTTCTAAGTCCAGGCCACATTTCATGTCAATTAAAGTTCTGGGCTGGAACTCAGACATGGAATCATTTTTTAAAGACCCCCAAGTAATTCCAATACAGTGGTGCTCTCAAAGTCAATTTAGTAGTCAATATTGATATTAAAAACAATAGAATATAGAGCACTGCATACTTTTTGTATTAGTTTGTGTGTGTGTATGTATCTATTTATATCTGTGATAGTATATTGAGTTCTTGCTGTAAAATGTATTCCTCATTGTGGGTCAAGGTTAAAAAAGAAAGCCATTCTATGTGCTAGAAGGAATACAATTTGTTTTTTCTCTCTTTCTCTCTACCTCTCTGTTCCCAAATTTTAAAAGGATTTAAAGGAGATTTCAGACAAGATCAGGCACATTCAGGGTATTATGGGCATAGACTAAAGCAGATTTCAAACATCTATGCATCATTAAAATACCATCCTTGTCCACAGAAGTTAACATCTACTAGAGAGTCAGATATTTTACAATACAAAAGAGTTATGTGCTATATGGAATATATGATGAGATGTCCTGAGTAAATAAGGAAGGTTGTGAATTACTATCTAAAGAATTCAGGGAAGATGTCACAGTAGAACTGACACAGTATCTGTGTCATGAATGGGAATCTGGCAGAGGGAAAGGAATTCTGAGGAAAGGCATTCCTTCTAGCTCATGCAAAGTTAAGTTATGGTCTGGATTTCACCTGCATGCTGAGTGTAAATCTGGAGATGATGACTACTATGAAAATCTGTGTTGAGATGAAGTATCCTGAGAGTTCTCAGGGAAGTATTTATGGGAAACCTATATGCTGGAATGACTGAGAGGAAGGTGAGAAGCCAGAGCTCAAAGATGGAGAAGAAGCACCAAGAACTGGTTCTAAAGGAATAAGATGAGGAGGAAAAAAAGAATCATGAGATCAGGAAGAAATGCAACCAGAAATTGGTGATGAAGAGAAGTCTGAAATTGGTTGACATGACTGGTTTAGAATAAAAAGGAGGCACAATTCATGAACATCAGAGATTATGTGGGCTTTATACTCAAGTAGACAAACTTCATGAAAGGGAAGCTGAAAGAGTTCAATATAGGTGTAATAAAACTAGTGCCATATAAGACGCAATGGTGAAGTGGGACTTTATAGTGGAAAATATTATATTCCAAGCCAAGGACTTGTTTTGTCTGTTTTACAAATCCTGAGAAGTTTATATGTGGAAAGCGGCATGATCAAAGTTTTTTTTTAAGATAAGTCTGGAGGTAAAGTTACATTTCATTACAACTATGTTTCATTACAACTCAGGGTGGCTAGTGCATGACTGAGATAACATAGACAATGAGGTCCTGAACTAAGCAGGAGCTAAGAAAGGGGTGGATTTCTGGAAAGGAATTGTCAAAGCTTACTGAAGTTAGGAGAGAAGGGGACATTTTGGAACCAATGTTTAGGTTCTAGGTTGAGAAATGGGGTCCATAAACATTCTCTTACCCCAGACTGAGAATTCAGGAAGCAGAGAAGTTGTGAAGAGGGGCAGGATAAGTGTATGGTGTTTGTGAGGTATAGGGTCTAGTCAGCACGTGGTAGAAATACTGGGTCTGATGGAGGAGAAACACATCAAGTAGACCAAGAAAGAATGAAGAGTCTTGAACAGACAATCTCTAACACTTGAGGCAAGCCTACCATCTTTTATAGGCTACATGACAGGATATGGTTAAAACAGCAATAAGTTTTAGCTTTCAAAATTTGTATTTCTCAGTCATAAAGGGAATCTGCATAAATGAATAGCAACAAATTAACGCAGTTCTCAAAAGTCACTTGAACAAACTTTCAACAGTTTCCTCAGAATATAAGGCAGGATTGTAATGTACAGCTTTATAGTTTCTTCCTGTTAATCATACAGGCTAAAATAGTAATTTTGGTTTCATAGCAATCATTTAAAAGTGTTGTTTTACTTTTTACAGAGAATGTTTTATATGTTATGTGTGGGCTGTGTGTGTATCTGTGTGTGATATGTTTTGTTATATAACATAGAAGCCAATCTATTTTAAGTAGAGTGACTAGTAAGTGACAGCTTTGATAAATTCAGCATCAAAAAGCATTGGTAATCTACAGTATTTTCAAAATTTGCGGATTTGAGGTGAGTTGTTTAAAACATCTTCCCATCAGGATGTGCTTTAGGCTTAACAAAGGTATCCAAATGTGATCATTTAGAAAAGAGAAAGAGAAGAAACTATTATAAATATTAACACTGTCATCTTCCTTTCCTTAAAACAAGCATGCAAGATAAATCCAAGTGGTTGAATTTTCAGTGGAAGTTTATTGTCCCAAATGAATGAAGCCACTAAATAAACAGAAGAGGAAACAGTGCCAGGACTGTAAAATCCAGCAATGCATTGCTCATTTTATGAGATGGATAATTTCAGTGGGAATTCTTCTACCATGAGACAGGCAAATTCAATACATAAATTTCACATGACAATGTAATAATAGGCTACATGAAAAATAATGTTTAAATAATAAAAGCATGCCTTGCTCCAAACTGAATCCATTATTAATATTTTCCCATTAAACATCAACATAAACAGAATAATAATGTTAATTCAAAATTAATTATATACTATTTAAGTTCTATGTGATAATATACACATCTCTATTTTAAATGCTTACTCTTTTCTCAGGTTCCTTGTTTTAATTCTCGAGGCAAAATTTTCCATTTTCTCTATGTTTTATTACTGGTATGTTGTGAATATTTCATTTATGTGTCATTCTTACCACACTGTCCTTTAATACTTGTGTTTCCCTCACTAGACTGTAAACTTCCAGGGCTGAGGGATAGATTCTGTGCCATTATTGCTGAATCAACCAATAGAACCAGCATAGTACCTTGGACAAAGAACTTTACAAGAAAGGATTTTATTTTTAATATATTCCAAGAAAGGAGGGAGGTATCAAAATAGTCATGAAGGAAGAAACAGGAACATTGTTAGGTGTTCTCATCTTAGTTTCATTATTTAGCATGATTTGCATTTTGATTTCCATAGGAGTACCATTATCTTTTCAAGGCCCAGGAACTCTAAAGTTTTTAAATTCTGTCCTGTGTTTCTTATTCATTTTCATGAAATTTCATGACTTTCATACCAGGGTCTAATACTATAAGGTACCTTAAATGTTTGTTGGATGAATAAACCTTCACATTTGAAAATACTTTTTGCTGAAGGCAGAAGATCTTAGGACAAGTTTGGAAACATTTAACAAATACAGTCTTTTTCTTTTTAACTTAGTGTATACTGAAATCTCGCCACAATGCCAACAATCAGCTAATCCACCAAGCAGCCAGCCAGTCACCCACCCACCCACCCAACAAAAATGTATTTATTGAGCCTCTACTATGTACCCAGTACCATGCTAAGCATTAGAAGGTGTATAGCATGGTTCCCCTGATTAAGGGACTGAACACTCTTTGGTTATATGATAATCAAACTTAAAAGGTTGAGTTGAATTTAATGATGTTCTTTTGGTACTTTAATTATTGATACCAATGGATGGATATTTTGTTCCAAATACTGCACTATAATAAACAAGGTTCTGGGATAATATTTCTGCATTTGACACATGCATTTTCAACTATTCTAGCTCACTAGAATAGAAAATATTTTTAAAGAAGACAGTCACCCATTTTATCTCTGCTGAATATCTTTTGTTAGTGACAAAACAATAAACCTCATGTTGCCTTGCCTTTTTACCTATACCTTTTCCCTCTCTATGACTTTTAATTTTTGTATAGTGCTTTAATATCCATGTAAGTATAGATGACTATGCTACTTAATAATGCAACAGCTGCTTCAGGGATGGTATCCATGCTGCTGGTTAGAGAAAGTAAGAGTATCAGAAAGATCATGTCCATAAATCTGACTTTATTATTTACTTTTCCAGCTCTTTCCATTTTGATCTGTATAGCCTTGTATATTTTAACTACAATCGTAAGACTGACTAGACTGTGAATACATACATCCCTATGTGTGCCTCTATTTGTGTTGAGCCAATGTAGGAAAGCAAACTGTGAATTTGGTGTCTGAATGTCCATCCATTGAAGACAAGATAGCCTCTTTTCAAGTTAAGAGAATCTTGTACGACCACTGAAGGTGTGAGATCTTATTCAGCTTCTTTAGCATCATCTCATGTGGTTGATCACTATTTCTCTTAAGCAATTTCCTCGCTTGGTTTCCAGGACATGACCTTCTCCTGGCTTTCAATCTTACTGTTTTTTTCAATGTTCTCTTCTATACCTTTTTTTTTTTTTTTTAGAACCGTTTCACTTCTCTGCTATCTTTTACATGAGCTCATCCAATCTTATGGATTTCAACATCATCCATATGTCAATTACTCGCCTCCAAATCAATATCTCCAGGCACAATTTCTCCTCTAAACTTCAGGTTCAATTATTTATTCAATGCCAGAAGGTCCCATAAGTCATCTCAAACTTAATATGTAAAAAACTGTTTATCCCCGAGTCTTCCATTCTCAGTACCTGAAACCACCATTCAGGACAAAAACTTCAGAACCACCTTTGATCTCTTCTCCTTTCTTAATCTCAGTGTTCAAAAGTCTATCTTGTCATGGCTACCTCCAAAGTATACACTTAACCTACTCTCTTCCCTCCACCACCACCCTTCTCCCAGGTATCATGAGCTCTTTTCTGGACTACTCTAATAGTGTCTTAACTGGTCAGAGAGAAGCAGAGAGCTTCTCCCTTTTCTGCTGACAGTCTCTTCTCAACATAGGAGCCAGATTAATTTTTTTACAAAATATAAATCTTATTGTTCTATTCCTCTGCTAAATGGTCATTCACCATGTTCTGAACAAAATCCAGGAGTTTTTCTGCGGCCCACAAGGTCCTCCATGGTCAGCCTGTGGTATCTTCCCAACTCCATAATCCTAATTTATGCCCCCAGCTACATTGGCCTCCTTGCTGTTCCTCATCGGAACAAGCACAGTGCAGCTGAAGATCCTTAGATGCTTCTATTCCTTCTGCCTGGAATGTCTTACCTCATATGACTGAGGTTTCTGTTCAAATGTCCTGTCCTCAGCCATCTCGTGAGTGTTCTCTTCTCTAATTATGCTTTGTCTTCATAGCATCTTTCTGATATGCTACTAAGAACAGGTTTATCTCCTTTACATTCTGTCTCTCCCAGTAAAATATTTCATGAAGAAGGGACTTAATTTACTGGGATATACTTAATGTCTAGAACAGTGTTTTACATGCAAATATTTTTTTTTTTCTCAGTCAATAAATTGAGATAAGCAGAATAGCATTTATCAAGGCAGGAAGCAGTTCAGTCTTTTTTGTCTGTCTCATCCTCCCAAACTGAGTGGCTTCTGGTGGTTTTGGAATACTTGCTTACACATCAGAGGGAACTTGGTATTTGCAAGCGAACACGTAATAGTTGTAGAATGAATACCTTTCTTCCCAAATGGGCCAATAAAGGAGCTGCTGCTGAGCGGCCACAAACAGCGCAGTCGCCCTGTGAGGGCCTGACCTGCCTCAGCACAGAGAAGGAAGGATCACTTTCTACCAGTGTGGGATGGAGAAGGAAGCTCTAGCAGTAATAAGCATAGAAGGCTAGGTAGCTTGGGCTAGTTCCTTAATCTCTCTAAGCTTAGTTTTCTCATCCATTAAAGGAAGCTTGTGACAAACCTTCTACGCAGAATTACAAATAACAAATGCAGCTGTGTAAGGTGGTGAAGCGTAACTCCCTCCTTGGTAAGTGCGGGCTATAGAAAATGACTTTCTTTGAAAGACTAGAGTATGAGAAGAAGGGCGGGGGTGGGGGAGAGAAAACAAGGGCGGTAATAATTTTATGGTGGAGAAATATGACAAACAGGACGTTAGCCAGGCGATACAGATTCACATCAGGTGATGTCACATTGATAATACATACTTTAGATATGATGTGTTAAGAGTGGTGCTTTACCCCTGTAGTTTTCCTCCAAAAAATCCACAGCCCCAGTATAACCACGGGAAAAGTCACACGAATCTCAGCTAAGGAAGATTCTATACAATACCTGACCAGCATTCCTCAAAACTGTCAAGGTCCTCAAAAGCAAAGAAAGTCTATAAACTGCCACAGCCAAGAGGAGCCCAAGGAGGCAGGGCATGATGAGTAAGTGTAATGTGGTGTCCTGGGCCAGCAAAAAGACATTAGGCAAAAACTAAGGAAATCTGAATAAAGTATAGACTTTAATAATAATACTGTATCAATATTGGTTTATAAAATATACCAAGTGTGCCATACTCATGTTAGATGTTAATAGTAAGAGAAATTGGGTACTATCTTCACAATTTTCCTTAAGGCTAAAACTGTTCCAAAAAAATTTTATTTTAAAAAAGAAGGCTTATTGTGATTATTAAAGTGAAATAATGGATGGTAAGTTCTAAACCTTTAATACATATCATGACTTTTAACTGGTTGCTCACTTAAGGGAACTAGTCATACTTATATTCATCATGTAGAAAGTTTAAGCAGCACCCATTATGAAATAATGTTGTTCATAGTAGGAAAAACATTGCTATTCAGTAGGACAGGTATGGTTAAGTGAGATAAGAAGTATCACACAGTCATGAAAACTGTGGCTGTAAACACTGTGAGACAATATGGAAAATGTTCATGATACAGTGCTTAATTTAAGTAGACACAAAATTACATGCACAGTATGATGATGGCAATTACAAAATAATTAAAAAGAAGCACATGAAAATGCTAGCATAAAATATGTTAGGTGGGTATATTATAGGTGATTCCTCTAATTCTTTCTGTTTTCCTATTTTTTATAATGTGGGCATAGTATTTTGAATGGTGAAAATAAATTTAATACAATTCAAAGGTATATAAAAAGAATAATCAAAGAGAGTAACAACTCTGGATTTTAGTGTATTACTCACAAAGTGATTAATTTTTTTCTTTTACCTCAGGGATCTTTATCAGAGGAGTCCATGAACTTGGATGAGAAAAAAATTTTTCATCTCTATTTTCATTTACTTCTAAGAGAAATACAGCATTTTCTTAAAAAAATACATGTTTTCTACAAACAACAGTAGCATAGCAGAACCTATGGCTCTGTTACCCATATAAATCATAGAGAGTTTCATATTTTATTTTATGCATTTAGAAATATTATTCCAAGAAGGATTCACAGGCTTCACCATACTGCCAAAGATAACCAAGGCTCAAAAATTTAGGGACTTCTCACTGAAAAAGTGCTGAAAATACCACGATAAATAACTTGAAATTTTATGTTGTATCTATCTATGAATTTTTATGTAAGTAATAACAGAGCTTAGGAGACATCTGCTACAGTCCATGGAGGCAAAGGTAGTTAATATCAAGCATATTCATAGGTAGAAATCAATTCAATACTATACTGACCACAGACATCAAAAATTGGGAAGGGAGGAGCTGACACGAATAAGCCATTGTCTGTACTTTCCACACTTAAACAAAGGTGCTTCAGAGCTATGACTTAGCATCAAGGGAGGAGTCAGTTCCCCAGGGAACATGGCAGAACTATTTCACATGTAAATGTAAGAAACCTGAGAGCAGCTGCCTTACAAACCTATCTGCTTTGCTGTGCATCTGTAGGATTTCTTCACTAAAAGTGTATTCTCTAAAGTCACTTGGAAAACAATACCAACATTTAACTCCCTGATTTTTGAATGGTTGTTTGCCTGCACTCACTTGGGAAGTGTGGGCTTGTCACAGATACCTGAAGATGATGATGATGAGAGCTAAAATGTATCGTGTCAAGCTCTATACTAATCACTTCATGTGTATCGATTCTCATTAATTCATGTAAGATGGGAATTAGCCTCTTAGCAAGTTTGACAATATTATACAATGCTATTGTCTATATTCACCATGCTTGCATTAGATCTTAAGGGTTTACTTACTAATCATTGCAAGTTTGTACCTTTAAACAACATCTGTTCTAAGTAACTCAGTAAGTAGAGCACCAGTCATTTTAAATGTGAAGGGTCAAGGTTCAAGTCATCAAGGTATTAACTTCAGGTCTGTGTGGTTATATAGTTGTGAGCACAACTGCCTTCCACTTTATACCCAGATGCTAAACTTAGTAAACTATGCAAATGTTCTCATTTTTGGAAGAAGCACCTTCATCTCATTCTTAAAACAGAGGAAAAAGTTTCGAGAACAATATTTAATACTTAATTTCACTTCCAAACATCTAGGGAAATTAATTTGGTCACCATGTCTTTCAGCATGGTGAATATTTCACATTTTTATATCTCAGTCAGGTGGCCTGAAAAATACTTCATGTAGAACAGATGCCACTTGAGATCAAGCTGTAGTTGACCTTTAGTGTTACTTCCTGCTCTCCCCATTCTAGGCTCCACAAAACTACCCTGGTTGTGTTCACAATGTAAACAGCTTCAGTTGGGTACTCATTGCTGTTATCCGTCCATCCATCCATCCATCCATACAAGCGTCTAATACATCTCAGGCACTGTCCAACATTCAAAGACACACGCATGAAAGATAAAATCCTTCTCTTCAACGAACTTAGTGGGATACAAACAAATAAGCAGGCAATCCAAGTGTGTGATAGAAGTGGCAATGAGACAGGAAAAGCCCTGACTCAGACCATGGAGGCTGGGAGGGGAAGAGTTTCTGGCAGAAGTAATGCTTGTACTGAGTCGTGAAGGATAAATAGGGCTTGGCTTTGGCAAAGAGCATCATCCTCCTCCTACATCATCTGGACATTCTTGAAGTACCAAAAAGTCACCATGTTCAAAATAATAGTTATCATTATCTCTCTTCATGCCCCATCTCCACCCTTACATATTTATAGTCCCTTCAAATGAAGGAAATGGAACTGTCTTTAACAAGCTCATCCTCCAAATTCAATCATCTGTAAAGCACTGTGTAGTCAGCATTCTCTCTCCTATTACCCTTGTCTTCCAGTCACTCTTCTTTGTCAAGTCCATTTTAGATTTGCAGTATTAATTCCTGCAGCTTTCCGGTCAATGTGGAAGTACTTGATAAATGGTAAAACATCATACAAATGTTAGTGGGTTTTAGTCCAATTAATTTTCTTGATGATTTGATCTACCCCTGGGGTTTTAAATACCATTTACACACTGATAAATTCCAAATTTATATTTCTAGTTGTTACCTTTCTTTTGAGATTCAGACTAAAAACCCCACTGCCTACTCAGTATCTCCACTTGGATATCTAAAAGGCGTTTCAAATTCTTCAGCTTAAATACTAATTCTCAATTTCTGACCTTCCTCCCTTACCCAATCTGCTCCTTTCACCGTCCTCCCCATCTCAGTTGAAGACAACTCCATCTATACAGTCTAAATCCTTGAATTCCTCTTCGACTTTTTTTTTTTTTTTAAACCACATCCATCTATCCTATTAGCAAATCCTGCTAACTCTAGCTTCAAAGGCATCTGGAATCTTACATCTTCACTGCTCTCACAGCAGTCTAGACGGCTTGGCACTGCCTTCCTTCCTATCTCTTTCTGCTTTACTCCAGTCCATTCTCCACACCGTAGCCTGATGTTTTTACAGAAATAAGTCAAACTGTGTTACCACTTTGCTAAAACTAAGCAAAACAAAACCCTCTGTAGCTTCCTCTTTTACTCAGAATAAAATCCAGATCATTCGTGGGCCTATTGCTATCTTTCTGACATATTCTCTCACTCTCCTATTTAGCTTCTTCCATTCCAGCTAAGGATGCTCTTGCCTTTGCCCCTGCTGTTCCCTCTGCCTGGCGAACTCTTTTCTCACATAGTTATGTTACTCCCTCCTTCCTTTTTATCAGGCTTTTTATTCAAATAATAGTCTTAGAGAGGTCCTCCCCAATCTTAGAGAAGTCCTCCCCAGCTCCCAACAAAACACTAGTACTTCATTCATGTAACCACCTTAACCTTAGTTTATTTTCCATTATTAATTAATTAATTTATTTCATACTACAAACATCTCTTGAGTGTGTTAGGTACTGTCCTAGGCGCTGAGAATACAGCTCTAAACAAAATAGGCAAAAACCCCTTTCTTTCATGGTGCTTACTTTCCACTAGGCACAGAGTCAATAAACAAATTAAAGAATATGCCAGATGAAAATAGGTTCTATGGTGAAAATCAAAGCAGGGATGTGTTGGTGGAGAGTGGTGGCTGCTGCTCAATAAAGAAGTCTTCCCTGAAAGAGGGCTATTTGGATAGAGGTCTGAAGGATGTGAGGGAAGTGAACCTTCTGAATGTCTTGAAGATGTATGTTTTGGGTATACAGAATGGCAAATGCAAAGCCCAGAAGTGAGATCTTGCTTGATGAGTTCCAACAGAACATCAGCAAGGAGAACAAGGTGGCTTGAAAAGGGCACCGCTTCTCATGCCTCACTTCCATTACATTATAGATCTATTTTTTTCCATAGCTTATTTCTTTTCTTCAGAATGTTAGCTCCATTAGTGCATCAGCCAACATTTTGTTTTTAACCGCTTTATCCCAAGAGTCCAAGACTGAACCTTCTTCAAGGAACAGGCTCAGTAAATATTTATTGAGTAAGTGTCATTCCCTATAGACAAGCCGAGCTATTCCCAATCCTTTAACACACTCCATGCTTTTTAGCCTTTCTTGTTTATTTCTTCTATCTAGACTGCACCTCTGCTTTTAAAACACTATCCTTTAAGACACAACTCCAATGACACTGCTTTAATGAAACTGCCTGGTCTGCCAGGCAGATGTCATTTTCCTAAATGTCATTTTCCCTGCTTCTGATGACTGTCTGTATTGTCATCACTGTTGAACAGAAAGCTCCAAGGGGCAGTGAGCCCGACTTTGAGTCTTCAGGATAGAGCACCATGTATACCCTGGTGTCTAATGGTATGTGCCAGGTGCTCAGTAATAATAAGACAAAAGAGTATCTTTTGAAGGAAGTGAGTTACTTCACAATGAACTTATCCAGTTAAAATTGCTCTTATGTTCTAGAATAGTTTACAAAGTAATTTAAGAACCTTAGAAATTGGTCAATATCAGAGCATCTGAACACAGTTTTTTGAATAATAAAGTACCATAAGCTCCAACCTTCTTTATAAAGGGGAACGAAGGATAAGGGACTCCTTCTGAAGGGGGCCCCCTTTGCATTCTCCATGGCAATGTATACATGAGAGAGTAATCAGATCTTTTTCTTTGCCATTCAGTCCATGGTTTCCTCCCCCATTCCCTCTATTTTTAAGCATTCCAGATTGGCAGTGCTGCTATTTCAAAACTAAGAGAATAATGAGTTTTAGGCTAAAACACTGTTTTAAATCTGTAATACATTCCTGATTACTTACAAATAAATGTAATATAAAGAAAGAAGCAATACTTTGGCCACCTGATACAAAGAACTGACTCACTGGAAAAGACCCTGATGCTGGGAAAGATTGAAGGCAGGAGGAGAAAGGGTGACAGAGGATGAGATGGTTGGATGGCATCACCAACTCAATGCACATTTTGAGTTTGAGCAAGCTCTGGGAGATAATGAAGGACAGGAAAGTCTGGCATGCTTCAGTCCAAAGGGGACGCAAAGAGTCAGGCACAACTTAGCAACTAAACAACAACAAAAGAAAAAAAAAATGTTGGTATCAGAAAGAATATGGCATAACCTTTGCTAATCATCCATAACCTTAAATGGCCTGGCTTTTCTGAGAACTGACAATTCAAGCAGAAAAATCACATTTAGGACATACTGTAAAGTGTAAAATATCTATTGCAAATGGACTGATGTGGTAACAAAGACCGTACATGTTTGTTGAACAGACTGGAAATGGATGTGCTAATGCAGCCTACTAAAGACTTGAAAGGCTTCTCCTTAGTTAACTGAAAAGCCAATTAGGAGGCCTTTCTAAGGGCACATGAGCCCAAGTAAGACTTTTCTATTTCCTCATCCAAACACTTGTTTCCCTCTAATCATTAGTAATGTAATGTGAATGATGAACTCAAGCAAAGTGTGTCTTATGGTAGAATAAGGGTTGCATTATCTATTTTTCCTTCAGGGTGGTATTTAAAATCACAGCACTTTGATAAGCTCATTGTTTCTCCAATTTAGATCCATTTTAACTTGGCTACTGCTTCACTAGTTGACACTGATTTCTTATCCACATTCCAACTATGGGCATAAAATACAATGTTATCTAGAGTGTTCTTGCCTTGGAAACTGTCATCAAGTCATTTAAATAAAAGAGATACTGCCAAATATTAATGAAGCTTATTAGAAAAATGCTATGATGTAGAAGATCCCTGGGGTATAAAATTATGGTTTTACACACAAATTTAAGTACCAAATGACTGTATTTCTTTTACTGAAATACTCAATGATACTCTAAATATTGCAAATTCTGAGAAAGTAGAATGAGTGAGCTGTCCATTTGCTACATAATCACATGCTCACAGTGGCCTTTTCTATTGGTCATTGAGACCAGTTCAATCTTAAATCAACAATTCAGTTCAGGTTCCTGAAGATCATGGTATGGTTTTAAGAAAAATGTTTATATTAAGACAACAATTTAATAGCCAATTTCAAGTAAACTGTAACTGAGAAATTTTTGAATAATTTCACAAAAGAGTTTTAAATCCTATTTAAAATAGTCAAGTGAATAGAGAAATACATATGTCCAATTCAGATTCAAATGTTTTAACTATTATTAGTATTCTTTCCAGAGCATAAAGTATATAAAGGAAAATTAAATTTTGCTTCATCTTCATAATTTATCTAATCAAGAGGTAATGCCAACTGAGTTATCTGAATATTATTCCCACATAAAGGGAGTATTTATACTTAAAAGTCAGTCATAGGTTCTCCTTTGTCAATTTTATAATTTTAGACCACTTTGCATTCAAAGGACAACATTTGTAAAATAAAGGGTGATGCTATTTATGCTTGTAGAAGGATTTTATACATTTTTACCTATGTTACTATTATGTAAGCTGTTAATTATGAAGACAGTTATTAAAAATTGAGATGTCTTCTGATTCTTTGGTATCAAATTTAAGTATAGACAGATACTTTTTAGTACTAAAGTGATAATATTATTCACCTCTAGACACAATACTCCTCTTTTGCCAAGTACTGGTAAGATAACTCATAAGGTTTAGATGTACAGGTTATCTATTGTGACAAAAAAGACATAAACTTACTTTTTTGATATAGAGAAATAGGCATTCTTCTGTTGGTGCAAAAACAGAAAAGTCAAGAGGAAATCAGTGGAAGACAAAGTGTTCATGTTTGTGAATTATCATGCGACCAGTAAGTTATGGTTTGCTCACTTTTCTGCATTTAAGGCTGTATCCATACATGTTAAGCAAGACTTTTTTCAGACATAAAAGGAATCATACGCTTATTTGCCATTGTGTTGATTTAAATACCCCTGATACTACAATGATTTTTTGAGAATGGCTTAAAAAATTACTGCACTTATGATTAAAGACTACAGAGAGAAACTTACGGCACTAGGAGCTCTGGAGACATGAATTAGCATGGAGACAGGAGTTAACCTACATTAGGTTAACTCATGCTAAGATGCTGTTTACTGTGTAAGGCTTCTCCTCCATTTACCTTAGAAAAATTAATCTAACTTAATGTTTCTATACTGTTTATCATGTAACTGAAGGCTTGGTGCATGATATATAGAGCAAAGACAGATTGATTTTATAATTGATTCATCTTCAAATAACACTGTAGTGAACCCACACAGCCTTAAATGGCGTTAGTCCAGTAAAAGACTTTAACAGTAGCTTAGGAGCCACCTACGACTTCCCTGGTAGCTCAGCTGATAGACAGCCCGCCTGCAATGTAGGAGATCCTGGTTCGATTCCTGGGTCGGGAAGATCTCCTGGAGAAGGGATAGGCTACCCACTCCAGTATTCTTGGGTGGGGCTCCCTGGTGGTTCATATGGTAAAGAATCCACCTGCAATGCGGGAAAGCTGAGTTTGATCCCTGGGTTGAAAACCCCTGGAGGAGGGCATAGCAACCCACTCCAATACTCTTGCCTGGAGAATCCCCATGGACAGAGGAACCTGGCAGGATACAATCCATGAGGTCACAAAGAGTCGGACATGACTGAGCAATTAAGCACGGCGCAGCACAGAAGCCACCTATTATGTTCTCAGAATGAACATTATTGCTATGTATGTTTTGTTAGATACCTTGCATTTTACAGTGACATATTAATAGGATGCAATGAAGATTAAGTATTTATAATGCCTCTTTATTGCTTTTTCAAGACTTTCATAGATATAAAGACAATACCTTACAGTTCCCTGGAAAAGGTTAACAGAAAGAAGTTATATTATGAAATTAAGAAGGCAGACTAACATAGCATGTTCTATAAAAGTAGCTTATGTCTTGGCCTTGGTGCAGGACTTACCTATCAAAATCAGAAGTATCTTGGAAATAGCAGCTCTGATATTTCTTATATATCTGTGCAGTGGTGATGGGAGAGAGAATAGGCAGGAAGGACACAGAAGGAGAGTGGCACTTTGTAGGACAGAGAACTTGCTGGGAATTATTATACTCTCAATAAGGGAAGCGGTAATGCTCAAAATCCTTCAAGCTAGTCTTCAACAGTATGTGAACCAAGAACCTCCAGATGTACAAGTTAGATTTAGAAAAGACAGAAGAACCAGAGATCAAATTGCCAACAACTACTGGATCATAGAAAAAGCAAGAAAATTCCAGAAAAACATCTGCTTATTCTTCATTGACCACTCTCAAGCCTTTGACTGTGTGGATCACAACAAACTGTGGAAAATTCTTCAAGAGATGGGAATACCAAGCCACCTTACCTGCCTCCTGAGAAACCTGTATGCAGGTCAAGAAGCAACAGTTAGAACCAGACATAGAACAATGGACTGATTCAAAATTGGGAAAGGAGCACATCAAGGATGTATATTGTCACCTTGCTTACTTAACTTATATGATGAGATAGTTGGATGGCATCATTGACTCAACAGACATGATTTTGAGCAAACTCTGGGAGATAGTGAAGGACAGGGAAGCCTGGTGTGCTGTGGTCCATGGGGTTGCAAACAGAAATGAATGAGTGACTGAACAAAAACAACAACAGAGTACATCATGCAAAATACCAGGCTGGATGAATCACAAGCTGGAATCAAGACTGCCAGGAGAAATATCAACAACCTCAGATATGCAGATGATACCACCCTGATGGCAGAAAGCAAAGAGGAACTAAAGAGCCTCTTCTGAAGGTGGAAGAGAATGAAAAAGCTGGCTTAAAACTCAACATTCAAAAAACTAAAATCATGGCATCTGGTCCCATTACTTCATGGCAAATAGATGGAGAAAAATGGAAGGAGTGGCAGATTTTGTTTTCCTGGACTCCCAAATCACTGCAGATGGTGACTGTAGTCATGAAATTAAAAGATACTTGCTCCTTAGAAGAAAAGCTATGACAAACCTAGACAGCATCACCTTGCTGACAAAGGTTTGTATAGTCAAAGCTATGGTTTTTCCAGTAGTCATGTATGGATGTGAGAGTAGGACCATAAAGAAGACAGAGCGGTGAAGAATTGATGCTTTCAAACTATGACGCAGGAGAAGACTCTTGAGAGTCTCTTGGACTGCAAGGAGATTAAATCAGTCAACCCTAAAGGAAATCAGTCCTGAATATTCATTGGAAGGACTGATGCTGAAGCAGAAACTCCAATATTGTGGTCACCTGACGTGAAGAGCTGACTCATTGGAAAAGACCCTGATGCTGGGAAAGATTGAAGGCAGGAGGAGAAGGGGGCAACAGAGGATGAGATGGTTGGATGGCATCACTGACTCAACGGACATGAGTTTAAGCAAATTCCAGGAGATAGTGAAGGTGAGGGAAGCATGACATGCTATAGTGCATAGGGTTGCAAAGAGGAGGACATAACTTAGTGACCAAACAAAAAAAGGAAGAGGGCACAGAAAAAGTAGGCTGAGTATCAAGATGACTATCAGTTATAATACAAATTACTCACAGCTAACCCTGGGCAGCATATTCTATAGCTTTGTAAGTTTGGCTCCATCATTAACAGTTTATCAGTGTTAACAAGGGGCACATCTACATAAGGCTTTTTGGCCTCTGAGTTGACTGTTTTTGAGTCTATTGCCTTTTGCTTGCTAACTTTAACCATCTTTCTTTCCTCAATCAATTAAAGTGACAATGTAATGTGCACAAGTCACGCTCCAGGATAGTGAAATGTTCAATGCTATTGTTTTTAAGTTATGTAGTTTCTTCTGTATATATTTATTAGAAACTATAAAATTAGCTGACTGTGCCTTTGGTGGTGTTTATGTTTTGATTCTATTAGACTATATTCAACTTATTGTCATTGTTTCTGTTGGAGGACTCAATACTGATTCCCAGAGTTAATTGCTGGGCATACCCCTCTATCATAAATGAACTTCATCCAGTTTACTGATTTGGGCATTGTATCTAAAGGCCACAGTTTTATACTGTTACTAGACCAGCATTTATCACTGTGTGGCTCATAATCAGTCAGCTGGAGATGCATATGAACTAATCTAATTTACCATCATATTTTATTTAGGGCAGAGGATACCGAGGCAAGAAAGTAAGAAATGATTTTCCCAAGTTTCCAGACCAACTGTTCTGGTTACCATTTTGTATTGTCTCCCACTTGGAATTAAGAGTTTGCATTTTTATTTCACACAAAAATAACATGACCTAGTATTAAGTGAGAAACCTCATCTGGACATTTGTAGATGGTTAACTCACATCCAAAATGATTCACACTAACTAGCATATACTTGACAGGGCTGCATATTTGCCATTTTCCCAGAAAGCAGAGTTGATGATAGAGTGCACATACCCTGTTATTCACTTTATTTCTTACAAGCACTGCTGTCTATAGAATTTAGTCATGCTATTCACACCGGCTTCTTCCTTGGAGAGTTTCAAACACTGATCAGGCGTATTATTACTAGTCCATTGAGCCCAACTGAATCACATAGTTCCTTGCTCACATACACACATCAATAATTATAGGCCTAGAGAAGACTGGACATTATGCCAGAAGCTTGTTTTAAAGGAAATTATCATTCTCAGCCGATTAGCTCAGACTCTATTATATTCAGAATTGCAAACTATTCAAATAAAGATTAAGTATACATTAAGATGCTAAGAAATTAAAAAATCAAGAACTATTTTTTTCTGGTCCTCTACTTTATTTCTGCTCCATTTCATTTTATTTTAGTAGGTTTTAACCTTTAGAATTAGTTTGCAGGTATACAAGCATGTTCTTTATTTCCTGGAAGATGTTATGGTCATCTTTCTCTCCCTATTGCTTTCTTCCTCTCCTTCTTTCTCAGTATTGGTTTTGCTTTGTTTCAGCAATGTCTTATACTTTCCTTGGCTCACTTCAAAACATATTCTTCTATTAGGTCTTTTTCATGATGGAAGCATTGCAGTTTCCACAATCAGTCAGAGATGTTTCATTGCATCAAAAGTCTTTGAGTTGGGCCATTCCACCAGTATGTCTCAGGATGTCCACTGGGAAGTTTCTTAGGTGCCCATCTGTGTCATGAATGATGGAGGATTATCTACAATACTTTGCTATTTTTCTTTTTTTATTTTTCAAAATAAATATTTTTATGAGGTTTTTACAGCTGTGCTATTTTTTTTTCTTTTATTTTTTTGGTCATACATTGATATGAATCAGCCATAGATTTACACGTATTCCCCATCCTGATCCCCCCTCCCACCTCCCTCTCCACCCGATTCCTCTGGGTTTTCCCAGTGCACCAGGCCCGAGCACTTGTCTCATGCATCCCACCTGGGCTGGTGATCTGTTTCACCATAGATAGTATACATGCTGTTCTTTTGAAACATCCCACCCTCACCTTCTCCCACAGAGTTCAAAAGTCTGTTCTGTATTTCTGTGTCTCTTTTTCCGTTTTGCATATAGGGTTATCGTTACCATCTTTCTAAATTCCATATATATGTGTTAGTATGCTGTAATGTTTCTTTATCTTTCTGGCTTACTTCACTCTGTATAATGGGCTCCAGCTTCATCCATCTCATTAGAACTGATTCAAATGAATTCTTTTTTTAACGGCTGAGTAATATTCCATGGTGTATATGTACCACAACTTCCTTATCCATTCATCTGCTGATGGGCATCTAGGTTGCTTCCATGTCCTGGCTATTATAAACAGTGCTGCGATGAACATTGGGGTGCACGTGTCTCTTTCAGATCTGGTTTCCTCGGTGTGTATGCCCAGAAGTGGGATTGCTGGGTCATATGGCAGTTCTATTTCCAGTTTTTTAAGAAATCTCCACACTGTTTTCCATAGCGGCTGTACTAGTTTGCATTCCCACCAACAGTGTAAGAGGGTTCCCTTTTCTCCACACCCTCTCCAGCATTTATTGCTTGTAGACTTTTGGATAGCAGCCATCCTGACTGGCGAGTAATGGTACCTCATTGTGGTTTTGATTTGCATTTCTCTAATAATGAGTGATGTTGAGCATCTTTTCATGTGTTTGTTAGCCATCTGTATGTCTTCTTTGGAGAAATGTCTGTTTAGTTCTTTGGCCCATTTTTTGATTGGGTCATGTATTTTTCTGGAATTGAGCTGCAGGAGTTGCTTGTATATTTTTGAGATTAATCCATTGTCTGTTTCTTCATTTGCTATTATTTTCTCCCAATCTGAGAGCTGTCTTTTCACCTTAAGGTGAAAAGACAGCTGTGCTATTAAGTATAGATATATAATTTATTAAGCACATAAGATTTAACTAGAATATTTAACTGCATTTAAAATATACCCAGAAACTAATAATAAACTAAAATTATATTTCTTGTTCATATTCTAACAGATAATCTCTTTTACAAAACGTTCCTTTGTCCCCTAGAGCTGTTACATTGGATGGAAATGTACAAACTTTCAGATACAAAGTTGTCTCTATTCTCTTGTTTTCCCAAGGTGCACTGCAAGCAATGAATAAAAGCTTATGTTTTCCTTTCTCTTTCATCAACTTTTAGCCCAATAGTGAAATTGGGTACATAAAAACAAAAATTCATCTTTTACCTTGAATTTCAGTGTTGATGCAGATGCAATTAGTTCCTACCCTTCCTCCCATTTACATTGAGGGGATTAGAGAAGAAGCTCTTTGAACATTTTGAGATCCTTAAGTTGGTTTCTATGAACTCCGAGTGGTGCTAATAGCATTTTCAGAAAGGAAGCTTCACTTACTAGCTGAGAAGAAAAAGAACATTATAACCCTTTGAAAAGAGAGTTGCTAAAAGAGTTTTCATTAACCTATTACCTAATACCTAAGAGTATTATTAACCTATCAAACTCTTACAGTATCAATGGGAAATGGGCAATTTTGTTTTCCTTGTTTTTGCCTCAGCATATACTGTCAATTAAGCCAAATAAAGCTCCAGAAGAAGTGGTGGTAAAGCTGGTTGCAAATCAAGAGGGATTCAATTCTAAAGAAGAAACCGTGAAACGCTTTTGATTAAGAATTTGAGCAGAACTTAAATTCTAACCTCAGAGTCAGTAGATACTGCTAAATATCTACAGATTTTACAAACTATATTGAACAGCAGATGAGCAATCTGGGATGCTGGCTGCAGAACTGATGAACTCTGAATCCTGGAGCTTTGTTATATGTTTTTTTCTTTCTTCAATTATAAACTAGATAAATTAGTACTTTGCCTACTCTTGTTTCACCCATTATTCTCCAAGGAAAACTGAGTTAGCTTTCCTTAAACAGTTCTGAGACACTCATAAAAGTTCCACATATGAATTATTTGCTTTGTTTTTTTTCCCCAAATGGAATAACACATATCTTTTTTTTTTTTTTTGCCTCTACAAACTGTCAGCTCTTTTAGAATTGAACTGTGCTGCATAAAACAACTACTGCATATTTTTTCCTTTTACATCTATTCAGGCTGATTTTCCATCCTATAGCTTAGTGACTTAGCTATCACACTCTATTAAAAAGAACTCTTTGAGTGTTGAATGAAAATCCACTTGCCCTTCTTGCTTTCTTCTCACCCTCTGCAGGGAAATTTTCACTCCAGTGAGCTCTGAGAAGATGCATTGTTACACCCTGCTGAGCCAGAACAGAAGACTATGGATGAATAAATACCAACACAGTGTATCATTTCTGTACTAAACACAGAATTAGCCACTGCCCTCTACCTAATGAGTCTATAATCTAACTAGACAGGTTGACAACACCCAGAAGGGAAAAGATAAGCACGCACATCAATGCAGTGAATTAAAATGGAAAAAGTGGCATATTAAGATGTTTGTCAATGTAAAATCACCCTGACACTAACTTATAACTGAAGCACTGTTTTGCAGTTTCCAAAATATTTTTATAGTCACTGTCTTACCTGTCTTATACTATGACGCCAGTGGTTTACTGGGCAAGGATATCAGACACATACTTGGGTTTCAGATAATAATGAACAGGGTATGGTGCAAATTCTCAGTATTGAACTGTAATGATCCTATTCCTGTAAGTGATTTTTCTCTGAGGACCTCATTCCCCATTTCAATATCTCAGCCATGTGAGCAAAGGGCATTCAGGCTTTTTCCTTGGAGCAAAAGAGACGTCATATGTTTGAATTGATGTATTACTAAAAACAAAAAAGATGTTTCTACATCCTATGGAAAAGTGAATTCTCTTGGGATCATGTCTCAACTAACACTACAGTCCTTCTTCTGCCCCAGGTTTGAAACTGAAGCAGGAGGTAGTTTGGAATTAGGAGCCTCAGAGACCTGCCCTGAAATCCTACTTCATTACACCTTAGTCTAAGTAGTTCGGCCAGTTTTACGTATTCACAGGTTTCTTTTCACAGAAGATAGTTTCCCCAGAACTGCCATGATCATGAGAAATCTTCTCAGAGCTCTAAGTTGTGTGCTTAGATAACTTGTCTATCTAAGTGACATACTTGAAAAATATTACTTCATAGGTCTTGCTCCAAGAAGTTCTGAAACACCTTTAATTCAGTACTTCCTAATAACAAAAGGTATCATTTCCTGGTGAAACATGTGAAATGACTACAAGATATTTATATGCTGGCTTTCTCCCAGCAAAACATTCAGGCATATGGCAAGGAAAAACATTCTATCATAAAGTACCATGGTTTCTGTGCATTGACCTTGAAGTTTTCTTTTTAGCCAGCTAGATAGAGGTATATTGGATATGCAGACAATTATATAGGTTAGTGAAAAGGGAATAGATATTTTTCCTAACTTTCCCTAAATATCTTTTCCCGTTAATAAAAAATATGGACTTTGTTTAAGAGAATAAATTCAACGCACACATACACAAAACACATAAAATGTATATAAAGTTAACAGCCTGTGGGGTGGAGGTGAAAGAGAGAGAGGGCAGGAAGAGAAGGACCACATGATACTACACTCGAGACAGGATGACTTTATGAGCCATAGTGCAGCCTCCAGCCAGAGCAGAAGCACCTGAGAAGTGCTTATTCAGACTGATTAAACTCCCAATTCTGGGGGATGAGGGGCTGACTAGTCTCCCAGTAGGCAGTAGTACAGTGGTCAATGGTCAGTAAATGGGTTGAAGCTCAGCCTTACTGTGTACTGACGACGTGAGCTTGGGCTAGTTTCTTAACTTTTCTGGGCTTAAGCTAGAATAATTAGAATAAAATTAGAATAATGGTATCTACACTGCAGGGTTATTGTAAAGATTAAATGAGATATTATGTTCTAAGAGTTTGACAGAGTGCCATGAAACTCTCAGTGAATGAATATTATTGTTAGTTAGACAACCCATTCCATTGCACGGTAGCTTTGTCATTAAGCTATTTTCAAAAGAAATCAAAATCTCTCTCTGTATAACACTCATTTGTGGTTGTTCTCCCGTCTGGAAAAACCTAGGAGAATTTGATGGAAAACAAGGCTGCCCCTTCTTCCTCTTGGCAGCTAGTCAGTGTCTGAAGCACTATGCATTCTCGGTGCGGTGCTGTAGGCTTTGGCATGTAAACCCTCCCCTCTCCCATCCCACTGAGTTGTTAACAGTATAGACTTTGCTGGCAGTATAAAATGAACCCTACTGCTACCACCTCTTTCTCAGAAGGAATCAAAATGGGAATCATAAAACACTCAACAAAGAAAATGGAAATTGTGGAACTGAGAACTTCATTGTTTTTGATGAGAGTTTACAGATACTGAACTTAATGGATGTAAGTGAAAGTGAAAGTTGCTCCGTTGTGTCTGACTCTTTGTGACTCCACGGACTGTAGCCTGCCACGCTCCTCTGTCCATAGAATTCTCCAGGCCAGAATACTGGAGTGGGTAGCTGTTCCCTTCTCCAGGGGATCATCCCAACCCAGGGATTGAACCCAGGTCTCCCATACTGCAGGCAGATTCTTTACTGTCTGAGCCATCAGGAAAGCTCTCAATGGACATAAACCTTATAGATATAAGCTTTGTTTACATATTTTCCAACTTAGCCTTATAACTCATGCCTTAAGAATCATTAAAACATTAAAACCCTCCAAACTTGTTTCTCTTTCAGTATTAAAGGTATCGCAGTCCACCTAGTTGCTCAAGTGTGAAAGCCAAACACACAAACACACTTGACTCTTCACTTTCTCATCCGCTCAGACAAGAACACTGATTCTATTGTCCAGATACTCGCCATTTTATTTCCTTTTTCTTCTCCCACGGTCATTAGAGCCGAGACTTCCAAAAAGACAGATACTCAGCACACAACAGCCTGGCAGCAAAGGGCCCAAGGCACTAAACACCAGAACCTCATTCTCTGATGGCCAGCTGCCTCTTCCCACTCCCCGAGCCCAGCTGAGCGCTCTAGGGCAAGGAAGCCTGCTGGTGGAGTCCATGAAGGAAACCAGAGGAGGTGAATTTGGAGTGGCAAAAGGAAGAGCTTGTGTACATTTTGTAACTTCTCTTCTGACTCTTATTTTTCTGTAATTCATAGTTTATACAGACTCCAGTGTTAATTTTCTAAAAATGCACATTTGATCAGGTTGCTCCCTTGCTTATAACCCCCTCCATGCCTCCCAAGCATGTTTTATAGTTTCTTTCCACCTGAAGTTCTCTGTAGCCTTTCACTCCAACTTCTGCTCTGTCTTCCTTCTCTGCTGCCTCCTAGGTTTAAGACATAACAAACGGCCCAGTGTTTTGCACGTCCCTGAGATTTGGGTTTATAAACTGGGATCGTATCTGGCACAGCTCTGGACTCATAGTAAAAGCTCCCATATGCGCCTGCTGAATGAATGGATGCCTGCACTTTTGCACACCACACTCCCCGTCCCGGGCATGGCTGATACATTCATACTCTTCCTTCAGGTCTCTGAATCACATTTCCTCTGTGAAGTCTTCCCTGGCTTCTCCCCATAGGCCCTCCTGCTGTGGGAGACTCATTCCTCTGTCCTCCCTCAGCAGTCAGCACACGTTCCTTTTAGTATTTATCTCCAGGTGCCACTTGAAATTGCACACTTCTGCTACTTTACCAGACACGTGTCCTTAATGGCAGAGGCTTATTCATCCACGGTCGCTCAGGATGAAAGCCTGGCTGATGCATGGTGGGTACATAGCCCGTTTATTAAGCAGTATCATCTAGCACATGGGGTGGAGACAGGAATAAACATCTGAAGTAATTTTTTTCTATGGTTCAGTTCGGTTCAGTTCAGTCGCTCAGTCGTGTCCCAATCTTTGTGACCCCACGAATTGCAGCACGCCAGGCCTCCCTGTCCATCACCAACTTCCGGAGTCTACTCAAACCCACGTCCATCGAGTTGGTGATAGCATCCAGCCATCTCATCCTCTCTCGTCCCTTTCTCCTCCTGCCCCCAATCTCTCCCAGCATCAGGGTCTTTTCCAATGAGTCAGCTCTTCACATGAGGTGGGCAAAGTACTGGAGTTTCAGCATCAGTCCTTCCAATGAACACCCAGGATTGATCTCCTTTAGGATGGACTAGTTGGATCTCCTTGCAGTCCAAGGGACTCTCAAGAGTCTTCTCCAACACCATAGTTCAAAAGCATCAATTTTTCGGCGCTCAGCTTTCTTCACAGTCCAACTCTCACATTCATACATGACCATTGGAAAAACCATAGCCTTGACCAGACGGACCTTTGTTGGCAAAGTAATGTCTCTGCTTTTTAATATGCTATCTAGGTTGGTCATAACTTTCCTTCCAAAGTATTTTCATATCCCTTTCCCATTCCTTGATAATAGCTTGGGAAAATTCTTAACTTTTAAGTCACTTTTGGCTATCACATGCCCAGTCTTGTTAACGCCTCAACTTGATTTAAATCTCTTCCCCTCCTACCATCTGCCTGGGCTTGTACTGGGACCCTGACAGCTCTGAGGTGGGGAGACATGGTCCGCCTCTGGGAATCATCTCTTCCTTTACTCTTCAAGGTCTAATTCTTCCAGCGTGTGTTACATGCAGAGGAGGGGTTTTTTATTTAGTTAGCTGCAGCGGCATCCTTTTTTGGTGCTAGTTGCAGCTGTTTGTCTAGTGAATGGTAACTGGTCACTGAAGCGGCAGGTAATCACTGGCTGGCTCTCTCATGGGGTCAATCTGTGGATTCATCCTAGGGTCACTGCACTATTTGGCTCAAGCTTGACCTCCTGCATCCCCATGGTACCCAGCCTGCACTGCCTAGCCTGTTGATACTGGCTTTCCTTGACTGGTAGCAGCTCTCTTGAATGGTATGTGCAAGTTAGCTGGGTTTGGTCAAGGTCTTTTCCTCACGATCACTTCAACCACAGAAAACCTGCACACTCTTGCTATGCCTAATACTAGGCTGCAGTGGTTTCCCTGTGTTTTCTCTCTCTCTATCCTGCCAGCTCCCGATTCACTTCTTTCTTCTTCTGACTGGCAAAGGAAGCAAGTCCACAGACCCCGAGGGATGTCTGACTTGGGATCAAACCATCAACTCTCCTTCTTACAAGCAACTCCAGTGTCAATGAGTGATGCCCTTAGGGCATCCCCTTCACTTGGATTGAGATGGGGACAGGAAACACCACTCTCTTGTGGAGACCATGGGATTGCCTCTAAACACAAAAACTGACTCTCACATAAAGACAACTATTCTGGAGGCTCTCTTTTCCCCTCTCCAGCTTCTTTTTATACAGACTAGGGTGAGAGAGCAGTGGTTGACTGTGGTGGGGTCCTTCCATAGCAGCCCCTAGGGAGGCGGATAGTCCCCAGCGCCAACTTTATAAAGAGCATCCCTCAACATCCCATTATAAAGCTCACTGAATAAATGAATGAGCAGGTGGATATATCTATTTTGAATAACTATTAATAGAGAGGAATACTGTTGCTATGCAGTGAGGTGCTAGGTGGACTGTGAAACAGAACAAGATGTGTCAGTGATAGAAGTCCCGTGGAAATGCCCGGACTTCCGTCTCAGGGCTCAGCTGCCAGCCTGCCATCTTTGTACAACCCCTGCTCGTCTCAGCACACTGTGTGTTCATAACATTAATTAGTAATGCTGCTGCACACATCAATAAGAGACCGGGAGAATTACCACCAAAAAATCAGACTTGTAGTTTTTAGAATTTGCAACACTGAACAGGGAGGAAAATGTCATTTCTGCCAGAGGCACAGCATCTTGCCCTGCTCTTATGTAAACTCACTGACAGGCAATCGCAGAAACTGCCTGCACTTGCCTCTGGGCAAAATGTCTCCTTTTCATAGAAAATGTCACCTTTTCTCTAGGAAATGGCAGGTAGTTATTTATTTTTTTTTCCAAAGGAAAAATGACCTTTGCATTTTGTTAAAAATATTCTCAAGGACTCAGCTTTGATGGAAAACAATTCCCTATCTTTTAATTTATACATGAGGTTTTGCTTTGTAAATTCTGAGATTATACCTGTCACCACTGATGTAGCCTGTGGGCGAATGTCAATGACCAGAAAGGCCCAGGACCTTATTTTCCAGGAATGTTCCCTGTGTGCAGGTTGGATGCCTGTAACCCAGGCTCTTGGCTCTTGCTGCATCTAAGTACCCCCCCTACCCATATACACGCACAAACACACACACACACATGCACACACACACACACCCATACCGCACCACACAAACACACCCCCACATACACACTTTAAGCTCATTACTGTAACACTTTAAAGCTTTTATCTGCTAATTCAGCATTACAGTTTCATACAAACCCTTGAGAAACTGCTCTGAGAAAATGCCAGTGCTGCAATATACTGATTGCTTGTCTATCATTATGGTTAAAAGTATACTTACATATACACACTACTTTATATAAGATAGATAATCAACAAGGACCTACTGCATAGCACAGGGAACTCTATTCAATATTCTGTAATAACCTATATGGGAAAAGTATCAGAAACAGAATGGATGTATGTATAACTGAATCACTTTGCTGTATACCTGAAGTTAATACAATATTGTAAATCCACTATATTCCAATACAAAATAATAAAAATAAATTTAAAAAGAATGTTAAGTGCTTCTTAATAAATTTAGAGATGGAACAATCTAAGTCAGTTTTTTCCATGGAAAAAATTTTCATTCTAAGAAAATGGAAGAAAATATATCCAGTATTCTTTTTTTCAGGTGAAAAAATAGGAAAAAAAAGAAAAAGAAGCAAAAGAAGTGAAAGTTTCAGGACCCAACACTTCAAAACAAAGAAAGGAGAAATATACAAAGGTGGTGATATGGAGGAAGACATTTCCGGGTTATTAATCTTGGTTTCACAAAACAAATTTCCCACTTCTTTTGTCAATAACTCATATATGTGGTGAAATGTTTTCCTTCTGACAATAGTTTTCACCCTTAAGAAACGCAAAATTCACCTTACAGAGTTGGATATTTCAAACAAAGTAGTAAATTAGATGATGACACAAGATTTACTGTGTGTGCTCTTGTCAGTTCATGCAAAACCTCAGCTGGAGCATGTGAGAGGCAAGCTAATTACCCTGGATACAGGAACAATGTTTCTGCAGCTGTGGCAGTTTTGATATTTGCAGACTCCAGCACACTCCATCTCTAATTTCACTGGCAGCTTGCAAAAACCAGAAGAAATACACTTATAAACAAAGGTCTGCATGGTAATTTATCTCCTATTGACTTCGGCAAAGTCTTCTGGCTTAGAATGCTAAGAGATTTATAATTATGAACTTAGATCTAAGCTGATGAAACAATGAAAGATATATTTATTGTTTCTTTTTCTCACTTTCATTGTACATGTATCTGTAGATGATGCTATATATGTGTGTGTATCTACAATCAAACTCTTCATTGAATACTTATAAGCCCATGTGACAATCTGTAGGAATATATACCATCACCCTATTTAATTCAGGTGTATTATTCTCTCAACAGAAATATTAACATCTTGCCTCATACATTTTCCAATTACCTTACCCTTCCTAGGCTTCTCTTTTTATTTGCTGTAATTCAAGATTGACATGCTTTTATTTTTGAAGGGGTTATAATATATGAAAAATGAGGAACCATCATTAAACAAATGAAGACTAGATTACAACTCTCCTAAAAAACATCTAGCAGATGTGTTAGAATCCTCATGGCTGTTGTTTGGTTGCTAAGTCATATCTGACTCTTTTAAGAGCCCATGGACTATAGCCCACCAGGCTCCTCTGTCCATGGGATTTCCCAGGCAAGAACACTGGAGCAGGTTGCCATTTCCTTCTCCAGGGGATCTTCCTGACACAGAGATCATACCTGCATCTCCTGCAATGGTAGGCAGATTCTTTACTACTGAGCCATCAGGGAATCCTGTGGCATACCCAAAAGGTACACAGCCTAATTTTCAGTTGTATGTGCACACATAAGAGGCTGACTATAGCATTTCAGCTTCCAGTCCATCAACAGAATAAAGGTTGTCAACATGGCACTGCAATTCTGAAAGTGTTGGCTATTTTCTTTAAATCAAAAACTATTTAAAGAAGCAAGAGTTGTTCTGTCATGTATTCAAGGCAGAATCATTTTAGTTTCTGGGTACAAAGGGGGAACAGTCTAAACTGTTCCAGATCTTTTCATATATCTATTATGCCCAGAATGCTAAGCCTTCTTTCAATTTGTAGAAAATAGTTCTAAAAATATATTAATAATGACTACTGTTTTGAGCAATTCCATATGTTGTGTCCTATTCTAAGTAATTTGAATGTAGATAATTCATCTAATGAAATGTTTGGTTAAACTATAAAAGAAAATCTTTAGATAACTATCTAAAAGAAACATAAATAATCACAGAGGAATCTATGATACATCAACAAATCACATGCCTCCACATGCCTCCTTAGTTCATGTTAGCACATCAGTGCTGCATAGACTCATTCCACTGTTCCATCAAGTTGAGTATTTGCTATATATCTGGTAGTGAAATAAGCCTGGGGTTGGTTAATGATCAAGTCAGACTCAGTTCCTGACCTCAGAGAGCTTACAGTTGGGTAGGGGTAAGGGTAGTAAATAGCAAGAGATTACAATTCATCTGCTGGATGGGTAAGATAAAAACAAGCACCTTTTATAAAAGCAGATTGTTTCCTGATGAACCAAAGGCACAGTTCAATTAGTGAAGGGAGAGAGAGCAGCAGGAACTGGAATAATTGACATTGTCTGTAAGAACACATCTGCCAATCCAGATTCCAGAATCTGGTAGATCTCTGTTATCTATCTGGATACTTTTAGTTCACTTATATGCAAGAGTATTGGCTATCTTGGCCTCAGATCTAAAAAGATAAAACTTCCTAATTGCATTTAGATAATATCTTTATTTCAAATGCATCTAACTTAGGCTGAATGACTTTCACTAGTAAATATACTGACTACCAACAACTTGCTCCACAGAGCAAGTATAAAAAATGTTAACCCTATAATCTCCAGTCCATTTCTGTTAAATGTAAATAACAAACTCTCCAACTTTTAAAATACCAATTTTGTATCCAATAAGGGTACTCTAAACAACATCCCTGGCAGAAGGATATCTAGCACTATCCTAAGCTCTGCTCTCAGGCTGAGAGGAGGCTCCTCCCACTTTCTCCTTGAGCTCCTAGCGGGCCAGTGAACCTGTACTGCAAATTCATGTAAAGTTCTGGTGAAGAATAGCTAACAAATAATATGTGACAAAGCACACTTAAACTGCACTGACTGCCATGATGTTAGTAGACACAATGGTCACAAATATGGTCATGAATATCATAATCACTGTGTGACATCCAAATGGATCTCAGTACTGAAGCTAGAAAAAAAAAGCAGCAAGCTTTGCTACACCTTTGTTAAAATGGGAATCAAGTTCTTAATCCTGGGGCACAGATGAGAACTAGGATAGGGCTTGTACAGTAGTTATCCCTTCTCAGGTGAGTTTTTATCTAAACTGTGATTTTATATGAAGACAGTATAAAGAGCACCATATAGGCATTCACAATGAGAGAAAAGATAGAAGTGTGTAAAAAAACAAAAGAAATACTGCAATGGCGTTTATTTGGGTTACAAATTCCCTTTAAAAAAAATTAATGAGTTATTGAAGCATGGTGTGGTTTTGAGAATTGGTGCAATAATTTTCAGTCCTTTCAAGTGGTTTGGTTTGTAGCCAAGATCAAGTATTTTATCATCTATGACATCTGTATCATCTGCGTATCAATATAAAAGAAGAATAGTGGATAGAAAGTATGTTCTACACATCTGTGTCTCTTTTTCTGTCCTGCATATAGGGTTATCATTACCATCTTTTTAAATTCCATATATATGCGGTAGTATACTGTATTGGTGTTTATCTTTCTGGCTTACTTCACTCTGTATAATGGGCTCAAGTTTCATCCATCTCATTAGAATTGTATGCAGTGTAGCTCCAACCCTCACTGTGAGATGTCCTGTTATTGATCTGAAGAATATATCACTAGCAGTGGAAATATTAGGATTTTAACAAAATGAAGTGAGGTTCTGAAACTCAGGTGTGCTTTGAAAGAATCAAAAGTAAACATATTGTGACAAAACAAAAACAAAAAAACAGTTTTTTCCTTCTCTGCTGGAGATATTAGTATTGGTCAGTTGGCTAGAAGTTCAATTTTATTTTCTAGGTTTTATTGGGTACAAGATTCTTTGGAAGCATCTAAAGCTCATAAATGTCTAAAAAAGGCAAAAATGATGTTAATATCAAGAGGTCATTTAGAAACTTATCTAACTTGGATCTGAGTGAATATTTTAAAGATCTTTCAAAATAAATTGCTGAAAGCATCTCCTTTATTTTTATGAGAAAGACAGAGCTAGAGGCCTGGTGATTTTGCTGCTCATAATCTCTGGATGTGACATTATAATTCACTATTATTTATTCATAGCACAGTCGAGAACTGGAAGGCAAAAGCATTATCAACACCTCCCAGAAGACTGTAAGAAGGTAGAGTGCCCATGAAAGTCAAAGATAATTTTTTCAGGGAACTTGAATAACTCAAGGAATTCGGAAACAAAGAAGCCATAGGAAGGAAACTGCAGTAGATGAAAAGGGGAATTTTTTTTTCCCTGCCACTTCTCTCATCAAAATGTGGGGCCTAGTTTCCTTCCCCTTTTATCTGGGCTGACGTGTGACTTGATTTTATAACATTGTGCCAGTTCCAGGCTAGGCCTTGAAAGGCTTGACAGCTTTCTCTTTTGGTGTCTTGGAGCCCTTAAGCCACCATATAAACCATTCAGCCACCCCACTAGTCAAGACCACATGGAAAGAGAAATTCTATGCCAGCCCCGAGGAGTCACATCCATCCCAGCAGAGGCATCAGCAGTGAATGAAGTCACCTCACACACCCCAGCCCCAGGGGAGCTCCTGGTGATGGTGGCTGCACAGGAGGCCCAGTGTGAGACGAGCAGATGAGAACTACAGTCCATTCCAGGCAAGAAAGTATTTGTTATTGTTCAGTTTCTCAGTCATGTCTGACTCTTTGTGACTCCATGGACTGCAGCAAGCCAGGCTTCCCTGTCCTTTACTACCTCTTGCAGTTTGCTCAAACTGATGTCCATTGAGTCAGTGATACCATCCAACCATTGCCCTCTTCTTCTCCTGCCTTCAATCTTTCCCAGTATTAGGGTCTTTTCCAATGAGTCAGCTCTTTGTATCAGGTAGCCAAAGTATTGGGACTTAAGCTCCAGCATCCGTCCTTCCAATGAATCAGTTCAGTTCAGTTAAGTCACTCAGTCATGTCTGACTCTGCAACACCATGGACTGTAGCACACCATGCCTCCCCGTCCATTGTCAACTCCCGGAGTTTACCCAAACTTATGTCCATTGAGTCAGTGATGCCATCCAAACATCTCATCCTCTGTTGTCCCCTTCTCCTCCTGCCCTCCATCTTTCCCAGCATCAGGGTCTTTTCAAATGAGTCAGCTCTTCGCATCAGGTGGCCAAAGTATTGGAGTTTCAGCTTTAGCATCAGTCCTTCTGAGGAATACCCAGGACTGATCTCCTTTAGGATGGACTGGTTGGATCTCCTTGCAGACCAAGGGACTCTCAAGAGTCTTCTCCAACACCACAGTTCAAAAGCATCAATTCTTTGGTGCTCAGCTTTCTTTATACTCCAATTTTCACATCTATACATGACTACTGGAAAAAATGTAGTTTTGACTATATGGATTTTTGTTGGCAAAGGGATGTCTCTATTTTTTAATACACTGTCTAGGTTTGTCATAGATATTCTTCCAAGGGAGAAGCAAGCATCTTTTATTTTGATGGCTGCAGTGATTTTTGTAGCCCAAGAATATAAAGTCTGTCACTGTTTCTATTGTTTCCCCATCAATTTGCCATGAAGTGATGGAACTGGATGCCATGATCTTAGTTTTTTGAATGTTGAGTTCTAAGCCAGTTTAATCATGAGCAAATGTTTGATTGTGCTTCTAAAGCACTGAGTTTTTGTATGGTTTGTGATGTGGCACTAGAAAACTAAACAGATACTTCAAATAATAGAAAAAATAATATTGCATTAATTTGCTTCTGGCAATTGACAGGACCATCTATGTGGTTCACATCACCTAAATATGAACACTTGCCTGTGGAGGTGGGTGGTAATGAAGAACGGGCTGATTCACTAGAATGTTTTTATAAGGCAGCAAGTCAATAAGAGAGGCATCTTGGGAAAGACCAACAAGTGTTTGCTCAAAATTCAAAAGGAAGTCTGCCCTAGGCATAAGTTGATTATGAGGTAGGAAAACAAGACAGAAAACACTTCTGAACTGACTCTTAAGCTTTCTCATTCATATAGATTTTTCCCAGGAAATGTTTAATGAACAACTCTAGGATTTTATCAAACTGCTAAGAAGCTAATAATGGTTAGGAAAGGCCAAAGAACGCTGTGGTAGGGTGGGATGGAAAACCACTGGATAACCATGAAGAGGAGATTTATTACCTAAAATGAAAGTGAAAGTAAAGTTGCTCAGTCTTGGCTAACTCTTTGCGACCCCATGGACTGTAGCCTACCAGGCTCCTCCGTCCATGGCATTTTTCAGGCAAGAGTACTGGAGTGGGCTGCCATTTCCTTCTCCAGGGGATCTTCCCAAACCAGGGATCAAACCCGGGTCTCCTGCACTGCAGGCAGATGCTCTACCATCTGAGCACCGAAAGTGAAAGTGAAGTCGCCCAGTAGTGTCTGACTCTTTGGGACCCCATGGACTGCAGCCTACCAGGCTCCTCCGTCCATGGGATTTTCCAGGCAAGAGTACTGGAGTAGGTTGCCATTGCCTTCTCCGAAGGGGGCCCCTAAAGGTGTAATAGCTGTCACATTGAGAGTCTGGCAGTCATCTGTCCACAGAGCACTCATGGCCCTAGGTTAATCTTTGCTGTTCCCTAGAAAGCAAAAAGGTAGCTAAGATTTCAGAGAATGCAATCATGAGATAGAGTACCTCAGAATGTTAAAATCTCAAAAAATGTGAAATTGCTCATAGTTCAATGCCCTGACCTGACATGAAAGATAAAGATTAATCCGCTTTGTTCTGCTAGCCACCAATTCTATCCCAAAAGTTAGTACCCAGGAATATTCATAAATACTCATTCAAAGCAATTCTGAGCATAGGCTTGTTTGAGAGAGGGTCAGGCTGGGATGGAGAATGTTTACCGAGCTGTACAGTAAGTGGGAAAGGAGACTTCCTGCTACCACTTCTTGTGGTGGTTCTCAGATTTCAGTAGGTATAATAATACAGATTCAAAGACTTGCAGTTCAAGATGATGGACTGAACATACGTAGCTATCCCCTTTAACAAAGACTTTAAAATCTTAAAAGAATTAAAAAGATATGCAAAAAGCAACAAAGGTTTACAACACAGGGAACTACAGTCAATTCAGTTCAGTCACTCAGTTGTGTCCAACTCTTTGCAACCCCATGAACCGCAGCACGCCAGGCTTCCCTGTCCATCACCAACTCCCGGAGTTCCCCTAAACCCATGTCCATTGAGTCGGTAATGCCATCTAACCATCTCATCCTCTGTCGTCCCTTTCTCCTCCTGCCAACAATCTTTCCTAGTATCAGGGTCTTTCCAAATGAGTCAGCTCTTTGCATCAGGGGGCCAAAGTATCGGAGTTTCAGCTTCAGCATCAGTCCTTCCAATGAATATTCAGGACTGATCTCTTTAGGATGGACTGGTTGGATCTCCTTGCAGTCCAAGGGACTCTCAAGAGTCTTCTCCAACACCACAGTTCAAAAGCATCAATTCTTCAGCGCTCAACTTCCTTTAGTGTCTAACTTTCACATCCATACATGACCACTGGAAAAACCATAGCCTTGACTAGACGGACCTTTGTTGACAAAGTAATGTCTCTGCTTTTCAGTATGCTGTCTAGGTTGGTCATAATGGAAAATAATCTCAAAAATAACATGTGTGTGTATGTATCAATGAATCACCCTGCTGTGCACCTGAAACACTGTAAGTCAACTATACTTCAATAAAGTATATATTAACAAAGACTTTAAAATGAATAAACCTACAGCAATGAAGAGAACAGAAGAGGAACCATTGTGACAGAGAGGGGCCCTTATAAAACAAGACAGCTCAAGGGAATTTTAGAATATGGACTGTGGATAAAGACATGATAACTGATGTCTTATGGCTTTGGAAGGTATATTCTAGAGCAGTGGCTGGCAAACTATGGCCCACGAAGCAAAGCCTGCTGCACCTGTATTTGTAAATACAGTCTTATTGGAGCACAGCCATATTCATTTCATGATGACTGAGATCAACAGCTGTGACAGAGACCACCTGGTCCACAAAATCTAAAATATTTACTACTTGACCCTTTATAGAAAGAATGTGCTGCTTTCTGTTCTAGTATGCTTTTGGAGGAAGGAGAAACATAGACAAGGACTCGCAGTTGCTTTGCAGAATCACAGAAAGGCTTGGGATTAGGAAACATCAGATACAAGTGTTGGGTTGGCCAAAAAGTTAGTTTGAGATTTTTCCACATGATGTTGCAGTAAAACCTGAACAATCTTTTTGTACAATTCAGTATATAGACAATCTGCCCTGCTACATCTGCATGGAAAGCTCTTACCATCTACCTCAAGTCGGAGATGAGGTGTCTCCAAAAAAAAAAAAAAAGGAATATTTAATGGACTTTCTATTCCACTCCTGCCTAAGAGCCTCAGGTAAAATGTGACCAGTCTTCAAACCCTGTCACTGATGCAGAACTCCCAAGCAACCTGTCCAGTGTTTAACTTTTAAATACAGACAATCGAAGATTGCAAGACATATGAGCACTGTGCTGGTGTAAAATGAGTATCCATGACAAAAGAAGATATGGATACAGAGAACAGTGGACTCTGCTTGAAGTGAAGTGAAGTGAAGTGAAAGTTGCTTCCGACTCTTTGCAACTCCATGGACTGTAGCCTGTCAGGCTCCTCTGTCCATGGAATTCTCCAGGCAAGAATATTGGAGTGGATTGTCATTTCCTACTCCAGGGGATTGTCCCAACCCAGAGATCAAACACAGGTCTCCTGCATTGCAGGCATATTCTTTACTATCTGAGCTACCAGGGAAGCCTGAACTCTGCTTGGGAAAGACATAATAGAAAGAAGCCAGCCCAGAGAGGAGTAGAAGGACAAATGATGCCCAGAAAAATGAGGACCCTTTAAGAACCTAATATGTTTGTGCTTTGAGGGAAAAAGTGGTGGTTTAGTTGCTAAGTCATGTTTGACTCTTGAACCCCATGAACTGTAGTCTCTCAGGCTCCTCTGTCCATTGGATTTCCCAGGCAAGAATACTGGAATGCGTTGCCATTTCCTTCTTCAGGGGATTTTCCCAACCCAGGGATCGAACCCACATCTCCTGCATTGCATGCAGATTCTTAACCGCTGAGCCACCAGGGAAGCCAGAGGGGAAAGCATCATTTTAAGAAAGATAGTGCCAAAAAAAAAAAGAATAAAGAAAGAAAGACAAAGTAAAACTCCACAAAGCCATTTACAGGGAAAAAAATGTATTAATGATATACCACCACTGGGGTCAGCGAATAAGTTTACAGAGCCATGATAATGCAAAACTTGTACAAATATTACCGAAAGTAGTTGTAAAACTCAGTTGGGAAACTGGAGGAGAACAGGTGAGGGATACAGGAGTTAAAGCTTCATCTCTTTCTAAAAGAAAGAGCTGTTAAATTGAGATAACAGGGACAGGACACAAGAGATTTTTATGTATTATAAATATTTCAATTTTTTTAAATCATGTGCGTGTATTGCTTTTACAAGTTTTAAAATTACATAAATATACATTCCCAACACTACTTCCAGAACCTTGGAATCAGCAGGTCTGGGGGCACAGGAAGCTACATCTTTAAAATGCTCCCCAAGTGATTTGGACAAAGTTAATCTTGTGCCCCTTTTAGAAAAGCCAGTAAAGAGGTAGCAACCAGTAAAAGCAATAACTTCAATCCACTCAAATGGAGAAATGCCAGGAGCCAGACAATGTCAGAATGTTGGTCTCCTGGACAGTTTCTTGCTATTTTACTAACTAAATGGGTAATTATTAAGAGATGGTGGGGGGAAAAAAACCACTAATGGGCTGTGAGTGATCTCATAATTCAACCCATCTATAGAAGAACTTCATGGATAGGTCAACTTTCCTTCCTCCTATATTTGTTGAAAACCACAAGCCTTGATTCAAAACTTAGCCTGGGGGAAAACACGAAGGATCATGTAATGAGGGAAGCTTTTTAATGGGTGGATGTTAGATAAGTCTCTTTTAGACTCTGCAGTTCCTATATAAGCCTTGCTACATCAATCTTGAGTTTTAAAATAATTTAAAGAATGTTCTCAGGATCTCTGGTGCCTACACATGATTGCTGGGATATGTTGAATCCTTAATAATCAGAAGTGGGATGATTTCTGGGCACTACAGTAATTTCTTCTAAGAAAACGTCTTCTGTAAAATTATAGGACCATTAGGGATTGGCTCAATTAGTTGCTAAGAAGCAGCCGGGGGCACAGTATCCTTCTTTATCCTGTCTCCATTGCTTCCTAGAATCAGTGTTGACTGAGAGAGAAAGAATTCCCACCCTACCCTTGTTTCTGTAGTGCAGGACCATAAGTCAACTTTAGTAGAATAGATTTTTCTTCGTGTCCAAACAGACTATTAACATCTCTTTGCTTAAACTAGAGATAATCTAGAGCTAGAAAAGCTAATTAAAATATTTTCATGCTTGTTTCAATGTCAAATGAAATTGCTCACTTTTAAAATACGAATGATTTATTGTTTATATCTGTGGTGTCTATTTTTGTTGATTCTTGAGGTTCATTTATAGATGAAATCATTACAAAAAAGACATTAATTTTGTCCCTAACACATACATGTGTTTTAAATTTTATCCAGAAACTGGAAAAGTTGTTTGTTTTTGCTTTAATGGCAAATTATTGGGCTTCCTTGGTGGTTTGATAGTAAAGAATCTGCCTGCCAATGCAGGAGGTGACTGGGTTGAGAAGATCCCCTAGAGGTAGAAATGGCAACCCACTCAAGTATTCTTGCCTGAAAATTCCATGGGCAGAAGAGCCTGGCGGGCTACAGTCCATGGGATTGCAAAAAGAGTTTGGACATGACTTAGCGACTAAACAAACAAACAAACAAACAAAAACTCACAAAAATTAGTCCAATTAGCATCAACTGGGCTATACCGGAAAAGTGAAATTCAGAAAATTCAAATTTCACCTTTAAATTTCTGAAGTGTTCCCATGCATCCATCCATCCATCCACCCAACCAACCAGCCAACAAGTATTTATTAAGTGCCTGTTATTTGCTTGGCACCGTTTTAGGTTCTAGGAATATACAAGTAAAGAAAACATCAATCACAGAGTAAATCTTGACACCTAATTGGTTAAACCTTATATGAGAAAACTTTTATATATAGATATTCATGCATTTACATGTTTTTGTTTGAGGATATCTGACCATACACTATTCTCTAATGTTTGCTACAAGCCTAAATAATTCATCATTACCATTAATTCATCAATTCATAATTCAAATAATTATGATGATTTTTTTACTCGATACTTCTCACACTCGATACCACTGAAGGTGAAATATTAACCTACGCTGAGATGGCATATAAATCTTTTCCTAGGTATGCTTCACTACTGTGCTTTTGCACATTGTTATTTTCTTCTTCCTATGGTTCTCTTTACTTGTTCACCTAGCAAATGTTTATTCAACACTCAAAACTCTCTCAGACAGCATCTTCTGTGAGGCCATCCCTAAGCCCTTCACAATGAATCAAACCCACCTTCCTCTGTACTCATTCTGAACTTTGTACATATTTTTGTTTGCACTGTTATAGATATTCACTAACAAATCACTCATTATGTCTATACTATAAACTTCTTAAGGGTAGAAACATTTGTATCCTCATTTTTGCATCCCAAATAATTATCAGAATGCCTGTCACATATGGGTATTCACTATTTGCTCAACTGAACAGCCATTCCCTCTACTGTAATTTATGGAATTTTAAAATCCTACTACAATTAAAAGTGAACACAATATTTTTGACTAATAAGCAGTAGATTTCAATATTATTCTCTGATGAGAGAAATTATCACCCCTAAAAAGCCTAATAAAATTATTTAGTTAGAAACACACTTAAGAAAGATCAGTTGTGTCCTCCCTTGACTCTCTGACTTAGTGCCAACACCATGGTTATTACAGACTCATCCTATTAACACTGTGTTACAATTACTTGTTTATTTATGTAAAACTCCTCCTAGATGCAAACTCCTCAAGAGCCTGGCTATTGTCATATCCATCTTTGTAGTCCTGGTGGACAGTGATGACTGTGAAAAGCCAGAGCTTAACAAGTGTTTGTTGAATGAATAAAGAGAAGAATAAATAGGAGATAGTGAATAGAATGAAATCCTAGGTTCTTCTCTTCTTATTAGGACCTGTTCAGCGATTATCCTAAAAGAAGAAAATCAGCTAAATTCTAAATAAAATCTTTGACTTTGTTGTTGAGTAGGCTAACTGAGACTGTAGGGGCATGGCAAGCTAGGAAAATAAATGAAAAGAGAAAAGGCGCTATTATGCATGCCGTTTAATTTTGCATTTTTATTTATTTACTTATTTTTGCTGAGTGGCATGTGGGGTCTTATTTCCTTGACCAGCGATTGAGCCTGTGCTACCTGCAATAGGAGAGCAGAGCGCTAACCACTGGACTGCCAGGGACTTCCCTTGGTCTTTTAAGTTTACACTGAAAGAAGCTTTTTTCTATTTCTGAAACATGGAATAATGGATTGGGTGAGAGAAAAAAGTAACTGGGTCCTTTATAATGAAATGAGTTTGTTACTTCACCAAGGAAGCAAAAGACTTATTTTGTGCTAAGTTCTTATGCTAAGAACTATCAAACACTAATATGGAAAACTGAAAAGTAAAAGTGAAAGTGAAGTCACTCAGTCATGTCTGACTCTTTGTGACCCCATGGACTGTATACTACCAGGCTCCTCTGTCCATGAGATTCTCCAGGCAAGGGTACTGGAGTGGGCTGCCAACTGAAGGTGACTCAAAAGAAGTGGAAAAATATCCCATGTTCTTATATTGGAATAATTAATACTGTTAAAATCATACTTCCCAAAGCAATCTACAGATTTAATCTGATCTCTATCAAATTACTTATGACATTTTTCAAAGAACTAGAATAAATAATTCTAAAGTTCATATGGAACCATAAAAGATCCAGAATAGCCAAAGCAGTTCTGAAGAAAAAGAAGCAGCAGGAGCATAGTGCTTCCAGATTTTAGACAATAGTACAAAGCTACAGTATTCAAAAATGGTATGGTACTGGCACCAAAAAACACAGATTAAAGGAATACAACAGAGAGCGCCAAAATAAACCCACACATCTATAGTCAATTAGTCTTCAACAAAGGAGGCAAGAACATACAGTGGAGAAAAGTCTCTTCAGCAAGTGGTGTTAGAAAAGTTGAACAGCCACATGTAAATCAAAGATGTTGGAACATAACTTTCTCACCATGCACAAAAATAAACTCAAAATGGCTTAAAGACTTAAATATAAAACATGACACCATTAAACGCCTAGAGGAGTACATAGGCAAACATTCTCTGACATAAATTGTACCACTGTTTTCTTAGGTCAGTCTCCCAAGACGATAGAAATAAAAACAAAATAAACAAATGAGCCTAATCAAACTTATAAGCTTTTATATAGCAAAAGGGTGAAATAAAACATGAACAAAACAAAAAGAAATCCTAAGGAATGGGAGAAAGTGTCTGCAAACTATATGACAGATATGGGCTTTTTTCCAAAATATATAAGCAACTCATACAGCTCAGTAACAGCAATAATGAAACAACCCAATGAAAAATGGGCAGAAGACCTAAATAGACATTTCTCCAAATAAGAAGCAAAGATGGCCAATAGGCACATGAAAAGATGCTCAACATTGCTAATTATTAGAGAAATGCAAATCAAAACTATAACGGGTACCACCTCATATGGGTCAGAATAGCTATCATCAAAGTCTACAAATAATAAATGCTGGAGAGGATGTGGAGAAAAGGGAACTGTCCTACACTCTTGGTAGGAATATAAGTTGGTGCAGCCACTGGAAAAGAGTACATAGTTTCCTCAGAAAGCTAAATATAGAATTCCCATATGATCCAACAACCCTACTCTTGGGCATATAAGCAAACAAAACTAATTCAAAAAGACACACGAACCCCTATGTTCATAGTAACCTATTCACAATAGCCAAGATATGGAAACAGCCTAAACATCCACCAGCAGAGGAATGGATAAAGAAGATGTGGTACAGATATCCAATGGAACACTGCTAAGCCATAAAAAGAACAAAATAATGCCATTTGTAGCAACATGCATCCAACTAGAGATTTCATCTAAGTGAAGTAAGTCAGAAAGACCAACACCATATGATATCACTTATTTGTGGAATCTAAAATATGACACAAATGAACTTATCTATGAAATGGAAACAGAATCAGGGACATACAGAACAGATGTAGTGGTTTCCCAGGGGGAAGTGGCTGAAGGAGGGGTGAAGAGTGAGGTTGGGGTTAGCAGATGTTAGTTTTTATATATAGGATGGATAAACAACAAGCACAGAGAAATATATTTAATATCCTATGATAAACCATAATGGAAAATAATATAAAAAATAATGTATAACTGAATCATTTTACAGCAGAAATTAACACAAAATTGTAAGTCAACTATACTTCAATAAAAATATTGATCAAAAAAAGAGAAATGAGTTTCTTAAATATTCCACTGAAGTTCAGAAGCACTGGGGATCATTTTCCCTCTACTAAGATGGTTATTAACTCCATTATTTCCTCATATTCTAGTTGAAAATGACAGAATGCTTTTTAACTGAGTCTTTTGATGTTTCTCTATGATTTGGGGGCAACATGAAGGTGTGACTGTTTAGTAAAATCTCACTAGAGGAGCAGCAGAGTTGGACATTCTCTAACTTACTCTTAGAAAAGTATGTACACATGATTTTCACAATAATAGCATTTGATAAATGTGATGAGTTTTGAAACTTTACTCAAATTTAAGAAAATGTAACATCTATCAAATACCTTCCTCACTAGTGAGTGGCAGTGACAAATATACTCAGGAGGTGAACCTGAAAAGATGTTATTTCCATAGGAACCATTTAATAAATAGTCATCTTTGAAATTAAAAATATCAGATGAAGACCTCAATTTTATGTTGTCTCTTTGTATACAAACCACTTTAAAATCCACAGAA
Source organism: Cervus canadensis (assembly GCF_019320065.1). Taxonomy (NCBI): domain Eukaryota; kingdom Metazoa; phylum Chordata; class Mammalia; order Artiodactyla; family Cervidae; genus Cervus; species Cervus canadensis. The sequence continues at coordinate 40,318,037 of NC_057388.1, read as the reverse complement.
TTGCAATCAATAAATATATAGAGAATACAAATGGTATAACTTTTCCTCAGAAGTAATTCTTTAATTTATCTAAGACCCATGGACTTCAGTAAGTAAATACCATAAATTATATCAATGGTGAGTAAAGTGTGAAATGGTAAAACATAGTTACTGCATTTTGTAATTTTCTAAGACATTTGAAAAGACCCTGATGCTGGGAAAGATTGAGGGCAGGAGGAGAAGGGGGTGACAGAGGATGAGATGGTTCGATTGCATCACTGATTCAATGGACATGAGTTTGGGTGAACTCTGGGAGCTGGTGATGGACAGGGAGGTCTGGCGTGCTGCAGTTCATGGGGTATCAAACAGCAGGACATGACTGAGTGACTGGACTGAACTGAAGACATTTCAAAAACAATATTCCAAAATTCTTGAATCAATATTTTAAATATACAAGATCAAATTTGATTTCTTCTCCATTTTCCAGATAAGGAAAGTAGTATTCATAAATTATGGGACTAATTCCAGGTCATGGACCAAGTAGGAGAATTTAAAAATCAGACTGCAAAATCAAACTTAGTTCATTATGATTTTTTCTACCTCTGTGCACCTTTCATATTTCCTTGCCCTTAACAATTAGACTCTGCATTTCCATGTTAAATGAATTTTAATCATAACTTGATAGACATCCAAGGACATGCATATGAAAATTAACGCATAAGGACTAGAGAAAAAACTTATGTATTAAAATACTGTATGGGAATATATAAAGATGAATACCATTAATAGTTTTTTTCTATGAGATAAGCAAGCGTATTTAAATAACTAATCTGGGCAATTTAGTCTGAGAATACTATAGATTAACACAGATTTTTAAAACATCAATAGCTTTTCATAAGCTAGAAAAGTATGAAATGTTAATCAAATTCCTAAGAAGGGACTCCAGAAATAAATTAGAAAAGTGTCAATCTCCAGGGTTCACTGAATCCAGCAAATAGAGGGGCAGTCAGAAAAAGGAGACAAAAATGATATTTAGAGTTCCAAACTACTTCAACTTGATGTTATTAAATTCAGGGGAGACGTGATTTGTGGTTTCCCTTCAGTGAAGTGACCTTTGACTTTCAAATTACAAACACACAAAAAAGTTTCTCACATTTGTCTTAGAAAAGACATTGCAAAACAATTTTCTAAAGTGTTAAAGGACTTACCTGTTTCCATTTTCCCATCTTGTGCTGCAGGCCCGTCGGGAATCACACTTTTCACCTGCAGAAACTCATCAGGCTCGTCTCCACCAATGATGGTAAATCCAAACCCCATGTTGCTCTTTTTGAGTGTGGTGCTGAGAAACGTTCCCTTCAACTGGGAGGCATCCCGGGTAAAGAGCGGCTTTTCCACTGGCCGGTGAAGGTTAAAACAGGAAGAGCAGGGCGGTTAAGGCACGTTCTCACACGGGGAAAATCAGCCACTGAACAGCAACCCCAAGAGCAACTGTGGGCTAATTACGGTAAACGCAAGCAGGTGTGACTGTGAGCGCACACCTCTGAGCACTTGCCACAAACACAGAGCCGGCCCGGGAGTGCGGGAAAACGTGACAGAGCTTCTGGGGTTAGACAGTTTGTCAAGGCAGTGCGTCTACTCACTAAACTCACTTTCTTATGCTTAAAAAGGGCTGAGCAGACAAAGATAAAGCCTCACATCATCCAGACACATGTGGATCCATTCCTCTTGTTCTGAAAGGGTCCAGGTAGGAGGTTTGTGTCAGAAGCTGGGCCTGCCCAAAAGGGAGAGGACTAGAAAGCCAGAATGGACTATTTTGTCTAACAAAAACTAGGAGCACTAGAATGTTAGCACCTCCTCAAATGCCTAAATTAATTAGAAAGAATGCCTAGATGTGGGACTGAGTTAGCATTTGCTTATAAGATACTATGAAGATAACCAGATAAATCTGTTTCTTACTGACCTGATAGTAATTAGTATACTCTAAAATGTGAGCAAGTGGCAAGTCAGTATCTCTAAATATAATCATGAATGTAAAAGTAACACAGTAGCAATATATTGACACATTCAAATTATATACCCAAATAATCTGAATAGATCTTGAACCCACTCATATAGGTTTAACTAGTAATTTGGTTTCCAGCTATGATCTGTAATAAGTATGAGTGAGTGAAAGTCACTCAGTCATGTTTGACTCTTTGTGACCCCATGGACTATACAGTCCATGGAATTCTCCAGGCCAGAATACTGGAGTGGGTAGTCTTTCCCTTCTCTGGGAGATCTTCCCAACCTATATATTTCAAATGCTTTAAAAATAATAGTCATGCTATTAATGGTCATGCTTTAAATGCTATACAGTCAAGTATATTTATATATATTTATTTTTAGTTGTTCCATTTTGAGTAACATGATTTAATATTTATGAGAACCAGACTGTACCTGGTGACTAAGTTTAAGTATTCTGTTATTGCTCCATTTTGGGTGATATGTAATGGATAAACTATAAAGTAATGAGGGCCATATATTGGGATTTTACATTGTTTTGTTGTGGCTTAATCCTTAAGCCATATCTGACTCTTTTGTAACCCCATTGATGGTAGCCCGCCAGGCTCCTTTGTTCAGGGGATTTCCCAGGCAAGAATACTGCACTGGGTTGCCATTTCCTTCTCCGGGTCATCTTCACCACCCAGGGATCGGACCCTCATCTCCTGCATTGGCAGGGGGGTTGTTTACCGCTGAGCCATCAGAGAAGCCCTTACATTGTTTGCATATCACCCGTATCTTTATGAAAAAGAGGGCTTCTTTAAAATATAAATGCCACCTATGTTTCCTTTATGAAAATAAAGTTTACACTTTGGAGAGAAGTTCCGTGTGAGACTTTTACATTCATCTTGATGGTCCTGCAGTGAAAGCGTGTGAATTCATCCGCAGGCATAACTAGGCCTCCCAACTACCAGTGCCTCCCTTGTGCTTTCACGTGAAAGAGCTCACTAAGACGTGAGAAGCGTGTGCAGCATCTCATCCCCGCACGTGGATCCAGGGTGAGTTCAGGTGCAGCAAGCGGCCCAGGACATACCGATGCGCCAGGGCCTCCCGGGGACGGGGCTCCCGTAGTAAGGCAGGTCACTCACGCTGCGGGACCGCTCCCGGGCGGCGAGGGGGCGGGCGGGTTTGGGCCTAGGTACTGTCGATGAGGAGCTGTCTACTGTCACAAAGGAGAACAAGCCTCATTCTCGTGCTTGGTCATGTGAGGGCAGACTTATGAGTCTCTATGAATCTCTGCAGTTTCCGGTATCACTGTCACACCCATTCATCTGCACCTGGCAACCTGCTATAAATTCCTCTGCAGGGCTGCCCCAGTGTTAACTTCCCTCCTGATTGCTAAGTACATGCTTTTAGAGCCAGAGCAAACACCCAGCTAAAGCTAACTAAGCGGTTTGGGGAGAGCAAATCAATTATATGAAAGGGCTGGAGCTAAAGGCATATTTGGAAGAGCAGGCGATTTGAGAGACAGTCTTTCCCTTTGAAACACTCAGCGTTGACAGGTACTAACCTCGGAAACCTGGGGCCTGCAGGGGCTTTGCTCCAAGTTCTGTGTGGGGCATGTTATGCTGCTGTAGCTTCCTTTTTGCTTCCAGGACAGGGTTTTCAAACTGTGTTCTTCTATTTATGTGGCTGAAAAATAAAATTTCAAATTAGAGTAATAATGGGGCAAAGTCATTTAAGAGAACAGATGGATGGCTCTACAGAATGCAGCTGAGTACAAGATACCTTACATGGTTATAGTTGAAGCCCCACCAGGCAGAGAGTCAGGCCTCTGCTGGGGCGGCTTGTGTACAATGCATGTTTCTGTGACAAGAGAGTTCTCAGTAGCTCTTTCATAAAGTATTGTATTTAAATTATGCATGATTCAGCCAAAAGAGCTAGGATATGCACTTACTTTCTGGTCTACTGTGTTGATTTGAGATGAGTTTGGTGCACTTAAATATGTGGCCAACAAATGAAATTTATACCAAATGGTGCTGAAGAAAAAAGGGTTATCTAAACTTTGTAAAATTCAACAAGATAAGTAAAAGGGCAATTCACTGATTGTCTTACTCTTATAGCAACTAAAGTCTACACATTTTAGAAATTGGCGGACCTGTATGAAAGGTCTCCCCTCGAATATGGGGAGAAAGATCCCTAACGATATATATGTGTGGAATTTATGTTAACAACATTAACTTGTAGAATACCTTTAGGATGACTGATGTTGAGAGATCAATCAAAAGGAGAGTATTTACAGTCTTCCTAGTGAGACAATAAACTTCCAGATATCAGATACAGAGTATCTTTAAGCAAGTATGGATCAGCTAAACTAAGGGCTTAGACTTTAAGAATTCCTTATAGTATCCTTAGAGTATGATCCATATTTGTATAAAATTTAAAGTTCTTTATCCATAGAAAGGGTGGGAACCACAACTCTGCCTAGTAATACATATGTAACTATTTTTTCTGCATATGCCTCACCAGAGGATTGTCATGTACACTGATTTTGGTTCTTTGTACAAAAAAACTAGCATTATGGTATGAGAGTATGAAGAGGAGAGGGCTTAGAAGAGGAATGAACAATTAGTACTTAAGGGACTTCCCTGGTAGCTCAGATGGTAAAGAGCCTGCCTGCAATGTGAGAGACCCAGGTTCGATCCCTGAGTCAGGAAGATCCCCTGGAGAAGGAAATGGCAACCCACTCCAGTATTCTTGTCTGGAATATCCCATGGACAGAGGAGCCTGGCAGGCTACAGTCCACGAGGTCGTGAAGAGTCAGACATGACTGAGCGACTTTCACTTTCTGTGCCAGGTACCTTATATAAATTTTCTCAGTCAAGTCTCATGACAATAGTCTAGAATTCTAATTATCCCCATTCTAAAGGTGATGAGACTGACCCACAGAGACTGAATGACTTGCTCTAAATCACATTCCTAGAAGTGAACAGGCTGGTACTTGCAACATGTCTCCAAAAAGGCATCTTTTCCCTACATACCTTCTCTTTCTCAATGTATGATTTCACACTGAGAAGTGCACACATCATGTGCACACACACTCCTCTCATCTTAGGTCTATAAATATTCATAAAACAAAAGGAGGTAAGAGAAACCAAATCTTAACCACCAATTTTCTGTTAATATGAGTAAGATAATTCCTGTTGTTAAGAACTAAAGAGCCTCTTGATGAAAGTGAAAGAGGAGAGTGAAAATTTTGGCTTAAAGCTCAACATTCAGTAAACTAAGATCATGGCATCTGGTCCCATCACTTCATGGGAAATAAATGGAGAAACAGTGGAAACAGTGGCAGATTTTATTTTTTTGGGCTCCAAAATCACTGCAGATGGTGACTGCAGCCATGAAATTAAAAGATGCTTATTCCTTGGAAGGAAAGTTATGACCAACCTAGACAGCATATTAAAAAGAAGAGACATTACTTTGCTAACAAAGGTCCATCTAGTCAAGGCTATGGTTTTTCCAGTGGTCATGTATGGATGTGAGAGTTGGACTATAAAGAAAGCTGAGTGCTGAAGAATTGATGCCTTTGAACTGTGGTTTGGAGAAGACTCTTCAGAGTCCCTTGAACTGCAGGGAGAATCAACCAGTCCATCCTGGAGGAAGTCAGTCCTGAACATTCATTGGAAGGACTGATGTTGAAGCTGAAACTCCAATACTTTGGCCACCTGATGCCAAGAGCTAACTCATTGGAAAAGACCCTGATGCTGGGAAAGATTGAAGGCAGGAGGAGAAGGGGATGACAGAGGATGAGATGGTTGGATGGCATCACCGACTCGATGGACATGAGTTTGAGTAAACTCCGGGAGTTGGTGATGGACAGGGAGGCCTGGTGTGCTGCAGTCCATGAGGTTGCAAAGAGTTGGACACGACTGAGCGACTGAACTGAATTGAATTCCTGTTGAGGCAGAAAAGCGATTGCCAGAAACCTGCCAAGATGACTGCAGTATCTAAGTACTTGCTCACAAGAGCTGGGGCAGGGGAGCTGCTGCCACACAGGCTCTGGGGTCAGGGTGTCCTGGATTCAAAATCCAGCTCTGCTGCTTGATTAGCTGTTTGACCCTGCACAAATTATTAAGCCTGAAACGTTAGCATCTTCCATCTCTCACATGGGCAGAATACTGCCTCCCCACCCCCCCCCCCCCCACCAGGATTGTAAGCAAAAGGTGCAAGGTGATGCAGCCAAAGGGGAAGGTACAGAGATGAGTAAGGGCAGAGTTGGAAATAATATTTCTGATGTAATAGGAAGATTTCAATTTGAATCAGCAGACTTCCCTCATAGATCAGTTAGTAAAGAATCTGCCTGCAATGTAGGAGACCCTAGTTCTATTCCTGGGTTGAGAAGACCTGCTGGAGAAGGGAACAGCTACACACTCCAGTATTCTTGGACTTCCCTTGAGGCTCACTTGGTAAAGAATCCGCCTACAATGCAGGGGACCTGAGTTTGATCCCTGGGTTGGGAAGATCCCCTGGAAAAGGGAAAGGCTACCCACTCCAGTATTCTGGCCTGGAGACTTGCATGGACTGTATAGTCCATGGGGTCACAAAGAGTCAGACACAACTGAGTGACTTTTACTTTCACTGGAATCAGCAATACCCTATCAAGCCTCTCCTCTCTTCCTGTGAGACTTAGATTATCAGTGGTGAAGCAGTTTAAACAAGAGAGCCTGGGTTTGAGGTAGCATCTGAGGCAAATTACTAAGTTCTCAGACCATCCATATCCTCATCTGCAAAATGGGGACATTAATATCTACTTCTTGGGGTTGTGGTGAAGATATGAGAAGTAATATTTGCAAAGTACAGATATACAGGGAGAACCCCACAATTATAAAGTACAGTTGTTTATTCTTAAAGGTATCAGTTCAGTTCAGTTCAGTTGCTCAGTCGTGTCTGACTCTTTGCGACCCCATGAATCGCAGCATGCCAGGCCTCCCTGTCCATCACCAGCTCCCGGAGTTTACTCAAACCCATGTCCATCGAGTCGGTGATGCCATCCAGCCATCTCATCCTCTGTTGTCCCCTTCTCCTCCTGCCTCCAATCCCTCCCAGCATCAGGGTCTTTTCCAGTGAGTCAACTCTTTGTATCAGGTGGCCAAAGGATTGGAGTTTCAGCTTCAACATCAGTCCCTCCAATGAACACCCAGGACTGACCTCCTTTAGGATGGACAGGTTGGATCTCCTTGCAGTCCAAGGGACTCTCAAGAGTCTTCTCCAACACCACAGTTCAAAAGCATCAATTCTTCGGTGCTCAGCTTTCTTCACAGTCCAACTCTCACATCCATACATGACCACTGGAAAAACCATAGCCTTGACTAGATGGACCTTTGTTGGCAAAGTAATGTCTCTGCTTTATGATATGCTCTCTAGGTTGGTCATAACTTTCCTTCCAACTTTCCTCTTCAAGGTATAGTTATTCCCTGTTACTCTTACTATATTTGTAAGTGCAATTGCTGTTGTTATCATTATTTCTACAATGCTTTTCCCATCTGTCCCATAACTCTTTCTCCACCCTCACCCTGTTTTATGCTCCTCCCTTTGGTTAGCACATAAAACCTTCAACAAACTTCTGTCATCAGTTTATTTATTTTCTTACACATTGACTCATTTTTGAGAGGATTTGTTCTTTTTAAAGAACAACAAGGAGAAGTAAACAGAATCAATGGAGAAGTTAGTTGAGTCTAGGTGGAAGATCAACAGACAAAGTTAATAATATAGGATCGTATTGTTTACTAGAGTTATGCTGAAAATTAGTATTGAGCTTTCAAGATGCTAATACAGCAGGAAAAAGAAACAGGTTATGTTCTTTGGAATATTTAAGATAAACTCAAGATGGTGGTTCTAAAGGACATAGTATTCCTGTTATTCAGGCTCATGAGGCCATTCTTTCTGGACCTTGGATAAAGATATTTTTGTGATGTAGTGTACAACATCTTACATGATAATGTCACAATAATTAACCTAACAACCCGATCATACTGTGTTTTCATGATTGATTTTAATATTTCTTTCCTTCTCGATATTGTACATACCTGTGTATAGGGTCCACAGGTTATTCAACTTTGTATACTAAGCACTGGACACAGTGAGAGATAACGTATATATATATTTTGTTGTTAAGTGTTGAGTATGTGTTTTAAAACTTTTGTCTGCAAATATATGTTATTAATTTTGAGAAACTAGAAACAGTTCTGAGGTGTCCCAAAGTTACCATTTTTCTTCCTTTTCCCAACTATTCTGTTCCTGTTTCTCTAGGTCATTATTCATCATGTACATAACTTTATCCTTAGACAATACATTACAAGAGCTTTCCGGGGTAGTTTTACTACACAATTGGATTCCTCCAACCTGCCACATGCTTGTAATTACTTCCTTAGAAAAGTCAATGTGCAGCCACTTGCTTTATGGAAAGTATGTTGAAAAGATTCCATTCACCATTAAACTGAAGTTCTACATTTCACAGAGAATGAAAAATACCAATGAACTCATCTAGAATGACTTGTACCTGACAAATAGTGGAAGCTGAGGATGGCTTTAGTGTCCTGAGCTAATTGCTACAGAACATTTACATTGTCACAAATAGAGTCATTCATTTAAAATTTAAAATGCTCCCAAGCTTTAAAAGACCTATCACAAAGAAATATGATCATCGCTGAGTAAGGAAGCCTTGTCTTCCTTCTGCTTCCAGTATGAATAGCTTCTAGCCCTTTTAGCAAGGATTTGGGGGCCTTACAATGTGTAAAAGGATGTGAATGACATATGCCATCCTCCTCTTCATTTTTTTAAAGACTGTGTGAGGGAATTATTAGCCAGCTCATCCAGCTCTGTACAGGACAGGAACTATCCTGTCAAAAATTCTTATTTTTGATAGGAAACTATCAAAAATTCTTATTCTTATATCTAGTCTATTATTTCATTTTAGTAATAGAATTTTTAGGTGTTAAGAGCTAAGGGGATAAGAGACGTATTCTGAGGAGGGTAGATCCCAACAGCCCATTTCAGAAATGAAAGACTACTGATATGAGATCCTTCCACACGGGAATGGCAAAAGGATATTCAAGGATGCCCTTCCATCACCTGTTCTCTTTGCCAGTATAGTCACTCATTTGCAGCTTACCTCTCCCACCCTCTTTCATTACGACATGGAAACATAAGTTTGCATGTGGCAGTACTTTGTAGTTCTGGATGAACCTGAATAACTTAAAAAAAAAAAAAAAAACCAGAGAGAATTCAGGCACACCCTAACTCAATGGAGTCACAATCTCCAAATGGTGTATACGGCTTGACATTAAAAAAAAAAAGGCTTTCCAGATCACTCTCTTATGCAGCTAGGGTTGCAATCCCCAGAGATGGAAGCTGCAAAGGTGTACAAAGGTGTCCTTTATTCAACTAGAAGTTTCTTTTCTGTACTCGGCCTTGGGGAGTATTAACAAATGTTCTTTCGCTCAAGAAGAGAGGACACACGCAAATGAAAGTTTCAGACATGCACAGAGGGAAGGAAATATTTATGGCGGATTGGATGACATGCTGCCAAAGGTAGTCCCAGGTCGGAGTCCTGTTTGACCGCCACGTCCTTCACTGTGGGGAGGAAATGGAGGAAACAAGGGGAATGCCTCATGTCCTGAGCCCATCAGTACACACAGGACAGGTCTGCTGGGCGATGAAGGCTGTGGTCTGACCCTCACTAACAGTGCTCCACCCATAGTCCAACCTGTTCACTCCCCATCTTGCTTCTCCTGGGTTTGTGGAGAGGGACATTTTTAGCACGTAGTCACTAATAACACTTTTTGCACCCACTGGCCACTCTCACATCGTCTTGACTTCGGTTGACAGTTTATAAATAGATCGTTGGGTCAACGTGAGAGAGGAAGAAAGTACCTTTCAAATGGAGATTGTACCATGAGTAAAATATTTTCAAGGTGATCAAGGTGGCTACACTAATGATCCCAAAGCATGAGGTAGCCTGTGCTCAAGAAATGTTTGTCACGTAAATATCTGGACGGAGGCAGGCAGGCATGAAAGGTCATAGATCTTGCTGTTTTCCAGTTTAACTCTCCCATAAAATATATGTTGTGACAGAACTTCAGGTGAAGCTTAGGGCCAGTTTATGAGCTATAACCAATCTGCATCTGGGTAATGACCCATGGAATCCTGCAAAACAGAATCTTTCGAGACTTTCTTGTGATAGTGAAAAAGTCATCCACTTTGCTTAGGAAAGATGTGGACCTGCTCTCTTGTGTTACAACAGAGATGTGCTCATATGGAAAGGCACTACGTAAGGGACAAAATGTGGGAGCACCAGGAGGCAGCCACTCAGCACTGGGTGTGGGAAGGTTAGCTTGATGTTTGGGGTTGCTGTTTAGTATGTCATCCCATCTATGCAAATCTGCTCCTTCCGGGGCTTCCCCAAATCTATTTTATTTGGAGCATATTTTTTTTTTTAAGAAAATAATTCCTGAGTGGAATCACAATACGCATTTCCTGGTTGCTTGGGATTCCACAATTTTTCTTTGACCCTAAATCTGACTCCCACCCTCCAGGATGGTTAGCAAAGTGCATGCCACCTCCTCACATCTGAAGCCTTAAACTGCAGCTACATGGGCAGCCACACACATACTCTGTCCCCCTCCCTGTCTGTATTTTTTATTCACTTTAAAACAAACTTTGAGAAGATCCCATAAAGTTTTCTCTACTATTCAGTCTAGATAAGTGGAATAAAAGCTTCCTTTTGCTTCAGAAACTAATAAGACAATAATAACACTGCAGGGGTCTTCTGGGGCCAACCCTTTTGACTGAAGGTGGGACACTATTAAGAACTTGGTCACTGCACTGATGTTACTGGTGTTTACATCCAAGCCTCCCCCCAATCCCATCCTAGAACGTGATCTTGGGCACATTATTTACCCTCCCTGTGCTTCAGAATTTTTCATCTATAACCATGGGATGAAAGGAACATCACCTCATAAAGTTGTTGGGCATATTAAATAAGTTGAGTATATCACTTAAGACCGGTACCTGGATGTAAGTACTCAATAAATGCTATCGTGCTTCATCAAACATTTGTTTCTCAAATGGTGTTTGCTGGGCACTGTGGTAGGGGGTGCAGGGATGGGCAAAGATCAATCAGACACATAGTCTAGCAGGGGAGATAAAATAGAAACAAAAAGAGCTATGAAATAGGCTTTCCATAATATGATGGGTGCCTTACAGTGTTTTGAAAATATAAATTTTAAAAGCACTAGTTCAAACACTAATGTTTTAAATATACTTTATTTTTAAAAATGAGCTTTGGATAAATGGAATAATTAAATCTATTTCACTTGGAGCATTAAAAAAAAAAAAAGAACAGACTAATAGAATCCTGCTTCTTGAAAGATTTCTTCCCAGTTCTAACACTTAAGTGATCATTTTCTTTCTATGAATGCTCATTCATTATTCCCTACTGTACCTGAGGGAAATGTAGATTTGCTTTATGAATGTGGCTTGGAAGATTGAGTCACTCACATGTTCTCTTGCTTTTTCTGGACATGAGGGTGTCTGATCTGGGGTCATAGCGTCCAGGTGGGAGGTGGACTCATGGCCGACTGAGAAGAGTATTCTTACATTGGTGCTGAAACTCTCACAGCTAAGGAGTCTGCCCCCTCATCCCTCTCCAGACAGAGCTTCCCAAATGTGGGTATATTTTCAGATAAATGAGCTCTCTTCTCTTCCCCAGTAGTAGTGCTATGTTAAGACACTGACAGGTAATGTATAATCTGTATTTTATGTGTACCCTATATAGAAGTGGGATTAATCACCTAGCCATTACTATTCACCAATTACATGGCAAACTTGATATTTTACTCTCAGCAGAAATGACATTGTGCCCTATCATTCATGTCATGAAGCCCTCAGGACCTACCAGTTATGTAAACTCATTTTCCAAAATTTCAGAGCCAGTAGGCATGCATTTAAAAAGGTTTTCTATCCATTTCTTCTCATTTTCATTAAAAAAAAAATCTGTCTTAAATTTTGTTTCTGGGTGCAGGAGGAGGTTATTGTTATCATAGGTATTGCTAACCTTTTGCTTCTAGATTGAGCAAAAGTAGTGAGTTATAAACTTAGAGGTATGATTGAGTTTATCTAGAAGAAAACTAAATGACAACACTATTTCAACATCTTTCTGTACTGAGACAAAACTAGATAAATTGCTCCTCCACTGGTATCTGCCACTCTGACTCACTGACTTCAGTTTTTGAAGTCTCACACACACATTCGTCAATGTATCAGTGTGCAACACACTGGGAACACAGAAATGAATGCAATACAACCGTTTCACCAAGGAGGTCTGTATTCCAATGGGGAAGACATACGAGGTTTGTCTGCCCAGATCTGTCGAGGACTAAAGGCTTTCCCAGGGTATGGGGCTTTCTTTGCTAATACCTGGACATTCCTCGGAGAAGGCAATGGCACCCCACTCCAGTACTCTTGCCTGGAAAATCCCATGGATGAAGGAGCCAGGTAGGCTGCTGTCCATGGAGTTGCTAACAGTTGGACACGACTGAGCGGCTTCACTTTCACTTTTCACTCTCATGCATTGAAGAAGGCAATGGCAACCCATGCCAGTGTTCTTGCCTGGAGAATCCCAGGGACGGGGGAGCCTGGTGGGCTGCCATCTATGGGGTCGCACAGAGTTGGACACGACTGAAGTGACTTAGCAGCAGCAGTAGGATGTTCCTAGGTAAATCGGGGTGAGCTGGTCATTCTATAAGCAGCCAGAAAATTTGTATGCACAAAGTGAGGACTCAGAAGAAAAGACAACTGAGTCTGATGGTTCAGGGAAATTTCACAGGGAAGTGACTCTTCAGCAGATTCTAGAAGGAGAGACGTATTTTGCCAGATGGAGAAAAAGGCATTTTAGGAAGAGAATAGTGGATTCAAAAGTGTTCAGGAACAAATTCTATCCACTTAGTGAGAGTACAGGTATGGTGCCTACACCTACTACATTTCCGTGTGGGTGGTGGTGTGGGAGCAGGGGTGTGGGGGAGAGGATGAGTTATGGGGCAAGAAGAATACTTCCCAGACTCATCAAGAAACAAAGGGAGAAGAACCAAATCAACAAAATTAGAAATGAAAATGGAGAGATCACAACAGACAACACTGAAATACAAAGGATCATAAGAGACTCCTACCAGCAGCTCTATGCCAATAAAATGGACAACTTGGAAGAAATGGACAAATTCTTAGAAAAGTATAACTTTCCAAAACTGAACCAGGAAGAAATAGAAAATCTTAACAGACCCATCACAAGCATGGAAATCGAACTGTAATCAGAAATCTTCCAGCAAACAAAAGCCTAGGACCAGATGGCTTCACAGCTGAATTCTACCAAAAATTCAGAGAAGAGCTAACACCTATCTTACTCAAACTCTTCCAGAAAATTGCAGAAGAAGGCAAACTTCCAAACTCATTTTATGAGGCCACCATCACCCTAATACCAAAACCAGACAAGGATGCCATAAAAAAAGAAAACTACAGGCTAATATCACTGATGAACATAGATGCAAAAGTCCTTAACAAAATTCTAGCAAACAGAATCCAACAACATATTAAAAAGATCATACATCATGACCAAGTGGGATTTATCCCAGGAATGCAAGGATTCTTTAATATCCACAAATCAATGTAATACACCACATTAACAAATTGAAAGATAAAAACCATATGATTATCTCAATAGATGCAGAAAAAGCCTTTGACAAAATTCAACATCCATTTATGATAAAAACTCTCCAGAAAGCAGGCAGGCATAGAAGGAACATACCTCAACATAATAAAAGCTATATATGACAAACCCACAGCAAACATTATCCTCAATGGTGAAAAATTGAAAGCATTTCCCTTAAAGTCAGGAACAAGACAAGGGTGCCCACTCTCACCACTACTATTCAACATAGTTTTGGAAGTGTTGGCCACAGCAATCAGAGCAGAAAAAGAAATAAAAGGAATCCAGATAGGAAAAGAAGTAGTAAAACGCTCACTGTTTGCAGACGACATGATCCTCTACATAGAAAACCCTAAAGACTCTACTAGAAAATTATTAGAGCTAATCAATGAATACAGTAATGTTGCAGGATATAAAATTAACATACAGAAATCCCTTGCATTCCTATACGCTAACAATGAGAAAACAGAAAGAGAAATTAAGGAAACAATACCATTCACCATTTCAACAAAAAGAATAAAATACTTAGGAGTATATCTACCTAAAGAAATGAAAGACCTATATATAGAAAACTATAAAACACTGATGAAAGAAATCAAAGAAGACACAAACAGATGGAGAAATATACCGTGTTCATGAATTGGAAGACTCAATTTGTGAAAATGGCTATACTACCCAAAGCAATCTATAGATTCAATGCAATCCCTGTCAAGCTACCAACAGTATTTTTCACAAAACTAGAACAAATAATTTCACAATTTGTATGGAAATACAAAAGAGCTCGAATAGCCAAAGCAATCTTGAGAAAGAAGAATGGAACTGGAGGAATCAACCTGGCTGACTTCAGACTATACTACAAAGCCACAGTCATTAAGACAGTATGGTACTGGCACAAAGACAGAAATATAGATCAATGGAACAGAATTGAAAGCCCAGAGATAAATCCACGAACCTATGGACACCTTATCTTCGACAAAGGAGGCAAGGATATACAATGGAAAAAAAGACAACCTCTTTAACAAGTGGTGCTGGGAAAACTGGTCAACCACTTGTAAAAGAATGAAACTAGAACACTTTCTAACACCATACACAAAAATAAACTCAAAATGGATTAAAGATCTAAATGTAAGACCAGAAACTATAAAACTCCTAGAGGAGAACATAGGCAAAACACTCTCCGACATAAATCACAGCAAGATCCTCTATGACCCACCTCCCAGAATATTGGAAATAAAAGCAAAAATACACAAATGGGACCTAATGAAACTTAAAAGCTTTTGCACTACAAAGGAAACTATAAGTAAGGTGAAAAGACAGCCCTCAGATTGGGAGAAAATAATAGCAAATGAAGAAACAGACAAAGGATTAATCTCAAAAATATACAAGCAACTCCTGAAGCTCAATTCCAGAAAAATAAATGACCCAATCAAAAAATGGGCCAAAGAACTAAACAGACATTTCTCCAAAGAAGACATACAGATGGCTAACAAACACATGAAAAGATGCTCAACATCACTCATTATTAGAGAAATGCAAATCAAAACCACAATGAGGTACCATTACACGCCACTCAGGATGGCTGCTATCCAAAAGTCTACAAGCAATAAATGCTGGAGAGGGTGTGGAGAAAAGGGAACCCTCTTACACTGTTGGTGGGAATGCAAACTAGTACAGCCGCTATGGAAAACAGTGTGGAGATTTCTTAAAAAACTGGAAATAGAACTGCCATATGACCCAGCAATACCACTCCTGGGCATACACACTGAGGAAACCAGATCTGAAAGAGACACGTGCACCCCAATGTTCATCGCAGCACTGTTTATAATCGCCAGGACATGGAAGCAACCTAGATGGCCATCAGCAGATGAATGGATAAGGAAGCTGTGGTACATATACACCATGGAATATTACTCAGCCATTAAAAAGAATTCATTTGAATCAGTCCTAATGAGATGGATGAAACCGGAACCCATTATACAGAGTGAAGTAAGCCAGAAAGATAAACACCAATACAGTATACTAATGCATATATATGGAATTTAAAAAGATGGTAATAATAACCCGATATGCAAAAGAGAAAAAGAGACACAGATGTACAGAACAGACATTGGGACTCTGGGAGAAGGCGGGGGTGGGATGTTCTGAGAGAACAGCATTGAAACAAGTATACTATCAAGTGTGAAACAGATCACCAGCCCAGGTTGGATGCATGAGAAAAGTGCTCAGGGCTGGTGCACTGGGAAGACCCAGAGGGATGGGATGGGGAGGGAGGTGGGAGGGGGGATTGGGATGGGGAACACATGTAAATCCATGACTGATTCATTTCAATGTATGGCAAAATCCACTACAATATTGTAAAGTAATTAGCCTCCAACTAATAAAAATAAATGGAAAAAAAAAAAGAAGAAGAATACTTCCAAGTCATGGGACGAGGTTCTATTTTGTTTCAAAGTCTCCGTACTTCCACTATGGCTTTAGTCTAAAGGATGATCACAACTTTTAAAACTCTCCATTCTGGAAGATGTGCCTGTTTCCTGAACATGGGCAGAGTAGAGAATGAGTTTCACCATATTAACCACATGGGAAGAATCATGATACTCCCTTAAATTCTCAACCATTTCAGTATCATTTACTGTACCTCCAATGTACTGGTCATTCTACTTACCTGGTGTTATGAGGACAAGCAAGATGCTCTGTGACTATGAAGAATCCATTACCCAGGGAACTAGCCATTACAATGTGCTGGGAAGGGTTAGACTAGTCTGACTTGTAATATACTGGATTGCTATCTATTAACAACTTATGCATGAACTATTGAAATGTGAAATCACGTTACAACCCAAGTCTGGTGGTTGGTGGTTTAGTCGCTAAGCCGTGTCCGACTCTTGCAATCCCATGGACTGTAGCCTGTCAGGCTCCTCTGTCCATGGGATTCTCCAGGCAAGAATACTAGAGCGGGTTGCCATTTCCTTCTCCAGGGGATCTTCCTGACCCACGAATTGAACCTGGGTCTCCTGCATTGCAGGCAGATGATTTACCAACCGAGCTATGAGGGAGGCCCCAACCGAAGTCTACTGAACTCCAAAAATATAATTAAGAACTATAAACCCGTGCATACATGTCACTCATACATAATGCTAGAAACACACAGCCATGGGTACAAGCATACTTTGGGTCTGACATCAAGGAGAGTCAGAGAAGCGAGGAATCACAAAGGCAACACCACTAATGCCTAGGATTATCCAGGAAAGAGGGGTCAGTGAAAGAGCGCCAGTGAGGGGAGTCAGACACGACTGGGAACAAGACTGTGTAGATTTTGAAAGTCAAAATGACAGGAAGATAATTCCCACTTTATAGAATAGCAAACCTCTCTAGGTTTCCAAGTCTAATATTCAGAGTGAGATAAAGATTAAAAAAATATTATTCTTGACTACTGAGTCTTTATTACTGGTTATATCAGAGAAAAATTAAATATACGGCTATTCCTTTTATAAGCTAGTCAGTAATGCAGGAAGAATTAGGAAACAAAACAAAATTAAAAGAACTTTTGATGCATCTTAGGGAGAAAAGGCTCCTTTGCCAGATACCTAGAATCTGCACAGACTCTTTCAATGCCTTGCATTAATAAGTGGCCATGTGGCCTGACTGGCAGGAGCCTGTCATTCTGAGAAGATAAGGACCCTGGGAAGATAAGAAAGGCATGGAAAAGAAGTAATGGGAAGAGATGATAAAGGTTCAGCCAGAACCAAGAGCAAATACAGGTGGCAGTAAGTTGCTTCACTGTTGGTTTTAATAGCTTGCTTTTTGGGAAAACTAGTGTTGGAGAGTTTTATATAATTAACACACTATGCCTAAAATTATGCCATTACAGGAAGATCAGAATTCTGGGATGACAGTTTCATGTATCTGTATCAGGGGATTTTTTTTATGTAACATGTTTTTTCCTTTCCACAATATACACACAAGGTTGGTGAATGTAGGCTCCCTCATTGGCTGAGCTTGTACTTTCCATTCTAAAGCTGCAAATAAAGATGGAATGCATGATGTTGGATATTTCAGAAGAACATTCCATCTTGCACACTTTACAGTTACTTAATAGCTGTTCAGATTTAAATTCTATTTAATGGATACCACAATTTGTAGAAAGAAATAGTTGTCTGACAAATGAATGCCAGCCTTGTAAATAAAAGAGGGCATAGTGGGAGAGTGGTTGGGAGCAGAGAGAGATGAGAACTAATATTCATTGAGTAAATACTATATGCCAAACCTTCAGGTAAACATGTTTCGTGCTTTTAATTGAGCTCCTCCTCAGAGAGGGTAAACAATTTTTAGAAGTTCTCACAGAAAGAAGTAGATTCATGACTCACCTGGCTCTGTGTAGTGCCAAATCCAACAATATAGATCTAGGTGCTTCTGACACAAATACACATTTACTTTTCAATGATATGTCTTCTGTATATTTAGGCTTGGACTATTTTTAGTAATCTGTGACTACTTCAGGGTAGTTCTCATTATCAGTGTTGTTTGTGAAACTGGATCTCACAGAATTTTAAATTACAAGCTGGTTTTCGGAAGATAAAAATGTGAAAATACAGCACATTACTTTGATTATTGAATTATTTTTTAAAGAACCCAGTGATTATGTGCATAGAAATAGGGACTGTATACATTTTATAAGAAACCACATGTGCATGTGTGTATTTCACATGTCATGAAAAGTGAGAATAGAAACGAGAATGAGAAGATGGGTGAGGAGCCAGGAGACTGGCTTTGGGTGACTTAATTTTCAAACCAGAGGAGTCTCCTCTGGGGGTTGCCTGTTAGCCTCACTTAGGGCTAATCCTCAACTCTACTTTTCTTGAACTCTGTCCTTACCATCTCTGGAAATTGAACATGGGCCACTGTCTCTGGCCATTATGATAATAAGATTCTGCACTAACATTTATGAATAAGATTAGAGTTTTATGTGAGTGAGAATGGGGGATGGTCAATAACAACAACTACGTGTGACTTGTCTCAAACTTTGAAAAGGACATATTAGGTCCTGCTGAAGTCCAGTGACACAATAAGAAGTGAAAACATGGTACTTGCCCAATTACTTACAGAAATTCCTTATGTGGTAACAAGGAATGAGTGTGAGTAAGAACCCTCCCCACTGAGCCCTGAGGCTCAGTGACAGCTGACGGCTAAGTGTGGGTGAGCCATGAACGGTAACAGGTGACGGCAGTGACCTGCACTCTGGTTTCCTCGATCTCACCTGGATCTCTGGGACTTCACCAGAGGGAAAGCCACTTACAGTGAGTCTCAGTGATCCTTCTCTATTTTAACATCAAACCAGCATTTGAAGTTTAAAACGCATTTGCAGGTTAAGTCTACCTCTCATTACCTTTGTAAAGTTCCCCTAATACCTCTGAATTGCAATGGCCTCGTCTAACTATCCTGTTCACCTCACAGGACTGTTTTGAAGAGAAATATATGAAAGTGTTTAAACATGAAGCACTGTATAGATTTTTATATTATCTGGTGGTACTCAGAGAATGGGAGTCAAGTGTAACTTAAACGCCAACAGCATCAAGTCTTTCAATTCCTGTCCTGGGCTGCAACTCTATTTGCACCGCCTACGAGGTTGATGGTCTGGCTTAAGTTTTTCTGTCTGTAAAACGTGAATAATATCTAACATAAAGTGTTGTTGTAATGACTAAATAAGTTATGTAAAATGACAAATATGTAAAGAGTACTTAGTAGATGGTAGCTATTAATATGATTTTCCTGGCTTGACTGATAGTTGTTTATTATTTATGTATTAAGTCAATGCCCCCAACTAACCAAGTAATAGTACAGAAAAAAGAAAGACAATCATTCCCATCATTTTATCTAAAAATCCTAAGTTTGTGATGCCCAATTGAAACTGGAGAAAGTGAAGTGAGAATAAAAAGAGGGGACTTTGTCAACCTCTATATATGAGTGTTGCGCTAAATAGAAGTTTGAACTAAGCTCTTTACATTGTGACAGACTCAATAAATGTTATTTAATCAGCTTTCAGAAACCAAATACCTAATGGTGAATTTCACCTGGACTAGATTAATGAAAAAATAATTTTATTGGCTTATCACAGCAAATCCAGATAAGCTCAGCCACAGGGCAGAGTTTTTTCCTGATAATTTTAAATTTCATCTTATTTAGCTAAATTGAATATATAAAATTTGGTAATAAAAAGTTTGTTATCTATTATATTGTTAGCTGTCTATGGTAACATAATTTCATCTAGTTAAATAAAGTCATCTGCTAAACACAGTAACACAAAAGTAATGGGTAGCCTTTCCCTTCTCCAGGAGATCTTCCCAAGCTGGGGATTGAACCCAAGTCTCCCACATTGCAGGCAGATTCTTTACCCAATGAGCCACAAGGGAAGCCCAAGAATACTGGAGTGGGTAGCCTATCCCTTCTCCAGGGGATCTTCCTGACCCAGGAATCAAACCGGGATCTCCTGCATTGCAGATGGATTCTTTACCAACTGAGCTATCAGGGAAGCCCCTTAGCAATGTCACCTTGTACTATAAAAAATGGAAAACAATATTCCTTTCAAATGTCTTCAGCTCTGACAGTGGTGAGAAAAATATAGTTCTCACCTGACTTTTTGTTTATAAGCTTCTCTTTTTTTTTTTTTTAATAAGCTTCTCTTTATATCACTGACTTTTTATTTAATGATAATCAGTTTCATATCTGTAGATATAAAATACATTGTAGATATCAAATACAATGTATTCATGACAATATATTGTCAGAGCTTTGTAAGGAGATTCTATTATAATGATCCACTCTTTTTGGAAGTCTTTCATTAACATTCACATGATGGGATTGTTAAAATCATTAAAATAAAATAAAAGAATGGTAATATATGTTATTGTCTAGCCAAATAACAAGCAGAAATGGAAAGAAAATGCTTTTAAATTTTAAGTAGTCTTTGATCAGCAGGCATAATGAGAAAACAACGAGGCTTAACACGGGAGAATGGCCAAATTTATCCTTGTTAACACAAGGTGCAGTAGATGTTCCTTGAAATAGAAGAACTCTTAGCAACCACCTAATCCAAACCACTCATTTAACAGATAGAAGCCAGAGAGGTTAAGTGTAATTTTCTACTAGCCTGTAAGTTCAAAACCATGAATGCACAAAAGGACAAACTATTACTAACATTATGATCTGTGACACAAAAACAATTTTGAAAAACATTACCTGAATAGTAAAAGAGATGAAATTATAGTTTTCATGAGGGGGCAGGTGACCGACTTTTGCTATATTCATAATAACCTACACAAATGACATCAATCGACTGCTTCTTCTGTTTCACTAAATTTCTTCATCTGTCTGACAGCCTCTCTCTGAGCTGAATGTGATTCTAGTTTTGTATCCATTAAAGATCTAAAAGACCTAAATGCCAGCCAACCGGTTTAATTCCAGAGAGAATTCTTTTCCAACACCAAAGGAAAAAACAGCAATGTTGTTTCAGTATGCTAGTCTCCAACATGACATGATGCTGAGGGATTTGTAGGATAATTCTGACCCTATCCAATTTTTCACTTCATGTGCTAACTTCAGAACTTAGTCTAAGATATGGCTCTAAAATATGTGGTGATATAGACTGGTAGCATGAGACAGTTTGTAGTTCATTCATAAGAAACCTAATTTATTTAATCCAGACAGAGATTAATAAACTATATAAGCTAACTATTTCACAAATTATGGAATGATGACAATAATTTACTTGTTATTATAACATTACTGTGGCAAGAGCCAAACAGAATTATCCAATGAAAGATGGTGGCAGTTTTCTCTGGGTCTGGCCTAGCAATCGCCTGCACAGAATAGAAATATGTGATCCCTCCTCCATCAGGAGAGATAGCACATGTCACAACACCCTAGGACCTCTCAGTGAAGAAACGACACTCCCCACATCTACCTGCTCACCTCTCAAAACATTGCCTGAAACCCCTTGAGCAACACTGCCCAGCTGCAGACTGTCCTCCCTTCCTTCACATGGCCATTCCCCAGTTCTCATGGTCCTATCGAAAAGACGGAGTAGAAGGAGAGAGCGCGGGCCTTCCTTGGGAGCACGCAGTGGTGTTTCCAGCTGTGACCGTTCTTGTCGTCTCTCCTTGGGATGAGAAGGGCTCAGGGATACTGCTGCCTCTACCACTCAGGTCACCTGCTGTGTGCTAGCTGCTGTGGTCAACCTCTCCAGGAGTGTCTAAATGAGAGCCTAATTTAATTCACACAAAAATGTTTCAGGACAAACAAACAAACAGTTTACATTGCATTCTTCACTAACATTTTCAAAGAAAAGAAAAGATGATGCTGGAATAATAATTATTTTGTCTTTTATTACTGACTTCAGAACAAAAAAGTGATTCGTTAGAATTGTAAAAACAAAAAAATAACTGCTATCAAAGTGATTAAGTCACTGTTATTTGTAAAAGTCCACTTGCAATTAAATCTATTTAAACTTCTAGGTTCCTAAGACAATTTTTTAAATTTCAAACCAGAAGATTTGCTAAAATAAGGCAGTTTATCAGCTTAAAAAGTTGCTAACAAAAATATATCCAATTATAGAGTTGAGTTTTCTTTCCTTCGGGTGAGAAGACATTCAGGAGAAGGAAAGGCAACTGGAATACAAAATAATTTTTGGTCATATTAAAATGAATCGGCAATGGTGAAATACCTTCCAGTATGAAAAATTATCTCTAACTTCATGAAAAGGGTTGATGAGGGGCATATACCCAGGTCTTGGCTGGATGATAATAGTAAGAAGGGAGATTGGACATGAGACTTCATTTTGATTTGAAAGAATCATAGTTTAAAAATATTTGACAGACTTTGGCAAAAAGAGCAGAAGGAAGCATAAGTTTTCCCACCAATTTGTGGTTGAAGTGCAGTGTTAACAAAGTAGATCAATAGCCAGTTGAAATTTACATAGTATGAGTAAGTAGTACAGAGTGGTAAGTAAGAATTATCAGTGACAAACTATCAGAAATGCTAACATAGTGTAAAGAACATATATGTGAATCCCGAAGATCCCTCATGATAAGGTTTGATGCTTGTCTTCTCCAGGCAGAAAGGAGTGATGCCACATACTACGAAGTTGAACTGGATCAGCCAGAAGGAGGTAAAAATGTAATAACTTAGTAAAAAAGAACTGACTATAGTTTGGTTAGAAATAGAATATCTCATGTTTATTTCAATATTCTTATTCCCTTCACTGAACTGTGAAGTTAATTGATTTATGCTTATTTAATAAACATGAGAAACATTTTATAAATTATAAAGTTAATGTTAATACAAAACATAGCTAGTCTATTGAAAGGTCTTTCTTAGCTCTCCATGCATCAGATAGCTGCAGCCTTACTAGGAGTCTGCTCATTGAGAACTCACTTAACTCTTCAGAGATTTGGTTCCCTCATTCTCCAGGACAATGAATGTGAAAGTAGTTGAAAGTAAAAATAGTGTCTTAAACATCATTGTGTTATTAAATCAATCCTTTCATCATAAATACTTTCTTTGGAAATTACCCTGAAACCTCAGCTGCTCTGGAAGACACAGAAATATCACACTCTGCAGTCCTTGCTTCATCATTTTCAGTGGACTTATGGAAAAAATACCAGAAATGGTATTTTTTATTTAATGTGGCACACTCTAACCATGAGATTAAGTTATATGTTTCTTAGAAATCAAATAATTATCCTTACAATTATTCACTTTTGGGGGTGCACTGTATCATGAAAGGCTTCCCTGGTAGCTTAGACAGTAAAAAACCTGCTTGCAATGCAAAAGACCTGGGCTCTATCCCTGGGTTGGGAAGATCCCCTAGAGAAGGGAATGGCTACCCACTTCAATATTCTTGCCTGGAGAATTCCATGGACAGACAGAGCCTGGTGGGCTACAGTCCATGGATCACAAAGTGTCAGACATGACTGAGTGACCAACACTGCTACTGCATCAAGAAAGAACTGAAAAAGCAGGTAATCCCAAAAGGAGAATCCTTAGCTATGTCACTGGGATACATAAGATAAAACATAACTAACATTTGTTCAGCACTTCCCACATACCTGTGTTAGGTGCTAAGGCTTCCTACTGGCTCTGACGGTAAAGCATCTGCCCGCAGTGCGGGAGACCTGGGTCAGATCCCTGGGTCAGGAAGATCCCCTGGAGAAGGAAATGGCAATCCACTCCAGGATTCTTGCCTGGAGAATTCCATGGACAGTACAGTCCATGGGGTCACAAAAAGTCAGATATGACTGAGCAATGAACATTTTCACTTTCACCAGCTGTGTAATGAGACTGCCTAGATCCAAATTCCAGCTTTATTATTTAGTACTTTTAGAAATAGCTATATCTCAGTTATTTTTTATCATTTTATCTTTATTTTATATTTCATTATCTATAAAATGGAGATAGTAACATAGACTTCACAGTTTGTTTTGTTTTGTTTTTATTAAATGAGTTAGTAATATGTACAGTACTTAGAATACTGACTGGCATGTAGTAGATACATAACATAATTTCTTCCTCTCTTTTTCCCTCTCTCCTTTCTGATCCCCATCCTCCTCCCCTTCTTCCTTCTCTACAATCTTGTCGCTTAAGATCTCACAACCAGGAACTTGCAGGGCTGGTATACTGTGAAATGCTGCCACCCATGTTCTTGTCCACTAAGTGATAACTGATATGACCAAATGCTACTGACAAGATTTTGAGCTCCCTTTAGAACGTAACTGAGCAACTTCATCAACAGTGCATTTCAGTTTAACATCTTCTATTACACAAATTTGTTAAGCTGGTGAAAGGATTCTTTTTTAAATAGCTGTTTAAAAGCATCAGAACAGTGTGCTAATTTTTGAAGATTGAAGAAAAAATTGAGAGTTTGAAAAAATTAGCTTTCAATACAGGAAAAAAATTCTCTAGGAAGAGGCAAGATTTTAAAAGGATATACTTTTGTGTTGATTTCTAATTGGACGTGTTTTACATATATGCTGACTTTTCAAAAATTCTGAAGTCAGAAAGTGTTTTCTTGGAATATTTAGAGAACTACTCAAAGGCATGAAGGAGAAAAACATTGTTAAGATAATGCTGTTGAGTTAAAATCCCCTCTAACCACTTTGCAACTTGCTACATCATGACAAATACTCATCATTAACCACGAAATGAACGCAATTCTCCTTTCACATTCAATGTTATATTGGAGATATTATACAGTATCTTTCACACATTCTGGAACTGCACACAAGTAACATTTCATAGTAGCAGATGTGTGACATCACGTGAAAACTTGTAAAACCTTTACATGAAAATCACATCTGTCAGTCTCCACTATTATCTTAACTGTAGTTGCTTGGTTTGCTTCTCCTGTCTGTGCCAGAGAAGGCAGCTTTGCATGAAAACTCTTCCAGGAAATTGTGTCTTCTGGGCGAGCTAGTTAAGCAAATTGTGTAACTGCCATTGAAACCAAAATGCACCCAGCAGACATAATTTCACAAAAGAGGAGAAAAAAAAAAATTTGTACAAAAGTCACAGCTGTTCAACTCTACATTTTGTACTTTTTTCATTAAAAAATTCCCTTTCTTTATGAACAGTGACAGTTATATTTCTAGTTAGCAACTTTAGGACTTTTTAATACATTGCTAAGTCCTGTACTATCATGGATTTAGTGTCAAGAAAAATAGGGCTAACCTCTTTCTGTGGCTAAACATCAGAAATGTGGTCTGTCTGTCCTGTCTGCAGATGAAATAAGAAAAGATGCTGAGTGCGCCTCACTGTTCTGCAAAATACAGAGCCGTGTGGCTGCTTCTGTAGCTCCAAATGAGGGCCAACATCTCTACGCTGGGGCCCTCACAGTACGGAATCCTCTTTGTCCAGGACTTTCCAGTCTTGCTCTTGGGGACCAGAGTATCCGGGACCACTCTCAAGCCATGGGTGATGGAGTTGGTGGCTCAGAATGAGTGAGTCAGAAGTCAGCCTGATGGGGCTGTGTGCAACATGACCACCACTGTCTGTCACCCTCCTGTGATACCACTCGAGGGGAGCCAGGGAGGAGATGTTCTCTGGGGACCCTCTATTCCTCTCCATGATGAGTTGCAGAAGCTTGTTTAGACCATCACATGAGGATTATGAACACTATATTTATGGGATGCATTTCAAGCAAGAGTTTGGACTCTGGGCTCTACAGTCACAGTGCCTGGGCCCATTTCTATCAATCATGTGATACTGGGTAAGTTACTGAACTTCTTCAGCCAGAATTTCCCCATATGTCAATTTAAGACAATTTACCTCATTATACTATTGTTGTTCAATTGCTCAGTCATGTCTGACTCTTTGCTACCCTAGCGACTTGCAGTAAGCCAGTTTTTCCTGTCCTTCATTATCTCCCAGAGCTTGTTCAAACTCATGTCTGTTGAGTCGATGATGCACCCAACCATCCTCATCCTCTGTTACCCACTTCTCTTCCTGCCTTCAATCTTTCCCAGATTTAGGGTCTTTTCCAATGAGTCAGTTCTTTGCATCAGGTGGCCAAAGTATTGGAGCTTCAGCTTCAGTATCAGTCCTTCCAATGAACATTCAGGGTATATTTCCTTTAGGATTGACTAGTTGGATCTCCTTGCAGTCCAAGGGACGCTCAAGAGTCTTCTCCAACACCACAGTTCAAAAGCATCAATTCTTCAGCACTCAGCCTTCTTTATGGTACAATTCTCACATCCCTACATGACTACTGGAAAAACCATAGCTTTGGCTATACAGACCTTTGTTGGCAAAATGATGTCTCCGCTTTTGAATATGCTCTCTAGGTTTGTCATAGCTTTTCTTCCAAGGTGTCTTTTAATTTGGCTGCAGTCACTGTCCATAGTGATTTTGGAGGCCAAGAAAATAAAATCTTTCACTGTTTCCATTTTTTCCCATCTGCCATGATGTGATGGGACCAGATGCCATGATGTGATCATACTTACATGATAATGATGATACTTTTTTCTGAGTTTTAAATATATTAAACCTGTCATCTTAAAACTGGATTTGCCCAGGACAAAATTACAACACAGCAAGTTAAAGTTACCAATAGTGGTCAAAATTTATTCAGCCCAGGTTTTCCAGTGTCAAGTTGTATAAACACTTTACTGCTGTTGACTGCTGGAGTCCTATTGGCTTATCTGTGGCTGGCAGGAATGAGTGTTTGTGCAACTGTGCCAGAGGCACAAGGTTTCTTTCAATCTGACATTCACTGCTGCTATCTGCTCTACAACTTCTCCTCCTAGTTGTTGGTCTGTCTGAAGAGTAACTGACTGCTGAGTTAGACTTCTAGAGTCCTTGCATAGGCTTTTTTACCACTTGGTGGGAGGATGGAATGTTTTCCATATTTTGTAACCAGTCCTCTAATTGATTAATGGGGTATGTAATTAAATACCAAAAATGATATCTCTCCAGACAACCCATTAGATAATGTAAACACACAAGGTTTACAAGTTGAAATATTTCAATTATTTTGATGATTTTTTTCCAAAAGACATTTCTAAGAAATATTGGCATACAGTTCTATTTAAAATTATTTGGAGGTCTGGATTATCTGTCTCAGTTTTTTGATTGGTCTGATACACACACACACATGCCTAATTTTTGGTATTGGTATACCTATGGAATCATGTAATGGGGAAAAAGCCATGACAAATAGTAGAAGTGGATGTAACCTGAAGGAAGTTAAACTATTAGACTCACTATGATTGTATCTAGAGGCTTCCCTGGTAGCTCAGTGGTAAAGAATTTGCCTGCCAGTGCAGGACATGTGGGTTCGATCCCTGGGTTGGGAAGATCCCCTGGAGAAGGAAATCCCACACAGTATTCTTGCCTGAAGACTCCCATGGACAGAGGAGCCTAGAAGGCTATAGTCCATAGGGTCGCAAAAGAGCTGGACCCGACTTAGCGACTAAACAACAATGACGATGAATGTACTGAAGACCTCACAATCACTTGAAATCTAAAAGTATTAAATGTTAGTCTGATCTAATTACATAAGATATAACTAACTAAATTATGAGTAATTTTCTGACTTTGGTGATTATCCATGAAAAATGAAGTGGAGAAATGTAGAAAGAAATGTGCTGTGCTTAGGGGCTGTTGTGTGTGACTTTGTGACCCCATGGACAGTAGCCCGCTAGGCTCCTCTGTCCACAGGGATTCTCCAGGCAAGAATAATGAGTGGGTTGCCATGCCCTCCTCCAGGGGATCGTCCCAACCTAAGGATCAAACCCAGGTCTCCCACATTGCAAGCAGATTTTTTACAGTCTGAGCCACCAGGGAAACCCAAGAATACTGGAGTGGGTAGCCTATCCCTTCTCCAGGGGATTTTCCCAACCCAGGAATCGAACTGGGGTCTCCTGCATTGCAGGGGAATTCTTTACCAGCTGAGCTACCAGGAAAGCCTATGGAAAGAAATGTAGTTTAAGCAAAAACAAATACAAAGTAAACCATAGGAAGCGTAATGATACTGAGAACCATTTCTTTTTAGGGTTATAGCTAATGTCCAATTCAATAATTAACTACCAGCCTCAGATCTTTCCTTGAAGAATAGACACCTCAATGATCAAGAAGGTAGGAAGCATTGCTTTTTGATGTGTGAGTCTCTCACCTCTTCGATAGATATTTAAGCAGAGAAGGAGGGTTTGAGTTAAATACCATTTCGCACATTGGAAATCAGCTTGAAAGCAGTTGAGGACATGGAAGAAGAATCGGAAGATTTAAAACAGGGAAAGGCTCAGAAAGTCACGTCCCCCAGGCCAAGTCTGTCTAGCCGTCTATTTTTGCTAATAAAGTTTTATTGAAACATAGTGACACCCATTCACTTGAAGTGTCATCTATGGTTGTTTTCAACAGCAGCAGAATTGAATAGCTGTGACAGATGCCATTTGGCCCCCTAAAATATTTGCTATATGGCTTTTTATGGAGTTTCCCAATATCTAAACTTAGGAAAGCGTTCTTGTTTGATAAATTATGCAAGGAAGTGTATTACAGATGAGATCTGGTGTGTCAGATACTTCTCTTTCTTTCCATTGAACTACCTTGAATTTCAGATGTAATAGGTTTAAGCAAGGGATAGTCTGATTCAACAATTAAGACAAGATAACACTTATTGGTATGCTGCTGTCCATGGGGTCGTAAAGAGTCGGACATGACTGAGTGACTAAACTGAACACTTATTGAAAATCTTTTAACATTGACAAAATTAACCAGGAGTTGCAGCTATAGTATTATTAAAATATATATGTATTTTAATTGATGAGCAATGTAATGGGACTAGAAGCCTTAGAACTATCTAAAAGAGATTTTCCTTTATTTTTGCAATTAGTGATACCTCCAAGTATTTATCTTAATTTTTGCATCTATTGAGTGTCTACATGACCTTAGATACTATGTTAGAAAACTGCATTTGGCAAATGAAGTAAATTCACCTTCACTGGAAATGACTGACTGTGGCGCCAAAATTCACCCCAGATGATGGATCAAGACAAGTGTTCATGAAGGAGATGCTCAAGGGCATAAGCACACAGGTTGTCCTCATCAGCACCTCCCCAGTGGAGGGAAGGGCTTGACAGTAAAAGCTCAGTAATGGTTTGACTATTGCTATAAAAACAATTTAGCAATAATATCATTAGTCTGTAACCATTTACCATCTAGATTATTATTGTTAAACAGAATATGATTGGAGGAAACAGATTTAGATCTTGATGGAGAGGGAGAACATCTTTAGTGTTTCAGCCTCTGTTGTTTCTTGGGTATGTAGGTTTTTGTTATTCACCCAAATAACATTAACAACATGATGCAATAGGTAAAAATTTAAAAATTGTCTATCAGAAAAGGGGTTCTAGAAAAGTAACTCGTGTACTTAACTTTTGAAAGTTATTGAATATTACTTGATTTTCCTAGGGAAAGATGTGTATATAATTGTATCCTTAATAGGGGCTTTATCCTGAATAAAAGGATGCATAGAGTGGTACCTCATTATGCTGCAACCTCCAATAGATGAAAGTCCAATTTACAGCAAAACCCTCATGATTTAAAATGAGGCCTTAAAAGACAAATCTAAATTTTATTTCATCCCTCAACTAAAAAATATGGTTGCTTCATTTAACTGACTTTGAAATCTGGTCTAATAGAACATCTCTATTGTACAACTAGTCAGCTCCCAACATTCTGATTGCAAAATGAAGGGCATTTACTTTGATATCTTTAATTATCACTCATTTAGAGGACAGTGTGAAACACACTTTTCCAATTGGTGTTTTAGAATCATGAGTCAAAGGGAAAGTATGACAAATTAGCCAGCTGGAGAGGCAAGAGACAGCTAGCTAGTGCTGCTAGAGTCTTTGTGGGTACTTCAAAGTAAGATGAAAGGGGAATAAAAGGACTGTTAGCCACACATGCACAATAAATGGAATGCTAACACAATTTCACAACACATTAATAACAAGTTAATATCAAACTTAGAGACTTACTCAACATAATAAGTGCCATAAATGGGATCATCGATTTTTTCCCAGCCATATGGAAGCTCTGAAAAATAAAGAGTTGTTTCTTTCAGTAAATATGTAACAGATAACACTATTTTTAATAAGTAATATAATTTAATTGTACATATATTGCAGAAATAATCTAACAAAGTGGAATAAAATATTCAGAGTCAGCACCAAATTTAAAATGCACATTGTAGGAACTATAAGAAGCACTGATTTGAAATTAGCACTTAAAACACAGAACTCTCCTCTGCAGATATACTGCTGGGTCTAGCTGTTTATCCCATGCCAAGCAGCAGAATGGCACATCATCATGTCATCACCACTCAAGGCAATGCAGAAGGCAAGTCGCTTTCCTGAAAGAGCACACAGCTTTCTCATTTATTTGTATTGTTAAAAGGAGCATTTCAGGATAAAGATCATAATTTCAAAATATATTTTGGAGAATAGCAAATTGTTTCTGATGACTGAAACAAAGACATTACACATTCTCAATTGATATCCCACTATTCGAGATGGTTAGCTTACTGTTCTCTCTCCATGGGTCAGAATTTGAATGCTGCCAATAAACTCTCTGGGTATATTTTTGTATAAAGTTTAAAATTCTAAACATTCTTTCCTTGACAGTATGGTTTATATTTTCAATTCTCCACAGCAAATTTTAATAATACACATTAAAATATCAACAATACAATAAAGGTTTCTTTAAGGAAAAACATGCTATTTGAAAACTAGGCTATGTGTTATGACACTGTTTTCAAATATACCAAGTCATTATAATTAATTCTTATAAATATGAATAATATTATGTTTTCCTCACACATATTAATAATATACATAAAACTTGAAACTAAGTAAGATGTATTGACAAACTCTTAATAATATGTTTAAATGGCATTTAAAAGTTTTATTATTAAAAGTAGTAACACATTTTCACCATAGACAAGCACAGTTATAAAAAGAAAATTAGAATCACCTGCAATTCTACCATCCAGAGACAAATAACTTTTAGAGAAATTAGATCATATAGTCATATTGTTTTTACAGCCTGGTATTTCTACCTAACAAAATATTGAGGGCATCTTCAACATGAATGAGTGTTACTGCACAATATCACTTTGAAAGTGGCACAGTTGTTGTGTGAGGTGTGGTTAGAGCCTGGTGTAATCCCACCAGTCTTCTGTCATTGAACTTTTGGGACTTTTCAGTTATATGTCACCTGTGTTGGACTTACTAAAGTTACTAAGTCTTTCATCATTTTCCTAATAACTTAGCCATGATAAATTCCTAGAGGAGAAATTTCAGGTTAAAGGGCATGCACACTTTTAGAGCTTTTGATAAATCTCTATATCTATCTATATTCACATTTTACTATCCCCTTCACAAAAGAAACCAATTTATGACTTCATTGGGAATTTGTGAGTGACTTTGGTTCTCTGTACCATCAAATTAAATACCAGGTCCACAATTCCTCATCCAAAAATTTTTGGACAGAGGGGTTTTGAAATTCATAATTTTTCTGATTTTAGAAGGATAACATGATGCAAATGCCTTCTATTCTATAACAACCCAAGCAGAGTCTGAGAAAGCACTTAAAATTTTTTAAAGCCATGAATATTCAGGCAGTCCAAATCATGTTATTCTCACTAAGAGGCACAGAAAAGGACCCTTTCAAGTCAGTTACCACTAGTTTGCTGCCAGCATGCCCAGATCAGGTTACCTTTTGCCACCAAATAAGTTTATAAAAGGCAATTTTTAGAATTTTTGAAATCTGGATATGCAGATAAAATATTATACATTATTACTTAAAAGTCAACCAAATTGTTTTTAAATAGCAGTTCATAGTTGTATTAATTTTTATTTCTTCATTCTTGGACTTTTTTTTCCTTTTGTACATTTCTTGCTTTTATAAATCAATTCATAAGAGTTTTTTTAAATTTATGAAGAATAACAATCCTTTATCACATACTGCATACATATGTTTAAGAGTTTAATTTTGTTGAACAGTTTCTTTAACACATGTTTTTTAAAATTTTATTTGGTAAATTCTCAGTGATTTCCTTTATGGTTTCTATTATTGGAGCTTCCCTTAAATACTAAAGATATTTTTCAAGTATTCTTTTTAACTATATAAAATCTAGGCTATAACCTGGCTTAATAATTCTTGGATTAGTAATGGATTAATATAATATACTTGGAGTAGTAACATATAACACCAAGTTGTGAAGCACCTTAAGAAATTTTTCTTTCAAAATGGTAATAAGAATATTACCGAGTATTTACTATGTCCAGGTACTGATGACTTTCCATGCACCGACTCGTTTTATCTTAACAATCACACAGGATTTAAAAACCCTGTACTTTGGTTCCAGAGGGCTTAGCCAATTCAGATAGCAATTTAGGCACTCTGTTTAACATAGCATAAACGATACTTAATTTAGACTAATGAGAATAACTATCCAGATAGTTTTTATCAAATTTTATCAAATTACTGGAGAATTTGGCTATTAAAAAGAAAAATCCATTTGATAGATATCTACTGAGTGCCTTTTATAAGCAACTAAAGTGAAAGAATATACAGAGGACAATTGATATTATGAATGCGTTTGTGCCCGCGTTAGTCGCTCAGTCGTGTCTGACTCTATAGGCATGGACTATAGCCCGCCAGGCTTCTCTGTCCATGGAATTCTCCAGGCAAGAGTACTGGAGTGGACTGCCATTCCCTTCTCCATAGGAACTTCCAAACCCAGGGATTGAACCCTCGTCTCCTGAATCACAGGCAGATGCTTTACCATTTGAGCCACAGGAAGCCCCGGTATTATGAATATTTATTATTAATATGGCTGAATACATGGATTCACACATACAATAGGTTTAATATCACCCCATGTGTATAAAAATAAGTAAAACAATCACATTTACTAATATTTAGAGTAAAAGTCCAACATGGTTAGTTTTATGTATACTAGTCCTACTTCTTAAAGGTGCTGTCAAATGGAAACATTTCAAAGTCAGATTAAAAAAAAACTTTTATAGTATAAAACCATTCCTTCAGATATTCCTTATTTTTGGCTCCTTTCTTGGCTCTTTTTTGGCGGGGGGTAAATTACTAATTCTCAGCTATGTATCCCCAAAGTATAGAGTTCACTGATTCTTTATCTTTGTGGATTTACAATGCCAAAGGTTCTGAGAACAATTCCTTGGTATTATTTCCCATTTTCCATCATGAAGTAGTCATCAGGAGTTACGGGGAAAATCTGGTTTGCATTTCATAAGATAATAACATAATTTATTTGCTTATGTCATATTTCCAAAATAGATTATTAATTCCTAAACAAAATTATATGCTATAAATATTTATATTTTAAGATGAACTATTAAGTGGTCCTTGACTCACAGCTTGAAACAAAATGATACACTGTACCTGTAACTTGTTACAAAGAGCTGTCGCTCATTTCATTTATAATGCCTGCAAAGGATTGATGGATGGATGTTACAAGAAACAAGTAACAGAATACATACATTGGTTCATTTGTAAATATGACAGAATGAAGTATAAAAATCTACAACCAATGTTTAAAATGGTGTGGGTGTGTGTATGTACATACATATGAATGTATATGTGCATGCATATACGTATATGCATGTGCATGTATGTGTGCACACAAAGATATTCTTTCTGAAAAGCAAAGAAAGGTCTAGGCTAAAATGCTAACAAAAAAACTACAAGCTTTTTTCATTTATAAGAAGTCATAATAATAATAAGTAATAATTGTTATAATAACAACAATAATAACAAGATTATTAACTGAGAAGTATACATTTATATGATGAAAAATTAAGAATCATCTTTCATTGTGAAAAGTAAGTTATTTGGAATTGAATTAGTTTTTTTTTTAAAAAGACTACTTTTTGTTAAAATTAAGGGAACAAATGACAAAAAGAATTTCCAATTTTGTACTATTTGCCCTACCAAACAAGCATGCAGCTTGGAGCTCTTGGGTCCTGGGTTATTTAGAATGCTGTATCTAATAACATCTGACAAATTTACAGATGATTAAGGTCACACTAATGAAAGAATAACATATACTATGCAACAGAGAAAAATAAACACTTGAGATCAGCAAGGTTAATGCTGCATTAAGAACTGTTGTAATTGAGATTTTCTTCAGGCCATGGAACCATGGAGAAAATTCAGTGATTAGGTATTCTTATAGTAATCCACTCTGCAAATGTCTGTGCAAATGTCTAGGTTAACTTGCCGTCAGTCATATAAGCTTTGTAAAACTACAATGGAATAAAAAATTAAAGAGGCATCTAGTTCTGCCTGGTTTTTGCCACAGCTATCATGTTATACTTTTTATTTACTTGCTTTTCCCAATTCTTGTTTATTTATCACTTATTTGTTAAGTCCATTTTCATTGCAGAAAACTGAGACTCCTTTATGTTAGCTCAAAAACACATTTTTCATGGTAGAGATGAACTTATCTGTAAAGCAGAAATAGAGAGAAATGTAGAGAACCAACTTTTGGTTAACAAGGCAGGAAAGAAGTGGGATGAATTGGGAGATTGGGACTGACGTATATACACCACTATGGATAACAAGGTAACTAATGAGAACATGCCATAGAGCACAGGGAACTCCTTTCAATGCTCTGTGGTGACCTAAACGGGAAGGAAATCTAAAAAAGCGTGGATATGTGTATATGCATAACTGATTCACATTGCTGCACAGAAAGAAACTAACACAACATTGTAAAGCAATTATGTGTGTGTGCTAAGTCACTTCAGTCATGTCTGACTCTTTGTGACCCAGTGGACTGTAGCCCGTCAGGCGCCTCTGTCCATGGGGATTCACTAGGCAAGAATACTGGAGAGGGTTGCCATGCCTTCCTCCAGGGGATCTTCCCAACCCAGGGACTGAACTTGCGTCTATGATGTCTCCTGCACAGGTAGGTGTGTTCTTTACTACTACAGCCACCTGGGAAGCCCAAAGCAATTATACTCCAATAGAAATTAATTTTAAAAAATAAAACATTTTTCAGGCTACAATTGGGAAACTTGTAGAATCCAAGGATAGTATTCCCTATGGAAATGGGACCCAAATACTGAAAAGCTATAAGAAACACTGTCTCACTACTTTGATTCTCTACCACCTCCCCTACCACCTCCCTAATTCATTAATCCAATTCATTTTATTCTAAATAAATCCAAGTCACTTAGCCTGGAAGATCACTGTAATGGTTGTTCTCAGGTCAAGAATTCACTTATATAGTAATCAGGTATAGCTGGGGGAGTGTTTCCCTTTTGCAGATACAGAGCCACATTTGGCAAATTCAAATGGAGGAACATTCTAGAAAATAACTGGCCGATACTCTTCAAAAGTGT
Organism: Cervus canadensis; assembly: GCF_019320065.1. Lineage (NCBI taxonomy): Eukaryota > Metazoa > Chordata > Mammalia > Artiodactyla > Cervidae > Cervus > Cervus canadensis. Next base: position 40,282,388 of record NC_057388.1, on the reverse strand, counting down.
CAAGGTCATGAAATAGAAACACTGATTGAGGTACCATCACAATGTACTGAGACTATGGAGACACAAAGACTAAATGTAGAATAGGATCTGGATTGGGTCCTGGACCAGAAAGTGGACATTAGTGAGACAACTAGAAAACGCTAAATAAGGTGAGGACTAGTACCAGTCTATGCTTAGTCGCTCAGTCATGTATGACTCTTTGCAGCCCCATGGACTGTAGCCTGCCAGGCTCTTCTGTCCAGGGGATTTTTCAGGCAAGAATAATGGAGTGGGTTGCCATGCCCTCCTCCAGAGGATTTTCCCAACCCAGGTCTCCCACTTTGCAGGTGGATTCTATACCATCTGAGTCACCAGGGTAACTTAACCCTTCTCCAGGGGATCTTCCTGACCTAGGAATAGAACTGGGGTTTCCTGCATTGAAGGTGGATTCTTTAACAGCTGAGCCACCAGGGAACTAGTGTATATAAATGTTAATTTCCTGACTTCAATAATTGTACTTATGAAAGATTTTACTACTAGGGCAAGTGAGATGAAAGGTACACAGAAACGCTTTGTACTATTTTTTTCTACTATTTCTGAAATCTAAAATACTTTCAAAATTTAAAAAAGCTATTTCAGCAACTCTCACTATTGATTTGATGACTTCTATTCATACTTTATTAATATTCAATCATATACATATAACACTGAATTAATTTGGATAGCATTAAATTTTTAAACAAAGTGAGAATATAACATTTTCGCATTTGTGGTCTACTTGTTGGGTTTTTATAGACATTTTCAAGAAAGTAACTTTTAATTTGGCTATTTTTCACTTTTTTTTTTCCTATTGCCTATCACTGGAAAAACTAGGTAAATATTAACACCATGTTCACATCTAAGGGTTACTGCATCTTGAATCCTAGAGATACAAATTCAGTAATACAAGTTCAAAATTTGCAGTCAGGTTTTGTTCATCTCCTGGGAGGCAGAATCTTGTAAGGGTCATAGCATAGGTTATGCTAATTCATAAGGATTGTATGAAGGCCCATCCTGGTGGGCAGCTTACAAAACCAGAAAGGTAGACCAATTTAGAAAACATACTAAGTACTAAGACTTTGGAGACAGGAACAAGGGCCAGAATGTGGGCCTATTTCCTTCAGTCACAGATTATTTTAATTGGATTTGGCTTTTTTGAAAAGTTGAGGCTCTTGCTATTGTGGTTTAGAGGTGATGACATCACAAGAGAACATAGAAATGTACAAAATTTCCCCAGGTAGAAAACTGCACACTCCAGTGACAGCTAATATTCATATTAAAATCCTTTTCCTATATTTTTATTAGATTTTTGCCATACACATAGTATATAAATTAGGAAATATAACTAAGTTTTCCTGGAAAAGTCACATAACTTTTGTTCCCAAGGAGTATAATTATAAACATAAATTCTGAAAACATTCTCATTTTAAAAAAAATCCATAAAAGAATGATACATTAATCACAAATTCATTTCCCTATATAAAGTTGAGGGTGTATCCTTCTAGATCTTTTTGCTCCTCTTTACCAGATAATTTTATTCCATTCCATGATAAAAATGAACAAATAAAGCAACAAGCTAGAGTCTAAAAATGAAAATAGAAATTGGTTCTTTATGTTCTCTTTTTCGTCTTTCTCAGAGAATGTTTACAACACACAGCCCAGTTAATATTGTGGAACTATAGGCTAGGGAATCTTCATTTGTAGGGCTGAGTATAGGACAGGTTTTTTTTTTAACCATTTTTACAATGGAAATGAGAACTAGCTGATTTGCATTTTACAGCACTGGCATTTAATTCATGTTTTCATGTGGTTTCATGATAGTAACTTTTAATTTGGCTACTTTTGGCTTCAACCTGAGTATTTCATTACCCCAGTATTGTAAAGTATTGTAATCGATTTTAAATGTACTGACCACAATTTCATGGGATTGTTGATAAAACATACAATGGCACAAACAAATTCCAAATAAATCCATTCATTAATGTATCTTACCACATTGAGTACAAAATGTGTAAGCTTCAGATTCCCCTGGTGGACCAGTGGTTAAGAATTTGCTTTCCAATATGGTGGATATGACTGGATCCCTGGTTGAGGAAATAAGCTCCCACATGCCATGAGGTAACTAAGCCTATGCCACACCTAGAGAGCCCATACGCCACGCTGAATAGCCCCTACATCACAACTGCTGATCCCACATGCTCTGGAGACTGCACAGTGCAAGAAACAGACTACCTGCCACAAGGACAGATCCCACAGGCAGCAAGGAAGATCCCGTGCACCACAACTAAGATATGATAAACAAATAAACAGACATAAATAAATAGTCATATAAGCCACAAACAAGCCAAATAAGTAGCCATAAATAAGTAAAGGAAATACATTTTCATCTTAGTTCAGAGTTTCAAAGAACAGCAAGGAAAGATAAGAAAGTCTTTGTAAGTGACCAATGCAAAGAAATAGAGGAAAACAACAGAATGGGAAAGACTAGAGATCTCTTCAAGAAAATTAGAGATACCAAGGGAACATTTCATGCAAAGATGGGATAAACAATAAAGGACAAAATAGTATGGACCAAACAGAAGCAGAAAATATCAAGAAGAGGTGGCTAGAATACACAGAACTATACAAAAAAGGTCTTAATGATCCATAGGCATGATGGTGTGTTCACTCACCTGGTGCTGGACATCCTAGAGTGTGGGGTCGGATGAGCCTTGGGAAGCATCATGACGAACAAAGCTAGTGGAGATGATAGAATTCCAGTGGAGTTACCTCAAACCCTGAAAGATGTTGTTGTGAAGGTGCTGCACTCAATATGCCAGCAAATTTAGAAAACTCTGCAGTGGCCACAGGACTGGAAAAGGTCAGTTTTCATTCCAATCCCAAAGAAAGGCAATGCCAAAGAATGTTCAAACTACCGCACAACTGCACTCATCTCACATGCTAGCAAAGTAATGCTCAAAATTCTCTAAGTGAGGCTTCAACAGTACATGAACCGAGAACTCCCAGATGTTCAAGTTGGATTTAGAAAAGGCAGAGAAACCAGAGATCAAATTGCCAACATCCGTTGCGTCATAGAAAAAGCAATAGAATTCCAGAAAAACATCTACTTCTGCTTCATTGACTATGCTAAAGTCTTTGTGTCAATCACAACAAACTGTAGAAAATTCTTCAAGAGATGGGAATACCAGACCACCTTACTTGACTCCTGAGAAATCTGCATGCAGGTCAAGATCAACAGTTAGAACCGGACATGGAACAATGGAGTGGTCCCAAATTGGGAAAGGAGAATGTCGAGGCTGTATATTATCACCCTGCTTACTTAACTTACATGCACATATATTATGCAAAATGCTGAGCTGGATGAAGCACAAGCTGGAATGAAGATTGCCAGGAAAAATATCAATAATCTCAGATATACAGATGACACCACACTTATGGCAGAAAGTGAAGAGAAACTAAAGAGACTCTTGAGGAAAGTGAAAGAGGAGAGTGAAAAAGTTGGCTTAAAACTCAACGTTCAGAAAACTGAGATCATGGCATCTGGTCCTTCATGGCAAGTAGATGGGGAAACAATGGAACAGTCACAGACTTTATTTTTTGGGGCTCCAAAATCACTGCAGATGGTGACTTCAGCCATGAAATTAAAAGACGCTTGTTCCTGGGGAAAAAAGTATGACAGATTTAGATAACATATTAAAAAGCAGAGCCGACAAAGGTTCATCTAGTCAAAGCTATGGTTTTTCCAGTAGTCATGTATGGATGTGAGAGTTGAACAATAAAGAAAGCTGAGTGTTGAAGAATTAATGCTTTTGAACTGTGGTATTGGAGAAGACTCTTGAGAGTCCCTTGGACTGCAAGGATAACCAACCAGTCAATCCTAAAGGAAATCAGTCCTGAATTTTCATTGGAAGGACTGATGCTGAAGCTGAAGCGCCAATACTTTGGCCACCTGACGCAAAGAACTAACTCATTAGAAAAGACCTCCATGCTGGGAAAGATTGAAAGCAGGAGGAGAAGGGGATGACAGAGGATGAGATGGTTGGATGGCATCACCAACTGGATGGACATGAGTTTGAGCAAGCTCCAGGAGTTGGTGATGGACAGGGAAGCCTGGCATGCTGGAGTCCATGGGGTTGTAAAGTGTTGGATACAACTGAGTGACTGAACTGACTGATTTTTAAAAAATGTATAAGCTGTTCCTAACAGATACTATATAAACAAATGTATGCTCAACAATGTTGTGGATATTCAGGGTCCCTTTTCTACCTGGAAAAAGGCTATCAAATATAGATGTAAACTTTTGCAATGCTAACTTAAAGATGGCAGAGTAACCTATTTGGGTGACAGAATTGGTGGCAGAAAGGCATGACCCAAAAAGGGATTCTATCTGGTAAAGATTCAGAAAGAGTTATATATGGTTCAAGTTTGCAAGTTGCACTAGAAGGTGAAAAAGTGATGAATCTAGTAGGTGGGCATTTAAAAAAAATTTCCCAGAGCTCTGAAGTCCATAATGAAGGATTTTAGAAACAACAATATGTTAGGACTTCAAAATACATATATCTAGTTTCCTCTTAATTTCTTTCAGTTCAGTCACTCTCATGAAATTTAGAAAATTTATAAAATTAGAATTTTATAAATCTTAATTTCTTTAAGTCTATATTAATCCATCTGTTTATCTATCTATTTTTGATCACCATTCACATAAAATTCTTTATGAAAACATGCTGGTCTCTTATAATGTAAAGGTTGCTATCTAAATTTTAATCTATCCACTTGGAAAGTAATAAATATCCAGTAAGAGAATAATACAACCATGCAGAGCCCATATCCACAATATAATTGTTGTTGTTCACTTGCTAAGTTGTTTCTGACTCTTTGCAACCCCGTGGACTGTAGCCCACCAGGCTCCTCTGATCATGAGGTTTCCCAGGCAAGAATACTGAGTGGGTTACCATTTCCTTCTCCAGGGGATCTTCCTGGATCAGGGATTGAACCTGTGTCTCCTGTATTGGCAGGCAGATTCTTTACCTCCAAGCCACCAGGGAAGCCCACAGCATAATTAGGAGAAAGAAAATGCTATGAACTTGAAAAGGTACATGTAAGTAGAGACACACCACCAATGCACCAGAGCCAATTTAAGAGCTCGTTCTGGATGAGAAAGCCGGTGGAGAGTGCAGCGAAAGAGAGGGAGAGGGAGCTCAGGGACGGAAAGACGGACAAAGTCACCCTCGGAAAGACAAACTCCTGTCCTGAGCTGGGACATGCTAACAGGCCTCGTTGATCAGAACACAGCTATTGGGAAATTGAAGAAAGGGAGTTTGAAAGTGAGAAGAATGAGAGATGGAGTCCTGGGAAGGTACTTCTTAAGAAGAAGAGGGAAACGAAGTCAATAGAGGAAATGGCCCTTGGAAATCTGGTTATGATAGAAAAAAAATGTGTTAGAAGTTGTGTTTGCAAAAACAAAACAAAAAAAGAATCATAAGATCATAAGACATATCAGCGATTATCTCTGCAAAAAAAAGATGTCATCTACTAAAAAATTAGTATTTCACAAAATAAACAGAAGAGGGTGCTCATGAACTAAGAATGTAGTAATCCACCAAAATCTTTTATTTTTGTTTATATAAAATTGTTATTGCTGGTCCAGGAAAAAAATAAAAATACAAAGTAGATAATATTCCTACAAAGTTGCCATGAAAAATGAAAGTGAAAAGTGAAAGTGAAAGTCACTCAGTCATGTCCAATTCTTTGTAATCCCATGGACTGTCCATGGAATTCTCCAGGCCAGAATACTGGAGTGGGTAGCCTTTCCCTTCTCCAGGGGATCTTCCCAACCCAGGGATTGCACCCAGGTCTCTCGCATTGCAGGCAGATTCTTTACCAGCTGAGCCACAAGGGAAGCCCAAGTTGCCATACAAAATCAGAAATGAGAGTCAAAGCAATATGTCTAATAAAAATCACTATCCTTCCTCAAACATAAACAAAAACACAAATGAGAAAATTGTAATGAAATCTCAAGATATTTTCAAACAAACATTTATAACGATAAAACAACATTTTGAATTAGAAATTTAAAGGTTCTGACCAGAAATGGATAAAGAACAGAAAGATACTAAAGAGTTGATTAAAATAGAATATAAAGTAAGAAAAAGAATCTTTGAAATTAAAACTAAATTACCGGGTGCCCAAGAGAGAATCATGTCAATCAGAAATAAAATAAGGACAACTGAGAAAAGACACAGTGATAGCTAAGAAAACAAAACAAGATAAAATAAATGGTAAAAAGAATCAGAATGAACTCACTAATATAGAAGACAGGCAAAGATAATCCAGTAAATGTATAATCGAAATACATAAAGGATAAAATATTAGAAGTAATACTTAAAACTATAATCCAGAAGAATTTCCAGAAATAAAATTACTACATATGTCTCTATATTGAACACTGTCCCAGAACAGTCAATTGTAAGATATCAATTAGCCATTGGACTTCAGATATAGAGGAAAACTGGATAAAAGATAAGTTCCTTAAAATAAAAAAAATCGTTAATTTTACATCTCATGAGTAATATACATAGCTAGACAACAATGAAGCAGCACTTTTAAGGCGTCTCAAAGAATGAGTGAACCAAGGATTTTAAATCCAGCCAATCAAAAATATTAAAGTGTGCACACATATAAGCACACACATACACATGCACACTCACACATGGGTTTATGATATGCAAGAACTCAAGGAATACTTCATTTAAGAATCCTTCCAGAGATGCCTACTTATCTTAATCAAACCAAACAATTCAACAAAGAGATGACTAGAGCAAGGACTAATAGTATTATCTAAGATATTTAATTGTGGATCTAAGTGTAGAACAAAGGTGGGAGTAAGGATGTTAGAGTAATACATATATTTTAGTCACTCAGTCATGTCCAACTCTTTGTGACCCCATGCGCTGTAGCCCACCAGGCTCCTCTGTCCATGGGGATTCTCCAGGCAAGAATACTGGAGTGGGTAGCCATTCCCTTCTCCAGGAGATCTTGCCAACCAAGGGATTGAACCTGCGTTTTCTGCAGTGCAGGCAGATTCATGTGAGCCATCAGAATAATACGAAACTATTACATGTTTAGATATTATTGAAATAAAGCCATTAAAAAAGAGAATATTAAAAAGGAGAGAATGACCAATGGTCTCACTGATTGTTGCTTCGGTAATAGATAGGAGTCACAGAATACCATTTAAAGCTAGCAAAAGAACAAGGGCCTTATAAAAGATATCAGTATAGAGGCAAACATTAGAACACAAATACAGGCTTGTTTTAAATACCAAAAGAAAGAAACAAATAGCTCCCCCTCCAAAAAACAAAAGGCTATATAGACAAACACAGTCAGTATAACATGTTATGGTCAATAAATATAAAACAGTATGACAGAGTGAAAACTAATGAATGCAATTTGCTTTTCTTGTTCGTATTTTCTAATTAGCTCATAAAGAAAGGCTAAAAAGAAAGGTTGGGGAAAGACATTCCAGAGAAAGGGGGAAAAAAAAAAAGGAAGCAGCGATTATAGACCTGCTACCAGGATTGAAGTCAAAGCATTAACCAGGATAAGAAACCCAATTTTATAACAGTGAAGGTCACAATTCATAAGGAAAGCATACTAGTTTCAATATCTGCATGGCAAACAATACAAATTGTCTTCATAAAATAGTAATTACAGGAGTTGCAAAGAAAACTAGAAACACACTAACAACAAATACTTAAGACTACTCCAGTTTAAGTTAGGTCAAAATTGACAATATTACAGATAAATAAGAGCTAAATAGAGCAAAATTAATTAGGCAAATCTTTTGGTTCTCTCATCTTTTTTTTCTGTTTACACCCCAGTAACAGAGAATATATATTCTTGTCAACTACACATGGGTCATTCCCCACAACTGTCTATACATTAGACTACAAAAGTCTTAAATTCTACAAAGCAGAAATAACACAAACAATAATCTTTGACCCTAATGCAATAAAATGTAGACATTAATGTGTCAGAAAGGAAATGTAAACTTAAATTGTAGAATTTCTAAAAGTGATGCAAGTGAAAACAGTAGCAAAATCTGTAGAAAAGAAACAGTGATCAGAGGAAATTTTATAGTGTGTATGTATATATACACACACATATATACACATACACACACATATACATACACATATATATGGAATAACAGAAATAAAAGTGAATTCCCAATTCAAAAAGCTAGAAAAAGTAATCCCTCCAGGGAAAAAAGAAATAAAACAAAATATAAAAAAAGGACTATAAATGATAAAAGCAAAACTTCATGTAGTCGAAAATGGAAAAATAGTAATACTAACTGAAGTGTTGCTTCTTTTAAAAATCAGCAAAATAATCTACTTTAGTATTCATATACAACTAAGTAAAAGAGTGACAAAAAGGAAGCAATCTAAACACAAGTCTGCACAAACCTATGCTAAAAGAATTGAAAATCTAAATTAAATGGATAATTTCTTAGAAAAATATAGTTTATGAAAAGTGGTCTCAGAGAAAAATAATATGAGTACTAAGGGTTATTTATAAATTGAGTGTGAGCAAAGGCTGTATTAACCTGACTCAAACTTGACAAATCTGACTATACAAAAGCATAAAAGAATCTGTGTGCAACCCAAAACACCATAATCAATACTAAAAGATAAATAATAAATGAAGAGAAAATATTTGTAACATATATAGTGAAAACTCATGGATTTTTGGTAGAAATGTAAATTGGTACAACCACTAAGGGAAATAGTCTGGAGAGTCCTCAAGAGACTAAAGATTGAGCTATTGCCGGTTCCAGCAATTCCATTTCTGAGTATTTACCTGAAGAAAGTGAAAACATTAATTCAAAAAGTTATAGGCACCACTATATTCATTGCAGCACTATTTAAAATAACCAAGATATGGAAACAACCTGTGTCCATCAACTTGATAGTTAGGAAAATGTTTAAGAGTTAGGAAAATGTATAAACAAATGTCCTTTATACATGGAAAGATGCCCAACTTCCTTTAATAAATTAACACTATATTGAGATACAATTTCTCACCTATTAAATCGGCAAAAATTCAAAAGATTGGCAACACATTCTGCAAGCAAGACTGTGCAGGAACTGCACCCTTCCCCTGCAATACTGGTGGATGGGCAGTGCCGTGCAACTCCTGTTGAGAGGAATCTGGCAGTAACTAACACAACCAGACATACTTTCCTCTTTGACTCAACAATCTCTAAGAAATTTCTGTAAAGTTTCATCTTTAACCACGCACAAAATCAAACACAGAAGGTTATTTCTTGCAGTATTATTTTACTAGCAACTCTGAAAATAACCTAAATATCCAAGCAAGATGACTGGTTAAATGAACATGGTACACACACCCACAATGTAGTACTATATAACAGTGAAATTAATGAGGGAAATCTCTATAATGTAATATGTGGTGGCTTGTGGAATGTATTGCTAAATAAAAAGATTTCCATGCTTTTGGGAAAAGGTACACCAGAAGGTGAACCACCAGCTAAAGAAACTGTTTAACTGTAAGAGATGGGCATAGAAAAAGTTGAAGGGATAAGAAAAAGAAAGACATTTTTGAGAAAAGTTCTTTGCAGTCCATGTCAATGTTTCTTTATTATTTTCTTGATGTGAAAAAACCCTCAAATTAAATACAAACAAAAGGCAAATGACCCTAATTGTATATGAAATTGCTAATCACTCAGAAAAACTCAAATTTTAGAGAAATTATAGACTAACATTTCATTGTGTAAAGACCCAGAAGGTAAACAAATATATTTATAATGTCACACAATTTGGCATGCTTTCTTTACAGGAATCATTAGGATACTGGTTTCTGGGTCTTGGGGTTAATTTATATCAGTTCTTATGCCTTCTGTATTGGGAAATCCAGTAGGTCTGGAGTTTAGGAGCATCATGATAAAAAAAAAAAAAAAAAAAAACTGCAATAACTAAGTTTCAAGAGTATGGGGCTGGGCAAACATTACTCTCTGACTTATGGGCAGACTAGAATTTAATAATTCAGAGGGGAAGGCACAGATATCTGGAGAGGGCGGGTTTGATCAAAGTCTTTCCAAGTGATACTTGGTCTTAGGCTGACAGTGATTTTAGAGAACTAATACCATAGGCTTCTGTGAAAAGGACCTTCGGGCATTATGGAGGCTGCAGAGGTGGGTTCCATTCACTCTGGAACTCTGCCATCCCAGATAATCCTAACAGCCTTAGTGCTATTATAGACACTGGGCATTTGGAATGTAAAGCCCTGCAGCAGGGAACCTATAAAAATCTGGAAAATGAAAATAGGTGTTTTTTGCGGCAGTAGAACAGAGGAGACAGGCAGGCTACAGTCCATGGGGTCTCAAAGAATCAGACACCACTGAGCGACTAAGCACACACACACAGGAATCTACCCAAGTTTTGCTGCCTTTGTGGGAGCAAGAATGAGATTTTGCTTCAAGATGCAAGGTCTTGATAGAGATAGAGCAGTACCTAAATCTTGGTCTATGGGCTTGTTAAGAGGGAAAGCTTGCAGAAGAAGTTGGATCCAGGGTAGGAGGCTGGAGACTGAAAACCTTCTTCCTCCTTAGGTTGTCCTATGTCCCCAATAAAAAGAAGTCAGTCTAATCTACAGTTTTCTCAGTGTGGCACCTCCAGCTGGGGAGGTCAGATGGGTGCAATGATTAAGAGTTAAGCAGCTCATAACATGCTCTTCTATAATGCACAGTGTCTATATTTTATTTATTGACTCAAAGTAAGTATTGATAAATAATGAAAATTTTAAAAATTGTTTAACCACCACTTTCCATGAAGTCAAGATGAAGACCTGGATAGGTTATTAGAAAGAAAAACTTTTAAAAATTGCTTTAATTCTCCACTTTGCCTTATCAATGGAGATCTTAAAGATTTAGGAGAAATGACTGAGATAAATGGCCACATCTTGCCATGGTTTTGATGGCTGTTGTGACTGCTGTTTTCTGATGCCCCCAAATTGATAGTTTTTCAGTAGTATATCTGATTTTGTGGTTGAAAAGGTTCTTGATGAGATCCGGATATATTAGATTAAGAGAAATTTCAATTTATCACTGATGGTATTACTTAATATATCTCTTATAATGTAACACATTTATGAACCTCTTTTTTTATTCAAGAAAATTTAATGCTTATCTGCTTTGAGGGAGGCAAGAAACGAGGCTGTGAGGCTATAGGGATATGTCTCAACATCCAAGGAGCTGATGGCTTCAGGCAAAGCCAGCCTTTAAACAAATATTTTCATTAATTATTAATTCATTATAATTTATGATATACGCTACTAGGAGAAGTATGTGCATATCTTACTCTACCTAAAGCCTCAGGTGATTTTTGAAAAGCTTGGAATCATAGGATGTTACATTTCATGGGTATAATTCATTACAACTGATTTAAATAATCCTAATGCAACAAGTCATCAACACATTTGTCAATTGGGTATTCTGGGAAGAATTCATACAATAGATGTCCTTGCTCTAGCAGAGCAGTCTTTTTAAATTTAATGAATTGGCCATATACAAAAACATTCTACTGTTTAAAATCTCTAGGGACAACTAACTATTGAACATCAATACAGTAAGGACTTGGAAAAAGGAAATTTAAAATTTACCTTTGTCTAGTATATTAGATGAGCTGAATTCTATGTAGGAATATGCCCTAATTTCATTTTCTACTTAATATGCAGCCTAAGAACAATGTTTAATTAAAATGCCACTCTGACCAGTGAAACAAATCAGACTGAGCACAAACCCAGGGCTGCTAACTAAAATACGCAGAAAGACACGCCAGCTCTGCATGATGGTACTGTCTGAAGCGTCTCCCACAACAGTGGGGGTAAGAAGCATCATGACAGTGCTACATGCCATTAAACACTAACATAAATTTTGTTTTTGCCATGACACTCATGGGTTCTACAAGGCATTCATGCCTTATAGACAAGTAAGCTGGACATCTGTCAAACTGGGGTGACACAGTATTGCCATAGATGTTCTACCTTACCTGGTTTGCCAAGCTCTGTGTTTTTTTGGCAGAACAAAGAATCAGTTCATGGACGTTTTTGAAAAGCACACTTGAAAAGAAAAATCAATAAAATACTAATTGTCAGTGTCTTTTGGGGAAAGAAAGGAAGCATGGGTACCTTCCATATTTTCTCTCTGTGTTGTGGAATGCTTTTAAATATTAACGGAATAGGCAAACTGACCAAGCCCATAGTGCTCTGATTTATACTTGTTCTAGGTAGAGAAAATACGTAATTCTCAGTAGTACTTACCACAGATAAATCACAGAATGTCAAAGGTAATGAGACTTGAAACATAAAGCAGGGAAATACTTTTTCTGTGACATAAGAAGAGGAGGTTGACTCTTCAGTATGTGACTGAAACAATAAGATGTCTGATTTCCTGTTTTGAATTAAACTAAGGCACTAATGCTGCCTATTAAAATTTAATGACAGAAATGCCAAAATACAGACATTAAATTATATTTATATAGCCAGATGTGTGCGTAGGATTGTCCAAATGCTCCTTACCAAAATGATTTCCTATTGAAACTATTTTAGCTGTATCCTCAAGCAGAGATGTTGGAATCACACCCCCCACCCCGACCCCTGCCATCTTGGCAGTATAGTGTAGAGAATGGTAACTTGAGAGGACATAAGCATCTATACATTTGAGGGATGTGAATGGTACAAATGTCACAAGTACACCTTCAGCTAGGTTGAAATGAATTGTGAATCATAATAATACTGCAAGTATTAAAAAAAGCAACAAAGTGTCTATTAATGTACACTGTGCTGGCATCAGAGGCATTCACTTCAAATACAGCATTTTACTCAGAGAGGGAAGGGGTACAGTTTTGGAACAAATCCTGAATTTCCTGACCTCCCCACACAAAAGGCAATGACTTCTATCGGTAAGCTTCCAGAACAAAATAGGGCAGAATATTTTTTTTCCAGTGGTTTGGGTGCTGTGATTTATACAAATCTTTACCTATCCAGGTTTGTCCCATCTTCGCAGTGTTCTCAGGTGGAAGGACTGGATTAAATATGAGAAACAGAGAAGCAAAATTGCTTCCTAATGAAACATAAAATCCTGCGTGATATAAAATGTGGTAGTGAGGTATGCTATAGTAACATTAAAAAAAAGTAGAGGATTTGGAATGAAGAGTATGAACTACATTACTGCTTTGTTTCCTGGTAGAAGGAAACAAAGGAACATGGAAAACGGCTGAGGGTGAGATTTCCTAATGTTGTCCACAGTAAGTAAAACTGCAAAATATAAAAAGGCCCGGAAGAGAAAACACGATGCCTGCTGTGTCTGCAAGGTATTGAGATGCCTAAAACATGGGGGAAGTTCTTGGAGAGCACTTCAACTCAGTGAAAAATATTACCCGTATAAAGCTGTCAAAATCTGTCTCCGTTTGGGTTACTTGGCATGTAAAGAGCCAGTCAATCCCACAAATTAGGCTGCCCTGCAGGCGTTTCTAACTCACGTGCCAGGCTTTCAGGAAACATTAAAGGTCCAAGTGGAGCTATGATTTGTACCCATGGTAACAACTGGACTGTGTGTAAATCATGTGAGCAGTGACAATGTGATATGATGTAGGACTTAACCACTTTTGTAAGACTCTACATGTAAAAATTCAAACTATTCAATAGCAGTGGTACGTGCAGACAAAATACACAGGGAGTTCTAGAGGGCCACATGGTCTAGAGAAGGGAATCACTTAATTTCTAACCTGTAATGCCCTTTAGAGGCAAAAAACACTGAAAATACTTATTTGTTCACAGAGCATCACTAGTTAAAACATTATTTTATGATAATTGGGTCAAGGTGTTAGGCCACATTTCATATGTAGCCTGAGATTCTCTAAAATTTTCAGAATCAACTCTGATATACACAGGGCATATAGTATAGAGAGCAAGTATAAACAATGACAATAGTTTTTAAAACATATTAACATACTTTCCTATTTCACAGTTCCCTGTGTGTAACTCTCCCTCTATGTAAGCAGTCATGTATTTTAGGAGATTTAGGCCTGGTCAAATGGTACTATAAAGAGAAAGGGTCAAGAATCAATGAATGACTTCCATGTTACAAGGTTGGGAATAGGACTTGTTGGTGCAATGCCCTGGGAGAAAGGATTCAGGGTGGAGAGTTCTTGGAGCTCTAGACAAAGGCAAGGACCGTAACCTGAGCAGGTATAAGCCATGCTGGGCTTCCCTGGGGACTCAGACAGTAAAATATATGTCTGCAATACAGGAGACCCTGGTTTGATCCATGGGTTGGGAAGAATCCCTGGAGAAGAAAACTACCTGAAAACAAACAGTTATGTGTGCTTATAATTCTTAATTAATATACATTATAAACTATTACAGTGTGGCTCTTTATTATATAAAGTTAACAAGCATATTTGAAATTATTTCTCTAGTTTGCAAATCAAAACCACATCAGAACTACAAATATAGCCTTTGAAATAACAACTTTAATTAAGGTAATAATGATATTTTCATTAGAAAATTCCTTTGATATGGTGGCATTTTTCTTTTAGTAAACCTGTAAATCATTTAAAAAATCTATTTTTGCTCAAAGGTCAATTGATTATGGTCACTCAGAACTAATACCTGAAAAGAAAAGATAAATCTGTCTTAGATTTTTGGTTATAGAAAAAGGAAATTTTTTCATCTCAAAAATAGAAAAAAAGATGAAGAAGAACCTGAAAGCTACTTTATCAGTGTTAAAAATAAGCATATTATACTCAGCAATCTAATAGAGATACAACATAGATGGTTTTAAAACTGCTGTGGTTCACGAAGTTCCACAGTGAGAGGTGAGAGTTAGAAAACTCAGTAGGACCAAATGTAACAAGACAGACTGGAAAGGACTCCATGGGCAGCTAAGAAAAAGAAAAAACAATGGAGAGAGAAAGAATATGGTACACCATGGGAAAAAAGGGACTTCTGTTGAGTTCTAAAGATTAGGTTATAATCATCTGTTTTCTGTCTCTCTCTCTTTGAGAAACTTGAAGACAGGGAGCGTATCTCACTCATTTTCTATTCCAAAACCTAATATGAGGTGCTCACCACAAGCATTTATTAAAGGAACCAATGAGATCAGGTGTCCACTGTGGCACTTGGAGAGCTAAAATATCTTATATCTTTGTCGGAAGAGCAATCTCAGAGATCTGGGTAGCACAAAGAATGTTGGATTCCTAAGACATTAATACTTTAGTTGTTTATCAAACAAATGTTAACTCAGTTTTTAGCCAGATGTTTTTCTGTTGAGAATTTCTGCCCCATATTTCAGATATTTTGAGGTGTGTTGGGCTGAGGTGGAGAAGTAGAAGGAAAAGCTATGGGCAACATTCCATAAAGCTCACTTCCTCCCTTGTTATTGAACGACAGAGATGTTAGAGAAGCACACAGGGATTAAAGAACTGTTTTAATAATGAATGTGAAAAATAGGTATTAAAATCTTAGTTGTATTGCTTTCAGTAACAGAGATTTTGGGGGGCACGGGATAGTAGAAGTATGCCCAGGTGCTCCCAAAGGAAGGAATAGACATTTACAGCAGTGGACCTCTACTGCAGTAGACAGCAGATGCGGTATAGAGAAGTGCCGCTTGTGCTGTGTCCTAAAACATGAGTCAACATTACCTGAAAAGTTTCTTACTGAGGGGAGTTCACCTTATATTGAAAAAATGGCATTTAATTTCAATTCTATTTATGTTCCTATCTTAGTATCTCAGGATGTTATCTTGAAATTTTTTCATAGCCAAAGTTATAACACTTCCGGCCTTATCTCAGTTATTAAGCATCATCAAAGCACTAAAATTAGCTATAATTATACAATACAGAGAGAATATGTATAAGACACCATGCTTAGTGCTTTATGTATCATCCTTTTCATCCTCCTAACAATCCTATTTGTGTGCTCAATCGTGTCCTCTTTGCAACTCTATGGACTGTAGCCTGCCAGGCTCCTCCCCATGGGATTTTTCCAGGTGAGAATACTAGAGTGGATTGCCATTTCTTACTTGTAGGGGATACTATTTAATTGCTTACAGTGCAATGTCACAACTAAAATTATTTTTGATGAGGGTGGGAGGTGGTAGTCCTGGAATCCCTTTGACTTTAAAAGATTCCCTTCTGGACGGCCTTTCTTGAGACTCCCACTGTTTTAAATGTTGGTAAGAAAATATGAAGGGAAAGATTTGGCATGTGTGTATCCATCCTTTTTGAGGAATGCCCCATGAATCTGAAATAATTTTCACATTGCTCTTCAGTAGGAGTCTAAGTTCAATATTTTCAAATCCTTTCATACTGCATTCCCTTGTTGTGTGATACAGTGAATGTCAGCTTTCGTTGGACAGAAAGATATCAACACACGTATCTTAGCTAACATTAGAGTCATAATTTAATCTTTGATATTTATGCAATAACGAGGACATTCAGAAACATTAGAAACTTTAAACATTTTTCTGGCATTCATGTGACAAGAAAATGCGGATGCACTTGGAAGCCTATTTCATTTTATTTGAATTGTAATGCCATCTGCCAAAACTTACTCTGTCAAAAAGTACTGCTCTGACAACATAGGAAAGGAACTTTGTGTGAGAAACAGGCATCTGTTTTTTGCTTAAATCACAAAAGGCACATTTTGTTTGCATTCACAAGGGATTTCTGCAAATTCACTATCCAATTAATATCAGTCTGTGACAATGACAAAATAAGCAGATTCTTAAATGAGTCCCATTTGTTTTTGGTTTTAGATTTGCAAAGCATGAAAGGATTATATGGTGTAGTGTAGAAATTTACTCTTCCAATTTATAATGAAGTCATTTTTCCTCTGTGAGGATGACATTACTGGCATCACCCGAGCACTTGAGTCAGGCAAGTCTTTAGTAATGGCAATGAATTCATACCAGGTTATCTTTACTGGTTCTCATTGTGATATGAAGCTCGTACCTTTGTATAATGATCAGCAGAACTTACCTGGAGTTGCAGACTATGGAAAAGGCCAAAACAAAGTTTCAGATCCTAAATTCCAAGATCTTAAATGCCTTGGAAGTGTGTGGTGAGAGCTGAAACTGGCCAGACATCTGCTCAGCTGTTTCATAAATACATAGTACATATTCTGTTTTTAACATGTTAGATATGGCAGAGGGGATGGCAGCAGATAAGATCCTTGTCTCAGAATAATTTATATCTACATGGAGAGGTAAAAACATCTTCATTTAAAAACAGAAATCCATAAAGAGTATTTATGAATGAAAGTGCAGGTGTGAATTGATATACATAAATACTGTGTAATCTCATAGTAAATAATGTGCCTTCATGTAGCTTCATGACTCTCATTGATTCTCAAGTAGAATCACAAAGCAAGCAAAAAATAGAAGAGGGGTGCTACTTGGGGGTTAAAATAAGATGACTTCAGGCATGGGCAATGGAGAGGTACGTGGGATGACACTAGTTTTGCAGAGAATGAACATAGGAAAGTACATAAATTGCAAGTTAATTATCCTAGTTGGAAAAGAGTATTTATGCTAGCTAATGAAAAACAGTTGTATGTGTACTGTATATAAATTGATAGAATATTTTTTATTTCTAGGCTAATTGGAAACTTCTGTTGTGTCTAAGAGGAGAAACACCATAATAGATGTAATTTGGAAAGCCCTAATCAGGTACTTGCACGCTTGGTTTTTCCATCATTACTACCCAGCACATGCCTAGCACAGTGCTTCAAATAAAATACAGAAATGAATGTTTAGAGCCAGGAGGTAAGCTGGTTATATTCAAGAGGACACCTGCATTTCTGTGGCTGCCCTGATTCAGACCGTCTTTCCTATTTTTGGATGATTCTCCACAGATCGAATCTTAGCAGGAGGTAGGTACTACATCCAACTACAGAAGTTGAAAAGCCTACACGCTTGCCTTCCCTGAAGCTTGGAAATTAGGGCATGGGCCTGTTTTTAATCCAGGTTTGGGCAGTCAGACACAACCACCTGGGATTTTGAATCTGGAACTAGTGGTGCAAACCAGCAGCAACTGTGAAGAATTTATTCTAGTGATGGACGGAACTGTCACAGCTAGTTGTAGGAGCAGCCATGGCAGTTTGGCCAGAGGGCAGTGTCTTTCTTGGCCTGTTCATGTGAGATGACTCAGGCTGGGGTTCTGGCTATGAAAACTCACCTTCTTATTTTCCAAGCCTGGTTTTCCCAATTTCCTTGTCATTCTGTAAGCTACCAAACAGTTTTTCAATGAATTCATTTTCTACCTAAATCAAGAGAATCAGTTTCTAATGTTTGCACTCAAGAACTTTGATAAAGGTATCTCAGGCAGGAAATGACTAGAAGCCTGTTTTGTGACAGTAATAATGCAAAGAGTGAAGAAAGGACTCTTCTTGAGAGGAATTGAGAGGAACTGACAAGGAACAATTGACAGACTTGGTAACTAGCAAGATAATGCCTTCCATTCTTGCTTCACTACTGTTTGCAGCAATACGTGCATGACATTGCCTAAGGGATAAAGCAGAGTGAAACTAAATATTTGCAAATATATATCCTAATGGATTCATCATAATAAAGTGTTTGTGGAATATGTGAACAGAATGTCTGTTAAGTGTGACATTTCTAAAGAGAATAAACTAAACTGGGGAAGTGGTGGTAAACATAAATAGTGTTTTTACATAAAAATATCTTTCTACAGAGAGAAAGTGTGAAGCTTTCATGAGCCAATATACTTTTTGACTCTATGTATGTTTATGAGAACCATGTTGTTTTCACTGACTTCTTAGTCTGATAACCAGCAACTATTGCCTCAATCTCAACATGACTTAAACAGAATTCATAGTTTTTCCTCCAAGTGGTCTTTCATCCACGTATTTTGCCTCAATGATAAGCACTACAGGTGTCAGATACCTAAACAAGGAACCATGGATTTCTTCCTTCCTCTTCTGATTATCCAACAAGTCCTGTATTCCATCCCTTAATCATCTCTCAATATTTTCCTGCCCCTCCATTACTGACTGTAGCCAAAAATCTCATCACTTTTTAACTAGAGTTTTGGAATTGTTTCCTTATCCTTTCCAATTCACCCCTACCAGAAATCCTAAGTGCCCTTTGCTTTCTAAAGTCTAACCCCATCAGAAAGTCACAAGGGTCTACCATGTTCACATCTTCTCTCAAGTACATAAATCTTTTGTGTGTTTGGTTTTTTTTTTTTTCTTTCACACTCAGACTTTACACTATCTCTTGACTTCTTGTTTTTACAAATGCTGTTTCCTCTGCGTGGAACTTTGTTGCAGGAATGAAAAGAGCGCATATTACATGTGAAACCTGAAGGATATCCATAACAACACTTGGGCTATTTTTATGATCATAAACAATCATTTTTAAAAAGGTAAGAGAAGGTCTAAGGTATTTCCATTAACCAGCACTTAGTCTATAGTGAAGCTGGATCTGTAAGATACAATATATAATTGTTCCCCAAATGTTCAATGGTCAGAATGCGAGTTCTTTCGAAAGGAGGAGAATATTTATTGAACAACATTCTTGGCCCCAAGGGGAAAGGAAGATCAGAGAGCTGCTTTGCCTTTCTTTCAACTTCAAAATGGATTTTCAAAGACAGAGTCCTTTAGAGGCTCTTGTTTAATGCAAGTATATCTTTAGTATGGGGAATACAGAAGAGAGAGTAGGGAAAAAAATATAGATAAAACAGAGGGACTAGGAGATTGTGAGATAAAGAAACAAAAGAAAAAACTTTAACATTTTAAAGTCTAATGAAGAGAGAAGGGAGGAGAGGAAGCAACACAAATGGTCACAAGTGCAGAGAAAGCTTTAGCTTCATGCTGAGATTCAACTTCAACAGAAAATTGGTGTTTTGGATATTTTCCCAGTGTTCTGCTCAAAAATTTCCTTCATCTTCATTACCCAGCTATTCAAGGTCAGGCAACATCCACAAGTAATCAGACATTTGACTGACAGTCTGAGGCGCAATCTATACTCTCTGTACTTTGCAGTTCAATATGGGGAAGAGCTAGAAATGACCCAACAGAGAGCACAAAACTTGTTCTGTCATCTAGCATTATAGGTATTTTCCTAGTTCACTTAATATAGTTCTAACTTTGAATTAACTTAGATAGCACTCCTAAGAGAAAAAAAGTTATATAGGTACTATTATTTTTCTATGTCCTACAATGAATTCAGTTTTTCTTGTAAAATGAATTGGACAATGTACAAAACTGAAAATAATCAAAAAATGTGATGAAAATGCAAATACATTCTTAAACATTTATTTTGTACAAAGTGGATGGAGGAATACAGTATAGCACTAAAAACAGATATCATCCAAGATCCAAAAATAGGTCATACTGATTCCAAGAATGCAGAGCATGTGAACAATATTAACTGTCTAAGTGAACAAAAAACAAAACTTTTTCTATGAAGCTGTGTGTTCTCGTTCATATCCCTGTCACTGTTGAATCTCCAGGTCTAGTCCAGTGCCAGAAAAACAGTAAGTATTCAAGAAACATAAACTGAATAAATTGTTAGCCTAGAAGGTAAACTGAAGATACTAAACAAATAGTTTTAAGATGACTCTTTAAGTTTCAAGATAACTAATATAAAATATAATCTCCACACCACAAAGTGATTTAAGAAAAGAACAGATCAGATAAAATCATACCCCATTAAGAAAAATACTCCCCAGTGTGATTTAGAAAAAAATCCAAATTTCATATCTGGACCTACAGGCCTTCCATTCCTGCCAACCTCTGACTCCAGCTCCTACTATTCTCCTTCCTGTTTTCTGTAGTTTAGTCAAACTAATGATTTTGTTCTGCTTTGTTGTTTCCCTTGCCCTTCCTAAGAATGTTAAGCCAAGTCCTGCTTTTGGGCTTTGACTTCTGCCCTTCCCTTTACTTGGTATGTGCTTCCTTAGATACTTTCATGGCTGGATTCTCATAATTCAAATCTCCTCAAATATTGATATACATGCCTACAGAAGGCTTGACCATACTGTCTAAAATAGCTATCACCTTCCCTTCACTTTATCCAATATCCCGCCTTATTTTATCAGCATATTTTAACCATATGAAATTTTACTATACATGTTATGGTTTATTTGATCTGAGTTCCACTTGTGTTCTATTGCTATCTTGATATACAAAGCAAATGACCTCATTGCATGAATGACTGAATGTGAGAAATATAAAATGTTATGAAATCATGTTTAAGTGAAAAGGGGAATGTGGTGTCTGATACATTCAGGAAATATAGAATTCAGGAAAGAAAAGAAGAGAGGGTTAAATTAAATCTCTGTTTTTGGCCTTAAGAGGAAGAACTTAGACTATTATGTTTCTTGGTTATCTCAGTAGTGGGCAAAGGGGTACACTAAATAAATGACAACTATTTTCATATAACTTCCTAGGTAGCAATTTAACTTTTAGTTATAATTAATTTGAAATGAGCTTAAACAATGTTGAACATGACATCCCAGATCTTAATAACATAGGATATAAAATGGTGGAAAGAGATAGAGTAGTTATTTTAACAGGTGGCAACAGATTTTTCATGAAAATATTTATATTCAGAAAAATATCAGGATGATTCTCTTTGGTTGTAAAAAGTAAGGTCTTAGGAGTTTTTGTTTTGGTTTTAAGGAGATCATGAAAAAAAAAAAAAAAAGGAAAGCTAAACTGCTCTGCACAAGGAACGAAGATAAATGTAAGGAAGAGAAAAGAATAGGCAAAGGATGATTGAGCCTATGAAAGCACACTGATGTCAAAGTCACCAAAGTAATTGCAAAATAAAGTAATATTTTAAATTTCTAAACACACACACACACACACACATACACAGATACACAAATCTTATATTGCCCAAACCATCAATAAATTCTGTTAACATCAGTTCAGTCACTCAGTCGTGTCCAACTCTTTGCGACCCCATGAATCGCAGCACACCAGGCCTCCCTGTCCATCACCAACTCCCGGAGTTTATTCAAACTCATGTCCATTGAGTCGGTGATGCCATCCAGCCATCTCATCCTCTGTCGTCCCCTTCTCCTCCTACCCCCAATACCTCCCAGCATCAGGGTCTTTTCCAATGAGTCAACTCTTTGCATGAGGAAGCCCAAGTATTGCCTGGTAATTCCTTATGTGAAAAATTCCTAAGAAGACCAAGGAATAAGGTTTGAGTTCCATATCTAGGCTGACCTGGAAATAACAGCCATGGAAAGTGAAATGTAAGCGAGGGTGAGTTTGGTGGGCAGGAACTTAAGAGATAAGGTTGATCTAAAGAAATACTCTTCCAAGAACACACAGGAGTTTTGGTTAGGGCTCAGACTTTGTAATAAGACTAAACATCTTTTTGAATATCTACTAACTTCCAAGGTTAAGATATAACAGTCAATTAGATGTCGACTCCAGGTTCATCTAGCACATGACCTCACCTCTACATAAAAGGCTGACAACAGGCACATTTCTATCTCCACAGCTGGAATGGGTTCCATCCAGTTACAGATAAGTTTCCAAATATTAAGAAGCCACAAAAGAATAAGTAGAGGTCCACATATTATATCTTCTATCCTCTTTTACTTCTAATTTATAGAGGGTTAGGATTATTATATTCACCTCTGTTAACAATATTGGGTTGTATCCTAAACACTGTTTATGAAATGTAAGAGCCTAATTATATATCAAAGAGGGAAATAAAGAGGCATGCATCCTCCATGAAGCTGAACTGTTATGTGTGACTGTGTGTGCTGTGTGAGAAAAAGCCAAGAATAGAAACTGGCTATCTAAATGCTACAATCAGGTAGAAGATTCTTCAAAGGAATGTCAAATTGAATCAAATAATCCACGATCAAAGACAACTCAGAAACTGAAACAGCAGTGTTAACTCAGTTGACTCAGGTATTATAAAAAGAATGCGTGAAATGATTTGATGTACTACTGTGGATTTCACATCAGGGTCAGAAGGATGCTTATTAAAGTTGCAGTCTGAATTTGATTTTATTACCTGTGCTTATAACATTGCCTGTCTAGAAAATATCTTGTTAACTATTAGTTTACCATCTCTTGTCTGATTGTCTGGAACTTTCCTAGTATCATGTTGACTGAGAGGGCCTTAACATTCCCCTCACCTTGACTAACCTTAAGAAAGGTTTCTTCCTCACTGTGGGCCCTTGACTTGCCTTTTCTTAGAGCAGTTACTTTAGAAACTTGCAACTGTAATTTCTTTCTCTGCCTCTTCAAGATATAAGTCTTCTAAAACTCAGGAATATCTTTTACAAAGACCTGGGAGCCATCTCTTGAAATGTAATCATCAAGAAAGATACCACCCCTATCACCCAGATTTTATGACTTATGCAGGAGGGTAGGAGCCTAAATTTGATAAATGCCAGTTAACAAATACAAATGGCCTACACACTGTAACCAAACTTCTCCATTCTTTCACCCCTATGGTCCTCCAATATTTTCCATTAGCCAGCACTAGCATTTGAAAATCCTCCTGCTTTCCAACTGGGGAGTTAGATCGATTTCTTTCCCCTATTATTGCAATAGTCTTGAATTAGTCTTCCTTGCCTTTATAATAAGTCTTTCTTGTCTGTCTGTTGCAGTATTTCTTTGACAGTGGACTGATCTGTTTTCTCATCTTCTTAAATTGTTTATTCTCTTGATATCAGGTAATATTTTCTAGTTACTTTTAAGTCAGTAAAAGGCTTCTTTTAAATATGAGGTTTAGAATAAATGTAATTGAAATGGAAATCCAAGACAGGGGTCATAAATGATAGATAAACTGAAGAACAAAAATAAGGAGTAGAATATGAAAATTTAGGTCATTGGAAAATATTGCTGACTAAAATCTATCACTTGCTCTCTGCCTCTACAAGGTTTAAGTCACTATCCACTGCATTTGCTGTCCTTCAAACACATGCTGAAGTAAGTTTGGAGGTCAGGAATGAGGCACTCTGTGTCTTGGGAAAAATTGGCAGACCAAGCCTTCAGATAGATATTTTCAGGAGAAGATTTTATGAGCTTAATTTCTTGCATCTTCTCATATCTAGAAGAGCACTAAAATTGTTAACAAGACATTTCCTCCTTGTAACCAGCAACAACCTTCTGCCAAAATGTGTGCTTGATTCCATGTGCCCTCCTTCACTAAAAACACATATATACACCCCAACTTTGGCTCAGTTCAGTTCAGTTCAGTGGCTCAGTCGTGTCCGACTCTTTGTGACCCCATGGACTATAGCACACTAGTCTTCCCTGTCCATCACCAACTCCTGGAGCTTGCTCAAACTCATGTCCATTGAGTCAGTGATGCCATCTAACCATCTCATCCTCTGTTGTCCCCTTCCCCTCCTGCCTTCAATCTTTCCTAGCATCAGGATCTTTTCCAATGAGTCAGTTCTCATCAGGTGGCCAAAGTATTGGAGCTTCAGCTTCAGCATCAGTCCTTCCAATGAATAGTCAGGACTGATTTCCTTTAGGATGGACTGATTGGATCTCATTGCTGTCCAAGGGACTCTCAAGAGTCTTCTCCAACACCACAGTTTGAAAGCATCAATTCTTTGGCACTCAGCCTTCTTTATGGTTCAGCTCTCACATCAATACAGGCTACTGGAAAAACCACAGCTTTGACTAGACAGACCTTTGTCTGCAAAGTAATGTCTCTGCTTTTTAATATGCTGTCTAGGTTGGTCATAGCTTTTCTTCCAAGGAGCAAGTGTCTTAATTTCAAGGCTTGCAGTCACCATTTGCAGTGATTTTGGAGCCCAAGAAAATAAAGTCTGTCACTGTTTCCATTGTTTCCCCACCTATTTGCCATGAAGTGATGGGACCAGATGCCGTGATCTTAGTTTTCTGACTGTTGAGCTTTAAACCAGTTTTTTCACTCTCCTGTTTCACTTTCCTCAAGAAGCTCTTCAGTTTCTCTTTGCTTTCTGCCATAAGGGTGGTGGCATCTGCCTATCGGAAGTTATTGATATTTCTCCTGGCAATCTTGATTCCAGCTTGTGCTTCATTCAGCCCTTCGTTGTACTCTGCATATAAGTTAAATAAGCAGGGTGACAGCCCACCTTACCTCTTTGTTATGCGGAGCACTTCCTCAAAGCTGTCTCAGAGGCTGCCTCCTGGGCTATTGTCCTCTTTTTGCCCCCAATAGAACTTAATTCACTACTTTCACATTGTGCATTTTTTCAGTTGACAATATCAAAGAATAACTCAATGAAAAAATACTCTCCCACTCTTCACCCTGAACAACACACACACACACACACAGAAAGTTTTTAATGTAAGGCCCTACACAGAAATGCTCAAGGTTGGAGAATTTGGAAAATTTCTCTGCCAAGTGGAGAAATCGTCTTGATATATGATGTAAAATGCACAAGGATGCTTTTTGAACATAACAGCAGGACTTAACTATAGGATGCTGTGTTGATATTCTGCTAGGAAGCACTGCTTGTTTCAATAGAGCTACTAGTTTACCAAAAAAATAAAAAAATAAAAAAGCAATAGTATTTACAATGGACAAACATATAGACACATTAATAAAATTTGATTGTTCATCAGATAAGTGGGTATTTTAGATTTAGAACTCTGAGAGTAAAGAAAATGAATCAAAGCAACACAAAACAAAATTCATCTAGGAACACATTTGGCTTGTCCGTTTTTCTCTTTTAAGAATGTAACATCCACATTTTGCTCATAAAGAAATGCCTGACTGCAATTGGTTTGCTAATTTTCTGGTTTACCATTATTCTGATGATGAAAGATAAACTGTAAATATAAAATGTATTGACCAATACCATCTAGTTTATTTGGAAACAGCAGGTTGTCTAAGATTCTCCAGAGAAAACTGTGGGCTTTTTTTTCTTCTGTTAATAAGGGTAATTAGAAACATAATGGTCCGTTGTGACTGGCAGCTTCCTGGTTGAAACTTCTCAGCAGCAGCAGAAAGTCTTCCGACCTAGATTTCTCTTCCAACAAAGATAAATACTCCATTATCTACTTACTTGTATCAGTTTAGCTTAATTCAGCCCAAATCATCCCTCGTAAAATTGATTATAATTGTCAGATTTTACTGGACTAAAATTAGTGTTCAGTTCTACATTTTTAATCAGTTGTTATCAGGACTGTGAAAATGAGTAGAGTGAAATAAAAATAACCCAAATGTATAATCAGATCTTGTGTTTTTATTTCACACAATTTCTTAATAAAAGAAAGAACAATCTAGAGACAATTAGGTTCATGGAGATGGCTTAATTAAATCACTGAGACTATAGTAAAAATTATGTGAACAATATTTGATGGTGAATCATTTAAGTTGGAAGTAAATTTAGCCTATTAATGATGGTAAAAATACCATCATGGTATTTTTTAAGTTGGAAATGACACATGATGTCATCATTCCTACATGACTAGGAGAAATATTTTTCAGTAGTAGAGCTAAATTATTGGAAACTCATATTTAAACAGACTTCTGGACATTTCTCCAATTTAGAAAAACAAAATTTAACTTGATGTATGTTATTTCCCTCAACCTCCCCCAAAACATGATTATCATTCACCATGAAGTCCTTCTATTGAACATGATGTGAGTTATTTCTATCTGAAGGTCTTATCTTTATTACCGTCATAGTGAAATATAAACCAGAGCATGAGACTGAGAAATGCATACTTATTTTTTCCATGTATTTATTTTATAAGTCTTTACATGGCATTCCCAAGTCAGCTGTCATCTATATGTTTTCTCATTTTCACTCATTTAAAAGATAACATTTTTTTCCCTATGTCTTGCCAGTTTTGGTTTTGTGAAAACCTAGGGTACTTTTAGACTCTCAAGGAATAGTAACAAAGTTCCCTGGAGACTGGAAAATAACAACAAACCCCAGTATTTTTAAGATGGTTCTATAGTGTGGGGAAAATAAGACAGAAGGATAGATTGAAACTCAAGTGGTTGGTAATTATCAATATGTATCTACAACCTTGAACTTGCTAGGGGTACTGAGGCTCGCAGTCTTTCATCTCCTTGCAAACTCAAGATGAAACTGGTTATTGTTTTAATTTACATTACTGTGAAAATAATTCAGGTAAACATTTTTATATGTTTATTAGACATTTAAATTTCTTTTTTGAATTAACTACTGTGTTCTTTACCCATTTATCTTTCTAGATTGTCTTTCTATCTAAGTACTTCTATGCTTTTTTTTTTGTTAGTATATATATCTCATTTCTATTAGCTAATTAATCTCTACTAGTTTATTAGTTAGTTAATCTCATTTTTATTCTTTTATGTTTCATGCTTAACTTTTACCTTGAGAAAAAACATTTATACTGCTTTTAATGGGTAAAATTACTAAAATTTTAAAAATATAATAAATTTATAAATTATAATAACTTTATTAATGCAAATAATAAAAATAGCTGCTATGGTGGTTTATTTTAAATTTTATAGAATTTAAAATGTATTAATATTTCCTCATCTGTAAAGATAGAGCCAATAATACCCATAGCATGGTACTGAGATAAGAATAACACATAGTGGAAAAATGGGAGAAAATATTTGCAAACAATGTGATTGACAAGGAATTAGTTTTCAAAATTTACAAATAACTCATGAGGCTCAATATCAAGAAAATAAACAGCCCAATCAAAAATGGGCAGAAGACCTAAATAGACATTTCTCTGAAGGAGAAATACAGATGGACAAGAGGCACATGAAAAGATGCTCAACATCACTATTATTAGAGAAATGCAAATCAAAACTATGAGGTAACACACCAGTCAGAATGGTCATCATTAAAAAGTCTACAAATAACAAGTGCTGGAGAATGTGAAGAGAAAGGAACCCTCCTACACTGTTGGTGGGAATATAAATTGGTATAACCACTATGGAAAACAGTATGGAGCTTCCTTAAGAAACTAAAAATAGAGTTATCACATGACCCAGCAATCCAACTTCTGGGCATATATCCATAGAAAAACTTGGTTCAAAAGGATAATGCACCCCAGTGTTTACTGCAGCACTATTTACAATAGCCAAGATGTGAAAGCAACCTATATGTTCATCAACAGATGAATGGAAAAAGATGTGGTACATATATACAATGGAATATTACTTAGCCATTAAAAAGAATGAAATAGTGCCACTTGCAATAATGTGGATGTACCAGGAAATTACTATACTAAGTGAAGTAAGTCAGACAGTGAAAGACAAATATTATATGATATTGCTTATATGAGGAATCTAAAAATAAATGATACAAATGAATTTATTCAGAAAACAGAAACAGACTCACTGACTTAAAGAACAAAATTATGGTTACCAGGGGAGAAGAGTGGGAGAAGGAGGGATAGATTGGGAGTTTGAGCTCAACATGTACACACTGCTATATTTAAAAGAGATAACCAACAAGGACTACTAAGCACAGGAAACTCTGCTCAATACTCTATAATAATCTAAGTATAAAAATACTTTGAAAAAGTATAGATACACATATGCTGTGGCTGCTGCTTTGTTGCTTAAATCATGTCCGATTCTGTGTGACTATGGACTGCAGTCCGTTGGGTTCCTCTGTCTATGGGATTCCATAGGGAAGAGTATTGGAATGGGTTTCCATACCCTCCTCCAGGGGATCTTCCGGACCCAGGGATCGAACCCAGCTCTCCTGCATTGCAGGCAGATTCTTTACTGCTGAGCCAGCAGGGAAGCCCAGATACAAGTATATGTATAACCAAATTACTCTGTTGTACACCTGAAACTAACACAATATCATTAATCAACTATACTTCAATATAAAATAAACATAAAAATAAAGGAACTAGCATGCCAAGCATAGTGGGGTGTGAAATGTTACTCTGGGAAATGGTGAAGAGATTAATGTTATTAGACCAAGTTCTAGTGTGAGGAAAGAGGACTGACAGAAGATGAAACTACATTAGATTAAGGGTAGATGGTAGGTATTTTGTATGTGATTAAGAACTTAGACTTTATCTTATAGGCAACTGGAAATCATCAAAGGTGTACCTATACAAAAAAGATCACTTCAAAAATATTTGGGAACCGTTTGTTATCTGAGAGAGAAAATAGTCTTTTCAAGCTTTTTAAACTTAAGTCATTTTACAAGACCACCTATTTGCAGCAATGCCACATTGATGAACTTAAGTCCCATGTATCTCTTGATCATTCACAAATTTCCAATTTTTGAAGCCTAAAATATGAGCATGTAAATGTTTTTAAAAGGTTGTTAACCACCGTCCCACATTGTCTTCCTTTAGAGACTGAAAACCTTCTCAAGTAATAAGAACATTTTAATATTTCAATAATTTTAATCTGCACACAGAAGGAGGCGGGGTTCACAGGAAAAACCACAGTTATTTGGATTAGGGTATGTCTCTTGGTGATAGACTGCCAACAGGGAGCTATACAGTTTTGACAAAATCAGTCTTCCTCTATGGGCCTCAGTTGTCTTATACATGACATGAGAAAAAACAAAATGGACCAGATAGTTTTTCTAAAGGCCCTCTCTTTTTAGGTTTAGAACTTAAACATTTTAGGTCTCTGATCTAAGGACCAATTTCTAGGCCCAAACAAATGACACTGGCTTGATACATAATTTAAGTCAACTGAATTTGACAAAAGATTCAATCCATTAGTGGAAGAAAATGGTGTCTGAATTATCCAGGTTCATTTATAGATCACAAATATGCAGATTCCCATTTAGGACCTTATGAAGAATGGTTATTCCATCATCATGACATTATAGAACATTCAAGGTTTGGGTGGAGAAGAGGAAAGAAGAGTATCAATTCAGTTCCTCTTAATTAGCAATTGGAAGTGTGACTCTGAAGTTCAAAAATACTTTTTCTCTGGAAAGATTTTTTGAGAGTCATTGTAGAAGTGGTAGCTGAGGCAATGAGGGTGGCTGGGAAAGCTCAGGGTAGCATGTGCAGTTTTAAAAGAGAAGACAAGGGAGGTTGAACAACCTCAGAAGGATGATACAGTTCAGAGGTAGGAGGAACACCAGGAGAGAACAGGTGGGATCTCCCAAGTTAAGAGTTGGTCACAAAATCACTACTGTCACATGCTACATGGGGCAAGGAAGGAAAGGAAGCTTTGGATGCTGCAGTTCCAGAGGGCCAATGATAGCCTTGTACAAGTTTAAGTGGAACATGGAGAAAGTAAGATCACAGGAGGCTGAGAACTCATTTTAACTTTCACTGAGAATCTGTGTGGAGTTTTGACAAAATCAAAGATTATCTGGCTATTATAAACAGTAAATTTATATAGCTCTTTTCAAAGTCAGTGGGGATATATTCCAGCCATCATATATGTTTAGTAAGAAGCTACACAAAGAATAGCAAGGCATCTCCCAGAGGTGCAAATTGGGGCACTTTTTTCCTCAGTATTCCATTTCTAGAAGGCAACTGATGTGCTGGAAAGATTGACTGATGCCCAAGAGTGAAGCATTATTTTAATAAGTTGGAAACCACATAAAAACCCATAAATAAGGGAATGGCTAAGTTGAATATGATAAAATATCATTCACATTATACAAAATATTTAGTCACATGGGGAAAATATGATATAATATGTAAATGTATACTATTACATGCAAAAAAGCAGAACATTAAATAGCATGTCCAGAATGATTGTCTAATTTGGTGTTTTAACAAAATCACTAAAAAGTACATACACAGAGAAGGCAAGAAAATACATTAAATTTTAAGAGTAGTTTTCTCTGAATGGTAATATTGAGGTTGAGTTTAATTTTATTCTTACTGCTTTTCAATTTTCTACATTTTCAGATAAAATATTTATTGCTTTTATTAATAGAAAAAGTTCATTGACTTCTATTTCTAAAAGGCTAAAGGAAGGAATAATAGAAAAATAGAATAATATTAATAGAAATAAAGCAGAAAATTTTTTCTTTCTGAAACACACACATAAACACATCCAGTTAATAAATACAAATCCATGTGGGTGCATGTACTACACACACACACATACACACACACACAGGTGAGTGTACACTTCTTCCTTTGGCATAGAAGTAGAAATATATTCTACTTGCTATGTATGAAATTTGGGCAGACTCAGCCCTCACTCCCAGATTGGCAAGTTAAGTGACTTACATCTAGCCTTAGAACAAAGGTTAAATAGGTTTGACAACTGTTTAAAACTGATGTTGCTAAAGTATGCTTTTAATAGTACTCAAGTGTAAAATATACAAAATAGGTAGATAGTAGGAGTTGGTAAGATGTCTCTTCAGAAATTCCAAGTGGTAATTATTTTAGACGTTTAAATAATAAGGTTTAATGGATTATATCTTCTGAAGAATATATGCCCTGATTTAACCCAAGTGAAGGAAGGGTGAAGGTATATGACAATTGATTTCATAAAAATGGAAAATCATGAAACTACCTACCAAATTGTTTAGTGCCTTTATTTATAAACATCCAGGGATTATTTTAAGGCTTCATTTAAAACCTGTACCTTATTTTCATCCATTTCTCCAGCTAATCACAAATAAGAATCAGATCAAATTATATCTGCATGCTGTTAACATATTTTGTATCTCAAGATCTATAGACCTGTATCAGTTTCCACTGCCTTTCATGCCATCTAAATGTGCTAAGTTGTACGGCTGGATGGTTGGAGAGAAGACATGGGAATAGGGTGTAGTCTTTGAAAACAGGTAGATTGTACCTCAAAAGATTTCTAAATATTCACAAGTGAAATGAAGACATTATTATGCTAGCTCTGAATACAAAGTATGTTCAGTAGAGACATATTAAGAACAATTCTTTTTGTATGCAATAGATACACGCTGAAACATAATACCCCAAGTTCAAAATACTATGGCTAGTTTTACATAAGGAAACTATGATATAATTTAGCATGGATTATAATTCTTCTGCTCCTATTTTCTGACTCGAATATATAAAATAGAATGAAGCATTTCTGGCAAATGTCACAAGGAGTTCCAGAGTAGCACCATGAACCATAAAGAAGTCATTGTCAGCCCCACAGTAGATCTGTCAGTGGTGGTGATAATGGTTTTAAAGGCTTAAAAACATTTAACCAGATGTTCTATAATACTTTGAACATGAGCCATAATTGCTCTCACAATGATAAAGTGAAATGCACATGTTTTTAGCTTTAATATTTCAATTTTCATCTTTAAGGGCTGGGACATGGCCCAATCCTTTGTATGTTGATGAGGCATTAAGGTTTGAAGATGGGTAGGGATTTCTGGGAGGCAAGGCTATTAATGGGAGTGGGTGCAGGAACCCCAACCTTGAGGGTAGAACAGAGAAGGTGAAAAGGTGGAAGGCTGCATCTTGGGTAAGAGTGAGCCTTGATGTCAGCTGCTGGACGCAGGAATGTGCCAGCACGTGGCTTACAAATATCTGAAGCAGCAGTATCACAGGAGTTGTTGACAAGGTAGAACATGGTCTGAACTGAAGTGAATATGTTGGAACAATGAGAATTAGCTAGTGGTTGTATAGGAAAGATGAAAAGATCCCCAGAACCAACAGCATAATTTTGGAGTGGGATAGGATAGGTGATATGGTACGCTGGGCTGAGCCTAAGAATGTAGAGGGGATCTGCTACAAAAGAGGAAATCTGCATTAGAGCCACATATTAAAAATGTATCATTTACATAATATACTGGAAAAGGAAATGGCAACCCTCTCCAGTGCTCTTGCCTGAAAAATCCCATGGACGGAGGAGCCTGGTAGGCTACAATCCAGGTGGTCGCAAAGAGTTGGACACGACTAGCGACTCCACCTTCACTTTTCACTTTCATGCATTGGAGAAGGAAATGGTAACCCACTCCAGTGTTCTTGCCTGGAGAATCCCAGGGCCGGGGGGGTGCCGGGTGGGCTGCCGTCTATGGGGTCGCACAGAGTCGGACACAACTGAAGCAACTTATAGCAGCAGCAGCAACATATAATACACACAATTTAAAAATAAATATTGACACTTTTAATGAAATGTTTCTAACACTGTATAAATTATTTATACCAAATAATTTTATTTTAGGACTTGTTTTGGTCCAGAAGAATGTCATTTCCTCTGCAGGTTTCTTAAGTTATATTAGGCATAGTTTAGAATTGCATATTCTAAATACTTTTTTGTTTCCTAAAATAACTTTAAACTGGTTTTAAGTGGGGTAATAGATATAAAAAACTGAATGGCAGTCACTGAAAACCTACAAATAATCTTTGTTATTCCTACAAAAAATATCCTAGTAAGGAAGTGATAACATCAGGAAGCATAAATTGATTTTCTATTGTTTCAAGTAAATAACTAAATAAAGCAGCTTGGGAGGCAGAGCATAGTGGATGGATTTTGCTATCCATCATTCCATTTCCTAAAACTAATATACCAAAAGGCTGTTAGTTTATTTTGAAGCAAACTAAGGAAAGACTCATGAAATGACCCATTCTTGCTCCTGACAATCCATAAAAATAAACACATTTCCTAAGTAAATCATTCACTGCCTCTGCTCTGAGACATTCACTCATGGATGAAGGAGTAAAGGAATTCACTCTCACAGACCTTTCTGATAAGCTTCCGTCAGCTGCCTTTATGTCCATCTCCTAAAGTCGATCAATTACTCATTCCTTAGTGCCACACCTCTAGCCTATTATTTAGTCAAATAATATTTATCATTCTACAATATGTGATTTATTTTCATGTTCCTCATCCAGACTGCGAGTTATTTGAGAAAAAGACAAAGTCTTATTCATCCTAATGTTTCCAACCCATGGCACAATACTTAGTACATAATAGGTGCTTAATGAGTGCTGATTCCTGTACATGTATTATTCACTGGATAACACCATAATCCTGTGGGGCTGACATTACTGTGCTTATTTTATTGATTAGGAGACAGGTTTGAAGAGAGTGGATTGCCTACAGTCACAAATACTTCAATGGTAGAGTTTAGATTGTAAGCTTTTACATTTCATCAGTTCTAACATGAATTTTTCTTTTCACATTGAAAACAGCTCTGAAAATTAAGATGTATTTCATCTCTGATGGCAAATTTTAATCACTGTTATCAGGCAGTAGTTGTCACTTCTGTGTGTTTGAGGACCTGGTGATGGATCGCCACACTGCTGTCTTTTCAACTGAGTTAGGGGTATGGTTGGTCCAGCACGTGATGAGCATAACTGCTATTTAAAATATCTTCCAAAAGATTACATTATGATTCACCCCAAAACAAAATTTATTGCAGATGCAGAAAGAAGTGCAATAGAAGAGTAGATCATAAACAAGACACTGATGAAGCAAATACAAATAATTGAAAGAAGGGTTGAAATTCCATATTTTCTTGCTAAGCAATAACTGAGTGCATCAGGGAATCTATGAGAGGATACACTCACAAACAGATGAAGCTGTGTTAACAATTTGTTGGAGTCAGTCAGCAAGATGTAAACTAGAAGGCACAGAAGATGAAGTGATAGGAAAACTCAGCCCACTGATGCATTCAACTGAAAAAGAGAGCAACTATGGCAACGATGAGGACGACTATCCATGGTATTCAACAAAACTTTCTATGATGATGGAAATGTTCTAGAGTCTGTGCTGGCACAGCTGCTGACACCTGTGGCTATTAAGAATGTGAAATACTGCCAATGTGACTAAGAAAATGAATTTTAACTTCACTTTAATTAATTTAAATATACATAACCACAGTTGCTAGAGGCTACCCTACTGGATGGTATAAAACTAGACTGCTTTGTAAACCAGTCTTCCTGATCAGTTAAGTCTGATGGTACAGTAAGTTTCAGTATTCTGATCTGGAAAGTGCAAATATCATCTATTTTAAAATGTTGTTGCCAGGGTTTAATGAGACGTGATGATGGATTATACTTAGCATATAAGTCTGGCATATGATAAGTGAGAGGAAATGAAGGTAGTATGTGGTAGGGAGAGTAGGACTACTAGTAATTATAGTAATAACAACATTTTATCCTTGCTGGTAAACAGCAAGGAAGGTTTAAATACTGCAATAAACAGCAGGTCATAAAGGAATATCTCCCCCCACCTCAAGAAAGACGGCAAGCTGCTTAGAAGTTAGGAAGTTCATTATAGACATTAGGCTACATGGATTCTCAGTAAATGCTGATTAGCCTGAAATTTCCAGAAGGTGAATTAGTGCACATGCAATGCTTCTGGGTATGTATCTGCATTTTGAAAATTCAAGTTCAAGTGACTTGGGCCCACACTCTAAATCTTAAAGTGATGCCAGATCAATCTGAGCATCCATGGGTACTAACAAGGATAGACTCTTGTTAGTACAAAGAGGAATATTTGTACAAGAAGAATATTGTACTACAATATTAGTACTACAATGTACTAAGAGGAATATTATGCTTGGCAAGAGGAAGCTTGGATAAACGCTAAATAAAGAAGGATGCCCTGCTGAGCCTATAATAAAGACTAGGCTGTTTTAGAATGTGTGGGTAACTCTTCTGGAATCTGTTGATCTATGTTCATTAGTTAATATGCATCTAGGTGCATACAGGCTGGGGTTTGTGTGTGTATGTGTGTGTCTGTGTGTGTGTGTGTATATGTAGGGAGGCAGAGGCTAATAAGGACAATGAAGACTGGAATAGGATATTATCTTGGCATCTACATCCACCCAAACTTTTGAAAGAGTCTAAAGTCATTTAGGAGAGATAGGTTAAGAAGAGAAACTGAAAGAGGTGATTTTTAGGAAATGTATTGAGTCTAGGATTGAACAATGCTGCCTTTTTAGGCAAAAGGGTTCAGGAGGTTGAACCATTTTCTCCACCTTTGCAGAGAATCCAAGTCACTTTAACATTTGGGAGACCAGCAACTTTGGGAACAGCGGAAGACAGTGCCTTATGCACATCAATTAGCAGTGTGATGGACACCACGGGAAAAGTCTCTGCTGAAGATGCCGCAAGCAGATTCATAAGAAGAGAACACTGACAAGGAGACTCTCAAGTTGCACAGAAAGAAGTGATCTGAGCTTGCACAGGGGGTAATGCTGACAACCCACACTGTTTATAGTATCTCAGAAACACTTGCGGAAGGTTTCAGAAAGGGAGCTGAGGGCCTATTGATCAGAGAGAGACTGGTATAAACAGGCACTAATTTTAAGGTGACCTAATTTGTCCTCATTGGATGGTGATGCCAGAGGACACAGGGGCATGCTAGCTGTTTTGTTACTTTAGAGTTCCTGTTATTATTCAAACCTTTTTGAGTTTCTATAGTAGTCTGCCATGATGATTTAGGGTGGAGTTAGTCCAGCGTAGTTTTGGCCCTAATAAAGGACTGTTTGTTGAAAGCCTGCTCATCATTTGCCTTTTTATTGCTACCAGAACAACAGTAACTAGGATCACTAAATCTAACACTTGAATAACAGTCCTTCAGAGGGCTTAACAGTGGCTATTACCAAACAGTACACACCAAAGGTTCTTGGCAGGAAGTAAGGAACAAGAAGTAAAGAACTACTCCATGAACTGAAAATTTTGAGGAGTGCTTCCAATAAAAAATATGTAAATTTTAAAAATGGGAGAGTCATCAGAACAAAGAACTGTTCCCTTGAGAAATAAAAACCAAATAAAGTTTAATAATATACCCAGTCTCTTCTAAGAGCTCTCCATTTAAAATGAAACCTGAAACCACACTGGATGATAACAACCTACAAAGGTTAAAATGAAAAAGTTTACCTTTTCTGGAAAAGGGTATATTGATTGAAAGTCCTATTTCACTGATCCTTTTCTATTCTTCGGGAATGAACAGTTACAATATAAAGATAGCTTTGGGACATGTATTTTCTTCTATTCCTTAAGTCTGATGGCTCAGTTCTAATTATCACTTATACCAAAATTTTACCCAGAAGTATTGTTCAGACCTTGGCCATGTAACCTGACTTAACAAAGTTGTAATATGACTTAACTAGTATTAAGCAAAGTCATGAGTTCAAACCTTACCTTAATGATGACTTTTTGAACTATAAGAAAGATCAGAAAATAGCAAAAGGAAGGTGGAAAGTTGGAATTATACAGGCCAGAGGTAATAGATCAAAAGGTGATTATAAGGTATTCCAAGTTCAGTTGACAAACGTGTGTGTGTTAGTTGTACCCAACTCTTTGCTAGGCTGCTAGGCTCCTCTGTTCATGGAATTTCCCAGGCAGGACTACTGGAGTGGGTTGCTATTTCCTTCTCCAGGGGATCTTCCTGACCCAGGGATGGAACTCAGGTCTCCTGCATGCAGGCAGATTCTTTACTGTCTGAGCTACCAGGGACATAGATAAATCACTAGGGCCAGACGGCACTCACCCGAGTTTCGAAGGAACTCAAGGGTGAAGCTGTAGAACCACTGGCCAAACTTGTAAACTGTTATTGGAAACAGTCACCTTGCCAGAGGACTGGGAGATTCTGATGTGATCCCTATCTAGAAGAAGGACTCTTGAGAAACCTGAGAAACAAGATGATGAGCCACAAGACTATTAATAGCTTTCTAGGCATAAAAGATGAGGAGAATAATTTTAAAAAGAGTCAATTCCACTGAATATCTTTATGTATCTAATTGGTGGAGGTAAAAGCTCTACAGTTTTGGTAAGAGGAAATCATACCAGTGTGGTCTCTTTGGTGCTTCTGAGGTTTCAGATGGCAATTGTGTGGCCCATAGAGACAAAATTTCCCTTTTTTTTTTTCTTGACATTTGAAAAGATTTACTTATAATGGCTTTACAAAAACACACATGGAGTTGGAGAAATCTTCTGTCACATACTAAAATCTAGCAATGATAGAAAACACAGACAGGGTTCATAAGGAACATTTTCTTTGAGGTATCTTATAATGGTTGTGAGAAACAGTCCTATTTTCATAAATGGATTGGAATGGGAATTTAGCATAGATATTTTGAATGGACATATTTTCTTAAGTTTAGTCAGGAGGGAAAAATCAAGCCAAGATGCCAAAACTGGGAAATTTCAAAAGGATACTTGAATAAGAAGAAATGGGTTAGGTTAATACTTACAGAGTATACTTAGAATTTGACTCTCACAGGATACAGCAAACACTGCAGTTCTAAAGACTCAAAGAACAGGATCTTATCAGAGACCAAACCATAAAAATCAGAGGATCAACTGCAGAACACAGCGCCTTGCACACAATGTGGAGCTGAAATTAACCCACAGAGAGTACTAACCATTGTGTCAGCTGCTATGTAACATATGACAATGATAACGTAGGTAAAGTAGGTCATGTTATAGAATTCTAGTCTATATTCTAGTCTATAGTTATCAATAAAATATCATACACTTAAAAATTATCAGAGGGTAGGTGCCATGTTTTCTTTCAGTTCAGTCACTCAGTCATGTCCGACTCTTTGCGACCTCATGGACTGCAGCACGCCAGGCCTCCCTGTTCATCACCAATACCCAGAGCCTGCTCAAACTCATGTCCATCAAGTCACTGATGCAATCCAACCATTTCATCCTCTGTCATCCCCTTCTCCTTCTGCCTTCAATCTTTCCCAGCATCAGGGTATTTTCCAATGAGTTAGTTCTTCACATCAGGTAGCCAAAGTATTGAAGTTTCAACTTCAGCATCAGTCCTTCCAATGAATAGTCAGGACTGATTTCCTTTAGGATTGACTGGTTGGATCTCCTTGCAGCCCAAGAGACTCTCAAGATTCTTCTCCAAAATCACAGTTCAAAAGCATCAATTCTTTGGCACTCAGCTTTCTTTACAGTCCAACTCTCACATCTATACATGACTGCTGGAAAAACCATAGCTTTGACTAGATGGACCTTTGTTGACAAAGTAATGTCTCTGCTTTTTAATATGCTGTCTAGGTTGGTCATAGTTTTTCTTTTAATTTCATGGCAGCAGTCACCATCTGCAGTGATTTTGGAGCCCAAGAAAATGAAGTCTGTCACTGTTTCCACTGTTTCCCCATCTATTTGCCATGAAGTGATGGGACTGGATGCCATGATCTTAGTTTTCTGCATGTTGAGTTTTAAGCCAACTTTTTCACTCTTCTCTTTCATTTTCATCACGAGGCTGTTTAGTTCTTCACTTTCCACCATAAGGGTGGTGTCATTTGCATATTTGAGGTTATTGATATTTTTCCTGGCAATCTTGATTCCAGCTTGTGCTTCATCCAGCCTGGCATTTCACATGATGTACTCAGCATATAAGTTAAATAAGCAGGGTGACAATATATAGCCTGGACATACTCCTTTCCCAATTTGGAACCAGTCCGCTGTTCCATGTCCATTTCTAACTGTTGCTTCTTGACCTGCATAGAGATTTCTCAGGAGGCAGGTTAGGTGACCTGGTATTCCCATCTCTTGCAGAATTTTCCATAGTTTTTTGCAATTCACACAGTCAAAATCTTTGGCAGAGTCAATAAAGCAGATGTTTTTCTGGAACTCTCTTGCTTTCTCGATGATCCAGCAGATGTTGGCAATTTGATCTCTGGTTCCTCTGCCTTTTCTAAACCCAGCTTGAGTATCTGGAAGTTCACAGTTCACATACTGTTGAAGCCTGGCTTGGAGAATTTTGAGCATTACTTTGCTAGCTTGTGAGATGAGTGCAATTGTGCGGTAGTTTGAACATTTCTGTGACATTGCCATTCTTTGGGATTGGAATGAAAACTGACCTTTTCCAGTCCTGTGCCCATTGCTAAGTTTTCCATATTTGCTGGCATATTGAGTACAGCACTTTCACAGCATCATCTTTTAGGATTTGAAATAGCTCAACGGGAATTCCATTACCTCCACTAGCTTTGTTTGTAGTGATGCTTCCTAAGGCCTACTTGACTTCACATTCCAGGATGTCTGGCTCTAGGTGAGTGATCACACCATTGTGATTATCTGGGTCATGAAGATCTTTTCTGTACAGTTCTGTGTATTCTTGCCACCTCTTCTTAGTATCTTCTGCTTCTGTTAGGTCCATGCCATTTCTGTCCTTTATTGTGCTCATCTTTGCATGAAATGTTCCCTCGGTATCTCTGATTTTCTTGAAGAGATCTCTAGTCATTCCCATTCTATTGTTTTCCTTTATTTCTTTGCACTGATCACTGAGTAAGGTTTTCTTATCTTTCCTTGCTATTCTTTGGAACTCTGCATTCAGATGGGTATATCTTTCCTTTTCTCCTTTGCCTTTAGCTTCTCTTTTCTCAGCTTCCCTTGTGGTTCAGATGGTAAAAGCATCTGCCTGCAATGCAAGAGACCCAGTTTTAATCCCTGGGTTGGAAAGATCCCCTGGAGAAGGAAATGGCAATCCACTCCAGTATTCTTGCCTGGAAAATCCCATACCAGGTTCCTCTGGTAGGTTACAGTCCATGGGGTCGCAAAGAGTTGGACATGACTGAGCAACTTCATTTTTCTTTCACTTTTTTCTCAGCTATTTGTAAGGCCTCCTCAGACAACCATTTTGCCCTTTCGCATTTCTTTTTCTTGGGAATGGTCTTGATCACTGCCTCCTGTACAATGTCACAAATGTCCGTCCATAGTTCTTCAGGCACTCTATCAGATCTAATCCCTTGAATCTATTTTTCACTTCCATTATATAACTGTAAGGGATTTGATTTAGGTCATACCTGAATGGTCTAGTGATTTTCCCTACTTTCTTCAATTTAAGTCTGAATTTGGCAATAAGGAGTTCATGATCTGAGCCACAGTCAGCTCCCAGTCTTGTTTTTGCTGACTGTATA
Source organism: Cervus canadensis (assembly GCF_019320065.1). NCBI lineage: Eukaryota > Metazoa > Chordata > Mammalia > Artiodactyla > Cervidae > Cervus > Cervus canadensis. Next base: position 40,241,577 of record NC_057388.1, on the reverse strand, counting down.
CAGCTTCTCCATCTTTGGCTGCAAAGAATATAATCAATCTGATTTTAGTATTGACCATGTGGTGATGTCCATGTGTAGAGTCTTCTCTTGTGTTGTTGGAAGAGGGTGTTTGCTATGACTGGTGCATTTTTTTTTTTTTTTGGCAAAACTCTATTAGCCTTTGCCCTGCTTCATTTTGTACTCCAAGGCCAAATGTGTCTGTTACCCCAGGTAGCTGTTGACTTCCTACTTTTGCATTCCAGTCCCCTATAATGAAAAGGACATCTTTTTTGGGTGTTAGTTCTAGAAGTCCTGTAGGTCTTCATAGGGCCATTCAACTTCAGCTTCTTCAGCATTACTGGTTGGGGTATAGACTTGGATTTCTGTGATACTGAATGGTTTGCCTTGGAAATGAACAGAGATCATTCTGTCATTTTTGAGGTTGCATCCAAGTTCTGTGGTTTGGACTCTTGTTGACTATGATGGCTACTCCATTTCTTCTAATTGATTCTTGCCCACACAAGTAGATATAATGGTTATCCTAGTTAAATTCACCCATTCCAGTCCATTTTAGTTCACTGATTCCTAAAATGTTGATGTTTACTCTTGCCATCTCCTGTTTGACCACTTCCAATTTGCTTTGATTCATGGACCTAACATTTCAGGTTCCTATGCAATATTGCTCTTTACAGCATTGGACTTTACTTCCATCACCTGTCTAATCCACAACTGGGTGTTGTTTTTGCTTTGGCTCCATCTTTTCATTCTTTCTGGAGTTATTTCTCCACGCTTACCCAGTGGCATATTGGGCACCTACCAACCTGGTGAGTTCATCTTTCAGTGTCATACTTTTTGCCTTTTCATATTGTTCATGGGGTTTTCAAGCCAAGAATAATGAAGTGGTATGCCATTCCCTTCTCCAGAGGACCATGTTTTCTTACCACAATTAAACAAACAAACAAATACTGACAATATAGTTGATGTTTTAGATAATATATGTATTTCTACCTACATAGGCAGAATATAATGTCAACCTTGTTATGTGCAAGTGCTTTTTGTGACAATATGAATCTTGGTATAATTTATTTTTTCACTTATCACTTGACCTCATTATTTTTTCACTTCTTAGGATAATTTTCAATAAATTATTTCTAGAACATGAATAATGTATAAAGACATGAAAACAAGGCACCCATGTGGCTGACATACATTTTCTTTAGTTATATATGAGAACTGAAGTGAAGAAAAATGGATTTTCCCAAAGTCATACAGTTTATTTATTTATTTTTTTATTTTTTAATTTTTTAAATTTTTATTTATTTATTTATTTTATTATTATTATTTTTTTTCCAGTGGGTTTTGTCATACATTGATATGAATCAGCCATGGATTTACATGTATTCCCAATCCCGATCCCCCCTCCCACCTCCCTCTCCACCCGATTCCTCTGGGTCTTCCCAGTGCACCAGGCCCGAGCACTTGTCTCATGCATCCCACCTGGGCTGGTGATCTGTTTCACCATAGATAGTATACATGCTGTTCTTTTGAAATATCCCACCCTCACATTCTCCCACAAAGTTCGAAAGTCTGTTCTGTATTTCTGTGTCTCTTTTTCTGTTTTGCATATAGGGTTATCGTTACCATCTTTCTAAATTCCATATATATGTGTTAGTATGCTGTAATGTTCTTTATCTTTCTGGCTTACTTCACTCTGTATAATGGGCTCCAGCTTCATCCATCTCATTAGGACTGGTTCAAATGAATTCTTTTTAATGGCTGAGTAATATTCCATGGTGTATATGTACCACAGCTTCCTTATCCATTCATCTGCTGATGGGCATCTAGGTTGCTTCCATGTCCTGGCTATTATAAACAGTGCTGCGATGAACATTGGGGTGCACGTGTCTCTTTCAGATCTGGTTTCCTCAGTGTGTATGCCCAGAAGTGGTATTGCTGGGTCATATGGCAGTTCTATTTCCAGTTTTTTAAGAAATCTCCACACTGTTTTCCATAGCGGCTGTACTAGTTTGCATTCCCACCAACAGTGTAAGAGGGTTCCCTTTTCTCCACACCCTCTCCAGCATTTATTGCTTGTAGACTTTTGGATAGCAGCCATCCTGACTGGCGTGTAATGGTACCTCATTGTGGTTTTGATTTGCATTTCTCTAATAATGAGTGATGTTGAGCATCTTTTCATGTGTTTGTTAGCCATCTGTATGTCTTCTTTGGAGAAATGTCTGTTTAGTTCTTTGGCCCATTTTTTGATTGGGTCACTTATTTTTCTGGAATTGAGCTGCAGGACCAAAGTCATACAGTTTTAGAGGTAGAAATAAAGTGAAAATCAATGTTAATTTTAAACTAAATGCTGCGCTCATGATAGTGGGCTCATTAATATCTCATTACTTAATTCAAATTTATTATTAAAAAGTATAGTCTTGCACAAAACAGACTCTTGCTTCTAACAGTACAATTTCAGCTATTAACTACTCAGTCATATGGGTCTTCTACTTCCTTTTCTCCCAAAAAACCATTAACCCTTTCTCATTAGGCTTCCTTTCTGTCAACTCTAAGAGCTGAACATGTACATAGATTCAAAAAGCTTTTTTAAAACTGCTTTTTCATTTATTGGTCTTATTTATTAAAATAAGTTAAAAACATTTTTTTTTGGTTGTATATAAATCTAACACTTGAATAACCGTCCTTCAGAGGGCTCAACAATGTCAATTACCAAACAGTACACAACAATGGGCTTCCCTGATGACTTAGACAGTAAAGAATTCACCTGCAATGTGGGAGACCTGGGTTCAATCCTCGGGTTGGAAAGATCCCCTGGAGAAGGGAACAGCTACCCACTTCACTATTCTGGCCTGGAGAATTCCATGGACTGTATAGTCCATGGGGTTGCAAGGAGCTGGACATGACTGAGCAACTTTCACCTCGCACACCAATGGTTCTTTACAATGGAAACTTTGTAACTTCCTGAAACAGTTTTGAAGAGGAAAGCCTATAAGCAGGCAGAGGTGTGTCCCCCAGAGTGGTACAATGGATCTATTTCCTGAGATTCTCCCCAGTAGACCACCTGTCCTTCAAGCCTTAAAATTTTTTAGGTCTTATAACTCTAGTAAAACACAAAGACATATGGTATGACTGTCGTGGGAGAAGAAATTTTTCTCTATGCTTCCAGGATCTTCTGGCTGGTCTAACAATTAAATGTCGTGAGATAGATTAACAGGAGAAAATCATACAGAAGTTTAGTAACATGTATACACAGGAGAGACCCTGGAAAACAGAGTAACTCTCCAAAATGGATGAGCCCCTCAACTTAAATACCATCTTCAGCTGAAGACAAGAGTGTTGAGCATGGGGGGAGTCAGCTGGGAAGTTGCCAGGAAAAGCACAGTAAACAAGTGTGATTGTGATATAGATTCAAGTCACTGCCTTCTCCATTGAAAAGCTTTTCTAAATTTGGTCACCTTCCTCACCCAGGTACAGAGAGAGAGAAATACTCCCAAACGGAGAATTCCTACAAATGCTTCTCACAAAAGGGTAACTCCTACTTGGTTTTCTGAATTTTTCCCACATCTGCTGTTTCTTAGAAAATAACTAGCTTAAAGTAATGAATATGTCAAAGAGACATATTTTGGGGTGGCAAATTCTGCTTCCCTAAAGGGTAAATGGCCATGTTTCATAACTGACACCTCAAAGAGGATAGAGAATCTTTACAACCAAGATTACTAGTATGAAACAAAATTCATATGTTATGGCAAGAAAGGAAAAAATTAAACACAAATATCTTTCTCTGTCCTTTGGCCTCCCTTCTCCCCCATACTGCGTATTGTATATCTGCATTATTCAATACATAGTATGTATATTGCTTTTGTATTAACCAAACCTTCCTCACCAGCAGAATACCTAATCAACCATAAAGAGCAACAATCTCCTATCATCAATAAGACAATACCTTAAAAGGTATTCTTTCTTGATCTTGAAAGGGGTCAGAGACTCTTAGATTGTGGAAACTGTCAATACATCATTCAATATATAGCCCTCTGTCTCAAACAACTAGTATAACGGTGCCCCGACTTAGAATGTGTGAGAGCTTTCTGCAATGCTATTCTCAGGTTATAATCCTCCATTTGGCTTGAATGAAATTTTCCATTTATTTCTTGGATCAATTTTTCACTGACACTAGTGACTAAGTTCTTCCAAATTCATCAGGAGGGGATCCTAAGAAAAGAGAAAGGCAGAAATCCCAGAGAGAAGGTTCGACTGTGTTCAGAGTGAGTAACTCATAGTTTTGCCTAGGTGTGCTCTGGTATATAGATTCACAGTTTATCTGTGAGAATTTCCTCTTTGGAATCAGTGAGGTATGCATTTTTTTAAAGTAAAAGAAAACACCTATTTTGTTTATGAATACCTTTATTACACTCCCTGCTGATTCAATGAACTTTTGATTAGCCTCTATGATTACTAACTTCATTTAGGGGAATTGAGCATGAGTGGTTTGGTAATTATTTGAGACACTTGCAAATAAGGGGACTTTCAAAAGCTGACTGAAGGTGTGAAGGCAGAGCACAGTTTGCCTGTTTTCTTTTGACTTTCTTTAGATGCTAGTAACTGCTAATTAGAGAGAGCAAGGAAAGCAGTGGTGGGGAACTCACTTTTAAAATTCAGTCTGATTATAATCTGGAAGCTGACTGTTCCCTTTCAAAGGTTAAATGAAAAACTGCTAAAGCAGTTTGGATTATTTATCAGGTATTTTATTGACTTTCCAAATCATATCAACAGTTTTACATGTAGGTGCTTAATCAAAAACTTTTTTCTAAGTTATTTATGCAACTGGTCAGTCAAAGCAAGAAAAATAAAATCTTGGAAGTGAAAGAATGGCAGGTGGTAGATAACAAAGTTGATCTCAGACGCTATGGCAAGTATAGATCCTGTAATTCTCAAAGCTTGTGTTCTATTTGTAAGGGAGGAGAACTGGCCATCCCAAAAGTTGCCCTGTTGCCTGTTTCTCAGAGCACTGAGGAGATCCAAGGGATTTAGCACTTGGAAAACCTGGAGAGCTTGGGAGGAGAACTAAGCTCCATACAGAAGGCACCTCTGCTGAAGGAGGAAACACTGGCAGGCCAGGGTACTCTGTGTTCTGCCCTCTGTCAAGCTGTGTGAGTGCATTTGTGGGTGTCTGTAGCTCCTCCAGCTCTGCCAGGCTCCGCTACTTCTCATGAGGCTCCTGAGTATCAGATGAACCCTCGACTTCTCCTTCTCACAGTGATTCTATCCTGCGTGTGTTTGAACTTTCCTTAAAGCTTTTTGAATTCTTAAAAAGAAAAGAAAAATCAGGAAATCAGAATTACCCCAAATCTTTAGTGTTTATATTCCTTACCTAATGGATAAAAATGAAATAAAGCTGATTTTTAAAAACTGGGCAACAATTTCACATATCATATAAGACAGCAGGTTTAAGTACTAAATTAACTTATTGAAACTAATATTAAAGCATTAAATTATACTTTCAAAAGGATAGAAAATTTTACAAAGTAGAAAATGAAGCCACTTTCATAATTTGTCTGATTATAGCTGAATATATCATTAAAAAAGACAGAAAATTTGAAAATTTTAGAAAACTGAAAATTCAGCTACTTTGAAAATTTGGCTGAATATAGCCAGATATTCTGTGCATTGGTAGAAAAAATAACCCATAGAAGCTCTGCAAAAATATCAGGTAAAACTAATTTTTCCTTTGTCAAAAACAAATTATACTTGGCCTCACAAAAACAGAAGCATGACAACTTTGTAATTTATGGATGTTATTAACTCCTCTGATAATTAGATGGTAATAATTATAGGGCTTCCCTAGTAGCTCAGATGGTAAAGAATCTGCTTGCAGTGTGGGAGACATGGGTTCGATTAGTGAGTTGGGAAGATACTCTGGAGAAGGGCATGGCAATCCAGTCCAGGATTCTTGCCTGGAGAATCCCCATGGACAGAGGAGCCTGGTGTGCTACAGTCCGTGGGGTTGCAAAGATTTGGACATGACCGAGTGACTAAGCACACTCTTAAGACTGTACAATTAAATAAGACTGTACAATTAAAGCATTTTTCAGATTCTATTTCTAAACATGCTTAAATAGCAGAAGTAGACAAATGCTCCCCATGTTTCATTTCTAGTCAGTGAAACTGAGGACAAGAGGGTTGTGAAATGATCACGGTTCTCAAGAACATAGGCTTGGTGTGATTTCTTTGAATGTACTAAATCATATATATTTCTTCACTATTGATTTGTGTGATAATTATGACTTGTTAAGTTTTTGAAAAAAAATCTAATAAATGGATTTAGTAATCAATCACCTTCGATGAAACTACTCAATATTTCTCAAATGACCAAGATTTAGTCTGTAGATAGACAAAATCTACCAAATTTATTCAAACTATTTCCAGTATAGTTTGCTGGTCTCCTATTGATATTTATTGTATTGTACTATATGTATGCAGGTCAGGAAGTAACAGTTAGAACTGGACATGGACCAACAGACTGGTTCTAAATAGGAAAAGGAGTACGTCAAGGCTGTATATTGTCACTCTGCTTATTTAACTTATATGCAGAGTACATCATGAGAAATGCTGGGCTGGAAGAAGTACAAGCTGGAATTAAGATTGCCGGGAGAAATATCAATAACCTCAGATATGCAGATGACACCACCCTTAAGGCAGAAAGTGAAGAGGAACTAAAAAGCCTCTTGATGAAAGTGAAAGAGGAATGTGAAAAAGTTGGCTTAAAGCTCAACATTCAGAAAACTAAGATCATGGCATCTGGTCCCATCACTTCATGGCAAATAGATGGGGAAACAGTGGAAACAGTGGCTGATTTTATTTTTTTGGGCTCCAAAATCACTGCAGATGGTGATTGCAGCCGTGAAATGAAAAGACATTTACTCCTTGGAAGGAAAGCTATGACTAACCTAGACAGCATATTAAAAAGCAGAGACATTACTTTGCCAACAAAGGTCTGTCTAGTCAAGGCTATGGTTTTTCCAGTGGTCATTTATGGATGTGAGAGTTGGACTGTGAAGAAAGCTGAGTGCCAAAGAATTGATGCTTTTGAACTGTGATTTTGGAGAAGACTCTTGAGAGTCTCTTGGGCTGCAAGGAGATCCAACCAGTCAATCCTAAAGGAGATCAGTCCTGAGTGTTCATTGGAAGGACTGATGCTGAAGCAGAAACTCCAATACTTTGGCCACCTCATGCGAAGAGTTGACTCATTGGAAAAGACCCTGATGCTGGGAGTGATTGGGGGCAGGAGGAGAAGGGAATGACAGAGGATGAGATGGTTGGATGGCATCACCGACTCGATGGACATGGGTTTGAGTAGACTCCAGGTGTTCGTGATGGACAGGGAGGGCTGGCGTGCTGCGATTCATGGGGTTGCAGAGTTGGACATGACTGAGCAAGTGAACTGAACTGATATAGTTTAAAATATCGCATAATCAAATGTACTGAAAAATCACCCTTTCATTATGAATAAAAAAATAATTATTTAATACTCATACATAAAATACTCATTCCCATTATTAATAGCACCAGCCTTGGGGTAAGTATGAACACCCTGTGACAAATACTTAATATCAGATAATGTTAAAATCTCAATTTAGTTCAAAATTTTAACCCTTGCCTTAAGAACTTTTGAACTATAACTCAATAATTATGTATTAAAATAACCCAGTTGGTTACTTGCTTGTGATTGTCAAGTTTATTCTTTAGTGGAGTAGTTTACAAACAATACAAAGGTTAGCATACCTCTGCACTTCTTTGTTATACCTGATTAGTTTTCCCTCAATGTGGGTAACTAGGCAAATATCTATCTACCTACCTACCTACCTATAAGCAGACCAAAGGAACCCAAAGGAGATGATTGGGCCTGGGGCAGGAACAACATTTTGGTCGTCAATGCTTTCTATTGTAAAGATTTATAACCAGAAAGGGAAATGATGTAAAAGCTTCATATATTGAAATATGGGGAAGTCATTCAAAAAGCCATTTAACTTAAACTTTACTGACCAGAATGGTCTGTTTTGTGGCCTTTTGCATATGCACTGTATATCTGCTTTGGTCACTGAGGAGGGGAATGCATTTGAAATTTAAAATGGAGTAGCTGTACTTCTGACGTAAAACTCGATAACCATCATGGATGTGATTTCAGACAATTACAAACTATATTGTCGAGAATTTAAATTTTCTAATCAGTGTCAGACTCAGGATGCCACCAGCCATTCTCAAAGCAATGTCTGCTGATAGGTGCCAATTGTAGCCCTGTGGCCTCAAGGTCTGGTCTTGGAACTATTAAATTTTTAGACAATGAGACTGCTTTAGATCAGATATTAGCAGAAAAGGAAGACATGAGTAGTGGCCAATACCTTCTGTTATGTATATAAAATAAGACATCCAAAGTTAAAACTTTAGATAAATTTGGGCTCCAAAATCACTGCAGATGGCGACTGCAACCATGAAATTAAAAGATGCTTGCTCCTTGGAAGAAAAGCTATGAACAACCTAGACAGCATATTAAATAGAAGAGACATTACTTTGCCAGCAAATGTCCATAGTCAAAGCCATGGTTTTTCTAGTATTCTTGCATGGATGTGAGAGTTGGGCCATAAAGAAAGCTAAGTGCCGAAGAACTGATGCTTTTGAACTGTGGTGTTGGAGAAGACTCTTGAGAGTCCCTTGGACTGTGAGGAGATCAAAGTCCTAAAGGAAATCAGTCCTGATTATTCATTAGAAGGACTGATGCTGAAGCTGAAACTCCAATACTTTGGACACCTGATGCGGGAACTGACTCAATGGAAAAGACCCCGATGCTGGAAAAGAATGAAGGCAGGAGGAGAAGGGTAAGACAGAGGATGAGATGGTTAGATGGCATCACCCACTCGATGGACAGGAGTATGAGCAAGCTCCAGGAGTTCGTGATGGACCAGGAAGCCTGGTGAGCTGCAGTCCATGAAGTCATAAAGAGTGGGACATGACTGAGTGACTGAACTGAACTGAAAACCTAGTTCCTTTACAGAGTTTATGATTAAACTCTCTATCCAAAAAGTGATTCCCTTTCTTGTCAGACACCCATTTGCCTGATGATTGAGGAGTATCAAAGAAAGGGGATTTGTAACCAAGCAAGACCCTATGGGGCCTTCCTGGGACAGGCCCCTTTCCTTTATTCTCTGCTTTAGTTTCTCCCTGAAGTACCTAGATAACAGTATCTGACACACATTCCTGAGTTATTTTACAGATGTGAAAATTCCCATCAAATGGAAGGTGTTAACTATTTGATGACCATAAGCACAGAGCCCCCAGTCCTACTGGATTGACAAGGTTAACCCCTGTGACACCACCCTGTTCCCTCACCATCAGCTAATCAGAAAACTGTGCACGACCTTATTACATGTACTGTGACCCCCTTCTCACATCTTGCCTTTAAAATGATTTCCTGAAACCAGTTGGAGAATTTGGGCTTTTTCAGCACTAGCTGTCCCAGACTGCTTGTATGGTAGCTTACAATAAATGCTGTGCTTTCCTACACCACAGCCTGGCATCAGTAGGCTGGTTTTACTGTGCATTGGTGAGCGGACCGGAATTTGGTTTGGTAACAACACTTCAGCGTCTCCCTCCTTATCATGGGAGGAAGAAAGTTTTAACACTTTCATATGGGAAGGAATTGAGAGAGGATAAAAAGAGATGACTTTAGCTTCATACCATTCATATATGATTCTTTCTCCTCCATATATAAGGAGAGAGAGTGTTGCAGAGTAAGGCAATGGATCGGTTATTCTAGAACAGTATCAAGAAAGACAACGAGATATAAAGGGGTAAAAACTTGGAGATGTAGAAAAATTCAGGAAATGAATGAAAGATATATCAATTCTTGCAAGAGGAGAAGGAACAAAAGTAAGGAAAGACAAGAAAACTGATCATTAAAGCAAAATGAAAATGTAAGGTTAACTGGCTGAAAACCCACTCTCTCTTACCAAGGAGCTGCTGGCTGGCCGTGACAGTTTTTCACTAATTCCCTAGCAGTTCTCTGCTTTCTATTCCCCAACTTATCCCTGCCAAAGACCCAAACACAAACGTCAAATGATTTAAAATTTTATTAGAGCTTGAATTCTGTAGTCTGTCTTGGGTTTTCATCTCAGCTCTGCCACTTCACTATACTTGTGTCATTTTGGATAATTTATTTAAACTTTCTGTGTTTGTTTCCTGACCTGTAAATTGGGTAATTAAAGCACTTAGCACCTAGAGGTTGTTGTGAGAATTAAAACGAGATAATGTGTTAAGAGGACTCAGCACAACTTCTGGCTTATAGTATATGCTCAATAAATGCCAGCTAGTATTATTATGCTCTTCATTTGATAGAAGCTCTGTGAGAAGAGTTATTCTCTCATACCTTGAAATATGAGTAGCAAAACTGTTTGTCTGAAGTTCAAGTTGTCAACCCTACTTTTATCTGCTCAGAAGGATACTGCTTGCCTTCACAAAAGACCAATGGAATTTCAGTGATTCCTGCTTCTCAAGGGTGGACAGTGCTCTGCCAGTTTCCCCCAGATTTCTCTTTAGTCACCGCCAGCTGAGCCTATCTTGGTACATTCTGTGCTACTTCGAAAACACTATATGCCAAGAGAAAAAACACACACACAAGTGGGTTCACAAGCTGAGAAGAGCAAGCAGAAATGGCAGGATCCCACATGCCTGCAGGCACTAAAGCTGCAAGTGCCACCTACTTCTAAAGTTGTGCCCGAGGTCACGGAGAATCCCAAGAAATGTTTTGTTTCAGCCGGAGAGCACCCAGCATGAGCACACATCTTCAGATACTTTAGGTGCATTTGCCTCTGTCTGCAGATTGAAGAAATAAAAAATCTCAGCCCCAGAAAACAGCTTCTTGCTAAAGGCAAAATAAACAAATTTCTATTAGAAAGGGGACATTTCCCCCTGGTCTCCCTGCTATTAAGGACATATTCTCTCTTGTTTAAAACCACATCCAAGTTGATAATCCTTTGAAAAGATGTAAATAGACTTTTCTCAAGAGTTTTGGACATTCTCAAAGTAGAGGACCAGGTGAAACAAGAAGCAGAGAGATACTATTTTGGACAAGGTTTTCCAGATGCCCTGAGATTCTTCAGGAAAACATCCTGGGGCAAGCTTATCACTTATCAGTCTTTTTAATCCAAGAATTTTTCATTCTTGGATTACATTATACAGGAAAAAAGCTAGCCCATAATCATGTTTATATTTATACAAAGGGTCATACTGGTCAAAGGGCTGACTTTGCTTAATAAGCCTACTCAGCTTTGGAGAGGAAGATCTTGCTTCAGAAATGCGTCACTTCTGTAGGTTCCTGCTAGTGAGACAGTAGTAACCCAATTAAACAATTCCTGAGAAAGCCAGGAGGAACAAAGTGAAAACCAATGAGGTCAGAAGCTCTTTGATCCCTCCTGGCTGAAGCTGCCAAGTCAGACGCAGAAAACCCTGAAGATGGGACAGTTTAATGAGGAGAAAGTCCTTGTGACCGACCTCAGATTTTCAACTTGCATTCTTTTTTGGAATCACCACTAGGCAAGTGGTCTGAGAGGTTTATGTAGTTTGCCACTCTACACAGGAACTCAATATTTTTTCATGTTTATGGCTAAGAACACATAAACAAAAAACTTCCAAACAAACAAACAATGGCAACAACCAAATTCAAAAAAGTTTTCTGCCTGTTCTATTTAAAATGTCATCATTAGCTTTCACTATTTGGTTTTTCCTAGTTGAGCCTCTCTGACAGCACAGATTGCTTTGTCTGTCATACTTTTCTGCTCACAGACCCTGTCTACATGTATTCTTCTGTATAGCCTGCCATGTTCCTGTGATAGATCACGTCTCCTAGCTCCCAGCCACACCCCTGGGCTGGCCAGTCCTTAGAAACATCCAGGTGCCCTTCAAAAACCAAACCCATGTATTTGAGACATGTATGGGACCTATGCATTTAGACTGGTTCTTAGCAAGTGGATGGAAACAGCATTCAGTAACCTGTTATGGTACTGGTGCTACGGACATGCAATGATCCCAGCAGCTCTCTCCAGGGCTGCTCTATACCAAAGGTACGGAGTGAAACTACAGGATAATTTGGGAAAGGTATATGAAAGGAAGAAGATCCTGGAGAATACAGAAAATCCCACCATCACACTGAAAAACTCTTTATGGCTACAGGACGGTCACTGCTCTGTGCCAGAGAGAACAGTCAGATGCTCCTGGTACCTGGGGCAACCCATGGAGCATCATGGCTGCCTTTTGGCAGCTGCTTAGTTGTCTGTTTCTACAATGCCTCACTCAGAGGCAAGGGAGATGATAGCTTATCAAGGTCTCCTTTGAATACACAGCACACTCCTTTCAGCACACAAGGCTATGCCCTTTCTACTTCCTACAAATTGACCTGTAAAAGCATCTTTGAATTTGGAGAAGAAGTCATGCAAAAAGAATTTGCATTTTGCTACAGTTTTTTTCTCCCTGGGCATAAGAGAGTCTAAACAGAAAGTGATGCTACAAAGCAGGGCAAAGGCTGTTTACCTGAAAAGACCCAGTTTGAAAACAAAGTGTGGCTTCTACTCCTATGCTGGGAATGTGCATTGGTATTTCATTCACCTTTTCACCCAGTCTCTGCATCTATGTCTTGACAGTGGATGGGAGTAATGGGCATATGATGTGACATTGCCAGCACAAGGGCAGTGACGCTGAAGTCACGTGCACTGGGGTAAAGTGTATTATAGGCAGTGACCAGGGCACTAGAACTATTAATACATTTAAAAGAGATGATGGCATGACATGCACACTGAGTGTTCTCTTAGCATTTGTTTTGCATTCCCAAGTGACTTACTATGAAGTTAAGCATGGGCAGTTGTGAAAGTTTATAATTTGTTATATAGAGGTAGGAAAAAGGTCACCCAATGTAAATTCTTAGAGATGGTTATTCCAGCTTCCACCATCACTGACCTAATGAAAATTCCACCTAATTTCATCTAATGAAAAATTTTTCCCAAAATTCTTGAAAAGTTTCAAAATGTCAAATGAGGTAATAAAATGATGAAAGTGATACAGGAGTAATAAAATGCAACAGTTTTGTCACTGGTGGCTGTTTATGTCACATGTAATGACAGTTTGTTCCCTTGATCCTTGGTGGTACTAAACATACGATGCTATAAGACACAAGGTAATTCGTGAGAATAAAGCAGACAGACAACTGCATAACACTTTTTGAAACTCTGTGACACATGTACTATATATCCTTCTTTATTTTGAAAAGCCCTGCAAATGGGGTCCTTTTCTGAAAGCATAAACTAATCATATATTAAAAAAAGTGAATTCATGTCACAAGTTACAAAAAAATCCATTTAGTTCCCTGGGATTATTATCATTATTTTAGAATCTATGACACAAATTTATGAATACTTTTTTTTTTTTTGGTGACTAATGTATATATTATACCTCAAATCAACCAATAATGCTTTACTATGTGCATCTAGTATGAGTTTTCTGGTTAAGTAACAATGCCTGCCAGGACACTGTCACTAAATATCTTCACCAGAATACGGGCAGAAACCATCCCCAACATCTCCCTTTGGAATGCTGCATTCCCTTCGAGAGCATGCTGTTCTCCGGTGGAGCTGCTAGAATTGCAGTCAAAGCCATGAAAATCCACGGCTATCCTTGCTGGGAATCTGTACTACCTTCCAACCTAGATTTGGTCTTTAATTTCTCATTAAGGAACCACAGCCAATGAGCAGCTGGCACTGTTTACTTTCCTGCTGCACCTGTAGTTCTGTTTTGCAAGGCATAGAAATGGATTATCTCCAAGAAAGATGAATTTCCAGAGCTGGAATTTGCCCCATCATTCATAAGAGCACAATACATCAAAAGCAGGAAATTGGGAAAATGGCATCATTAGTGGACTGTTTAGGCTCTCTCTTTTTCTAGCTTTTAAAATTAAACTCTTCCTGTTCACAACTCAGAGATGAAAACATCTTCCTTTGAAGATAAATTAGCTGAAAAGTGCATTGAGAAATTTAAGATTTATAAGAGAACCACCTTGAACCCTCTGTTCCTGGTGAATCTGAAAAACAGCTGCAGGCAGAAACTGTACATTCCTGGCTACCTGACTTATGTCAAAAATGATTTCAGAGCCTGCCATTCCTAACTTCTATGTGCAATTGGAAGCAGTTTGACCATCAGCGCTGAGCTAAAAACAATGTTCCTGAATTTTTCATTCTTGAACTTTTATTTTAGGAGCTGAAGCTTGAATACTGCCTGAGTCAGTCATTGTGTCAAGAATCCTTTATTGAACTCTACTCAATTCTGAGGATGGTGGAAGACAGAAGGCCCTCTGTCTTCAAGGAACATACAGTCAAGCTAGAAAGAGTGAGTTGGTACATAGGGAATTAGATTTAAGTGCCTAAATATGGAAAAATAATTTTATGCATGACAGGATACGAAGGGGGAGAGTAATGTGAGAAAATGATTGCGAAAGCCTTAACGGGAGAAGTGTGGCAGAATCTGGAGAGGTAGAGAGGAGGACTGGGACCTCGGAGGAGGGGGCAGAGCAAGAATAGTGCCCAGGGAGGGGCCCTCAGCCCATGATAGATCACCAGTCAAATATTAGGTACTCAGTAAACTCTTGTTGAAGTGGACAAAAACTAAAGCAAACCTTATGGCTATTTTTTTTTTTTTTTGGGAGGGGGGGCTCTGAAGTCATTCCAAATTCTATCTACTTTAGAGCTGTGTTTCCCACTGAATTGTTCGCATTCCCTCAAACTTGCTATGACCAGGATAAACTCATCACCTTTCATCCAAAGCACCTTCTGAAGGCCTCTTCTTACTGTGTTTGACATTATTAGTCTCTGATGCAATATCTCCCGAGCTGCTTTATCCAGTAATGGGAGTCACCAGTCACATGTGGCTATTGAGCACTTGAACTGTGGCTACTGCCACAAGTTAAAAGGAGATTATTTGGATATATTGTTAAATAAATATTATTAATAAGTTAACCTATTTACTTTTACCCCTTTTTACTAGAATATTTAAAATTACAAATATTGTTCCCATTATATTCCCGTTAGGCAGTGTTGCCCTATAGTGTGACGGCCTAGATTCATATCCAGATAAAGTAAGACATTGTAGAACTTCTTTCTTATCCCTTCCCTTCTTCTATTATGAATTAATAAATTTGTGCATGCATGCATCTGTTCATCTATTCACTCATGGTAGGTGTGCTCATTTCCCCATCTTAAAAATGAGAAAACTGAAGCAGGTGGACATCACATGACTGGTGAGGTGTGGTATGGGATTTGAACTCAGGCAGTCTTATGCACCCAGCATGTTCTATAGCAGTATTTCAGATAAGAAACCATGATGGATAGGACTAAATGAGAGGTGGCAGGTTGGAAAAGAAATGATGAATTGAAAAGATACCATGTTGGATGCATGAGACAAGTGCTCGGGCCTGGTGCACTGGGAAGACCCAGAGGGATCGGGTGGAGAGGGAGGTGGGAGGGGGGATTGGGATGGGGAATACATGTAAATCCATGGCTGATTCATGTCAATATATGACAAAAACCACTACAATATTGTAAATTAATTAGCCTCCAACTAATAAAAATAAATGAAAAAAAATAAATTAAAAATAAAATTAAAAAAAAAAAAGAAAAGATACCATGAAACTAACATGAACATATCACAGTGACCAATTTATTGTATGTGTAAGGGATATGGGGATAGAGCTGATGCCCAGATTCTTGGCTGGGAAGGGGGTACCACCAAACAAAACAGGAAACACATGACAGATGTGTATTTAGGAGGAAAGACAAATTTGACAGTCAAATTTAAGGTATCGGTGAAAAATTCAAGTGGAAATGTCCACAGGAAACAGGATATATAGGTGTGTAATTCAAGGAAGATGTTTAGAATGGTTATATCAATTCTTACTCATTAGCCTCCCTGATCCTCACCCCCTTCTCCCAGAAGCCTTGGCCTTTTTAGTTACAAGGAAGCCTCATGGTTGAATTAAACATAGTTCCTGACTTAAATATTCAAGGTTCTACACAATTTGGTCCCAAGCTCTCTTTTAAATTCTCTACTTCTGTTTCACACACACTTGGCTCCAACTAAATTGGACTGATCAGTTACAGTCTCTATACACTTAAAGACAGAGATTTAAAGGGAACTGAACTCTTACACCACAAAATATGGAATCTAAAGTTTTCCCTAAGATTTTCAGGTATTTGTGGGCTAGTGGGAGTAGAGAAGGGGGTTACATTATCAGAATCACTTCAATTTTTAAAAACGTTCAATTGCCATAGATAGCTCTGTCAGCCATTAGCAGATGGTAATAGTCATGGTTCATGCACAATTAGGGTTTTTGGTTACCTTAGCAGTTAGTAACTAGAGGAGAGTCTGTGATTAGATTACATCTCTACTTAACATTTCTGCTAATGTCTCTCCATTTATATGCTAACCAGTCACAGAATTCAGTTCTCTTCCTTAACTTCAAGAGAAAAAAAGAACCACAAAAGCAAAATCAAACCAAATCAAAATACAATAGACAGAATACCCCACCCACATGAGATATTTGCTGGAAGAAATGAAATACAGAAATCTGGGTAGGTGGAAGGACTTACACAGTAGGGATGAGATAATTAACATTCATGTTAGAGAGTCCTGTAACAGAAAGTCCTTTAGTTTTAGCTTCATTCTTCTTTTCCCATCTCTTCCTTTGCCTTGGTTCTCATCCTCTCAGACCTCCTACTTCCCCAAGCAGAGTTTTTCAACTCTCTTCAGCCTCTGTCTCACAGCTGTCTTAGGGCCCCCTCTACATACCTCTGCTAGTCAAGATCCTCAGTTAGAGGAAAGAGATACTGCTTCCTCAGAAGGCAAGTGTGACTATGACCCTTTGGTTACACAAACTCTTCTTCCAAAGGCTTTGCTTCTCCTCTGTTTGTTGTTGTTGTTGTTAGATCCCAACCAATTCAAATTCCAATGCCAGTCAAGGACTCAGGACTCCAGTGCACCTTCCCCATCTAAACAGCCTCTCCCCTCACAGTTCTCACACTGCTACAGGCACCTTCGCTCTTCTACGTGGCAGAGTTCTGTGTACTTATTTTATACATTTCCTATTTGACTGCAATTCATTTGAGGATAGGTTCTACGTGGAGTACACCGATCACCATCCTGGCACACACTGGCTAAACTGACCCCCAAATCTGTACACAGGCATAGAATTAATTGAAAACCTGATATACTCTTTTCTTCTTTCATTTCAGGTAAACCTACAAGGTGATCCTTAGAATGACCTTGTTTGGAAATGAAAACAGTGAATCAATAATTCTCCTGTAATTATATATCTGAAATCTCATCTACACCCTCTTCTGCCTCTTAAGTGGATTTAAGGTTTGCATGTTAAACGGATTGAGCTTTGCTGCTGCAT
The DNA here is from genome assembly GCF_019320065.1 of Cervus canadensis. NCBI lineage: Eukaryota > Metazoa > Chordata > Mammalia > Artiodactyla > Cervidae > Cervus > Cervus canadensis. The sequence goes on along the minus strand of NC_057388.1, from coordinate 40,224,098 downwards.
TTACCCAGTAGGTTTGCTAATAATTTAGGAAGTCTAGCAAGTATGATGCAGTATAACTTGTAATATTTTATTTGTTCTCTCAGTTGTGATTTCAATCCTCTAAATAACAAGCTTAGACAACAAATTATTGATACGCTTTGTGCTGTTTGTCAATATTTACTTAGATCTATTTTGGAAAAAACATCCAAATGGAGGTTATTTAACATAATTGAGCACTAAAACTGTTTGATTTGATACTCACAGCTTTTGAACATACAGATTAAACACACAGAAGTTATTGATGCAAACCTGTTTTTTTCCCCGCCTACAATAGAAAATTTGAAAGGGCAGTTTCATCATTCAGGAAAAAGTAAGTTGAGATTCAATTTATTTCGCTCCTTTTATTTGAAAATATATATTTAAATTAGCCAAATAGTTACCATATGGTCTGTCAATTAACTGACATGGAAGAACAATACATGGTTTAAATTCTATTTCCAACTACTGTACAGTCAATAAGTGGCCCTGTATCTCCCTTATTCATGACAAATTCTCTTTATTCAGCTTTAGAGAACTACTAAGCAGAGCTATATTAATGAAAATATATTTTATAGATTAATCACTTGAGTGCTGTAAAATGTGTTTGGGAAGAACACTTTGTTCCAAAATCACTGCAGGCTTATTATGACAGATGAATAAAGATCAGAAGGTAATGATATGATTTACACTTGACAGTGATAAGCTGGAGGATTGTTCTGAAGTTCTGGGCCCCTATTTGGGACCTGGAACATTAGGAGAAAGCAATATTTGAAGTTCAAAATCCTGCTTTGAGGCTAGCTCACCCAGTTTTCTTTCTTTTCATCTGTGAGGAGCCTCACCTTTTTAGTTCACTACTGTATCCCTGGTCTGTACAACAGTGGCTGGAATATTATAAGCCCTCTATGCATATTTTCTGGATGAATAAAATCTATTGAACTTATTCCACTATTATTCTTTGATTATTCTTCCTTTATAACATGTAACTAATCCTGTTTTCTTAAAGCCATTTTAGTACTTTTCCCTTTTTTCTAGATAAAAATTAATATATTCTGTTTTAGGCATCTGTCATAATAAGCACATAGGGATTTCTAAAACATTCAGTAATTTCCTTTCTATTTGTCTATTACTAATCTGTACACCAGGACTATGCATTCAAATTGAGTTAATTTGGACTGGCTTTGGTATAGAGATGTCAAAGCTCAAGTTCTGCCCTTCAGTTTGACTTCATGGAGAATGCAACCTGCAGTTCTCATTTTTTTCCCTTAGGATGTGATGCATGTAAAGGAGTATTAATGGGAAGAGAAGATTCTTCAGAGATTTTTAAAAAAATTTAGGAATGGAATGCTATTGGAGACAGCACTGAAGATGCTATTTACCTGAGCTCTAATATAGTGCAGCCTCTCAAATGACTAAGGCCACTTAGGTTGGTGGGATAAAAAAAAGCAGCCCACTTGCTATTCTAGCTTCTATTTGTCTGGGCAACTTCAAATTTCAACTTTCTGTTCCAGGGTTGAGCTGCAATCAGAACACTGAATTAAAATCATCAGTAAACTGGGTAAATCACCAGCTAATGTTAGTTTACAAATTTAGTGATCATAAATAACTCATTTAGTTGGTGCTCTGTACAGAGCCTTAAATCTTAAGTGAAAACTAAAGTTTATGAAAGATCGAGCCACTCAGATAAATTAAAAAAAATTAGATCCCTTTTTGGTCAATCTGTGGGACCCTCATGATTCAATGATGAACCTCAGGCCACGTTTTCAGAATCCCTGCTCCTGAGGAGAAAGAAATCCACACTCACACCTAGCAATCCTTTCCTACTGCTGTGGGTGGGCAGAGACAGAGGAAGTAATACTTCTTATATTTCTCATTAAGGATAAATGCTTTGTTGGCCTAAGGATTTAAATTCATTCAAAAAAAGTTTGCTTAGCATTATTATATTGGAGAGCTAGTACTGCTTCAAATAAACCCTGGCTAAATGAGAAACAAAAATTGTTTCATATTATAATCCTTATGCAATTCACATTATATGAAGGGCCTATCTCTTAAATTTTTACCTTGAATCATTCCACTACTCTATTTTTATGGCACTCCAATGATTTATACATACTTATGTACATTAGTGTGGATATATGCATAATATATGTATGCATATGTGTATGTGCATGATATATTATGTGCATATTTTTACTTAAAAAAATGTTATTAGTTGCCCTAGTCCTTTTTCTCCTTTATCTTCCCTTAATCCCTCATTTCCATCCTGTCTGCAGTCTCTTCCCTCTCCAGTCGAGCTATCAGGGCCCATCACTGAAACTCCTCTCCCATGAACACTGTTTTATCCCACTGTCATTCTATTCCACCTAGATGACAAAATTCATAACCATGGTCAATCTAAATGCCGAGTCTGTGGATGTACCTCAGGCTGTTAAACAATACTGGTGGAGAAATCACAACTGTGTAGACTAAGGGCACTTACAAACTTGAATTTACCCTAACTTTAACTTGCCTCTCAAAACTGCCCTGAAATCTCTGCCTTGAAATATGTTTCCTGGAGGAAAAGGCTTCCATGACAGGAAGCCTCTCACAAAGACTTACTGAGACAGTGCTCTCAGGAAAATAGGAGTGACAAAAGCAAAATAGGACGCAGAAAAAGCTAAACAAAGATGTGGTCTTAACTGAAAAGTAGCTTTTGCTTGTTTTGGAGAAGCTCTGGGGCAGGCCCGTGTCAGTCACTCATTAACTGGGGCTGCTGCCTGCCACCCAGGAGATGAGGGTGGAATTTGGGGAGTGAAGGCTTAATCTCTGGAATGAAGCAGGTCTCAGTTGCCAAAAGTGGACAACCAAAAGCACAGCAGCACCAGCACTGGAAAGATCTGGGTAAGCGCTGTACCTTTTCAGTTTCTCTAGGAAGCTCTCTGTTAGTCTTCACACAAGTTATGCCAAACCTCCTTTCTCTTACCTCTGACTCCATCATTTCCCTCACCATTCTAAGCAGAAAACCCTGTCTCCTGTTTTCTCAGAAAATACAGAAGTCCATTTTGAAGTCCTATGTTAGTTTCCCACTGCTCTTAGGAAAATGTTTGAATTCCTTAAAGTGGCTTAAGAACCCAGAGTGATCTGACCTTTGGTTACATATTTGGCTTCCACTTTAGTCACATCCAACACTAAAGCCATACTGAAACTCTCAAATGTTTTGAATGTATACATCTTTTGACCACCTGCCCTCGTCTACCCAGAATTTGTTTGATTTAAAATTTTTTATATTGTCAACATTGTTTACATGTTGTAAACAATGTTCTTAACATGTCCTTAACCATAAGTCACATAAACTTGAAATTAATCAACAATGATAACCATAGATTTTCTATTCTGAGATCTTTATACTGGTTTTACCTTTTGGTTTGCTGAATTATGAAATCTGGTAAAAAATTTTAAAAAGGGACCCGTGAGTTATATAGTTGCTTGCTTGAGAATGTCTATTGTTTGACATAAAGTCTTCCTACATGCTTGCAAAAATAATTTAGTAGACTAAAATTTTGGGCTCAGGATTTCCCTGATGGTCCAGTGGTTAAGAATCTGCCTGCAATGCAGGGGACACGGGTTTGAGCCCTGCTCCGGGAAGATATCACACGCTGCAGGGCAGCTAAGACTGTGTGCCACAGCCTCGGAGCCCGAGCTCTAGAGCCTGTGCTCTGCAGCAAGAGAAGCCACTGTGGTGCGAAGCCCTTCCACCCACAACTAGAGAGTAGCCCCTGCTTGCTGCAACTAGAGAAAGCCCACGCGCAGCAACCAAAACCTCATGCAGCCAAAAGTAAATAAATAAAAAAAAAGTGTTCGGTTCAAACTTATTGTACCTCAGAATTTAGTATTACATTATCTATATTCTGTTATTGAGTGTTACTACCCAAAGGTATAAGATTTACCTGGCATTTATTCCTTGTACATAAATCATAAATTACTTTTTTTTATATCTTATGTGCACATATGATAATATGCCTCAGAAAATTACAGTAATTCACCAGGATTTACTTTGATAATAGTAATTTTATATCTGATTTTCTAAGATCCAGTGTTTTCACTTATAAATTCAAGCTTAGTAATTTCGGGAAATTTTTTCATTTTATTTATTAAAACATCAATTATGCATAAGTGAGGTTACCTTGTCTCTCTCCTGTGTATCACCTTCTGCATACACTTTTTAATGTTTCTTTCATATATTTTTTCCTCAAATCTATTTTTGTTTGTTGATTTTTAAAAATCTTGTTTATGGCATTATCATTGCATTTAAAATGGCATTTATATCTTTAAGCTGAGAGGTAAGAATTCTACCACTGAACTGCCAATGCCTTTATACCTTTAATACTTCTCCCCCTCATCTCTTTCTTTATCAAGCCCCGCCAGTTTCCATTTCACATGTCTTTCATCCTAGTCTTCTTAATTTTTTCTTTGAACTCTAGTATGTACTAAAAAAATTCTTTTGAAAAATCATATGCTTCTGAAACTAAAAAAAGTACTATAGATTTGACTTTTTTCTGATGATAACACTATTCTATTTTTCTGTATTTATTTACAGTGATTTTCAGTGGGACACAGGGCAGAAGAGTAAACATATTTTTACTCTGTCATATTGTGTCAAGATGTTCTTGATACATTTTTTTTTTTAATTTGAAAATTTCTACAAGGAAAGTGACCAATTTCAACTGGAATAGATAAGATATGAGACTCTCAAAGAGAATCAACAGACCCTGGATGAACATATAAAAAGGAGCACTGTGAACTGAACAGAGGAGTCTAATCTAAAGATTTCACTATTTCCTCAAAAAAGGACCTGGATATAAATACTAGTGAGTCATTGATGTAAATAATTATGAGTTACCTCAAAGCAAAATGTATATATCATCAGCTAAACTTGTTGCTGTCTTCATAAAACACCAATTAAAGAATCCTTCTGGATTTTGTTACTGATAAAAAACTATGCCAGATGGGTCCTGCTGGTCCTCTGCAGTCAAGTTCTGATGCTTGGAGTGGGCAACCAGAAACGGAGCCCTCTATAAAGTGTCATTTTAACAAGGCTCATTATATACTCACATATGAACTAGGGAGGCTAAGTTGTTAATAGTTTTCCCAGGGTCTCGCTCTTGAAATGAAGCTTCAGCAATTTTATCTTATTTTAGGCATGCCAATTATGCTCATAAGCATGAAACAACCAGACTGTGACTATATGCTTATCAGCAGAAGAGCTACAAAACCCATCTCAATTGTGATTATTATACCTAACTTCAGGTCAAGTCAATCAACTGTGACCTGTTTATAGGAAGCACAGTTGGCAGTCTCTCAGAACAATCACTCATTTTGATTATTTTATGTGGATGACAGTTCATCAGTTCAACTGTTGTGGATGACAGTTCAAATTTGACAAAATGACTCTGGAAAGATTGTGGCACTACCTATACACACATATACACACAGGCACACACGCACAACACACACATATACATACATACACATACTGTCTACGTATTCAAATATGAAATCAGTATTTTGGTACTAACAATGCTGATACATATTATCCTAAGAAATGCAGGCTAGGGAACCTGACTTACTAATAAGCATCAGGAAAATGAGCCACTTTGAGCAAGAATGTACAAAGTCTGAACTGATAAAACATTTCCAAATTCCATGGCTAATATTCCCATTGCTTAGGACCACATTTAAATATGTTATAGGACATTCAGACTTACTTTCAAAAAAAAAAAAAAAAAGGTGCCATTTCAAAAAATTATCTGTTCTAGATGAGAGAGAATCCTCAAAATGAGAAGATGTCATGTTAGCCCCATGCTTTGTATCTTAAGCACTAATTTATGTATGTGTGTATGTGTATATATATTTATGTGTATGTTTGTGTGCACATATGAAAACACACAGAGACACTCACATACCTCTGTCAGCAAACTGCTGATAATATACAATGCCAGGATTAAACATGTGCAAAGTTAGGAAAAGATAAGTAAAGACAAGCTTTATCAAACAGTCAGTGACTCATAAAGACAACACGCACTGATTCTTTGGGGAAGAATAAAATCTTTCCCCATCCCACTTAACCAAGTGAATGGTTCAATAGGTAAAGATAATGATCAAGGGCATGTGCTCTGGCTTACAGACACTCAGTGTTCTGATTACTGGAAGATAGGAGATACTGATGTTCTCTTTCAACACTTTCCCAATCCTGTCACTTCGTTCTGCTACCCAGGTACTCCGTCCCCCCACTATCACTGGCGAGTTGCTTCTCTGCTTCATGGTCCTGACAAGCAGCTGTGGTAACATGGACAGTGTATTAGAAGAGAGGCTATATGTCTAAACTTGGCAGAGCAATATTTCCCAAGCTTTAGTCATTAATACACTACTGTCAGAATCTTTGACACATTGGTGTGCCATCAGCACTACTGTTTACTTAAAAAAATTGATGCACAATTAAGCTCACAAATGGAGAAGAAAATGGCAGCCCACTCCAGTATTCTTGCCTGGAGAATACCATGGACAGAAGAGCTTGGCGGGCTACAGTCCATGGGGTTGCAAAGAGTTCAACACGACTTAACGACTATATAACAAAACAACAAAGCTTATAAAACATAAAGAGAAAATGTGCCACTATGTTGGAGAAAAAAAAAAGCATGTCTCAACATAAATGGAAAGAAAAAAACCAGTGACTATAAATAAATTGTAAATAAAACAGCGGTACTAGATGTTTGCCTAGATTGTATCATCTTCAGAAAGTTCTGAGCAGGATCTCTCTCTCTTAGTTTAAGTTTTCACTGGTTGTTTGGGAGAGTTCAGTGTTAAGTATTGCTTTTGTGCATTATAACCATCTATTTTTGTCCCTTTCTGTTTGTTATATCCAAATATGTGTGACTTCAGAAATTCCCTGAGGAGCTTACTAGCTTAAATAATATGCATCTCCAGGAACTTCCTCAGTGGTCCAGCAGTTAAGAATCTACCTGCCAATACAGGGTACCTGGGTTCAATCCTTGGTCTGGGAAGCTCTCACACGCTCTGGAGCAACCAAGCCTGTGTGCCACAACTACTGAAGCACGTGAACCCAGAGCCCGTGTTCCACAACAAGAGAAGCCACCGCAAAGAGAAGCCTCTGCACTGCGTACAGTAGCCCTCGCTTGCTGCAACTAGAGAAAGTCCACACAGAGCAATGAAGATCCAGTGCAGCCAGAAATAAACAAACACAATTTTAAAAGAGAATATGCATCTCTAATATTGCATTCAAATGAAGGGGTTCTAAAGAGTTTCAGACTTGAGATTTGGTAGAACCAGGTAATCAGAAGTGAATTGAATTGATTTTATTTAATCTAAAGCTGCATCTGCTTCACTTAAAATCTCTCATGGTGCCTTCTCCAATTTGGATAACATTGAATTAGAGGATTATGTCTATAGCAGCTGCCATACAAGTGAATCTTCATACCATTCTTGAATAATTATGAACATATCTGATTCATTCAGGAATATATTCTTTATCTGTTGGATCATAGAAAAAGCAAGAGAATTCCAGAAAAACATCTACTTCTGCTTTATTGACTATGCCAAAGCCTTTGACTGTGTAGATCACAACAAACTGCGGAAAATTCTGAAAGAGATGGGAATACCAGACCACCTGACCTGCCGCTTGAGATATATGTATGCAGGTCAAGAAGCAACAGCTAGAACGAGACATGGAACAACAGACTGGCTCCAGATAGGAAAAGGAGTACGTCAAGGCTGTATATTGTCACCCTGTTTATTCATCAGGCAAAATGCCAGGCTGGATGAAGCACAAACTGGAATCAAGATTGCTGGGAGAAATATCAGTAACCTTAAATACGCAGATAACACCAACCTTATGGCAGAAAGTGAAGAAGAACTAAAGATTTTCTTGATAAAAGTGAAAGAGGACTGATTCAAATGAATTCTTTTTAATGGCTGAGTAATATTCCATGGTGTATATGTACCACAGCTTCCTTATCCATTCGGTGGAGAGGGAGGTGGGGAGGGGGGATCGGGATGGGGAATACATGTAAATCCATGGCTGATTCATGTCAATGTATGGCAAAAATCACTACAATATTGTAAAGTAATTAGCCTCCAACGAATAAAAATAAATAGAAAAAAAAAGTGAAAGAGGAGAGTGAAAAAGTTGGTTTAAAGCTCAACATTCAGAAAACTAAGATCATGGCATCTGGTCCCATCACTTCATGGCAAGTAGATGGGGAAACAGTAGAAACAGTGACAGACTTTCTTTTGGGGGGCTTCAAAATCACTGCAGATGGTGACTGCAGCCATAAAATTAAAAGATGCTTGCTCCTTGGAAGAAAAGTTATGGCCAACCTAGACAGCATATTAAAAAGCAAAGACATTACTTTGCCGACAAAATGTCAATTTAGTCAAAGCCATGGTTTTTCCAGTAGTCATATATGGATGTGAGAGTTGGACTATAAAGAAAGCTGAGTGCCTAAGAATTCATGCTTTTGAACTGTGATTTTGGAGAAGACTCTTGAGAGTCCCTTGGACTGCAAGGAGATCAAACCAGTCAATTCTAAAGGAAATCAGTCCAGACTATTCATTGGAAGAACTGATGCTGAAGCTGCAACTTCAATACTTTGGTTACCTGATGTGGAGAACTGACTCATTGGAAAAGACCCTGATGCTGGGAAAGATTGAAGGTGGGAGAAGGGGACAACAGAGGATGAGATGGTTGCATGGCATTACCGACTCGATGGCCATGAGTTTGAGCAAGCTCTGTGAATTTGGATGTGATGGACAGGGAAGCCTGGCGTGCTGCAGTCCATTGGTTCGCAAAGAGTCAGACATGACTAGCAACTGAACTGAACTGATATTCTTTATAGAAATCAGTAGAAATTTTTCTTTTGAAATATATGAAGTTGCCTCTTAATTTCAACTTTCCCATATCTTTCTTTATAATATCTTCATAATATTTTATAATTTTTTCCTCCTATGTTATCAAATTACACTAGTATGAGGATGAAATTTTCATGACCACTACAAAATACTGATGTCTAACATTCATATGATTTAAACAATACTAAAATTATTTTGGGACTTCACTGTTGGGAATTTATTAAAATGTAAGACACTTTAGGAAATATTATTTTAAATTATTCATAGCCTTTACATATCCTCAGGGCAGAATAAAGGGGAAAAGGAATGTCTCATTAGAAATATAAAAGATGGAAAGTTATTCATGTCTTGAAATTGCCCCATTTAGGGATAATTTAGTCAACTCAAATAAATGTTCTATAATTTTGCATTTGTTAATAAGATGACTAAGTTGGATACATCATGCAAAAAGCACATGCTTCATTATGATGAAAGTGTTTTTCAGACAGGACGCTGAGGCCTCAATGAGTTTAAAAAGAAACATTCTTAGATTGTATCTGGGTGATTAAAACAGGTCTTTATTAACTTGAGGATGACACGAACATTTCTCATTTTCTCCACTTACTTTTTTTTTTTTCCACTTACTTTTTTTTTGGCACTTTTTGTACTTTTTTGGGCACAGATAGCAAATAGAATCTCAGAGTTGGAAGGAGAAGAATTTCCACAAGGCAGCAAAGTGATTAGCAATGCAGCTGGGACTAGAACTAAGGTCACCTTAACTTTTCATTGACTGTGTTTTCTACCAAAGGTGGTCATTTAGTCATTTACTAATTCATTCAACACCTGCTCTGGCACAAGTTCAGGTAATGGTGAGGTGACTAAGGGTCTGGAGATTTATGCTCTGATCCTTGAGTCATAATAAATATAACAGTAATATGATTTTCACATAATGACAGAGTACAACAAGAAAAAGATAAATTATTTCAGTGGTGGGCAGTAGTACTGAAAAAGTAATATCAAGGTCATTTCTAGAAGTGTTTCTTTATGCACTGGTCACCTCTTTTTCTTTTTCTTTTTTTTTAGTTTAGTTCCCATTGTTGACTTGGAAGAGTTCCAGTGTTAAATATTGATTTTGTGCAGAATAAGCACCTATTTTTGTAGACTTACTGCTATTTACATCTGAATGTGTGTGACTTCAGAAGTTTTATGAAAGGCTTACTACCCTCAAGAACATATATTTCTAATATTGTACTGGAATGAGATGGTTTCTTATAATGTTTAGAATGGAAAGGAAAGATACAAAGGAAACAGTTTTATAATCTATAAAACTTAACAAACATTTATCAAGCATATTAAAGCAGTGTTGGCCTCCAGAGAAATTTACAGTTTCTTCAGGTAGGCACTGAAAATGGAACTAGTTACTCTGAAAGCATCCTGGGAGGATGATAGAGACAAAAATATATGGGGTGGGGTTAAGAGAACAGACTCTGGAGCCTACTGGGCTGTGGATTTTTATTCTGACTTTGCTTCTTAAGTAGTTGAGGGCTCTTGGGCATGTTATAACCAACCTATTATAGGAAACAGCCTCATTTTCCTAATCTGCAAAATGGGGATGATAACCTCTACCTCAGAGGTTTGTGAGAATTAAATGAATTACTATGTAAAGAGCTCAAGATAGTCTGGCATAGTGTAAGCACTATTATATGAGTGGGGCACTTTTAGCAATGCTGGTAAAGTTGCTTTCCTGCATCAGGGATTTTGATATACTCATGCACATTGTGAATTATCAAGAGGGTGATATGCTGCAGACTTTCTCCATATTGTTTGCCCTTTTGTTGAGAAGTATTGTTGCAAGACTGACAAATGTTCCCTTAGAATATGTGTTTTGGAAATATAAGGCATTTACAAAGGTTTTGCATAATTAATGGAAAGTCACATCTGTCTAGATATCGTGACCTGAGTTTTGCTTTATTTCCAAGATTCCAGGTCTGGTAGCATCTTTAGAGTTACTGATGTAACAACATCTTTGTAATATGTTGATAATGATGATAAGGACAAATAGTATTGTTTGGAACCTATCTGTGCCAGGCACTCTGCTAAGTGCAGAACACGTACTATTTTGTCTACCCTTTATATTAGCCCTGTGAGGTATTATTTGAAATGAAGAAACCGACTTCCAAGAGTGTAGTGATTTCTTCAAGTTTATAAATTAAATTGCAGAACCAGTCCTATCTGGTTCCAATACCCATATCTCCAACCAGGAAGTGGTGCTCTCTTCTTGATTTTGATGATAACAACTGTGATTTGGATGTTAAGAGTGACAGACATTAAAGAGCATTGGTAACGGTAGAGCACAAAATGAAGACAGAATATCATTAACAGTATTAAAATTATGCCTGTGATTTTTTAATTCTGGGGTTGAAACAGTTTACTACCACTGTGGTAGCGATCTTGAAAGCTTCTCAAATAGTTGAAAATATGAAACTCACAAAATTTCAAAATGTAAAACAAACAAGTTGTTTAATTTTAATACAGAATATCTCACCTTTCATAGGAAAGTTTAATTGTAGGCAGAAAATATAAAGTAAGTATCTCTTTACGAAATGTGGAGAAAAACTTGGTAGAACACATGTACCGGTATCAGGTACCAGAGGAACATATAAAAAATTATCTAGTAATTCATAAATAACTTTAAAATCCAAACTAAAATTACCAGATTAACCCCCAATATATGTATTTTCAATGTCAAAATCCTAATGTGGAAAATTATATTACTATTTATTAGCATATTAAAACTTCTATAGAATATAAGGTCATTTCAACCTATTTCATGTTGATTGCTGAGTTTCTCCCGAAAAAACAAACACATTTGTTTTTAGTATCAAAACTAAAGAAATAATTTTTGAAAATTATTTTTCTACTTCTAATATGTTAATGTCATCATGATCACCTCACTCAGAATGCTAATAGCCTTTTTCCTCTATTCTTCGTATTCTCTGAGGATTTACTTTCAGTTTTAGGGCAGTCTTACAATGTCAGACCTCTGCTTACTGCCACAACCAGACCTAAGTCTGCCAGATCCCTCTGTATAATGAACACATGTGAACCTTTCCCCACAAGTATAGAGATAAGCTTCCAGGTACTGTGGTGACAGGTGTGATGCAAATACACAGATGGAGAAACTGAAAGACTTAATTAATGCCACAGAATCTCAGTAATGGTTGACTCTTTCACAGAGTTCTTTGTCTTCAGGGATAAAAGGAGAGAAAACGGTTGCAGCGAATCTGTAGAAAGAAACTGATGTTTCCCCAGGCTCCTGGCTTCTGGTACCTGAGCCAAGAACCACAAAAGCTCTGATTCTGTTCATTTCTTTCTTGCAATAACGTCCTTGGCTAGTTCCTTTTCCTCCTGGTCTTTGCAGAGACATCTTTGGCCTCTCCTAGTTTGCTCTGTATGTGTCTCTGGTGAGACAGCCAATTCATCCAAATGTCACTTCACTTCAAACGTCACTTATGTGTCTCCCAGCCAAGACTTCCCTCTGGACCCCTGGATCCCCAGTGGTATCCAATCTGATGGTGAACACATATCATGAGTCAGGCAATATGCAGACATTACCTCACAGTATATACGCTACCCAAAGTCTCTGGGGATTAGTAAAATTATCTCCATTTTATATTTGAGAATAGGGAAATTTTCTTTAGCAGTTTAGAAACTCACAAAAATGCAATTCCTTTAATATGACATTTGTTCAAGTATTTTGATAGTTGTTAGTATTCTGGCCATTGGTTACTCTAACAGGTGTGCAACACCATTTTGATAGAGTTTTCATGTATTTCCTTGTTCTGCTCCTCTCTGTTACCATACTTTGACTGACATCATAACCACAATCTCAACATCCTGGATGAACAAATCCAAACTGTCAGTGTACCACGTGCTCCAAAGTGACCCAAGGACCATTCTCCACGCGTGGCCTGACCAACAGAGTGTGGCATGACTAGTCACATGAGCAGGGCACTAGGGCAGTTAACATACTTCAAAAACATGCAGGGTATCTTTTGTTTTGTTTTGATTTGTTTTTGGCATTTTTAACAAACTCTTGATATATATTAATGTTATGATCCACAAAACTCTATCAAGAACATTTTTTCCCAGTTGAACCATTTATTAAGCAACTCTCCACCTTTCTCTACTTGTGAAACTCATTTTTAAAAAAAAAAAAAATTTATTGAAGGATAATTGCTTACAGAATTTTGTTATTTTCTGTCAAACCTCAACATGAATCAGAAATAGATACACCAATATCCCCTCCCTATTGAAACTCCCTCCCATCTCCTCCCCCGTCCCACCCCTGTAGATTGACACACAGCCCTTGTTTGAGTTTCCTGAGCCATACAGCAAATTTTACATATGGTAATGTAAGTTTGCATGTTATTCTTTCCATACGTCTCACCCTCTGCTCCCCTGTCCCCATGTCCATAAGTCTGTTCTCTATGTTTGTTCTCCATTGCTGCCCTGAAAATAAATTCTTCAGTACCATTTTTCTAGATTCCGTGTATATGCATTAGAATACGATATCCATCTTTCTCTTTCTGACTTACTTCACTGTGTGTAATAGGTTCTAGGTTCATCCACCTCATCAGAACTGACTCAAATGTGTTCCGTTTTATGGCTGAGTAATATTCCATTGTGTATATGTACCACAATTTCTTTATCCATTCATCTGTCAATGGACATCTAGGTTGCTTCCATGTTCCAGCTATTGTAAATAGTGCTGCAATGAACAATGGGATACATGTGTCTTTTCCAATTTTGGAAATGGAAATATGCCTAGGAGTGGGATTGCTGGGTCATATGGTGGTTTTATTCCTAGTGAAACTCATTTTTTAAAACCTGATTTCAGTGCAACCAGAAACCTATCAGAATGGCCAAAAGCCAGAATGCGGACAGCAGCAAATGCTGATGAGAATGTTAAGGAATAGAAACTCTCATTCACTGCCAGTGGAAATGCAAAATTGTACAGCCACCTTGGAAGACAGTTTGGCAGTATCATACAAAGTTAAATATATCCTCCCCATTCAGTCCAGCCATCATACTCCTAGGTATTTATCCAAATAAGTTGAAAGCCAAAGTCCACACAAAGCCTGCACATGAATGCTTAAAGAAATTTTATTTAAACTGCAAAACATTCAAAGTAAATAAGATATTCTTCAAAGGGTGAATGGATAGACTGTGGTATATCCATAGAATGGAATGTTATTCAGAGATAAAAATAAATTAGCTCTCCAGCCACTTAAAGGTGTTGTTGTTGTTTAGTTGCTAAATTGTGTCTGACTCTCTGTGATCCCAAGGACATTAGCCCGCTAGGCCTCCCTGTCCATGGGACTCCCAAGCAAGAATTTTGGAGTGGGTTGTCATTCCCTTCTCCAGGGGATCTTCCTGTCCCAGGGATTGAGCCCATGTCTCTTGCACTGGCAGGTGAATTTCTTTTCTTTTCTTTTTTTTTTTTTAATCAATGAGCCATCTGGGAAGCTTATGAAAAGACACAGAGGAACTTTAAATACATACTGAGAAGTGAAAGAGGTCAATCTGTAAAGGCTATGTATCTCATAACTCCAACTGCATAACACACTGGAAAAGACAAAACTATACAGATAGTGAAAAGACCTGTGGTTTCTAGGAAGAAAGGATGACTAGGTGGAGCAAGGAGGTTATTAGGACAATGAAACTATTCTGTATGATACACTAATGGTGGATACACGACATTACACATTTGTCAAAACCCACGAGACTATACAACACAGAGTGAACTCTAAGTAAACTAAGAATTTTAGTTACTAACAATGTATCAATATCAGTTCATCAATTGTAACAAATGTACCACACTAATATAAGAAGTTAGTAAAAGGGGAAACTGTAAGTGTCAGTGAGGTAGATATATGAAGCTCTGCCTTTTCTGCTCAATTTTTCTATAAACTTGAAGCTGTACCAAAAACAAAGTCTATTAAATAAAAACTAACTTTTTAAAAACCCTTAATTGAGAAACTTATAATTATTTCTTAAGATACTGCTTCTTACTAGTTTCACACTAAGTAGTTAGGAAATATTGTTTCTGTCATTTTGTAACTATTATTAGTAATAACCCCCAGTTTTGAGCCACCTACAACTGCAATCAATATAACTTGTTTCTTTCTTTCTTTCTTTTTAATGCTGCTGTGTGGTTTGTGGGATCTCAGTTCCCTGACCAGGGATTGAAGACAGTTCACGGCAGTAAAAGCCTGGGATTCTAACCAGCTCGGCCACCAAGAAACTCCCCACCTTGTTTCCAATACTAGTGTAACATGACAACATAGATAGCAAAAGACCATTTCACTATAAAATATCAAGTCTTTTTAGGTACATGTCTTCAACCAGTTTAAATCTGCCTATCTTTTAATCCCTATTCTCTATCTTACCTACAAAGATATCCTGAGATACTATGCTAGCACCTCAATGAAAATCAAAAGATATTACGCTGAGCACAGAATCTGGCATAAAGTGGCTAATTTATTAAATGGTGGTAGCTAATAGTATTTTTTTGGCCATAATCTAGTAGCCCTTACCACAAAATAATTGTTAGCTTGGTATTTCTTATTTTTAGTGATATCATCTGGCTTCAAAGAATTATCTCATTCTTTGCTAAGTACTTAAACATTATTTAATTATTTTTTTCTTTCAAAGTTTGACAAGTCCACTGACTCATTTGTTCCTTTAAGAGACAGATACACATAATTTACCCATTTTAATTACTTCCAGCATCTGGGTCTGGTTATTGTTGCTGTTCAGTCGCTCAGTTGTGTCTGACTCTCTGCGACCCCATGGACTGCAGCATGCCAGGCTTCCCTGTCCATCATTTCCTGGAGCTTGCTTGAACTCATGTCCATTGAGTAGGTGATACCATCCAACCATCTCATCCTCTGTCGTCCCTGTCTCTTCCTGCCTTCAATGTTTCCCAGCATCAGGGCCTTTTCAAATGAGTCAGCTCTTCACATTAGGTGGCCAAAGTACTGGTGCTTCAGTTTTAGCATCAGTCCTTCCAATGAGTATTCAGGACTGATTTCCTTTAGGATTGACTGGTTGGATCTCCTTGCATTCCAAGGGACTCTCAAGAGTCTTCTCCAACACGACAGTTCAAAAGCATCATTCTTCAGCACTTGCCCTTCTTTATGGTCCAACTCTCATATTGATACATGACTACTGGAAAGACCATAGCTTTGATTATACAGACCTTAGTCCACAAAGTAATGTCTGTTTTTTAACATGCTACCTAGGTTTGTCACAGCTTTTCTTCCAAGGAGCAAGCATCTTTTAATTTCAGAGCTGCAGTCATCTTCTGCAGTGATTTTGGAGTCCAAGATAATAAAGTCTGTCACTGTTTCCATTGTTTCCCTATCTGTTCACCATAAAGTGATGGGACCAGATGCCATGATCTTCATTTTTAAGCCAGCTTTTTCACTCACCTCTTTGACCTTCATCAAGAGGCTCTTTAGTTCCTCTTCACTTTCTGCCATTAGGGTGGTGTCATCTGTATATCTGAGGTTATTGTTATTTCTGCCAGCAATCTTGATTCCAGTTTCTGCTTCATCCAGCCCAGCGTTTCACATGATGTACTCTGCATATGAGTTAAATAAGCAGGGTGACAACACACAGACTTGACGTACTCCTTTCCCAGTTTTGAACTAGTCCGTTGTTCCACGTCCAGTTCTAACTGTTCCTTCTTGACGTGCTATACATACTTCTCAGGAGGCAGGTAAAGTGTTCTGTTATTCCCATCTCTTTAAGAATTTTCCACAGTTTGTTCTGATCCAAACAAAGGCTTTGGCATATTCAATGAAGCAGAAGTAGATGTTTTCCCGGAATTCTCTTGCTTTTTCTATTATCCAATGGATGCTGGCAATTTGATTCCGGGTTCTTCTACCTTATCTAAATCCAGCTTGCACACCTGGAAGCTCTCAGTTCATGTACTGCTGAAGCCTGGCTTGGAGAATTTTGAGCATTAATGTTGCTAGCATTTGAAATGAGTGCAACTGTGCAGCAGTATAAACATTCTTTGGCATTGCCCTTCTTTGGGATTGGAATGAAAATTGACATTTCCAGTCCTGTGGCCACTGCTGAGTTTTCCATATTTGCTGGCATATTGAATGCAGCATTTTCACAGCACCATCTTTTAGGATTTGTTCCTAGTGATGCTTCCTAAGGCCCATTTGACTTTGCACTGTTTGGCTCTAGATGAGTGATCACACCATCCTGGTTATCTGGGTCATTAATATCTTTTCTGTACAGTTCTTCTGTGTATTCTTGCCACCTCTTCTTAATACCTTCTGCTTCTGTTAGGTCCATACTGTTTCTGTCCTTTATCATGCCCATCTTTGCATGAAATGTTCCCTTGGTATCTCTAATTTTTTGAAGAGATCTCTAGTCTTTCCCATTCTATTGTTTGCCTTCATTTCTTTGCATTGTTCACTTAGGAAGGCTTTCTTATCTTTCCTTGCTATTCTTTGGAACTCTGCATTCAGATGAGTATATCTTTTCTTTTCCCCTTTGCCTTTTGCTTCTCTTCTTTTTTAGCTATTTTTACGGCCTCCTTGGACAACCATTTTGCTTTTTTCATTTATTTTTCTTGGGGGTGTTTTTCGGTCACTGACTGTTGTAGTGTTATGAACCTCTGTCCATAGTTCTTCAGGCACTCTATCTATCAGACCTACTCCCTTGAATCTATTTGTCATTTCACTGTATAATTGTAAAGAATTTGATTTAGGTCACACCTGAATGGCCTAATGGTTTTCCCTACGTTCTTCAATTTGAGTTTGAATTTTGCAATAAGGAGTCCATGATCTGAGGCACAATCAGCTCCTGGTCTTGTTTTTGCTAACTGGATAAAGCTTCTCCATCTTCAGCTGCAAAGAATATAATCAATCTGATTTCAGTATTGACCATCTGGTGATGCCCATGTGTAGAGTCGTCTCTTGTGTTGGAAGAGGGTGTTTGCTATGACCAGTGTGATCGCTTGGCCAAACTTTGTTAACCTTTGCCATGCTTCATTTTGTACCCCAAGTCTAAACTTGCCTCTTACTCCAGGTATCTATTGACTTCCAACTTTTGCATTCCAGTCCCCTATGATGAAAAGGACATATTTTTTTGGTGTTAGTCTAGGTCTTGTAGGTCTTCATAGAACCATTCAACTTCAGCTTCTTTGGCATTAGTGGTTGGGGCACAGATTTGGATTACTGTCATATTGAATGGTTTGCCTTGGAAGCGAACAGAGATCATACTGTCATTTTGGGCTTCCCTGTTGGCTTAGATGGTAAAGAATCTGGGTCTAAGGCTTTGCACTATTTCAGACATCTTGGATCACTATATATTTTTTTGACAGCTCTCAGGGCCATTTTTGTAAACTTGAGACAAAAAGACTCACCTAGATAACTTGAATTTTAAGTTTTGCATGATATACTTTTTTCCTAGTCTTTCCCCTTTGAAAACAATTGCCCTTAAAGAAAAAAGATTTAACAAACCAGCAGTCATAGTTTTGCTCTCTATTTTACACTTTTACATTGTAATAGTGATGAGTATATTCCTATACATGATTTAAAGAAGGATTCTGGTTATTGTTATTGATTACATGACATTTTTGTCAGCCTAGCTTATGATGACCTTTGAGGCTTTTTACAAATTTGTGCCACTATATTAATCTTGGGACATATTCCACTTTCTATATTCTTTAAACATCATTTCCCTCCCAGATTTACTGAGGTACAATAGAGAATTAAAAATAATGTATGTACATAGTAGTGAAATAGTCACCACAATCAAATTAATTAACAAATTTCTCACCTCATAAAGTTATCATTTCCTTTCCTTTCTTTTTTTGGTTGGGGGATGATAACACTTAAGATCTGTCCTCTTAGCAAATTTCAAATATACAATATAATACCTTTAACTACAGTTATACTGTGGTACATTAGATATTCAGAACTTCCTCATCACGCATAACCAATATGTCATACCACTTTTACCAACACCTCCCCGTTTCCCCTTTCCCATAGCCCCTGGTAGCCATCATTCTACTGTTCATCTCCCTTATACATTATTTTAAACTGACAACCCTGATTCTATTAAGCATCCTTTCATTTTCAATAAACTGGAGGAAGATGGTATTTCTCAGGGCCTGTCACAGTCATCATTCATTTATTTATTAAAAAATAATTATTGAGCACAGATTCTAGGTCAAGAACTGTGCCAGACATTGCTAAAAGTGAGATTTCTAAGACTCAGTCCCTATTTTCAGCAGTTTCACTATATAATTAACATACAACAAACATTTATTAAACATATGCTTGGACAAAAAGATTTGTGAAAAGAATATAGTATAGTGCAGTGATAGCACCAGCCTAAAGATATATAGTCTAGAGAGTTCTCAGAGAGGAGGGTAAGGGAAACCCCATGAAGGTAGTGATGGAAATCAGCCAGAGAAATCTTCCAGGAATATGATATATTCAAGCTGGGATTTAAAAACAAGGAGTTCACAGACAAGAAGAAAGAAAAGGGAATCTGGCAGGAGGTATGATGCAGATAAATGCTTAAAACATTCTGATGGCCATATTGCTTTCTGAAGAAAGTTCTGTAGTATTTTGGAATAAAGGAGATGATTTACCTTCTTCTACAGCAGACATCAACTCATGTAAGTATGAACATTTTTGTTAGAGACACAAATTTAGAAATATTCCATAAATCAATTCAAAAGTTTTCTTGGAGATTAGATTTTACAATCATAAGATTATTGCCTTTAGAGAAGCTCCCAGAACCCAGTTGTGAACTGCAATGGGCATTGTCTCTATCCTCTCAGCTCACTGTTACTGGGGACTTCTAGAAGAGCTGTTTTCAATCTATTACCCGTACTCCTGTTTAGACGTTAACAGTCTGGTCAGTTAAGGACAGTATTGGTACTTCATTGGCTCTCATGGCATCTATTTTGCTTAGGACACACTGTTTATGAATGCCCTTTTGATTCTGAAGAATACGTTTATATGCATGTTTTTTTTTTTGCATGTGTTTTTATATATGTTTTTGTGTATATACACATATATGTGTACCTATGTGTGTGTGTGAAAGTCGCTCAATTATGTCCAAATCTTTGCGACCCCATGGACTAGACAGTCCACGGAATTCTCTAGGCCAGAATACTGGAGTGGGTAGCCTTTCTCTACTCTAGGGGATCTTCCCAGCCCGGGGATTGAACCCAGGTCTCCCGCATTGCAGACGGATTCTTTAACAGCTGAACCACAAGGGAAGCACATATAACAAAGTATAAGATGGAAAATGAAAAAGGATATATACATGTTTTCCATCTTATACTTTGTTATATGAATAACAATTTAATAAGGATAAAAAGTAAATTTGTTTAGAATATATATATTTATAGCTACATTTATGTTTATATCTCTGTTGAGCAGTAATCTGTGTATTTATTTTACCAGTGATATGTTTGTTTGTTTTCTGTTTTGATAACTAGAAAGGAAACTGCTGGTTAGCAATTCATTGCTTTTTCTGGTCTGTATCCAGAGGGAGAAAAAATACCTAAAACTTCAAATATAAGAGGATTGTAGTTATAGCTCTGTCTTTAACTTAGAAGTTATTGACCGGTAACATATATTCAGTTTGATAAAAGAGTATGCAAAGTAAGTTTGCTTTTCTTAAATAATTAAATTATAATTGATTATTTTCATAAGTAAAAATGGAAACTATTTTTCCTTTTCCACCAATGTGCCACATTTAAAAAATGCATACCAGATTGACAATTAAAATCCCTGAGATATGTCAAGGCAATTTTTAAACTTGATTAATATAAAAATTTCATTAGGAATTACATAATAACCTGCAGAGTGGGGAAAACCAATTAGAGTCAGAAACCTTATCTTCTCATGATTACCTAGTTGTACTTTTCATAAGCTTTGGTGAGCAGATAGTTCTGAGCAAAGGGTAGTATTAACATGGTTATGGCTCATTTCCCTTTTTAGTCACATCTATGAGGGTTCTAAAAATGAAATCTTTAATTATAAATGCAGAGGCTGAATCTCTAAAATCTCTTAAGAGCAAAGGCATTTTCAGTTACTTAACATGTACACATACTGGGAAATATACTGATATGAGACATATTTCACTAACTTAATATTCCTCTATTTTCCTATTAAGTGAGCACTGTGGGCAATAAAGATTAATCAAGTGTGCAATTAATACCATAAAACTTAATTGAATACATTACTTTCATATATGTATTTTTCTTACTCATGTTTTTCAGTCATGCTGTATATTTAATTATTTTAAAGCTAATGCTTCAAAAAATAAGCAAAGATTTTTAAGACAGTTCAGCATTTTCAAATTCTCTATGGCATTTGGGAATGACCTTTAGATTTTGAAAAGGTGAGTGTTTTACATTTCCTTAAACTGATAGGATAAAAGTAGAAGTACATTTAAAACAAATCAGTGTTTAATAGCCACAGTCATCTAGGTAAGCACAGAAATAATGACTGCTGCAGATTTTGCAAACACCAAATCACTTTTCAGGGATGGACATCCACTGGGTTGCTCCCCAGGGCATCCGATTTTGCTTAAATTCTCTAATGCTTTTAGAGAAACAAAACAAAATAGACATTTGATAGTAAGCCCCTATACACATCTGGCACTCACTCTACCAATCATTTTAATATGGCATCATGTGATTACTGGGCTTCCCAGGTGGCGCTAGTGGTAAAGAAGCCTCCTGCCAATGCAGGAGACATGAGACTTGCATTGGATCCCTGGGGCGGGAAGATCCCCTGGAGCAGGAAATGGCAACCCACTCCAGTATTCTTGCTTGGAGAATCCCATGGACAGAGGAACCAGGCAGGCTACAATCCATGGGGGTCACAAAGAGTCATATATGACTGAAGCATCTTAGCACATATATACACATGTGATTATACTTAGTCTTTTGAATAAATTATTCAGGAACTCTGGGAAGCAGATCCTATAGTGGCCTGAGATTTGGTTGGCTAGTGAGAAGGTTTACTGGCATACTATAGAAAGAATTTGAGTGTGTGAGTCAGTGGAGTGAAATAACTCATAGGAGTCACATGTATTCACTGTGAAATTTCCTTCTAATACCATATCTTCCTTCCTCAGTCTTGGCAATTAAGAAAATAATTTTGTACTTAACTCCATGTTTATTACAACCAAATGAAAACAAAGTACTGGTTCATAAACTCTGTGACTACAAAGTGATGGTTAGTTGTTTTGAAAATTCTAACAAAGGGATTATGTTGTCAATGATACTGTGATCAAAATACTGCCATGTAAATTACCAACACATGGAATGGAGGAAACGCGCACGTGCGCACACACACACACGGACACACACACACACACAGAGCTACCTACTGTTCTATATATCTTGCTTTCTGGTCTCCATCCTTTTTAACAGCCTTTCTATTAACCTCTCCTCTTGCCAACCCCCATTCAATTTTTTTTTTCCTTTACTGTCTTTTCACTCATCTTTCTCTCCACTCATCATCTTTCACACTACATGTCTGTCCATCATGTTCATCATTCCCACATTCAATATATACTTGAATGTTTACTCTGTGCTAGGTCAGTAAAGAAAGATTTTAACTTCTTCTAGAAGCTTTGTAATAAAAGCCATTATAAGACAGAATTTGTCACTGTTTGTTTGGCTTACATTTGGATGAGTAGTATAAG
Source organism: Cervus canadensis (assembly GCF_019320065.1). Taxonomy (NCBI): domain Eukaryota; kingdom Metazoa; phylum Chordata; class Mammalia; order Artiodactyla; family Cervidae; genus Cervus; species Cervus canadensis. The sequence goes on along the minus strand of NC_057388.1, from coordinate 40,201,433 downwards.
TGAGTGAGGAAACATGTGAAAGGAAAATCAAAATGGGGCTGGTATTGCTGAGAGCTCTCTACAATAGAGCTGGGAGGCTGCAGAGGAAGTGTCAGCCTGGATGGAACCCGGTCTTTTGACCACTTATGATCCTGATGAAGGAATCCAGAACAGCTGCCAGCATCTGCCAGAAACTCAAAACATCAGAGCTTTTACCCTAAAACAACTCACAATTCCTTGAGAACAATTATTTTCTGACTTGTGTCAGTGAATCACAATTCTCATCAGGCAACTTTCAACAACCTCATGCCTTTTTGTCTTTATAAGCCCCTGAGTCTTTTGTTTCACTGGATTACTCTTTCAGGGTTACCTGAATCTGTGTCTCAATTCTTAAAATCCCAAAGAAATTTTCTTAGTTGCAAGCTCCTGCATTAATTTTTGGTTGACATATTAAAAATACAAAAAAAAATAGAAATTAAATTCCAAGACACTTTTAATGTATGTGTGTGTGTTGGGTAATCTCTTCCTCTTGGCTGGAAGAATCAGATTTATTCAGTTTTGTTCTGCGTTCTCATATGTTGTGTTTGTGTAACTTTAATTTCTGAATTAACCAGTTTGGAATACAATAATTTTACTTTACTGGTACAGCCTAAAACAGAGTATTTCCTAATCTTGAATTTAGAGCTTTACAAAATCTCAGTGAAGCAAAATGATATAAAAAGGAAACAGAAAAAATGGTTATAATGTAAAATTGAATTATTAAATATTCAGGTGTAGTACCAACTTGATTTCAAATCACATATGACTCAAGTTTTTGTAGAAAAATGTCCTTCTGCCACAAGTTTCACAGAATAGTCAAATTATTTTTCTTATAAGAATGACAGTGGCAAAAGAGCACTGAAATCAAATAGAAGGACTGAGGCATAAAAATATAAACAATGGAAGATATATCATTACTTTAAGATGAACTTCAATTTCTCTTGATCTCAGAGAACCCTAGGAATTAGACTTTAAAATGTAACATCAGAAATAATGATGAGAAAAAAACTCAACGCATTTTAATGTCAAAAATTTGTTGCCACATTTAGGAGAATTGTACTAGGTATGCTAAAATTACTGTACATTTCATTAAATATGAAGAAAATGTTTCCGATTTCAATATTATTTACAGGGAGCCAATTAGTGAACCTAATTTTAGCAGAATACTTTCCAAAAGTGTAATTAAAAACCTTACCAGTTTACTTATTAAATCAATGATGAACATTTTCCAAACAGAATCAAAATCTTCCTTGAAGATTTGCATAAAATTGTAAAGCTGCTGCATGAAGGCTGCATTCAAAGTCACAGCATGTAAGCGAGAAGGAGCAAAAGGTCTCCTACCTTAACCAGCTAGCATGGTTCCTGAAGATGTAGTCTTTTGGTGTGCTGATGGCAGAATTTCAAATGCAACACAAGCAAACTCCACCATCATTCAGCACACAAAAATGATGCTGCGCTATAACTTTCTACAAGGTTCCTAAAATTGAGAGGCAGGTGGATTTAAAATAAGAGATGCAGTCAATAAAGTACAGAATATTCACAGGACTATGGCAAAATAGATGCTTATAAAAAATGTTACCTGAGGCCCACTTTGAACTTTGATTAAAAAGGACAGCATCTGGTGTAATTTAAACAGATGGCCTGGTACCTATGGTCTTCTAGGAGTGGGTGGGGCTGTGTCCAAAGAGCTGTGTTGAGAAGGGCTACTGGCGGCTGTGGTGAGGATGTATACTGAATGTAGGAGTGAAAGCAATGAGGCATCTGCAGTATTATAGTGTCTGCTGAGGGGTGCTAGTGACAGAAAAGACAAAAATGAGAGAAATATACAGAGGAGAGTGAGGTGATTTAAGAAAAGATTTCACAAAATAAAGATAAGCAATATTTAAAGAACGTTTTTGAAGTTCCTGGGCTAGGATGTTAGAAGAACCAATACGGAGGGAGGGAGTTGCTAAAACCTTTGTCTTCACCGTGCTCATCTGGGTTTGTTCTAACCAGAGATGCCCCCAAGGTCTCACACTTAAACACAATGGCTTCCTCAGAGAAGTTTAAATATATGTTAATTGTATGGCCTTCCTAGAAAATTAAACATATGGAAGTGGAGGCTACTATGAAAGATCCTGAGAAAGCAAAGAAGTAAGAAGAGCATTCTGGGAAACTCTCCTTAGCCAATGGAGGTAGTTTGATATGCAGAAAGTGATGGGCTACAGGAACTAAAGTATGCAAGGAAGATTTTTTTCTCAAGAAGCAAAGGAAGAAGACTGCCAAAGTATTTTCATCATTACTGTATTTCTTGCATATACAGCAAACTACCTGGAATATAAAGAGTTAAATAGATATTTGCTAGAGATGATAGGAAGGAAAAGAAGGGAAAAGGAAGGAAGGAAGGAAGAAACAAAGGAAGAGAGACAGGGAGGCAGGCATCAAGGGGAACAAGCAGATGAAGAAGAGCTGACCTATTAAAATCTCATTTATACATAAAGTGTTTGCTGTGAAGGTTATAAGAGCCAATAAGTAAAAAGTGTGTATTGCAGTGTCTGGTATACTGGAGGTGCCCCAAAAATCTTAAACGTCATCATCATCATCATCTTTGTTATTATCACCATTATTATCAAGACCATCATTGTCCTTAGAGAACTTTTAGCAACGAAGATACATCAGAAATTCTTTAGTTTGCCATGACCTACTAAGACACTTTGATAATCTCCTCATGTTTCAACCAACTTCATTTAAGCTTGTAACTCCTGACACTTTAAGAATTCACTCCTGCTAAATTCACTAGTAACGTCTTTGTTGCAAAACCCAGTGGACAATTTTTCATTCACATCTTATCTGACTTCACTGCAGCACTTACCATTATCAACGATTTCTTACTTTTGGAAGCCTCTCTGGCTTTTGTGTCAACACTCCTGCTTTTATTCCTCCTATGCATTTGGCCATTACCAAGTCCCTTTACTGAGATTCTTATCCTGACCCAACACGATGGGGGCTGGAATTCTCTAATTTTCAAGAATAAATAAAATTCAAAAGTGTTCTTCAGGCTTTCTTGCTAGCTCAGTGGTAAAGATTCCACCTACCAGTGCAGGAGACATGGGTTCAATCCCTGGGCCAAGAAGATCCCACATGCCATGGAACAACTGAGCCCCAGTACCACAACTCCTGAGCCTGTACTTCAGAGCCCAGGAGCTGCAACTGCTGGGCCTGCATGCCCTCGAGCCCACGCCCGGCAACCAGAGGAGCCACTGCAGTGAGAAGCCCCCACTCACTGCAGCTAGAGAAAAGCCCTCAAAGCAACAAAAACTCAGCACCTCCAAAAATAAATAAATTATTTTAAAAAGTGTTCTTAAACTTAATTCATTTTCAAGAGAATAGAGAAAATGAAATAACAGGCAATATTATTCTGCAGACAAATTCTAGCAAAAAATATGTTCTGCATATGTTATTGGCCCACAGAGAATGCATAGCTCATTTTTCCATCCTGGGGAAAAGATATTTTTCACAAAGTGAGGTGATAAGCATTTGACTTTTTCACAAGTGATACATAAAACAAATAACTTTCTTAGATTTTGTCAAGTCATTTGGGATGATACTTGAACTTTTCATAGACCATATTATCCTCTGAAACTTTAAGAGCTACTAAAGGATGAGCTAGAGGCAAGTATGTGCATTTTATTCTGAGTTTTAATCCCATTACTATCAGCCCTCAGGAATAATTTTGTAAATTCTTTAATACTTCCATAATGCTTATTGTAACTTTGCTTTATGATAAAAGCTTATGATTTCATATTCATCACAATATTATTTCAGAATATTAACTGGACAAGTTATCCAATATAAAAAAGAAAAATCTAAAATGACTATAGTTAACCTGGGGAAACATACAAGAAATTTGTCAAGTAAAGAAATCTGTTTTCAGTGCACCCAGCGTTAATCCAATGAGATTCAGTAAATCTAGGCTTCAAAATGCATACACATATGGCGGTAGTGAACTAACCCAATTTGTAGTGACATGAGCAGGTGTCTGTAGGTAGGTCATTGGAAGTCATCATAAACTGGGACGGATTTACCAGCATATAAATCTTAATATGTAGATACTTGTATTAATATTACACAATAGAAGTAGGCAGGAATATAATTTCTGCATAGACGGGAGGCTTGTGCCACACTCCTGAGCTACAGTGAATGAGGTTCACCTTGCACAATACGGTTTATCAAACTGTTAACAGATGCGTTTCATTATGAAAAATCCTTAGGCTGCTCTCTGGAGAAGTTGCTGTTTCAAACATTTAGAAGTGTCCCATATGGCATGGATAAGGAGATAATCATGATAAGATGTAAACTATTATACACAAAAAATTACTCTAAGTTATTTTTGCTGAACCTAGAAAATAATGAAGTTTCTTCCAGACTACCAAGGCCTGAGAAATAGTTTCTTTTCTGAAAGATCAATCAAGTAACTCTTTACAAAAAGATCCCTAAATGCAAGGCATAACACGAAATAAAAACGTATTTCATCCCTTGGTTATAATTTCTCTGCTTAGCTTTCACAGTTAAAATGTCAGCCAGTTCCATTATCATCCAGTCAAATCTTCAAACCACACCATTTCCTCCTTCATAATCTCTCTCACTTCAGATTCTTATCTTGAGTGGCCTACTGCCATTATTTCTTTCCTCCAACTTTGTCTATGTGACTCAGACACAAAATTATATCCTAAATACAGTTTTAGATAGGTGAACTTCAAATTATTTAAGTGACTCACTCTATATATAGGATCAACTTATACATATTTATCCTGACCCCTTTGATGACCTACCGCAACTTGGCTTTGATATCTCTTAACTTCCTTCCTACTACTCAAAGTGTCTGTCTAGGGAAATGGACTTGATTAATGCCTCTAAGCTTTCGTCCTATCTGAACTTCCCCTTTCCCATTTTCCCTTATCTTTCTGAAGAGCTCCAGCATCACATCTTATAGAAATTGCTCCTGACCTGCGGTCTGATCAGCCCCTGCCCTGTGCTTCCCTTTCACTCTGAGCTTAACATGCATCAAACTAACTGTAATCACGGATTTTATTCCTCCAGAAAGAACTCCAGTTCTGTCCTCAATTCTGTTCCATTCAGTGTTGCACTGAAATTGCCTCACTAAGGCCCAAATGTGAACACAAATTGTGAATTCAGCAGCTGTTTTATATTCAGTGTTGGGTCAATTCAAAATTGCCCCAAAGGGGGAAGAAAGGGTGTGTGTGTGTGTGTGTGTGTGTGTGTGTGTGTGTGTGAAGAAAGGGTGTGTGTGTGTGTGTGTGTGTGTGTGTGTGTGCGCGCACAGGCTGAAGTGCCTATAATTTAAATGTTTACATTACATCAAGTATAAAAAGTCTTACAAATAATTAAAACAGATGGTGACTATAAAAACGAAGAATTAGAAAAAGTTCTCTACCTGCCTTTTGTGCTTTAAAATAAAATGGTGCTGAAACTGGTGGATGGTGAGGAAACCAGGTTAGGAAATAAATAGCCCTGTGTGAAGGGCTAGATGGGAAAATAGCTAGTATTTACTGAGCACATACTATGTGCTGCCCATGGTTCTAAGTGTCTTAAAGGTGTTAACTCATTGCACACACATAGTAACCCTACACTGTGGTCATGGTCATGGTAAAGGGTTGTGCTATCAAACTGCCAAAAGCACATGGCAGAGAGTGAGGACAGGAGTTGATATCCTGTCATTGCTTAGTGCATCTTGCCCTTGCCCTGGTCTGGGGATGAAGGGGCTCCTATTTCTTCATATAAAGGTGGCTTTTGTGCTGTCTTTAGTAGCTGAGTCGTGTTTGACTCTCTGCGACCCCATGTACTGCAGCCTGCCAGGCTCCTCTGTCCACGGGGATTCTCCAGGCAAGAATACTGGAGTGGGTTGCCATGCACCCTGCAGGGCATCTTCCCAACCCAGGGACTGAACCCAGGTCTCCCGCATTGCAGGCAGATTCTTTACCATCTAAGCCACCAGGGAAGCCCAAAAGTGCCTTTAGGTTGCAAAATTAAAAGGCATCTATCTTTTTCTGAACTCACACAGAGGCACAGAATAAGCCAGTGGCATCGTTGGAAAAGTGAAGGTCACTCAGGTGGGGCCAACTGTTTGTGATGTAGCCTCTATTTTTATTCCCATTTTACAGGTAAAGAAATTGAGCCACAAACAAGGTCAGAAATCTGCCAAAGGTTACACAGCTGACAGGTGACAGTGATGAGATATAAATGCAGGCTCCTGGCTCCCAGATCTGTACATGTAACCACTGTGATACCCTGCTTCTCTATTACTTGTTTGAAGTGTTTTCTCCATGCTAATCAACAGCTGTTCAATTTTACATTATTAACTCACTTAATCCTAACAATAACCCTTAAGGAATTGGGCCCTTAGGACACAAAGAGATGCCTCAGCCTCCAGTCCTAAGAGATGGTCCTTTGTGAGCTGTGCCCTGGTGGAAACAGAACCAAAGAGACACTTCACTGATCAGAACTAATTGGCTAATTGATATGCTTCAGACATCTTGCCAAGCAAACGAGAGTTTAATTAAAACAAAATATTATGTGTAGCATTGAAAGCTAAACTGATGGGATCTGAGAAATGTAAGTTAGAAATGAAATTAACAAATATCTAGAAAGCTCCAAAAATATATTTATAGGATATTATTATTAGCAGAGAGATATACTAGGATAAGACATAGGAGAATTAAATTTTATGCCAATCCAGTTGTTTCAATATTACCTACTGAAAACCTATACTTTCACTTCTAGTTTGAAATACTGCCTATACCATGTACTAAACTGCGTTTTGTATTTGAAAATTCAACCCTCTAACTCTATATGTATGAAATGACTGATACACTAGACTACTCACTGTAGTAAAAATTTTAATAACAGAACTTGGAAACAATCTAAATGAGCAAATAAAGTATGCTGGAATCTTAGAATGAACACTTTTTAGTTAAAACACTATCATTTATTTATTTATATGCAAAGTGCTATTTTTCCAGCTTTACTGAAGCATAATCAACAAATAAAAATTGTATATGTTTAAGGTGTTCAGTGTGATGATTTGGTATGTGTGTACACTGAAAACACTGTTTTATTCAAAAACAAAATAAAAATTGAGAATACTCTATATAAATTGACATAGGATATTTTCTCTTGTTTGGGAATAAAACGTATCTATAGAAGAATACGTAAGACACCAGTAAATTTGGTTATTTCTGGGGAAGGAAACTGGGTAACAAAGCAAGAGAAGTAGGGGTAAAAATTTTCACTGTTTATCCATTTTGGGTTATGTAATAAATGATCTGTTCTAATAATTAAACTAAAAATACAAAACAAAATGAAACAACAAAAATCTTGGTTGTTGACCCCTAGAGTTTCTACATAGTGTGAATTTGGGCCATTTATTAAGCTATCAGAGCCTATTATCTTATCTGTAAAATGGTGATTATAATCACTATATCAAACAGTTTTATGAAATTTAAATAAGATAATATGTGGGAAGTTCCTTCTGTGGTAGATCTACAAATACTGCTGCTGCTGCTGCTAAGTCGCTTCAGTCATGTCCGACTCTGTGCGACCCCATAGACGGCAGCCCACCAGGCTCCCCCGTCCCTGGGATTCTCCAGGCAAGAATACTGGAGTGGGTTGCCATTGCCTTCTCCAACGCGTGAAAGTGAAGTCTCTCTGTCATGTCCAACTGGTAGCGACCCCATGGACTGCAGCCTACCAGGCTCCTCAGTCCATGGGATTTTCCAGGCAAGAATATTGGAGCGGGGTGCCATTGCCTTCTCTGCTACAAATTGCCTACAGATCTAGGCAAATACTAGCTCTCTTCTCAATCACTTCCCTTCCTCAGAGGACACAGACTTTAGTGGCTACTAGTCTAGGAAGGTAATGCAAGTGTGTAAAATAGCTTAGATGTAGCTGTGGTAGTAACTGTAAAAACTGAAGATGCTCACATTATTATATGTGTGTATATCATTGCATAAATTATACATATGTATGCACATTATATATGTATACAAAGTCTGCTCGCTGTTCTTTTGTCATTCTTGCTTTTATCTAAGGATCTGCATTTTACAAAAGTTTGTCTCACACAACACTGATTTTAAACCACTGAGAAACCATTTCATATATGCTATACTGACATTAGAATTAAAATTATTTTTCTAATAGCCCTATTAAATAACTTTTTAAAGTTAAGTTATTTAATATTATTGGTTCTGCTTTCTAACAGGAAAAAAGTTCATGAAAATATATAGTTATTGATTGCCAGACCACAATCGGGAGGTTAAAAGTGAAGGATGCCTCTAGTATCTTTGGCTTTTGCTCTCTGTGACAGACTTGATGGAGAGAACACTGCTGCTTGCAGCTAATACATCTGACTGATATAGGAATCAGGCAGAGGTGACACAGTGAAGCCACGTCAGAAGACGATAATAGCAAAATCACACATGGGTGAGCAGAAGCTACAAGAGAATGATTATTCAATACTCCTTGACTAAACAAAGTTCCTGTTTTGAGTAAGTCAAGCTTAAATTAACAAATTAACACTAATTCTCAATCCTTTGGGGGAACTGCAGATGCTCAGGGGACAAATGTACATATAGTTACTAATATATAATCTATTTATTGTCTGATACGAATATGATTGCCTTCTGAAAACGAGACACATCATCCATTAATTTCTACATAGAACAAAATTTAAACTTGCACAAACTAAAGTAAGTGATCAATATTTGTGAAATAGCCTAGAACTAGAACCATTAGAGTCATGGACCATATGGAAAAAACATTGCAAAACATTATTTTTCTTATTTACTCTGTGCAAACACTTTCCTAAACTCCAGACAGTAGAGTCTCAAAAACACTATAAGGTCACTGGCCTTGGGCTTATTTGAGGTAATCTCTACTTCACATCTCATTTGTTTAGATAAGAACAATCAACGAACTCTTTCTTCAATGTGCTTATCCTTGCCTAACTGAAACTGCAAAGCTATCTTAAGACCATTAATGGGATGTTATTTCTTTTCTCTCTTTGGAATCAGCCATGGGAACTAAGACTTGATCATGCCACATGCAAAGACTCTCATACCTTCGTATAATTCAAAGATTTTAAGAAATGGCTGATTTTATTTCTCTCAATTACTTTTAAAAGATGTGCTTTTTCCCATACTAATATTAGTCTGCAGCTTATTAACTTGGTTCCTACCTGGGGAAATTTGCTTTATAATGACTTTGCCTCTGGGATGGGGTTTTCAATGTTCCAATTTGAAGTCCTGAGGATACTAGATCTCAGTTCACCCATACATTTTCCTTACTTATTCATCCACATCTATTCCTCTATGTGATTTTTCTGCCTGAAGTTTCCACCCAGTGTCTACCACTGTGCTTTAAAACAAAGGCACAGTCAGTAAGAGTTATGCAGAAAATACAGAAGGCTCTGGATGCCTTCAGTCTTCCTCTTCTGTTCCTTAAGCCCCTTGTGTAAGTCCGTCTCTACCATTTTGCACTGAAAAGTTCCAAACATTTGTTTGTCTCACTAACAGGACGTAAACCCACCTTATGAGCAATATTTTTTCAATCTCTACAGTCCAAACCTCTGGCTCTGTGCCTGGCATGATGCAGGTGGAGATATCATTCTTGACCCAAAGGGAACTAAACTTAAAGACAGATTATTATTCTCTCATTTAAAAAGAAAACTACATTTTCTACCACGTAATCATCTATGGAATATGTCATTTACATATACTGCATTCATTAAACAATAAAAATGTTTATTTAGCACTGTTTAACTTAAAAATAAAATTAATAGGAAATTGGGAGAGAATCAACAATAACAAATTGGCTAGACCACATTAATATGCATTAATGCATTGTTTCTCCTTTATTTAGTGGTAGGGATTATGGATGATTGACTATAGAAAAATAAATTAAAAATACACTTTTAATTTTCTTCTTAATGGAATAAACTTGATCAACATAATTAACCTTTGTTTTCATAATTCAATTTTGATGCAACATAATCAAGGCTCTAGATAATTTTTGAGCATGTGATGGTCAAAATCTATGAATCTTCTGCTTTAAGGATGTTACAAAATATACATGGACTTGGGAAGCAATTTGGGTCAGCCACTAAAGTGGAAGTCAGCCACTACTTCCATAGAACATACAGAGAGACAGAGAAATAATAACTTATTTATGTTTACAGGAACATATGTTTAGATAGAATGAAAGTCCCGATCTATTGGCTGAATACAATGGATCTGTTGCTGCTGCTGCTGCTAAGTCGTTTCAGTCATGTCCAACTCTGTGTGACCCCACAGACGGCAGCCCACCAGTCTCCCTCATCCCTGCGATTCTCCAGGCAAGAACACTGGAGTGGGTTGCATTTCCTTCTCCAATGCATGAAAGTGAAAAGTGAAAGCGAAGCCACTCAGTCGTGTCCGACTCGTAGCGACCCCAGGGACTGCAGCCTACCAGGCTCCTCCACCCATAGGATTTTCCAGGCAAGAGTACTGGAGTGGGTTGCCATTGCCTTCTGTTGGGTGGGGTTCATATGACTGAGACAGTTTTCCTTTCCATGGAATAAAATGCTTTACAATAAAGTCAGCTTACTGTCAACCTCAGGATGCGTTAAACTAGCATAAGATCCAATTTAACATGTCTTCGAGGTAAGCCTTAACATTTGACCAGAAGTGCAATATTGAAGGAAAAATGAACCAATTCTCAGCAAAATTAAACCAAGTGATTCTTTGTAAAGGCTCTAACATTCATTAAATTATTCATTAAATAAACTTTTGTGCAATATAATAAGATTCTCTGTGTTCTGTGGCAGTAGTAAACATATATCTTGTACTCACCTAGGAATGGAAAATTTATATTTTAGTCATCTCACGCCCAAAGTGAACTAGACTACTGATGATCTTACACCAGCAGTGAATTATTTTTTAAAAAGGTGAACTTTTTAATCAACTTTATTTCATTAGGAAGATCACATTTAGGATGATACTATCTGTTGCTCATTCATAAAAGGAGGTACACTCGTGCTATTTTAGTGCTACTACCAAACCAATTAAAATGGAGTGAGAAATGAGAAGAAAAGGCTGACATATATGGAGCTACATTTGCATAGATTTTGTTTTCTAAGTCTTCTTTTATTTTCTAAGTTTATTAGAAGAATGAACTAGTCACAAGCTTCCCTTTCAGTAAAATGGGGATAATGATATGCATCTCACTAAGCTATCATGGGGAATAAATGAGATAATACATGTAATGCTAGGCACACACTAATTACTCAATAATTGGTAGCTATTAATAATAAAAGTAACAACATAAAAGTAATGGTGATGTAGATAACATGAATGTATTGAAATAAATTCTATTGGTTTTATTTATGATTAAACATATTTTTCTGGAAATTTCAAAGTATTTTCTTCTATATTGGAGTCTGAGGGAAGACTGTTAGAAATAAAATAATTATGTATTTTGCTTAATAGTAATAAAAGGAATTACTTACAGAGTATTTATTAAATGTCAAACACTGATATAAACACTTTAAATATGTTAATCCATTCAATCTTCACAGCAACCTGTGAGAAAGATTAATTTTTGCTTCTATTTACAGATGCAGAAACTGAGGTACCCAGAGGTTCAGTCATTTGCCCAAGTTCGTATGGGTAGTAAAGGGCAGAATCAGGGTTTGCATCCAAGCAGTGTGACTCCAGAGAGATTCCACATTCTTGCTTGCTAGTCTAGGTTTCCTCTCTGTAGTCACATGGCTATCTGGACAGTATTAAATCATTAACATAACTAGGTTTGACGATGATCATCTCTTTATCCTTCCCAATACGTGTTTCATCACCATTTTTTTGCTGCTATAATGAATTTGTTTTTGTGACAAAATTTAGTTCCCCGATTTGAATTAAAATATTAAAACTTTTAACTCACACTTAGTTTAAAATTGTTTCTTTGCTAGATTTGTCTATGAATTTATATACATATACCATGAAAGTGAAAGTGAAAGTGAAATCACTCTGTTGTGTCTGACTCTTTGCGACCCCATGGACTGTAGCCCCCTAGGCTCCTAGGTCCATGGAATTTTTCAGGCATGAATACTGGAGTGGGTTGCCATTTCCTTCTCCAGGGGATCGTCCCAACCCAGGGATCAAACCCGGGTCTCCCGCATTGTAGGCAGACGCTTTACCATCTGAGTTACCAGGGAAGCCCATACAAAGCGTTAAAACATCCTTTGAATAATCAGTTCTAATGAAATGGATGAAACTGGAGCTGATTTATACAGAGTGAAGTAAGCCAGAAAGATAAAGACCAATACAGTATACAAACACATATATATGGAATTTAAAAAGATGGTAATGATAACCCTATATGCAAAACAGAAAAAGAGACACAGATGTACAGAACAGACTTTTGGATTCTGTGGGAGAAGGCGAGGGTGGGATGTTCTGAGAGAACAGCATTGAAACAAGTATACTATCAAGGGTGAAACAGATCACCAGTCCAGGTTGGATGCATGAGACAAGTGCTCAGGGCTGGTGCACTGGGAAGACCCAGAGGGATGGGATGGGGATGGGGGATCGGGATGGGGAACACTTGTAAATCCATGGCTGATTCATGTCAATGTATGGCAAAAACCACTGCAATATTGTCAAGTAATTAGCCCCCACCTAATAAAAATAAATGGAAAAAAAAAGGTAATGACTTTAAAGACCAGACAAATATAGACAGCAGGGATTATGGAGCCAAAGAGCAATAAATAATATTTAACAGATCTATCTACCTTATGGCAGTTAATGATTCAATAAACACCTTTTTTTAAAAAAGAAAGCTTTTCTTTGAAGGACAAATTATTGCCCTTGAAGCAAGCTAAACATTTAATAAATTTAAGACAGCTTTACTATTCTTTAGGGAATATTGTATTTCTAAGCATGGCAGGTACCATGTGTGCTGACAGATACTAGCAAATGGTAACCACAATCCCATTCCACTTAATGGGATGTTATAAACCCAATGGAGTGTTGGAAGAGTACTCAATATTCTTCTAAGCATAAATTCCCAAGTTATGCAATGATGCTAATTAGCATCATCCTAAACATATGCTGTTGTTCTCAGCTCCTGTTCGTGATTCCTGCTACAATGGTACTGATGCTCGGCATCTTTTAGGAGAAGACACATGAGCCTTATAAATCCCAGGGACTTTTGATGGTATTTACCCCCGGGTCCCACCCCACGCCTAGTGGCAGTGTTTGAGAGGGAAAGGTCACTAACTGAAGAGCCACAAGGGAAGGATTAACAGGTTTGCCAATAGTTGGTTTGGGTAAATCACTGTCACTCTCTAAGCCTTTGTCTCTTAATAAGAATATTAATTTTTACTATTTTATGGCGTGCTACTGGGAAATAATTTAATATCTGTAAAAATTCTTGAGAAAATAAATATGCTTTATAAACAACAAATATCCAGAAGCGCTGCTGAGGTACGAAATCAGAGCCATTTTATGTCCTTGGATTGCTACCAGCTAGTCCCATTTCTCAGCTATTCCTCAAATAACCTGTTAGCTTCTTGGTTGGGGTTAGAACCACATTTTTTTTGGCTTAAGGCTATCAATGTATCAGTTTATTTATTTATTTTTTGATGGCATACAAGCACCTGCTCCGATCTCCTCTGACTTCATAACATTTCTGTCTTTTCTCTATGACCATCTATTTTTATACCCACATGTGACTTTACCTGCTTAAATTTTAGCTTTCAGGAAAACCTGCTTGTTCTCTTTCATTTCAAATCTTCCTCAGGTCAAACCACAAGTAAAATATGTTTCTTTTGCTTTTTCTCTGTCATGGCATACCTCTTCAGTCTTGCAAAAAACTTAGTGCAAAAATTCCATCTTGTAGAGAAGTCCTCCCTAATTACCCAGATGCATTTCTTTTTTTTTTTTTTAATTTTTTTATTATTTGGAGGCTAATTACTTCACAACATTTCAGTGGGTCTTGTCATACATTGATATGAATCAGCCATAGATTTACACTTATTCCCCATCCCGATCCCCCCTCCCATCTCCCCTCTCCACCCGATTCCTCTGGGTCTTCCCAGTGCACCAGGCCCGAGCACTTGTCTCATGCATCCCACCTGGGCTGGTGATCTGTTTCACCATAGATAGTATACATGCTGTTCTTTTGAAACATCCCACCCTCACCTTCTCCCACAGAGTTCAAAAGTCTGTTCTGTATTTCTGTGTCTCTTTTTCTGTTTTGCATATAGGGTTATCGTTACCATCTTTCTAAATTCCATATATATGTGTTAGTATGCTGTAATGTTCTTTATCTTTCTGGCTTACTTCACTCTGTATAAGGGGCTCCAGTTTCATCCATCTCATTAGGACTGGTTCAAATGAATTCTTTTTAACGGTGAAAGAGACACATGCACCCCAATGTTCATCGCAGCACTGTTTATAATAGACAGGACATGGAAGCAACCTAGATGCCCATCAGCAGATGAATGGATAAGGAAGCTGTGGTACATATACACCATGGAATTTTACTCAGATGCATTTCTAATGCCATATCATTTCACTCTGTCCAATGACATAAAATACACACACACACACACACACACACACACAATACTTATTTCTAATGTAATCATACATGGAGATCTAAACACAATACCCCTTTAACTTCCCTTGCTCCAAATAGACTTGCTAAACGGAAGCTCTAAGTCACAAGCTGTTAGGTGAAAGAGCCCAGAAGTAGGAGGAAAGAAGAGAGGGAAGAAAAAGATTGGAGAGGGATGTTAATGAGATACATAACACAGGTGAAAAAGCCATGTAATAGCTAAAATCTCTTCAAACTCAATGCTTTGCTTTTAAAATCACCATCTGACACCCTCTCATCACCAGGGAACAATCTCCAGCATGTATCAATGACACACTCCACATCACCGTCATAGAAACACCAACTTAGGTGCCAGTGCCTTAGAAGTCACAAAAGTTTTCTCAGCTACTATCCCATACGCTGATATTACTATGAGAACAAGACCAACAGGAATAGTACCCTATTTGAGCAAAAGAACCAACTACCACATGTATCTATTCACCTGCAAGCTGGACTTTTTCCCAACAAATTTTGAAGAGGTATTCATTAATTTTAGGGTATTAGTCATCCGGCTAGTTGCAAGTTATGAGTTGTAAGAAGATAATAAAAAAAGGAATCTGTACAATAGTACATAAACTTGAGCAACAAGATCATCATTCAGTTACATTCTCAAGAAAACTCACAAAGCTGAGTTTCAGACTGGTGGAAAAGGTAATTTCAAAATTATGCTGGAAAAGAACTAATATGACATAGCTCCAGGCACTAGGAACTAATTAAATTACATACGAAGAGTGACTGAGAATTGCCTAGCCCCTGTTACGAGAGTAAGAAAAAACAACACTTTTAAAATTTTCAATAAGCCTCAACCAAGCTTTCCAATCCATAAGAATAGATTCCCTGTTCAAAATAAATCATGTTCTCAGTGGAATCTGAATGGCAAGTGGACAAGTAAAATTAGGCAAACATTAACCCATATAGATACTGATGAAGACATATAATCTTACACCTGTAGAAGTTAATGGTAATTTTTCCATTTAAGGGGAAGAAACTAATGTAATAGATATTTTCTCAGAAAATACAATGTGCATGTGCTCAGTCACTCAGTTGTGTCTGACTCTTTGCAACCCCATGGATTATAGCCCGCCAGGCTCCTCTGTCCGTGCGATTCTCCAGGCAAGAATACTGAAGTGGGCTGCTATTTCCTTCTGCAGGGGATGTTCCCAGTGCAGGGATCGAACCTGTGTCTCCTGCCTTCACAGGTAGATTGTTCATCACTGTTCTACCTGGGAAGCCCTATAATGTGTATAAGATTCAGTAAACTTAAAATGTATTAACAGAGACATAGGGAACTCAATTCAAAGGCGAATACCCTGATGTTCTTGTTTAAAATTCTCTTGAACTCCTGGAAGCTGAAATTTTTTGTAATATGATTCTAAGATGTTCACAGTACTTCAAGTTAAATGCTCATCTGACCCTTTCTTGGGTCATAATTTTATCAGGAGCTCCCTCAGGGTTTGGGGTTCAAATCCATGTTAAATCAATATACCAAGTTGGTGCTTGGACCTTTTTGAACTTTAGTCTTAAGGAAGATCCAAGAATGCTTATTTGATTCTTGTGGATTTTTTTGTTTTTGGGCGCTTTAAAATAAATATTAGTAATAAGAATGAAATAGAGAAAATAATAACATGTGGCCATGTTCCTAAGAAAAATGAATCAAATGGAATGAGACTGAAATCAGGGATAATCTTAAATACAAAGACAAAAACCCTGGATTTATGTTGAATATGAAAAGCACAGAGTTACAGAATAGTGGGAAAGTACCTTATGTGAATAGTGGAAGGAGATATCAGACATTTGGAAACAGACATTTTTCAGAGAATAGATTCCATTAGTATAAGAAATATTTTCTTACATGAAGCATTTTATGGAGGAAGTATAGAATAAAGATTAAAAGAATGCATGTAGACTTACAGTTTAGTAACAGAAAGGATGGGTTTTACAAGTGTTTTAAAGAATAAAGTAAAAATCAAATAACAAATACAGACCTGGTTGCAGTAGAGTAGAGGACGGAACTATCTAGCATTACATAAGCAATAATAGAAACAGAACCTAATGGAGTATTCAAAAATGAATATAACATTTGTGTGAATTTATAGATAGAATTAATCAGAGTTGAAAGGAAAAATGGAGATTCAGCAACATGCAGATGGGAGGTAAAGTCATAATAATGGGAGCAACAACCCAGGGAGGAGGAGTAGAGAGTAAAGAGGTCACCAAATGAAGCAATTTAGCTTCATAAATGTTAGCGAACATTTAAAAATGACTTTAAATCCAATCATCTTTCAAATTTTGTTCAAATTCCAGGTCTGTCATCAAGCTTTCCCTTACATTCCTATTTACAATACTTTAAATCCAATCATCTTTTGATTTTTGTTCAAATTCCAAGTATGTCATCAAGCTTTCCCTTACATTCCTATTTACAGT
This sequence comes from Cervus canadensis, assembly GCF_019320065.1. Classification (NCBI taxonomy): domain Eukaryota; kingdom Metazoa; phylum Chordata; class Mammalia; order Artiodactyla; family Cervidae; genus Cervus; species Cervus canadensis. Next base: position 40,184,303 of record NC_057388.1, on the reverse strand, counting down.
TGGCTGTCTTTAATTTTCCTCTTCTGTGACAGTTTCTGACACTTTTTACTAAACTTTCCTCATTGTTTTAAAGCTTAATATAGTATCTTCTCAACAATGCTGCTCTTTGAAGAATGGGGTCAGGCATTGCACTTGTGTTTTTCAAGGTTCATAATTTTACCAGTAAAGTGGCTATCCAATAAATATTGGTCATACGAATGAGTGGTCCAACCTTCTTTATACATAGATAATCTACCTTTATTAAAAGATGAAACACGATTTATGATATATAAGAACTGAGTACTAGAAGCAGAGGGAAAGGGTTACTTTTCTGTAGCTCAAGGCTCTGGACCACTGAGTACAATAGCTTCAAAGGAAAGATTCAGGTTAAGTAAACAAGTATGAAGGTAAAGAAAAAGGATACAAGTTAGAATAAGTTGAAAAATAATGTGGGAGATGAGAGATAATACTTTAAAAAATGAAAGAAATATTGTGAAACCAATATTATCAAGATTTAGTTTTATGGCTAAGAACACTGATAATATACATGATTTATCAACTACTAGTAAGAAGTTTCAAGAACAAGTAAAACCAATGCAGTTTCAAATGGACTTTGTGTTGCTAACTTGAACAACACAAAAATGTCTTGGTAATAATGGTTCTATTTGGGTTCCTTATATAATTTGGGAAAGAAAGTGAAAGTGAAGTCACTCAGTCATGTCCGACTCCTAGCGACCCCATGGACTGCAGCCTACCAGGCTCCTCCGTTCATGGGATTTTCCAGGCAAGAGTACTGGAGTGGGTTGCCATTTCCTTCTCCAATATAATTTGGGAACAAAACATCAAATAATGTTTGCCTCCTTTATTTCTGAAGGCAAATTTTAAAGTTAAAATTGTTCACACAAAGAATATATAAAATCTTGAGCTCTTGGAAGTATAATTCTTTAATAGATGGGTTTCTAATAGCAACATGAATAGGCTCTTAACTATAACTGCAGCCCCACTGAACATATATAGAAACTTTGAGTTGCTTGTTGCTTAGGCCACAATCATGCATTGGATTATAACATTCATTTTTTATTGAGACTAGCTTTAAAAAAGTTTGCTTTTTTTTTTAAATAGAAATCAGCTTTGAAAAGCATTGTTTGGTGATACATAGCACTTAGGAAATCTTAAAATTACATGTACCAAGAGGGAAATCAGATCATCTTACCTAAGCAACTGAAATTAAACCTCTAATTTTTTTTTTTCAAATTTTCAACTGCAATCCATAGTTAATGTTAAGTTATCTGGCTTAGAGTTGACAATCTGGATCTGTTTCTCCTGCTTCTGAAAGAATTTGTGTGTAACAATCAAATCAGTGCTTCACCATTCTGTTTTGTTGTCTACGTTGGTAACAGATCTAACCACTGAGGGACACATAATGCTGGCCTCACAGTGTAATTGACAGAGATGCACTTTTAGCTCTTGGAGAAACTGTTCCACATTATGTGAACTGTAGTGAACATTTTTAGAAATTGTGAAGACATAAAAAAACAGTAGAAGCTTGTTTTTTTTTTTTAATTTAAGAGCACAGACTATAAATCAATATTCATTTAAAGGTGTCTTTCAGAGCACTGAATTCACTCTAATAATCTGAGAACATAAATTTATGACACAAATTCTTTGATCATAATTATACTGATTGGTTTATCTACAGATATAATGGCCCAGGGAAAATATTGAGAATATATGAAAAAAATTTCCATTTTATTTAAATAAAAATTTTAAAATACAATAGTTTTAATGAATTCTACAGCATCTAGTGGTGTTACAAGATGAGTGTAACATGGAGATCTGTCTTAAACTCAGGTGGCTTAATTCAAGCATTACTTTCTATATACTTTTATTGGATTAAGTCCTTAAAATCTTGACTACAGCATCATTATCTAAAAAATATATGTTAAATCTTTACCTATCTTATAGGCTTTTGGCAAATGCCACAGAGAGAAGAATGTATAGAAAAAATAATCTTAAGCTTTAAAGTATTGCTATCATTTGGTATCAAAAGACATACTTAGACATGTGATCCCAGACAAGATTGTATAGGTGCACTTTCCTCTGTTCCTCCCCCGGAAATAATTCAAGAGATAACCACACACACACACACACACACATGCACACACACACACATGCACACACACACACAAACGCACACACATGCACACACACACACATGCGCGCACGCACACACACACACAAACGCACACACACACAGACTGGAGATGTGGAAATAAAAAGGTAGATTAGTAGAAAGGTTAGCAACCCTTTCTTGATTTGAAGTGTGATAGATACCACAGGATTGTAAGAATGATAGATACCACAGTGAGTTCCCAGAGTTTTCTTTTACTCTTACATACCTTAGACTAGGGCCAGGCTGTAAGCCAGAAATACCAATAGGTACATACAAACAAAGAAACAAGTAAACAAATAAGAAAAGCCTACTCTGTCTTGCCAAAGAACCCTGAAAAGGAGAGCCTAGCAGGTACATGAGAATGAGGGCAGACTCATCTCCAATATACACCCCCGGCTACAATGGTGAGGCCCTTGGTGGCATCTTGGAGCCCAGAGAGACCAACATATTCCCCCATCAGGAGTGATGGCTTGACACACTTGAGATGGTGACATTAGTGGGTCCCAAGGAGGTGATCCCCTGCCCTACACCTGCTTATACCAGGTGGGCAGAGAACATACACAAGGGGTAACATTTTTTATCCCACAGATCCAGAATCCCACATCCCTACTAGTGACAACAAGCAACTCAGGGAGGACCCTTGCACAGCTTGCAGATGGCACCAGCAGGGATCAGTCAGGAACTCCCAAGTAAGAACCAAGCTGACTAAAATAGCACAGCAAGCGCTCTGAAAACCATACTGCATCTGAAACCACAGCCTACAAAATGGGTCAGTATATGCATACAAAATTTAAACAGGGACACTTACTACTAACATAAAATATTTTATTTTAAATGTCTATAAATTCCATGTAAAATCAGTTCAGGATAAAGTGAAATAAAATTCATTATACCACTAACTAGGAATATCTCAAAATGGAAAAGAAGAGACAATCAACTGATTCCAATAGCAAGATAAATCAATTTTGGGGATGATCTGTCAAAGATTTTGTAGTATCCATCATAAAATTGTTTCAACAAGAAATTGTGAATTCCCTTGAAACTAATGGAAAAAAATCAGAAAATAAATAGAAATGGTAAAAAATAACAAAATGTAAGTCACAGAATAGAAAAAAAAAATTGGAAATAAAATCTGGGACTTCCCTGGTAGTCTAGGGGTTAAGACTCTGTGCTTCTAATGCAGGGAATGTGAGTTAGATTCATGGTCAGGGGACTAAGATCCCACATGCCATGTAGCATGACAAAAAATAAATAAATAAGGCATTCAAATCTCACTGAGTGAATTCAGTAGACGAGTGAATTGAACAGAGGACAGAATAGTGAAATTGAAGCCTGAGGAGTAGAATTTACTCAATATGAACAAAAAACACAAAAAAGAAAAAAACAGTGCCACGGGGACTTGTAGGACAGTAACAAAAATACTGACATTTCTATCATCGAAGTTCCAGAAGTAGAAGATAGAAAGGGCAAACAAATAAATAAATAAATAAATAATAACTAAAAATTTATGCCAAAGGATTTCCCAACTTGACAAAATAGATAAACCTATAGATTCAAGAATTTGCATAAACCAATAAAAAAGAGAAATTCACACCAACAGACACCATAACGTTTGAAAATGAAAGGTAGAAAAAGTCTTAAGAACAACTAAGAAAAGTGTCACACTATCTATGGGGCAACACAAATTCAAATAACAGTGGATTTCTTATCTGAAACTGGGGGTCATGAGGAAGTGGCGCACATTTCATACTCTGGATGAAAGAAGGGTAATAAATACACCCTTTAGATGGATACAAACAAACAAAAAACACCAATAACTTAGTTTGCCATTAGCAGATATGCCCTAAAGAATGGCTAACTGAAGTTCTCAAAACAAGACCAAAAAAACCTGATAACAGGAGAAAACTCAGAACTTTAGAAAGAAAAGTTCAATGCAATGGGACATCTGGAGGAAAAGATGATAAATAATCATTCTCTTAGAGAAATTCTTAAATTGTAAGTAAGTGAGTGTTAGTCGCTCAGTTGTGCCCGACTCTTTGCGATCCCAAGGACTGCAGCCCACTAGGCTCCTCTGTCCATGAGATTTTCCAGGCAAGTATACTGGAGTGGGTTGCCATTTCCTTCTCCAGGGGATCTTCCCAATCCAGGGATCAAACCCAGGTCTCCTGCACTGCAGGCCAATTTTTTACCGACTGAGCTACAAGAGAAGCCCTCTTAAATTTTATTTGATAGCTAAAACAAACATTATAACAACACTTAATGGAGTATTTCAACATATGTTAGAGGAAATTATTACTTTCTTTCACTTTCAAAGGAAATGCTTAATTCAAATATATTTAAAAAAGTGGAGAGGCTGCTGCTGCTAAGTCGCTTCAGTCGTGTCTGACTCTGTGCGACCCCATAGAGGGCAGCCCACCAGGCTCCCCCATCCCTGGGATTCTCCAGGCAAGAACACTGGAGTGGGTTGCCATTTCCTTCTCCAATGCATGAAAGTGAAAAGTGAAAGCGAAGTCGCTCAGTCGTGTCCGACTCGCAGCGACCCCAGGGACTGCAGCCTACTAGGCTCCTCCATCCATGGGATTTTCCAGGCAAGAGTACTGGAGTGGGTTGTCATTGCCTTTTCCAGGAGAGGCTAAAGGAACATAATTAGAAGTAAAACTTCTATACTTAATTGTAAGTAGCAATATGTCAATATTATTAGATTGTGATAAATTACACATTAGTGTAACGTTCAATCCAACTACTATGAAAAATATACTACAAGTAAATAAATATAGAATCTTCAAGTTCAAGTAACATATAGGAAGATTAAAAAGGAGAAAAGTATCCAGGTATCCCAGAAGGACAGAAAAACAAGACCCAACTATATGTTGCCTAAAAGAGACTCAATTCAACTTTAAGGACGTATAGGTTCAAGGTGAATGGATGGAAAAAGATATTCCAAACAAGGGAAAACCAAAAGACAGCAAGAGTGCTAACTTACATCAGACAAAATAGACTTTAAAAAGTTTAACAAGAGACAAAGAAGGTCATTTTGTAATGATAAAGAGGTCAATTAATCAAGAGAATATAGCAACTGCATGTAGATATAGATATGCATTTCATCCTGGAGAACCTAAATATTAAGCAAATACAGGTGTGAAGGGGGAAATAGATGATATAGTAATGTCGATACCTCACTCTCAACAATGGATAGATCATCCAGATAGAATATTAAAAAGGAAATATTGGATTTAAACTGCATCTTGGAATACATGGACTTAGATATGTAGAACATTTCATTGAACAGCAGCAGAATACATTTTCTCAAGTGTACATGAAACATTTTCTACGATAGAAATAAAATGGTCTCTGTTAGCTAATGGTATAATTTTATACAGAGAAAATCCTGAAAACTCCACACCAAAAAGTGCTTAGAACTAGTTAATGAATTCAGTAAATTTATAGAAAAGTAACAAATAATAACTGCTGCCTTTCCATACAACAACAAACTATCTGAAAAACAAAATTAAAAAAAATTTCCATTTATAATAGCATCAAAAATAAGAAAAAATACTAAGTAATAAATTTAAGGAAATAAAAGATCTGTACAACTGAAGCTGTAAGACACTGATAAAAGATGTCAAGAGGCACATATAAATGTAAAAAAATCCCATGTTGATGAAATTGATGAATTATTATTGTTAAAATGTTCTTGCTACCTAAAGTCTATAGATTCAATGCAATCTCTAATAACATACCAATGGAATTTTTCATGGAACAGAAAAAAAAGTTGTAAAATTTGTATGGAACCACAAAAGATCCCAAATAGCTAAGCAATCCAAAGAAGGGAAAAACAAAGCTAGAGGCATCAAACTTCCTCCTACTTCAAATCATATTGCAAAGCTAAAGTCGTTGAACCGTACAGTACTGGCATAAAAACAGACACATTGACAAATGGAATAGAATTGAGAGCCCCAAAATAAACTTGCATTTACAAGTCAATTAGTACTTGATAAGGCAGTTAAGAATACTGAGTGGGGAAAGGATAGTCTCTCCAACAAATCGTGTTGGGAAAACCAGATATTCATATTAAAAAAACGAAACTGGATATCTATATTATACCACTCACAAAAATTAACTCAAAAGAGCTTAAAGACTCAAATGTAAGATCTGAAATCATTAAAATCCTAGAAGAAAACATATGGAAAAAGCTCTTTGACATTGATCTTGGTAATATTTTTGGAAATCGCACCAAAAGAACAAGCAGTAGAGGCAAAGCTGAACCAGTGGGAAAACACCGAACTTAAAGAACCCACACGGAAAAAAAATCAACATAACAAAAAGGCAGAAAACATCTATTGAAAAAAAATCTGCAAAACATTCATCTGAAAATGGATTAGTACCTAAAATAAATTCACAACTTGCACATAAACAGCAAAAAATCAATCTACTTTAAAAATTGACAAAGGACCTGAATAGACATATATTGAAAGAAGACAAAGAGGTACATGAAAATGTTCTCAACACTGTTAATCATCAGGGAAATGCAAATCAGAACCACAAGGACATACCATCTCTTACCTGTTATAATGGCTACTATAGAAAAGACAAAAGATGTTCAAAAGGAATCACTTATGCACTATTGGTAGGAACATAAATTGGTACAGCCACTATGGAAAACAGTATGGAGATTCCTCAAAAAAATAAAAACAGAACTAGTACATGATCCTGCACTCCCACTTCTGCATATATATCTGAAGGAAATTACATTATTATCTCAAAGAGATGTTTGCACTCCCATGTTCACTGCAACCTTATTTACAATAGCCAAGATATGGAAACAACCTAAGTATCCACTGAACACTGAATGGGTAAAGAAAACATGATGTATATATTCAGTGGTGTAGTATTCAGACATAAAAAAGAAGGAAATATTGCCATTTGCAACAACATGCATATACCTTGAGGGCAGTATGCTAAGGGAAATGTCAGAGAAAGACAAGTACTATGTGATCATACTTATACATGGAATTCTAAGAAGCTAAACACATAGAAACAGAGAGTAGAATGGTGGTTGCCAAGGGCTGGGGAGTAGGGGAAACCAGATGATATTGGTCAAAAGGAAGAAGCTTCCAGTTATAAGCTGAGTAGGTTCTGAGGATTTAATGTACAACATAATGATTATAGTTAATAGTGTTGTACTATATACTTGAAAGTTGCAAAGAGAGTAAATCTTTAATATTCTCACCATATAGATACAGAAAGGTAATCATGAGTTGATAGATATATTAAGTAAATTATGTTTATCATTTTACAATATATAAAGGTATCAAATCATCTAGCATGTGTGTGCTCAGTTCTGCCTGACTCCTTGCAATCCCATGGACTGTATGTAGCCTGCCAGGCTCCTCTGTCCATGGAATTTTCCAGGCAAGAAATCCTGCAGTGAGTTATCATTTCCTTCTCCAGGGAAGTTTCCTGACCCAGGGATTGAACCTACATCTCTTGTCTCCTGCATTGGCAGGTGGATTATTTACTATTTGTGCCACCTACGAAACCTGACTTCATGACTAAAGGATGACAATCAAATCATCATATTTCATGCTTTAAATTGACACCATTTCATTTGTCAATTATGTCCCATAAAGTTGGAAAAGATTGATATGTTTTAAAGTTCCTATTGTGGAGATTATTTTAGTTTTCATTTTACTGATATATAATTGAAGCTTTCTGTAAATATAGGAATGGCATCTTTAAATTTTGCAAAGACCTACTCTACTGACTATTATGTATCCAATGTTTATAAAATACTATGTATGCTTGAGAAGTATATTCTCCATTTGTTAAAACTTTTAGATCAATAATCCTATTTCTGTTATTCATATATTTCTTCTTATTTTTGGTTGTTTAATATACTGAGTAGTAAGAGAGGTGTGTTCAATCATACACTCTAACAGTGAATTCTTCAAATTCTTTTTTTTTTCATATTTGTCATTTTTACCACTCTGTAACCACAAGCACACTTAGAAGTTCAGAATTGTTATCTCTTCCCTATTAATAAAAGCTCCTTTCTCTTTCCATCTCAGTTTTTCCTTTTCATTTTCTTTAATAAGAATAAACTAGGCAGCATCAACGCTCCCTAATATAAAGGTTTATCACAGAGCCACAAGAATCAAGACAGTGTGTTACTGGCATGTAGATAGGCACATAAACCAGTGGCAGCTAATGACTTATTACAGAGTTGCCCTCACAATCCAATGGAGAAAAGATAGCCTTTTAAACAAACGGTGCTGGAGTAGCTGGATATCCATGGGGGAAAAACTGAACCTGAACCTAAAATTCATGCCTTATACAAAAATTAAGTCAACACAGACCACAGGTTTAAATGCAAAATGTAAAACTACACAATTTAGGAAAAAGACATGAAAAAAAATGTTTGGCACCTAGGGTTAGGTGAAGAGTCCTTAGACATGAAAAACATGATTCATAAAAGGAAAATTCAATAAATTGGACCTCAATAAAATGAAAAACATTTTCTCTGCAAAAGACCCTGTTAAGAAGATAAAAAGACCAATTACACACTGAGAGATAATGTTTGTACAAAATATATCTGATCAATTGTACAAAGCATGTATCTTTACAAAACCAGAATATGTAAAGAACTCTCAAAACAATTTAAAAATGAGTCTAATTAAAAATTGGGCAAAAGACATGATCAGACATGCTGCTGAGAAGGATATATAAATGATAATCACATGTAAATATGTTCAATATTATTAACCATTATGGAAACACAAATTGAAACCACAATGCAATATCATTACAGTCTATCAAAATGGCTAAAAAACAAACACACAAACAAACAAAAAACAAGTTGTAACACCAAACGCGAGCAAGTATGCAGTAAAACTGGATCACTCCCTCACCGCTGGTGGGAATGAAATAAATGGGTACAGTCACTCTAAAAATAGTTCTGTAGTTTGTTCTAAAAGCAATGATACACTTTCTATCATCTATGAGATGGTTGGATGGCATCATCGACTCAATAGACATGAGTTTGAGCAAACTCCGGGAGAACAGGGAAGCCTGGCATACTGCAGTTCATGGGGTTGCAAAGAGTCAGACATGACTGACTGAACAAAAATAACAACACTTTCTATAATATCCTAGCAATTGCAATCTAGAACACTCATGTCAGGGAAATGAAACCTATGTTCATACAAACACCTGTATACAAGTGTCTGTAGTAATTTTATTTGTGTTAGCTAAAAACTGGAAACAATTTCGATATCCTTCAATGGGCAAATGCTTGTCAATGGTACATAAAAAGTAGCAAGCCATTGAGGCACACATTTGAATGGGTTTCAACATAATTTAATTGAATGGAAAAGCCATCTCAAAAGTTTATACACTGCATGATGCTACCTGTATAAAATTTTTGAAATAAAGTAATCAAAATAGAGAATGGATTAGTGGGCTAAGGATTGTGCAGTGGCAGGAGATGTGTATGACTGTACAATGGTTGAGTCTCAAGGTAACAAATCCTTTATTGTGGTTATGGTTCCATGCAGCTACACAGATGGTATAATTGTATAGAAAAATGCACAAACGAGTACTTGTGTAACTAGGGAGGTCTGAATAAGTTCTGTGCATTGTATCAATGTCAATTTCCTGATTTTGATATTGTAGTTATATAAGATGTTAACATAGGGGAGACTTCATTAAGGGTGTTTGGAACTCCTTGTACATTCCTTTGCTATTTACTGTGGATTTATAATGCTTTCCCAAAACAGCCATATTTGAAAAAATCTGAAATAAGTTTGCTGCTATGCACAACAGTTTCAGTGATGTCAAAATTATTATTATTTTTTTTTATTTTTTTTATTTTTTATTTTTTTATTTTTTATTTTTTTGAATCAGCCATGGATTTACATGTATTCCCAATCCCGATCCCCTCTCCCACCTCCCTCTCCACCCGATTTGCGTGAAATAGATATCCTTTCCATTTTACAGGTCAGAAAACCTAGGCTCCTAGAAATTAAGTACCTACCTAAAAGCCCACAGATTGCTGCTGCTGCTGCTGCTAAGTCGCTTCAGTCGTGTCCGACTCTGTGCGACCCTACAGAAGGCAGCCCACCAGGCTCCCCTGTCCCTGGGATTCTCCAGGCAAGAACACTGGAGTGGTTGCCATAGGGCTTTTCCTGAAAAATTCTACATAATGTCCTTTCCTGAATACAATACCATAGTCCTACTGAGTTTAGTCATTTTTCAACTTAAAGGAGAGTCATACTGGGATTGAATTACTTTTGATATTAACCCTAATGCAGTGATTCACATAGACTGTATCATCACTGGGATGTTTATGACTAGAAACATCTTAAACACCACAGTGCTAATTCTGAGGACTGGGGACAATACGATAATGCTTTATATGTAGTTCAGGCAGTCTTACATTCGAATTCTTTAATAGTTAACTGCTATTTGCATTTTGTTAAAGACTATATTGGCGTGCTAAACAGTACTCCCCCAAATACTAATATTAGAATCCAGTAGTAGGTGGTGAGTTTTTTCTGCCATGTAGACTGGTGCTAAAACTCCAAAAATGCACAGAGCCACGACAAATACACAGAACACAATTACTTCAGTATTTGCAACTGTACTGTGAGAGAAGGAAATATGTTCTTATGTTTAGTAGTTATGTTATTCTTCAGACAAAAATGCAAAATGATTAGTTTCAATAGAATAAGTGGTTGTTTAGTAAGTATTTGTACTGAGTCATCCATGATGGCTTTTCTCCCCTTGATACTAATAAGAAAATATTTGTTAGTGCTTCTCTCATTCAAGAATAATTTAAATCTAAATCAGTGCCCCATCTCTGTTTTACTCAGCTTCCTCTTTATAGTTGACTAAAGAATTACCCTCAGGCATCTATATAAACAGAACTGAAGAAGCATATATTTACAAATGCAATTCATATCTACATACACATACATCGTATGTACATTTATAAACTATGTACATATATACAACATGGGATTCAACCTTGTGAATTTAAATATAAATTATAATGATAATAAAGAATTTATGGTAGGCAACCCAGTAAGGTCTAAATTATTGAATATAAAAATTATTGCAATAAAATTTCTGCTTCTAGGTAGGATGAAGTTAGCAGGTTATAACCCAAGAGAACACACAGAAAATCTAGATTAAAAGTAAAAAATAAGCAGTACAAAGGAATCAGAGAACTGCTGAAATAAAAGATCTAAAATGGTCTAAGAATCTGGAGAAAGAACCCTGGAGAGGTTAAGGAAAGAATGTGTAGTTCATTTCTGTTGACTGGGCTGTGAGAAGAATCCAGCCTTAGCCTGGGAAGAAGGCCAATACTGGGGGTGACAGAAATGGGGAGGCTGTTGCAGAATCTTGAGGGATTGACAGGCTCCAACAATGCCAATCATCCCATGATGACATCTGTCAAGTTCAGAAGATGCAAGGTTTAAAATAAGCTAAAACCCCTGAAAGGCACCACGGATTTTTGGTGGCTTTGCAGCGTCAAGAAGAAAAAAAAATTAAATGTTGGTGTTCAAGAGCTACCCAGGGGCAGGCTCCACGTGGACCCACTAGACCAGGGTTGATCCTCTGGACCAAGTCCAGCCTGCTCCTATATTTTGTATGGTCCAAGAAGTAAGTAAATAGTTTATACACCTCTAAATAATTGAGAAAAAATCAAAAGAAGAATAATATTTTACTTGGTAAAAGTAGATAAATCTCAAGTTTCTGTGTACCTGAGCTACGGTTATTGAAATAAATCCATGCTCTTTATCTATATATCGATTTTGGCCACTTTTCTAAAACAATGAGTAGTTGCAAAGAGACTGGGTAACCAAAGCCTGAAATATTTACTACCTGACCCTCTATAGAGAATACTTGCTGACCTACAATAGGCTGTTGAAACTCTGGGTGAGCAAACACCATAAGAAAAAGGCAAACCAGAGGTAGACTGGGTCTCACCAAAGTTCAGTCCAACCTCATATTGACCCAGTTCTGATCAGATTAAGGTAATTAGCCTCCATGCTATCTCCCTAGTAGAAGAAGGATAAATCTTTGCCAGTGAAATATATTATCATCTTAAGCTTCTACATTTTTTACACATATATTATACATATTTCAGCATTCAGAAAATTACTCACATTTTTTATCTGAGTTGACTTGTGAAACATATAAAGAACCCTGTCTTAACTAGTAGACTCAACAGCAATGCATTAACACTCAATATTTTAAACAATTTTAACCTAAATAATTTAAAGAAAAGAAAAAAAAAGTAAAACAGAAGCAATACTATGACCAAAGGGCACTTTTCTTGGTAAGAAAACTTAAGATATGTATCTGGAACAGTACTATTTTACCTAGATATTAGTTTCCATTGTAAAATACTCCAATAATATATGAAATAAAGTCTGTGGATTACTTATTTTGAATAAAATGAAAAACAGTAATTAACTACTTATAACATCATTATGAGCTATAAGACTCTATTCTAGGACTCATTTCTTAATGGCAAATGGATTCAGAGATACTGGTATATTTTAGGCATCTACCATCCTGAGAAGACAGACGAGTATGGATATAGGAGAAACTAATAACATTGAAATGTTACAGTTATTCAAAATGTTAAACTCACATCTCTCCCGGGATTTCAAGATTTGACTTTAATCGCCTTTTATAGTGAAAAGAACAACTCAAAGAATAACAAGAGAGTTGAGAAGTTCAACATGTTAAAGAACTGCAAAATCACTGAATTCATTTTAATTATTATATATTAAGGCTTTCTATATGTAACTCCTAAATATGATAGATCAGGTAATTTTAATTTATAACCAATCATAATTTGTAACACATGTCTTATGGGTATCAATGAAATGTAACCTAATTGTGCTCAAAATCTCATGTCACAAAATAATTGTAAAAAATTCACATACATATAGCTATACTTGTATACAGAAGGCACACAGATACAGCTATGAATATAAAATTAAAGTGATAAAAATTAAGAGACTAATGCATTCAAATATATACATGTAAATTGTATACTGATTTTCAAATTTAACTCAGTTGTATAACCAACTTGTGAATAGTTACCATATAACCTAAGAATGAACAATAGCATGTTGATATTATCTGAGACAGAATTATGTCAAAATTAAAGGACTTTTAGAATTACAGACTTCGTAAAAAGTTGACTTTCTAAAAGCTTTTTAAAAAGTGTAAATATTCCTCATCACTTTCCTCACTTTTAAGAGCTCTTCAATGATGAGATGTCTCTGAACAAGGCTCTAATAATTTGATCAGATAAAAAGCTGTGAATGTGTTCAAATAATGAATCTTCAGGAGTATATGATATTTATCATTTTAGACAAATTATAAGTACTCTTTCAACATTAAACCCAACGGTACAAAACTTATAAGTATCGTCAGTAAAGTAACAGATTTCATCTATATAATTTACTATACAAGAACAAGGTTTCCATTCATCTAATCATCAAGATTATTTTTAAAAACCCTTCACGTAGATGAAAACAGTTGATTTTCAAGCAAGTTAATGCCATTACATTGGAAAATGTAAAATACTAAGGATAACCCAGCACATTCATGCAATTAATTGTATTTAAATGCTTGGTTGAAAGAAAGATTATTCACATATATCTTTAAATCATGGATTCATTCCTTAGTAACTATTAGAATGTTATGCCTCACAACACAAAAATAAAATATCACTTATAGTTTCACAGTACTTTTCTCTATACACCGTATTCAATTCCAATGAAAAGATCAGAGTACTCAGAGAGACATATTGCAAACAAAAACTCCCTAGTAGGTGGTGGAAAGTAAGGCCAGGAGTCAAACAGAACCCACAGAGATGACAGAGCTGTGATATCCAGCACAGTCACCTTAAAGAGAAAAAGGAAAACCACATGGCACTGCTGAAATACCGAGTTAATTCTCTCTCCTATCTGAGCACTAAATATTACAGCTTTAAAATTGTCTCAATCAGAATACAGTTTCTTTAGACAAGACCCTCTTTTAAGAAATAGACACATTCTTGAAGTGCAACGCCAAAACACCATACAAACTTAGATAACTTACCATTTTCTTTGCACTCTTCTGGGGGTTTAGCCTTTTTCGCAAGTCGTGGATCCAGCCATGATGTTGTCTTTGTGTTATGGCTGAAAAGAAAAGAGATCACTCTGAACAGACACATACTGAAAGGAATCAAGTTTATTCCTTAAGAGGAAAAAAAAAAAAAACAGGGTTAGACCAACAAAATTGCAATCGATACACTTAATTTGCTTACTGGTTCTAAGTAGCCCTGAAGGAGGTGTAAGAGTAATTGTGCAAGGCAGCTGTAAATTTGGCAACCTCAGCTCCCTGTCCTCAAAGCAGCTATTTTTATTAAAATCAACTAGAATGTTGCCAAGTTAACCTCATTGAAAATGCAGAACTCATCCAGAGCAAAAGGAATTTATTACAAATACAGGATTCTCCAGTTGGAAGAGCACAGGCTGCAGGCTCTGATACTATTTCCTGAGTTTTGCAAAAGAATTATTTTCATCTTAAATCTGTCCTTTTCATAAACAGTTGTTTTGTTACTCTTTTAACTACAGAGTTGGCAGAGAGAGTACAAAAGTGATGCAAATTATAGCATGTTCTTGGGATTCCTACATTTTCTCAAAAAGTGATTAATAGCAATTTCATTAACCCACATTTAGCTATCTTCCATCTAAATACTTTCAATCCAGCTAGGGGGTAAAAATGCTTGTATTCTAGCATTTCTGAATGGAATTTCTGGGAATTATAATTTTTAATGACAATTTTGTTTTAAAAAAGCGATCTCTGGGAAGTCTTGCCAAAAATTTAAAAAGCAAAGGAGAGATGTTTTTAGAACAGTGTCTTTAAAAGAGGTTCTGGAATGACCTGCACTGGAATCATCTGGTGGATTTAATGTATCTTCTGGATCCTCATAGAACTACCAAATCAGAATCTTTGAGGTGAGGCTGCAAAGTCTCCATCTTTGGCTAGCATTCCAGGTGATTCTTATACATGCTGTATTTGAGAGTTACATTATGAATGAACTACATTATGGTTATGAATGGCTCATAATCATACAGTGGAGCTAAACTATTTGCTGTGAATAGCTGTCTCACGTTATCTCATCTGTCAATGGACAAAATACCAAGGACGTGACATTTGTGAGGACTTAAAAAGAATGATCAAAGTCACAGATGTAGAAAAGTGAGGTTTATATAGAGAAGAGTTAGAATGTAATATGAAAGGGAAAAGTGGAAAATAGGTTAGAAATATAAATTAAAGCCACATAACAGAGATCTTTGAACACAGTTGTAAGGACGTCAAAATTACAATTATGATGTCAATTCACATGTGCTGTCTCTTTCTTCAATGAGATTTAAATATATTTTATCATATTACAGTGTTAGCTAAATAATCTGATGAACCAATCTGCACTTAAAGCACAGTTCAGATAAGTCTCCCAGGTAGCATTATTTAATAGCAAACATCTAGAAATTAAGTGCCTACTTAATGAAGGGAATTTCAAGGCAGGAAGGAGGAGAGAAGGGGTTCAGGAGGGCAGTGAGCAAATGATTCCAGAGTGTTAAAGTACTCTTTAAAGAGTGTTTTCTGGACGATCATATGTTTGCCCAAGTGCAGAGCCATCTCCAGTCTGAGAACCTAGACATTAATATCCTTGGGTCATAAAGTTTCTGCTCTTAAAAAACATTCCCTTTTATTTCTGACTTACATGTGGGATAGAGAGAAAACACTTTCCAATCATTTTCTTCATACTTAGGAACTCCTCAGTAATTGATCTTTCTGAGCAGGACTCTAATAGATCTGATGAGATAAAGTCTACGAATTTGGTGAAATTATAAATTGTTGGGAGGGTATGCTAGCTTTTATTTTCCCCACATGTGACTTCTGTAAAGTAGTATCTCATTCTGGTCCTGATTTGTAGTCATATCAATATCGTCTAGTCTTTTCCTCTCAGTTAAAGACTTGATGCCTATGGACAGAAGGGGGATTATGACTATCCTAATGTGAGGATAGTGGCACCGGGTTCAGTGCTCACTGGTCCCGTTTGAAAAACAAAGTCACTGTAAAGATGCTCTTTATAGATATGCCTCAGTTCAAAGTGTGTATATATAT
The DNA here is from genome assembly GCF_019320065.1 of Cervus canadensis. Lineage (NCBI taxonomy): Eukaryota > Metazoa > Chordata > Mammalia > Artiodactyla > Cervidae > Cervus > Cervus canadensis. The sequence goes on along the minus strand of NC_057388.1, from coordinate 40,167,952 downwards.
GTGTGTGTGTGTGTATGTGTGTGCATGTGTGTGTGTTAATGTCTATGTTTTTATGTGCTAGCAAAAAACGTGGGAGGTGAGCAAGGAAAATAAACTTCCCTTCTATTTACCCACACCTGCTTCTTCCAAATTCTTCCCCTATTTTGGAGCAAAGTCATTTCTAGGTCTCTAAGATGTATTCACAAGAGTACACACATCTTCAGATAAGTATGAAGGCGACATTACTAAGCCACTGCAAGCAGTCAAATTACCATTTCTATACAGCTCCAACATGGGTCTCTAATACTGTTCAATTTAGTAGAGACTCATGAATTTCCCATTTTTCCTGAGTTTATATAAAGCATTTCATTACAGGATGATTTTTTTCAGGTTGAACTAGCATTAACAGTGCGTCACTCTAATACATTTTGACAGATTGAGTCTCTTATAGTTAACAGCATTCTTAGCTGATCCTCTGAACTGATTCTGAAAGAAAGTGGGTTGTAGTTACCTCCAGTAATTGTCACAAACATCTCAAGAAGATACAGCACGGTATTTTCCATGAGTGGCTCTCACAAGCCTTGCAATTTGCATGCTTCTTTAAGATGCCTTACAAAGGGGATATTTTTAGTGCATTTGGGAGACAACAGACTAGATGGCTTTTCCACTTCCTTAAATTATATAATTTTTAAACCTCAACAATTCCACTTGAAAATAAGATTTGACATTGGGCAGGAGATCGTGTAAAAGGGGACCACTGAGGGATTTTTCACAATCTGCACACCATCCTTCCTCGAGTTAAGAATGTGATTTCTTTAAAAAAAAAAAAAAAGTGATTTCTTGTCACTTTCATTACTAGAGAAGATGCAGCTGCAGGACACCAATTTTCTGCTTTCTCCCAAATTGTGAGGAGCATGAATGACAAGAAGGTAAGATGCTAATGCTATATAACCCTGTATTTCAATACTAGTTTCTTCAACATAGACACATACACATATATAGGCTGCCTTTGCAAAGAAACTTTTTCTAGTTGAGGAATGAAATACATATTTTCCAGGAACTTTGAATCATGGCAATATACTACTCTATGTATTTATATGGTTAAAGTTAATGCAATGATTATGAAGAGTAAGAGATCAAGTGGAGTCAGTAGCTATTCAAGTTCTGTCACTGTCATATTTTAAAACCTAATGAAAACCTTAAAAAATGGTATATCCAAAAGTCTTTGATGTTAAACTATCAGGAGGACTGGAGTAAACCAGAAGTGAATTTTCATTCAGCTCTGCAATTCTAGTTTAAATTCACATCAGAATGGCCTTGAAGACATGTGATAGGCTGACTTGTGATGAATTTGAAATTTCTGGATATTTTTTAGGTTTAACCTTTTCCAAATTGACAAAAGCAGCACAATAAATAATAACATCTTATCTGCCAAGGAAATAGTCTTCTCATACAGAAAATGCTTCCCTTTAACAGGAAAAGCTGCTGACATTATACCATACCACTGCAAAGATATTCTTATTATCTTGTAACATTTCCTGATTGCCTATTTTGTCAGGCTCTGTTAGAACTTCCATAGCATCACTTCATTTAATGCTAATGAGTCTTTGTGGCTAGTATTTTTAACTCCATTTTACAGAAAAAGGAAGGCTGAGAGAAGATAAGTGACTTGCCTAAGGATACACACCTAGTACATGAAAGTAAAAGAGCTGGCATTATACAGATATATCTGATTCCCAACGCCAAGTTTTTTTTTTTAATGATCTGAAACCAGAGACATAATAAATCCAAAACTTTGCTTTTTATACAGAGATGCTTTATTTCACTCTCTTGGATAATAGTTAAAGATCTTTTTCCCAGTTTCACAGCCAATGGTTTACAAACTGAGACTTTTATCTCTGAGACTTTTATCTCCTCTGTGAGAATAGTAATCACTGATTAAATTCCTTTGTGTTGAGTGCCTTATACTTGGTATTATATTAAATTGTACATGCATAGCTATATTATCACTAAAAATATTTTCTCTTTATAAACTTGAATTCTCTATTCAAATCATTTAAAATCAAATTTGAATATTTTTTCCAGAATAGTCTTACAATAGTGATGTATATAATCTACATGTGAATATTGAGTTGTAGAGGTTATAAAGAATTAGGTTAATAAAAATGTTTTCAAATGAGCAGAGTATTTATTAGGAGTAAAATTTTCACACAGGTCATGCCCACTCTATCCTCTATTCTTTTTTTTTTTTTTTTTCATTTACTCTATGTTTTTCCAGTTGGGCTCAAACCTGTTAATGGTTTCCTAGGTATAAAAAAGGCTCAATGTTTACCCAATTCAAATCCAATTTTAAAACAACTCCTCTTTTCATTTTTCTCTTCATTCTGTTTTCTTTTACTCTTTTCTTCCTACCTTTGTACTGACACTGAAATCAAAATAATATTTTCACTACTGCACAAATACTAGGTGGCATTTCATCAACTAAAATTTGATTAGTGGATAAGAAACTTTTATTATCGAATATACTTCTTTCCTTTGCTCCGTTTTCTTTAAAAAATAGTAACAGACTTAAAAACAATGATAAACACATTGAATTTTGAAAGTTCTCCAGAAAAGCCAATTTTGAATGTTAGTTTTTATTAGATAAACTGCATTTTCATCTTGGAAAATACTACCCTGGAAGAATAAACAGAGATTGAACTCAATAATATTTGACAGCATGAAACATAGTAACAAGGTAAACAAGGCCCAGATAAATATTTTAGAGTCCTCTGAGCGATTTAAGATGTATGTGAGTGTTAAAATTCTAGTAGTAGTCACATATGTTCAGAATCAGGAATAACCCAGAGATTACTGGCTGCATTTTATATATTTTTAAAAATTAACATTAATTTTTAAAGGAATATAGGTATTTACATTTCATATAATAGTCAATAAAGTCCTCAGATTGATAATGTTACTTTCTGAAAGATTTTGTCTTCCTTCTTGATCATTATTTCAGAAGGAAGAACTGGTGAACAATGACTGGACACATCTAATTGATAACTAACAGTAGAAGCTTTTCTATTTAAGACTTTCATTGTACTGCTTAATCTTTTCTATTTATACATCGATAATCCACATAAAAATTGTCAATGACCTTTACACTGGTTATCTGTTTCCTAAATAATATTCCTAAAATTTTGTTAAGCACATGAATTATGAACTTGTCATCATATTGCCTTTCATATATTTAGAATACCTTTTTAAAAGAGGTTTTATTATAAATTTATCTGGGATATTATGAGTGTTTGTTGCAAACTATTTTGTCTGAACACTTATTTTCTGTCTGGAGACTGCACTAGAACCTTGTACAGAAAAAAATATTCAATATATCTACTGCTATTGTAATACAAATAACAGAGAGTAAGCAAAGACCAGATGTTGGTATACGCCAAGCCTAGAATGAGAAAACATTTAGGCTTTACCAAAAAACCAACTTTCCAGTAAATTTCTAAAATATTTTGTTTTCTTTCAATAAATGAAAGTACTAAATTTGTTGAAAATGAGAATTGGTGATTTACTTAAAACTAAAGGACATATAGAAATAGCAACAATGGATGAAATAGATTGTGTGTCTTACTTAGAATTTAAAAGAAAATTCAACCTTGACAAAGATTTGGGAAAGCATGTATATCCAAGACATTTTCCATAGGTATGATTTTCAGTTTCAAAAGCTCACTTTTAAAAATCTATTATTTAAGATGACATAGTGTTCACGGCCATTCAGGAAGATGTTAGTAAACAAATAGGTTCTTGTTGCTGTTTTGTTTTTTGCCAAAGCAATAGCAGTCTCTTTTATGTCACTAACTAAACTGACTCCCAAACAAAGAACTAATTTAATGGGATTCCCAAAGCATGTCAATCCAGATTAACCCTGTGGCAGCAATTCTTTATGGAATGTTTAGCCTCTGGAATAGTAAATTCTAGCTGAGAAACTTATAAAACAAATACTATTTGTAATATAAAAGTCTGTTTTTTCCTTTTTTTTTCGCCGGTGCATGTTTACATATTGGAAGTAGCATGGGATAATGTCAGTGGCTTTGCAGGGTCACAAAGCTGTAAGACCTTGGGAATGTTAATTTGTCCAAGGGTTCCTCAGAATCTCATGTATAAAATGGGAGTACCTCAAATGCTTCAAAGGGTCGTCAAGAGTTGAACACTACTGAGCGACTAACACTATCATACAATATATGTAAAGAAGGCACCGTGGCAAATTAGTTAACAGCAAGGACCCTGGAGCCACATCACGCCCATGAAAATATGGAAATATGAATGTTGGCAGTTTTATTGACCACAGTAACCCCAGGGTTTAATAAAATAGTTCCTAGAACAGAGGGTGTACCCAATAAATATGTGTTGAATAAATGAAATCAAAGCATCCTGGCTTTGTCATTTCCTGGTTATACGACCAAAGGCAAGGTGCTCACATCTATAAACTTTAGGTTCCCAAAATAAGAAATAAATGAGCACAGTGTAAATGCTTAACATATTAGCTTTACTGTTAAGTAAGCTGAACACAGACTGCAAAATGTAGGCACTAAATATGTAGTAACTATTATTATTAATTTGAATGTACAATTAATACACTATTTAAAAAGATAATATTAATGAAGAAGATATTATGAGTTAAGGAGACTATGGTTTTAACCAATAGTATACACTTGAAAGTCTTTTAAAAATTGCTAAACATAAGACATTATAGGGATTTTGTGGCTCAGTGGTAAACAATCCGCCTGTCAATGCAGGAGATGTGGGTTCCATCCCTGGGTCAGGAAGATCCCCTGGAGGAGGAAATGGCAACCCACTTGAGTATTCTTGCCTGGAAAATTCCATGGTCAGAGGAGCCTGGTGGGCTATAGTCCACGGGGCTACAGTGTCAGACACGACTGAGTGACTGACCACAAGACATTATAAATGCTTTAAAGCCATGCTTGGAAGAGTGCATTCTCTGCAATTTAAAATTCTGTTGTTTAAAAATACTTGTTCAGATACTCACCTTTTCCCATTAAATATCACTGTAAGTGATAAAAGGAATCTGCTTTATAATTCAACAAAAGAAGGAGTCTTGAAGACTGTGGGAAATAACTGGCCCATTTGTTCAATATTGAGAACAATGATAAAAATTTCCCTCATCTTTTAATTGTAGCACTTGTAAAGACTGAGACATATAAACTACTTGGCAATACTCAATAAATCAATAATTATTTTAAAACATTGCATAGATGACAAAAATTAAATTACTCATTACCTTAACTCAAAGGTTTTATACACACACACACACACACACACACACACACACACACATATATATAAATACATATATAATAAGGAACTAAAGGGGAACCAAAGAACAAGAAGGGGGCTAAAGAACATCTTGATGAGGGTGAAGGAGAGTGAAATAGCCGGCTTAAAACTAATACTGAAAAAACTAAGATCATGGCATCCTGCCCCATTACTTCATGACAAATAGAGGTGGGAAAAGTAGAAGTAGTGACAGATTTCTTCTTCTTGGGCTCTAAAACCACTGTGGATGGTGACTATAGCCATGAAATCAGAAAATGTTTGCTTCTTGGCAGGAAAGCTATGATACCCGTAGACAGTGTGTTGAAAAGCAGAGACATTACTTTGTTGATGAAGGCCCGTATAATAAAGGCTATGGTCTTCCCAGTGGTCACATAGTTATAAGAAAGTGAAAGTCACTCAATCGTGTATGACTCTTTGAGACCCCATGGACTACCCAGTCCATGGAATTCTCTAGCCAGAATAGAGGAGTGGGTAGCCATTCCCTTCTTCAGGGGCTCTTCCCAACCTAGGGATCAAACCCAGGTCTCCTGCATTGCAGGCGGATTCTTTACCAACTGAACCACAAGGGAAGGCCAAGAATACTGGTATGGGTAGCCTATCCCTTCTCCAGTGGATCTTTCTGACCCAGGAATCAAACCAGGGTCTTCTGCATTGTAGGCAGATTCTTTATCAACTGACAGTGAGAGCTGGACCATAAAGAATGCAGACTGCCAAAGAATTGATGGGTTTGAACTGTGGTACTGGAGAAGACTCCGGAGAGTCCCTTGGAGTCAAGGATTCAAACCAGTCAATCTTAAGGGAAATCAACCCTGAATATGCATTGGAAGGACTGATGCTGAAGCTCAAACTCCAGTATTCCGGTCATCTGATGAGAACAGCAGACTCATTGGAAAAGTCCCTGATGCTGGGAAAGATTGAGGGCAGAAGGAGAAGAGGGCATCAGAGGATGAGATGGCTGGATGGCATCAATGATGCAATGGACATGAACTTGGGCATACTTCAGGAGATGGTGAGGGACAGAGAGGCCTGGTGTACTACAGTACAAGGGGTTGCAAGGAGTCGGAAATGACTGGGTGACAGAACAACAACAATATTTTAATACATATTTAAATGAACATTTAAGCATAGGTAGAATTCCCTTCTACTCAGAAATGAAAACTGACCTTTTCCAGTCTTGTGGCCACTGCTAAGTTTTCCAAATCTGCTGACATATTAAGTGCAGCACTTTAGTAGCATCATTTTAAGGATTTTAACAGCTCCACTGGAATCCCATCACCTCCACTATCTTCAGGACCATAAATAGCATTAAATAGCTTTAGGACCATAAAGAAGGCTGAGGGCCAAAGAATTAAGGCTTTTGAACTGTGGTGTTAGAGAAGATTCTTGAGAGTCCTTTGGACAGCAAGGAGGTCCAACCAGTCAATCCTAAAGGAAATCAGCCTTGAATATTCATTGGAAGGACCAATGCTGAAATTGAAGTCCCAATACTTTGGCCACCTGATGCAAAGAACCAATTCATTGGAAAATACGTTGATGCTGGGAAAGACTGAAGGAAGGAGGAGGGGATGACAGAGGATGAGATTGTTGGATGGCATCACCAATTCAATGGACATGAATTTGAGCAAACTTACATGCTAGCAAAATAAAGCTCAAAATTCTACAAGCCAAATTTCAACAGTATGTGAACCGTGAACTTCCAGATGTTCAAGCTAGATTTAGAAAAGGCAGAGGAATCACAGATCAAATTGACAACATCTGTTGGATCATCGAAAAAGCAAGAGAGTTCCAGAAAAGCATCTACTTCTGCTTTATTGACTATGCCAAAGCCTTTGACTGTGTGGATCACAACAAACTGTGGAAAATTCTTAAAGAGATGGGTATACCAGACCACCTGACCTGCCTCTTGAGAAGTCTGTAAGCAGGTCAGGAAGCAACAGTTAGAACTGGACATGAAACAATGAACTGGTTCCAAATCAGGAAAGGAATACATCAAAGATGTATACTGTCACTCTGCTTATTTAACTTATATGCAGAGTACATCCGGAGAAGGCAATGGCACCCCACTCCAGTACTCTTGCCTGGAAAATCCCATGGACAGAGGAGCCTGGTAGGCTGCAGTCCATGGGGTCGCTAAGAGTCAGATATGACTAGGCGACCTCACTTTCACTTTTCACTTCATGCATTGGAGAAGGAAATGGCAACCCACTCCACTGTTTTTGCCTGGAGAATCCCAGGGACAGGGGAGCCTGGTGGGCTGCTGTCTATGGGGTCTCACAGAGTTGGACATGACTGAAACAACTTAGCAGCAGCAGCAGAGTACATCATGCGAAATGCCGGGCTGGATGAAGCACAAGCTGGAATCAAGATTGCCAGGAGAAATATCAATAACCTCAAATATGCAGATGACACCATCCTTATGGCAGAAAGTGAAGAAGAACTAAAGAGCCTCTTGATGAAAGTGAAAGAGGAGAGTCAAAAAGTTGGCTTAAAGCTCAACATTCAGAAAACTAAGATCATGGCATCCGGTCCCATCACTTCATGGCAAATGGATGGGGAAACAGTGGCTGACTTTATTTTTCTGGGCTCCAAAATCACCGCAGATGGTGATTGCAGCCATGAAATTAAAAGACGCTTAGTCCTTGGAAGGAAAGTTATGACCAACCTAGACAACATATTAAAAAGCAGAGATGTTACTTTGTCAACAAAGGTACGTCTAGTCAAGGTTATGGTTTTTTCCAGCAGTCATGTATGGATGTGAGAGTTGGACTATAAAGAAAGCTGAGTGCCGAAAAACTGATGCTTTTGAACTGTGGTGTTGGAGAAGACTCTTGAGAGTCCCTTAGACTGCAAGGAGATCCGACCAGTCCATCTTAAAGGAAATGAGTCTTGAATATTCATTGGAAGGACTGATGCTGGAGCTGAAACTCCAATACTTTGGCCACCTGATGTGAAGAACTGACTCATTGGAAAAGACCCTGATGCTGGGAAAGACTGAAGACAGGTGACGGAGTGGATGACAGAGGATGAGATGGTTGGATGGTATCACCGACTGGATGGACATGAGTTTGAGTATGCTCTGGGAGTTGGTGATAGACAGGGAAGCCTGGCTTGATGCTGTCCATGGGGTTGCAAACAGTCAGACACAACTGAGTGACTGAACTGAACCAAACTAGTAGATAGCGAAAGACTGGGAAGCTTATCATGCTGCAGTCCATGGGATCTGCAGGGACCAAACAACTCAGAAATGAATATATAGGGTCCTTTTCCTCTGTTTGACTTATTTATGTTTTATTATAATATTTGTTTCATTGGAGACAAAATTCAGTGATGTGTAATGGCATCACCAACTCAATGGACATGAGTTATGAGTTGTAGTGAAGGACAAGGAAGACTGGTGTGCTGCAGTCCATGTTGTCACAAAGGGTTGGACACAACTTAGTGACTGAGTAACAAAAACAATGAGTATATGTTAATCTACCAGGGACTCCCATTACTCTAAGCAGCTCTCACAATATTTTTACCAGAAGTGTTTCCACTGGTGTCAGCTCTCTTCAGAGAGAGCTGTAATGTCTAATTTTCCACCTCTTCTACACTTCCTTTGGTTTTGCCTTTCTCTTAAATTACTCTACTTTTCTTTTTCTTTTTTTATTCTGACTTTGCTTCAGAACTGCAAACTTTTACATTACAGATAGTATTTATTTTATAAGTTTCTTGGCCAGAAACTCTGGGACACATCAAGGCTTAGTCCCTAGCAAATCCTAACGCCCCATCATGGTCCCTCTCCTTTGCTTCTCCTGCCCTACCAGATTGTTTCCACAGGGCTTTTTCAGCACGGACCCTATCCAGGTAAGGATTCACTGCGGTATCATCAGCGAAGATAACCTGTGGGTTGAAGTGTTGATTTTCTCAAACGTAGTTAGGAAGGAGCACTCCAGAGCAAAGAGTGAAAGTGATCTGGAGGAAGTTACTGAGAAGAAGGTACAGCAGAGCTAACCGCAGGCCCACAGAGAAAGGAGTAGGCAGCACAGGCTACAACAGTGCGAAAACGAGGTACCAGGTGAAAAAGACACCGCCTGACGCCTCCCTGCTCCGTGATACCTGAGCTTGTATCACTGAGTCTTACGAGTCAAAGTAAGGTGTTTGATGGCAGAAAAGACAGATTTCAAGCTGGTCCAGGATGAAGGGTGGGCCAGGGGATACCTCCATTCTGTGAATGACGTATTTAAGCAGGCATCTGCCCCTGCCTCCGATTTTAATCACTTTCCCATCACACTCTCACTTCAGCCTTTACTCCAGGCTTCTTCCCCCTCCTTGACCTCTGGATGAATCTCCCTTAGCATTAACATTCATGTTGCAAATGAAATCATCTCCTCTTTTTTGTTTTAATTTTTCAGCTCAACACATCTCTGCTTCTAATACTTTCCCTCATCTTTCCCTACAGTAATAGGAAGAAGATAAACAAACAAAAACCTCTGCTTGTCTTTCAAAAGTACTAATGATCAAGCAAAATGAGAATGGGGCCATCATTTCACACGGTTTTCACCAACTAACATCTCTACAGTAGGTCTGGGCATCATCTCCCTACTCCTAACACATAAAGTATCTGGTTTTTGTAATGACAGTTCTTTTACCTGGAATGTACTATTTGCCTAGTACCATCTTTTCAAGTCTACATTATTTTACCTTTCCTATAATGCTTCCTTTTATTACTTAAGTCTATGCTAAGTGTATCTTCACTGAAATTGTATCACAAAATTCAGAAATGAGTGGTTGACTAATTATTTTAACTATCCCTCTTATTCTTTCTTCCCCAGTGTGACAATAAATTTAAGACCAGGGACAAACTCTAATGAGTCTTTTGATTCTGATACTGGATGACTGACTAGCATTGTAACAGAATCACTTTGGTCCATTCTCCCAAGTCTTGACAGAGCCTCATCATTTACTATAAACAACAAATGCAGCTTCTGTCTTATGAAATCTCTTTTCTCCACAATCCCCAAATCTGACACAGTTAAAAGGGGAAAGTTTATTTTATAATCACAAAAAAGGAGGTTTTTACAACTGCATTATTGAAAGCACTGTAAGGAAATAGTTCTTCATCAACTTGCCATGCTGTTTTTCTTTTATTATTTCCACATAGTCTTACTCCGCCTATATTATACAATACAAATGTGTGGGTAGTCAGTCTCCCTGTTCTAAACAACTGTTCTGAACACCAATGTGAGACCTCACATGTAGGTTTATACTTTGATTTCTGGTCTGCAATGGTGCTATGCTAAGCTTAATGATAACAAAATTATGTTTTTGATATAAATACATTCAAACATCTAAAAAATTCTGTATGACTTTCTCTTTCCCAATTAATTGATAAAAGGATGCTTATGGGTCATTGATTGTAGCCATAAGAAATATGCAAGAGAGTTTTATTCTTTTTCTGTAACTCATAAGATTTGTCAAAAGGTGAATGGTAGCAATGTATTTTATGCATTTCTCATCCATGTTGGAGTCAAGCAGAGCACCAAGTAATTACCTGATTATGTATTCCCTTGGCCACATGTTATAAAGTTTTCATGTGAAAATTAAATATTGGCATGTGGTAACATTTCAATTTCACAATTGAGTTCTGCCTATGGAGATCTAAGTCACAAATCACTCCAGGTTTGGAAAGAAAATCTAGTTTTAATATTTTTTCTGAGTAATCAAGAGTTTACTTTTTTTTTTTTTTTGAGTTTACATATTTTTATCTACTATCTGAACTGAAAACTTCAGATTCTGTTAATGTTTCCTTCTGAGTCTTCTACAGCTTTGAAGGAATAAGGGTTGTTGTTCATTTACCATATTTTTAGTTTTTTACCTTTCTAATGGACATTTTGATTGTCTCATGCACATCAACAATTTAATATTTAGCCACGATCTTCAACTCAGGGGGTTAGAAAAGTTGTTCTACTCCAAAAAGATAAAGAAAAGGAAAGTTAGACAATGCTGTTAACAAAATATATAAAAACTGAGTTTGGGGAAAAAACATCCCCAGTGAAAGGAAAGATTAAACTGAGTATGCATCACTAGTTAGTTCAGAATTAGCCCTTCATTTTCCTTGGTAAATCATAAAAAGGTAAGCAATGAATAGAATGGGATATAATAAAAATAAATATGAGAATATTTTAAGCGTTTGACCCTAAGGTCAGCTGTCAATAAAATCATGTGTTTGGTATATACTATATATAGTATACCAAAACTATACCAAAACATGATTTTGGTATACCAAACTATACCAAACACATGATTTTATTGACAGCTGACCTTAGGGTCAAATGCTTAAAATATTCTCACTTGTGATTAGCAAGTATTTGGCTCTCAATAGTTGGCATTCAATCAAACCACTGGATATGATGGTGGAGGTTTCCAGCAATTTCATTTAAAAGATGGGGATTATCTCATTTGAGCTACACAGATGTCTTAGAAGGGTAGAGTAAGCATTTCCTCCCTATTTCCAATTCAAAAGTAACATCACATGGATATTTGCCTCCTCAGTCATGATTGCAACAAATTTTACAGTGGCATTGTTTAATTCATTATTTGATTTATAGCTGTAATCTAGAATCTTTAGCTGGATCAAGGTGCCATCCCATTATTCTCTCACAAAGGTAATATCACAATCAATAAAATTCAAATTACTCTGACCCACCTCTCCATCTGTTACATCATTTATATACTGCTATGATCTTTGTGAAAATGTTCAGAGAAATGTGTGAGACTCACTCAATGAAGTAGACTTCACCCTTCTCTGTATAAGCCATTTCCCAGTTATCAGGCAATGGGTCCGATTCCTCATTCTCCTCAGGTTTAGTTGGTTTCGCATCATCCATCTGCTCCTTCAGCTCCTCGGGCTGACTATACCCTGGTGCAGGATAAGGCTGGGAGGGTGTCTCCCCTGAGGCACCTGCGCTCTTATCTTCAGGTTCACTGGATTCTACAAGAGAACAAGGGTACATGGTTAGTCACTCCAGCCACTGTAACTTTTGAGTGAGTATGGACTATGCTCACCAGGGAATAAGCTCTCTGAAAGTTAACAGTAAAAGCATAATTGTAACCACCTCTGAAAATTATCAGTAGGCCTATCTGAGTTCCTCTTTCACTCATCATTCTAGTCTATTCTTCAACTCATTAAACCTGATGACTAAATTGGAGGACCATATCATTATATAGGTGTGGTAGACAGAGCAATGAATCCCTAAGGATGTCTGTGCCCTATGCCCTGGAACATGTGATTGTTACCTTATGTGGCAAAAGAAGATTTGCAGGATCAATTAAATTAAGGGCCTTGAGACTGGGAGATCACCTTCAGTTATTCAGGTGGACTTGCTGAAATGACAAGTGTCTTTACAAGTACAAGAAGAGGGCAGAAGAGGACTATAAGAGGGAGATATGACTATTGAAGAGAAGCATTGGCCAAAGAAATGCATTGTTGCTGATTTTGAAGACAGAAGGGGCTCCGACACTAGCTAAGAAGTGTGGGTAGCCTTTAGCAGCTGGCAAGCAAAATCATGGATTCTCTTCTAGAGTCTCTAGAAAATAACACAGTCTTTTAGAAATCTCGATTTAGCCCAGTGAGACCTATATCAGACTTCTAACCTAAGAGCAGTATGATGAAAAATATGCACTGCTTTAGGCCACTCTTGTTGTTCAGTCACTAAGTCATGTTAATTCTTTGCAACCCCATGGACTGTCCTCCCTGTCCTCCACCATCTCCCAGAATTTGCTCAAAATCATGTCCATTGAGTCAGTGATGCTATCTAACCATCTTATCCTCTGCGGCTCCCTTCTCCTTTTGGCTTCAGTCTTAAACCACTAGATGTGTGGTAACTTGTTATGGCTGCTATAGAAAACTAATCCAACAGAGCAAAAACTGAAAGAAATGTACACTTTAAGAGAAATGATAAAATGCTTGGAGGATCCAAAGGATATCAGATGTTGAGACCCAAGGATATCAACTTGCAAACAATATGAGATCCAGAATGAGGAATAGGAACACATGGAGAAGAAATAACAATTCAGTAAAAATAGACTAAAATTTGTCTAAGATGAAGAGACATAGGAGTCTGCCAATTAAAATGGATCACTAAATCTGAGGCCAAATTAATGAAGCATACATTTCACCTAAACACATCTAGGTGAGCTTTCCAAACTCCAGTGTTAAAAAGCAACTTTACCAGCTTCCATACTGAAGAAACTTACCCCAAAAAAGAGGAATAGAAGATCATTAGACCTTTCACTTGTAATAATCAAAGCTCAAAGATAGTAAGATAACATCTGTAGTAACTTGAGGAAAAGAAAAGTATAGCAGCCCAAGAACTTTACCAAAATATTATTCATCTATACAAAAGAAAGTCACTCTTAAACATGCAGAAGTTCTGAATACATATCACCCATGTATCCGACCCAAGTATTTCTCAGATGCTACCAGAAGACAGCATCTGAAAAACTATATCATGATGATTAAATCAGAGTATATATCTCCAAGTAGGGAGAGATAAGGAGAAGATTTTTTTTTTTAATTTAGAAAAAATAAACCCTGCATAATATAGTTAAATTAAAAGAAGGATGATCATATTTCAGGAAACTTATAATATTTGTTAAAGACAGATTCTTAAAAAAGAAGAAAATATTATATTGAAAATTCATTACTAGCATGTGTTTTAAATCTTACCTTTGGAAAGCTCAAGTTCAGAGAAATTTCCTGCAAGGTAAGAAGGCAGTTGGAAGAGAAGTCCAAAGGGGAAATGTTTAGATTTCAGATATTCCTTGGTTCATTCAGGGATTCAGCACCACTATATTTAGGTTTCAGACTGGGGTGTGGTAGTGTACAAAGAGGGAAACCACAGAAAAGATCAAGGGAGCCAAAAGTAGAGGTGGTCTGTGGAATACTTTAGTTTGGAAATTTGGGAGGAATGTTTCCTGCAGAGTGGCTCCAAATTTCTATCAGGGTGTCAGAAATAAGTGGATGAAGACATTTGGCAAGTACTACTCCGAAGACTTCCCTTTGACGTGGGCATCACACAGAAGTCCAAGTATGCTCTGGTGGAGACTTGGAAAGTGGCTGAGAATAGAGAACCAGTCCACCTGCAGTGAGGATGATATGACTTCTTCACAGCAGCAGGCATAGTGGGGATGGCTTAACCCAGAACTGGAAGGAGACACTACTGACATAACAATGTCAATGTGGCGATAAGACAGCCCTCTTGGAAACAGGAAATTCCACAACTGTTTGGGAACCTAATTTATAACTATTAACATTTAAAAAATATACAGATACATATATGGTCTGCCTCAGTAACCCCAGTTTGAGAAACATCCTCTAGAAATAAAGGTGGTAGTATATAAAGATACTTAAATAATAATGCTTACTCTACCAGTAAATTTGTCTGTGGTAGCAAAGACCTGGAAATGATTTGGATGCCTATCAATGAGAAAATCATTAAATAAATTGTGGTTATCATTACCATGGAAAACTACGTAGTGTAAAGACCTACAACCTGGAAAAGATGCCAATCATTATTGTTTAAAGAATAATCTAAGTTGAAGAATAATGCATGTGCACTATTAATTCTGTTTTTTAAAGTAAGCAAACACCAAGTTAGATACATATATAATTTGTTTGTAATCATAAGACTATAAAAACAAGATGGAAAGATGTACAATAGATTGTCAACTTTGAGTAAACCTAAACAGTAAAATTGGATGGAAGGGGGAGTTTTTTTTTACATACCTCTGTATTAGTTAGCTACTATTTTTATAACTTTAAAATTAATAAAGGCAAATAAGATGAGTAAACTAAAGTAGAATGTACTTATCATCTTAATCAACAGTGTGGATCAATTTTTTCCCTGTGTGTGTCAATCTCAGAGAGCAATATGAAGTATCTTTAGGAATTAGGAAGATAAGAACATTTTACAAGTTTTTGTTTCCTTGTAAAAGAAGATTTTATGAAAATAATATATTTATGAAATATATATGAAAATAATATATTCCTTAGTGATGATTTCCTTCCACCTGATTCTCCATACAGACTTGACCTTTGTAAACTGTTCAGGAAAGAAACAGTAAGAGAAGGGACTCTCCTCTTTAGGTTCTTCGTTATACCTTATTACAACATGTAATTATCAATATAAGAAGCATACTGTTCTCAGTTATTTCCAAATGTCATGATGCATTTGAAAAGTGAAGATGCAAGGTCATGATCTGAACATATTCATTTATTCAATGTTCACTTTACTTATTAAACACTCAGTTAGTGTCAGGCACCAAGGACAGAAAAGCAAACAAGAAAGGCATGATCCCTGCTCTCACAGAACTTGAAATATGTCAAGATGTGTAGTCTTTAATCAATTTTAAGTGTGATGAATGTTACCAAAGGGAAAGATGAGATCTCATGTATATGCATTTACTTAACTTTACATAAAGAATCAAGGAAAGCCCCTTTTCCAGTGTGCTAACAAATCTGAGGCTAGAAAATGGAGTCAAGAGACTTCTTTCAGAGGAAGGAAAAGGAGAAAGAAACAGACAAGCAAGGAATGGATTAAGCCTTAGGAAGCATGCTCAGAATTTGGAACTGTACCCGGAGAGTAATGAGAAGGTACTGATGTGTCTTAATCAAGGGGATGACACAAGTAGATTTTCATTCTCCATAAAGACCCTTCTAGCTATTCTGGGGTTTGACAGTATTAACAGTAGATATTCACAGACCAGTGGGGAGTTATTTTTTTGTGATTGAGACAAGAGATGATGGTGTCAATGGCATGGCTCTTCTATGAACTGAAAAATAAAATTAGAATGCAGATTTGATATGACTAAACAAATGGACAGATAAGGGCAAATAAGAAGTCATGGTAACCCCAAAGGGGGAAAGCAGTTCACTGGGCTAAGCGCTACGAGAGGAGCAGCAGGACTCTGTCAGGAGGGGGAAACCAGTGGGTATAATTTTAGGCACAAGAGATAGAGGTTCATGTCAGACTCACATTGGAGATGTCAAGTCAGAGAGTTCTTAGGGAATCCATCAAATTTAAAAGACCACAGCACATGGCTAGATGTGGGCCTCCCTTGTGGCTCAGCTGGTAAAGAATCTGCCTGCAATGCAGGGGACCTGCGTTCGATCCCTGGGTTGGGAAGATCCTCTGGAGAAGGGAATGGCAATCCACTCCAGTATTCTTGCCTGGAGAATTCCATGGACAGAGAAGCCTGGAGGACTACAGTTTGTGGGGTTGCAAAGAGTCACACCCAACTGAGTAACTCACACACACACAGTAAAGCACTGATACTTGTTCAGGTCACAGCTGCACTTAATCCCAGAAAGTCTTCAGTTCCCAGGAGGTCCCCCTTTTCACTCTGAAAAATGGAGATGTCAGTAATTATATTTATTAATGTCCCAGAGATCACTGAGCCAAGTTCTCCCAGTTTAACTCATTCATTCATTCATTCCTTTATTCTTATCTAACCAATCGATTGCTACATTAGGAAACATGAATTTAATATCTATAGTGTGCAAGATACTTAACAAGAGTTTAATGGGGGAGAGAAAAAACCTATTTTAATCAGGTTATTAAGAATTGGTTTGAGAGGGAAGTAATAAGCAGCACTTGCTTTCTTTATCTGAACAAAATAAGAGAAAAAAATGAGTAAAGCAAATGTAGAATCACAACATTTCCCACATTGACTGCTCTTAAAGGCTAATCTAGGGATGCAGTTTATGGTGCCAGTCAGGGCTTCTGGTGAAATGTAGACTCAAGCCAGCATGCCCACAGACAGTACTGAACTGGGGCAGGTTTCCCACACAGACATAGAACCTGTTTCTGGAAGAGCCATGCAGAATATTCAGAGGGATTTAAAAAAAAAAAAAAAAAGAGGAATTGAGCAAAGCAGGCCCAGAATTATCCTTCAAAGATGTACCACTCAGAGAAGTCACTCTACCTCTTTTGGGCAGAATAAGTCAAGGAACTGGTAGAGTACAAATTAAGTACCCTCTTTGATATGCAAGACAACATAAGGGGTGGAAAGGACGTGTTTCCTCACAATGGATAATGACATAGGTACTATCACAGTGACTTAGTGAGGGATACTCAACAGAGTCCTACCACAGTGATTTAGTGGGGGATACTCAATGGCACAAAAGAGCTGCACACAATATTCTAGGGAGGTGACCGGACACACGGAAACAAGAGTACCTACGGCAGCTCTCTGAGAATCTCCGTTACGTAACAGTCAGCAAAGACAGAAACTGACATCATATTTCCTACCTTATGTACCAGGAAAATTGCATTAATTCATTAATTAAGCATTTGTCGAGACCTTGCTAACTGCTAAGAATTGGGCTAGGCAGTGGGCAGTTAAGGAGACTGTGGTTCAAATTGTCTGTATTAGTGTGCTAGTCCTGTGATAACAAAATAGAACAAAACTGTATGACTTAATACAAATTTATTTTCACAGAAACCCTAGAACAAGTGTTCACCAGCAGGTTATGCTCCCTCTGAAGGTGCTACAGGAGGATCTGTTCCAGGCCTCTCTGCTGGCTTCTGATTATCTCCTGGTTTATAGCAACATAACTCCAATCTTCATATGGTATGCTCCCTGGATACTTGTCTAATTTCCCTTTTTGAAGGACACTTGTCATCCTCAGTCAGGGGCCCATTCTACTGATCTTCCATTTTATTAGTAGAACTAATTACTACTACTACTTAGTTAAGATAGCCTCATCTTATTTCCAAATAGGAAATAAGTTCATTTTCTGAGATTTTGGTGGGCTGGACTTAAACATACAAATGTTGGAGGGAGAGGACACAATTAAATTCATTAAACAGTATATAGGCAAGTTTATCTCACAATTCACTGAACCGATATTTATCTTGTCTGGGACTATAAATTATTGTTTCATGCTACATTACAATTGTTTCCCTGCTTAATAAGGAGAGTAGAATTTAACTTCATTATATTTTAGATAATATGTCTTTCTTCTGGCTTGATATTTAAAAAAATCAGATATGTTGAATATTATATAAGTAACTGAGAAATAATCCATTAAGATCAGAATGGACTTTTAAAAAATAGAAATTTTAAGTTCACAGCAAAATTAAGAGAAAGGAACAGAAATTTCCAACATACTCTCTGACCACACAAATGCATTTTCTCCCCCATTGCTACTCCTCCACAGCATGGTACATTTTACAGCTGACGAAACTACAATGACATCACTATCACTCAAAGTCCATAGTTTACAACAGGGTTCACTCCTGGTGGTATATATTTTATGCTGCTGCTGCTAAGTCAGGTCAGTAGTGTCCGACTCTGTGCAACCCCATAGACCGCAGCCCACCAGGCTCCCCTGTCCCTGGGATTCTCCAGGCAAGAACATTGGAGTGGGTTGCCATTTCCTTCTCCAATGAATGAAAGTGAAAAGTGAAAGTGAAGTCGCTCAGTCGTGTCCGACTCCTAGTGACCCCAGGGACTGCAGCCTACCAGGCTTCTCGGTCCATGGGATTTTCCAGGCAAGAGTACTGGAGTGGGTTGCCATTGCCTTTTCCATGTATATTTTATGGGTCTGAACAAATGTATAATGACACATAGCCACCACTGAAATATACAGGGTGGTTTGACTGCTCTAAAAATCCTCTGTGCCCTGCTTTCATCCCTCTCACCCCTCTTGGAAACCACTGATGTTTTCACTGTCTCCATAGTTTAACCTTTTCCAGAATGTT
Organism: Cervus canadensis; assembly: GCF_019320065.1. Taxonomy (NCBI): domain Eukaryota; kingdom Metazoa; phylum Chordata; class Mammalia; order Artiodactyla; family Cervidae; genus Cervus; species Cervus canadensis. The sequence continues at coordinate 40,148,879 of NC_057388.1, read as the reverse complement.
ATATAGTGTATAGGACTTCCCTGGTGGCTCAGACGGTAAAGCATCTGCCTACAATGCGGGAGACCCAGATTTGATCCCTCGGTCGGGAAGATCCTCTGGAGAAGGTAATGGCAACCCACTCCAGTACTCTTGCCTGGAAAATCCCATGGACAGAGGAGCATGGTAGGCTATAGTCCATGGGGTCGCAAAGAGTCGGACACGACTGAACGACTTCACTCACTCACTCATATAGTGTATAGAGTTGTTTCAGATTGGCTTCTTTCATTTAGTAAAACACACTTAAGTTTGTTTGATGTCTTTTAATAGTTTTATAGTTCATTTATTTTCAGCACTAAATAATATTCCATTGTGTGGATATATCTCAATAATAAACTTTTAGTAATTAGGGATGGGAAAGAACAGATTTTACCAAGGCATATGTGTAGCCATTCTTGCTAACATTCTTCCCCTCTCATGAAGTTTAGCTTAAAATTAAATGCATCCAAATGTGCCCTAACACAGATCTCCTATGTGTCAAATCTTATAAACCTTAGACTATTTAAATTCTAAGGAGAAAGAGGCAAATAACCCCATGCATGTTTTTCTTTCATAGTGGTTTGAAAGTATTTCTTTCTTTTTTTTTTTTTTTAATTAGTTGGAGGCTAATTACTTCACAACATTTCAGTGGGTTTTGTCATACATTGATATGAATCAGCCATAGATTTACACGTATTCCTCATCCCGATCCCCCCTCCCACCTCCCTCTCCACCCGATTCCTCTGGGTCTTCCCAGTGCACCAGGCCGAGCACTTGTCTCATGCATCCCACCTGGGCTGGTGATCTGTCTCACTGTAGATAATATACATGTGTTCTTTCGAAACATCCCACCCTCACCTTCTCCCACAGAGTCCAAAAGTCTGTTCTGTATTTCTGTGTCTCTTTTTCCGTTTTGCATAATAGGGTTATCGTTACCATCTTTCTAAATTCCATATATATGTGTTAGTATGCTGTAATGTTCTTTATCTTTCTGGCTTACTTCACTCTGTATAATGGGCTCCAGTTTCATCCATCTCATTAGAACTGATTCAAATGAATTCTTTTTAATGGCTGAGTAATATTCCATGGTGTATATGTACCACAGCTTCCTTATCCATTCATCTGCTGATGGGCATCTAGGTTGCTTCCATGTCCTGGCTATTATAAACAGTGCTGCGATGAACATTGGGGTGCACATGTCTCTTTCAGATCTGGTTTCCTCAGTGTGTATGCCCAGAAGTGGGATTGCTGGTCATATGCAGTTCTATTCCAGTTTTTTAAGAAATCTCCACACTGTTTTCCATAGTGGCTGTACTAGTTTGCATTCCCACCAACAGTGTAAGAGGGTTCCCTTTTCTCCACACCCTCTCCAGCATTTATTGCTTGTAGACTTTTGGATAGCAGCCATCCTGACTGGCGTGTAATGGTACCTCATTGTGGTTTTGATTTGCATTTCTCTGATAATGAGTGATGTTGAGCATCTTTTCATGTGTTTGTTAGCCATCTGTATGTCTTCTTTGGAGAAATGTCTGTTTAGTTCTTTGGCCCATTTTTTGATTGGGTCATTTATTTTTCTGGAATTGAGCTGCAGGAGTTGCTTGTATATTTTTGAGATTAATCCTTTGTCTGTTTCTTCATTTGCTATTATTTTCTCCCAATCTGAGGGCTGTCTTTTCACCTTACTTATAGTTTCCTTTGTAGTGCAAAAGCTTTTAAGTTTCATTAGGTCCCATTTGTTTATTTTTGCTTTTATTTCCAATATTCTGGGAGGTGGGTCATAGAGGATCTTGCTGTGATTTATGTCGGAGAGTGTTTTGCCTATGTTCTCCTCTAGGAGTTTTATAGTTTCTGGTCTTACATTTAGATCTTTAATCCATTTTGAGTTTATTTTTGTGTATGGTGTTAGAAAGTGTTCTAGTTTCATTCTTTTACAAGTGGTTGACCAGTTTTCCCAGCACCACTTGTTAAAGAGGTTGTCTTTTTTCCATTGTATATCCTTGCCTCCTTTGTCAAAGATAAGGTGTCCATAGGTTCGTGGATTTATCTCTGGGCTTTCTATTCTGTTCCATTGATCTATATTTCTGTCTTTGTGCCAGTACCATACTGTCTTGATGACTGTGGCTTTGTAGTAGAGTCTGAAGTCAGGCAGGTTGATTCCTCCAGTTCCATTCTTCTTTCTCAAGATTACTTTGGCTATTCGAGGTTTTTTGTATTTCCATACAAATTGTGAAATTCTTTGGTCTAGTTCTGTGAAAAATACCGTTGGTAGCTTGATAGGGATTGCATTGAATCTATAGATTGCTTTGGGTAGAATAGCCATTTTGACAATATTGATTCTTCCAATCCATGAACACGGTATGTTTCTCCATCTGTTTGTGTCCTCTTTGATTTCTTTCATCAGTGTTTTATAGTTTTCTATGTATAGGTCTTTTGTTTCTTTAGGTAGATATACTCCTAAGTATTTTATTCTTTTTGTTGCAATGGTGAATGGTATTGTTTCCTTAATTTCTCTTTCTGTTTTTTCATTGTTAGTATATAGGAATGCAAGGGATTTCTGTGTGTTAATTTTATATCCTGCAACTTTACTATATTCATTGATTAGCTCTAGTAATTTTCTGGTAGAGTCTTTAGGGTTTTCTATGTAGAGGATCATGTCATCTGCAAACAGCGAGAGTTTCACTTCTTCTTTTCCTATCTGGATTCCTTTTACTTCTTTTTCTGCTCTGATTGCTGTGGCCAAAACTTCCAACACTATGTTGAATAGTAGTGGTGAGAGTGGGCACCCTTGTCTTGTTCCTGATTTCAGGGGAAATGCTTTCAATTTTTCACCATTGAGGGTGATGCTTGCTGTGGGTTTGTCATATATAGCTTTTATTATGTTGAGGTATGTTCCTTCTATGCCTGCTTTTTGGAGAGTTTTAATCATAAATGAGTGTTGAATTTTGTCAAAGGCTTTCTCTGCATCTATTGAGATAATCATATGGTTTTTATCTTTCAATTTGTTAATGTGGTGTATTACATTGATTGATTTGCGGATATTAAAGAATCCTTGCATTCCTGGGATAAAGCCCACTTGGTCATGGTGTATGATTTTTTTAATATGTTGTTGGATTCTGTTTGCTAGAATTTTGTTAAGGATTTTTGCATCTGTGTTCATCAGTGATATTGGCCTGTAGTTTTGAAAGTATTTCTTGATTAGGAAGTGGTCATATAGAACTGCCCTTTTAAGCTTCCATGACACATTTCTTAGCATGGCTTTATTGTTAAATCCAAACATGAATTTTTTGGATATGTAAATGAATTTCCCCTGAGACGCTTCCTGCTCAAGTGAACAGCCTTTATCAAACACTGGCAGTTTTGAGCATTTCATTTTGAGTTTCTAGGTCCATTAGATGCCTTGCAAACCAGAGGAGGGGTTTATTTTTGCCCTAACAATAGAAACAAAAATCATTTCAATAAAGAATGAATATCTATTTTTAGAGAATGACAATAATTTAAAAAAATTTCCCTTTGACTAGGACTGTTGTATTTCCTAGAAATTCTGTGGAAACTTTGAGATATGCATAGGTGTTGATAATATACAGTCTTAAAAGCTATGACCTATAAAAAGAAGATTTGTGTATAATTTTATTTCTGTGAAGAATTAAATATAATTTCTTTGGATTCAGCAAATAATTTCTTTCTTACCATAAGATATTCAGAAGAGCTCAAAGATCTGTACACAGAACAGGGACTAAGCAGCATTTAATGGGAAGAGTTAAATGAATGCCTTTTTGTACTCAGTACAGTTCACGTCAATTCTATAGTTCTGGGCCCGTCGGAAGTTTTGATATTACATATGTATAGTGGTCATTCCACTTACTTACATGTTTATTGCTCTAGCAGTATCTAACACACTGCCTTTAGGATGCAAGGCTAACAATAAATCAGAATACTATGGCTTTGAATGTCCCTACTGAGTTTTATTAAAGGATAATCAGAAACCAAGATAAAACATTTTAAGAAGATTGCCTATTTTATACCTTATCCATATTTTCATTTGGCATGGTCTGCGCATATAGTTAATGTTCAGCTTTCTGTAATTGCCTTCCTTTGAAATAAGGGAACATAATATTTTAAAGCCAGATAGGAAATTGTTGATTTTATTTCTTTGAATAGTCATAAAATGTGAATTTTCAAAACTTGCTATACCCTCTGAGAGAGCTCTGTGATTTATATTTTTAACGGTTTCTGTGACAAATTTTAATAAATCTAGTAACTTTTTTCTCCTGCCTTTATGTTATTTTGTGGAAATAAGCATGATTAGAGGACATATAAAGGGAAAAATGATTGAGGAACATATTTGTAGCTTATAAGGAAAGAGAATAGGAATAATTTGAGGTTATTTTTTTCTTTTTGTTTAACTGTTCTCAGATAGCAATAAACACTCCACAAGGAGCAGTAGAATATAATTGCTAAGGCTGGTGTCTTAGCAATTGGGTTTTGAATCTGTCCTTCAGATTGGATTTGGATCTGTCCTTCTCGGTGTGCTGTTGGGCAAATTATTTCACTCACTCTGTTCATGCCTCAATTTCCTTAAGTGGAGTAACATTACATTACATAAGGATTAGATAAGACATGTATATATATTGTGTAGAACAGTAAACTACCAGAACATAGTAGGTGTTCAGTAAAAGTTACATATTTTTATATGTGAGTTATACTACACAGAACACTAAATTAACTGTAGAGTTGAATCAGTCAAGCAACTTAAATGGCTTCTCCCCATAGAAACAATAAGTATGGTCAATTTTGTATGATTTTTAAGACAGGTGTTTCAAAAAACAATGTAATTTCTTAACAAAGAAAGATACACATAAAGCTAACATATCTTCTTTAAAAGGTGTGTGCACAAATTGAGCTTTTCTTCCTCAGCTGAAACTTGCTGTGGTGTTAACTCATTTAAAGGAGGGAAAATAATCTTCAGAAATCACACATTTTTTCAAAGTTCTGTATGTTTTCCTGCAGAGTTCTACATTTGATTTTGCTGGGTGTCAGGGACTGCTACTGAGGTATGAACTTGGCTTTCGTACCTTTGAGGGTACTGATTAAAATCAGAATCAGAGACACAGCTCTTCTATTTTATATTAGTCCAAGGCTTTCTCCTTATAGACTCAGGGTAAGCTTGGTTTTCAAATCTAATAGACAGGTCCAGACTCTTGTTCACTTTTAGTAGTGACCATAGTGGGCAAGTGGTGGGGCTTGAAGATTTTCCTTACTTTCCTGCAAACTTGGCAGTCTCATCAAAAAGCATGTTTGTTAGGTTGATATAAAGTCTTATTGTGTTGTCATAAGGGTAGGATGGAGTGGAGGCTGTCATTAACATGCTTGCTTTACTGCTAGAAGCTGAAGTTTTTGGAATTTGAAATATAGGCTCTTGCAAATAAACGAATATTTTAGGGTTGACTCTTGGACAGGAGAAAAATATCATTGTAATTGATTTTTCATATGGCCATCCTATTATTTTCTATTGTGAAAATGGAGGACATTCTGCCTTCAGAAAGGAAGCTGTCACGCAGTGGTCACCTGCATTCTATGCAGTCAGTTGACTGAAATAAGTCAATGTCCTAGCTCACTGCTCAAACAGCACTCTTGTCAATTTTCCTTGCTTTTCCTAACCTTCTCAAATGAGAAGAAGAATTATAATATGGGTGCCAAAATATTTGCACATTGAAGGATTAGTGAATATTAACTCATCATTTAGAAAAAAAATAATTACTTTTTTGATGTAGTAAAACACGCACTGGGACCTAATCCAAAAGTACAGAGAAGAAAAACAGTGCAAAGCTGTTTCTCTCCTGTTTCTACTCCCAGTGCTCCAGCAATCCCGTAAGCAAAGGTGGCTATATTTTCTGCTCTTTCTGAGGTGTTTCTATGCACACTGATTACTGACTTGTGGTTGGTATTTTTCTGATTCCTTAGTTCTCCTAAAGTGTTTTTAAGTATTAAAAACAAAGCACTATAATTTCTTTTTATGTATGGTATGAGAATGAGGAAGGGTGGCCCTTAAACACTGTGGCAATTTAAAAAGTGTATTTTTCCCAGTGCACCAGGCCCGAGCACTTTGTCTCATGCATCCAGCCTGGGCTGGTGATCTGTTTCACCCTAGATAATATACATGTTTCGATGCTGTTCTCTCGAAACATCCCACCCTTGCCTTCTCCCACAGAGTCCAGAATTCTGTTCTGTACATCTGTGTCTCTTTTTCTGTTTTGCATATAGGGTTATCATTACCATCTTTCTAAATTCCATATATATGAGTTAGTATACTGTATTACACTGGGAAGACCCAGAGGAATCGGGTGGAGAGGGAGGTGGGAGGGGGGATCGGGATGGGGAATACTTGTAAACCCACGGCTGATTCATGTCAATGTATGACAAAAACCACTACAATATTGTAAAGTAATTAGCCTCCAAATAATAAAAATAAATGAAAAAAAAAGAGTAAAAATAAAATAAAATAAAAAGTGTATTTTTTTCCTGATATTTTAACTAATATTTAATTTTAATATTTGAGAATATGAAAGAAAGACAAGCCTAGAATAAAATAGAATTAGGGTAAGTTAGGGTATGAGTAACTATGCTGCTGATTTTTGAGATGATGTATCAACTGAGGGAGCAGGAATGCCCAATCCTGTAAAGAGATTACTTTGTACCTGTAATGTCTGTAACCAAATTGGATCTCATCTACTTAGGAGGCCAGTCAGGGAAATATGAATTAATAAGAAAGCATATTCAATGTCTCAAAATTATTTTTCATTTACATCTATAATCCAAAATTAGTTACACATTCTTTGAAATACTAAAAGAACAATATGAGGAATTATGAAAATAGAAAAATGCAAGGTGTATGAGTGGAAGATGACAGGAAAAATTTGGGTATATAAAAAGCTAAATTGGGAAGAATTACTAAAAAGATTAGTAGAGGGAATTACTTTCCATTGACAAGGAAGAAGAAGTGCTGCCTTAATTAGTATATATTCTTCTTTCTAATTTTTAACATTTTAATAAAAGCAGACTGGAATAATGGCAATAAAATGAGTCTTCACATCTTTGAAACTATATGTGCTGCATGGTTTTCATAATGTAATGAATTCTGAAGATATTTATCATATAGAAACAAGCACCCTAAATCTTCAACCAACTTTGGGCTGAGAGAAGTTGACACAAGTATTGAAAATATTCAAAGACCAAAACAAGATATGAACTAAAATATAGGACATGTATGTACAATAATTTTCAGATCTTTCAAAATTCTGACAAAAATCAGCAAATTAGTACTGCATGAAACATCCCCTTCTGAAGTTTAAGGAACATCAAAGGGGCTGAAAGAAAAGGCAGAAGACTTTATTCAATCTTGATCTTGATAATTCAGGTGCCATTCTTTGGGGTCAAATTGGAGTCAAGGTATTTTTTCTTGAGAACAAGAAGTCAATTAGAAAATAAAAGACAAAGGTGCTATCCCTTTATTCCTGAGTGCTCAGAGAGACCTTAATCCAGAGACCTTCCCTCTTCAGAGTCAAAGACCAGCCTTCAGTCAGAAATAACTAGAGCAACTTTTGTCTGACAATAAAGTAGCAAAGATTTCACACTGAATTGATAAGCACATCCATGAGGAGAAATATGAGATAAGAAAATAGACTACAGGGTGAATATCAAACCTAGAGAGAATGGATGACCATGACTAGAAATAAGCTTAGACTCTAACAATGCTTGGAGAACCTGAAGACACAAACGTTTCAACTAGTCTGCAGGCTTTCTGTGTGTGCTTTACAAACCCCAGTGTGACCACGTTCGTTCCTGCTGTGCATTCCTCCTTCATGTATCAAATCGCTCTCTCATATACATCACATAAACACTAAGAGAAGCAGAAAAAAAAACTCTACAAAAGGTTGAGTGCAAAGATTCCAAAGTTGCTCAATCAGTCTTTGGGCATGAAGAGGTTCAAATAGTACTTCCCTTTCAGTTTAATAATCACAAAGTGAGTCTGCCTTCATTTAAAATGACATCCCTGAAATTAATCATGATTTCATGTTTGTTTACAGTGGTATAGTTACAGTTACTACTAAAGTTCATAGCTACAGACTCTAAAGAGATTATCTTGTTACTTTATAATCATATGTGGATACTCGGAGCATTTTTCAATTAGGGCAGCTTTCACATTCAAATAATCATTTTAAGAAAAGATTTATTAATAAATAGAATATCTAGTTTTTGAAAATTAACTATTTAAAACAGCTCTAGAAATCTGCCCCTCCAGTGGGGAGGTAACCCAGTACTGTGTTTGGGAACAAAATAATACAATCAAACCTCCCCTGCCAAAAAAAAAAGAGAGAGAGAGATAAAGATCTGAGTGGATATACACATCACAGTCTCTGTGAACCCACACAAAAATAAGCAGGGGATAGGCGTTGGGGTGGTTTCAGAGTGCACCATTATTCACAGGAAAACAGCGAGATTCACCACGGAGGACATAATTCTTTTGACAGTGACAGGACCTCATTCACAGAACCAGGACTGATGGTGCATGCACAGTCAGCGTGCCAAGCGGCGCAGGACCTGGATGCGGGTCCCTAATGGTGAACTGAGATCATTGCTGAGGACACTCGGTGATCACATAAGGGACACTGTGTTTGCTCTCTGGGAGACGCAGTTCATTTGCACTAATTGCAGGCGTGGGGGGCTGGAGAAGGCAGCTCTGTGTACACATACTGTGTTCCCTTTGTTGGCGAAGGTAGCTCTCACGGGCCCTGTTCCTCCTGGCATTGTAAGTGTGTGTGTATTAACAGAGAGACTTAGCTGCCTTTAAAATATATGTGCATTTCTAATTCTTTGCACTAGGCTTACTAATCACTGGTGAGGGGAAGCTACAATATAATAGTGAATTACTCTCCGGAAAAGTTGAGCAGATAATTCATGAAATAAAAGAAATCTAAGAAAGCCTAACACAATTAGGCCTAACCCAAGCCAAACCCTACTGTTTACAGGACTTGTTTTTCTTCAGAAAAGTTTCACTGGAAAAAAAAAAGATCATGAATCCTCACATCTTTCAAACTTAGAAACACGGTATGTTGAAGACACGGAACAGTGGAAAATGAGCATAAAATAAATCTAATCATGTTGATATAGTGAAACTTTGACATTCTCAAGAGGTTTGGTTGACTGCAAAAATAAATATTTACCAAGAATTTGAAATAATTAATGATATATACTAATCACTAACATAGGCAAACAAAAAAGTAGAGATAATCCTTGTCCTGGTAACATTTACAACCTATGAGGGAATGACAAGACATGAACATTATGAAAAGTTACCTACAAGGACCAGGCTAACCAGTATCTTCTAAGTGAATGAGAAGTGTAAGCTGGACTTCAATAATTCAGAAATGGACAGTCTCAGTTTTTCATCATGAGAGTCAACAAATGATTACCAGAGAATATAAACATTTGATTGAATTGTGAATAGAATAATAGTAGGTTTGAATGTGGGAAAGGCTTGTCAGATAAGTGAGGGTGTTTTCTGAGTATGAGATGCAGATGAGAGAAGACAGAGGGGGGAACCAAAGATAACAGGTATTGGAGTCAAGTGTGGGAGGACGTAGGCGGTTGTCCAAAGAGTTTTAAGTACTAGAAACAGAAGCTCATCCAAGTTTTGAGAAGGATATGTAACCAAATGCTGGTTCAAAATCGTTTAATTGATTGAAGAGTAATAGAGAAATTGACAGGAATGGCGCCTATAGGAAAGGAGGTCAGTTAGGAAACATGTGAGTGCATGCTAAGTCTCTTCAGTTGTGTCAGACTCTGCGACACCATGGACTAGGCTCCTCTGTCCATGAAATTCTCCAGGCGAGAAGACTGGAGTGGGTTGCCATTTCTTCTCCAGAGGATCTTCCCAACCCAGGGATCAAATTCATGTCTCTCACATCTCCTGAACTGGCAGGCGGGTTCTTGACCACTAGTGCCACCTGGAAAGCCCAAGTTAGGTGACTCTGTTCCCCAAATGAGGGGATAAGGCGGTGATCTAAGGAAGGCTAAGGAAGGGATAGATAAAAGCTAAAGGCTCGGTGATCTTCCTATTATTTTTTAACCTAATAATGCATATCCAGCAGGTGCGAGAAAAGTATCAGACTCTGAACTGCCTGGGTGAGAGGCAGATTTAGAGAAAACCAATATGATGCTTTGTGAGTTGGCTTGCTTGTTTGTTTTTTAGGAGAAGAGTTTAAAGTGGAATGCTCATTTAAGTTGCTGAAGCAATACTTGGGGAGGGGTGTGTGTGTAGTCCATGGGCAGCAGTTAGAAATATGGCCCTGGAACACAAGGGAGAAATGAAGGCTGCAGATAAATCTAAGTATTTTAAGCCACAGGGCTGAATATCACCTCTATCAAGATGTTTGAACATAAGGTGAGGTTAATGGCAAGGGAAGGTTTCCTGAGCGTATGAATTTTAAATAGCATTTTAAAGACAAATTCTCTAAGATGATATAAGGATATATCATCCTTGCAAGCATTAGAGCTAATGTCACTTCCATGAACTTTCTGAAGGACAAATATAATGGAATACAATGTAGATGGAGTACACTGAACTACAGGACTGTGATTTACGTTACAGAGGTCAGGAGTCACTTTGTCCTCAGCGTAGTTAACAACACAGGGAAATATGGTGGAAAAGGACGAGTTCAGGTTTCCCTGGGTTCAGAGTTCAACTGTGCTATCATCACCTTACTAAAGTACTTTAAGGTAAATTTCAGCATCTCATTTATTAAGCAAATATACTGTGATTATGGGACTAGAGATAACATATATCCCATATAGCTTGTACATAATATGCATTCAGTAAAGGAAAGTTGTCATTATTTATTTTATTTTTGTAATGTTTATTACTTAAAATGATAAAACTAAATTTCTAAGGGTAGAACTACACTGATTTCCATCACCAAAGTGACATACATCAGAAAAAGAAACATTTCTGCAATGCAATTTTGAATAAATCGAGGGAAACCAGAATAAAATAAATATTCAAGTATGTGAGTATTCATTGATGTCAGTAAAACTTAATTGACTGATTACCTATTTAAAAGTGGTCATTGACTTTATATACGTATGGTATGAAAGCAAAAGAAATATAATTCTACAAACTACACTTCAAAGGAGTAAAGATCAAGACTGTAACAGGAGTAAACTGAGGACTTTAAAACCTTTATTTCCACAGTGAAAACAGTTCACCTTCGTGAAGTATCAATTCAGTTCAGTTCAGTCGCTCAGTCGTGTCCGACTCTGTGCGACCCCATGAATTGCAGCACGCCAGGCCTCCCTGTCCATCACCACTCCTGGAGTTTACTCAAACTCATGTCCATCGAGTCAGTGACACCATCCAGCCATCTCATCCTCTGTCATCCCCTTCTCCTCCTGCTCCCAATCTCTCCCAGCATTAGGGTCTTTTCCAATGAGTCAACTCATTGAGGTGGCCAAAGTATTGGAGTTTCAGCTTCAGCATCAGCCCTTCCAGTGAACACCCAGGACTGATTTCCTTTAGGATGGACTGGTTAGATCTCCTTGCAGTCCAAGGGACTCTCAGGAGTCTTATCCAGCACCACAGTTCAAAAGCGTCAATTCTTCGGCACTCAGCTTTCTTCACAGTCCAACTTTCACATCCATACATGACTACTGGAAAAACCATAGCCTTGACTAGATGGACCTTTGATGGCAAAGTAATGTCTCTGCTTTTTAATATGCTATCTAGGTTGGTCATAACTTTCCTTCCAAGGAGCAAGCATCTTTTAATTTCATGGCTGCAATTACCATCTGCAATGATTTTGGAGCCCAAAAAAATAAAGTCTGACACTGTTTCCACTGTTTCCCCATTTATTTGCCATGAAGTGATGGGACCAGATGCCATGATCTTAGTTTTCTGAATGCTGAAGTATATAAGGGGTTAAAGACTAGTGGGTTTGGTACTTAATTGCTGTTGCTGTTGTTTAGTCACTAAGTCATGTCTAAATCTTTGCCACCCCGTGGACTGTAGCCTGCCAGGCTCCTCTGGATCCCCTGGAGGAGGAAATGGTAAGCCACTCCAGTATGCTTGCTGGGATAACCCCATAGATAGAGAAGCCTGGAAGGCTACAGTTCATGGAACCTGCAAAGAGTCAGACATACATAGATAAAGAATATTATATATATAAAAAGCTAGAAATATTTTATATCCAAAGAAGGAAATGAGTTACCTTTTACATGATTTACAGAAATGAAAAAAAAAAAGAAGCATTTAGTAGGTTGAAACTTTATTTCTTCTTTAATGATGTACAAGTAAAATAGTGGTCATTTTGCAGAGAAAAAGCCAATTCTGACTCCATGTTGGAATTGTTTGACTTGCTTTTCGTTGCTTGTGTTATTATAATCATACAGAATGATCTGTCTCAGAGAACACTGCTCCTCTGCCTGACTGTTTAAACTGAAGTGTCTTTGTTCAATCCCATCCACCTGTGGATGGCAGGAAGGAAGAAATTAACACATCCCCTGCCTGAGGCTTGTCATTCGGGGAGATGTTTGCAATATTTCCCATAACAACTGTAAATATCTATGCACCCAACAAAGGAGCACCTCATTACATAAGACAAACACTAACAGACATAAAAGGAGAAACTGACAGTAACACAATAATAGTAGGAGACTTTAACACCCCACTCACACCAATGGACAGATCATCAAAATAGAAAATTAATAAGAAAACACAAGTCTTAAATGATACATTAGATGAGATGGATCTCACTGATATCTTCTGGACATTCCATCCAAAGGCAGAAGGATACATCTTCTTCTCAGGTGAACATGGAACATTCTCCAGGATAGACCTGGAGATTTGTGACCTGTGACCTGATTTGGGTCACAAATCAAACCTCAGTAAATTTAAGAAAATTGAAATTGTATCGAGCATCTTCTCTGACCACACTGCTATGAGGCTAGATATCAATTACAGGAAAAAAAACTGTAAGAAACACAAACACATGGAGATTAAACAACACATTTCTAAATAACCAACAGGTTACTGAAGAAATCAAAAGGGAAATAAAAAAATTTCTAGAAACAAATGACAGTGAAAACACAACTCAAAACCTATGGGATGCAGCAAAAGAAGTTCTAAGAGGGAAGTTTATAGCAATACAATCCTACCTAAAGAAACAATAAAAACACTGAATAGACAACCTAACTTTATACCCAAAACTACTGGAAAAAGAAGAAGAAAAAAACCCCAAAATTAGTAGAAGGAAAGAAATCATAAAGATCAGGCAGAAAGAAATGAAAGAAAGAATAGTAAAGATTAATAAAACTGAAAGCTGGTTCTTTGAGAAGATAAACAAAATTGACATACCTTTAGCCCAACTCATCGAGAACAAAACAGAGAAGAATCGAATCAAATCAACAAAATTAGAAATGAAAAAGGAGAGGTTACAACAGACAATGCAGAAATACAAAGGATTATAGAGACTATTATGAACAACTGTATGGCAATAAAATGGATAACCTGGAAGAAACAGACAGATTCATAGAAAAGTTCAATCTTCCAAGACTAAACCAGGAAGAAGTAGAAATTATGAACAATCCAATTACAAGCATTGAAATTGAAGCTGTGATAAAAAATCTCCCAAAAAACAAATCCCCAGGACCAGATGGCTTCACAGGACAATTCTATCAAACTTTTAGAAGAGCTAATGCCTATCCTTCTGAAACTCTTTCAAAAGATTGTAGAGGAAGGAACACTTTCAAACTCATTCTACAAGGCCACCATCATGACACCAAAACCAGACAAAGACAACACACACACACAAAAACTACAGGCCAATATCACTGATGAACATAGATGCAAAAATCCTCAACAACATTTTAGCAAACAGAATTCAGGAACACATCAAAAAGCTCATACACCATGATCAAGTTGGGTTAACTCCAGGGATGCAAGGATTCTTCAATATATGCAAATCAGTCAATGTGATACACCATATTAACAAATAGAAAAATAAAAACCCTATGATAATCTCAATAGATACAGAAAAAGCCTTTGACAAAATTCAGCACCCATTTATGATTAAAACTCTTCAAAAAATGGGCAGAGAAGGAACCTACCTCAACATTATAAAAGCCATATATAACGAGTCTACAGCAAACATCATTCTCAATGGTGAAAAACTGAAAGCATTCCCCTCTAAGATCAGGAACAAGACAAGGGTGTCCATTCTCACCACTATTATTCAACACAGTTGTTGAAGTCCTAGCTACAGCAATCAGAGAAGAAAAATAAATAAAAGAAATCCAGATTGGTAAAGAAGTAAAGCACTCACTGTTTGCGGATGACATGATACTGCACATAGAAAACCCTAAAGTTATTATCAGAAAATTACTAAGAGCTAATCAGTGAATTTAGCAAAGTTGCAGGATACAAAATCAATACACAGAAATCACTTGCATTTCTATATACTAACAATGAAAAATCAGAAAGAACAATTAAGGAATCAATACCATTCACCATGACAACTAAAAGAATAAAATATCTAGGAATAAACTTACCTAAGGAGAAAAAAGAACTGTACACAGAAAATTATAAGACACTAATGAAAGAAATCAAAGGTGATATAAACAGATGGAGAGATATTCCATGTTCCTGAAGAATCAGTATTCTGAAAATGACTGTACCACCAACGGCAACCTACAGATTCAATGCGATCCCTATCAAATCACCAATGGCATTTTTTACAGAACTAGAACAAAAAATTTCACAACTCATATGGACACAAAAGACCCTTAATAGCCAAAGCAGCCTTGAGAAAGAAGAATGGAGCTGGAAGAATCAACCTTCCTGACTTCAGATTATACTACAAAACTACAGTCATCAAGACTATATGGTACTGGCACATAAGCAGAAATACAGACCAACGGAACAATTAATGGTCTTTTTGCTTTGCTTCCTCACCTCCCCTTTCTCTGGTCTATAAAAGAGCCTGATGTTCAGATCCCAATAAGATGGTTATTTTGAGGTGCTAGCCTGCTATCTTCTCAGTCATCTTACTTTCCAAATAAAGTTGTTTTCCTTGCCTTAACACCTTATCTCTCAGATTCATTGGCCTGTCCTACAGCAAGCAGAGTGAGCTTGGACTTGGTAGTAGGCATGTGTTTACAGATTGTTAAGAAATGTATTTATTCTTCTATTTGGTAATATTAATATAAGACTCAGCAGAGTACAGCAGTTAAGAGTATTGGTTCTGGATCCAGATTTCCTATATATGAATTCCAGTTACAGGGCAAGTTATTTAACTGTAGTGTACCTCAGTCCTCATCTGTAAAACAGCATCTAACTAATAAGACTATAAGAGAAATAAATGAACTGATACACATAATGAGGTTAAGGAGCTCCTAGGACATGATAAAATAAAAAAGAAGTTAATTATTTAATATTATTTATTACCAATATTATCAATTTTACTTGTAATGGAATAAAGTTACCTCAGTAAACTTTCTCCTTTTCCAAATGTATCTCATTAATTATATTATCTATGTTCTATACTGAGGCCTGATATTAATTACTATTATAGGCTCCTCCAGGGCAGTGTTGACTAAAACGTAAGCAATAATTTTCTCAATATTTGAAGTGTCCTGAATCCAATGAATGTGTATGGGGAGAAGACAAAGGCACAACAAAGACCCTGTACTGGAAAAAACGTGATGAGTGTCAAATGGTGAAGAGTTGGTGAGGTTCAAATGGTGATGAAATTCAAATGACATTCAAAGAAGTTTTACCTTAAAATCCCTCTTGAAACATTTTATCTTAAAAACTCTCTTGGATAAACATGAAGAAAAACAGAGACCCTTCCAAAAAGGGACTTGTCAAAAGATTCTAATAAAGGATGATGAAACAACTTTCTGGTTTGGGGCTGTTTTTTATCTTTCAAGTCCCATAATAAGAAAGAAAAAGTAGCATAAGACCACTTGCTACACCAGGTTCACAGAGGCACTGTTGGCGGCATCTGTTGACTACCCAGATATCCTGAAGCTGGCCTGCATAGTTGTTTTCTATTATTTTCAGGCTCAGACATCCAGAGACAGTCACAAGGCAAGTGTTGGTTAAGAAGAGTTCAAATCAGTCCATTTTACCTAGACCCTTAAAAATGTCCTAGTCATAAAAAGCAAAACAAAATATTTCTCATGTCTAAGGTATGAATACAAGGGGATAGAGCTTTCCAGATTCACTATACCCTCAAGTTAAAATAAATTTCTAGTCTGAGAATTTGTATGTCAAGAATGTTTCATTTGATTTGCCCTAAACAGAGTATAAACGGAACAGAAATCAATGATTTGGGCCTTATCAAGGCCATATATTTTACATTTTTAGCTATAAGGTTTTAATCAGTAAGAAATCCTATAACTGCTCTTTGACATTCAACTCCTGCTTCTTTTGTGATTATTTTCTTCCATTTAGCTGAATTGTTTTGCTTTTCACATCAAAGTTCAACTAAGGAAACTATGTCCTATCAACTTAATTTAAATCCATTACATGATGAAAAGTAAATATTTTGACAGAAACATTTCAGACTCAAAAAAAGAGATGGTATCTAAGTGCTTGAAAATTATCAGATCATTTTACAGTAAATAAATTACATTATGTACCTACAGTGATTTTTAGCATTTGTACCCAGAAATCAACAATTGCTGGGGTCAGAGAATAATTTTTTGACTAATATATTAATAGCGGAAGTTATCCTCATATATTAACCAAAATGAAACCATTTTCTAAGGTTTTATACCTTGATTGACACATATTGAATGTTTGGTCTCCTTATATTTAATGAAGAACATTTGTACAGGTATTACATTGGAAAATGAAGGTAAAAATAGGCTTATGAAACTTTTCTTTGATAAAAAATAATTGGGCATGAAAATTCAAACAATATGTTGCTATAGAAGCAGTACAGTGATAAGTAAAAAGTATAGACATCAAAGTAGTTGTAGGAAATATCTTAAGAATAATGTTTGCAAGATACATGTGTTAACATTGTTTTCAATGGTTTTAACACAGCTCTTAGATTTTCAATGTCCATTAAAATAATGATATGCCATTATTAACAAATAAATAAGTAAAACAAAACTTTAGAAACTTTTCCCAAGATTATAGGCAAAGAGAATGTCATAGTTTAGTTTTGGTAAGTATGAATAAGATTATGAAAAATCTATGTTATAAATAAATGCTTTGTACCACATTAGCAATAAGCATAAGAAAATTGCAAATGCATACCTTGCACAAACACACTTTATATCTGTCTAATATTTTTTATATAGGGATATGACAGATGATAAATTAAAGGGATCATATTTTTCCCTTGTTCAAGGTAATTGCCTTCATGATATCAATTGTGAAGATGCTTTCTCCAAATTGCTGGATTGTGTGATAAGGGTGGAAGGATAAATACATGGGCATTTTGTAACTACCAGTTATTGTGTGGACTGTATTCATTGACACTGTTAACTAAATCACATGACACAACCTCTATTCACAGAGCTGAAAGTATAGTAAGGTTTATAAGGATAATTATATCTAATTAATATCTAATACTAATTAACAAAAAAAAATTTCACAATGTAACACAGTCGTATTCATGACTTGTAACACCTTCTAAGATTTAAACCACTCACTGAAAGTGAAAGCCTCTCAGTCATGTCCAACTCTTTGGGACCCAGTCCACGGAATTCTCCAGGCCAGAATGCTGGAGTGGGCAGCCTTTCCCTTCTCCAGGGGACCTTCCCAACCCAGCAATTGAACCTAGGCCTCCTACATTGCAGGTGGATTCTTTACCAACTGAGCTATCAGGGAAGCTCCAAACTACTCACTGTATTGCCACTAAAATTTTATGAGTAAAACCAGAAATAGAGGAAGTTGAATAAACTGCGAGATACATCAACATTTAAACTAATAAATTCAGACACAAGAATCATATCCTTCCCATTTGATATCATGATCCTCTCCTGGAAGATAACTGTAAACATTATATAGACACACACACACACACACACACACACACACATTTGAAAATAAATGTGAAAAAATACATATGAATAAACTACATATATTTGAACACAGATATAACATATATTCAGCTATTTCCAGAAGAACTGATGAGCCTATGACAAATGTAAATGACTAACCTGGTGTTACCACTACTCCATTTCCATTGACCACAGGCCTCTCTTCCTCTTCCTCCTCAGGAGGCTCTATGCTTGCTTTCTCCATGTTGCTCACTGATTTATTCCTCTTTCGTTTTCCTTCAGCACTTGGAGTGGCTCCAGGAAGTAACTGGTCTGTTACATTTAATAATAATGGTGCTGGTTCTGCTGGAGGCTTTGGGGTACCGTAGTAATTGTCTGCAAACAATACAAAGCATTATGAAGTTAAGCATTTCTCCTACCGATGTGCATAATTTGTAAAGAATGGAAATTTTATTAACAAATGTGGATCCTAGTTTGTATACATAATATATATATATATTTTATATACATACAAATATATCATTTTATAGTCTTTTGTGTTTTTAATACATGAATTTGTGCTTCTTTTGTATTGGGCTTTAATGCTTAAGGAAAGATATAGATCTATTTTTATTTCACCTTAGTGCCAAATCAAAATATAGTCTTACTTATTCATATGGCACACAGCAATTTCAAATTAATCAACAATTTTTGATAACAAGTTTTTATTATAATTTTTTAAGAATAATTATATCTGAATAAGAGTAGAGGTTAATTTTTCTTTAAGCAAATCTGACAACAGTCTGGAAAGGCACAAACACACTTTGCTTTTCTCCAGCTTTCGAAGGGCTCTGGCTGTTGTCTTTGATGTGCACAGCATCCTGCCCAGAGCTGTATCTCCCTGCCGTTTTAGTAGTTCCCATGACTGCTGACAGTGGGCCTGCTGCTCTAATCGTTTCTCAGATTACCACAACTCTTTTTCCCACAGCTCCATGATCTCAGCTACAGAATCATTTGTTTCCCTCATCAGCCTGTGAAGCTTCTTAAGGAGGAGACTAATTCCTGTGTATCTCTGTAATAAGAGCCTGGCAAATAGTTGGCATGGCATATGAGCTTACTGTGTGAATATCCATATATATTCAGGGCAAATTACTTTCTAAAAAATAGTTTAATTTTTTGATTGGCAAAAAAATATAATGGTGTTTTTTAAAAAGATCAGTGTTAAACTTTTAGCATCAACTTCAAACCCATAATTGTGTTTTCAATTAATTGAATAGTTTATGCACATCTTTGCTCACTCATTCATTGGAGTCTTTATTTAGCATTAATTATGAACCCAAGCACTCCAGGATACCTCTGAGAGAAAATGATGACTAAAATGCAATCCTTGTCTTCCAGATGCTCAGGGGTCTAGGCACATTTGACAGTAAGCAGGTAAGCATTAAAACGGGAAATAGGATTAAGCACTCAAACAAAGAGACACAGAGAGGAAAACCCATCTCACTACCTGCAGAGGCCACTGAAGGCAACTGGGAGGACCGTGTGGTGTGAAAGAAACAATCCTTAAGTAGAAGTCATGGGGTCTAGATGTGTAGTTTCTACACAACTACAATTCAAGTAACTCAGTAAGGCTCACTCTCCTCATCTATATATTGGAAATGGCAATACTTGTTAAAAAATCACCTGTATTGTGAATTGCAAACAACTAAAACATACTCTAGTTAAATTAAAAATGATAAGGATGAGAAGATGTGAGATGGCTACTTGAGGGAAGAGACTGGAAAATCTTGGGGAAGATGGGCAGAAACAAAGAAGTTCTGTCTGGACACTCAGGCTGTGTGTGCTGGCCCTGGACTCTGAAGCCTAGCAGATCCCACTACCACACGCACAACCCTCAGTGGCAGCTGCCCTGGTGGGAATGAACTCAAACTCTTCTCAGGAGCTCTGATTTTACTCATTTCCAGGGAAACTTTCAGGAAAGGTCATTTCATTGGCTGAACCACAGGCACAAGAGAGCCCCTGAGCTGCTGAGGAGGACTGCCCTCCTTAGATTTCACGGGAGAGTCTAGAGTCCTTTTTCATCCATCGTATATTAGGGTTCTGCCTGGGACAGGAAGGGCCTTGAGATGCTGGACAGGCAGAAATCACAAACATTCACTACATGTGCCCAACTGGGTTGTTGTGATGATGAAGTAAGGACGTAGGAGGAAGAGCTTCATAAACTGTGAAACTCCCCTTTTTAATGGCAGTGTAAACTTCAGGCTGGCATGAAGTGAGTGATGGTTCTGGAGGCCAGCAAGCCACTGACACTGTTACTCATTTTCACAGATATTCACAGTTGTAAGAATAGCAGAAAAGAAAATTATCATGTAATGTGGTTCTTAAACATGTAGAACTTATAAACAGAAGTCTGCAAAGTGGATGTTACATATTTTGCTAAAGGTTACTTTCTAATTTGATTTAGAGCATTTCAAATGAATCAGACCTTTGAATGCATTCGCCAAATTCTGAGCAAACAAAAACTGTTAGTTGTTCCCTAGAAGTCTATGAACTATTACTGTATTATAGAACCCAAAAGATCTAGCATAGTTCTTAGTATATTGCTGTGTTTCCTATAGAATCATAACACTTAACTTCTTACGTAATAAATATAATGTAAGTAGTAAATAGTCCTGCATGTTCCAATAAATAGTATAATTTTAAGCAGTGCTCTGATTTTTTAGTGCTTCTCAATATATATAGTACTAAGAAAAGTGAGTTTGAGTAAGCTCCAGGAGTTGGTGAGGGACAGGGAAGTCTGGCGTGCTGCAGTCCATGGGGTCACAAAGAATTGGACATGACTGAGCGACTGAACTGAACTGAAGAAAAGTAAAAGTGTTAGTTGCTCAGTTGTGACCAACTTTTTGCGATCCCATGGACTGTAGCCCCCACCAGGTTCCTCTGTCCATGGAATTCTCCAGGAAAGAATACTGGAGTGGGTAGTCATTCCCTTCTCCAGGGGATCTTCCCGACCAGGGATTGAAACCAGCTCTCCTGCATTGCAGGCAGATTCTTTACTGTCTGAGCAACCACTGAAAGATGAGCCCCCCAGGTCACTAGGTGTCTAATACGCTACTGGGGAAGAGTGGTGAAGTAGCTCCAGGGAGAATGAAGAGGCTGAGCCAAAGTACATACGATGCCTAGCTGTGCATGTAGTGGTGAAAGTAAAGTCTGATACTGTAAAGAACAATATTGCATAGGAACCTGGAATGTTAGGTCCATTAATCAAGGTCAACTGGTGGTCAAAGAAGAGATGGCAAGAGTGAACATCGAGGGAAAAAAAAAAAAAAGAGTGAACATTGACATTTTAGGAATCAGTGAACTAAAATCGACAGGAATGGGAGAATATATTTCAGATGACCATTATATCTACTACTGTGGGCAAGAATCCCTTAGAAGAAATGGAGTAGCCCTCATAGTCCAAAAAGAGAGTCCAAAATGCAGTACTTGGGTGCAATCTCAAAAATGACAATGATCTTGGTTCCTTTGCAAGGCAAACCAACAACACCACAGTAATCCAAGTTTATGCCCAACCACTAGTGCCAAAAAAGCTGAAGCTGAATGGTTCTTTGCAGACTCACAAGACCTTCCAGAACTAATATCAAAAAAAGATGCCTTTTTCACCATAAGGGAGTGGAATGAAAAAGTAGGAAGTCAAGAGATAAATGAAGTAACACGCAAGTTTGGCCTTGGGGTACAAAATAAAGCAGGGTAAAGCTAACAGAGCCTTGCCAGGATAGCAAACACCCTCTTCCAAAAACACAAGAGACGATTCTACACATGGACATCACGAGATGGTCAATACCAAAATCAGACTGATTATTCCCTTTGCAGCCAAAGATGGAGAAGCTCTGTACAGTCAGTAAAAGCAAGACCTGGAGCTGACTGTGACTCAGATCATGAACTCCTTATTGCAAAATTCAGACTTAAATTGAAGAAAGTAGGGAAAACCACTAGGCCATTCAGTGGTTGACCTAAATCAAATCTCTTACAATTGTACAGTGGAAGTGACAAATAGATTCAAGGGATTAGATCTGACAGACTGCCTGAAGAACAATGGATAGAGGTTCGTGACACTGTACAGGAGGCAGTGACCAAAACCAGCCCCAAGAAAACGAAATGCAACAAGGCAAGATGGTTGTCTGAGGAGGCCTTACAAATAGCTGAGGAAAGAAGTGAAAGGAAAAGGAGAAGGAAAAAATATACCCAACTTAATGCAGAGTTCCCTAGAATAGCAAGGAGAGATAAGAAGCCTTCTTAAGTGAACAATGCAAAGAAACAGAGAAAATAGTAGAAAGGAAGACTAGAGATCTCTTCAAGAAAATTAGAGATACCAAGGGAACATTTCATTCAAAGATGGGCACAATAAAGGAGAGAAATAAGTTAGGACATAACAGAAATAGAAGAGATTAAGAAGTGATGCCAAGAATACACTGAACTGTATGAAAAAGGTCTTAATGATGTGGATTAATACAGCAGTGTGGTTATTCACCTAGCACTAGACATCCTGGCGTGTGTAGTCAAGTTGGTCTTAGGAGGCATCACTACGAATAAAGCTAGTGGAGGTGATGGAATTCCAGCTGAGCTACTTCAAATCCTAAAAGATGATGCTGTTAAAGTGCTGCACTAATATGCCAGCACATTTGGAAAACTCAGCAGTGGCCACAGGACTAGAAAAGGCCAGTTTTCATTCCAATCCCAAAGAAGGGCAATGCCAAAAAATGTTCAAACTATCACACAATTGCCCTCACTTCACAAGCTAGCAAGGTAATGCTCAAAACCCTTTAAGCTAAGCTTCAACAGTACGTGAACTGAGAATATCCAGGTGCATAAGCTAGATTTAGAAAACGCACAGGAACTAGAGATCAAATTGCCAACATCCATTGGATCATAGAAAAAGCAACGGAATTCCAGAAAAACATCTGCTTCTGCCTCATTGACTAAGCTAAAGCCTTTAACTGTGTGGATCACAACAAACTCTGGAAGATTCTTAGAGATGGGAATACCAGACCACCTTACCCACTTCCTGCGAAACCTGTATACAGGCGAAGAAGCAACAGTTAGAAGCAGACATGGAACAATGGACTGGTTCAAAATTGGGAAAGGAGTACGTCAAGGCTATATACTGTCACCCTCCTTATTTAACTCATATGCAGAGTACATCGCTAGAAATACTGGGCTGGATGAAGCACAGTGGAATCAAGATCCAGGAAAAATATCAATAATCCCAGATAAGCAGTTGACACCACCCTATGGCAGAAAAAAAGAGGAACTAAAGAGTCTTGATGAATGTGAAAAAAGAGAGTGAAAAAGCTGGCTTAAAACTCAACGTTCAGAAAACGAAGATCATAGCATTCAGTCCCATCACTTCATGGCAAATAGATGGGGAAACAATGGAAATAGTGACAGACTTTATTTTTTGGGCTCCAAAATCACTGCAGATGGTGACCACAGCCATGAAATTAAAAGATGTTTGCTCCTTGGAAGAAAAGCCATGACAAACCTAGACAGTATATTCAAAAGCAGAAACATTACTTTACTGACAAAGGTCCATCTAGTCAAAGCTATGGTTTTTCCAATAATTATATATGGATGTGAGAGTTGGAACATAAAGGAGACTGGGTGTGGAAGAATTGATGCTTTTGAACTGGGATGTTGGAAAAGAGTCTCGAGAGTCCCTTGGACTGCAAGGAGATCAAACCAGTCCATCCTAAAGGAAATCACTCCTGAATATTCATCGAAAGGACCGATGCTGAAGCTAAAGCTCCAATAATTTGGCTATGTGATGTGAAAAGCTGACTCATTAGAAAAGACGCTAATGCTCAGAAAGATTGAAGGCAGGAGGAGAAGGGGAAGACAGAGGATGAAATGATTGGATGGCATCATTGACTCAATGGACATGGGTTGAGTAAATTCAGGGAGATAGTGAAGGACAGGGAAGCCTGGCATGCTGCAGTCCATGCGGTCTCAAGGAGCGGGACATGACTGAGTGACTGAATGACAACAACAAGTACTAAGAAAAATGAATCACACTTCAGTGACTTTTTTTCCAATTTGTCTTTTATGGCTTAAATCTCTGTGAGGTTTAAAAGAACCTTTTACTAATTAGAAATAAATGCATGTGTGTGTTCAGTCACATAGCTCAGGCTAAAAATAATTATTAACAGATCATGTTGGATTTATATTCCTAAATAATTACATCTATTGACCTGTGATGTGATTATAAATCATATAGTGGTATTTTGTTTCTACAATTTGGTTTATGAAATTAATACTTTAGATTAAATTTTAGATGGAAAAGAATATAAAATATTAAGACATTAAGATTATCTTTATTAGCAATAATAATAGCATTTTAAAAGAGTCATAGAAATAACACATGTAGTTACTACATTTGAGAAATGTAATTCCTAGAAAATAGGCTATTGCTTAAACCAAATACACAGAACAAAGAAACTGGAAATTCCTAAAAGCAGCTGAAATTCAGCCAAATGGTCACATAGCTTAATTACTGAAATAATTTCCTGGTGTTTAAGTATATACAAACAAATATACTAAGGATAAATGTGCCATGTAGGTAACATGTCAGCATGTTTTCAGAAAACAAATAAACATCAAAACTATTTTAAAATATAATTTGGAAAAACTGTCCCATTAAGCATGAAGTGCCTGTATGCACAGTGCCTATGAAATCTCAGAATGCCATAAAACATGGTGTATGTTTAACAGCACAGATCACAGCGAGATAAAGTGACTTTGAATTCTATGTCCCCTAATCTGGCTGGCTCTTCATATCCTTAAAGTGAAATTTAGTTGACGTGGAACTGTGAGGCTGTAAGATGATCACAGCCACAAAAGTAACTGTAATGACCCATGCTATGATTATCATCATAGCAATTTAGTGAGCTGGACATTGAAAGGGCATTTTCTTTTGAGCTCTTGTATCTGATAGGGATTAGAATGAAGTTATCCTGCCTCTGCAGTTAAAGGAAAATATTATACATGAAGCAAGTGGAGAAACTATATCCATTTGATTGAGGTGCCACATTTCTTTTCAAAATACCATACTGGAGAGAGAGAGAGAGAGAGAGAGAATAAAAGCACAGCGCAATTTGCAACCTGCCCAGAATTGACACAGTCCTCTAGGACTTCACTCAAAGTCACAACCAATGAACAGAAAAATATCACTTTCAAAAGAGAAATCAACAATTGCTACCAGATCATGAAGCAGGGACATTTTAGGTGATTTTTTCCCTCCCTTCTTCTAAAACCGAGTGTGTGTGTTTGTGTGTGTGTGTGTGTGTGTGTTTTGGAGGCTTGGGGTAGGGATTATAGGCTTTCCAGCCCACTTTTTACTGACTGTATTTGTAATGAATGATGTATTCATTAGCAGTTTCATGTTAATTTAACACAAAGTTTCACTACTTAGTTGTTAAATATGATGACAAAATGGAAATGATACATATCATTGTTCACATAATTCTATCATAATTAGGATAATCTATAAATTAACAAAGTTTAATTTTGAATCAATGTTTGGGAAATAAAAGAGGCAATTATTGAGAAACTTGATTTAACTTGATTTATACGTCAGCTTTTAAAGCATTTAAAAGAATAGCTTTTTTTTTTTTTTTTCCATAAAGGTATAGATAATCAAAGGGCTTCCCTGATGGTTCAGTGATAAAGAGTCCATTTACCAGTGCAGGAGACGCGGGTTCAATCCCTTTGTTGTCATTGTTTAGTTGCTCAGTTGTGTCTGAATCTTTTGCAACCCCATGAACTACAGTCTGCCAGGCTCCTCTATCCATGGTATTTCCCAGGCAAGAATACTAGAGTGGGTTACAATTTTCTTCTCAAAGTTCAATCCCTGGGTCAGGAACATTCCCTGAAGAAGGAAATGGCAACCTACTCTAGTATTCTTGTCTGGGATATCCCATGGACAGAGGAGCTTGGCAGGCTACAGTCCATGGGGTCGCAAAAGAATCACACATGACTTAGCGACTAAACAACAACATAGTTATGAAAGAGTGAAACAGGGTGAATATAGTCATTTCTTACATTATAAATACAAAAGGAGCTTCCCTGGTGGCTCAGTCATGAAGAATCTAGTTGCCACGGAGGAGGCATGGGTTTGATCCCTGACCTGGGAGGATCCCACACGTTGTGGGGAAAATACGCTTGTGTGCCACGATTCCCGAGCCTGTGCTCTAGAGCCTGGGAGCTGCACCCACTGAGCCCGCGTGCCACACTGCTAAGGCCTGCACGCCCGAGAGTCTGTGCTCGGCAACAAGAGAAACCGCTGCATGAGAAGCATGCGTACCAGAAGACAGAGCAGTCTCCATTCGCCAGAACCAAAGAAAAGCCCGTGAAGCAATGTAGACGCAGCACAGCCAAAAATAAATACATATTAAAAACAATGAGGAAAGCTTCCCAGAAATATGAATAAAAAGAATAGTCTATAGTGACAATAATCTGTTTCATAATAATAAAAATATTTAATAAATGTCCATTTACACTGAACACTGTTATGCTTAATTTCTTGCAAATGGAGAGAGATGAAAACAGACTACGGTGCTATGAATTAACCTTCCTAGAAAATACTTGGAAAATCTAAACCATTACCCACTTTTAAAGACAGACCCTTCCTAAGCCATCCAGAAGAGACAAAAAGAGCTTTTCAAATGACTTTTTGCGTATTACACTTAAAGACCATCACAGAATTACTTCTTTGCTTTCTCTAGCTTGTTAGAACAAATAATGTTTTAAAAAAGTCTAAATTTTCTAAATAGCATTTTGTCTTTCTTCTGATCCTTATCAGGTTCCCCACCCCCCTGCCTCCCCAGATACTGATTTTAATGGTGAGGCCAGGGGATAAAAAGGAATACAAAATTATAAACTGTTCTTTTATCTTTTTTTGTATACATAGCCTTTGTTGAAGGGTAATAGGTAACAGAATAGTATTTTCTGAGATGTACCATATTCTTTTTACTTATAAGTTTTATTAAGAACTTGCTTATAAGTTATGATGAGAAGTAGGAAAGACACTAAAAACTAATTTAGATTATGACTAAATGTGAAATGTGAAAGTGCTGAAATACTTTGAAATGTTTTTGTTTCCAACATTTTTTCCCTTTAAACAAGATCAGTTTTCATGATAGAAACATATGATTTGTTATTTAGTTCATTTGTCTTTTTAAGTAGTAGATGCAGATGTTGGCTCTGTTGGTCCAGTCCTTTGGGTGTATGATGATAACATGTGTAGATTTTACACCAAATAACCCATCTATCATTCCATATAGCACCCAAGTGGAGATGGACTTTTGAAAGGCAATATTCTTGTCATCAAGATACCTCACAGATTAAGGTCTTGACCCTCATTTCTCCCCTATATTCTCAGTACTTTTATTCCCATTTCGGTACCCAGAAAGAATTCATTTTGGATAATTATTTAGTGGAAGAGAGATGACTGCCTACAGACACTTCAGTGTATGCATACAACACAGTCTATCACTGAGATCCCCAGAGAGCTTGTGTTGGAAAGAATAATGGCAAAATTTGAGAGGCTGAAAGTCTAATCACTTGTTTTTTACAGTTTTATAAATGGAGTGAGGAGTTTTGATACTTGGCCTCCTAATGGCACCTGCATAAGATGACTCTGACATTAAATGGAGAGAACAAGGTCAGAGTTCTAGGTCCATGTATAATTAACCACACTAGAAAACATGGCAGATCATAAGTAAATAACTATTTATATCACATCAGAGATTTAAATTTATGTTAATAGAAACAAGTAAGTCATCAAAGGATTCTAAATTCAAACTTCAAGACATGTTCAACATGTTACATATGGGATAGTAAATGACTGAAAATTAGTACCAAAAATTATCATAAGATGGCCTTGCCATGGCAAGAATCACAGTCATATGGCTACAGTTAGTAAAATAGAAATTCTGTAAATATAAAGCAAAGTTAGTAAATGTAACATAGAAAACATTCTGTTTTAAAATTATACTTCCTAGCAGAAAATAAGACTCAAAGTCTCACTGCAGAATGCTTCTGTCAACTGATTTTTGAAGTCATTTTTGCAAGCAGGTCTGATACTTAAATTTGATCTTCCCCTAGAAGGCATCATTTCTTCATCATGTCATATACAGTTAGTAGCTTGAAACCAAAATGCAAAAATACCCTCTGACCTCAAAAGATAATATATTTTTCTCTTGTAGTGAAAAGCATTTATCTCACATGTGACAGAAATATTAAAAAAAAAAATTAAAACGGTCACTGCTATCTGTGCTAAACAGTAAATTACTAAATTATTTGAAAATTCAGTGTTGAATATGACTTTCAAAATGTGGACAATTGTGTAGACAATGTGAAAAATTATGTTTTTTTTCCACAGGCAAAACTGAATTATTCTGCCACAATCCTCACCTAAGAATTTCAAGTATATTTGAAATTAATGAATACTGGTTAGATAATAGGATCCACATACATTCTGGATATCACTGTCTCTAGTTGTTCAACAATACTCTCCAGAAATTGAGTAGGTGGTTTAATCTAACATTGTCTGAAACTTGTTTTCAAGTTCTCATTGAGTTCCTTGTGGTCACTTGGACCAAATTTCCATTTATTTGTGTTAGCCAATATTTAGAGACACAGAACAAATCTTTGCTAAACTGAACTATATAGACTGGTCAGTGTATGTTGTGTCCTTCTTTAAAGAAAACTAGATACCCTTCACTTTAGAGATTCTTCATTCAAGCATTATGCTGAAGTGTTCTGAACACTTCCCACCTGTGCCAGATAAAATATATTAAGAAATCATGCAAAGAAATCCTTAAGAGAACAGAAGGAAGTTACATTAGATTTTTCGATGTTAAATATATATTTGCTTTCAAAGTAAAGCATTCAAACACTTATAATGATACTAACATAAAAAAACTTACAAGTCCAATGCATAAACATATCACATTTAAATAATATTAAATTTCTTAGAGCAGTTCTGTCTTGTAAAAATGTTATATCAGTCCCAAATACACAAGCCATATGTCATTTAAAATTTTCTAATTAGCGACACTGAAAAGGGAAAAAGGTGAAAGTTACTGTAATGAGATATCTGACTTTACCCAGCATATACAAAATATAATTTCAATGTAATATAATACTAAAAGTTATGGATGCAATATTTTTACATTTTTTATTACTAAGTCTTCAAAACTCAATGGATAGTTTACACTTAAAGCGCATTTTGATTCAGACAAGCCCCATTTTCAGTGCTGAATATCCACATGTGCCTAGTGACTACTATACTGTACTATACTATACTATACTACTTATTTTATCAAATAACACTCAGGTTATCATCTGACTCGTTCATCTCAGAAACAATAAAGTGAAAATCTCTTCTTTAAATGAATAAGAGAATTGAGTAAAACACCAGAATACACTGACAACTTCAGGTAACATTGTGTCAGTGAGGTTTCTTTTGCTTATTGCTTTGCTGCACTGGATTCATGAAAATATTATTAAGCACCCAATAGATGTACATTTCTTAACAACTCTCATCCATCTTGCTTCCTAATCATTCATTTTATCACTTTATCTTGTCTTAACCTGAAAATTTCACTTCTGACTTTATTATCTACTTATAAGTTAGAAAGTAAAAAAAAAAAAAAAGAAAAAATGTTTCAAGCAAATAATATAAATATGGACTTGTGTCTTATATTCAAGAATAGGGCTTAAGAACCCTTTTTGGTCACAAATCACAGAGAAATTGTTGACTTATGGTGATGGTGTAAAAAGAGAGATTACTCATAATTGTTTTTCTTCCTCTTGTTACCTCTCTGGTAACATACTCCATAGTACTCAGAATCCACTGCCTCATACTTCTCTCATTAGACTCCTCTTTCACACCCTATACTCAGAATAATTCCAGTTTTCTTTTTCTTCTATACAGTATATGTATCCCATTTCTAACTTTCTTTAGTTTTATGCTAAGTGACTGGATCACCGCTCTGATAAACGAATTCAAACTTAATGCCAACACCAAAAATTGGCTTAATGTATCTTGCATATTAACAACTTTTAATTCTAATCCAAAAAGTCCATTGTGAGATTTGGTCAATTCAGTGGTGTAACATACATTTTGGGCTTCCCTGGTGGCTCAGCTGGTAAAGAATCCATGTGCAACGCACAAGACTTGGGTTTGATCCCTGGGCTGGGAAGATGCCCTAGAGAAGGGAAAGGCTACCCACTCCAGTATTCTGGCCTGGAGAATTCCATGGACTGTATAGTCCAGGAGGTTGCAAAGAGTTGGACACGACTGAGCAACTCTCATTCTCATATATTTTAGAAGAACTTAGGTTTTGGTACTCTCAAATAACAATGGAAGTATTCTCTTGGGTAGTCAGGGCACCTGGCAAAATAAATATGATGATCCTTGGGGAACATAAGGAAGGATCAATATGAAGATTTTTGGAAAACAGCACTGAGAAAAAAATAATTTGTATTTTAATTCCAGTTAGTACCAAATTCACGTTTCTTTTTTTAAACAGAAACCATTTGCAACTTTGTTACTAATGCAATTAATGTTTAAGTTTTAAGAGTATCTAGTGAGCTTGGTCCTTAAGAGGCAGACAGTCCCTTCATGGTTCAGTAAATAAGTGGAAGTGAAATTTTGATGAGTTTTTAAATGAACGTTTGCAAAAAGCTCAGTGGATTTCTGTAATAGTCATCTTGATTAAATTTACTTCTTCAAAAATTGATAAAGGAAACTGAATCATTCAAGGACAGTATTAATTTTCTTACACAGCATTTATAGCTTCTCATACAACTTCCTTCTCTCAATGGTGCTGTTAGCTGTGATAGCATGAAGTTACCAAGAAATTAGGAGACCTTTAAGAATTTCTTTTATCAAAAAAAATAAAAGACTTTCTTTTATCATGTCTTGCAAGTATGATATCTAGGGAAATTCTGATTAACCATAATTTGATTATTGGCTAATGACTTAAGAAATCTGCCAAAATATCTAATTTTTAGTTGCTAACAGAAGGCAGAAAAATTTAACTTCTACTTGGGAATTTTGTTTGCTGGATTATTCCAAGCATGCATGTGAAAGAGTGCAGCACATAGTTAGAGGATCTGGATCCTAATCAAGGTTCTACGACCGACTTCCTAAAAGACCTTGGATTAGGCATGAGACTATTCGGATTTCAGTTTCTTCATTTGTGATGTGACAGAATAGGGTTTTAGTTCTAAAGTACTTACCTCAAAAATCCTGTAAATATTTAAAGGATGCAATGACAACAGGTTTTACATCCTTATCATATCAGATTGTTTCTAAGTTAACAACACAAAGAAATAGAGGGAAACAATAGAAGGGAAAGACTAGAGATCTCTTCAAGAAAATTAGAGATACCAAGGGAACATTTCATGCAAAGATGGGCTCAATAAAGGACAGAAATGGTAGGGACCTAACAGAAGCAGAAGATATTAAGAAGAGGTGGCAAGAATACAAAGAACTGTACAAAAATGGCTCTGGGAAATGGTAATGGACAGGGAAGCCTGGCAGGCTACAGTCCATGGGGTCACAAAGAGTGAGACATGGCTGAGTGACTGAAAAACAACATCATAATATCAGAAAGCCCTGAGCTGACAATGAGGAGAGAATGGCAATAAATGTAGCCAACAATTTCAACTACTTGAAGGCCTGGACTCTTTTGCTTTCTTGACACAAATGTGGAGAACTGTCATATTACTCTCTCTTTCTATTTCTTTGCACATTCCCTCCTGGGAAAATGGTTGTAGTTACAGAGTATTTCTATTTTTGTTCCAAGCCTTTCAACTTGAATCCATCCCTGTGGTTGAATTAGAAAGCCCTTAAGTATATCCCCAACAGGATGTGAACTGTGATTACTTTGTGGAAGACCATACATGAATTACTTCAACTTTATATTTTAGTCTATGTGATACTTTAAAAATTTATGACTTTTAAAAGTAATTTAAAAAATTAAATAAAAACATAGGAAAAAGGTCAAAATTTTCATTGTGATCTGTGAGAGACAAATATAACTCCTGGCTGTTAAACTATAAAGTAAGCAACAATTTAGACTTAAGTAGAACCAACTTATAAGCCAGGGAAACAATGATTAACCCCAAAGACCAAAGAACATAAGAACTGCTGGCATTTAACTATAAGGCTTTGTCTGTGTAATTGTAACAAGTCTTGAATAAGGCTTATTTTTTCCCTGAATCAACATACCCACTGTCTATGAAAATCAACCTGTGACAAAGATAATTATGTGAGAACTAGAAATCAACCACTAATTCTTTTAAGATATATTTTTTATTGAGGAACACCTTCCACAAGCCTCAAATTTTTACATTATAAATTTGCCTTTCACATTGTCCTTATCATTGTGTAGTAAATTTGAAAGTATCAGAAACAAAAGTTTATTGCAAAGAAATTCTTGCATTAATGAAGGAAAAATAGAGGGAGAAATGTGCAGAAAAGAATGGAAAGTAAGAAGGAAAATAAGAAGCAAAAGGAAGAGAACAAGAGAATTGGAGGAAAAGGTTGAAAAAGGAAGAAGACGAGAAGAGTAGAATGGAGATGAAGACTGGAATGTGCCTTTTATGAAGTTCCAATATTATTCCTGAGTGACATTCTGTCATCACCTAAGAGCTGATAACATACTAAGGTACGCTATCCAGTATGGCAGCTATTTGTTACATCTGGCTGTTGAGGACTTGAAATGTGGCTGGTTTGAAATGTGAAGCTTTACAAGTGTAAAATCCACACTAGATTTTGATGACAGTATACATTTTAATGAAGGTATAAAAAAGAAAGCATCCCAGTTATCATTTTTATACTGATTTATGATGTCAAACGGCTAGCCTGGTGGCCTTCACGGTAAAGAATCTGCCTACAGTGCAGGAGACCTGGGTTCGATCCCTGGGTCAGGAATATCCCCTGCAGAAGGGCATGACAACCCACTCCAATTTTCTTGCCTGGAGAATCCCAAGGACAGAGGAGCTTGACAGGCTACAGTCCACTGGGTCACAAAGAGTCAAACGTGACTGAAGCAAGTTAGCAAGCACACATGATGTTAAAAAATTATAATGTTTAGATTGCATAATTTTTCAGTTCCTCTTCTAGTTCTTTTGAAAAAAATAAAACTCAGTAAGTAGTCAATTACTGGTAGCAAGTAATGGCATCTATAATGGATAGGAGTGGGCAAAGGTGAGGGTGAGAGTCAATCCAAAGGTCTAGGACCATAACAGACACTTGACGGACAAGAGGTTTAGTTAGGAAAACTCTTCAAGGGTCACCGGGGGTCTGAGACTCTCATAAGTTGAATTCTGTCATTTATTCAGCAGATGTTTACTAAGAACCTGCTATGTGCTAGGCACAAATTACCTAAAGGCACAATGATGAAAAATACAAGCAAGTCCTCTTTGAGTTTACCTTCTACCGAGGAGACAGATACTAGTCAAATAATCACACAAACACAGAACTAGGCACTGACAAGAGCTACAAATGTCAAGCAGTGGTGTTCTGAGTACTCTGAGTTGAGGTTAGGCTTGTTAAGAAAAAAAAGGGGGGATATGGTTAAAAACCCAGTCCCCACCTCCTGCTATCTGGGCCAAAGTATTTCCAGGTCAATACAGATTTTTAAGAAATGCATGTGATTTTTCTAACTATGAGAAATAAATGTCTTTATGGTTTCTGAAATTTGTCCCAAGGAGTCCTCTTAAGGTTAAATAATAGATCTATATGGAAGTTGATATATATGAGAATATATGTGTGTTTATATGTGTGTTCTTCTCCCAAAAAAATCTAGTTGCCTATAAAAGCTAACTGTAAAATTTCTGCTAACTAGTTAGCTAGGTAAGTTTCCCCTTTCTCAATTTAACTCATGACATAGTCTATAAAATACTTCAACCATTCCAGTAACTCAAGGGCTATGTGGTTTGAAAATTAAGGTTTCACTTTTGATGAAATGAAACTAACTGAAGGTATATTTGATGGCAGGTTTAATGTAATGAATAACTTCTCTCCCCACACTCTATTTACTACAGTAATAGGGTCTTTTTTCCAGACTAATAACCAGAGTGGGTCGGTCATTTCTTGTTTCTGACAGTGGGGACAGGGGTGGAGTTAGTGGAAGGC
Source organism: Cervus canadensis (assembly GCF_019320065.1). Taxonomy (NCBI): domain Eukaryota; kingdom Metazoa; phylum Chordata; class Mammalia; order Artiodactyla; family Cervidae; genus Cervus; species Cervus canadensis. The sequence goes on along the minus strand of NC_057388.1, from coordinate 40,114,609 downwards.
TAGCTTCTCATGGTACTGATGTCTAAATTGAAATTAGAAAGGTGAGTAGAATCTGGTACAGGTTCAAGCCCAAAGGAATACATTTGCAAAAGCCCTGGCTCTTGAGGAAGAATAGTTCCTTAGAAGAATTAAAAGAACAGTGTGCTTGGGGCCAACAACAAGGTGGGGAGGTTGGTCCTGAGGTTAGAGATTACATGGAGCCTAAAAGGTTTTGTTAAAGCTTTAGATTAATTTTCAAAATGTGACAGGAAGGTTGTAAAAGACAGTCAGATTATTTTGAAGCAGACTGCCAGGCAAGTAGAATGGATTAGAAGCTGCAAGAAGAAAAGTCTTGAGGTCAATGAGGGATCTATGGAAGGGGTGCAACATGGCAGCATGGGCTTTTAGGAGGTGATAGGTTTTGGGACAAAAATGATAATCACTTAGGTTTCAAAGGCCAAAACCAAAGAAACAAAATGATGTTTAGGTAGGAACTAGTATTAGCGACTTGCCTAATGAACTTAGTCTTTTCATGGTAACCTTCCCTTCTTTACACTGGAAATAAGAAATTTTGGACAGAAGCTCTAAATTTGCTCCCGATTTTCAGGATTTCTTTAGAAGACAATGTGGGCTGTCATGACCGTGCTACAATAAGCTTTTTTTTTTTCCCTTGAAACATTATAAAATTCTTTAGTTCTTAATTTCCTTTTTTGAAAGTTTTCACAAATATTCAGGTGCTTATTGGTGCCCATATCAGAGTTTGTTTATACCTCTTGTTACACTTTTACATTTTATTGTACTTATTTATTCAATGTCTACATAGCACTAAAACTTTGGCTTCTCAAAAGGTGTCATTCATTATTTAGCTCTGTTTTTCAGCATCTAGAGTAAAACTGGCACATGGCCAATACTGAGGACATGAATTCTTACACTGATGGGACACTCACATCCTTTAAAGAAGGATGCAACCCTGATCACTATTTAACTTCGAATTTTATTAGAAATGCAAACTTCCAGGCCCTACCCCTCATCTCCTAATCAGAACCTCTGGGCATGGGTCACTCCAGGTCATTCTGAAATATGTTAACATCTGAGAACCACAGCTTCAGAGGACAGCCTCAATGGGAGATAGACCAATCAAGTTAGATTTATTTTAAAAGTCAGGCCAGCATAAGGATTCAAGTAGACTATTTTAGAATCTCCTATCATTCTTTCTTCTTGCAAATAGTCTTTATAAAAAGCTGCCAAACATAGGTGTTTTTTATTTTTATTTATTTTTTATTGAAGGATAATTGCTTTACAGAATTTTGTTGTTTTCTGTCAAATCTCAACATGAATCAGCCACAGGTGTACATATGTCCCCTCCCTTTTGAACCTCCCTCCCATCTCCCTCCCATCCCACTGCTCTAGGTTGATACAGAGCCCCTGTCTGAGTTTCCTGAGCCAGACAGCAAATTCCTGTTGGCTACCTATTTTACACATGGCAATGTAAGTTTCCATGTTACTCTTTCCATACATCTCACCCTCTCCTCCCCTCTCCCCATGTCCATAAGTCTATTCTCTATGTCTGTTTCTCCATTGCTGCCCTGTAAATAAATTCCTCAGTACCATTTTTCTAGATTCCATATATATGAATTAGAATATGATATTTATATTTCTCTTTGTGACTTACTTCACTCTGAATAATAGGTTCTAGATTAATCTACCACATTAGAACTGACTCAACTGACTCAGTTTTTTTTTATTAATTTTCTGACATGAAACCTATCTATGTTACGGATTAGCAAAATCTTTTAATAAAGAACCAAAGAATAAATATTTTAGGCTTTTTTTGGGCATGTGGTTTCTGTCATAATTACTCAATTCTGCAGTTGTAGCATGCAAATAGCTACAGATAGAACACAAGTAAACAGGTGTGGCTGTGCTCCAATAAAATATTATTTATGGAAACTAAAATTTCAGTATCATATGATTTTCATGTGATACAAATATTATTCTTTTGATTTTTATATAATTTAAAATAAAACCTATTCTTACTTTGCAAACTGTACAAAAGTAGATGTTGCAGTGGATTTAGCCCAGTGGATGTAGCTTGTAATAATTTATGGATACTAAAATTTCAATACTATATGATTTTCATGTGACACAAATATTATTCTTTTGATTTTTATATGATTTAAAATAAAAACTACTCTTACTTTGCAAACAGTACAAAAGTAGATGTTGTAGTGGATTTGGCCCACTGGATGTAGATTGTCCACTGCTGGTTTATAGAATAATCAGTCCCCAAGACACAATTTTTCAAACATAGATATTGACTCATTAATTGAGCATTTAATTAAGTGAAAGCGAGTGAAACTCACTCAGTCGTGTCCGACACTTTGTGACCCCATGGACTATACAGTCCATGGAATTCTCCAGGCCAGAATACCGGAGTGAGTAGCTGTTGCCTTCTCCAGGGGATCTTCCCAACCCAGGGATCGAACTCAAGTCTGCCACATTGCAGGTGGATTTTTTATCAGCTGAGTCACAAAGGAAGCCTTTAATATGTGCCCAGCAAATAAGCAATGCAGATAAAGCACTTGTCCTCAGGGAACTTAAGGGTCGGGAGGAGAAAAGGCTTTAAAAATTAATCAGATAAATGAAATGAATAAAGAACATGCCAGAGTGATTAAGAGAGGGCAACAGAGAAGCCTACTTTAGGGAGGATGGGCTACTATTTAAACTGAGAAGCTACTATTTAAACTGAGATCAGAAGGATGAGAATGTGCCTACCATATTAAAAGCCAGGAGAAGAGGGTTATAGGTTGAAGAATAACAAGAATAAAGTTGACAGGGTAGAAAGAGATTCCTGTAATAATAACTGTGGAGGAGAGGGGCAGGATTCAACTGGGGAGACAGGAAGCAGATTCTACAGGGCCTTGTCAGTCAAGTCAAGGGATTTGTTAAGGTTTTACAGAAAGGAAGTGTGATTTTATTTAAGGTTCTAAAGGTTATTCATCCTTGGTGCTGTGTGGAAATAGATTTGGAGGAGAACAAGAAACATGGGAGATGATTTGGAGACTGGATGAAAGGGGTATGTGTGTGTGTGTGTGTTTACTGACAGATATTGGGTATCGTTATAACTGAATTATTCATGCAGAAACCACAGTGCATCAAAATGATTTCCCAAGCCAAAACTGACAATCTTAAAATTGCAGAATTTAAGAATTCAACACTACAGAATCTGAGGGTTTGTGGAGGTCAATGGAATGGAATTTGATCGATATATAGAAAAAATCATTTAGAAAGAGGATAGGAAGCTTCACTGAACAGTTTCCACTAGCTAAAGAATGATACTGAACATAGACAAGAAAAGGAACTCTGAATAGGTAGGTAGGCCTCATGAATGAATGAGCTTTGATAGTTTACTGTTCATCACAGTGAAGAGCTATTCAACCCAGCTCCATAATGACATTTTTTTTTTTAAATCAGAGGCATTTATCTAATAACACAACTCTTATTAGTAGATCTGTCTAAATTGATATTAAAAGGACAATTAAAACTGGCACTCAGGCTGCAACTATGACTCAGGGTGGTGGGCTGGAATGTACTGAACGTCATATTTCAAAAAGGTATACTGTTAACACCGGGGCATAAATGCTAATTAGAATAATGACTCCATTCAGCAATTTCCTTTTTATAGGGCCATTTGGATCAGGTTCTCTCCTCTGTATAAAAGGCCAAATCCTTATTAATTTAGATGATTACCTCACAGGAATGAACACTAAGGGAAAACAATATCACAGGACCAGCTTGCCATCTCTTCCCCATTACTTCATGTCTCTGTTATGGTGGCAACAAGAGAACACATAAAATTCTCCTTCCACAGTGGTTCAAATGTCTCTAACCTTCCCCAACAATCCTCCTGGTCCCAGAAAAGAAAGCTAATTTCATATTTGGAAGTCCCACTGTAAAAATGACTACTGATGAAGAACATGGACCAGGAGCATTTTAGTTTAAATGCCCATACGTATTTTATACTAATCAGCTGAAGCACTGCTTAGAAGAAAAAGTAATCCAAAGCAAGTCCTCATACCATTTTCTTACATTCATGTCATGAGCAAACAATAGCCTACCTGTGACTGTAAGTTTCAAGAAACAATCACTGTGCTTTAGGCTGGAGGCAGCATGCTGAAATTCATGAATTATAACTCTTCCAACAGGAGCCCTTAATGGTTCCAGGGACTTGAAATGGAATATGAAACTTCTAACCCAAAGGTCATTGACTCCAATTTAGCCTAAACTGGTAGTGACTAAAAGTTATTACTGCTAGACAACTGTTCAACAAAATGAATTGGTGATCTCAGTGTAATTTCTAAAAGACTGGTATCTGTGTCAGGAATTTGTGATTATCTCACGCCTCAAGATGGATAGTTTTAGACAGGAGTCAAGACATTGACTGAAAGGAGATACTCCACCACCTCCAAGCCATTAAAAATGGTCTTTTTAGATGGGAACGGCCAAAAGTTTTCAGGCAAATGACAAGAAGTTTTTACTTGATAGTTTATCTTTTCTTTTGGTCGTACCATGGGGAATGTGGAACTTCCCTGACCAAGGATGGAACCCATGCCCCCTCCAGTGGAACTGCAGCGTCTTAACCATTGGCCACCAGGGAAGTCCAAGAGTTTAATCATTTTTAAGGTGGCACTACATTTATACACAACTACAACCTCTAAAAATATCCATGCTTATGTTTAAATAAGATATCACAGATTTTAATGAGAAATGCTAAGGAGATTTTATTAAAACAACTTAGACTCTTGAACTCAAAGCATGATCTAAAGAACAATAGCATCAGCATCACCCGAAGGCTCATTAAAATTGCAAACTCTCAAGCTCACTCCAGATATATTGACTCAGAAGCTTCATTTTAACAAGATCTTCAGGTAATCCAGATGCACAGTAAAGTTAGAGGGGTGTGATATGTCTTGAGGACACGTACAGCTGCTCACTGAACACAATGTGTACTCTGTAAACATATGCTAATGGCACAAATAAAGACCTGAATGCTGTTTCTGTATGTTAATTTCATAATCTAGTATCCCAGCTGTTGGCGTTGCTTATGTTGCCACTTAAAAACCCGCCTGCCTGTTTATTGTCTTAGCATCTCTCTTAGACTAGGCTCCTAGAGGGCAGGGATCCACTGTGGTAGAGTCCAACTGAGGTTAAGTTGAAAGTATAAGTCTTTATCATCTTACGCTAAATTAGGTCATGCTAAGTAATCTTACTCTCAAGCAACACTAGTTTAAACAAATTGTGTTTACCTGACAGACCTGAAGAGCTATTATGATGCCCTGGATCATTAACCAGCAGTAAATTGCTAAAGCACTATTTAATGGCATTGATGGTCAAGTAAATGATGAGAGTATTTTGTTCACTCTGGTAAACTAGTTAACAGCCACGAAATGAAACAGACCAATTTTCAAAGCAGCTTTGTGTAGAACATATTGCTATTTACTACATTTCATTAAATTTAGTCAACATAAGGCTAACTGGGATATATTTAAAATTTAGGTTATTATTTTATTTGTATGAATGTTTACAGTAACTGTCTCCCAAAGAAAAAATCTAAAAGGCATTAACTTTACGGTATCAATACAACATTCAGTCTGAAGTAGAGCTGCTCCCTAAAATATAGGCTTCTATTCTAAAAATAAATCCCCACATTTCAATGATGTTTTGAACATTTTCTCCAACACACATCTATTGCCCTATTCAAATTTCCAAGTAAAAAATCTGGACATCCAAAGTTTTCATAAAAGGCTCTCAAGTCAGCAAGATATGTTAGCTGAGCAAGTTCCCTTAATTCCCTGGGCCCATCTTTAACATTTACTGTTTGTGTTTTAAGAAAATGGTAAGACCAACTTTGTGCAACTATTCTGAACCTTTAAAGAGATGAACATGAAAAGGTTTTTTGGCATAGTACTTCATAGTATTTTGAACAAGTACTTCATGGTTGTCTGCTATTGATTTGTATTACTATCAATACTTCTCATAATAGTTCTTCTAATAATACTCCTATTACTTTTACAACTACTATTATTATTACTATCACCACCACTACTACAATTACTTCCAGTACAAATTTTCCTTGAGATCACTGGGTTACATACCAGATTTTAAAATAACTGAATGTGTGAGAACCACTCCCACACAGTTTGCCTAGTAATATCAAAACATAAAGCTCTGAATGAAAGAAAAATTTAAAGATATATAAGCCTGAAAGTACAATTATATTTTCTATTCATGCTAAAAATTTGCAATTACGGCTTCGTGTGATCTTGGCCTTCCTTTAGGCTTAGAAAATCAAACATTTGATTATGCTTGATTACGAATGTTATCAACAGCTGTGGCCCCTACACCCTTTCAAGAGAACAGTCCTTTATCACGCTACTTGTTGTAGGGCCTCATTTCTCTCCTTCTACCCAGAAGCAGTATAACCTAGAATAAAAGCTTGACCCATAGACTCAGCCAAACATGCGTTCAAATTTGGGCCCTGCCACATGGTAGCTGCATAACTCTGAGCATGTAATAACATCTATAAAATAGAGATAATAAATAACAGCACCTTCCACAAAGGATTGTTGCAAAGGCAGAAAATGAGACGCTACACACTTTTGCATAGCACTCAACATCGTGCAGCAGTCATGGTTAAATAATTCATAAATCTTATTATTATTGCCTAGACTTGAAGTATTAAAAAAAGGCAGAGTTTCTGCCCAGGCATCAAATTCCTTTAATTTTATGCCCAATAGAGGATACCTGTCAAAGGCCTGACTTTAGGAACTGGTGAACCCAGATTGCCCAATCTTTTGAGCTGCTTCTTTTTTTTTTTTTTCCTCAACTAGGATTGGGTTCTCTGGAGAACCCTGACTCACACAATGCCTTTAACTTGCTCTAGCTCATGGTAATCTGCTGACTTCTCAACCTCTTTCTCTGGCTTATTGATTTTTGTCTTTGGAGTCAGAAAGGTAATCTAAACTTTTATTCCACATACTCCAGTTAGCTTGGCTTTTCCAGTGTTCATTCAGCCTCTGTTTCTAGCATTCCAATGTTTTATGTTCACTATATAATTATGCATTCCATTTCTGGATCACTCTTAATTATAAGACATGTCTTCTTTTTTTTTTTTGCTAAACAGATATCTTTGTTCCCTGTTACATAAAACTGATTTTGGGAGCAGAATAGAATAAGCTTAAAGGTTAATCTATAAGATAGATCTTCAGATACTCCAGGACAGCTATCATATCTTTTTTCTTAAAATGTAGTGTTGAACAGAACCAGACATGGTGCTGGAGACATTGTTTCAACAGCACTGAAAACAGTGGGGCTATCACTTTCTTCTTGATTTGAATATTATCCAATTGTTAAATAAAACGAGTTAGGTAGAAAGAATTCACCTTTGGTCCAACTTGTAAGATGAGGTTTCTAAGAAAAGCATGGTGGTTTTCAAATTTTATGTGCCCTTTTAATATCCATGGATCATTTAAACCTCTACTAATCCAAGAAAAAGGTTTCTCCTCTCATTTTCTATAAATAGATTGCTAACGAACTTAAAATAATTTTAGTATCATTCTGTCCTAGAAAACTAGGCTTCCTCTTTTGGAGGCCCAGGCTGACAAAACTCCTGGACTTTAATAAAGAGGAAAGCTGGCAGATGAAGGCTAACCTGGAACTATCAGTTAGACCATGTTTCTAGAATTAGCCTGGCACTCACACTGGGGCGGTGTTCTCCTGTCAAACATCAACAATTTCACAGAACACCAACTTCAGACAAGGCCACTCTGGGACTATGAAGTATCAATGGAAAAATAAGACTACCCTCTCCTGTGTCTTTCCCAACGACAGCATGAGCCCTGCTTCATCCTTCCACAGTCTAGATAAGGGTTATTTAGATATCCAATCAGAAAATCATCCCGGCTTCCTCACTGCACTCAGTCCAGAGAAAAGTCCCACTTCCTTGAGTCCTCCTTACATTCACCTAACCCAAAGCCAAATCATAAACCTCCCCCCTGAGGTGTCCCGCACTTCCCTGTTGTGTGTGCCCTCCCTCACTGCAATGAGCCAGTAAACCCACCTTTGTTCAACTGTAGGTGCGTTCCTGGTGATCCTGGCTGAAAGATGCTGACATCTTGTTATTGAGATGACACATAAGGTAAAAAAGACTAACTGGAATTTTATCAAATTGCAAACCTTATTGTAAATTTCTTATGGCCTATGAAATATTGTTATAATACATCTAGACAGAATGATGCCAATTTAGACATTAAATCCATTCATAAGTACCCATTTATGTGTTTGTTACCATGAACTAAAAATCATTTTCTGATGGGAATCTCGATTCTGCCCTCCCTAGAGTTTAACTCTTGACTTCATTCCGAGTAGAACTTAGAAAAGCTCTTGTTCTGACATCTGTTTTCTGACACCCGTGTTTTCATAAGAGAATCAACCCTATGTCACACTCAGTTGATAAAGCATTTAATGCTCCACTTGACTGGCTTCCCTGATAGCTCAGTTGGTAAAGAATCTGCCTGCAATGCAGAAGACTCTGGTTCGATCCCTGGGTGGGGAAGATCCCCTGGAGAAGGGAAAAGCCACCCATTCCAAGGGAAAAGCCACCCATTCCAGTATTCTGACCTGGACCAGTCCATGGGGTCGCAAAGAGTCGGACATGACTGAGTGACTTTCACTTTCACTGGCTGGCAATAGGGTACCAGTACGTCAGGTACACCTCAGAGAGAATGATCTTGGATTTAGGGCTGTTCTGTACATTTCAAAAGCTCAGTCAAGAAAAACAATACTATGAAGGTTAACCAGAAAGATACTCTTAAAATCTACTCCTGGAATAAATGGGACAAACAGAAAACTGTTAATACCTGAATCTCAGGATGTTGATCCCCCAGATAAATAAGAGTTTTATCCAGTCTCATTTTGGTACACTCCATTGAAACCATACTCTCTAAAATTCTCTGGACTAATGTATACCATTCCAAGGTGTTTTTTTGTTTTTTTTTTTAGTAGTCACATTACATAAGCATATAGATCATGAAAACTTCTGAGTCTGTTCCACAAGATCTGTTGTCAAGCCAGATGTCTTGCTTTTGCATTACTTTACAGGATCTCATGCTTGCTTACTTAGTTAAAATGTTCCTCTTTACACCTACTTTGCATCTGAATTATATTTCCAGCATGGATAATCTGAGTCACATACATAAGTGATATTCCTACTGCATGTCAGCCTCCAAAGGAGACAATTATGAAGAGACTATCCTAAGAAAGAAATCTCCAGGCTTTCATGAGACTCTAAGAGGGTAACTAACTTCCCAATTAACTGTTGAGCTTGAAGTGGATTATATGAAAGTTTAAAATACGCTCCAAAAAGCCAAGTAGAATTGGCTTCTGGAAATTTATGTTTGCACTGTCAATGAATGAAAGGCCTATTTGCTTTGAACACTTTGATTTGACAGTTTGCTTTGAAAAAAAACAAACCTAAAAAGTATAAAGAAACTAGCCATAGATTTTTAGTAGAGATTTTTCTTTTAACTCTGAAATACATTACATAAAAACATGTAGGCCAGCATGACAGTAAAAGCAACCTTTATAAGAAGTTGCAAAGGTTAAAATGAGACACTACAAAGGAACCGTGTGGTGTTCTGGTTGATAAAAAGGAGTGTGTGGCTGCCATATTGTAACCGCTTATTCTAAAAGCTGTACATCTATGATTCATCTCAGCTAACAATGAGGTAGGTACAGATTACTTGCATTTGAAACACTACAGAAGGTGGGGGTACCTCAGGACTGATCCAGCTGGGGTGCCCTGAGCCAAAGTGGAACTCAAAGCCAAAATCTACTGGCAGAAGCAAGATTCAAATGCTGGGCATGGCACATACAAGCAACAATCCAAAGGGGCAGAAGCAAGTTCAATGGCAGGGTTTGAAATCAAGTCAAGTGGCAGAGCAAGTACAAATTGCCCACCCAAAAATTGTGGGCTCTAGGTAGTTTCTGTGAATAGCAGTGGTTGGTTTTTAGAAGTTTGTAAGAGCACCATGTATAGGAGGGTAAGATGGTCTTAAAATCTATAAGGGATAGAGGAGGAAATTTTAACAGTATATATATACATTTTGCATATACCATTAAATTTTTTTGACACTCAAAATGTATGACATTGCTCTAGGTAAGTCTAATACATTAACTAGTAAATGGTAATCTCCTGGTGGCAATGATTGATTCAGGATAGTCCAATTAGAGTGAAACAATTTATTCATTGGGCTTCCGAGGATGGCATCAGCGGTAAAAAAAAAAAAAAAAAAAAAAGTGAAAGTGAAAGTCACTCAGTCATGTACAACACTTGTGATCCTATGGACTACACAGTCCACAGAATTCTCCAGACCAGAATACTGGAGTGGGTAGCCTATCCCTTCTCCAGGGGATCTTCCCAACCCAGGGATCGAACCCTGGTCTCCCTCATTGCAGGCAGATTCTTTACCAGCTGAGTCACAAGGGAAGCCCAAGAACACTGAAGTGGGTAGCCTATCCCTTCTCCAGTGGATCTTCCTGACCCAGGAATTGAACTGGGGTCTCCTGCATCACAGGTGGATTCTTTACCAACTGAGCTATCAGGGAAGCCCCAGTCATAACTAACCTGCTTGCCAATGCAGGAGACATAAGAGACACAGTTTCGATCCTTGGGTGGGGAAGATCCCTTGGAGAAAGGCAGGGCAATCCACTCCAGTATTCGTGCCTGGACAATTCTGAGGACAGAGGAGCCTCCGTGGGCTATAGTATATAGGGTTGCAAAGAATTGGATACGACTGAAGTGACTTAGCACACAAGCAGTTTATTCATCTGTTATGGGAAATCCCCTTACTGTACTAAAAAAGGAAGCTATGTAATCCAGCCTGTAGCAAACATTTATATCCACCTTGAGGAGACCTAGCTTGCAGATGATGCTGTGATGCAGAGAAGGATAGAAAAAACTGCAGAAGAATTACTTAGTATCACTAGTCAAGCCTGCATGGGGAGGGGTTAGTTTTAGAATTCTCAATTGTGTTTAAGTAACCTATGTACTCTAGTCAAGGCTATGGTATTTCCAGTGGTCATGTATGGATGTGAGAGTTGGACTGTGAAGAAAGCTGAGCACTTAAGAATTGATGCTTTTGAACTGTTGTGTTGGAGAGGACTCTTGAGAGTCCCTTGGACTGCAAGGAGATCCAACCAGCCCATCCTAAAGGAGATCAGTCCTGGGTGTTCATTGGAAGGACTGATGCTGAAGCTGAAACTCCAATACTTTGGCCACCTCATGTGAAGAGTTGACTCATTGGAAAAGACCCTGATGCTGGGAGTGATTGGGGGCAGGAGGAGAAGGGGATGACAGAGAATGAGATGGCTGGATGGCATCACCGACTCGATGGACATGAGCTTGAGTAAACTCTGGGAGTTTGTGATGGACAGGGAGGCCTGGCATGCTGCGATTCATGGGGTCGCAAAGAGTCGGACACAACTGAGCGACTGAACTGAACTGAACCTATGTAATTTGTATTGTATGTTTTTTTTTTTTTAACATGTCACTTAAATGGACTAGCTAATAGTTACCATATCTTTAAAAAGGGTATTTATAGTTCCTTTCCCCTCTCAAGAGATTTGTGGGGTTGAGGTTGAAAATTAGTAGCTTTTAACCATGGTTTTGTCTTTCTGGTGACTGGTCCTCATCTAGGAGTTGTTCAGGAGCCCACTTAGAGTTGCCTCAATAGAGCAAAAGATGCTTGGTGGCTCAGTCGGTAAAGAATTTGCCAGCAATGCAGGAGACCTGAGTTTGATCCCTGGATAGGGAAGATCCCCTGGAGAAGGAAATGACATCCTACTCTAGTATTCTTGTCCTGGAAATCCCAAGGACAGAGGAGCCTGGCGGGCTACAGTCCATGGGGTCGCAAGAGTAGGACATGACTTAGTGACTAAATCACCACCACAGTGATATTATCACCTGAAAATTACAAAGGTTTCAGGAGCTCTGTGCCTGAATGAATATTCAGGATTGACATCCTTTAGGATTGAATGGTTTGATCTTCTTGCAGTCCAAGGGACTTTCAAGAGTCTTCTCTAATACCACAGCTCAAAAGCATCAATTCTTCTGTGTTTAGCATTCTTTATGGTCCAACTCTAACATCCATACATGACTACTGAAAAAACCATAGCTTTGACTATATGGATCTTTGTGGGCAAATCAGACTAAACAATCCAAATATAAGTTAGATTATCTCATTATAGCTACTAAGTATTAAGCTCCTATATGTTATAGACACTGTCCTATGTGTTATACACATTGGTTAAGACACTCAACAGGTCTATTACATAGGCATTTCTACAGACCAGTAAACCAAGCTGAGAGAGTTAATTACTTTGCCTCAAATCACATAGCTATTAAGTGGCGAGATACGATTTAAAATTATTATTTTTTGGAGTAGTAATATGTGGAAGCTTCATTTTACTGTGGAAGGGGAATACTATATTCCTTGGATGGTTCAGCCTTGACCAGCATCTAATTTTGCTCATGTAAACAATTTCCTTTTTTAAAATAATTTTATTTATTAATTTATTTTTGGGTTGTGCTGAGTCTTTGGTACTGCATAGGCTTTTCTCTAGTTGCAGCAAGTGGGGGCTACTCTCCACTTGCCGTACCCAGGCTTCTCATCTCGGTGGCTTCTCTTGTGGCAGAGGACAGGCGCTGAGGCATGCAGGCTTCAGGAGTCGTGGCACGTGAGTTCAGTAGTTGCAGCTCCCGAGCTCCAGAGCACAGGCTCAATCGTTGTGGCACACAGGCTTAGCTGCTCTGTGGCATGTGGGATTCTCCCAGGCCGGGGATTGAACTCTTGTCTCCTGCATTGGCAGGCACCACCAGGGAAACCCCAGGGTTTGGATCTTGAATAAATCTGAAGTTTTTATTTCATCTACTCTGACATATTGCTTCCTGCTATGTGTATCTGATCTTTGCTCAGAAAATGTAAGGCAGTGGCCCCAGGGGCATTGGAGGATACTCCCACAGGAAGAAGAGTTGTGGTACCAAGTCTCAAGATGCATCTGACCTCAGTCCTGAAGTGCTGTTTCTACCATGTTGTGATTACTTAGTAAAGTCTGTGGTTATTTCTTCTTTCTGTTTCTATTCCTGAAAATGTGTCCCCTTTGTTTAAAAAAATAATAATGAAGAAAGTACTAAATTATCATTGGTGGAAATGCATTTTGAGATGTTCTCCAGGAGCAAGATAGATTGGCATAGGTATTGACTCAAAGGTGACCTTTTAAATGCTTCCATTTTTGTTGAAAGGAAATATGTTTGGAGGCAGACTAGTCATAATTATACAGAACAAAACTAGTTGTCTTTGAAAAGATGATGAACAGACCACCAAGCCTTGTGTGAGATCTTGTGTAGGTGCTCCATGGGGCCTCAAGCACCATCTTGATCTCGGTCATATTTTTAAGATAATCACACTTCAGTCCCATATTTGTGAACTATAAGTAACTCTACAAGCTCACATGCATCTCTTCATTCTGACAGGAAATGCCTCACAAGAATAGTTTCCTTTACATGCAGAATTTATAAAGGATTCAGTTTTTCACAATTGTCCAAATAGGCTGAATTGCATACAAAGTCTGAAAGTCTGCAGTCAACATGATTGATACAATTAATCATTTCAATTAAGTGGATATCTTGAGCCTGCTATAGAGTTTTCACATATTTTTATAGAAGTATATCTCTTAGAGATGGTATCAATCTTCAGATATTAGTTATGTTAAACTGATACTCATTAATTATTAAATATTTGTTGTCCCTTAAACATAAAAGTCAGAGCAGAAACTTTCTACCTAAATATTTTCTATATTTGTTTATACAAATACAATCTAACAGTTTGATCTAAGTCATCATGTCATATAATTTGGATCTGAAATAAAGCACTGTTATCTATTAGACTGAATCATATTTCCATTTTTATATATAATAAATGACCAACTATCAGAAATGTTACATGAATATATATGTGTACATATGAATACATTAAATGAAAATTATTTCACATGTATTTCATATGAATGTGTGTGTATACATATATATATCACATTCATATACACACACATAAAATTAACTACTCTGGCTACAAAATAGTTTGTATGTATGAAATTTCAATGAGAAATGTGATGATATTATTATGAAATTTAAATGGCCAAAGACAATTATAAACACAACTATAGAGATGTTGATAAAATGAGATCTGGAAGTTAACTATTTACATTTGGGAAGTGAGTTTTTATTACCTATTTATGTTGCCACTTGCTGATAAAAGCATAGCACATTATTTCAGGATGTTAAAGGAAAAAACAAAACTATTACCACATTTGAGAGAGTCAATAAACATTTTTCATAGATGGATATTAAGTCAATGGCTAATCTTAGATCTAGCATTTTATAGTACTCAGCCCAAAATACTGTTATCTAAACATTCACTTCTACCTGCATATTTCTGTCACGTTATTATATACTTTTACAACCTCTACTTGCACTCTTCCCACTAACCACTGGTGGGTAGGCAGAAGCCCTCATCTAACAAGAACAAGTAGCAAGGCAAAATTTTTTGGGAAGAGTATTGCAATAACATCAGTAAGTCTATCACTATGTTTAAAAGAAAATCTAGTGACTACCATAAGCCTTAAAAATATGTGAGCATATCTGGAAAGTTTTTCAATCAAATGACACTTCACATTTGTTCAACACTTTGTATTTTTCCACAAAGTCTTCACATATATTAAATTGTTATATCCGAAAGATGCAGAAAAGATATTAATAGCATTGTCAAGTGAAATGTGGAGAATCTGAATCTCAGTGACAGCAAATGACTTACTGAAGCACAATCTGTGGTTAAGGGCAGAACTAGAGGAAATATAATCACTATCGGTCTTCTGATTTCCTGCTCAGGGCCATGTACCCTTAGCTGATGAACTTGACCCCAATAGTCACCAAAGACAAACTGAGTTGGAGCATGCGTGAAGTATCATGTTAGCACCAACACGAACTCATGTTGTGGGCATCAGCTCCAGAATCCATCATTGACTTTGGGCTATTGCTTCTTATCATATCTTGAAGTTGTTAAACACCCCCAGAATATTTGGGTTGGAGGCTTGTAATTGTCTGAAGATGCAGACTGAAATAGGATCATGTGTAGAAGTGAGAAGTAAGAAGAGGCAGTGCTCTTGATTTCTAATCGGAAAGTTACTTTGGAGAGCAATAGCTCTGGGGATGAATGCATCTACAGCCAAGACTGAGGACAGAATGCTTTGCTCACTATGCTCCAGAAAACTACACATTCCTGTTTCCAAGTCTTAAAAGCTTTTCCCCAGAGAAACACACTCCCTTTCACTTTCTGCCTGAAATGTCATGCTTCCTCTACTGGGCAGTCTCCACTTTGAGCATTGTGGACGTGGGAAACCATCTTGTCTAAGACTCTTATTTTATAGCTGAAGAATGGTATTTAGAGAATTCACACTTGCCTAGGTACACAGTGAGTGAAATTCTGGTCTCCTAACTCAGTTGTGTATGTTTTGCCTTCTGTACAAAGCAATAATAAAGTTTTTCTTTTTAATCTTAAAAATTATTCACTCGTCCCAGAGCTGAATTCAGTGCAAATGGAGATGTGTACTTGTTACTTATTGTTTATTTAAAATATAGTTGATTATTCCGGCATAAGGAAAATATCTTAAATTTTTAGCTCAAATGTCACTGACTCCATTAAGTCTTTCATCCCAGCAAATTGAGGTAGTCTCTCTCCACTGAACTTCTCTAGAACATTTCTAAAACTCTTATGACAGTTATTTTTTATAGTTTATTGTTTATATGACTAACTTCTCCTACTTAAATTCAAATTCTTTGATTACAGTATACTTAAAGATAATCTCAGATAGTCTTATGTATCTAAGTATCTCCTAAAAAGTAACAATATACATAATAAATTCCTAACGAGTATTTTGACTGTGTGAAAAAAAAATGAATATGTAAATGCTGAATATGTGAATAAAATGACTAGCAATTGTTTTATATTATAAAGTTGGCATGAAATAACTGGAATAGAAGAGGTTTATGCTGTTAAAATAGTTCTGAATTCTTACACAAGACCAATCAGACATGGAAAGAAAAAAGCAAGCATCATTTTTAAAATAAATATGGACATTATGCCAGGTAAATGTGCCAAAACTATGTATACATCCTCTGGCTCATTTGTGATCAAAACCTGTGGTAGCAAGAAAACATAAACAGTACTGAGATTTTATTTTGGATTTAAGCATTTCTTTTCTTCAGTATTATTGAGATATAATTGTCACACATCCTTTTATAAGTTTCAGGTATACATCATGATGATTTGATATATGTATATATTAGAAAGTGGCTATTACAATAAGGTTTCTTAACACATCTGTCATCTTATATAGTTACCATTATTTGTGTGTGTGCTGAGAACTCCAAGATCTACTCTTAGCAGCTTTCAAATATATAACACTCTACAGTTACCTATAGCCCCTATACTGTATATTGCATACTAAATCCCCAGAACTTATTCACCTTACAACTGCAAGTATATACCTACTGAACATTTTCACTCATTTCCCCCAAACCCGAGCCCCCGGCAACTACTAATCTACTCTGATTCTAGGAGATTTTTTTTGTTTTTTTAGATTTCACATGTATGTAAATCATACAGTATTTATCTTTCTCTGACTTACTTAATTTAGAATAATGCCCTCAAAGTACATTTCTGTTGTTACATGTGGCAAGACTTCCTTCGTATTTTATGGCTAAATAGTGTGTGTGTGTGTGTGTGTGTGTGTGTGTATGTACATATACATAGTTGGCCAAAAAGTTCCTTTGGTTTTTTAAGTAAAAATATTAGTTCTATTTTTAATTTTTGAGGATCCACTCTATTATTTTCCTTGGTGGCTGAACCAACTGACGTTTCCACCAATAGTATACAAACTGTTACTCCACATTCTTGTAAACACTTGTTATTTCTTGACTTTTGATAACAGCCACTCGGATGGGTATGAGATGATAGCTTACTGTAATTCGATTTGCATTTTCTTGATGACTAGTGATGTGAACGCCCCTCAAGTACCTGTTGCCCAGGTATATATCTTCTTTGGAAAAAACAAACAAACAAACTATTCAGTTCCTTTGCTCACTTTTTAGTCAGATTTTTTTTGCTGTTGTTGTTGTTATTGCTGCTGTTGTGTTAATATGACTTTTGCATATACAGTTTGGATATTAACCCTTTATCAAAAATATGATGTGCAAATATTTCTCCCATTCAGGCAGTTGTTTTTCACTTTGTTGATCATTTATTTTGCTGTGAAGAAGTTTGATGTAGTTCCAGTTGTTTATTCTTGCTTTTGTTGCCTGTGCATTTGGTGTCATATTCCCCCAAAATCATTGCCAAGACCAATGTCAAGGAGTTTTGTCTATGTTCTCTTACAAGAGTTTTATGGCTTTAGGTCTTTCAAGTACTTTTTAGCATCATTCATGATGATAATACCTTTCCTAAAAAATTTACAATTGCCAAAAAGAAGAATGAACTTAAAGGCTCACTTTTAAAGTTAGTGTTCAAATGTGCTTTTAGCAAATGAGGCAATGAAAATCATCTCTTTTGACTCTGCAAAATGTTGGAAACATTGAAATCAACCTAAAGCCCTACTGTAGGAGGACAGACTGCAACTCTGTGATAATTTACAACATTTCTTTCTTTAGTTCCTTCACTAACTTTTTGGGTCTATATTATTACATCAGTCAGTTCAGTTGAGTTCACTTGCTCAGTCGTGTCTGACTCTTTGCGACCCCATGAATCGCAGCACGCCAGGCCTCCTTGTCCATCACAAACTCCCGGAGTTTACTCAAACACATGTCCATCGAGTCGGTGATGCCATCCAGCCATCTCATTCTCTGTCGTCCCCTCTCCTCCTGCCCCCAATCACTCCCAGCATCAGGGTCTTTTCCAACGAGTCAGTTCTTCACATCAGGTGGCCAAAGTATTGGAGTGTCAGCTTCAGCATCAGTCCTTCCAATGAACACCCAGGACTGATCTCCTTTAGGATGGACTGGTTGGATCTCCTTGCAGTCCAAGGGACTCTCAAGAGTCTTCTCCAACACCACAGTCAAAAGCATCAATTTTTCAGTGCTCAGCTTTCTTCACAGTCCAACTCTTACATCCATACACGACCACTGGAAAAACCATAGCCTTGACTAGACAGATCTTTGTTGGCAAAGTAATGTCTCTGCTTTTTAATATGCTATCTAGGTTGGTCATAACTTTCCTTCCAAGGAGTAAGCATCTTTTAATTTCATGGCTACAATCACCATCGGCAGTGATTTTGGAGCCAGAAAAGATAAAGTCTGACACTGTTTCCACTGTTTCCCCATCTATTTGCCAAGAAGTGATGGGACCAGATGCCATAAACTTAGTTTTCTGAATGTTGAGCTTTAAGCCAATTTTTTCACTCTCCTCTTTCACCTTCATCAAGAGGCTTTTTAGTTCCTCTTCACTTTCTGTCATAAGGGTGGTGTCGTCTGCATATCTGAGGTCATTGATATTTCTCCCGGCAATCCTGATTCCAGCTTGTGCTTCATCTAGCCCAGTGTTTCTCATGATGTACTCTGCATATAAGTTAAATAAGCAGGGTGATAAGATACAGCCTTGACGTCCTCCTTTTCCTATTTGGAACCAGTCTGTTGTTCCATGTCCAGTTCTAACTGTTGTTTCCTGACCTGCATGTACGTTTCTCAAGAGGCAGGTCAGGTGGTCTGGTATGCCCATCTCTTTCAGAATTTTCCACAGTTTATTGTGATCCACACAGTCAAAGGCTTTGGCCTAGTCAATAAAGCAGAAATATACATTTTTCTGGAACTCTCTTGCTGTTTTGATGATCCAGCGAATGTTGGCAATATGATGTCTGGTTCCTCTGCCTTTTCTAAAACCAGCTTGAACATCTGGAAGTTCACGGTTCACGTATTGCTGAACATCATATAAGAGGTCATAAGATTATATTCTCCTAAATATGAAAATAATTGTTATATTCCCAGCTGTGACTTGATATCAAGGCCCAATGGGGGTGATCATACAGTGTGCTTTTAGAGCGATTCTAACAACAGATCTTCTGAGACCCCTCTGTTTTCTGCAAAGCCTTCAGCACACCAGGAAGATTTTAAACTGTCACTCATCTAATAATCACGGTCATGAGCAGGATGCTGTTATGCAGTCACTTAACTATACATAATGCAAATGTTAAATCTGAGGGACCCAATTCCATTTTTTCAGCTCAATAAATTGTACTGTGCTCTCTGATAATAGAGAGAAGGTCTCTGCGAGTGTCCCCAAGTTATTACAGGGAATATTTGCATGATTACAGCTCTGCTTTCAGGAGCTTGCAATCTGAATAAAAACAAACGAAAAAACAGAATCAAAAGCAATAATGGTTGGGTCCAGGAAAGATATATATATATATGTATATATGTTTGTTTCCTTAATTTTTCCCAGTTTTGTTTATTTTGGGAGTTTCTTCTCTCTATCCCTAGGTTGACTTGTATCCTACAGGGTTTATTATCTAATTAATTTGAGATCACCCTTTTAACAAATTCTTTACATTTCAGGAAGAGATAGGAAAACAGAAATGGTTATTAATAAGTGTACTGTTCAGAAAAGATTAGTTTTTCAAATGATGTTTTCTGTACTGCTATGAAGCTTATTTAAGCAGTTAGTGATTTTTAAAACTTGATATTTATGAATAATTGTCAAAAAGCATATACTATATGGTCTGATATTAAGTAATTTCCCATGCTGGTGCTCATTAGTATGAAGGTCAGCTTAAGCTTGTCCTGCTTAAAAGGAACCTACTAGATACAAAAGTACCCAAGGTTCTGAACACTACCTTAAAGTGCTGTATAACTGCCTCACTAAGTTTTTGAATTAATTCTTGTCTTTGTGACTCAATTTCTTCATCATAACATGTACATGACTTTACATATATATGTAAAAACTACACACACATACATTGTCATCCCATCTTCCTCCTTGACCAGTTTCATTAATATTGAACAAGTGTTGCAAGGAAGAAAATGGAAAGAGGGTGATTAAAAAAAAAGTAGAGACTAAAAAAGACTGGTAAATAAGGAATGAATAAAAATGTCTACATGAGGACTTGCAGACAAAAGGCAATATTCACCAAGGGTTTTCAGCTTGAAGGATGAAAAAAAAAAAAGAGAGAGAGATAATGATATGTGCCATTCCCACACAGAACAGGAATAAACAAGGGAATTCTGATTGTGAGAGAACTGACGTCAAAAAAAGAAAATATAGCCTTGAAAGAGGAAGAAAGGAAGATGAAAACTAACACTGATGTTTGAACTTGGGACAAAGTACATCCTATGGAAATATGGAAAGCATCCAGCTGATTTGGAGGGGGACAGGAAGACAAATTAGTTTTTAACATGCTGAGTTTGAAGTGACAGCAGACTACCCATGCATATGTCAAACTGACATTTGGACATTTGAGACAAGTTCAAAAGAGAGGTGAGAGTTGCAGATTGGTTTTGGGGAATATTCTGGAGGTGATAATTGAAGCCATAAAAAAGAATAGAGTTTCCAAGGGAGAATGAACAAAATGACATGGAAAAATGTCAAATTTGATGGGATAAAAAGTAATCAATGGAACAAGTAAATGATCATGTTCTAAAATAACCTGTGATTTAAATGTTAATCTAGAAATTTTTTTAAATAAAGAAAATTGTGAAGGTGGGAAAAGAAATATAAATTCAATTCTTTAGTTGTTTCAAAAGAAAGATATTCTAGGAAACAAAACTTTATTCTTATGTCACCATCAATAGTAATATACAACCAAAAGTTCTTTGTAGCTTTCAGACATAGAGAAATCTTTGTTTAAATTCCTATTCTTCCTTTTGATAACTGCTAACTGTTTCCTTTTCATACTGTTCACGGGGTTCTCAGTATGATGTGGGACAGCAGAGGATGAGATGGTTGGATGGCATCACTGACTCAATGGACATGAGTTTGAGCAAGCTCTGGGAGTTGATGATGGACAGGGAAGCCTGGAATGCTGCAGTCCATGGGGGTCGCAAAGAGTTGGATGTGACTGAGCAACTGAACTGACTGAATTTCTTCCTAACTGCTTCCTTAGCCTTTACACAATCCTCCTGTTCCTTATAAGGATGGATTATCTCTGAGAGGATTGGGAATTGCTATCTGGGAGAATGAGAGTGAATGTTGAGCAAGGATAATGTACAGCTTTTGTGGCACATTTGTGGTACATGGAATAAGGCTCTGGATGAACATCTTGGATTTATAAGTGTTAAGTTGTATCAACTGGCAACTTTCTCAAGCATTATATACTCAGCTGACACAGTGAAAGATGAGGCATCCTGCTCAAGACTGGGAATCTTTGGCAGGTGCTGCAGAAAAACAGAGGAGCAAGATTAAGACAGGAATTCATAGAGGGGTAACAAAAGATTCAGTTAGGAAACAACAGTGGTACATTAAAAAAAAAAGTCTTTGGGATAGGTAAAGGAACACCAAGGGGTCAGGATTAACAGAAACAAAGAGAGACAAGCCGAGAAATCGGGGGACACTGAAATCAGTATCCCAGTATCTTAAGTTTTCTGAGAGGTGGAAAAGGATGTGTGGTAAGAATGAGGTCATGAGAGACTCATGTTTAGACTTCTGAAGTTGTTAACAAATGCACAGTCCTGGGCATGTAAGTGGATGGTTGAAACTGAATAGACAGCAGAGTTAAAATGTTTAGTAACTGTGAGATTAGGTCACTTACATGAATGAAGAAATATCCTAGATTAGCATGAAGGAAGACTGCAATTCGAGCTCCAGTGTTTTGAATGAATGAAGGGACTGACATGGAGGCAGGTAACTGTGAGAGGTCAATGTCAGTGACAAGAAGGGTTTAAGTTAAGAAGAGAAGGTTTTAGACCAGGATGGGAGAGTAACACCTAGAAGAGGAGGTAGGATACAGACCAGCTCTTCATCCTGTGAGCATAAGGACTGTGGGGTTTGACAGAATGGTCAGCCTTCTCTTGAAACGACTGCAGAACAAGCAGCATCCTCAGGGGATGGTCAAATTTCAATCAAGGCAGGAAGCAAAGAGATCATTGAATGAATTATTTACTAGAAATAAATATTCTCGGGAGGACAGGGAAGGGTGCAGGAAAAAGTCTAAAGTAGGAGTAAAGAAACTACTTTAGGGCATAAAAGTAAGCAAGAGGACAGACGCTGTGCTAAGTCATTTCAGTAGTGTCTGACTCTGTGACCCTACGGACAGTAGCCTGCCAGGCTCCTCTGTCCATGGGATTCTCCAAAAGAGAATACTGGAGTGGGTTGCCAAGCCCTCCTCCAGGGGATCTGCTGGGCCCAGGAATTGAACCTGTGTTTCTTACATCTATTGCATTGGCAGGCAGGTTCTTAACTGCTAGCATTACCTGGGGAGAGGGTATGAGAAGAAAAAAAGACATGAGTGGGGGTAGGATTTGGAGATAAGGGTAGAAGACCACTAGGTCTGAGAGGCGTACTGACTCAAACACTGCAACAGAGTCACTGTTTCCTTCTCTAGTAAGTGGTAATGGCCGTGATGAGGTTTATAAGACTGCCGAGGGCCCTACGGGAGTAAGTGCCACCAGGAGTTTTACTGAAGGGAAAAAGGAGACTTAGTCCAGAAGTGTCATAAATATATCCCATGTTGCTGAGAATTACACATACATATCTTACTTTTTTCCATATATATATGTATGTATGTATGTGTGTGTATATATATATATACACACACACATATATATATAATGGCAGAGTGTTATTTAAAAGGAATTCTATTTGTATTACTTTTCCTATTTTGTTATTTTATGTTCTTCCCTCCTTTCACTTTCTATTCCTGATGTTCTGTGTCTTTCTGTAGCAGATTCAGAGTGGCACAGATGTCCCATACACTGCAGTGCAAAGGAAATGGTTTCCTTAGCAACAATAACCACACAAAAGCCTGAAGAAATTTCTCTGCTACTCATGTGGCATTTTAGCATTTAAGGAATCCAAACAGTAGGACTGAATAATGAACATATGATTGAAACATATAGCAATGGAGATGAAGAATGAATGCAAAAAGGCATGTGCTATTTACACAGCTGATGAAGTGATTTTAAGTGACCTGAACTTTAGCATCATGTTTCCTTATTTTTTTTCCTCAGTGAAATAGGTAAAATTATATCTAGTTAAGTAGGCTGAAATATATTCTTACAGGACAATTTCACTGTCTCCTGAATCTAATAATCAGAAGCAAAAAGTTTTTGCAGGACATTACAAGATAATGTCTTAGACAATAACGTAATATATGATAGATGAGGCTTTTTTTAATTCAAAGAGAACTTTCATGAATTTATTATTCCTAACCACATCCCTCATATCTTTCCCAGGTTTCCACTACCAAATTTTTGCTTTACAGCAATTTTTGTTTTAATTTTTGGCTATAAAGCAAAAAAAAAAAATAATAATAATAATAAACAAAACAAAAAACCCCCCAGAAAACTATTGTTTTCCATTTTAGCAATTCTAAATGAAGTTTGAAGTCATCATAATTAGGTCTGAAAATACATTCACTTTCCATCTCTCTCTTTTTTGGTGGAAAAAAAAATTTTAATGAATGATCATTCAATTGGAATTTCTTACCAGAATATTCACCTAATGACAATACGGTAGTAGTAGTAATAAGAATGTGGGGAAGAAAAAAAGGAATTTGCAAATATGTGCAACTATTACAGTTAGTCAGAACGTTTCTAAGCTCTCTGTTAACATCTTAATGTCCTGCTGAGATACCCTGGCAAGATGATAAAGACTGTACTAAACAAGTTTCATAATTTGACAGAGGAGAAGTTCAAAGATGATTGCTGAACGTGCAAGGCAATTGCTAGCTGGGGCATATTGCACATAGGCCCCCAGAAGACTGATGACCAGAGATGGTGAGACCTCTATGCAGGGCTCAGAGGCCACATGGGACCTCACACACCTTCCCAAGCCTGTCCACTGTGACAATTAGTGGAGTCTCCTCAAGCATTTGGCCATTAGGTTTATGAGGCAGAGCAACATTGATTCTAGGATTATGAGTTTTGGGAAACCAGGAGCATGAAAAAGCAATAAACTAGAGCCACTCAAGAGAGTGAGGAAATGAGCCAGAGCTGAGGTCCCCAATAAAAATTAACTGAGTGCCATATGACCTCAGTCATCCACAGTCATGTTTTAAATCCCCAGGCAGATGGCTCTTCTCAGAGGCGACCCTAAGAGCTATGATAAATTCTACTGGTAGAAGTACTAAGTGCCCCTTCAAAGACAAACTATCCATGCTTTTTCTCAGATCATACCTTTCAAATCAAAATACCCAATGCCTATGCCGAGTCTGTTCTCCACTGGTGTGGTCATTGGAAAAAAGTGTGTAAAGTCGACACAGTGAACAAGATTATAGTTAAAGTATCAAGCAACAATACATCAAAAACATAGTAGAAATGGAGTGTCTGAGACTGTAAACAAGTATGAGTTTATGAGATTCTTTTAAATTTGATTTAATTCAGAATTTAGGAACTAAATTAAATGTGATCATATCAAAGTACTTTTTGAATAATTTTTTCTTTTAATTGGTAACACTGTATCAGCAGAACATGATTAATTTATATGATAAAAGGGAGACCATAAATTTTCAAATTATGCCAACATGGGAGCTACATCGAGTCTAAAGGATCACCACCAAATATGCTGTGGCATAAGCAAGGCTAGTTGGGCTGGATAACCATTGGAGCACACGGCACACTTGCCTGGTGGTCTGACTAGGTGCTCTCTGAGAGACTAGGCTCATACAGAATAACTCTGCTTTTATTCTGCCCAATGTTTCAATATCACGGGAGTTAATTTCATTCAGTCTGTGGGCCTGGATTAACCCCGAAAGTCAACATCCTACATTTCACATATATTAAAACATATGTAAAATATTCTGCTTCAGATCAAGTATTATTACAACTGCATACTTGGAAGTTTTTGTAGTGATGACAGGGATCTTAATTCTGTCCAGTGATCCAGTTATTTATCAATTTTAATGATGATTTGTTTAGCAAAGGAATTTAGGCAACTTTTGAAGTTCTTTGGACTTAGATTATTTCTGCTTTTATATTGGTATTTTAATATAAGGAACTAGGAGTCATGGTCTTAGTGTCATTAAAAGCTTTAGCTCTCTCCACTTATATAAGTGTGATTAAAAATTAACCTCAAAATATGTTATCCTCTGTCTCTACAGTCCTTATTCAGTTAAATCAATAGAGTACATGCTGCTGTCATTTATCTCTGAATTCCAATTGTAACACTAATGCTCAACTCAGAGCAAGTGACTTTATCCCTTTGGCCCCCTTTCCTTCAATCATAAAGTGGTTATGATGATACATAATTTGCAGAGCTGGCATAATGGCTAAATAAAAAGTTAATATGAATTATAAAGGGGCTTCCCTGGTGGCTCAGTGGTAAAGAACCCACTTGCCAACACAGGAGATGCAGCTTTGATCCCTGGGCCAAGAAGATCCCCTGGAGAAAGAAATGGCAACCCACACCAGTATTCTTACTTTGGAAATCCCATGGACAGAGGAGACTGGTGGCCTATGGTCCATGGGGTCACAGAGAGTTGGACACAACTTAGTGACTAAACAACAACAAAAAACAAATATATAAAATATCCAAAAATGTCTGCCTTGTATGAAGCACTTAATAACTGTTCTGGGTTATTTCAAGACATTTATTTTTATTGTTATTATTTTCACACACTACATCATTAAAACATAATGTAAAAGATTAAAACATTTGCTTTTCATTTTATTTTCTTCCACAGACAACACAGCCTTACTGTTGGCCTCCCTTCAGGAATTTCTCACATTTTCTCATTTTTCAGTTCATGTCAGTAATAGTCTACTTTGTTCTAGTCCTGCAAGACTTCTTACTGACAGAGAAGCACCATTTAGTACTTCCCGATTTTAAATTAAGAAAAATGGAAAATGACAAATTTGTTTTCTTCTTCATTCAATCAAGGAACATTTAGAAGGCAGCTGAGTGCCTTAAAACAGCATGGTTCTGGTGTCCCAGGATGCCACATATTAGCTCTGTGGTGCAGACAGATCATTAAACCTCCCTGAGCCTCGGTTTAGTCATCTTTAAAATGAGGATAATGCTTGAGTTTGGCATCACAGAGACACTGCAAAGATGGCGATTCCAGGAAGGGTCATGAGGCTGAAAGTGAGCTGATACTTGAGATGGTCCATCAAGAACCAGAGGATTTTAGAAAGTCAGAGATGTGGGAAAGTTTCCCTAGGTGACATCAGTAGGAAAATGTCTCTTGATCTCCAACCTGCGGCTCATAGAACAGTGTGAGCAAAAGCAGGGAGGTAGGAAAGCTGCGAGCATGTTTAGGAAATGGTATGGACAGAAGACCAATTCCCTTGGGCAAACAAGGTGATTAGGGAATAGAGTGAGAAAAGGTTGAAACATCAGAGGACAAATCCTGAAGGCGTGAACAATCTTGAAACTCTGACTACTTTTTGGGGAGTATTAGAAAAGGCATGAAGGCAAGAATGGCCATGAGCAAGGTGAGAAGGAATACATTAGTAAAAGTATACCAACAAGATTAATCTTAATCTTTATTAGGGTAACTATTTATCATAGCTAAATCTCACTGCTGAGAGAGGGCTTAATAAAGTTGTCCAGCTATGATGACTGAAAGGATAGTGCTATTTACTAACAGCCACAGTAGAAAAGAGGAGGAAGATGAACAAAGTTCAAATGATTTGTCCTACAGTTACATCTAGAGGTCAGCAGAAAGTAGACTCCTGAATGAGCAAGCTATATATAGAAGAATCCATGCACTGTATAATACCATGGACACTTTAAATGTCCTAACACTACTAAAAAGTTCTATCAGATAACATGCCTTTTTACATATTTATAATTTTTATAATTTAAGTGACACAGCTGATTTTAAAATAGTAGTTTTTTTCCTCACTGCTAATCAATAATATAGAAAATTATTATTCACAGCATCAAGACATAGAAAAATGTGTGCAATCAAGCTAAAGAATCATAAAGTTGAATGCATAAACTACAAGGCTGAAATTTTATTCCATTCAATACTTCTGCCCTACATCTCTTATGTTATATATGGACACTAACCAACTCTTGTTCTGAGCTCATTTCTCTGTTTTGTAAAGTGAGTTTAAAAAGCCTGAAAGTGAAAGTTGCTCAGTCATGTTCAACTCTTTGCAACCCCATGGACTATACAGTCCATGGAATTCTCTAGGCCAGAATACTGGAGTGGGTAGCCTTTCCCTTCTCCAGAGGATCTTCCCAACCCAGGGATCGAATCCAGGTCTCCTGCATTGTAGGCAGATTCTTTGCCAGCTGAGCTAAAAGGGAAGCTAGCCAAATATGCAGTTTATAATTTTACTGAAATAAAAGTAAAATAAAATATGCAGTTTACAATAAACAAGAGACTTCCTTACTATAGCCCCTTTATTCTAACATTTCTAGATAACTAACTCCTCTGAAAAAGCAAATTCATAATTGACAGTCAATGTTAACTTTTAAACTTTTATTTCTCTTTACTTTCTCTACTACTTCTCTTATTGGCCATTTCAGAAGAGTGAATATAGAACAGGCTCTTGAATATCAGAATACTAATGGGATTGCTTTCTTCCAGGTAATAAGTAAGTATTATACAAAAAGAGATGTAAACAGTCTCCTGAATATGTTGAAAATCTCAATAATAACAAATAGTCCATCAATATACCTATAACCAACCACAATGCATAATAAATAAGACTTTTTTCTCTCTCACAGAAATTTCTGATAAAAGTGTTAACTTATACATCAACTATCCAATCAGATATTTACTTTTAGAGGAAAAGGGATGACAAAAAATCAGCCCTTTAATCAGGTTGTACCTACATTTATTATATAATGGTAAATATTCTGCAGGTGTTTCTGACACCCAACTTCCCTCATTTCTGCAGCTGCTTCTATATGTCTTACATCACCAGTTTCCTTCATTTATTGGATCATTTCAACCATTTATACACAGATTTTAGAATATCTGCAGTCATTAAAAACTAATCCAACTTTCACCTCACATCTTTCTCTAGCAATCACCCAACCTCTGCTACCCTTGAAATAAATCCCCTTAAGAGGGCTCCATATTCAATCTTTCTCTTCAGATCATTTCTGAAACCCATTCCAATCAGGCTTTGGTTGACACCATTACAATAAAATTCCTCTTATTCTGGTTACCAAAATGTCTACAGTATAAATCCAGTGGTCCCTTCCCCGTTTTCATCTTATTTGGCCTTTGAGCAACATTTGAGATAATCAATAAATCTCTTTCTGAAATACCTTTTCCAGTGAACTTTACAAACTCACACATCCCAGATTCTCTTCCTACTTCACTCAATACTGCTGTTCAGTCTCTCTTTGTGGTTCTTTCTCATCTTCACAAACTCTAAATGTTTAAGGTTTACAAACATTGGTTCTCAGACTAATTCACTTCTTTATCTACACACGCATTTCATGTATTAAATGCCATTTAGTATCTAACAACTTTCAAATGTATATCCTAGCTCCAATCTTTCTTCTGAACTCCAGATTCATGTATTCAGCTGCTAGGTGCACACCTGAACACGGATGTCTCATAGGCATTTCAAACTTTGTATGCCCCAGACAGAATGCTTGATTCTTTATTCCACCTTCTCAATCTGTACATCCTACAGATTCCTCCATTCACTAAATAGTAACTCTAATCTGTGAGTTGATTAGACCAAAAATGGAGTCTTTTTTTTTTTCTTTCTCGTAGATCCCATATCCAATATATTACCAAATTTGCCATTATAACTTTGAAATACATCCTGAATATAACCACTCCTCCTTTGTTCCTAAACAACTTTGCTTTGCTCTTCTTGTCCCAGCCACCTTGTTTTACAAGTTACTCCTGGAACATTCAGCATATGCTTTGTCCTCAGGCCTACCAACTGTTTGTCCTGACTAAATCTACCTTCCTCCAGATAGCTGTCTAGTCAGTCCTTAACTTTATTCAAGACCCTGCTCAGATGTCCTCTTATCAGAGAGGTCTTCCCTGACCTTGACCAGTAAATGACCCTCTAATACACACACACGGTCACTGTTCCCTTGATCTGCTTCATTTCCTTAAAAGCCACAAATCTTTATCTAATGTTTTATTTTCTGTGTTTATTTATATATTTATTTGTTTATATGGTGTTTAATTTGTTTCATATTCTAAATGCAAGCCCATGAGATCTGGGATTTATTCTATCCTTTTCACATATATATTCCCACTGCCTGGAACATTAACTAAATGGTCAAATAAATGAATAATACTATCATATGTCCTCATGTTTTACTTGAACTTGTTTGTTATACACACATGCATCCAGGCACACACACCCAAATACACACTAATGGCAAGACATTGTTAGCTCTAAAGACCATGTTAAATATCTAGGCATATGGAAAATCAGTTTGAGGGGTAGATTTATATTTTGTCATGCCCAGTATCACTTGCATGTAAATAAGAATTTTCTGGGCAAAAAGGAGAGGAAAATTTTAAACATTAAATCATTCTGACAGCAATATTAAAATTTTATTTATAACTTTTAATTTATTTTAAAGTAATTCATAATTTGTGTGCATACACAAAAACTATGCTATCATTAAGTATGCAGTTTGATGAATTTTCACAACGCAAACATCCAAGTGAAGACGAAGAATGTTCTCAGGATCCCAGAGGTCTCCTCCTGACCTTTCTGAGTCTTATCCAGCCCAAAGCAAACACTACTCTGATTTCTCCCATTGATTACCCTTCTTATTTTTCATCTTAAACTTTATAGAAATGAAGTTACACAGTATGTCTTCTTTTAGTCTGGCCATTTTTTATTTCATTTTATTGCTCTGCTATTTGTTTCTGAGATTAATGTATGTGTTTGTGGGTAGTAAGACCTTAACTGACCTCATTGCTACACGGTGCCCTGTTGCACAATTTAGGATATTTCACAATTTAGGTTTTCATTCTTTTATCAATCAATATCTAGTTTATTTTCAGTTCACGACTATTAAGAATAGAACTACCATACCCATTCCTGTTCTTGCATTTTCTAACACGTACAAATGAAAGGAATAGCTGGGTGCAGACATTTGTTCAGCTTTCAGAGATATTGCCAAACAGTTTCTCAAAGCATTCGTACAATTTGCTTTTTAATTAATCCCCACCCAATTCACTAAAATCTGGACTTTGCTATCACTAAATCAGTAGATTATGTGAATATTCCTGAAATATTAATAACTTTTTATATCTCTGAAATTTAAAATCATTTATATAGAGCAGGGTCCCTAAATTGTAGCCAGGGAACATTAATTCTGATGATATTAAATGGAATGTAGAGGGGGAAAGAAAAGAATTTTATGAATCATATAAAACATAAGTCTTTTAAGCAAGTATTCTCCAATTTGCTAATATTTAATGTCCATTGACTGTGAGTAAACTACAGTGTGCAACACTGGGATAGGAACTTTAGGTGTAATAGAAAATCCTTTTGTCCTCCAGAATGTCTTGAAAGGCTACAGTTCCACAGAACACACTTTGAGAACTACTGAGCAAGAATACTTGCTCAGCGATTTCAAGAAATACACATAATCCTTAAAGACTTCTCTGATTCAGGCATTAGCAACATACTAAGTGCAATGAAACGCTTTGTTCCAGATTATTTATATATTTTCTACTTCTTTGTTTCGATTTAAATACACCTTTGACTTCCTCTACCATTGTTCTGTACCCTAAATCTATTCACAAATTCAATGTCTGTGATAGTTCTTAGTTCCTGACCTTACAAGCTTAGTTGAAACCACTTGATACTGAACCTTATTTAATGAAGGTTTATGGGATTGAAGCAAAATTAGGTTACATAAAATGGCACATATTTTAGCTTGAGCAAATAAAGTTGCTCAAGATTTTATCATGTGTCTATTTACAGGTTAATATTACAATACAAGCCTTCCTCAGTGATCAGTGCAAAGAAATAGAGGAAAACAATAGAATGGGAAAGACTAGAGATCTCTCCAAGAAAATTAGAGATACCAAGGGAACATTTCATGCAAAGATGGGCTTGATAAAGGACAGAAATGGTATGGACCTAACAGAAGCAGAAGATATTAAGAAAAGGTGGCAAGAATACACAGAAGAACTGTACAAAAAAGATCTTCATGACATAGATAACCACAATCATGTGATCACTCATGTATAGCCAGACATCCGGGAATGTGAAATCAAGTGGGCCTTAGGAAACATCACTATGAACAAAGCTAGTGGAGGTGATGGAATTCAGTTGAGCTATTTCATATCCTAAAAGATGATGCTCTGAAAGTGCTGCACTCAATATGCTAGCAAATTTGGAAAACTCAGCAGTGGCCACAGGACTGGAAAAGGTCAGTTTTTATTCAGGTCCCAAAGCAAGGCAAAGCCAAAGAATGCATAAACTACCACACAATTGCACTCATCTCACATGCTAGCAAAGTAATGCTCAAAATTCTCCAAGTCGGGCTTCAACAATACACGAACCGTGAACTTCCAGATGTTCAAGCTGGTTTTAGAAAAGGCAGAGGAACCAGAGATCAAATTGCCAACATCTGCTGTCAATGAAAAAGCAAGAGAGTTCCAGAAAAACATCTATTTCTGCTTTATTGACTAGGCCAAAGCCTTTGACTGTGTGCATCACAATAAACTGTGCTGAAAGAGATGGGAATAGCAGACCAACTGACCTGCCTCTTGAGAAATCTGTATGCAGGTCAGGAAGCAACAGTAGGAACTGGACATGAAACAACAGACTGGTTCCAAATCAGAAAAGGAGAACATCAAGGCTGTATATTGTCATCCTGCTTATTTAATGCATATGCAGAGTGCATCATGAGAAATGCTGGGCTGGAGGAAGCACAAGCTGGAATCAAGTTTGCCGGGAGAAATATCTATAACCTCATATATGCAGATGACACCACCCTTATGTCAGAAAGTAAAGAAGAACTAAAGAGCCTCTTGATGAAAGTGAAAGAGGAGAGTGAAAAAGCTTGCTTAAAACCCAACATTCAGAAAACTAAGCATCTGGTCCCATCACTTCATGGCAAATAGATGGAGAAACTGTGGCAGAATTTATTTATTTTTTTTGGCTCCAAAATCACTGCAGATGGTGACAGCCACCATGAAATTAAAAGATGCTTACTCCTTGGAAGGAAAGTTATGACCAACCTAGATAGCATATTAAAAAGCAGACACATTACTTTGCTAACAAAGTTTCATCTAGTCAAAGCTATGGATTTTCTAGTAGTCATGTATGGATGTGAGAGTTGGACTATAAAGAAAGCTGAGCACCAAAGAATTGATGGTTTTGAACTTTGGTGTTGGAGAAGACTCTTGAGAGTCCCTTGGACTGCAAGGAGATCTAATCAGTCCATCCTAAAGGAAATCAGTCCTGAATATTCATTGGAGGGACTAATGCTGAAGTTGAAACTCCAATACTTTGGCCACCTGATGTGAAGAGCTGACTCATTTGAAAAGACCCTGATGCTGGGATAGATTGAAGGTGGGAAGAAAAGGGGATGACAAAGGATAAGATGGCTGGATGACATCACTGACTCAACGGACATGAGTTTGAGTAAACTCCAGGAATTGGTGATGGACAGGGAGGCCTGGTGTGCTGCAGCCCATGGTGTTGCCAAGAGTTGGACATGACTAAGTGACTGAACTGAACTGATTACACTCACTGTTATCTTCTTGAAGTAGAATGTGCTCAGTCACGATTGTTAGTTGAAATAAACTTGTTACCCTTCAGTGTACTGGAATTAATATCACCTTCACTCTCTAATGTGTAAATTACTGATAAAAATGTCTTCAAAGTTTCCTGCAGTAGTAGCATCACAACTGAGCATGAAATAGTCTAATCAAATGTGATCTCCTAGTCGTAATTCTTATTGCTAATATAAGAACAATGAGAGAATGGGGCTTTCTGGCGCCTGTTCTCAGTTTACTTGAATTCAGTGCATATACTTTGGAATGAACATTGGATTTCAATAAAGAACATTTGGGGAATTTGAAACCCAGAAAACAAGGAAGGCATCCAAATTTATGATGGCTCAAAGATGCTTGAAACAGCAATTTATGCCAGATCAAATACCATATAAATGGGTTGTAGACTACTGGGAAAAAGTGTTTATAGAACATCTTATACTTGCAAAGTACTTCAGTCATTTTTAATAGTCATGTTTAGGTGGATAGTTATAACTGAATCTGACAAAAGCAGCTCAATATGATAAATGATATTCAAGATATTTTATGGAAAATAAAATTATTCTTAGGTGCTTCAGTTGATCATGGAAATAATAGTAAAATAATAGGAAGAAAGTTGAGAATAAAAAGAAAAAGTAGAGGGAGAAATACATGCAGAAAAGGAAGGACTAAAATTTTTTATATTGAATTTTCTAATGAACTTTGTCTAATGAGCTAGTTTTTCTCCTCAAACAAAAAAGGCTTGGAAGTTTTTGCAATAATAAAATATATATTTTTCCATAAAAAATTCTTGTAGACCCTCAATGTTTATAGAGAATTTGAATATTCAATTTCTTATTTGGCAAAGTCCCAGTATAAAATTAATGCCATATGTATTTTAGTTATTATCACTATTAGTCCACTATTATTTTAAATCTTTGGATGTATATATAGATTGCAAATTTAAAAGGCTGAAGTGTCTATGACAAATGGCTAGCAAAACAAATCAAAAGTAAAGGAGAGACATGCTCCTAACATGAAATAAGATGTGATAACAAATAATCAATTAGGAAAATCTATTTTGCTGTTTGTGGGTTATTAGTGGTTCAGCAAATATTTTCATTGGCTTTCATGTTATTTCTTACTAAACTCCTTAGAGCTTATGAGTTGTCTAATACTGTATAATTGAGTATGAAGGGACTCAAGGTAAGCTCTATCTTTTAAAGTATGCCAATACTAAAGAATATTCACAAAAATCAAAGACAGTAAGTGGTTTAACAGTTTCATTAGATAAGTCTAACTTTAACGCTCGGTAAAGTAGGAGCTTCCCAGGTGGCGCTAGTGGTAAAGAATTCCAGGAGAATGAAGGAGATATAAGAAACAATGGGTTTGATCCCTGGATCCGAAAGATCCCTTGGAGAAGGGCATGGCAATACACTCCAGTATTCTTGGACTTCTCTGGTGGCTCAGAGGTTAAAGAATTTGACTGCGATGAAGGATACTTGGGTTCAATCCCTGAGTTAAGAAGATCCCTGGAGAAGTGAATGGCAACCCACTCCAGTATTCTTGCCTAGAGAATTCCATGGACAGAGGAGCCTGGCAGGCCACAGCCCATGGGGTCGCAGAGAGTCAGACATGATTGAGTGACTTTCACTTACTTACTTAAAGTAGATAAAACATATTAGATGGAGGTATAGATGTGTTTCTGAGTTACAGTGGTGACTCAAAATGATCCATGTTTCCAGTATCCATGTCCTTGTCCAGAGCTTTCCTACACTAACTCTGATTTGGGCCATGAGACTACATTGACCAATATTAAGACATTGGCAAGCATGCTGCAAGCAGAGGCTTGATAAGTGCTCACACACTGGGACATGTCTTTTAGATGGCTCCCTCTAAGAACTTAGCCATCATGCCACAGGAAGCCTAAAGTATCCTGCTGAATCCTAAGAAGACATTCTCTAATCTGCATAGAGAAACCACAAGGAAGGGAACCGAGGCAGCCCCAGCCAATAATGTCCCCTGCTAGGTGGAATCACATGAGAGCCTCCAGTCAAATAATATTAAGCAGAAGAACTATTCAACTGAGTCCAGCTAACCCACAGACTCCTGGGTGATATTAAAAATCAGCGTTGTTTTAAGCCACTGGGTTTTAGGATAATTATATACACCATAATAGGCAGCTAAAACAATAAATATTTCAAGGAAATCACAGCATTAACTTATTCATATGTACTATTGTATTTTTCTGAAAGTAATATATTCACATAATTCAAACAGTCAAATCATCTCACAAAGTTATAAAGGGGACAGCAATTCACTCACCCAGCCCTAATTCCTCTCCCTGGAGACAACCACCATCTACTCTGATTTTGTTCTTGCTATTTACTTTGCCATTTATTTTCATTTCTTATATTACTCTTGATTTATCCATTTTAGATATTACTTACTGACATCATATTATAGCAGAAGAGTGTTCATCTCTCTTACATGATGCTTCAGTATTCTTTCAAATTTCTTATTAAATCAGTATCCTGTGTTTTATATTATGACCACATAACTATGGTTCACTGCTGAGGAAAATAGTTTAATTATACGATATTTCCTTTCTTACTGAAGTTTTGCCTACAATGCAGGAGACACCGGTTTGATTCTTGGGTCGGGAAGATCCGCTGGAGAAGGGATAGGCTACCCACTCTAGTATTCTTGGGCTTCCCTGGTGGCTCAGATGGTAAAGAATCCACTTGCAATGCGGGAGACCTGGGTTTGATCCCTGGGTTGGGAAGATACCCTGGAGAAGGGAACAGTTACCCACTCCAGTATTCTGGCCTGGAGATTTCCATGAACAGAGAAGCCTGGCAGGCTATAGTTCATGGGGTCTCAGAGTTGGGCATGACTGACTGACTTTCACTTATCCTCCCCAAATTCTTTAATAAAGTCTTTTGAATATTTCCCACACACTCAAACCCATCAGATAATTCAACAGTTCCCTTTTCTCCTGGAGGCTGACTTTAGAGAGTACCCCTCCCCTATACTCTTTTCTCTGATCTGAATATTTGTTCTCCTGATCTGCTACACAGCTGAAACCTCCCTTTTATCATTATCAGGGCATTTTCTGGACTCATTCCTTCATTAAAGCCCCCATTCCCTGGAACTCATGGTTCTACTTATTTTGGTTTAAACCTTTTTGTTTTGGAGGATCAATCTTCCTGTTGTTTCTTAAGAAACAGTTTATTTTCCCACTTACAGTGTCATCTTAGTGATGTTTAGGGAGTAAGCAGAGACTAAACACATTTGTTAACTATGCCAAAGTAACTGCAAGCCTTTTATTTTTTAAATAGGTGAAATTCCCTATTGGTAAGGATGGAGTTGTAACTGAGTAATAGCTATATAATGTAATAATTGATTTCTTTAATATATAGTCAAATCTTGACACTGGTTAAGTACTAGGAATTACTAGAATATGTCATCAAGTAACCAACAATCATAGTTTTGTGAAATAAAAATCATTCTGGTCCAATTTGAATTCCTTCTACAATAGAAGTATAGCCCTCATCATAAATGAAAACAATAAATGTGCTCTACAGTGACATGTTATAAGACACGTAGATTATAGGGAGACATTCAGTCCCAAATACAATGTTAGGTATTGATGAGGTGATGAGGGTAAGTAACTGTTTTGTATGCAGAGAAGAGTCATCAGTTCAAATAATCAACTATGGTAAATGTATTAAGTGATATTTCTAAAAATATTCACCCCCCCCAAAAATATTCAAAACCATTCTTAAATCATGTTTTCTCTAAAATGTTATTTCCCTGATATGTCAGCCAGAAATTATCTCACCATCCTTCTGTAGATATTTGATCTCTATACCTGTATTTTCTAATGTTTTTAACTTCAAATGAAAAATAATTCCCTTCTGGGCCTTTCTTCTCCAGTTGAAGTAACAACACAGCTTTGCCAAA
This sequence comes from Cervus canadensis, assembly GCF_019320065.1. Taxonomy (NCBI): domain Eukaryota; kingdom Metazoa; phylum Chordata; class Mammalia; order Artiodactyla; family Cervidae; genus Cervus; species Cervus canadensis. Next base: position 40,077,694 of record NC_057388.1, on the reverse strand, counting down.
ATTTTTGGCCCAATAAGGATATTCAACAAATTAAAAAAACACACAATAACCAACTATCACTATTATTCCATTTAAAAAGAGCTAATAACTGGAACAATTAGAGAAACAAAAGAAATAACTGAATATTAAAGTATAGAACAAAGTGCAAAAAAATATCCGTGAGGCCATATTGAAATAAATGTTTGAATAGATAAATAAATGGAGAGAACAGAAAAGTCTGAACAGAAGAACTTATGTAGACTCCTTTCTCTCAAGGATGTGCTGTATAACTCTCGATCCTATAAGTATAGGCTGTACGTAGTGACTTTCTTTCACAGGCTACAGTTATGGAGAAGGTATGGGGTGGGGTGAATTACCTTACAGTGGAGAAACCCCCAAAATGCCACTCAGTCTTGTGATCGAGCATGATATCAACAGACATGAGTCACTGGTCACGGTGATCATATATACCATTGAATGTATATGAGCTGAAAATGTTACCTTATCTCTGTGGGCTCTCCACCCCTAAACTTATAACCACACGGTAACCATGAATAAAAAGTCAGATACTTTCAAATTGAGAGACATTCTATAAAACATCTGAGCAGTACTTTTCAAAACTGTCAAAGTCAATAAAAATAAAGAAAGTATTATAAGTATCACAGCATGAGGAGACATGATGACTAAATGTAAGGTGGTATTCTGGACAGAGTCCTGGAAAAGCAAAAGGGCGTGAGACTAAAAACTAAGGTGATCTGAATAAAGTACAGACTTCTGTTGTTAACAATGGATTAAAATGTGTTCATTAGTTATAGCAGATGTACTACACTAGTATCAGATCAAAACAGAAAATTGGATGTGGGTACACGGGAATTTTCTGTACTATTTTTGTAACTTTTCTGTAAATCTAAATCTCTTCTTAAATGAGAAGTTTACATAAAAGTGAACATAACAATAGAATAAAGAAAATTCTTTAAATTTAATAGGGGTAAAAACAAACCACAACAATAACAAAAAAGAATTCTATAAAGCATTTATTTGGGGAACTTTCTAAAGAATCTAGAACTGGCTTTGGGGACACATTAGTCTCTACTACCTGTGATCATTATTTGTGTATACATGCTGTGACATGTACAATCTTCTTTCCTTGAGCAAATCTTTAAATGTGGTTTTTATACTGACTCTTTTTCTTTATTTAACACTGTGCCTTCCACATAATAGATTCTAAGTAAACAAGATACAGTCCATGTAATTCTATTGTTTCATTCCATTTACTTGGACAAATAAAAGAATGATTCATATAAACTTAAATTGGTGCTATTATTAATTATATGAAAAAACAATTAAAAATCAAAATAACTGATGTGGTAAAAAGCATTCTAAAATATAGGAAAGCTAGAAATATGTGGTCATTTTCTAAACAAAATTTAAAAACAACAAATAATATATGCAGTCTTAGATGAATATAAGACATGATGAAGAAGCAATATATTCTTATGGGTTAGAAATAGGCAATATCACAAAGATTGAATTATATTTTCATAAGGAAGAAAAACTGTCAATTTTATGACTGTTTTAATTTTCTCCACTATATTTATATTATTTATATATATTAAGGACTTCCTTGGTGATTCAGCTGGTAAAGAATTTGCCTGCAATGTGGGAGACCTGGGTTCAATCCTTGGGTGGGAAGATGCCCTGGAGAAGGGAACAGGTGCCCACTCCAGTATTCTGGCCTGGAGAATTCCATGGACTACAGTCCATGGGGTCTCAATGAGTTGGACACATCTGAGTGACTTTCACTTTCTATGTATTATATTTTATTATTTGTTTATTTTGGAGTTTATTAGTATGATGGAAAGTTCTCCTTATGCACAAAGGACCAAAGAAAAGGACATTCAACCTCACTCCCTACATTTGTGTATTTATTTTCATTTTAAGTAGGAAAATTTTGGCAGATAGTAGGTAAATTTCCTAGAATGATCATAATACAGGATTAAAGATTAGCAATCTTTACGTCTGGTTGTGTTTAAGATAGAATGAAAATTTTTGTTTCTTTTGAAAGAGAGAGAACCATGAAGATGAAAATGTTTCATAATATATATATATATATATATATATATATATATATACACACACACACACACACACATGTAACACAGACAACAAATAGAAATCAGTGTAAACACTTTAGTATATTAAACAAATTAGTTCAGTGGATGGGGAACTAGGACGTGGAAAGAGAAAAGAAAACAAATTTTAAAATAGAAAAAAGTTTTTTAAGTAAATGGAAAAGAGACAAAAGAGGACATTGGGAAAAGAGACAATATAAAGGTGGGAGATTTATACAGAATGAAGTAAGAAGGAGAAAACACAAAGGCAAAAGGAAAGAGAACTAAAGAGGATGCCTATGGAGATTCTAAATTGAAGGCATTGCCACCCTCCCTTCTTGGGACTGCAGAGGTGCCAGTGTTAACACCTCTTATTCTTCCGTTTGAAATGTTAATTAGTTCATTAACCACAGTTCCCGGCTCTCACTGAGGGTACAGGGCGCTGTCCCTCAGAAGTGACTGGGTGTAAGAACAAAACAAGAATGCACTATACATGCAAAGAACCTTTTCCTTTCCAGATCCAAAGGCCTTATCTCTTAGGTTGGATATTTACATATTTGTTCTTCTAGTGGCTTTTCCAAAAAAACCTTTTGATCTTTACTTTAAGTCTCCACTTAGATGATAAAGAATCTGCCTTCAATGCTTGAGACCTGAGCTCCATCCCTGGTTTGGGAAGATCCCTGGAGTAGGAAATGGCAACCTGCTCCAATATTCTTGTCTGGATAATTCCATGGACAGAGGAGCCTGGCAGGCAATAGTCCATGGGATCATAGAGAGTTAGACATGACTGAGAGACTAATGCTCAAGTCTCACTGCCTGGGACATCTTCATCTGTAGTCTTATATGCAGGCTTCTGCTCACACATCAAGTCTTACTTCTCTGGCTAATTCCTTTCTGAAGCCTTCCCCAAGTTCAGTTTGGATAGCATCAACTTACCTATAGACCTTAAGCTCCTTGAAGACTGCAACAATGTTGATCTTATTTATAGTTACACTCCCCATAACTGACACAATGATACAAAAACGGTGCTTAATACACACTGGACAAAGGAACAAATGACAAGATGGGTGGAAAGATGGATGAATATCCTAAATGTCTATATGCCTCTTTCCAACTAAACTGTAAGATACTTGAATGCAGGGACCGACTACTTATCTATTAATCTCCAATACATCTAATATTGTCCAACTGGCATATGATTACTCTTACAAATGAGTGAATGAACTAATGGAACTACCACAGACATCCTCAACATGATAATTTGTAAGACATAATTTATTATTAAACATTTTCAAATAATATATATTTTTGTAAGTGAATATATTTGTTATTCAGAGAAGGCAATGGAAACCCACTCCAGTGTTCTTGCCTGGAGAATCCCAGGGACAGGGGAGCCTGGTGGGCTGCCATCTATGGAGTCTCACAGAGTTGGACACAACTGAAGCGACTTAGCAGCAGCAGCATATTTGTTATGACAAGCATATATTTTATAAGATACTTCATAAAAGCTTTGAAATAAGAAAAATTAGTTCTCCTTTTAAATTTTAAAATATAAAACCAACATATGATGAGATCAGAAACAGGTATTCCATCTTAAAAACAATCACTTATAGGCCAGAGCAGTATTATTATCAATATGTTAGGAGATGAAAACAGGGTCAGTGAAAAATAAGGGGGACAGTGATTACTGGATCTTTCCATTACAGTGCTTGAATAGGTTATTCAAAACCAAGTAATGACTTGCATGTGCAGTAACATGTAATGCATAGAATAATCTACAAATGATAATTGACAATTATTTCCTCTTGATGAATATACCACATGCAACCCAGACAGATTGCCAGGACCTAACAATAAGAATAAGGACACTTCATCCCAGTTGGGTATGGACAGGGTCCAGGACATCAAATTTTAGCATAATCCAGACACAGCATTGGGAATGGCTCAACATCCTTGAGATCATCCTTAGCTGCCAAGTCAGGTTAGAAAAAAAAAAACAACAAAACAATTTTAGCTAGTTCAGCAAGTGACTCTCAATGTACCATGTAGAAGTCTTAAGTAGACTCAGATGCCTTACAAATACTGATCAGATTCAGATCAGAAAGTCATTCAGATCAGAAAGACAGAAGAGGCTGGGTTTTATCTATTTCTATCAAACATTTAATGAGGATAAAACTTTAGTAATACTGTTCATTCTTGATTTGAAATCATTTTTAATCAAAATCATAAAAAAGTTTAGCCTGGCTTATTTGTGCTGTACTGTGCTTAGTCACTCAGTCATGTCCAACACTTTGTGACCCCAAGGACAGTAGCCAGCCAGGCTCCTCTGTCCAAGGGGATTCTCCAGGTAAGAATACTAGAGAAGGTTGTCATGCCCTCCTCCAGGGGATATTCCCAACCCAGGGATTGAACCCAGGTCTCCTAAATTGCAGGCAGATTCTTTACCATCTGAGCCACCAGCAAAGTCCAAGAATATTGGAGTGGATAGCCTAACTCTTCTCCAGGAGATCTTCCCAACCCAGGAATTGATCCAGGGTTTATCTACTGACTAGATCAAGTAACATCTCATTTCCTTCTCCGTCCCATCAAAAGTAACTATGAGTGCAGATGATGATAGTTCACTATTAATTTCAATAGGATTCCTTATTTATTGCCAAATTATACTTTATAGACTTTTTGAATTATGATGGCAGATAGCTAGTGATGCATAATTTCAACTTCTACTTTTCAATAAAATGCTCAATAAAACACACAGTGAGATAAGGTTATATCAGCTGAAAAACTTGATATGACTTAATACTTGGTGAAAGCCCGGAAAAATATCTCCTCAGAGACCCTGAGGCAGAGTCATAACCTCAGGATTGAGTGGGGGAGATGTACAAGAACACTGACTAAAACTACTACTTCCAAGATGCTTGGCCTTCTCCAACCAGATAAAGCAAAGACAAATATTTCTTCTTTTCATCTATAAGGGAGTCCCTTCCTGGTTCTGTCAGGGCCGTTATACACACCACACCACACCACACACACACACTATCACTGTTATTAATAATATTTCCTTTCCTTTCAAGATGCATGCTTCTCAGTAATATAATACCACAAGTAGGATAAAGATAACCATACCTAGTATACGGTTAGAACTTCAACTATAAGTCAGCAGCAGGAAGAGCTAGACAAAAGCAACTCTTTAAGAATAGTTCTTTTTATCTTATTAAAAATACTTAAAAATTTTTTTTATTGGGATATAGTTGATTAACAGTGTTGTGATACTTTTAGGTGAACAGTGAAGGGACTTAGCCATACGCATACATGTATTGGGCTTCCCTGGTGGCTCAGATGGTAAAGAAGACACCTGCAAGGTGGGAAACCTGGGTTTGATCCCTGGTTGGAAAGATCCCCTGGAGAAGGGAACGACAACCCACTCCAGTATTCTTGCCTAGAGAATCCCCATGGACAGAGGAGCCTGGCAGGCTACTGTCCATGGGATCACAAAGAGTAGGACATGACTGAGTGACTTCAATTCACACATACATGTATTCATTCAACTCCAAACTCCCCTCCCATCCAGGCTGCCAGATAACATTGAACAGAGTTCCCTGTGCCATGCAGTAGGTCCTTGTTGGTTATCCATTTTAAATATAGCAAAGTATACATGCTTATCCCCAAATCCCTAACTATCCCTAACCCCATCCCTTCCACCAGCAACCATAAGTTCATTCTCTAAGTCTGCGAATCTCTTTCTGTTTTGTGAGTTTATCTACATCATTTCTTTTTAGATTCCACATATAAGGGATGTCACATGATATTTCTCCATCTATGCCTGACTTACTTCACTCACTATGACACTCTTTAAGTTGATACATCTTGTAGCAAATAGCATTATTTCATTATTTTTAATGGCTGAGTAATATTCCATTGTATTATATATATGTATCACATCTTCATCTCTTCCTCCTGTTGATGGACATTTAGATCACTTCAATGTCTTGGCTATTGTAAATAGTGCTGCAATGAACACTGGGGTGCATGTATCCTTTCAGATCGTGTTTTTCTATGGATGTATGCCCAGGAATGCAATTGTGGGATATGTGGTAGCTCTATTTTTAGTTGCACCTCTATACTGTACTTCATAGAGGCTATACCAATTTACATTCCCATTCCCATCAACTGTGTAGGAGGTACCCTTCTCCCCATACCCTCCCCAGAATTTATTGCTTGGATTTTTTTTTTTCTTTTTTTGGATGACAGCCATTCTGGCTGGTATGAGGTGGTATCTCTTTCTAGTTTTGATTTGCATTTCTCTAATAATCAGCAATGTTGAACATCTTTTCATGTGCCTCTTGGCCATCTGTATGTCTTCTTTGTAGAAATGTCTATTTAGGTCTTCTGCCCATTTGTTGATTCGGTTGTTTGTTTTAATGTTGTTAAGGGTCATGAGTTGTTTGTAAATTTGGGAGACTAATCCCCTGTTAGTCACATTATTTGCAAATATTTTCTCCCAATCTGTTCATTGTGCATATTGTTTCCTTTGCTGTGTAAAAGCTTTAGAGTTTAAGTAGGTCCCATTTTTTTCATTATTTTGGGAGATGGACTAAAAAAGATATTGCTGTGATTTATGTCAGAGATCATCCAGACAGAAAATTAATAAGGAAACATAGCCCTTAAATGACACTCTAGACCAGCTGGACTTAATTGATATTTATTGAACATCCAATTCAAAAAAAGCAGACTATACATTTTTTTCAAGTGCATATGGAACCTTTACCAGGATTGAACGCATGCTGGGTCACAAGGTGAGCTTTGATAAATTTAAGAAGACTGAAATCATATCAAGCATATTTTCTGATAACAACACTATGAGATTAGAAATAAAGTACAAGGAAAAAAAAACTATAAAAACACAAATATAAAAAAATAAAATAAAATAAAAACACAAATATGAGGTGGTTAATCAATATGCTACTAAACAACCAATGATCACTGAAGAAATCAAAATGGAAAAGAAAAAAAAAACCCAGAAACTAATGAAAACAAAAGCACAATGGTCAAAACCTATGGGATGCAGTAAAAGGAGTTTTAAGAGGGAAGTTTATAGGAATACAATCAACTCAAGAAACAAGAGAAATCTTAAGTAAACAACCTAAGCTTACACCTAAGAGAAAGAAGAACAAACAAAACCTAAAGTTAGTAGAAGGAAAGAAATCATAAAGATCAGAGCAGAAATAAATGAAATAGAGACAAGGAAAACCATTGCAAAGATCAATGAAACTAAAAGCTGGTTCTTTAAAAAGATAAACAAAACTGATAAACCTTTAGCCAAACTCATCAAGAAAAAAAAAAGGGAGAAAACTCAAATCAATAAAATTAGAAATGACTCCACAGAAATACAAAGGATCATGAGTCTAGTATGAGCAACTGTATGCCAATAAAATGGACAACCTGGAAGAAACAGACAAATATTTTAGAAAGGTACAGTCTCCCAAGACTGAACCAGGAGGAAATAGAATATATGAACAGACTAATCACAAGCACTGAAATTGAAACTGTGATTTAAAAAACTCCCAATAAACAAAAGTCCAGGACCCAATGGCTTCAAAAATGAATTCTCTCAAACATTTAAAGAGTTATAACCTATCCTTCTGAAACTGTTTCAAAAATTTGCAAAAGGAAAACTTCCAAACTCATTCTATGAGGCCCACCATCACCCTTATAGCAAAACCAAAGACATCACAAAAAAAGAAAATTATGGGCTAACAGTTCATCTCTGATGAACATAGATGCAAAAATCCTCAACAAAATGCTAGCAATCTGGGTTCAACAATACATTAAAAATGTCATACACCATGATCAAGTTGGATTCATCCCAGGGATGCAAGGATTTTTCAAAATTTGCATATTAATGTGATATACCATAGCAACAAACTGAAGAATAAAAACCAAGTGATCATCTCCATAGATGCAGAAAAAGCTTTTGACAAAATTCAGCACAAATTTATAATTAAAAAATAAAATATCCAGAAATTGGGCAAAGATGGAACATACCTCAACATAATAAAGACCATATACAACAAACCTACCAGTAACACCATACTCAATGTGAAAAGCTGAAAGCATTTCCTCTAAGATTAGAAACAAGACAAGGATGTCCACTCTCACCACTTTTACTCAACATAGTTTTGGAAGTTCTAGCTACAGCAATCAGAGAAGAAAAAGAAGTAAAGAGAATACAAATTGTAAAAGGGGAAGTTAAACTGTTGCTGTTTGCAGATGACATGGTACTATACACATAAGATCCTAAAGATGCTACCAGAAAACTGTTAGAGCTAATCAGTGCATTTGCTAAGTTGCAGTTTACAAAATTAACACACAGAAATCTGTTGCATTTCTATACACTAACAAGAGTGGTTCTTTTTAGATGATTAACTATTTTATTAACTAGTTTTCAAACTAAATAATGTAGAAATGAATTTCTTTTTTCACATATACATGATTATGTAGCAAAAACAGTGTTTTCATGCTCAGTTCGGCAAAATAAATTAGATACTAACAAAGACTTGACATTAGAAATGTAGCATATAACCACACTTAACTAGTCTTCAGGCATAAGACATGAAGGATGGATTCTAAGAGCAGGCAAGTGGAAAGTGTAGGAGAATAGAGGCATGTGGTAGACAAACATTAGGTCTAGATATACTTCTTCTCGGTGAAGGATCTGGGATCCTTCACTTGGGATCTGTTAAATGATTCTGCAACATAAAACAAGAAGACTATTGCACCCTGGGTGTAAAGGAAAAGCAAAAGCATATTTTGGAAATGAAGTGGGGATGGAAGTGATGAATGCTATTTCCAAGCCTGATTCTTAACAATTTCCCAGGCAATTGGTGACTCTCTTCTGGACAACCAAATGCAGACAACTCCAGATTAGGAGCCATATGTTGAAGATGGTGGAGATGCAGGATGGAAAGAGTCTAATCCCTGAGTGAACACTTGAAAGAGACATAACCAAAACCAGCATTAAACTGTTGCTTGAGCAAGAAATTCGCTGGATCATTGAAAAAGCAAGAGAGTTCCAGAAAAACATCTATTTCTGCTTTATTGACTATGCCAAAGACTTTGACTGTGTGGATCACCACAAACTGTGGAAAATTCTTAAAGAGATGGGAATACCAGACCATCTGACCTGCCTCTTGAGAAATCTGTATGCAGGTCAGGAAGTAACAGTTAGAACTGGACATGGAACAACAGACTGGTTCCAAATAGGAAAAGGAGTACATCAAGGCTGTATATTGTCACCCTACTTATTTAACTTATATGCAGAGTACATCATGAGAAATGCTGGGATGGAGGAAGCACAAGCTGGAATCAAGATTGCCGGGAGAAATATCAATAACCTCAGATATGCAGATGACACCACCTTTAAAGCAGAAAGCAAAGAACTAAACAGCCTCTTAATGAAAGTGAAAGAGGAGAGTGGAAAAAGTTGGCTTAAAGCTCAACATTCAGAAAACTAAGATCATGGCATCTGGTCCCATCACTTCATGGCAAATAGATGGGGAAACAGTGGAAACAGTGGCTGATTTTATTTTTTTTGGCTCCAATATCACTGCAGATGGTGATTGCAGCCATGAAATCAAAGGACCCTTACTCCTTGGAAGGAAAGTTATGACCAACCTAGAGAGCATATTAAAAAGCAGAGACATTACTTTGCCAACAAAGGTCTGTCTGATCAAGGCTATGGTTTTTCCAGTAGGCATGTACGGATGTGAGAGTTGGACTGTAAAGAAAACTGAACACTGAAGAATTGACACTTCTGAACTGTGGAGATGGAGAAGACTCCTGAGAGTCTCTTGGACTGCAAGGAGATCCAACCAGTCCATCCTAAATGAGATCAGTCCTGGGTGTTCATCAGAAGGACTGGTGCTAAAGCTGAAACTCCAATACTTTGGCCACCTGATGCAAAGAACTGACTCATTTGAAAAAACCCTGATGCTGGGAAAGATTGAAGGCAGGCGGAGAAGGCGACGACAGAGGATGAGATGGTTGGATGGCATCACCAACTTAATGGAGTTTGGGTAGACTCCGGCAGTTGGTGATGGACAGGGAGGCCTGGCGTGCTGCGGTTCATGGGGTCGCAGAGAGTCTGACACGACTGAGCGAATGGACTGAAACTGAACTGCTGCTACTAAGTCGCTTCAGTCGTGTCCGACTCTGTGCGACCCCACAGACGGCAGCCCAAGAGGCTCCTCTGTCCCTGGGATTCTCCAGGCAAGAACACTGGAGTGGGTTGCCATTTCCTTCTCCAATGCACGCATGCATGGTAAGTTGCTTCAGTCGTGTCCGACTCTGTGCGACCCTACGGACAGCGGCCCACCAGGCTCCTCTGTCCACGGGATTCTCTAGGCAAGAACATGGAGTGGGTTGCCATTTCTGTCTCCAGAAACTGAGCAAGAAATAAATTTTTATGGTGTTAAGCTACTGAGATTTTAGGACATATCCATGTTAGCAGCTAGTGTTACATTAACTATAATGTTAATATATATTACATTAATCATATAATGTTAATATAATTATATTAATATAATGTTAATATATACAATTTGGGAAACAATGAGGCCAGCAAGGTAGTTTGACTTTGAAAAGGGAATAGGAGGAAAAACAACCACCTCATACATTACTTCAGAAAGATCTATGAATCTGAACATGCCTCTGCCTCACTTAACTGAAGCTTGAAATTAGTCACCAAAAAATCTAGGAGCCTTGGTTTCCCATGTCAAAGTGTTTGCAACAAATCGCCCCTACATTAGTTGCTGCTTACCTTTCCCCAGACTTAAAATTCTGTGGTTCTTGATCATACGTGAAAACTCTCAGTTAATGTTGAATACCACTCAAGTCAGTGGTTTAAAAGTGTTTCCATAGAGAAAGACCTGCGGTTATTTTTAAAAATCCACCTTGAGATTACTTGCTGAAAAGCTTTGTCCAAAAATATATATAAAACAGTTCTCTGAGTAAAGATGAGCTTTGCTTACCCCCTAAAAAATTATTATGAGAACTATAAGCATTTTTAGAAAAGGATAAAATCAAAAAATTTCCCCCAAATATATAAATGAATTGAAAATACATCTCCTTTAAAACAGTATCAATCGGGGAACAGTGTGAAGAAAGACAAGGTTAGATTCAAGCTGAATACTTTAAGAAATAGCCAAAATGTCTGAAAGTACTAATCTAATCCCCTCAGGGGAATTGTAAATGAAGACCTGTCACTTGATTCATTTATAATTAGAATCAGTAATATTCTGGATGGCATTGAAGAGAACAATCATATATTGGCAGGAAAGAATGAGATGATAACCCAAAGGTCACTTTCATTTCTCTTGTCTATAGTAATTGAGTCTTTGTGATAGAGAATTCAGGGGGAGACAAATGGAGACAATTGCACCTTTTGCACGGAGACCAAACGCCCTTACAGGATAAATTACACAAGTGCTTCTAAGAAGCAGAGGTCACAAAGCAGAGTTTTATGACAGAAACCTCATATAACCAGCATGTGATGAGAACAAAGCACAACAAAATATAACCACAATAAAAAACATTCACACATGAGAGTCCTAGCTCAGTGGAACAGTTTTGCAATAAGTTCAGCTCTGAAAAACATTTGGTCCCCTTGAAAGGAGGTTTTTCAACTAGAACAGAAGTCAGTCTTAAGGACAGGGTGGAAAGTGGGATGGAGAGAGGGTTAGATTAAAGGATATGGAGAGGAGTCTGCTAGTCAGCACTCAGAAAACATTATTTTCTCACATAAAAATGTGAATGTCTGTAAAGTCTGACACCAGCACAGTGCAGAGCACATGAGACACAGCGGTGATGAAGATGGGAGAGAAGGCAGGTCTTTGCTGCTGTTCAGCCGTGTCCGACTCCTTGCAACCCCATGGACTGCAGCACGCCAGGCTTCCCTGTCCTTCACCATCTCCCAGAGCTTGCTCAAAGTCATGTCCATTGAGTCAGTGATGCCATCGAACATCTCATCCCCTGTCGGCCCCTTCTCCTCCTGCCTTCAATCTTTCCCAACATCAGGGTTTTTTCCAATGAGTCAGTTCTTGGCATCAGGTGGCCAAAGTATTAGAGCTTCAGCATCAGTCCTTCCAATGATTATTCAGGATTGATTTCCTTTAGGATTGACTGGCCTGATTTCCCTGCAATGTAGGTCTAATGCAGCTGTAATTTAGGGGTAGTAATAGCTGTTGCCTGAGAAATACTACTGCTGAGCTGTGTGAATAAAGGTGGGAGCTGGTACTTTATAAGTACTGCACAAGCTTGGGAGGTGAAGCAGGGTGGTAATAAAGTGTCTGGTGTTTGGATATCAGCCAGACCTTGCCTCAAATCTTGATTCTGCTACTAACTAGCTGTTTTAATGTTTAATGTTAATGGCTTAGCTGTTTAATGTCTAGTTCCTTAGTGACTCAATTTCCTTATCTATAAAAGGGAGATAATAATATGTACATCACAGAGTTTTGTGAGATTTAAATGAGACTGGAAATGTGTAGTGGGATACCCAGGCTTGGCTTACACTGTGCTTTTGGCTTGGAATTAAATATATTTGGAGAAGTCTGATGAAACAGTGAAGTAGGCTCTCTAGGAGGCTATTTGTGTGGAGAGAAAAAAAAAAGGCCTCCAGAAAAAGACCTTCTGAGGAAAGAGCTAACTGGAGCCAGCAATGGTCTTGGAGTCAGTGGGGAGAAATTACTTTGCATAGCTTGATGTCTGCCTATTCAATTCTATTCTAGGCAAGTCCTGCATCCCTGTTCATGTCTGTAATTAAGGGGGACAGAGGACTGGGAATACAACCTGAAGGGCTCTTTCTCTAAAACCCTGTTAGACTTCGGGACACAGTCAACCTCACTCTGGTATTCATCTAAAAAGGTTAGCCAAAATGAAAAAAAGAGGGTATTTTTCTCCCAGTGAAGCACCTGTCATGATACTTGGATGTCTGAAGGCTCCCGTGCTGTGGTGACTGCCCACAAGAGTGCAGTGCCCAGTGACATGAGGCGGCACTGCCCGCCAGCAGTCCTGCCTGAGAATGTAGTCAGAGGTAGAACAGGCAGCAGGATAAGTAAGCCGTGGGGTGGAGGGTTGTGGCACCGAGTGAAAGGAGCGGAGGTGCTCACACCCAGCGGCAGGCAGTGTGCAGCAGGTGTAAAGGGCGGTTAGTGGTTTGTGGTGTGTGGCAGCTGGCAGACAGCAAAGGCACTGGCCATTATGATAAGAGTTATTCAGGGGAAACAGCAGCAAAATTATGTGCTGACCACATAGCCGACTGTACTGGCTTGTGAGTATGAGCAAAACATCACCTTAGCACTGCCAGGAACACTTTAGGGAGAAATGACAGAGTGGGGTTACTTTTCAGTCTTGAATGATCAGATGTGGGCAAGAATCCATTTCATGTTAACACCATTAACTTTTATGTGGATCCAGGGAATGGTGAGTCTGGGAAATTCTCATCAGAGATGAATACATGAGAGGCAATCGATGCTAAACTTCAGTTCCCTTTATTTCTTCTTAAGGGGATGAGCTGGATTCATATATCAGCTCTATCATCAAATGGACTGAATGTAGCAAATTATATTAATACAACTCTGGTCAAGTTACTTAGTCTTTCTCAGTATGTCACTCTATTAGCAAAATGGGAATAGTATAATCTACTTTATAGTCCAGAGGTGGCATATCTGACACTGGCGTATAGTAAGCATTTAGTCATGATAATTTTCTCCATCTTTGAACAACTGAAGAATTCTATGCAATTAACATCTCGGAACTGACCTAGCTAGGAATTTGGCCAGCTGAGTTGTGATAACAAGAAACAGTAGAAAAGATTGTGACTCACATCATGAGTTTTGGCTAAGAACTTTTGTTCCCTTCCTCACATTCAAACAAATGTGAATCTCACACTATGATTAACATTTTATATATGAAGAGATTGAGGCTTAAAGTTTTCACCCAGATAAATTCTGGTTTAGGCAACAAGGTAGACTGAACTAATGCTGACAATCCCTTATGTTCTTCTCTTCTGCACAACTTCCTTTTTTTTTTTTATTTAAGCAAAATATATACAATGAAAAATTTATAATTTTAAATACACAGTTCAGTGACATTGTCTACCCACATAGTTGTGCAACCATTACCATAAAAAAGAATGTTTTCATCTTCCCAAACTGAAACTCTGTACTAATTAAACACTAACTTTTCATTCTCCTCCCCACCAGGCCCCGGGAACCACCATTCTAATTTCTGTACACACACCTGACTTTTCTAGGTACCTCGTTTAAATAGAATTGTACAGTGTTTATCCTTTTAGTGACTGACTTATTTCAATTATCATCAAGCTTGTTCCATATTGTAGCATGTGTCAGAATTTCCTTCCTTTTAAAGGGTAGATAATATTAATAATATTTAATAATAATAATATTAAAAGCTGAATAATATTCCACTGTGTGTGTATATATATACATACATACATACATATATATATATATATATATATATATATATATATATATATATATATGACACATCTTTGAATTGTTAATCTGTTGATGGACACTCAGTTTCTCTTTTTGGCTATTATAAACACTGTGTTCAAACCTTCGTTCAAGTCCCTGTTTCCAATTCTTTTGGGTAGATATCAAGAAGTGGAATTACCAGATTGTATAGTAATTCTAATTTTAATTTTTTGAGGGACTACTGTACCCTTTTCCATAGATGCTACAGGGAAACAGTAAGGCACAGGGTTCCAATTTCTCCACATCCTCACAAACACTTGTGTTTTTTTTTTTTATTATAACCATCCTAATGACTATTCCAAGAGTTTGTACCAATGCCTAATAAGATCAGTGATGGGAAACTAAGAAAAGAATCACAGAGGACTTATACCTATGTGTTATTTGTAAATTGCTTGTTATATTTAAGTCAAGTTAGTCATCTTGAACGCAATTCATTTAAAAATGTGACTGAGTTCGTCTGACCTAGCATCTGTCTGTAGATTTACAGCTAACTCTGTTTCAGTTGTTGTTTTTGAAAAAGCTTCTGAAATGATTTACTTTCTGGATTGCATTTATTAAAAAATAGCACAATTATAAAATTCACTTGACTTTTCTTTAGGTGGTGGGTGGGTGGATTAAATCAGTAGATTAAGCTTTAGCCATCTGATTATTTTGTTTCTTGGTGTCACATATCATTCTCCATATTTTGTCTAGATTTCAATTGTAGTAGCAAGTATTTGGCAGTAAAACAAAAGACTCTTCCCCAACCTCTTGGGGAGTCTTAAGAATATGATAAATTCAATGCAATATCCCCAACAAATACGATAATGCTTCTTTTGAAGTTAAGGTCCTGAATTTATATTAATAATCCTATTGCACTATAGAGCTTCCCAGGTGGCACTCACGGTAAAAGAATTTGCCTGCCAATGCAGGAGACAAAAAGATGTGGGTTCAGTCCCTGGGTTAGGAAGATTGCCTGGAGAAGGAAATAGCAACCCACTCCAGTATTCTTGCCTGGAAAATTCCATGGATAGAGGAGCCTGGTGGGCTGTAGTTCACGGGGTCACAAAGAGTTGGATATGAATGAGCATGCACGTGTCTGGGTTTATTGGCCTATGAAAACATACATTTGCATATTAAAATGGGTTTTAGTTATACTGGTTGCAGGCAAACAAAGCATATTTTTTATAATTATAAGAGGAGTGTTGAGAAAACGGAATGGAGTCTCTATTGATGACGTTAAATTCCAGTGATCAGAATTTACTGGCTCTGTGAGACTCTGAATAAGAAATCTTTGTGAAACTTAAAAAAAAAAGTAAATTAGACAATACAATCGTTACATTCCAGTTATGAAATAAACACTGCTGAGAAACATTTAGTATTAGGGGCCTCGAAGAATAGGTGCTTGTTTAATGTTAGTCCTCTTTTTTCCCCCTTACACTTTAATTTTCTTCTTTGTTATATAACAACTATCCAGAGGAACATTTTATCCTGATTACCATATTTCTTCCCTTTTCATTTTCTTTGGCACAAAAACACTGAATATTTAACTTCAAAGCATGGATTGGTATGTATCTATATGGGTTTTTCTCAAGGAATAAATTTAATTTAATTAATAACTTCAAAATCCCTTGGGTGACATGAAATATGTGTAGTTATTATAAGACAATTGTATGGCAGGGGGCAGTGGAGGAGATGATTCAGCAGGAGGTAGAGACAGATAACATATGTGCAAATGGAAGGTAGAACCTGGGCATCGATCCAGGAGTGAAGGGTGCTAAGCTGGTCTCAAACAACTTGCTGTCACCCGGGTGTATGCATGTCAAGCCAAGGCAAAGCTACAAGCTTATAGCAGATGACTGGTCCAGTTCCTATTAAGGCTTACTTCTTGTTTCAGGCATTTGTGGAATAGCAACATTGGTGTGCTGGCTGTAAATAAACTGGATTTTAGAACAGTCACATTTACAAGCCAAAATCAACAGAAAGGATTTGCTATTACAAAGCACTTGCGACCATCAGTGTTCTCTTTTAAGTGATAATTTTTCCCAGTGCATTCAAAATGTGATTTGATTTACAAATAGGTGATTTTAAAAATGGGAATTGAGAACTGAAAAGTACCTCAGACTTCATCTAGTACAACATCTTCATTTTACAATTAAAGAAACTGTAAAAGAGGCTGCCAAAGGACAAACAATTTGCTCAACATCAGGAAATTCAACAAGTTGGAATTGCCAAACTTCCTGACTGCTAGGGCAGGGCTCATCCCAGGAGGCCATGCCCTTGATTTCTAAAAGGGTTACTTCTATGCACTTAACTCAAAAAAAAATTGCTATCTTTCCCCTCTAAGGTCTAACTGACTTCAGAACTGTTCCTTGGTAATTTTACAGTTTGGCCCAGAGTATTTCGATATGGACACTCAAAAATTCACCAAGCAACTATTTTTCTAATCTTAATAATGATGAATAGCACTCACTGTGTGCCAGGTACTAATCCAAAGATTTTCCATCAGTTAACTCACGAAAGTTCCTAGGAGAAAGGAACTATTATCCCCATTTTACAGAATGAAGCCCAGAGTAAACAGTTAAACAACTTGTCCAGAATGTACATGGTTGATAAGTGACAGATTTGGGATTTGAACACACTCAACATGTGCACTTAATTATTATATTTCCTCTCAGAAAACTGCTATCCTATACCACCACTTCTCTATAACAAGGATAAGCAGATGTTCCTTGTGGCCACATGAAAATAATTCGTTGAATATAATATCTGACCTTTCTTTATGGTGGCAGGGAAGAGCCAAAGACACCAGGTGTGATCTAAATTGGACTGCAGGCACTTCACAAATGAGGCCATCTTGGAGAAGGCACGTTAGATTTTCTGAAGTTTCATTACACTTCAAGAAATACAGCATCCTTCAATTACTTTAAATGTAGGTCTTCAATATGGAAAGAGCATGCAGTCTAAGTAAAACTGAGCAGTTACTTGAAGTCAGGTAAAACAAACAGGCCATTATTTCATAAATGACATTTTAATTATCACCAGGAGGCCATTAAAAATGCATCATGGCAGTTTTCTTGGTTCCTTTTGGAGAGATAATATTGACAAACTGCTATGAAACTGCAGTTCAGAAAACAGTGTAAATTGAGATGGGTAATAAAACACACATTCACTTGTGTACCCTAAAGCAATGATGAACAATTTGAAGAGAGAAGACAAAGTTAAAATTATGCTTTTCCTTTTCAGGGAAAGGCAGAAGAAAAAGTCATTTGCAGGAAGACTGTTAGGTCTGCAAATTTATTACTGATGTGGATTACTTGGTGTGCATAGCATAGTAATTTAAAGATTCAGTCACCCAAGCACGAGCCACTGAGGTGCCAAGTGTCCTTGAATGCCAGTGTTGCCTTGCTCTCACTCCAGAAGACTGTCCTGTTAGTCACCTCTAGTATGGGGGATTCCAAGAGAACAGTTTAGTTCTGGAGATGACCCAGGGTCTCACTAAGGGTGACTGCCATAACTCCAGAAGCTGTGATCATCTTTATAAATTCCACAGCTTCCTCCCTAGGTGATAACCGGACATAGGAAACTTTTTTCCTATTTAACTTTTACTTAAAATTGAAGTTCCTATTGCTTATTATGTCTGGTTTTCCTTATAACTGAAGCAGGTACAAATACTTTTTGCCAGTGATGTGGGTCATCACTTTGTAGACCACAGGAAAACCATTCAAACCACTCACCTTTTATCTCTCCTCTAGGAAATACTTTTTCCACTTGTCTCTTTGACAAACCAAAGAGGAAAAGCTGTGGTGACTGATTCCATTATAGATTAACCACATAAAATAAAATTCTTGAGATATCCTCTAGGGGCAGTACATAAAATGTAAAGAACAATGATAAGAATATAAGAATCAGGGAAGTATAGCAAGACAAAGATGCTATAAATAATAAAAATAAGAGTAATAAAACCTCTTAAATTAAAAAATATATATAATGGATAAAATTTAAAGACATTCAGTTGAAGAGTTGAGTGGCAAGAACAAGGAAATTCCTCAAGTCAGGGGGCAAAGGGAAAATGTGAGAAAACATGAGCAAAGATGGATGACTTAGAGGATCAATCCAGAAAGACTACATCTGATTAATGGGTGTTCTAGATAGACTAGCAAACACAAGGAAAGACATTTTTAAAGAAATAAAAAAAGAATATTTTCCAAATTTGAAAAGCCTTTTTTTTTTTTTCCCAAATGGGAAGGATGTACTGCAGGCCTAACGCAAACCCATTTTTAAAAAGTAAAATAAGCCAATCTATGGTGAAATTTTAGAACACCAGGACAGGGGTTCAACAAACGTTTTTCTTTTTAGGGCCAGGGAGTAAATACTTTAGGCTTGTACACCATACAGGCTGGCAACTACTCTATTATATTGTAGCACAGAAACAACCATGAAAGAAAAAGAAAGTTAAGTCGCTCAGTCATGTCTGACTCTTTGCGACCCCATGGATTGTAGCCTACCACGCTTCTCTGTCCATGGGATTTTCCAGGCAAGAGTACTGGAGTGGGTTGCCATTTCCTTCTCCAGGGGATCTTCTCAACCCAGGGATCGAAGCTGGGTCTCCTGCATTGTCAGTTCAGTTCAGTCGCTCGGTCGGGTCCGACTCTTTGTGACCCCATGAATCGCAGCACGCCAGGCCTCCCTGTCCATCATCGATTCCCGGAGTCCATTCAAACTCATGTCCATGGAGTCGGTGATGCCATCCAGCCATCTCATCTTCTGTCATCCCCTTCTCCTCCTGCCCCCAGTCCCTCCCAGCATCGGGGTCCTTTCCAATGAGTCAAATCTCCGCATGAGGTGGCCAAAGTATTGGAGTTTCAGCTTCAGCACCAGTCCTTCTGACGAACACCCAAGACTGATCTCCTTTAGGATGGACTGGTTGGAACTCCTTGCAGTCCAAGGGACTCTCAAGAGTCTTCTCCAACACCATAGTTCAAAAGCATCAATTTTTCAGTGCTCAGCTTTCTTCATAGTCCAAGTCTCACATCCATACATGACCACTGGGAAAACCACAGCCTTGACTAGATGGAACTTTGTTGGCAAAGTAATGTCTCTGCTTTTTAATATGCTATCTAGGTTGGTCATAACTTTCCCTTACACCTCGGAGTAAGCGTCTTTTAATTTCATGGCTGCAATCACCATCTGCAGTGATTTTGGAGCCCCCCAAAATAAACTCTGACACTGTTTCCACTGTTTCCCCATTTATTTCCCATGAAGTGATGGGACCAGATGCCATGATCTTAGTTTTCTGAATGTTGAGCTTTAAGCCAACTTTTTCACTCTCCTTTTTCACTTTCATCAAGAGGCTTTTTAGTTTCTCTTCACTTTCTGCCATAAGGGTGGTGTCATCTGCATATCTGAGTTTGTAGGCAGATGCTTTTACTGTCTGAGCCACTAAGGAAGATGGACAACCATGGACAACACATAAATGAATGAACTTAGATGTGACTGGGAAATTCTATAGGGCCTTTTGTTTTAGAATTAGTATAATCTGATAACCAATAAGGAGGCATCAACAATTACTGTGCATGCATCACTCTTCCATGAGTTTTCTTTTGAAGATGACCAACTACTGCTTATCTTCCAAATCGGGAGGACATTCAGGAGATTATTTTTGGGCTTGATGTCTCTGAACACAGAAGCAGAAGATATTTGCAATGGAGTAAGCAAAAGTCATCTTCCAAAATTTAAGCTATTCCATAGTTCCAAACTTCCACACCTAGGTGAAGTGAAAATTGTGCAATGTCTGAGAACTTCTGTTCTTATTTACATCCTTGATAAGGATATGAATTTTCAATTTTAGCCCCCAAAGATTGTATCAGACTCAGGGTTTTGAGTGGGTGAATACTTAGAATCCATGTTTTTAACACATTTGCAAATATTTAGTAACTCTGGCTTAAAAGTGTGTTAATAGGACTGCACAAACTTAGTCAATACCCTCTTTTAATCTATATACACACCACTTCACTTATATCTTCCTCTTTGGAGTTCATAAGTATTCTTGACTCTGCTATCAATATATAGGATGAACCATGAAGCTCAGACATAAACTTGTCATTTTTAAGATAATGTACTCAAATTTGACAGAGGATGAGATGGTTGGATGGCATCACCATCTCAATGAACATGAGTTTGAGTAAATTCCAGGAATTGGTGATGGACAGGGAGGCCTGGCGTGCTGCAATCCATGGGGTCACAGAGTCGGACACGACTGAGCAACTGAACTTAACTGAACTCAAATTCTACAATTTAATTCCTGACTCTCTGTTATACTGTTATATTTAATTTGGGCAACACTTTCCATAATTTTTCTGCACCAATTTGGTGCCATGATGCTTGGAGTAAGAGTAAAAACAAATTATCTTAATGTGAAGCTATATATAACCTGTGGAAAGGCAAATATTTAATTGTGTCTAAATTTAAAGTGGTATTTGATTTCAGTATAAAAGTACATTCAAGAAATTGTACAGTTTTCTGAAATCATCTTTTTTTTTTAAACCATCTATGCTGAGATTTCTATTTACTTTCTCACTTAAGTTTAATAACTGCATGTTAAAAAGTAGAGCTTCATGTTTTGTACTCTGCTACCTAAGCTGCTAAAGAACAAGATTCAGAGAGATTATTATCAAATGTGAGTCTGACCTAGAATATAGGGATTTATTTCCCTTTTATGTTGTTTTTCTCAAAAGAAAATTAGGCACTTAATTCTATATACATAGTGCAATCAGTTAGTGTAATGGGAATTATTTTCATTTTTACTTACTGTAAAGCACTATAATTCACTGGAAAACAGAAGGGTGTGTGATGAGGTACTCAAAGATTAAGGATGGATTAGGGAAAAGTAGAATTTGGGAAGCAGATAATATTCTGACCTGTGTCTTGTATATGTCAGTAGGTTTTCATAAGGGAGTGTATATGGTTAAAAACACTAAGATATTCCTGAGTAAAGTGATGGGTCAGAGAGTTTATTTGCTCCTACGACTCTTTAAATCCATAAGAATTATAACCCCAAAGTGTCTTTGTAATTCAGTTTTCCTGTTGAGTTATGGATAGTGATTAAAACAAATGTGCACGAGTCAGGATCAAAGCCGATACTTTTTCCTACTGGGAAATAAGCTCTATAATGATAGGGACTTAGTCTCACTCACTGTTGTTTCTTCAATTTCTAGAGCAGAACAACTGTGTTAAAAATATCTGTATCATCAAGGAAGGAAGGAATGAAAAAAGAAAGGAAGGAGAGAAGAAACTGGGAAGATGCCATAGCAGTGAGTTAAGGTTTGGAGCCCTGGGAATAAAATGCACCTTCCATTTATGTATTGACTGTCAAGTCAGTAGTAGATGATGACAAGACAAGAACGACAGTAGTTCTCTGGTTCCATGAACTTCCATTCTGAAGGATACAACAGACACAATAAAATGTGAAGGCTGTTTCAAGGATATAGACTAAGTACTACGGGAACAGAGCAAAAGAAATCTTTAAAATTAGCTTTTGGCATTATCACTTTTGACTGCAAACTGTTTATTAAAGTCATACTGCAGGTGATGTCTAACACTCCTTTTAGAGAGTATTAGAACAATTTATTGAAGATGAATGGGGCTTCCCTCATAGCTCAGTCAGTAAATCACCTGCCTGCAATGAAGGAGACCGGGTTCAATTCCTGGGTCAGGAAGATCCCCTGGAGAAGGAAGTGGCAATCTGCTCCAGTATTCTTGCCTAGAGTATCCCACGGACAGAGGAGCCTGGCAGGCTACAGTCCATGGGGTTGCAAGAGTCAGACACGACAGCAACTAAAACCACCACCACCATTGAAGATGGATAATAAAACTAGCATCATTTTTCTTGTTTGCCAGTTACTTTCAGAGCCCTGCTTGTTATCCAAATGTCAATAAGAAATCCTTAACTTGAGACAGTATTCAAATGTAACAGTTCTCAGCTGAAGCCTCACAACAGATACATAGATGAGTTGATCACTTAACAGGGAGTCAGTGTGTAGTATAAGCTAGCCCTCAGGAATTGTACAGAGCATATTTTGATCTATATTTTAGCCATAAATCTGGGTGTGTTCATGTATGTTACACATATGAATTCACCTTTCCCATGTGCAGAAGTGAAACAAATAATCTGGAGAACTAACACTACGGAAATGCCTATTTTAGGATGCAAAAGAAGTTCGAGAGAAAATTCTTTAACTAGGAATTGCTCCTGAGTTATTGGTAGAGGAGAGGATAACCAAGAGGGAAATCTGACAAATATACTGGTAGGAGAGAAGATCTGATTTTAGTTATTTACATAGGTCCAATGAATTATTTGGTAGCACTGAGTAATTCCTAGGCATATTTCAATTTAAGAAATACTCATTCTGTTTTTTCATTTAATATTATATGTTCTAAGATTAATGATAATCTAATAGATTTCTGTAAGGAAATCTAACATAAAATAGCTAAATTAAGTGAATTCCTCTGGGAGCCTCATGGCTAATTTTAGAAAATTTTGGGCATAATGCTATTGAGTTCTAACTTGAAATACAGTCATAGGCACTATGTAGTGAATCAACTCAGCTCCCTCATGCAGAAAGCTAAAGAAATCATAGTTTTCTTAACCCAAAGGATTTCAATTGAAGAACTCAGGCAGTGATACAAGAAAAAGAGAAATGAAGGGTGAAGATCATTCACATATCATTTAACAATTTAAATACAGGTAGACTCCTAAGATGAAACAACTGTCCTCATAGTAACTCTCATCTTTATTTAACTGTAAATGCAACTGATTTTGAATAATTTGGTTCCTTAATAGAGAGGATGGGATGATCTGAGAGAACAGCATCGAAACATGTATATTATCAAGTGTGAAACAGATCGCCAGTCCAGGTTGGATGCATGAGACAAGTGCTCGGGGCTGGTGTACTGGGATGACCCAGAGGGATGGGATGGGGAGGGAGGTGGGAGGGGGGTTCAGGATGGGGAACACATGTAAATCCATGGCTGATTCATGTCAATGTATGGCAAAAACCACTACAATATTGTAAAGTAATTAGCCTCTAATAATAAAAATAATTGGGGAAAAAAAAAAACATTTACTGTAGCACAAGAGAGCAAGACTTTTAAAATATCAGGCAATTTTGGTTTTGCTTAAATATATCTTTACAAGTTCTTCTGAAAATCTCTAATTCAATGGTCCAAGAATCTTTATGACATTTGACACTCTGTTTTTATTCCCCATACAGAATTATTTACTTGGCAAAATTTGCTTAAGCCTACGCAATAACTAAAGAAAAATAGATATGTGGCATTTCTTCATTTTTTAATTGCTGTATTAATTGATATAGACTACAAAGTAAAAAGTCTTTTCTAACAACTATTTGTAAATGCTAAATTATTTTGGACTTAACTGTCTTCCTGGGATTGTCTTTGAAGAAGAATGGCTCAACATGAAATAGATTGGCCTGCACATTAATTCAACTTATATTTACTGAATGTGTTTCATGAGTGCATTATGGTGGAATCTAGGGATACCATGGCGAATAAACAAACAATATGCCTTCAAAGATTGTATAGTTTAGTGGTTGTGAAAATAGAGACGTGGAATAAGGTGTGGAGAAGTCAATGAGAGTGGTTTAGGATACAGAGCACTGAAAGTATATTTGTAATTTGAGGAAAGCTGCCTGGAGAAGCATCCTATAAGTGGAGTCCTGAAAGGAAGAAAGAATTAATCTGGTAAAGGAACATAGCAAGGAGGTGATTGTATGAGAGGAGTCCAGATAGAAAGGAAACTGAGTTAAGACAGGGTATGGTTCATGTGGGAAAATATGGTGGATAAAAGCTCAGTGTCTGAAGCAGAAGAGGTGGAGCAGAGGTCATGATACTACAAACAATAGCCAAGACAAATAAACTTTACTTAGGAGTTTGAACTTCATTCAGAAGGGTTAAGAGGAGCTCTTAAGCTTTTTTAAGAAAGGAAATGAAGTGACAGGATTGGTACTAGAGGATCACTCTGGTTACAGTGTGGAGAATGAATTAGAAAGTGGCAAGTACTGAAACAGGGAAACTAGCTAGGATGTATCTTTTAGATTTGGAAAAAGAGTCTGATTACCTAAATTAGCCAAGCCATTTGGAAGTGAGATTGTAAAAGTGTTGCATTGTAGAATTACTGAGGAAGTAAAACTGCTAATATGCAGTGTTTGGTTGTTTGGAGTAAAGGAGAAGTGAGCCAAATTTGATTAAAAAATTTTTATTTTCGGCTTGGGAAACTAGGTGCCATTCACATGGACAGGTAAATATCTCATGAGAACCTTGGAAGATGATGATGAGTTAGTTTCAAACAGACTGAGTTGAATTCTTATGGGATATCCATATGGAGATATTAGGAAAGCACTGAATTTGTGGGTCTGGCATTTAGGAGCGGTCGGGAATGAAAATATAGATTTGGTATAATTAAATGAATATCAAATTGATATATAACAGTTGAAAAGGGAGCTAAAAATACTGACATATTTGTGTCACATGCATTTCTGGGATATTACTTTGTATTTGAACAGCACTTAAATCTATTCTGTTAAAAATAAATTTTTGGAAATGAAGGCTGTCATAAATATTTTTTCTGATTTATATAAAATCTGATTCCTTGCCTATTCATTATTCCATTTCTACTTTTGCATATTTTGAGGATACATTTTCATGTTCATTAAAACTATTTCAAGACCTGCATTAAAAAAAAAAAATGTAACCTAGTGTGTGAAGTAAGCCAGCACCTCCCTAACCCATTCAAGCAATTAACATTTCATCCATCTCCTCAGTTTCTATGACAAATATCCAGAGTTCGGGAGCTAAGAAAGTCCAGAAATAATAAAATAAACAAGTCTGAATAAAAATAAGATTTTGATAAAGTCAGAAATAATGATTTTTAATACTTAAATGCCACCAAAGCAATGTTAATGTTTCTTTCACTCTACTATTCCAGTGAATAATAACACTTACCTGTAAAGTCAGAAGTAGTTATCTGGAACCTCTAGCTGTGGAATGAGTATTGTAGTACACCCTGTCCGGCATCAAGTAATTCCTGTGTCCAGGTCTCAGGTTCTCCCCTAGTTTAGTTTCTGAAGCCCTTACCAAGCTTAATACTGGATAAGACTTTACTTTCCTGTTTGTTCTTCCTGTCTGAGGATGTCACAGGGCATTTTCTTTCTGAGCCCTGCCTTTACCAGAGAAACCCTTTCAAATGAACTTTGAACTAGGGTCTCTTCCTGCACAGAACAAAGAATTATCCACAGAACTTAGGGATGAATCAGAACCCTTTATGCCAAATGCTTACATGTCGAACATTCCATCCAAACTTCTCAGTGCCAAGGAGTTGATCTTTTAAAATTGGCCTTGATTTTTCTTGTCCAAGACCAGTGAGAGAGGATACCTTTCTGTAAATCTAGGCAACTCCTTAAAAAAAAAAAAGTTATTATTCCATCAATCTTTTGAATTCATCTAGATAAATACATGGAGAATTGAGTTTATCTCCTCTCTGATCTACAAAAACAAACTAAAATGCTCACAGAAGAATAAAGAAACAGAAAAAGTAGGAAAGAAGAGAATAGTAGATTCAGGATGACGGCACAATTTTAGAGGAAAAAAAAAAGAATAGATGGAGAGAGTTAACTAACCTTGGCAGAAATAAGAAACAGAAATCTAGAGCCTTTAGACCATGATTAAAGAGAATCCATCAATTCTTACTATGGACCCCATAAGTGCTCATGGGCTGAAGTGCAAAGCTGAAAACAGGAACGTTAAACAAAAGTTTGCTCACTGAAACTTTGGACTTGTCAGCTTCTGTCCTTTATTCTGCTCCCGGAATACAAACTAGGCATACATCCTAGGCAGGAGACTAGAACACTCATCTGGAGAAACTGAATGGGCCTAGGGAAAGAGTTGCTATCACCAAGTCTGGAGGTGTTTCCTCTCACCCTGAGGATACAAAACTTCAGGCCAGTCCCTTTGAATGGAGCCCACCAGCCAACAGCCCTCTTCCCCAACAAGAAAGTGAAAGTGAAAGTCACTCATATAAATTGAGAAATTATTTGTTCTAGTTCTGTGAAAAATACCGTTGGTAGCTTAATAGGGATTGCATTGAATCTATAGATTGCTTTGGGTAGAATAGCCATTTTGACAATATTGATTCTTCCAATCCAGGAACACGGTATGTTTCTCCATGTTTGTGTCCTCTTTGATTTCTTTCATCAGTGTTTTATAGTTTTCTATGTATAGGTCTTTTGTTTCTTTAGGTAGATATACTCCTAAGTATTTTATTCTTTTTGTTGCAATGGTGAATGGTATTGTTTCCTTAATTTCTCTTTCTGTTTTCTCATTGTTAGTGTATAGGAATGCAAGGGATTTCTGTGTGTTCATTTTATATCCTGCAACTTTACTATATTCATTGATTAGCTCTAGTAATTTTCTGGTAGAGTCTTTAGGGTTTTCTATGTAGAGGATCATGTCATCTGCAAACAGCAAGAGTTTTCACTTCTTCTTTTCCTATCTGGATTCCTTTTACTTCTTTTTCTGCTCTGATTGCTGCGGCCAAAACTTCAACACTATGTTGAATAGTTAGTGGTGAAGTGGGCACGCCTTGTCTCGTCCTGATTCAGGAAAATGCTTTTCAATTTTCACCATTGAGGGTAAAAGCTGCTGTGGGTATTGTCATATATAGCTTTATTATTTTTGAGGTATGTTCTTCTATTCTGCTTTCTGGAGAGGTTTTAATCATAAATGGGTGTTGAATTTTGTCAAAGGCTTTCTCTGCATCTATTGAGATAATCATATGGTTTTTATCTTTCAATTTGTTAATGTGGTGTATTACATTGATTGATTTGCAGATATTAAAGAATTCTTGCATTCCTGGGATAAAGCCCACTTGGTCATGGTGTGTGATTTTTTTAATATGTTGTAGGATTCTGTTTGCTAGAATTTTGTTAAGGATTTTTGCATCTATGTTCATCAGTGATATTGGCCTGTAGTTTTCTTTTTTTGTGGCATCTTTTTCTGGTTTTGGAATTAGGGTGATGGTAGCCTCATAGAATGAGTTTGGAAGTTTACCTTCTTCTGCAATTTTCTGGAAGAGTTTGAGTAAGATAGTTGTTAGCTCTTCTCTAAATTTTTGGTAGAATTCAGCTGTGAAGCCATCTGGTCCTGGGCTTTTGTTTCCTGGAAGATTTCTGATTACAGTTTCAATTTTCTCAATTTGTATGGAAATACAAAAAACCTCGAATAGCCAAAGTAATCTTGAGAAAGAAGAATGGAACTGGAGGAATCAACCTGCCTGACTTCAGACTCTACTATAAAGCCACAGTCATCAAGACAGTATGGTACTGGCACAAAGACAGAAATATAGATCAATGGAACAGAATAGAAAGCCCAGAGATAAATCCATGAACCTATGGACATCTTATCTTTGACAAAGGAGGCAAGGATATACAATGGAAAAAAGACAACCTTTTTAACAAGTGGTGCTGGGAAAACTGGTCAACCACTTGTAAAAGAATGAAACTAGAACACTTTCTAGCACCATACACAAAAATAAACTCAAAATGGATTAAAGATCTAAATGTAAGACCAGAAACTATAAAACTCCTAGAGGAGAACATAGGCAAATCACTCTCCGACATAAATCACAGCAAGATCCTCTATGACCCACCTCCCAGAATATTGGAAATAAAA